>NC_079160.1:11423592-12854890 GCF_947563725.1 Argiope bruennichi
ACTTGCAATAACTTCACAGGGAGAAGCTCTTATTTCTATATTTGAAAAGAAAATATTATGAACTGTTATTATATAGGTTTATTAGGGTTATAAATGTTGTTTTTCAATGAAAATGAAATGCACAGATCAACAAAACTCTCACCGGATCCATTTTAACAAATGTGTTCGGAACTTGCAATAACTTCACAGGGAGAAGCTCTTATTTCTATATTTGAAAAGAAAATATTATGAACTGTTATTATATAGGTTTATTAGGGTTATAAATGTTGTTTTTCAATGAAAATGAAATGCACAGATCAACAAAACTCTCACCGGATCCATTTTAACAAATGTGTTCGGAACTTGCAATAACTTCACAGGGAGAAGCTCTTATTTCTATATTTGAAAAGAAAATATTATGAACTGTTATTATATAGGTTTATTAGGGTTATAAATGTTGTTTTTCAATGAAAATGAAATGCACAGATCTACAAAACTCTCACCGGATCCATTTTAACAAATGTGTTCGGAACTTGCAATAACTTCACAAGAGAAGCTCTTATTTCTATATTTGAAAAGAAAATATTATGAACTGTTATTATATAGGTTTATTAGGGTTATAAATGTTGTTTTTCAATGAAAATGAAATGCACAGATCTACAAAACTCTCACCAGATCCATTTTAACAAATGTGTTCGGAACTTGCAATAACTTCACAGGGAGAAGCTCTTATTTCTATATTTGAAAAGAAAATATTATGAACTGTTATTATATAGGTTTATTAGGGTTATAAATGTTGTTTTTCAATGAAAATGAAATGCACAGATCTACAAAACTCTCACCGGATCCATTTTAACAAATGTGTTCGGAACTTGCAATAACTTCACAGGGAGAAGCTCTTATTTCTATATTTGAAAAGAAAATATTATGAACTGTTATTATATAGGATTATTAGGGTTATAAATGTTGTTTTTCAATGAAAATGAAATGCACAGATCTACAAAACTCTCACCGGATCCATTTTAACAAATGTGTTCGGAACTTGCAATAACTTCACAGGGAGAAGCTCTTATTTCTATATTTGAAAAGAAAATATTATGAACTGTTATTATATAGGTTTATTAGGGTTATAAATGTTGTTTTTCAATGAAAATGAAATGCACAGATCTACAAAACTCTCACTGGATCCATTTTAACAAATGTGTTCGGAACTTGCAATAACTTCACAGGGAGAAGCTCTTATTTCTATATTTGAAAAGAAAATATTATGAACTGTTATTATATAGGTTTATTAGGGTTATAAATGTTGTTTTTCAATGAAAATGAAATGCACAGATCTACAAAACTCTCACCGGATCCATTTTAACAAATGTGTTCGGAACTTGCAATAACTTCACAGGGAGAAGCTCTTATTTCTATATTTGAAAAGAAAATATTATGAACTGTTATTATATAGGTTTATTAGGGTTATAAATGTTGTTTTTCAATGAAAATGAAATGCACAGATCTACAAAACTCTCACCGGATCCATTTTAACAAATGTGTTCGGAACTTGCAATAACTTCACAGGGAGAAGCTCTTATTTCTATATTTGAAAAGAAAATATTATGAACTGTTATTATATAGGTTTATTAGGGTTATAAATGTTGTTTTTCAATGAAAATGAAATGCACAGATCTACAAAACTCTCACCGGATCAATTTTAACAAATGTGTTCGGAACTTGCAATAACTTCACAGGGAGAAGCTCTTATTTCTATATTTGAAAAGAAAATATTATGAACTGTTATTATATAGGTTTATTAGGGTTATAAATGTTGTTTTTCAATGAAAATGAAATGCACAGATCAACAAAACTCTCACCGGATCCATTTTAACAAATGTGTTCGGAACTTGCAATAACTTCACAGGGAGAAGCTCTTATTTCTATATTTGAAAAGAAAATATTATGAACTGTTATTATATAGGTTTATTAGGGTTATAAATGTTGTTTTTCAATGAAAATGAAATGCACAGATCTACAAAACTCTCACCGGATCCATTTTAACAAATGTGTTCGGAACTTGCAATAACTTCACAGGGAGAAGCTCTTATTTCTATATTTGAAACGAAAATATTATGAACTGTTATTATATAGGTTTATTAGGGTTATAAATGTTGTTTTTCAATGAAAATGAAATGCACAGATCAACAAAACTCTCACCGGATCCATTTTAACAAATGTGTTCGGAACTTGCAATAACTTCACAGGGAGAAGCTCTTATTTCTATATTTGAAAAGAAAATATTATGAACTGTTATTATATAGGTTTATTAGGGTTATAAATGTTGTTTTTCAATGAAAATGAAATGCACAGATCTACAAAACTCTCACCGGATCCATTTTAACAAATGTGTTCGGAACTTGCAATAACTTCACAGGGAGAAGCTCTTATTTCTATATTTGAAAAGAAAATATTATGAACTGTTATTATATAGGTTTATTAGGGTTATAAATGTTGTTTTTCAATGAAAATGAAATGCACAGATCTACAAAACTCTCACCGGATCCATTTTAACAAATGTGTTCGGAACTTGCAATAACTTCACAGGGAGAAGCTCTTATTTCTATATTTGAAAAGAAAATATTATGAACTGTTATTATATAGGTTTATTAGGGTTATAAATGTTGTTTTTCAATGAAAATGAAATGCACAGATCTACAAAACTCTCACCGGATCCATTTTAACAAATGTGTTCGGAACTTGCAATAACTTCACAGGGAGAAGCTCTTATTTCTATATTTGAAAAGAAAATATTATGAACTGTTATTATATAGGTTTATTAGGGTTATAAATGTTGTTTTTCAATGAAAATGAAATGCACAGATCTACAAAACTCTCACCGGATCCATTTTAACAAATGTGTTCGGAACTTGCAATAACTTCACAGGGAGAAGCTCTTATTTCTATATTTGAAAAGAAAATATTATGAACTGTTATTATATAGGTTTATTAGGGTTATAAATGTTGTTTTTCAATGAAAATGAAATGCACAGATCTACAAAACTCTCACCGGATCCATTTTAACAAATGTGTTCGGAACTTGCAATAACTTCACAGGGAGAAGCTCTTATTTCTATATTTGAAAAGAAAATATTATGAACTGTTATTATATAGGTTTATTAGGGTTATAAATGTTGTTTTTCAATGAAAATGAAATGCACAGATCAACAAAACTCTCACCGGATCCATTTTAACAAATGTGTTCGGAACTTGCAATAACTTCACAGGGAGAAGCTCTTATTTCTATATTTGAAAAGAAAATATTATGAACTGTTATTATATAGGTTTATTAGGGTTATAAATGTTGTTTTTCAATGAAAATGAAATGCACAGATCTACAAAACTCTCACCGGATCCATTTTAACAAATGTGTTCGGAACTTGCAATAACTTCACAGGGAGAAGCTCTTATTTCTATATTTGAAAAGAAAATATTATGAACTGTTATTATATAGGTTTATTAGGGTTATAAATGTTGTTTTTCAATGAAAATGAAATGCACAGATCTACAAAACTCTCACCGGATCCATTTTAACAAATGTGTTCGGAACTTGCAATAACTTCACAGGGAGAAGCTCTTATTTCTATATTTGAAAAGAAAATATTATGAACTGTTATTATATAGGTTTATTAGGGTTATAAATGTTGTTTTTCAATGAAAATGAAATGCACAGATCTACAAAACTCTCACCGGATCCATTTTAACAAATGTGTTCGGAACTTGCAATAACTTCACAGGGAGAAGCTCTTATTTCTATATTTGAAAAGAAAATATTATGAACTGTTATTATATAGGTTTATTAGGGTTATAAATGTTGTTTTTCAATGAAAATGAAATGCACAGATCTACAAAACTCTCACCGGATCCATTTTAACAAATGTGTTCGGAACTTGCAATAACTTCACAGGGAGAAGCTCTTATTTCTATATTTGAAAAGAAAATATTATGAACTGTTATTATATAGGTTTATTAGGGTTATAAATGTTGTTTTTCAATGAAAATGAAATGCACAGATCTACAAAACTCTCACCGGATCCATTTTAACAAATGTGTTCGGAACTTGCAATAACTTCACAGGGAGAAGCTCTTATTTCTATATTTGAAAAGAAAATATTATGAACTGTTATTATATAGGTTTATTAGGGTTATAAATGTTGTTTTTCAATGAAAATGAAATGCACAGATCTACAAAACTCTCACCGGATCCATTTTAACAAATGTGTTCGGAACTTGCAATAACTTCACAGGGAGAAGCTCTTATTTCTATATTTGAAAAGAAAATATTATGAACTGTTATTATATAGGTTTATTAGGGTTATAAATGTTGTTTTTCAATGAAAATGAAATGCACAGATCTACAAAACTCTCACCGGATCCATTTTAACAAATGTGTTCGGAACTTGCAATAACTTCACAGGGAGAAGCTCTTATTTCTATATTTGAAAAGAAAATATTATGAACTGTTATTATATAGGTTTATTAGGGTTATAAATGTTGTTTTTCAATGAAAATGAAATGCACAGATCTACAAAACTCTCACCGGATCCATTTTAACAAATGTGTTCGGAACTTGCAATAACTTCACAGGGAGAAGCTCTTATTTCTATATTTGAAAAGAAAATATTATGAACTGTTATTATATAGGTTTATTAGGGTTATAAATGTTGTTTTTCAATGAAAATGAAATGCACAGATCTACAAAACTCTCACCGGATCCATTTTAACAAATGTGTTCGGAACTTGCAATAACTTCACAGGGAGAAGCTCTTATTTCTATATTTGAAAAGAAAATATTATGAACTGTTATTATATAGGTTTATTAGGGTTATAAATGTTGTTTTTCAATGAAAATGAAATGCACAGATCTACAAAACTCTCACCGGATCCATTTTAACAAATGTGTTCGGAACTTGCAATAACTTCACAGGGAGAAGCTCTTATTTCTATATTTGAAAAGAAAATATTATGAACTTTTATTATATAGGTTTATTAGGGTTATAAATGTTGTTTTTCAATGAAAATGAAATGCACAGATCTACAAAACTCTCACCGGATCCATTTTAACAAATGTGTTCGGAACTTGCAATAACTTCACAGGGAGAAGCTCTTATTTCTATATTTGAAAAGAAAATATTATGAACTGTTATTATATAGGTTTATTAGGGTTATAAATGTTGTTTTTCAATGAAAATGAAATGCACAGATCTACAAAACTCTCACCGGATCCATTTTAACAAATGTGTTCGGAACTTGCAATAACTTCACAGGGAGAAGCTCTTATTTCTATATTTGAAAAGAAAATATTATGAACTGTTATTATATAGGTTTATTAGGGTTATAAATGTTGTTTTTCAATGAAAATGAAATGCACAGATCAACAAAACTCCCACCGGATCCATTTTAACAAATGTGTTCGGAACTTGCAATAACTTCACAGGGAGAAGCTCTTATTTCTATATTTGAAAAGAAAATATTATGAACTGTTATTATATAGGTTTATTAGGGTTATAAATGTTGTTTTTCAATGAAAATGAAATGCACAGATCAACAAAAATCTCACCGGATCCATTTTAACAAATGTGTTCGGAACTTGCAATAACTTCACAGGGAGAAGCTCTTATTTCTATATTTGAAAAGAAAATATTATGAACTGTTATTATATAGGTTTATTAGGGTTATAAATGTTGTTTTTCAATGACAATGAAATGCACAGATCAACAAAACTCTCACCGGATCCATTTTAACAAATGTGTTCGGAACTTGCAATAACTTCACAGGGAGAAGCTCTTATTTCTATATTTGAAAAGAAAATATTATGAACTGTTATTATATAGGTTTATTAGGGTTATAAATGTTGTTTTTCAATGAAAATGAAATGCACAGATCTGCAAAACTCTCACAGGATCCATTTTAACAAATGTGTTCGGAACTTGCAATAACTTCACAGGGAGAAGCTCTTATTTCTATATTTGAAAAGAAAATATTATGAACTGTTATTATATAGGTTTATTAGGGTTATAAAAGTTGTTTTTCAATGACAATGAAATGCACAGATCAACAAAACTCTCACCGGATCCATTTTAACAAATGTGTTCGGAACTTGCAATAACTTCACAGGGAGAAGCTCTTATTTCTATATTTGAAAAGAAAATATTATGAACTGTTATTATATAGGTTTATTAGGGTTATAAATGTTGTTTTTCAATGACAATGAAATGCACAGATCAACAAAACTCTCACCGGATCCATTTTAACAAATGTGTTCGGAACTTGCAATAACTTCACAGAAAGAAGCTCTTATTTCTATATTTGAAAAGAAAATATTATGAACTGTTATTATATAGGTTTATTAGGGTTATAAATGTTGTTTTTCAATGACAATGAAATGCACAGATCAACAAAACTCTCACCGGATCCATTTTAACAAATGTGTTCGGAACTTGCAATAACTTCACAGGGAGAAGCTCTTATTTCTATATTTGAAAAGAAAATATTATGAACTGTTATTATATAGGTTTATTAGGGTTATAAATGTTGTTTTTCAATGAAAATGAAATGCACAGATCTGCAAAACTCTCACAGGATCCATTTTAACAAATGTGTTCGGAACTTGCAATAACTTCACAGGGAGAAGCTCTTATTTCTATATTTGAAAAGAAAATATTATGAACTGTTATTATATAGGTTTATTAGGGTTATAAATGTTGTTTTTCAATGACAATGAAATGCACAGATCAACAAAACTCTCACCGGATCCATTTTAACAAATGTGTTCGGAACTTGCAATAACTTCACAGGGAGAAGCTCTTATTTCTATATTTGAAAAGAAAATATTATGAACTGTTATTATATAGGTTTATTAGGGTTATAAATGTTGTTTTTCAATGACAATGAAATGCACAGATCAACAAAACTCTCACCGGATCCATTTTAACAAATGTGTTCGGAACTTGCAATAACTTCACAGGGAGAAGCTCTTATTTCTATATTTGAAAAGAAAATATTATGAACTGTTATTATATAGGTTTATTAGGGTTATAAATGTTGTTTTTCAATGAAAATGAAATGCACAGATCTACAAAACTCTCACCGGATCCATTTTAACAAATGTGTTCGGAACTTGCAATAACTTCACAGGGAGAAGCTCTTATTTCTATATTTGAAAAGAAAATATTATGAACTGTTATTATATAGGTTTATTAGGGTTATAAATGTTGTTTTTCAATGAAAATGAAATGCACAGATCAACAAAACTCCCACCGGATCCATTTTAACAAATGTGTTCGGAACTTGCAATAACTTCACAGGGAGAAGCTCTTATTTCTATATTTGAAAAGAAAATATTATGAACTGTTATTATATAGGTTTATTAGGGTTATAAATGTTGTTTTTCAATGAAAATGAAATGCACAGATCTACAAAACTCTCACCGGATCCATTTTAACAAATGTGTTCGGAACTTGCAATAACTTCACAGGGAGAAGCTCTTATTTCTATATTTGAAAAGAAAATATTATGAACTGTTATTATATAGGTTTATTAGGGTTATAAATGTTGTTTTTCAATGAAAATGAAATGCACAGATCAACAAAACTCTCACCGGATCCATTTTAACAAATGTGTTCGGAACTTGCAATAACTTCACAGGGAGAAGCTCTTATTTCTATATTTGAAAAGAAAATATTATGAACTGTTATTATATAGGTTTATTAGGGTTATAAATGTTGTTTTTCAATGAAAATGAAATGCACAGATCTACAAAACTCTCACCGGATCCATTTTAACAAATGTGTTCGGAACTTGCAATAACTTCACAGGGAGAAGCTCTTATTTCTATATTTGAAAAGAAAATATTATGAACTGTTATTATATAGGTTTATTAGGGTTATAAATGTTGTTTTTCAATGAAAATGAAATGCACAGATCTACAAAACTCTCACCGGATCCATTTTAACAAATGTGTTCGGAACTTGCAATAACTTCACAGGGAGAAGCTCTTATTTCTATATTTGAAAAGAAAATATTATGAACTGTTATTATATAGGTTTATTAGGGTTATAAATGTTGTTTTTCAATGAAAATGAAATGCACAGATCTGCAAAACTCTCACAGGATCCATTTTAACAAATGTGTTCGGAACTTGCAATAACTTCACAGGGAGAAGCTCTTATTTCTATATTTGAAAAGAAAATATTATGAACTGTTATTATATAGGTTTATTAGGGTTATAAATGTTGTTTTTCAATGACAATGAAATGCACAGATCAACAAAACTCTCACCGGATCCATTTTAACAAATGTGTTCGGAACTTGCAATAACTTCACAGGGAGAAGCTCTTATTTCTATATTTGAAAAGAAAATATTATGAACTGTTATTATATAGGTTTATTAGGGTTATAAATGTTGTTTTTCAATGACAATGAAATGCACAGATCAACAAAACTCTCACCGGATCCATTTTAACAAATGTGTTCGGAACTTGCAATAACTTCACAGGGAGAAGCTCTTATTTCTATATTTGAAAAGAAAATATTATGAACTGTTATTATATAGGTTTATTAGGGTTATAAATGTTGTTTTTCAATGAAAATGAAATGCACAGATCTACAAAACTCTCACCGGATCCATTTTAACAAATGTGTTCGGAACTTGCAATAACTTCACAGGGAGAAGCTCTTATTTCTATATTTGAAAAGAAAATATTATGAACTGTTATTATATAGGTTTATTAGGGTTATAAATGTTGTTTTTCAATGAAAATGAAATGCACAGATCAACAAAACTCCCACCGGATCCATTTTAACAAATGTGTTCGGAACTTGCAATAACTTCACAGGGAGAAGCTCTTATTTCTATATTTGAAAAGAAAATATTATGAACTGTTATTATATAGGTTTATTAGGGTTATAAATGTTGTTTTTCAATGAAAATGAAATGCACAGATCTACAAAACTCTCACCGGATCCATTTTAACAAATGTGTTCGGAACTTGCAATAACTTCACAGGGAGAAGCTCTTATTTCTATATTTGAAAAGAAAATATTATGAACTGTTATTATATAGGTTTATTAGGGTTATAAATGTTGTTTTTCAATGAAAATGAAATGCACAGATCAACAAAACTCTCACCGGATCCATTTTAACAAATGTGTTCGGAACTTGCAATAACTTCACAGGGAGAAGCTCTTATTTCTATATTTGAAAAGAAAATATTATGAACTGTTATTATATAGGTTTATTAGGGTTATAAATGTTGTTTTTCAATGAAAATGAAATGCACAGATCTACAAAACTCTCACCGGATCCATTTTAACAAATGTGTTCGGAACTTGCAATAACTTCACAGGGAGAAGCTCTTATTTCTATATTTGAAAAGAAAATATTATGAACTGTTATTATATAGGTTTATTAGGGTTATAAATGTTGTTTTTCAATGAAAATGAAATGCACAGATCTACAAAACTCTCACCGGATCCATTTTAACAAATGTGTTCGGAACTTGCAATAACTTCACAGGGAGAAGCTCTTATTTCTATATTTGAAAAGAAAATATTATGAACTGTTATTATATAGGTTTATTAGGGTTATAAATGTTGTTTTTCAATGAAAATGAAATGCACAGATCAACAAAACTCCCACCGGATCCATTTTAACAAATGTGTTCGGAACTTGCAATAACTTCACAGGGAGAAGCTCTTATTTCTATATTTGAAAAGAAAATATTATGAACTGTTATTATATAGGTTTATTAGGGTTATAAATGTTGTTTTTCAATGAAAATGAAATGCACAGATCAACAAAAATCTCACCGGATCCATTTTAACAAATGTGTTCGGAACTTGCAATAACTTCACAGGGAGAAGCTCTTATTTCTATATTTGAAAAGAAAATATTATGAACTGTTATTATATAGGTTTATTAGGGTTATAAATGTTGTTTTTCAATGACAATGAAATGCACAGATCAACAAAACTCTCACCGGATCCATTTTAACAAATGTGTTCGGAACTTGCAATAACTTCACAGGGAGAAGCTCTTATTTCTATATTTGAAAAGAAAATATTATGAACTGTTATTATATAGGTGTATTAGGGTTATAAATGTTGTTTTTCAATGAAAATGAAATGCACAGATCTGCAAAACTCTCACAGGATCCATTTTAACAAATGTGTTCGGAACTTGCAATAACTTCACAGGGAGAAGCTCTTATTTCTATATTTGAAAAGAAAATATTATGAACTGTTATTATATAGGTTTATTAGGGTTATAAATGTTGTTTTTCAATGACAATGAAATGCACAGATCAACAAAACTCTCACCGGATCCATTTTAACAAATGTGTTCGGAACTTGCAATAACTTCACAGGGAGAAGCTCTTATTTCTATATTTGAAAAGAAAATATTATGAACTGTTATTATATAGGTTTATTAGGGTTATAAATGTTGTTTTTCAATGACAATGAAATGCACAGATCAACAAAACTCTCACCGGATCCATTTTAACAAATGTGTTCGGAACTTGCAATAACTTCACAGGGAGAAGCTCTTATTTCTATATTTGAAAAGAAAATATTATGAACTGTTATTATATAGGTTTATTAGGGTTATAAATGTTGTTTTTCAATGACAATGAAATGCACAGATCAACAAAACTCTCACCGGATCCATTTTAACAAATGTGTTCGGAACTTGCAATAACTTCACAGGGAGAAGCTCTTATTTCTATATTTGAAAAGAAAATATTATGAACTGTTATTATATAGGTTTATTAGGGTTATAAATGTTGTTTTTCAATGAAAATGAAATGCACAGATCTACAAAACTCTCACCGGATCCATTTTAACAAATGTGTTCGGAACTTGCAATAACTTCACAGGGAGAAGCTCTTATTTCTATATTTGAAAAGAAAATATTATGAACTGTTATTATATAGGTTTATTAGGGTTATAAATGTTGTTTTTCAATGAAAATGAAATGCACAGATCAACAAAACTCCCACCGGATCCATTTTAACAAATGTGTTCGGAACTTGCAATAACTTCACAGGGAGAAGCTCTTATTTCTATATTTGAAAAGAAAATATTATGAACTGTTATTATATAGGTTTATTAGGGTTATAAATGTTGTTTTTCAATGAAAATGAAATGCACAGATCTACAAAACTCTCACCGGATCCATTTTAACAAATGTGTTCGGAACTTGCAATAACTTCACAGGGAGAAGCTCTTATTTCTATATTTGAAAAGAAAATATTATGAACTGTTATTATATAGGTTTATTAGGGTTATAAATGTTGTTTTTCAATGAAAATGAAATGCACAGATCAACAAAACTCTCACCGGATCCATTTTAACAAATGTGTTCGGAACTTGCAATAACTTCACAGGGAGAAGCTCTTATTTCTATATTTGAAAAGAAAATATTATGAACTGTTATTATATAGGTTTATTAGGGTTATAAATGTTGTTTTTCAATGAAAATGAAATGCACAGATCTACAAAACTCTCACCGGATCCATTTTAACAAATGTGTTCGGAACTTGCAATAACTTCACAGGGAGAAGCTCTTATTTCTATATTTGAAAAGAAAATATTATGAACTGTTATTATATAGGTTTATTAGGGTTATAAATGTTGTTTTTCAATGAAAATGAAATGCACAGATCTACAAAACTCTCACCGGATCCATTTTAACAAATGTGTTCGGAACTTGCAATAACTTCACAGGGAGAAGCTCTTATTTCTATATTTGAAAAGAAAATATTATGAACTGTTATTATATAGGTTTATTAGGGTTATAAATGTTGTTTTTCAATGAAAATGAAATGCACAGATCAACAAAACTCCCACCGGATCCATTTTAACAAATGTGTTCGGAACTTGCAATAACTTCACAGGGAGAAGCTCTTATTTCTATATTTGAAAAGAAAATATTATGAACTGTTATTATATAGGTTTATTAGGGTTATAAATGTTGTTTTTCAATGAAAATGAAATGCACAGATCAACAAAAATCTCACCGGATCCATTTTAACAAATGTGTTCGGAACTTGCAATAACTTCACAGGGAGAAGCTCTTATTTCTATATTTGAAAAGAAAATATTATGAACTGTTATTATATAGGTTTATTAGGGTTATAAATGTTGTTTTTCAATGACAATGAAATGCACAGATCAACAAAACTCTCACCGGATCCATTTTAACAAATGTGTTCGGAACTTGCAATAACTTCACAGGGAGAAGCTCTTATTTCTATATTTGAAAAGAAAATATTATGAACTGTTATTATATAGGTGTATTAGGGTTATAAATGTTGTTTTTCAATGAAAATGAAATGCACAGATCTGCAAAACTCTCACAGGATCCATTTTAACAAATGTGTTCGGAACTTGCAATAACTTCACAGGGAGAAGCTCTTATTTCTATATTTGAAAAGAAAATATTATGAACTGTTATTATATAGGTTTATTAGGGTTATAAATGTTGTTTTTCAATGACAATGAAATGCACAGATCAACAAAACTCTCACCGGATCCATTTTAACAAATGTGTTCGGAACTTGCAATAACTTCACAGGGAGAAGCTCTTATTTCTATATTTGAAAAGAAAATATTATGAACTGTTATTATATAGGTTTATTAGGGTTATAAATGTTGTTTTTCAATGACAATGAAATGCACAGATCAACAAAACTCTCACCGGATCCATTTTAACAAATGTGTTCGGAACTTGCAATAACTTCACAGGGAGAAGCTCTTATTTCTATATTTGAAAAGAAAATATTATGAACTGTTATTATATAGGTTTATTAGGGTTATAAATGTTGTTTTTCAATGACAATGAAATGCACAGATCAACAAAACTCTCACCGGATCCATTTTAACAAATGTGTTCGGAACTTGCAATAACTTCACAGGGAGAAGCTCTTATTTCTATATTTGAAAAGAAAATATTATGAACTGTTATTATATAGGTTTATTAGGGTTATAAATGTTGTTTTTCAATGAAAATGAAATGCACAGATCTACAAAACTCTCACCGGATCCATTTTAACAAATGTGTTCGGAACTTGCAATAACTTCACAGGGAGAAGCTCTTATTTCTATATTTGAAAAGAAAATATTATGAACTGTTATTATATAGGTTTATTAGGGTTATAAATGTTGTTTTTCAATGAAAATGAAATGCACAGATCAACAAAACTCCCACCGGATCCATTTTAACAAATGTGTTCGGAACTTGCAATAACTTCACAGGGAGAAGCTCTTATTTCTATATTTGAAAAGAAAATATTATGAACTGTTATTATATAGGTTTATTAGGGTTATAAATGTTGTTTTTCAATGAAAATGAAATGCACAGATCTACAAAACTCTCACCGGATCCATTTTAACAAATGTGTTCGGAACTTGCAATAACTTCACAGGGAGAAGCTCTTATTTCTATATTTGAAAAGAAAATATTATGAACTGTTATTATATAGGTTTATTAGGGTTATAAATGTTGTTTTTCAATGAAAATGAAATGCACAGATCAACAAAACTCTCACCGGATCCATTTTAACAAATGTGTTCGGAACTTGCAATAACTTCACAGGGAGAAGCTCTTATTTCTATATTTGAAAAGAAAATATTATGAACTGTTATTATATAGGTTTATTAGGGTTATAAATGTTGTTTTTCAATGAAAATGAAATGCACAGATCTACAAAACTCTCACCGGATCCATTTTAACAAATGTGTTCGGAACTTGCAATAACTTCACAGGGAGAAGCTCTTATTTCTATATTTGAAAAGAAAATATTATGAACTGTTATTATATAGGTTTATTAGGGTTATAAATGTTGTTTTTCAATGAAAATGAAATGCACAGATCTACAAAACTCTCACCGGATCCATTTTAACAAATGTGTTCGGAACTTGCAATAACTTCACAGGGAGAAGCTCTTATTTCTATATTTGAAAAGAAAATATTATGAACTGTTATTATATAGGTTTATTAGGGTTATAAATGTTGTTTTTCAATGAAAATGAAATGCACAGATCAACAAAACTCCCACCGGATCCATTTTAACAAATGTGTTCGGAACTTGCAATAACTTCACAGGGAGAAGCTCTTATTTCTATATTTGAAAAGAAAATATTATGAACTGTTATTATATAGGTTTATTAGGGTTATAAATGTTGTTTTTCAATGAAAATGAAATGCACAGATCAACAAAAATCTCACCGGATCCATTTTAACAAATGTGTTCGGAACTTGCAATAACTTCACAGGGAGAAGCTCTTATTTCTATATTTGAAAAGAAAATATTATGAACTGTTATTATATAGGTTTATTAGGGTTATAAATGTTGTTTTTCAATGACAATGAAATGCACAGATCAACAAAACTCTCACCGGATCCATTTTAACAAATGTGTTCGGAACTTGCAATAACTTCACAGGGAGAAGCTCTTATTTCTATATTTGAAAAGAAAATATTATGAACTGTTATTATATAGGTGTATTAGGGTTATAAATGTTGTTTTTCAATGAAAATGAAATGCACAGATCTGCAAAACTCTCACAGGATCCATTTTAACAAATGTGTTCGGAACTTGCAATAACTTCACAGGGAGAAGCTCTTATTTCTATATTTGAAAAGAAAATATTATGAACTGTTATTATATAGGTTTATTAGGGTTATAAATGTTGTTTTTCAATGACAATGAAATGCACAGATCAACAAAACTCTCACCGGATCCATTTTAACAAATGTGTTCGGAACTTGCAATAACTTCACAGGGAGAAGCTCTTATTTCTATATTTGAAAAGAAAATATTATGAACTGTTATTATATAGGTTTATTAGGGTTATAAATGTTGTTTTTCAATGACAATGAAATGCACAGATCAACAAAACTCTCACCGGATCCATTTTAACAAATGTGTTCGGAACTTGCAATAACTTCACAGGGAGAAGCTCTTATTTCTATATTTGAAAAGAAAATATTATGAACTGTTATTATATAGGTTTATTAGGGTTATAAATGTTGTTTTTCAATGAAAATGAAATGCACAGATCTACAAAACTCTCACCGGATCCATTTTAACAAATGTGTTCGGAACTTGCAATAACTTCACAGGGAGAAGCTCTTATTTCTATATTTGAAAAGAAAATATTATGAACTGTTATTATATAGGTTTATTAGGGTTATAAATGTTGTTTTTCAATGAAAATGAAATGCACAGATCAACAAAACTCCCACCGGATCAATTTTAACAAATGTGTTCGGAACTTGCAATAACTTCACAGGGAGAAGCTCTTATTTCTATATTTGAAAAGAAAATATTATGAACTGTTATTATATAGGTTTATTAGGGTTATAAATGTTGTTTTTCAATGAAAATGAAATGCACAGATCAACAAAAATCTCACCGGATCCATTTTAACAAATGTGTTCGGAACTTGCAATAACTTCACAGGGAGAAGCTCTTATTTCTATATTTGAAAAGAAAATATTATGAACTGTTATTATATAGGTTTATTAGGGTTATAAATGTTGTTTTTCAATGACAATGAAATGCACAGATCAACAAAACTCTCACCGGATCCATTTTAACAAATGTGTTCGGAACTTGCAATAACTTCACAGGGAGAAGCTCTTATTTCTATATTTGAAAAGAAAATATTATGAACTGTTATTATATAGGTTTATTAGGGTTATAAATGTTGTTTTTCAATGAAAATGAAATGCACAGATCTGCAAAACTCTCACAGGATCCATTTTAACAAATGTGTTCGGAACTTGCAATAACTTCACAGGGAGAAGCTCTTATTTCTATATTTGAAAAGAAAATATTATGAACTGTTATTATATAGGTTTATTAGGGTTATAAATGTTGTTTTTCAATGACAATGAAATGCACAGATCAACAAAACTCTCACCGGATCCATTTTAACAAATGTGTTCGGAACTTGCAATAACTTCACAGGGAGAAGCTCTTATTTCTATATTTGAAAAGAAAATATTATGAACTGTTATTATATAGGTTTATTAGGGTTATAAATGTTGTTTTTCAATGACAATGAAATGCACAGATCAACAAAACTCTCACCGGATCCATTTTAACAAATGTGTTCGGAACTTGCAATAACTTCACAGGGAGAAGCTCTTATTTCTATATTTGAAAAGAAAATATTATGAACTGTTATTATATAGGTTTATTAGGGTTATAAATGTTGTTTTTCAATGACAATGAAATGCACAGATCAACAAAATTCTCACCGGATCCATTTTAACAAATGTGTTCGGAACTTGCAATAACTTCACAGGGAGAAGGTCTTATTTCTATATTTGAAAAGAAAATATTATGAACTGTTATTATATAGGTTTATTAGGGTTATAAATGTTGTTTTTCAATGACAATGAAATGCACAGATCAACAAAACTCTCACCGGATCCATTTTAACAAATGTGTTCGGAACTTGCAATAACTTCACAGGGAGAAGCTCTTATTTCTATATTTGAAAAGAAAATATTATGAACTGTTATTATATAGGTTTATTAGGGTTATAAATGTTGTTTTTCAATGACAATGAAATGCACAGATCAACAAAACTCTCACCGGATCCATTTTAACAAATGTGTTCGGAACTTGCAACAACTTCACAGGGAGAAGCTCTTATTTCTATATTTGAAAAGAAAATATTATGAACTGTTATTATATAGGTTTATTAGGGTTATAAATGTTGTTTTTCAATGACAATGAAATGCACAGATCAACAAAACTCTCACCGGATCCATTTTAACAAATGTGTTCGGAACTTGCAATAACTTCACAGGGAGAAGCTCTTATTTCTATATTTGAAAAGAAAATATTATGAACTGTTATTATATAGGTTTATTAGGGTTATAAATGTTGTTTTTCAATGACAATGAAATGCACAGATCAACAAAACTCTCACCGGATCCATTTTAACAAATGTGTTCGGAACTTGCAATAACTTCACAGGGAGAAGCTCTTATTTCTATATTTGAAAAGAAAATATTATGAACTGTTATTATATAGGTTTATTAGGGTTATAAATGTTGTTTTTCAATGAAAATGAAATGCACAGATCAACAAAACTCTCACCGGATCCATTTTAACAAATGTGTTCGGAACTTGCAATAACTTCACAGGGAGAAGCTCTTATTTCTATATTTGAAAAGAAAATATTATGAACTGTTATTATATAGGTTTATTAGGGTTATAAATGTTGTTTTTCAATGACAATGAAATGCACAGATCAACAAAACTCTCACCGGATCCATTTTAACAAATGTGTTCGGAACTTGCAATAACTTCACAGGGAGAAGCTCTTATTTCTATATTTGAAAAGAAAATATTATGAACTGTTATTATATAGGTTTATTAGGGTTATAAATGTTGTTTTTCAATGACAATGAAATGCACAAATCAACAAAACTCTCACCGGATCCATTTTAACAAATGTGTTCGGAACTTGCAATAACTTCACAGGGAGAAGCTCTTATTTCTATATTTGAAAAGAAAATATTATGAACTGTTATTATATAGGTTTATTAGGGTTATAAATGTTGTTTTTCAATGACAATGAAATGCACAGATCAACAAAACTCTCACCGGATCCATTTTAACAAATGTGTTCGGAACTTGCAATAACTTCACAGGGAGAAGCTCTTATTTCTATATTTGAAAAGAAAATATTATGAACTGTTATTATATAGGTTTATTAGGGTTATAAATGTTGTTTTTCAATGACAATGAAATGCACAGATCAACAAAACTCTCACCGGATCCATTTTAACAAATGTGTTCGGAACTTGCAATAACTTCACAGGGAGAAGCTCTTATTTCTATATTTGAAAAGAAAATATTATGAACTGTTATTATATAGGTTTATTAGGGTTATAAATGTTGTTTTTCAATGACAATGAAATGCACAGATCAACAAAACTCTCACCGGATCCATTTTAACAAATGTGTTCGGAACTTGCAATAACTTCACAGGGAGAAGCTCTTATTTCTATATTTGAAAAGAAAATATTATGAACTGTTATTATATAGGTTTATTAGGGTTATAAATGTTGTTTTTCAATGACAATGAAATGCACAGATCAACAAAACTCTCACCGGATCCATTTTAACAAATGTGTTCGGAACTTGCAATAACTTCACAGGGAGAAGCTCTTATTTCTATATTTGAAAAGAAAATATTATGAACTGTTATTATATAGGTTTATTAGGGTTATAAATGTTGTTTTTCAATGACAATGAAATGTACAGATCAACAAAACTCTCACCGGATCCATTTTAACAAATGTGTTCGGAACTTGCAATAACTTCACAGGGAGAAGCTCTTATTTCTATATTTGAAAAGAAAATATTATGAACTGTTATTATATAGGTTTATTAGGGTTATAAATGTTGTTTTTCAATGAAAATGAAATGCACAGATCTACAAAACTCTCACAGGATCCATTTTAACAAATGTGTTCGGAACTTGCAATAACTTCACAGGGAGAAGCTCTTATTTCTATATTTGAAAAGAAAATATTATGAACTGTTATTATATAGGTTTATTAGGGTTATAAATGTTGTTTTTCAATGACAATGAAATGCACAGATCAACAAAACTCTCACCGGATCCATTTTAACAAATGTGTTCGGAACTTGCAATAACTTCACAGGGAGAAGCTCTTATTTCTATATTTGAAAAGAAAATATTATGAACTGTTATTATATAGGTTTATTAGGGTTATAAATGTTGTTTTTCAATGACAATGAAATTCACAGATCAACAAAACTCTCACCGGATCCATTTTAACAAATGTGTTCGGAACTTGCAATAACTTCACAGGGAGAAGCTCTTATTTCTATATTTGAAAAGAAAATATTATGAACTGTTATTATATAGGTTTATTAGGGTTATAAATGTTGTTTTTCAATGACAATGAAATGCACAGATCAACAAAACTCTCACCGGATCCATTTTAACAAATGTGTTCGGAACTTGCAATAACTTCACAGGGAGAAGCTCTTATTTCTATATTTGAAAAGAAAATATTATGAACTGTTATTATATAGGTTTATTATTGTTATAAATGTTGTTTTTCAATGAAAATGAAATGCACAGATCTACAAAACTCTCACCGGATCCATTTTAACAAATGTGTTCGGAACTTGCAATAACTTCACAGGGAGAAGCTCTTATTTCTATATTTGAAAAGAAAATATTATGAACTGTTATTATATAGGTTTATTAGGGTTATAAATGTTGTTTTTCAATGAAAATGAAATGCACAGATCTACAAAACTCTCACAGGATCCATTTTAACAAATGTGTTCGGAACTTGCAATAACTTCACAGGGAGAAGCTCTTATTTCTATATTTGAAAAGAAAATATTATGAACTGTTATTATATAGGTTTATTAGTGTTATAAATGTTGTTTTTCAATGAAAATGAAATGCACAGATCTACAAAACTCTCACCGGATCTATTTTAACAAATGTGTTCGGAACTTGCAATAACTTCACAGGGAGAAGCTCTTATTTCTATATCTGAAAAGAAAATATTATGAACTGTTATTATATAGGTTTATTAGGGTTATAAATGTTGTTTTTCAATGAAAATGAAATGCACAGATCTACAAAACTCTCACCGGATCTATTTTAACAAATGTGTTCGGAACTTGCAATAACTTCACAGGGAGAAGCTCTTATTTCTATATTTGAAAAGAAAATATTATGAACTGTTATTATATAGGTTTATTAGGGTTATAAATGTTGTTTTTCAATGACAATGAAAAGCACAGATCAACAAAACTCTCACCGGATCTATTTTAACAAATGTGTTCGGAACTTGCAATAACTTCACAGGGAGAAGCTCTTATTTCTATATCTGAAAAGAAAATATTATGAACTGTTATTATATAGGTTTATTAGGGTTATAAATGTTGTTTTTCAATGACAATGAAATGCACAGATCTACAAAACTCTCACAGGATCCATTTTAACAAATGTGTTCGGAACTTGCAATAACTTCACAGGGAGAAGCACTTATTTCTATATTTGAAAAGAAAATATTATGAACTGTTATTATATAGGTTTATTAGGGTTATAAATGTTGTTTTTCAATGACAATGAAATGCACAGATCTACAAAACTCTCACAGGATCCATTTTAACAAATGTGTTCGGAACTTGCAATAACTTCACAGGGAGAAGCTCTTATTTCTATATCTGAAAAGAAAATATTATGAACTGTTATTATATAGGTTTATTAGGGTTATAAATGTTGTTTTTCAATGACAATGAAATGCACAGATCTACAAAACTCTCACAGGATCCATTTTAACAAATGTGTTCGGAACTTGCAATAACTTCACAGGGAGAAGCTCTTATTTCTATATTTGAAAAGAAAATATTATGAACTGTTATTATATAGGTTTATTAGTGTTATAAATATTGTTTTTCAATGACAATGAAATGCACAGATCTACAAAACTCTCACAGGATCCATTTTAACAAATGTGTTCGGAACTTGCAATAACTTCACAGGGAGAAGCTCTTATTTCTATATCTGAAAAGAAAATATTATGAACTGTTATTATATAGGTTTATTAGGGTTATAAATGTTGTTTTTCAATGACAATGAAATGCACAGATCTACAAAACTCTCACAGGATCCATTTTAACAAATGTGTTCGGAACTTGCAATAACTTCACAGGGAGAAGCTCTTATTTCTATATTTGAAAAGAAAATATTATGAACTGTTATTATATAGGTTTATTAGGGTTATAAATGTTGTTTTTCAATGACAATGAAATGCACAGATCTACAAAACTCTCACAGGATCCATTTTAACAAATGTGTTCGGAACTTGCAATAACTTCACAGGGAGAAGCTCTTATTTCTATATCTGAAAAGAAAATATTATGAACTGTTATTATATAGGTTTATTAGGGTTATAAATGTTGTTTTTCAATGACAATGAAATGCACAGATCTACAAAACTCTCACAGGATCCATTTTAACAAATGTGTTCGGAACTTGCAATAACTTCACAGGGAGAAGCTCTTATTTCTATATCTGAAAAGAAAATATTATGAACTGTTATTATATAGGTTTATTAGGGTTATAAATGTTGTTTTTCAATGACAATGAAATGCACAGATCTACAAAACTCTCACAAGATCCATTTTAACAAATGTGTTCGGAACTTGCAATAACTTCACAGGGAGAAGCACTTATTTCTATATTTGAAAAGAAAATATTATGAACTGTTATTATATAGGTTTATTAGGGTTATAAATGTTGTTTTTCAATGACAATGAAATGCGCAGATCTACAAAACTCTCACAGGATCCATTTTAACAAATGTGTTCGGAACTTGCAATAACTTCACAGGGAGAAGCTCTTATTTCTATATTTGAAAAGAAAATATTATGAACTGTTATTATATAGGTTTATTAGGGTTATAAATGTTGTTTTTCAATGACAATGAAATGCACAGATCTACAAAACTCTCACAGGATCCATTTTAACAAATGTGTTCGGAACTTGCAATAACTTCACAGGGAGAAGCTCTTATTTCTATATTTGAAAAGAAAATATTATGAACTGTTATTATATAGGTTTATTAGTGTTATAAATATTGTTTTTCAATGAAAATGAAATGCACAGATCTACAAAACTCTCACCGGATCTATTTTAACAAATGTGTTCGGAACTTGCAATAACTTCACAGGGAGAAGCTCTTATTTCTATATCTGAAAAGAAAATATTATGAACTGTTATTATATAGGTTTATTAGGGTTATAAATGTTGTTTTTCAATGACAATGAAATGCACAGATCACCAAAACTCTCACCGGATCTATTTTAACAAATGTGTTCGGAACTTGCAATAACTTCACAGGGAGAAGCTCTTATTTCTATATTTGAAAAGAAAATATTATGAACTGTTATTATATAGGTTTATTAGGGTTATAAATGTTGTTATTCAATGACAATGAAATGCACAGATCAACAAAACTCTCACCGGATCCATTTTAACAAATGTGTTCGGAACTTGCAATAACTTCACAGGGAGAAGCTCTTATTTCTATATTTGAAAAGAAAATATTATGAACTGTTATTATATAGGTTTATTAGGGTTATAAATGTTGTTTTTCAATGAAAATGAAATGCACAGATCTACAAAACTCTCACCGGATCCATTTTAACAAATGTGTTCGGAACTTGCAATAACTTCACAGGGAGAAGCTCTTATTTCTATATTTGAAAAGAAAATATTATGAACTGTTATTATATAGGTTTATTAGGGTTATAAATGTTGTTTTTCAATGAAAATGAAATGCACAGATCTACAAAACTCTCACCGGATCCATTTTAACAAATGTGTTCGGAACTTGCAATAACTTCACAGGGAGAAGCTCTTATTTCTATATTTGAAAAGAAAATATTATGAACTGTTATTATATAGGTTTATTAGGGTTATAAATGTTGTTTTTCAATGAAAATGAAATGCACAGATCTACAAAACTCTCACCGGATCTATTTTAACAAATGTGTTCGGAACTTGCAATAACTTCACAGGGAGAAGCTCTTATTTCTATATTTGAAAAGAAAATATTATGAACTGTTATTATATAGGTTTATTAGGGTTATAAATGTTGTTTTTCAATGAAAATGAAATGCACAGATCTACAAAACTCTCACCGGATCCATTTTAACAAATGTGTTCGGAACTTGCAATAACTTCACAGGGAGAAGCTCTTATTTCTATATTTGAAAAGAAAATATTATGAACTGTTATTATATAGGTTTATTAGGGTTATAAATGTTGTTTTTCAATGAAAATGAAATGCACAGATCTACAAAACTCTCACCGGATCTATTTTAACAAATGTGTTCGGAACTTGCAATAACTTCACAGGGAGAAGCTCTTATTTCTATATTTGAAAAGAAAATATTATGAACTGTTATTATATAGGTTTATTAGGGTTATAAATGTTGTTTTTCAATGAAAATGAAATGCACAGATCTACAAAACTCTCACCGGATCTATTTTAACAAATGTGTTCGGAACTTGCAATAACTTCACAGGGAGAAGCTCTTATTTCTATATTTGAAAAGAAAATATTATGAACTGTTATTATATAGGTTTATTAGGGTTATAAATGTTGTTTTTCAATGAAAATGAAATGCACAGATCTACAAAACTCTCACCGGATCTATTTTAACAAATGTGTTCGGAACTTGCAATAACTTCACAGGGAGAAGCTCTTATTTCTATATTTGAAAAGAAAATATTATGAACTGTTATTATATAGGTTTATTAGGGTTATAAATGTTGTTTTTCAATGAAAATGAAATGCACAGATCTACAAAACTCTCACCGGATCCATTTTAACAAATGTGTTCGGAACTTGCAATAACTTCACAGGGAGAAGCTCTTATTTCTATATTTGAAAAGAAAATATTATGAACTGTTATTATATAGGTTTATTAGGGTTATAAATGTTGTTTTTCAATGAAAATGAAATGCACAGATCTACAAAACTCTCACCGGATCTATTTTAACAAATGTGTTCGGAACTTGCAATAACTTCACAGGGAGAAGCTCTTATTTCTATATTTGAAAAGAAAATATTATGAACTGTTATTATATAGGTTTATTAGGGTTATAAATGTTGTTTTTCAATGAAAATGAAATGCACAGATCTACAAAACTCTCACCGGATCCATTTTAACAAATGTGTTCGGAACTTGCAATAACTTCACAGGGAGAAGCTCTTATTTCTATATTTGAAAAGAAAATATTATGAACTGTTATTATATAGGTTTATTAGGGTTATAAATGTTGTTTTTCAATGAAAATGAAATGCACAGATCTACAAAACTCTCACCGGATCTATTTTAACAAATGTGTTCGGAACTTGCAATAACTTCACAGGGAGAAGCTCTTATTTCTATATTTGAAAAGAAAATATTATGAACTGTTATTATATAGGTTTATTAGGGTTATAAATGTTGTTTTTCAATGAAAATGAAATGCACAGATCTACAAAACTCTCACCGGATCTATTTTAACAAATGTGTTCGGAACTTGCAATAACTTCACAGGGAGAAGCTCTTATTTCTATATTTGAAAAGAAAATATTATGAACTGTTATTATATAGGTTTATTAGGGTTATAAATGTTGTTTTTCAATGAAAATGAAATGCACAGATCTACAAAACTCTCACCGGATCTATTTTAACAAATGTGTTCGGAACTTGCAATAACTTCACAGGGAGAAGCTCTTATTTCTATATTTGAAAAGAAAATATTATGAACTGTTATTATATAGGTTTATTAGGGTTATAAATGTTGTTTTTCAATGAAAATGAAATGCACAGATCTACAAAACTCTCACCGGATCCATTTTAACAAATGTGTTCGGAACTTGCAATAACTTCACAGGGAGAAGCTCTTATTTCTATATTTGAAAAGAAAATATTATGAACTGTTATTATATAGGTTTATTAGGGTTATAAATGTTGTTTTTCAATGAAAATGAAATGCACAGATCTACAAAACTCTCACCGGATCTATTTTAACAAATGTGTTCGGAACTTGCAATAACTTCACAGGGAGAAGCTCTTATTTCTATATTTGAAAAGAAAATATTATGAACTGTTATTATATAGGTTTATTAGGGTTATAAATGTTGTTTTTCAATGAAAATGAAATGCACAGATCTACAAAACTCTCACCGGATCCATTTTAACAAATGTGTTCGGAACTTGCAATAACTTCACAGGGAGAAGCTCTTATTTCTATATTTGAAAAGAAAATATTATGAACTGTTATTATATAGGTTTATTAGGGTTATAAATGTTGTTTTTCAATGAAAATGAAATGCACAGATCTACAAAACTCTCACCGGATCTATTTTAACAAATGTGTTCGGAACTTGCAATAACTTCACAGGGAGAAGCTCTTATTTCTATATTTGAAAAGAAAATATTATGAACTGTTATTATATAGGTTTATTAGGGTTATAAATGTTGTTTTTCAATGAAAATGAAATGCACAGATCTACAAAACTCTCACCGGATCCATTTTAACAAATGTGTTCGGAACTTGCAATAACTTCACAGGGAGAAGCTCTTATTTCTATATTTGAAAAGAAAATATTATGAACTGTTATTATATAGGTTTATTAGGGTTATAAATGTTGTTTTTCAATGAAAATGAAATGCACAGATCAACAAAACTCTCACCGGATCCATTTTAACAAATGTGTTCGGAACTTGCAATAACTTCACAGGGAGAAGCTCTTATTTCTATATTTGAAAAGAAAATATTATGAACTGTTATTATATAGGTTTATTAGGGTTATAAATGTTGTTTTTCAATGAAAATGAAATGCACAGATCAACAAAACTCTCACCGGATCCATTTTAACAAATGTGTTCGGAACTTGCAATAACTTCACAGGGAGAAGCTCTTATTTCTATATTTGAAAAGAAAATATTATGAACTGTTATTATATAGGTTTATTAGGGTTATAAATGTTGTTTTTCAATGAAAATGAAATGCACAGATCAACAAAACTCTCACCGGATCCATTTTAACAAATGTGTTCGGAACTTGCAATAACTTCACAGGGAGAAGCTCTTATTTCTATATTTGAAAAGAAAATATTATGAACTGTTATTATATAGGTTTATTAGGGTTATAAATGTTGTTTTTCAATGAAAATGAAATGCACAGATCTACAAAACTCTCACCGGATCTATTTTAACAAATGTGTTCGGAACTTGCAATAACTTCACAGGGAGAAGCTCTTATTTCTATATTTGAAAAGAAAATATTATGAACTGTTATTATATAGGTTTATTAGGGTTATAAATGTTGTTTTTCAATGAAAATGAAATGCACAGATCTACAAAACTCTCACCGGATCCATTTTAACAAATGTGTTCGGAACTTGCAATAACTTCACAGGGAGAAGCTCTTATTTCTATATTTGAAAAGAAAATATTATGAACTGTTATTATATAGGTTTATTAGGGTTATAAATGTTGTTTTTCAATGAAAATGAAATGCACAGATCAACAAAACTCTCACCGGATCCATTTTAACAAATGTGTTCGGAACTTGCAATAACTTCACAGGGAGAAGCTCTTATTTCTATATTTGAAAAGAAAATATTATGAACTGTTATTATATAGGTTTATTAGGGTTATAAATGTTGTTTTTCAATGAAAATGAAATGCACAGATCAACAAAACTCTCACCGGATCCATTTTAACAAATGTGTTCGGAACTTGCAATAACTTCACAGGGAGAAGCTCTTATTTCTATATTTGAAAAGAAAATATTATGAACTGTTATTATATAGGTTTATTAGGGTTATAAATGTTGTTTTTCAATGAAAATGAAATGCACAGATCAACAAAACTCTCACCGGATCCATTTTAACAAATGTGTTCGGAACTTGCAATAACTTCACAGGGAGAAGCTCTTATTTCTATATTTGAAAAGAAAATATTATGAACTGTTATTACATAGGTTTATTAGGGTTATAAATGTTGTTTTTCAATGAAAATGAAATGCACAGATCAACAAAACTCTCACCGGATCCATTTTAACAAATGTGTTCGGAACTTGCAATAACTTCACAGGGAGAAGCTCTTATTTCTATATCTGAAAAGAAAATATTATGAACTGTTATTATATAGGTTTATTAGGGTTATAAATGTTGTTTTTCAATGAAAATGAAATGCACAGATCAACAAAACTCTCACCGGATCCATTTTAACAAATGTGTTCGGAACTTGCAATAACTTCACAGGGAGAAGCTCTTATTTCTATATCTGAAAAGAAAATATTATGAACTGTTATTATATAGGTTTATTAGGGTTATAAATGTTGTTTTTCAATGAAAATGAAATGCACAGATCAACAAAACTCTCACCGGATCCATTTTAACAAATGTGTTCGGAACTTGCAATAACTTCACAGGGAGAAGCTCTTATTTCTATATCTGAAAAGAAAATATTATGAACTGTTATTATATAGGTTTATTAGGGTTATAAATGTTGTTTTTCAATGAAAATGAAATGCACAGATCTACAAAACTCTCACCGGATCTATTTTAACAAATGTGTTCGGAACTTGCAATAACTTCACAGGGAGAAGCTCCTATTTCTATATTTGAAAAGAAAATATTATGAACTGTTATTATATAGGTTTATTAGGGTTATAAATGTTGTTTTTCAATGAAAATGAAATGCACAGATCTACAAAACTCTCACCGGATCCATTTTAACAAATGTGTTCGGAACTTGCAATAACTTCACAGGGAGAAGCTCTTATTTCTATATTTGAAAAGAAAATATTATGAACTGTTATTATATAGGTTTATTAGGGTTATAAATGTTGTTTTTCAATGAAAATGAAATGCACAGATCTACAAAACTCTCACCGGATCTATTTTAACAAATGTGTTCGGAACTTGCAATAACTTCACAGGGAGAAGCTCTTATTTCTATATTTGAAAAGAAAATATTATGAACTGTTATTATATAGGTTTATTAGGGTTATAAATGTTGTTTTTCAATGAAAATGAAATGCACAGATCTACAAAACTCTCACCGGATCTATTTTAACAAATGTGTTCGGAACTTGCAATAACTTCACAGGGAGAAGCTCTTATTTCTATATTTGAAAAGAAAATATTATGAACTGTTATTATATAGGTTTATTAGGGTTATAAATGTTGTTTTTCAATGAAAATGAAATGCACAGATCTACAAAACTCTCACCGGATCCATTTTAACAAATGTGTTCGGAACTTGCAATAACTTCACAGGGAGAAGCTCTTATTTCTATATTTGAAAAGAAAATATTATGAACTGTTATTATATAGGTTTATTAGGGTTATAAATGTTGTTTTTCAATGAAAATGAAATGCACAGATCTACAAAACTCTCACCGGATCTATTTTAACAAATGTGTTCGGAACTTGCAATAACTTCACAGGGAGAAGCTCTTATTTCTATATTTGAAAAGAAAATATTATGAACTGTTATTATATAGGTTTATTAGGGTTATAAATGTTGTTTTTCAATGAAAATGAAATGCACAGATCTACAAAACTCTCACCGGATCTATTTTAACAAATGTGTTCGGAACTTGCAATAACTTCACAGGGAGAAGCTCTTATTTCTATATTTGAAAAGAAAATATTATGAACTGTTATTATATAGGTTTATTAGGGTTATAAATGTTGTTTTTCAATGAAAATGAAATGCACAGATCTACAAAACTCTCACCGGATCTATTTTAACAAATGTGTTCGGAACTTGCAATAACTTCACAGGGAGAAGCTCTTATTTCTATATTTGAAAAGAAAATATTATGAACTGTTATTACATAGGTTTATTAGGGTTATAAATGTTGTTTTTCAATGAAAATGAAATGCACAGATCAACAAAACTCTCACCGGATCCATTTTAACAAATGTGTTCGGAACTTGCAATAACTTCACAGGGAGAAGCTCTTATTTCTATATCTGAAAAGAAAATATTATGAACTGTTATTATATAGGTTTATTAGGGTTATAAATGTTGTTTTTCAATGAAAATGAAATGCACAGATCAACAAAACTCTCACCGGATCCATTTTAACAAATGTGTTCGGAACTTGCAATAACTTCACAGGGAGAAGCTCTTATTTCTATATCTGAAAAGAAAATATTATGAACTGTTATTATATAGGTTTATTAGGGTTATAAATGTTGTTTTTCAATGAAAATGAAATGCACAGATCAACAAAACTCTCACCGGATCCATTTTAACAAATGTGTTCGGAACTTGCAATAACTTCACAGGGAGAAGCTCTTATTTCTATATCTGAAAAGAAAATATTATGAACTGTTATTATATAGGTTTATTAGGGTTATAAATGTTGTTTTTCAATGAAAATGAAATGCACAGATCAACAAAACTCTCACCGGATCCATTTTAACAAATGTTTTCGGAACTTGCAATAACTTCACAGGGAGAAGCTCTTATTTCTATATTTGAAAAGAAAATATTATGAACTGTTATTATATAGGTTTATTAGGGTTATAAATGTTGTTTTTCAATGAAAATGAAATGCACAGATCAACAAAACTCTCACCGGATCCATTTTAACAAATGTGTTCGGAACTTGCAATAACTTCACAGGGAGAAGCTCTTATTTCTATATCTGAAAAGAAAATATTATGAACTGTTATTATATAGGTTTATTAGGGTTATAAATGTTGTTTTTCAATGAAAATGAAATGCACAGATCAACAAAACTCTCACCGGATCCATTTTAACAAATGTGTTCGGAACTTGCAATAACTTCACAGGGAGAAGCTCTTATTTCTATATTTGAAAAGAAAATATTATGAACTGTTATTATATAGGTTTATTAGGGTTATAAATGTAGTTTTTCAATGAAAATGAAATGCACAGATCAACAAAACTCTCACCGGATCCATTTTAACAAATGTGTTCGGAACTTGCAATAACTTCACAGGGAGAAGCTCTTATTTCTATATCTGAAAAGAAAATATTATGAACTGTTATTACATAGGTTTATTAGGGTTATAAATGTTGTTTTTCAATGAAAATGAAATGCACAGATCTACAAAACTCTCACCGGATCCATTTTAACAAATGTGTTCGGAACTTGCAATAACTTCACAGGGAGAAGCTCTTATTTCTATATTTGAAAAGAAAATATTATGAACTGTTATTATATAGGTTTATTAGGGTTATAAATGTTGTTTTTCAATGACAATGAAATGCACAGATCAACAAAACTCTCACCGGATCCATTTTAACAAATGTGTTCGGAACTTGCAATAACTTCACAGGGAGAAGCTCTTATTTCTATATTTGAAAAGAAAATATTATGAACTGTTATTATATAGGTTTATTAGGGTTATAAATGTTGTTTTTCAATGAAAATGAAATGCACAGATCTACAAAACTCTCACCGGATCCATTTTAACAAATGTGTTCGGAACTTGCAATAACTTCACAGGGAGAAGCTCTTATTTCTATATTTGAAAAGAAAATATTATGAACTGTTATTATATAGGTTTATTAGGGTTATAAATGTTGTTTTTCAATGAAAATGAAATGCACAGATCAACAAAACTCTCACCGGATCCATTTTAACAAATGTGTTCGGAACTTGCAATAACTTCACAGGGAGAAGCTCTTATTTCTATATCTGAAAAGAAAATATTATGAACTGTTATTATATAGGTTTATTAGGGTTATAAATGTTGTTTTTCAATGACAATGAAATGCACAGATCAACAAAACTCTCACCGGATCCATTTTAACAAATGTTTTCGGAACTTGCAATAACTTCACAGGGAGAAGCTCTTATTTCTATATTTGAAAAGAAAATATTATGAACTGTTATTATATAGGTTTATTAGGGTTATAAATGTTGTTTTTCAATGAAAATGAAATGCACAGATCAACAAAACTCTCACCGGATCCATTTTAACAAATGTGTTCGGAACTTGCAATAACTTCACAGGGAGAAGCTCTTATTTCTATATCTGAAAAGAAAATATTATGAACTGTTATTATATAGGTTTATTAGGGTTATAAATGTTGTTTTTCAATGAAAATGAAATGCACAGATCAACAAAACTCTCACCGGATCCATTTTAACAAATGTGTTCGGAACTTGCAATAACTTCACAGGGAGAAGCTCTTATTTCTATATTTGAAAAGAAAATATTATGAACTGTTATTATATAGGTTTATTAGGGTTATAAATGTAGTTTTTCAATGAAAATGAAATGCACAGATCAACAAAACTCTCACCGGATCCATTTTAACAAATGTGTTCGGAACTTGCAATAACTTCACAGGGAGAAGCTCTTATTTCTATATCTGAAAAGAAAATATTATGAACTGTTATTACATAGGTTTATTAGGGTTATAAATGTTGTTTTTCAATGAAAATGAAATGCACAGATCTACAAAACTCTCACCGGATCCATTTTAACAAATGTGTTCGGAACTTGCAATAACTTCACAGGGAGAAGCTCTTATTTCTATATTTGAAAAGAAAATATTATGAACTGTTATTATATAGGTTTATTAGGGTTATAAATGTTGTTTTTCAATGACAATGAAATGCACAGATCAACAAAACTCTCACCGGATCCATTTTAACAAATGTGTTCGGAACTTGCAATAACTTCACAGGGAGAAGCTCTTATTTCTATATTTGAAAAGAAAATATTATGAACTGTTATTATATAGGTTTATTAGGGTTATAAATGTTGTTTTTCAATGAAAATGAAATGCACAGATCTACAAAACTCTCACCGGATCCATTTTAACAAATGTGTTCGGAACTTGCAATAACTTCACAGGGAGAAGCTCTTATTTCTATATTTGAAAAGAAAATATTATGAACTGTTATTATATAGGTTTATTAGGGTTATAAATGTTGTTTTTCAATGAAAATGAAATGCACAGATCTACAAAACTCTCACCGGATCCATTTTAACAAATGTGTTCGGAACTTGCAATAACTTCACAGGGAGAAGCTCTTATTTCTATATTTGAAAAGAAATTATTATGAACTGTTATTATATAGGTTTATTAGGGTTATAAATGTTGTTTTTCAATGAAAATGAAATGCACAGGTCTACAAAACTCTCACCAGATCCATTTTAACAAATGTGTTCGGAACTTGCAATAACTTCACAGGGAGAAGCTCTTATTTCTATATTTGAAAAGAAAATATTATGAACTGTTATTATATAGGTTTATTAGGGTTATAAATGTTGTTTTTCAATGAAAATGAAATGCACAGGTCTACAAAACTCTCACCGGATCCATTTTAACAAATGTGTTCGGAACTTGCAATAACTTCACAGGGAGAAGCTCTTATTTCTATATTTGAAAAGAAAATATTATGAACTGTTATTATATAGGTTTATTAGGATTATAAATGTTGTTTTTCAATGCAAATGAAATGCACAGGTCTACAAAACTCTCACCGGATCCATTTTAACAAATGTGTTCGGAACTTGCAATAACTTCACAGGGAGAAGCTCTTATTTCTATATTTGAAAAGAAAATATTATGAACTGTTATTATATAGGTTTATTAGGGTTATAAATGTTGTTTTTCAATGACAATGAAATGCACAGGTCTACAAAACTCTCACCGGATCCATTTTAACAAATGTGTTCGGAACTTGCAATAACTTCACAGGGAGAAGCTCTTATTTCTATATTTGAAAAGAAAATATTATGAACTGTTATTATATAGGTTTATTAGGGTTATAAATGTTGTTTTTCAATGACAATGAAATGCACAGGTCTACAAAACTCTCACCGGATCCATTTTAACAAATGTGTTCGGAACTTGCAATAACTTCACAGGGAGAAGCTCTTATTTCTATATTTGAAAAGAAAATATTATGAACTGTTATTATATAGGTTTATTAGGGTTATAAATGTTGTTTTTCAATGACAATGAAATGCACAGATCAACAAAACTCTCACCGGATCCATTTTAACAAATGTGTTCGGAACTTGCAATAACTTCACAGGGAGAAGCTCTTATTTCTATATCTGAAAAGAAAATATTATGAACTTTTATTATATAGGTTTATTAGGGTTATAAATGTTGTTTTTCAATGACAATGAAATGCACAGATCTACAAAACTCTCACCGGATCCATTTTAACAAATGTGTTCGGAACTTGCAATAACTTCACAGGGAGAAGCTCTTATTTCTATATTTGAAAAGAAAATATTATGAACTGTTATTATATAGGTTTATTAGGGTTATAAATGTTGTTTTTCAATGACAATGAAATGCACAGATCTACAAAACTCTCACCGGATCCATTTTAACAAATGTGTTCGGAACTTGCAACAACTTCACAGGGAGAAGCTCTTATTTCTATATTTGAAAAGAAAATATTATGAACTGTTATTATATAGGTTTATTAGGGTTATAAATGTTGTTTTTCAATGACAATGAAATGCACAGATCTACAAAACTCTCACCGGATCCATTTTAACAAATGTGTTCGGAACTTGCAACAACTTCACAGGGAGAAGGTCTTATTTCTATATTTGAAAAGAAAATATTATGAACTGTTATTATATAGGTTTATTAGGGTTATAAATGTTGTTTTTCAATGACAATGAAATGCACAGATCTACAAAACTCTCACCGGATCCATTTTAACAAATGTGTTCGGAACTTGCAACAACTTCACAGGGAGAAGCTCTTATTTCTATATTTGAAAAGAAAATATTATGAACTGTTATTATATAGGTTTATTAGGCTTATAAATGTTGTTTTTCAATGACAATGAAATGCACAGATCAACAAAACTCTCACCGGATCCATTTTAACAAATGTGTTCGGAACTTGCAATAACTTCACAGGGAGAAGCTCTTTTTTCTATATCTGAAAAGAAAATATTATGAACTGTTATTATATAGGTTTATTAGGGTTATAAATGTTGTTTTTCAATGACAATGAAATGCACAGATCTACAAAACTCTCACCGGATCCATTTTAACAAATGTGTTCGGAACTTGCAATAACTTCACAGGGAGAAGCTCTTATTTCTATATTTGAAAAGAAAATATTATGAACTGTTATTATATAGGTTTATTAGGGTTATAAATGTTGTTTTTCAATGACAATGAAATGCACAGATCAACAAAACTCTCACCGGATCCATTTTAACAAATGTGTTCGGAACTTGCAATAACTTCACAGGGAGAAGCTCTTATTTCTATATCTGAAAAGAAAATATTATGAACTGTTATTATATAGGTTTATTAGGGTTATAAATGTTGTTTTTCAATGACAATGAAATGCACAGATCTACAAAACTCTCACCGGATCCATTTTAACAAATGTGTTCGGAACTTGCAATAACTTCACAGGGAGAAGCTCTTATTTCTATATCTGAAAAGAAAATATTATGAACTGTTATTATATAGGTTTATTAGGGTTATAAATGTTGTTTTTCAATGACAATGAAATGCACAGATCAACAAAACTCTCACCGGATCCATTTTAACAAATGTGTTCGGAACTTGCAATAACTTCACAGGGAGAAGCTCTTATTTCTATATTTGAAAAGAAAATATTATGAACTGTTATTATATAGGTTTATTAGGGTTATAAATGTTGTTTTTCAATGACAATGAAATGCACAGATCTACAAAACTCTCACCGGATCCATTTTAACAAATGTGTTCGGAACTTGCAATAACTTCACAGGGAGAAGCTCTTATTTCTATATTTGAAAAGAAAATATTATGAACTGTTATTATATAGGTTTATTAGGGTTATAAATGTTGTTTTTCAATGACAATGAAATGCACAGATCTACAAAACTCTCACCGGATCCATTTTAACAAATGTGTTCGGAACTTGCAATAACTTCACAGGGAGAAGCTCTTATTTCTATATCTGAAAAGAAAATATTATGAACTGTTATTATATAGGTTTATTAGGGTTATAAATGTTGTTTTTCAATGACAAAGAAATGCACAGATCAACAAAACTCTCACCGGATCCTTTTTACAAATGTGTTCGGAACTTGCAATAACTTCACAGGGAGAAGCTCTTATTTCTATATTTGAAAAGAAAATATTATGAACTGTTATTATATAGGTTTATTAGGGTTATAAATGTTGTTTTTCAATGACAATGAAATGCACAGATCTACAAAACTCTCACCGGATCCATTTTAACAAATGTGTTCGGAACTTGCAATAACTTCACAGGGAGAAGCTCTTATTTCTATATTTGAAAAGAAAATATTATGAACTGTTATTATATAGGTTTATTAGGCTTATAAATGTTGTTTTTCAATGACAATGAAATGCACAGATCAACAAAACTCTCACCGGATCCATTTTAACAAATGTGTTCGGAACTTGCAATAACTTCACAGGGAGAAGATCTTATTTCTATATTTGAAAAGAAAATATTATGAACTGTTATTATATAGGTTTATTAGGGTTATAAAATGTTGTTTTTCAATGAAAATGAAATGCACAGATCTACAAAACTCTCACTGGATCCATTTTAACAAATGTGTTCGGAACTTGCAATAACTTCACAGGGAGAAGCTCTTATTTCTTTATTTGAAAAGAAAATATTATGAACTGTTATTATATAGGTTTATTAGGGTTATAAATGTTGTTTTTCAATGAAAATGAAATGCACAGATCTACAAAACTCTCACTGGATCCATTTTAACAAATGTGTTCGGAACTTGCAATAACTTCACAGGGAGAAGCTCTTATTTCTATATTTGAAAAGAAAATATTATGAACTGTTATTATATAGGTTTATTAGGGTTATAAATGTTGTTTTTCAATGAAAATGAAATGCACAGATCTACAAAACTCTCACCGGATCCATTTTAACAAATGTGTTCGGAACTTGCAATAACTTCACAGGGAGAAGCTCTTATTTCTTTATTTGAAAAGAAAATATTATGAACTGTTATTATATAGGTTTATTAGGGTTGTAAATGTTGTTTTTCAATGAAAATGAAATGCACAGATCTACAAAACTCTCACCGGATCCATTTTAACAAATGTGTTCGGAACTTGCAATAACTTCACAGGGAGAAGCTCTTATTTCTATATTTGAAAAGAAAATATTATGAACTGTTATTATATAGGTTTATTAGGGTTATAAATGTTGTTTTTCAATGAAAATGAAATGCACAGATCTACAAAACTCTCACTGGATCCATTTTAACAAATGTGTTCGGAACTTGCAATAACTTCACAGGGAGAAGCTCTTATTTCTATATTTGAAAAGAAAATATTATGAACTGTTATTATATAGGTTTATTAGGGTTGTAAATGTTGTTTTTCAATGAAAATGAAATGCACAGATCTACAAAACTCTCACTGGATCCATTTTAACAAATGTGTTCGGAACTTGCAATAACTTCACAGGGAGAAGCTCTTATTTCTATATTTGAAAAGAAAATATTATGAACTGTTATTATATAGGTTTATTAGGGTTGTAAATGTTGTTTTTCAATGAAAATGAAATGCACAGATCTACAAAACTCTCACCGGATCCATTTTAACAAATGTGTTCGGAACTTGCAATAACTTCACAGGGAGAAGCTCTTATTTCTATATTTGAAAAGAAAATATTATGAACTGTTATTATATAGGTTTATTAGGGTTGTAAATGTTGTTTTTCAATGAAAATGAAATGCACAGATCTACAAAACTCTCACTGGATCCATTTTAACAAATGTGTTCGGAACTTGCAATAACTTCACAGGGAGAAGCTCTTATTTCTATATTTGAAAAGAAAATATTATGAACTGTTATTATATAGGTTTATTAGGGTTGTAAATGTTGTTTTTCAATGAAAATGAAATGCACAGATCTACAAAACTCTCACCGGATCCATTTTAACAAATGTGTTCGGAACTTGCAATAACTTCACAGGGAGAAGCTCTTATTTCTATATTTGAAAAGAAAATATTATGAACTGTTATTATATAGGTTTATTAGGGTTGTAAATGTTGTTTTTCAATGAAAATGAAATGCACAGATCTACAAAACTCTCACTGGATCCATTTTAACAAATGTGTTCGGAACTTGCAATAACTTCACAGGGAGAAGCTCTTATTTCTTTATTTGAAAAGAAAATATTATGAACTGTTATTATATAGGTTTATTAGGGTTGTAAATGTTGTTTTTCAATGAAAATGAAATGCACAGATCTACAAAACTCTCACTGGATCCATTTTAACAAATGTGTTCGGAACTTGCAATAACTTCACAGGGAGAAGCTCTTATTTCTTTATTTGAAAAGAAAATATTATGAACTGTTATTATATAGGTTTATTAGGGTTGTAAATGTTGTTTTTCAATGAAAATGAAATGCACAGATCTACAAAACTCTCACTGGATCCATTTTAACAAATGTGTTCGGAACTTGCAATAACTTCACAGGGAGAAGCTCTTATTTCTATATTTGAAAAGAAAATATTATGAACTGTTATTATATAGGTTTATTAGGGTTGTAAATGTTGTTTTTCAATGAAAATGAAATGCACAGATCTACAAAACTCTCACCGGATCCATTTTAACAAATGTGTTCGGAACTTGCAATAACTTCACAGGGAGAAGCTCTTATTTCTATATTTGAAAAGAAAATATTATGAACTGTTATTATATAGGTTTATTAGGGTTATAAATGTTGTTTTTCAATGAAAATGAAATGCACAGATCTACAAAACTCTCACTGGATCCATTTTAACAAATGTGTTCGGAACTTGCAATAACTTCACAGGGAGAAGCTCTTATTTCTATATTTGAAAAGAAAATATTATGAACTGTTATTATATAGGTTTATTAGGGTTGTAAATGTTGTTTTTCAATGAAAATGAAATGCACAGATCTACAAAACTCTCACTGGATCCATTTTAACAAATGTGTTCGGAACTTGCAATAACTTCACAGGGAGAAGCTCTTATTTCTTTATTTGAAAAGAAAATATTATGAACTGTTATTATATAGGTTTATTAGGGTTGTAAATGTTGTTTTTCAATGAAAATGAAATGCACAGATCTACAAAACTCTCACCGGATCCATTTTAACAAATGTGTTCGGAACTTGCAATAACTTCACAGGGAGAAGCTCTTATTTCTATATTTGAAAAGAAAATATTATGAACTGTTATTATATAGGTTTATTAGGGTTATAAATGTTGTTTTTCAATGAAAATGAAATGCACAGATCTACAAAACTCTCACTGGATCCATTTTAACAAATGTGTTCGGAACTTGCAATAACTTCACAGGGAGAAGCTCTTATTTCTATATTTGAAAAGAAAATATTATGAACTGTTATTATATAGGTTTATTAGGGTTGTAAATGTTGTTTTTCAATGAAAATGAAATGCACAGATCTACAAAACTCTCACTGGATCCATTTTAACAAATGTGTTCGGAACTTGCAATAACTTCACAGGGAGAAGCTCTTATTTCTTTATTTGAAAAGAAAATATTATGAACTGTTATTATATAGGTTTATTAGGGTTGTAAATGTTGTTTTTCAATGAAAATGAAATGCACAGATCTACAAAACTCTCACCGGATCCATTTTAACAAATGTGTTCGGAACTTGCAATAACTTCACAGGGAGAAGCTCTTATTTCTATATTTGAAAAGAAAATATTATGAACTGTTATTATATAGGTTTATTAGGGTTATAAATGTTGTTTTTCAATGAAAATGAAATGCACAGATCTACAAAACTCTCACTGGATCCATTTTAACAAATGTGTTCGGAACTTGCAATAACTTCACAGGGAGAAGCTCTTATTTCTTTATTTGAAAAGAAAATATTATGAACTGTTATTATATAGGTTTATTAGGGTTATAAATGTTGTTTTTCAATGAAAATGAAATGCACAGATCTACAAAACTCTCACCGGATCCATTTTAACAAATGTGTTCGGAACTTGCAATAACTTCACAGGGAGAAGCTCTTATTTCTTTATTTGAAAAGAAAATATTATGAACTGTTATTATATAGGTTTATTAGGGTTATAAATGTTGTTTTTCAATGAAAATGAAATGCACAGATCTACAAAACTCTCACTGGATCCATTTTAACAAATGTGTTCGGAACTTGCAATAACTTCACAGGGAGAAGCTCTTATTTCTTTATTTGAAAAGAAAATATTATGAACTGTTATTATATAGGTTTATTAGGGTTATAAATGTTGTTTTTCAATGAAAATGAAATGCACAGATCCACAAAACTCTCACCGGATCCATTTTAACAAATGTGTTCGGAACTTGCAATAACTTCACAGGGAGAAGCTCTTATTTCTTTATTTGAAAAGAAAATATTATGAACTGTTATTATATAGGTTTATTAGGGTTATAAATGTTGTTTTTCAATGAAAATGAAATGCACAGATCTACAAAACTCTCACTGGATCCATTTTAACAAATGTGTTCGGAACTTGCAATAACTTCACAGGGAGAAGCTCTTATTTCTTTATTTGAAAAGAAAATATTATGAACTGTTATTATATAGGTTTATTAGGGTTATAAATGTTGTTTTTCAATGAAAATGAAATGCACAGATCTACAAAACTCTCACCGGATCCATTTTAACAAATGTGTTCGGAACTTGCAATAACTTCACAGGGAGAAGCTCTTATTTCTATATCTGAAAAGAAAATATTATGAATTGTTTTTTTATAAAATGCGTTTAAAATAACTGCTTTTTTTATAAATTTCAGCGCCGCATAACGCACATTTGAATTCCATGTTTATTCCGTATCCTTTCAATACGAAACAATGCTTACCGCTTCGCAGATAAAAATTGGTTACTGGGAAATTGGCGAAAAATGAATTTGGCGGCTTTCAATTCACTGATCTGACAAACCAATCAGATTCGACTTGTGCTCGGGTGTCTCCTGAGATTGAGGCGCCTGTTATCATATACTGAATGTCAAATATAACAAACATAAAAAGGAAAAGTTAATGTAAATTTAAGTGCAGTTGCTTACTTAGAAAAAAAAATACTTATATGAACTGTCTGTATTGAAATAGTAATCTTTCTGTAGCAATGTTGAAATTTAATCTTTCGGTATTCGTTTCACAAAAATAAATAAATAAATAAAAATAATGTAGCTTCAGATCTGGAAGTTAACACAACTGAAATCGCACCAATGAGGATTTGTAAGGATTTAATTATTTTCTTATTTATTTTCATAAACATTTTGTCGGTTTTTCCGAAGAGTGATTTTCAGAGTGTAAAATTTGTATTCTTTTGGAAAACAGCGATACGAAATATTTCACTCATACTTGCATTGTAAATGATTGAAACTGTTTCAAACTTCGGTCCTCCTATTAATATTGTAACATATAAAAAAAAAGAATATGTTCCTTCTACTAAAAAGACATCAGCGTCGTTTCGACGACATCTTTTATTTCCGGGTGGAGCTCACATCAAGTTAATAGATGAAATGGACCGCGTTTACTGTTTATTCTACAGTAATGATATTCTCGGTCTCTTTGCTCTAACGTTTTATCGTTTACATTCGAAAAGAAAATGTAATGGACAAAGACTAGAAAATGTTATTGAATTACTTAAAGAAAACGTGTAGTGTTCTTTCGAGTGGTGGATGAAAAAAAGGAAGTTGTTTGTAGAAACTAACACAAGCAATCAACACACAAAGACCACAAAATGAAATGAAGAAACGAAAAGAATATAACGAAATAATAATTATTGTGAGGTGTTACATAACCCTGATCATCTAGATGGTATGTTTTCTTCTTTTTCAGCATAACGACTAATGAACAACGTTTAAAAAATAAGTAAACTACCCACGCCCAAAAAATTATCGTTTCAAAAAAATGAACAATCTTAAATTATATGGATATTTCTGTTCATTTCCTTTCTCAAAAAAGTCTTTTGAACAATCATAAATAATATTAAGGAAAATTCATTTCCCTCTAGTATTATTATTAGTTGAATTTAATGTATTGTATTGTGCCCTAATCGTAATCAAACATATCCATTTTTTTTTTAGCATACGAAGTATAGAGAAAGAATTCTAATCGTCAAAAAAATTCAAACACTAGATTTTGATGCATCTTCACGATTTAAACCTCCCCCGAGTTCGAAAAAGACATATTTTTAGTATTTTGTTCTCATGTCCGTCTTTCTGTAAGAAAAATAACTCAATTATTTGGTGTTGACATGTGACATTTGGTTTATGGCCTTTGCATCGAATTTATAAATTTCTATCAAATTTTGAGCAAAATACGTTAGAAGAAAGTCTGCCTGTCCGAATGTTCGAATATAAGTTAATATGATAACTTGTACGATATAGCGTTAACATGATGATGTAAATGCGATAACTCAAAAAAAGGTAAGTGATTTTATGATTGCAGCAGCAGCTCTGTGTCGAATGTTTGTTTCAATCGGGTGGAGAAAACTCATCTAAAACGTAAATTAATGCTTCGGTCACTATTAACCGCATGACAGTCTTTTGTTAACTGCATGCTGAAGCACTCGCCAAGAATAGCGGGATAGATTCAATAAAAATACTAAATTCATGCCAAAGTTTTATTTTTCTTGAATATTGTTCGCAAGTCATTCAAGGTATCCTCTGGGATAATACATTTATAAGAGCCTATACGGGATAATTTTGGAAAGACTACTCCCTCTGTTTTCAATATTGATAGACACGCAGACGTCTTAATTCTTAACGTCTTATTCAGAAACGATAACATACGCAAGCGTTTTAAAGGGAAATATTAATAATATTTATAAATATTTCCACTGGGAAATAGTACCCCGTGATTAAATATTCAGATATAATCAAGCAATAATGGAGTGAAATGTGCAGTTCCACTTTGAAAAATGACACCGTGCATCTAAAAAAGTATAAATTCAGAAAAGGTTTTTTTATTGCGTTTATTTATTTTCTTGTAGAAATATTTTTTTTTATCTTGATGCAGTTTTCATGATCCTAATGTTTACCCGTTTCATTCCACGGGCTTACTATAATGTTTAATCAAATATCCAAAATCTTGTACTTAGATCTGAACTGTTGATATGGCAACCTGTTGACATGAAAAGCATTTATGATTCTAGATGTTACAAAGTTAAGCAGTTCAAATTTGTCTGAATTAGAAAATGCTGTTTGTTTCAATTTATATGTTTGTTTAAACTTTTAAAAGTCTGATTTTCAAATATTTTTTTAAAAAAAATATCAATGTGTTCATTGCAGGTGCCAAATAAAGGGAAAAAAATAAATTACGATACATATTAAATATATTTATTTCTAAAAAAAGCAAGTATCAGTTTTGATACTTGTCCATTTACTACATGCAAAAGTGGTCCTTACTCAAAATAATCATATTATAGTAAAAATAAAAAGAGGTCCTTACACAAAATAATCATATTATGGTAAAAATAAGATACTCACTCACCTCAAAAGTATTTTTATTTTTCATAAAAATGAAATGCGTCAAAGTGTTATTCAGCTAACCTTTTTCTGAAAAGTATACCACTCGTTCAATATGGAAAGAAAATATATTATTTGAACAATTCTGATAGGAGACGTTTATTTTTTTTTAACTTTTGTTCAAAAGAGCATGACGCAGTGGTAACCTATTTAAAGACAAAATATTAAAAACTGAATGCAAGTGTACATTTTTATTTAAAAATCCGATGTCAAATTCCCATTTAAAGGTTAAATCCATTTTCTAATTTAGGATATTGAGACTCCTTGGGAAAGAGAACAAAGTCGAAAACTTTTACCAATGAGTTTTCCATTAAGACCATATAAAAATGTCATTTTTTCGTATATTTGAAGAAATTTTTTAATAAAAAAGTGCTTTTTCCACAGCTTACAATTAGCTGTTTTTAATTAGTTGAATCAACCGAGCTATTTGACATTTAACTTCCAGTTATTAATGGAATCTGCAGTTGACTTAAATTATTCTTCATCCATTTGGCCACATTAAAAAAAATAAATTAAGTGCATTAATGCAGTTTATAATCTCAAGTTCATGTAAAGATGGATTTCTGGAATCGATTTTCCCTTCTCACCCTTATATGATTTTCCCTTCTCACCCTGCTAGAATTCTGAAGCTAACTGGGATTGTGCGTGCCCTTAAGAATATGTCATTATAAAATTTCCAAAATTTCACCGCCTGTTACTCTTAATTATATCTCATTTTGAATCCATAGGAGAAGAGACATCTGGAAACAAATTCCGAGTTTCACTGGTAATTCTAATGATGAATTATGAAATATAAAATTTAGAATACAATAATGAAAGAAGTTTTAATGCTTGCTTTTAAAATTGTACTCAAAAGGAGAAAGTAATTGTTTTTCCAAAAACTCCTGGTTTCAAAATCCTTCAATCCTTTATACTGTAAAGTTGGAAAATGATATATAATGACTATGAAGACTAGAATACATTTAAATATTCATTAGAAATATTTTTTTTAAATACTCAAACAAAGTTATGAGACTGATGTGAGTCCATAACGACTGCGAGGAATTCTGATTCTCTCAATTTAAAACAGCATTGATAAAGACATTCTTTTTAGAAACATTTATATTATTTTAGCTTTTTTTTATGTTATTAAAATATCAGTAGCCCGTCAGCCGCTGCTCAGTTTCGTAGCAGCGTTGCCCGAGGAACACCACTTGGAGGTCGGCTACCAGAATTCCTCGAGGGCTGTCCTCCTGCACTCCGATCACTACATTCAGGGACAGCCCCGGGAGGTCGAAAGAACCTCGACCTCCCTCGCACACGCCTAAGAAACGGGATCCATCTGCTGGTCACAAATTCGGGTTATCAGTAGATTAAAGTGTCGTGCGTTGACGGTAGGGGGAGTGGATCAACGCGTCCACAACCACTTAGCGCACTCCTGCAGACCTAAATAAATACATCCCTTAATATTTTATTTAACCGAAATGCACGAATTGTAGTTGTGTGAATGATACTTAACTAACTGGTTTCTTCAACAATCAATTTGGAAAGAAGTGATGCCGAATAGAGGGTTTTGGAGTGCGCTAAGTGCCTCCCTGGAAGGGCTTTGTAAGGAAACTGGCCCACATTCGTGCAAAGCATGGGGAAACCAGGCAAACCCCACGCAGCCAGTCCGGCAGAGAGCCGCTTTTTACAGCGGAGGATTCTGCCTCCCAGTTCAAAGAGCTTCGGCGCTCGGCCACTGGTGGGGCGCGGAAGGTGGCTGGTGAGTGGGAGTGGACCAGCGCGGCCACTTTTATTTGAAGACGCTTGATCGGGAAATTCAGATATAACTATCGCTCTTAATAGCAAAAAATGTTTAAACGTGTCTTTAGAAGATGCTACTTAACTGCGATGAGATTCTTCGAATGATAGACGATTACTTAATTATACTAAATCCTATCGAAACATTTTTTTAAATACTTTTGAAGCCATCTGTGTTTCACTGTCAGATAATATATAATTATTAATTTTTGAAATTATATTTTGTTCTGGAAACATGAGATAAAAAAATAGAATGATAACATTTCATGGTAGGAGTATTTTTTTAATTGCCTGATAAAAAATTATTTAAATATTTTTGTTGATAAATCTTCTGACAAAGGTTTTTTAAATGCTATATTTGAAATAAATTAATAATCTAGTCACTCTAATAATTTCTTTACAAACATTTATTTTACGATAAAATAAACAGTTTAAAACGTTGCACTCGAAGAGTTACACTACAAGAATCAGTGATAAAAACACTGAAAATGACAAAAACACAATTTACACTTATTATGCCAAAATACGTATATAAACGTAGTTTCAAATTGATCATGAAATTTTAACATAATGTAGATGATCTTGCATTAAGGGCAATGTATGGAAGCACGGAATCTATTTTCAGCACGTGAACGTCATATTAAACCAAGAAGTGTCTGACTTATATCGCGAAACAAAGTTAATGAACATTCGTATTTTTATTTCTACTCATAATCCACATTTACATGCTGTTTTGCTTTTTATGAAATCAAGAAAAAAAAAGCTTCTTAACTTTTCTATACTTCATATATCGTTCGAAGAAAAATATCTCTGATATGTTGTTCGAATATTCGGATTTAATTGCACACAAAGGTTAAAGTAGCAAGGTTATTGACATAAAACGTCTTTGGTTGTTTTTTCATCTTATACTATATTTATTATAATGCCAATAAATGTGAAAAAACTTTTGTCTCTTAATGGAAGAACAAAATATAAACCACTGAAATATTTTTTTAAAAAAATCTGTAAGCGTAAAAGACTTGCTGTTTCAGGGAAATATAACCAAAAAGACAATATTTCTACTTCACTTTGCATGCGATTGATGTCAAGATGAGAAAGCACTAGAACACGTCATTTGATATATTTGAATCAGTCTTGGTGACAAAGTAGGAAATAGATGTTTTCGAGGAAATTTCGCTAAAACGTTGAGCTTCAGTATATTCTATGAGCACATACGCGTGCCTTTCTCCTAATTAATTTTTTAAAAATTCTGTTGGATGGAAGAGTTTTGAACAAAATAGGATTTATTTTTTCTGCATTAATGCGCACTGATGACAACATCAGTTCTCTCTGAAAACAATATGTTTTCTATCCATCCTATATTTGCTGATTAAAATAATTATTTTCACATTCAGAATATTTGTTAGAATTTTTGGAATTAGATTAGAATTTTTATTTTTCGTGTAAATTTCAGTATTTTATTTCGTTTTGCAAATATAATAGATAGTTAGTCCATTATTAAATAAACTAAAAATTTTAAATGACTCGAAACATTCTTCCCTGAAAATCCTCATACACATTTCTTTATTTATGCTGTTAAAAACTGAAACTTAAAATTCATAAAACTGGAGATTTCTTAGAGTGAAACATTTTATCTGCGCACCTCATAAAGGAAAATATAAATTTGAATCTTTAAAACATTAAATATTAGGTCATTTATAGTAGTACCTGAAAATTATAATTCAATTACATTCTGTACTTCATTAATGTACTAAAGATGTGATGTGAAATTTGAAGTAATTAGTGTATTTTATTCTTAAATTGAGATTTTTATAACCATTGACATTTCTTCAGAGTTGTATTATTTACGCGATTTTTCTCTATTGTTTTCATTTCTGTGTCGTGTTTTAGGTAAAAATCTTCAAATCCTTTCAATGAGCGAATAATGATACTGATTTGAACTGGGTCTTAATGCTCACTCATCTCTATTATTGAACGTAGCTCTTTACAATCAAGAAATCATGTTTCAAATATCATAGAAATGAAGAATACTGTATTAATAGATATCTACGCTTAAGTACAATGTCTTTTAAACAACCTAAATTGAAAGAATATTCAATCATCATGCTTATGATCTCGTTTAGAATAGTTTCTCATGCACTTTATCCTTCTCCTTTTACACTGCGTAAGAATTTTATATATATATATATTAATTTCAAGTTATTTTAGAAGCCTATTTCCTCTACACTAATAATAAACTAATTAATAAAGAAGGGTACATTCATAAAATAGTTTTTCTTGCATTTTTTTTCACTCAGAAAGATGATGTATAAGTTTAATACTAAAAAATAAATGCAGTTTATTTCCCCAAAAGTTAGTAATTTCTTAATTAATAAATACATCTAAGCATTTGAATGACTCAGAAATTCTGTCCCTAGGGAAATGTAGAATTTCCTCTAAATATTTCCTGATTCAAACATAAATTATTTTTGTTTCTAACATTCGTTCCAGTTATCAGAGATTCGCTTATATTATTTTAAACTGATTTTTTTTTCATTCCTCTACTCTAAATTGTAATTCAAAGTTCTGCCCGATAACATTCTTTCAGATTTCTGTTGTAAATATTTTTCTTAAGATTTTTTCTGTTTAATCTGTTAATTAAACTTCTTTGTGAATGTTTTAGCAATTAAAAGTAATTTGAAAAATCATTAAATATCTTTGATCGTCAGATTCCATTTTCATCTAAATATTTTCATATGCAAAATAATTCAATAAACTGCAAAAACAAGTGAATGAAATTGAGTTTGTATGTTTCATAATTTAATATTTGCCTCTAAATTTAAGCATTTTCTTTATTTATTTTGAAAAAATACATCACAACAGAAAAAAAATATCTGCTACTTGATGCACGGATATGACTATTGGTCAGTTAAATGTCTCTGAAAGAGATTTCAAAAATTAATAGGATGCAATTTGGAGTTCATGATAAAGCATTTAAAATGGTGAGGTAATATTTTTCTAAAAACAATTGGCTCAGCAACAAATTAATTTATTAGTCTCTATAGAAATGTTTATTATTTGCGAAATGTCATGTTGAGCAACATATATCATATTAAGATTGTGGCATTCGATTTTTATTCTTGTTATAATTATGATGTTTACTGATAGTTATAACTTTAATGCTAACTATTAGGAATATTTTTGAAGGAAATATGCAATGATTAACGTAGAAGAAATTTTTCGCTTTTTAAAGAGAGATTTTTTTAGTGACTATGTTTTAACAAACTTTTATAGTATACACATGTATTTTTTCAAATTGTATAAATGCTATGTGAAGTTTTTCCCTTCTTTTTCTGATACTATTAGAGTGAGTTATTTTTGAAAAGAAAGCTGTGCACAGGAAAGTTCTAGCAATATTTGATTATGCTGCTTCGGCATTGACGATTTCATACTAATCAAAATCTGTTTAAAAAGAAGGAATATTTTTAAAATATAAATTGAAGAAATCTGAATAGTTTAGTTAAATTTTACAAGGTTTGGAAAAATTAATATTTTCATCCTTAGTTGTATGCACGATGAACAATGGAAACGGCTTCTATTAAAAGCTACTTCACCAAAATCTGACCCAAAGCTGTGCTTGTATGTATGAAAATACTGTCAGGAGTTGTCAAACTGCATGTGTTCGGAGGCGATCCAAATCTGTACAACGCACTGTATATTTTTTGAAAAAACTCCTGGACATGAGAAAAATGGGGAATGGGACATGAGAAAAGTGGGGCACCTCTCAAAAGAAGTATTAAAATTGTTTTCCGAAAGCTGAAATGGCCCGTCGTCGCATTCCCTGACGAATCATTGCATTGATACTTCAAGCATAAGCCACTTCCTCTGTATCAAGAAGATCTAGAAAAGTGGCCCGGATTTCATCAAACAGGCAGCAATAAGAGTTTCAATTGAGAATTTGTATCATTTTGAATGTAAATATATATCTATCCTCCCACCAATTAAATTTCCAATCCTCGTATACTTGCAATCGTCAGTAAAGTTTTGGCATCCATCAATTATATTTCAATATATTTAATAAATCTCGTAAAATAATTAACATTATATAAAACGAAACTTTTGAAAAATTGAAAGATCCATGCATTGGGTTTCACAGTAAAAACTAAATAGTGTAGCAACCACAAAAATAATTAGTAACACTGCTGCCTCTTATCTTTAAACGTTATTTTAAGGAATAGCTTTTCTAATGCAAATATTTTGGAATTCTCATGAAATTGTTAGAGCTGAAAAGCAGTTAAAAGGCCTGATGGAATTTATCTCTTTCCATTTATGAGAGTTAGTTTCTGGACCAAATGGTTTGAAACAAAGTGAAAGAATATATTTTTTATAAAGACTGCGATATGTTTATCGCTTTTCAGATCAAACGCTTTTAAGGTATTCAATCTTTATCTGAAATTTCCAATATTCCGAGACACACATCAAAAGATATATATAAGATTTCAAATAAATTGTTGAACAATTTGAAAAGCAGGAGAGACAAAATTTAAATTTCCGTCAAATATATAAAATATTCGCTCATCATCTATACTATTAGAACTGAAAATGAGAGAAGACAATTTTCTCAAAACTGTACCTAAATTTTTGGAAGAAATTATCAGAAGTGCCGGGAAGCACTCGAATTCTTTATTGTCTTGCCTGAACTTTTATGTCTAGAATAGTGCAAACCAATTCAGCATAAGTGTTTTAAATAGTTCCATTCGAAAAGGGAAAAAAAAGGAATGCTATATTTTCAAGTGTCAACTGGACATCTTGGCATGCTTTGGCAGTGAATGCAAAGAAATTTCCTAATTAGAAACATTATTTTTTACCACTATTTCAGATTCATCAGAACAAACCACAACTCCTCGAAACAAGCTTTAATATTTTCTTTCACTCTGGATCACAAACAAATTTATTGCAAAAATTTCATGGAAATAAAATATTTATTCATCATAAATCAAAAATTCATCCAAATAAAGCATCAGCATTTTTAAAGTGAAAGAATTATCTGCAATTTTAACAATCAAAAAGATACTAAATTTGCTTGAAAAAGAAATTGAAGTTTTAATTTAAAGAACGGTTCTATGTAAAGACAGAAAAAGAATTCAAGCTATTAAGTATTTGGCCCTTTCTCTGCATATCAGTAATCGCCAAATTATTTGTAAATGTGCCAAATATAGTATTAATAATCCAAGATGCTGGCATAATCGCAATTTTATAATTTGCCATTTATGCAATTACACTTTTTTCAATTTAATCTATATCATGTGCAGGCATTTATGTTTATCCACAATAGCTACTTGATAGGTTTAAAAGGATTTGATAAGATTGCTTCCAAAAATAATTTTGTCTCGCGAAAGAAAAAAAAATATACGTTAGAGACCAAATTGATTACATAAGAATGCAGCTCTCTTTTCACGATGATTTGACGAGATAGGCCTTTGCTTAGCAAGAAGAGAAAAATTATGATACCGCACGTGCGTTTAATAAGCGTAAAGAAAAACAATTGTAAGCTGGAAAATTTGAAATGAAGAACAATAAAGACAAATTAAATATTGACAATTTCTCGCGCAAAAAACGATATTTCAGTATTTTTCTCAACGAGAAATTCAGTACGCTTTTCTTGTTTCAACTGTATTTCAAACCTTGCCAAATACAGTCAGCCAGCGCCGGAAATCAAGCAGCTTCTAAATACGTTTAAAGCCTCATTTTCCTGAGTTTTATAAACAAGATTTCAATTTCGCGACTTTCTAACTGGAAACAAAAATCTGTCATTAGAAACTAACCTTTTTGCTTGGTGATAATAGCTGATTAGCTAAACGAGAATGACTGAAAATGTGGAATTTCATATCAGTTGACTCATAATTTCTTTCCATTTTATTTAATGATTAAATTTTATGCTTTCTTTATATGTAATATTTCAGAATATTCTGCGAAAATAGAGAAGACAAACAAGAAAATAATGTAAAGAAATGAAGGAAGCTATTTATAATTCTTGACATTTTGAAATTTAATTGTATCGTTAAAAATGTCTCATTCAAAACTAAGTTTAATATAATTCTGTCAAATTGAAGAATAAAAACTTCAGAAATAATATAAATTCTTTCATTTTTATTCCCTTAATATCCAAAATTCCGATAATTTAAAGTACTAAAATATTTTAAGCCATCTTTTCACCAAAACAAAACAGATGATATTGTAATGGACGCCGTTGAGTGATATGGCACAACTTTCCTGAATTTTTAAATTCTTATACACTTTATTTTCACATAGATTGTTTCCATGTCATACCCTAATATAAAATAATTGCAGATAAAATAAATTAATTATATTTTTCAAGTTTACGATGAAAAATACAAGATCTAAGCATTTTTTAATATATCGTTTTAGCAATACAAAACTTTTTATTTTGAAGCTCTGAAAATATACTTCTAAAGTTAAAAGGACATAAGATTGTAGATCCAGTTATATTTCGGTTCCAATGCACTGTATTGTAAATCAATTTCAGCCTGTCTTGAGATGAAACGCAATTGATTTCATACTCTCAAATAATCAGTACTATTCTTTTAATTATTCAATGCAATCTACCATCTGCAATTTTGCTAAATAATGAAAAAGGTTTTATTTATAGTTTCAATATTCATTTTTGAATCATTAGTCATTTTTATTTAAATTACGTTTCGTGCTAACATCAGTGTTTGGTGAGAGTCGTTATTCCGGGCAATTTATCAAGAAACATGAACGTATCCAGCGAAACGAATGTTTTTCGCCAAATCCATGCAATAAGATTACAGTACTTGGAACATTTCAATGCATAAAAACTAATAGTCGTTTCTCGTCAACTTTTAAACTTGAGACATTCTGTTGGCGATCAAACGAAAATGTAGCAAAAACATTTTTAGAAGTTAATGTGTATCCAAACGTATGAAAATATCAACAAAAACTTTTAACTCTGAATATTAGCAAGAATGGATAATATTAGGGTACAGTTCTAGAGATGGGTACCATTTGGTGATTTTCCGCCAAATTTTTCTCGCCAAGCCTCGTGGACGCTCTAATCTTCAGAATTTTATATCTCAATATTATGACGATTTTCAAGAGACGCTGGCGACTTTAAAACGCTGGATCTTTAAAGTTTGGAGCCAAATTTGACGGTACCCGTCCCTAGGATTTAGCCAATATTAGTAGAAATATTTATTGTTTTTATAAAAATTTTTAAAATGCATTGAACGTTAAAAGTAAGCAAAAAGGATTTCGATAAACAGTAATAATAAATTTGAGTAAAGCACAAGCATAGCTTAACCATATTGTTAAAAAGCATACAAAGCAGGTTTTTTTTTACATTTTGTAATCGCCAAATGTTATACAAAGTTTCTAGATTCAAATAATATTAAATATTGAAAACATTAGATGTAATAAAACTTTTTGCAAATAGTTAAATTGGATGTTTTTCGAAACGGTTTTCTATTCGAGGGACAATTAATACTCATAATTCTGTCATACATGGATCTTTTGATCTTACGCTCTGCGCTTAGGTCTCCTAGCAAAAGTTGGTCTAGGAGATGCCTCAGGGTTAGCTACTGGAGGTGTAGAAAAGGACGTACCTGGAAGACTTACCTGAGGAGGAAGAGGAACTTCCTCCCAATCCATAGGCTCCTGGCAATCCACGGACTCCCAGTCCATCGGCTCCTCGGTGCAGGCAGCCTCCCAGTCCATCGGCTCGATACCTGCAACGAAATCTGAAGAAGACACACAAAAATCCATAGTTTATTTGTATATGAGTAAATAAGTAAAGAAATAAAATGAAATATTTTTATTAAAAAAAAAGTAATGTCACTCGAAAAGAATATCCACTGCTTTTTCGCAACTCAAACTTTCAGAAAATTGACTCAAAATGGCGTCTCTAATTGTAAAATCTGGCGTTCCATGAATTTCAACCAATGAGATTCAGAGTTCAGAAAGTTGAAGTTAAAGTTAATGAAATTGGAGGTTTTAACAATGCCAAAAAATATCATCTAAATTTCATTTTTCTTTCGGAATTATAAGACGAAATTTATTTGATTATTTCTTTTCTGCATTTGTACCGATCAGGGAATTTTCTTTACTGTAGTAGCATCTAATACAGTCTATAATTCATGTATATTTTCTGTAATAAGCCCAAATTTTCAACTCTGAATAATTCATAATCTTTTCTTACGCACTTAGATTTAATTAATATTATTTCAATTTAATTATTATATTTTACAAATTTAAGATTCTCAAGTTTTTGATGAAAGGACAGTAAATTGGGGCTGCTTATAATACGACATAGGAAATCTGTGTAATTGCATACAGTATATATCTATACAAATTTCGGGTTTCTAGTGCATCAAGTTTTGCGTGAAAAAGACCAATTCTATCTTTACAAAATTGAAACAATTTGACTTAATCACAGGCATGTAAAACAACACATGTTCCGAAAATCGGTACAATACATAACCGTATCTAATGAACTCTAATTTGTATAAAAGCTTCAGAACTCACTGTTATTTTCGTGAAATTTCTTTTTGTAAAACATCAGCAAACATGAATATACATTGACCAAAAGTCAAATTTAAATAAAAAGTGTTTTGTAAGGCATCATGATTCTCCTGTTCATTATGTATTTTATCATTAATTTTCAAAAAGTAAATGCAAATAATCAATAATATTTTAAATCAAAAATGAGTATTTCGGTTTAAAAAATATGTTAATAGGGAAATATGCACTTTCTGACGTCAGACAACTTCCGAGATACATGTGAAAGAGAATCTTCTGGTATTGTGTCGAAACTGTAACTTTTGGTAGATTTTCTTATTTTGTTTGTAAGCATAAAAATATCATTTGAAACTTGAAATGTCTACTTATGATTGTTGGAGATGACATATAAAAGATATTGTCTAGAGAAAATACCATTGATCAACGTGGTGTATTGTGAAGAATATAAAACGGTTGTCCTACAGACGATGTATTTTGTAGCAAAAATTAAAACTCAAGAATTATTTGTCTGAAAAGTGGAAGCCCTTGAAGAGAATTGATATTTTTGAAGAGAAAATTTATCTTTTTTTATTATTATTGATGGAAATTTGGTTTATCCACCAAAATGACCAAATGACTTGCACGTTTAAAAATTATTACAAATGTCCTTAAAGAAAAAACCTACCGATTACTTTATTCTTGATACATATATCTGCTGACTGATATTGAAAATACCGATTTGATATTTAATTAATTTTTATTAATATTGATGATGCAAATAAATGAATGGCTGATTTTCTGTTAAACTTTCTTCTCTTATTACATTATACGTATTATATTGATTATTTTTCTTAATGTATATTCTTCTTTTTGTATAGTTATTTGAGAGACAATTTGGTTTTAGCGGCGACCAAAAAGCGCCAAGGAAAAATTTCGCCTAATTATAAAAATATATTCAAGTGCATTATTATTTATTATGAAAAATTTTGAGCGTAGGAATCGTATGTTATATATTCTAACAATAGCAATGGTAAAATTGGCGAAATTTGTTCTTGGCGTTTTTTCGTTCCGTTACCACCGACAAATACCTTATTTCGCTATGAAGACAATTTTAGCCAAATTTTGAGAGAAATAGTTTTACTTCAAAATTTCATCTTTTGGAGATTTGTTGTTAGATCAAAAGTTTTGCTTCTTTAGGCAAACTTATTTTCTTTCCTTACCACCATTTCTTCAATAGGAATGGCTTTAACATTCGGAGTGTTGGAACAGCTTTGATATACAGTCACTTTCGCAAAAAAAAAAATGTGGCCCAAACAGCAGCGAAAAGTTCCCAACGTCGCAAGGCGTCAAATGAATGTATACAAAGCTTAGCTGGAGTGTTTACTTTTTTCTTTATATTTATAGAGATTTGTTGTTAGATCAAAATGTTTGCATAGTTAGTCAAACTATTTTTATTTCCTTCTTTAGTACCATTTCTTCAATAGAAAATATACTTTAATATTCGGAGCGTTAAATGATATTTTAATAAAAACGAAATAAAGCTTTGATGAATGACATTTCTGCATGACTTTTCCTATTGCAAAAAATGTTACGTACAGACAGATAAATATATGTAAAAACCGCAGGAGAAAATGATTTCTAAATTCAATATAAATCAAATCAAAGTATATAGAGTGCTTTTATTATCAATTATTAACTCTCTTTTAAATGCAATGAATATTTGAAATAAAACTGTGGTATAATTTGAGTACTATCCTTTGCAAAATTTCTACCGTCATAAATCGTGTATCTATTACATATCTTTACAAATGAAAGTTTAAATTAATGAAGTTTTGTTTAAAAAGACATATATGACATCAAAGACAAATCTGAATAATTTATTACTGCTCTTCGTAGACTAAAAGAGATTTACCTGTTTCTATTGGTCGTTCTTAGAATTTGAGAGTAGTTCTGGAGGATCTATTTCTGGAAATGTACAAAATGGATAGCTTTATTTATTGCAATTTGTTACATTTCATGGGATCAATTTGGATGCAAGAATTTCTCATCCTCTAACCAGTTCAAAATTGAACTTACATTCCACTTCAATTTTTTCTATAACATCATGAAGAGTTTTAATAATTTTTATATATGAAATATGGAAATTGAAATTCATTTAAAGGAAATTTATTACATACTGATGGAGAATTATAATTTTTCCAAATCAATTTATCTCTAAAATGAAATATCGGACGTTCATACCGAAATTGTCTAAAAAAATTTTTTTTTTTAATGTGACAAGCATTCTTCTGTTATTTGCCATTTTATTCTCACTTATCATGGTCTAAATTTAAGAGATAAATTCTGAATACCTTTACTTAGTCTCTAAACAAAGTAACTAATTTAAATATTATCAGTGTTTTGAGTAACGATGTAAACCAAATGAAGTAATTGATGTAATAATTGTAAATAATATTTGAACGCATAGAAAGGAACCGTAAAAGCTACTCACGAAAGAATAAAAGGAAGTCTTAGAAATCTGTTCTAAATCGATATCATAGAACTCCCCCTACCTCTATACCCAAGTATTGCTTTTTAATTGGCCAATAAGGGCGTGAAAATAATGAAATACCAAAAAATACTTTCCAACGATATTTATCGCATTCCAGGAACGTGTCACATTTTTAGTTAATTATATACACCGAAGAGATCCTACTATCATCTCTTTCCCTAACTTCTAAAATAAAACTATTTTTATCGATTTTAATTTCATCTATATATTTACAGTTTTTAAGCAAAAAAATATAACGACAAAACGGAGGAAACAAAACAATCAATTCCGTGTTTTCTTCTCTGGACTTTGTATTAGTATGTGGTTATGAAAACCTGCGGAAGGGTATTCTCGAAACTTCCTCACATACTTTCCAGTAAAGTGCAGCCCTTCCCTATCCTTTACTTCATAAAACTTTGGATCTTCGATAAAGTTTTGTATTCTACGAGTCCTAAGATTTTAAGATTTAGAGTGCCGTACATGTATATATTCTTTGATTCGAAATATAATGAAAACGTGAATATCATACTAATTTACTCATGGTACACGAATTTGGATACACTCGTACCAAAATACGATACGGGGTGCAATTTCAGTGGCAAGAACATGCAACATGTTTCGTATATCTAACTCACTGCAGTCTTGAGTTATAGCATTTACATGTATGACACTGTACACGCCGCCAGATGGTAAACCATTTCACAGATTGCATTTAAAATTTCAAAAGAATCCACACATTAGCTTCAGTGACTGTATACCAAATTGTAGCTATCATAATAGCTGCGTTTTTGAGTTTTAGTGCTCTCATGTATGCGGAAATACAGAGCGGAGGACATCAGTTGCAATATTAAACTCATCATTTAGTATGAGTTTACGATTTCTATGGTAACATTCTAAACCTTGTTTCACTCATTCGAGTCGAAGTGTGTTTGAGTTATTCATACCGGCCGACAGAAGATAATTTATTTGTCGGATTCAGTTCAAAATTGATAATAATTCGGAATTTAGATTCTAAGTTTATGAACACAATTTTATCAATCCATTTCTTTCTGGTATCGTATTTATCTTGTTCAGCTGTTCTCGGGCAGCCAGACATAGATTTCTCGTAAAAGTATTTTGTAAAATGTTTAATAGGAATCTATAAATTTCTTATAAAATCTATAAAGCAAATGTCATTCTTTTTTAATGAGCATTTTTAAGTTATCACGCTTACAGAAAAACTAAAAAATGCCTTACTCGGATTCAGGGACATCTAAAATATAAAAATTCGGCAATTTTCGAATTTGTATATTTTAGGAATTACTATACTTTATATTTTCATATTTCGTGTACGAGGTAATAAGCTTTATAAATAGGTAATTATGACCAGTTATAATCAGAATATTATATATAAAACAAAACATTTTACGACGATTTAAATATTCTAATTCAAAACTTTCAAGAAATTGACTATGCTGAGGGGAGCATTTCTTTTCGGTGTGACGGCATTCATGACCTCGAGGTATCTTAGTAATTAGGCCTACGTTCCAGATTCTCCTCCTCTCAGTCTGCTAATTCATGCTGTCTTTCTTCCTTTCCTCGATGGTATCTTGGGAGCTCTCCATGAGAAGTTGTCGCCGCTCTATTTGCTTCCTGTTTCTCATAGACAGCCAGAATCCCCACGTTTTGGCCGTGCGTTGCGACGCATTAAACGGGCGGCGCACTGTCATCTCCGGTGTATCAGTCGGTCGGTACCTAACCACCTGAGTAGTTAGTCTGCTGGGATCTAGCGAAAGGGTTACTTCTTGGGCTTGGCGTTAAGGGTGGTCACTGTCCACGGGAGTAACTCCCAGTGCATAGGCACCGATTAGCACTAAGATAAACGCCGATGTTGGAACTGCCCCGAGACGGTAACTGCCTTCTCCTGTTGAGTTCCGTGGTATGCGGTGCATTCGGACCCAAATCTCCTTTTATGTCATATGACTAGTCGCAACAAGGGGCCCTTTAGTGGGCAACGTATTCATCAAACTTTTAATATTGATAATAATTTTAATCATTCAAATAGACATTTCAAATAGTATCTCCAAATTCTATTTGCAAAATGTGTTCTGGCGACTTGCTGATAGAGACCAACTCTCGCAAGCAAGTACACAAAATAAAAGTTCTGACAACTATACTGGTTCGTGCTTCCCCTCACCTGTCATTAAACATTTCAAAAGATGTCATAACTTGTGAGAAGACATTAAATCTCACAAGAGATTTAATTAATAAGGAGTTAAAATCCAAAGGTGTTACCCACGTCCGCCGAATTACTATTAGGCGAGACAGGCAAACAATCGAATCTAAGCGTCACATTCTCCCGTTTATGTCACCTGAATTACCGGACCACATATATGCAGGGTACATTAAGCTTCCAGTCAGAACTTATATACCAAACCTTTTGAGATGCTTTAGGTGTCAACGCTTTGAGCACTCGAAAGCAACTTGCCACGGCACTGTGACTTGTGCCCAATGCGCTGAGAGAGAAAATGAGAGCCAAGAGTATTCCGTACAAGAAAAGTGCGTGAACTGCAAAGGTGATAATACGTTGTTTTCCCGTTCGTTCCCTCGACGGCAACTTGAAAAAGAAATAACCACAGTTAAAATTAAGGAGGAAATATCATACCCAAAAGCCATAAAGAAAGATCTTTCCTAAACATACGCATACGTTACGCCCCTGCTACGCATACGTTGTCCGAAATAGAATTTTTTGTGAAAACTGTACATGTCAAAATTGTACTAAAAATATGAATCCTTTTTCATCTTCTAAACCTTCATCTGATTCCGATACTGATAAATCTATTTGTTAATGATCACGACACTGAGAAGTCAGAAACAACTAAGCGAGAATCATCAAAAACAGACAAATCATTAAAACTTAAATTTACAAAACGGGAGACTGGAAGACAAATCTTTCTGCAAAATTCAAGAAACCAGCTTCTAAAAATTCAGACGCTTTCGGACTTACATGTCAAGGTATAGCCCATAACGACTTAACATCTATTTTTGGTCTCATACCAAATAGTCCCGATTTCAAACTTTATCCTTCGGGAGATGAATCTGAATTTGAAATGAGTTGCGATGTTTCTGCAATTCCTGTAGTTGCAACTAATAATCCATCAGCGACGCACATGTCTTAATAGGCATCTTCCTTTCTGGGGATTGTCGCTGCATACGGTCCAAACCTCATGACATCATCAAGGCCATTATTAACACCTTTCACCTACAGATTATCGTGGGAATTGTGCTAATAGTTATAAACAGATTGAACAGTTTATAACTAATAATTGTCTCTGCCTGCTCAATGATGAAGAACGAACCCACGAACCCACACGTACCTTCCACAGTATTGACTTGGCCATATGCTCTCCTGACCTACTCCCGTTGTTGAACTTTGCTGTCAGTGAAGATCTCTACAAAAGTGATCGCTATCCCATAATAGTCTCCCAAGCTGATAGAAGTGGTGTGACTCTTGCCCTATTCCACTGGATAGATTGGGCTACTTTGATCAGTTGTCAGAAATTACCGAGACTTTGATTTATACTTACGATATTACGGAGGCAGTGCAACACATTATTGATTGCATTATATAAGCAGCTGCTAATAACACCGACCCAAAATGTTTCCCACCTTTACGAAAATTTCGTCGACCGTGGTGGAATGAAACTTGCCGTAAAAGTCACAAAGAACAAAAAAAAAAAACAAAAAAAAAAGTCGGAACCTTTTTTGTAGGCATTTTTCAGCAGAGAATATTATTGCTTTTACATTTTCCCGAGCCAATGCATGGCAGTGTCAGAGGAAATCATGGGTTTACTTCATCTCATCTATTAAATCCTCTCTTTCTAACGCATTGGTTTAGAAGAAGATGAAGGCTACAAATGAATTTATAAAGACTTTCTTTCACTGTATTGAAGATTGGAAATGAAATGGTTTTATCTCACTTATTTGTTGCCAATACTCTCGGGGAAGCATTCGCAAAAGTTTCTGCTTCTGATTCATACCAGCCTGCTTTCGTGGTAACTAAGAATCGCGCAGAACGAAAGAATTTGCATTTTTCCACCCGAAAATCCCTTCCCTACTATTCCGAGTTCAGCATGCATGAACTGCTAATGGCCTTATCTAAAGTGCATGATACCAGTCCCGGACCAGATAGAATTACGTATAATATGCTTCGCCATTTATCTACACCCTATCTCTCTAATCTGTTGCATTTATTCAACAGTATATGGATTGAACAGATGTTTACTTCACAATGGCACGAAGTGATTGAGATTCCAATCCTCAAACAAGGGATTCCCCTTATCCTCTGCATTATAGACCTATTGCGCTCACAAGTTGTCTATGCAAGACGCTTGAGCGCATGGTTAATGTCCATCTTGTTTTTGAACTGGAGAGGAAAGAATGCATTCCACAGTTGCAGAGTGTTTTCCAAGAGGACGTTCAACATATGATATTATCATCGTATTCGAAACCGAAATATGCAATGCATTTGTTCGCAGAAATCATCTTGTCTCCATTTTCTTTGATGTTGAAAAGGCCTACGATCGCACACATCGTTTGATTTTCTTAAAACCCTTTCAAATTTTGGTTTTAAAGGAAAATTACCTATTTCCTTAAAAATTTCTTATCTTAAGAACATTTCGTGTTCGAATTGGCAATTCTTATTCGGATCCTTTTAATCAAGCTGAGGGGATTCCACAAGGAATTGTTCTAACTCTTTTTATTATTCATTTTTGTCAAATTCTTAATATTTTTTCACCTCTGTCTAGGGCACCCTGAATTCGGATGATCTTCAGATCTCCTGTGAAGGATGCTATATGCATCTAATCGAGCACCAGTTGCAAGTTGCAGTTAATAAAATAGTAGATTAGTGTGAGAAAAACGGGCTACGATTTACTCCGAAAAAAATCGATGTGTTCACTTTGGCCGGAAACGAGGAATTCATTTGGAATAATTCATGTTAGGAATACCTCAATTCCTGTAGATGATGAAATAATGTTTTTCGGAATAATGTTTGATAGTAAGCTCACTTTCTTTCCGCATATTTTATATCTGTGGAAGAAGTGTGACAAGTCAATGAACATTCTAAAAGTATTATCTTAAACCTCTTGGGGGAAAAAACCACACATCTTTGCTACGAATTTATGAAGCAACTATTTTATCCCGTATGGGTATGGGTGTATGGTTCTGCATGGTCCTCCGTTTTGCGTAGACTAGATAATATATACCACATCGCCCTGAAAATTTGCTCAGGAGCGTTCCTATCCTCACCAGTCGAGAGTGGAATGTATGTCACTAACTGCCACTAAATTTAAGGTGCCAAAAAATATATGTCCTGTATTACCTCCGATCATTGTCCGTGCCGAAACATTCCAGGGTTTATATGATGCTTCCCACTCGTCTTCGGAGATTTTACGCAGCCCGAGTATCCAACATTCTTCCTTTTTGTGAAAGAGTAAATTCGCTCCTCCCTGATTCTGAACTCCATGATGTGGGTATTCAGTTATTTGATTAATTTGCGTTTCCAGCTGGGGATATTCCTCATATTCCCTTTTTATGGATTCCCTTCCTGTGGATTCCAAAAGTCTAGAACGGTCCCTGTGGTTTTTAAAAAACTTTTCATTTCTCATCACTGTCAGTTTTCATGGTACATGCCTGTTTTTACAGATGGTTCTAGGTCAGATGATCATGTTGGGTGTGGTGTTGTTTTTGGAACGCAAATATTTGGCTACAATATACATAAGAACCTGTCTGTTTTGCCTACCCAATTACTGGCAATTCTCTCTGCCCTATAGAAAATTTATCAAAGCTCTGAATGCAACTTTGTGTTTATACTAATAGCATGAGTTCCTTAGAAACTCTTTCCCATTTTCATAATCAGTTTCATCCCATTGCCTTGGAAATCTTGTATCTTTTGAGGACTCTAAAGAATAGAGATAATGAAATATTATTCTATTGGGTCCAAAGTCATGTGGGAATAATTGGAAATGACCTGACGGATAACTCTGTTGAAACCGCACCTTTGCTAATGCAGCATGAAATACCTTTATCCAACGCGAAGAACTTTTACTCAAGAAAATTCCATTCGCTACGGCAACAATCATGGAATCCACAGAAAAATAATAACTTTCGTAGTATAAAACCGCCAATTACATCCTGGTCTTGTCATCCAAGGCTTGAGCTCGATGTCAAATTGACTAGACTCCGCATTGGTCACACTCGTATAATGCACAAATATCTTCTATTTGGTGATCGAGCTTCAATCTGTTCGAAATACCAAGTGATTTTAACGTATCGTCATATTTTTATTGAATTTCTGATTTGAATTTTCATCGTTTACATTTTTTAACTCATCATGGGCATGTCAACGCTGGTGGGGAAAAATTCTTACAAATTTTTTTAAAGTTTATAAAAGTCATGGATTTTTATCATTCTATATAAACTCCATATTTTTAAATTTGTTTAATATTCCACCGTTTCATTTTACAGTCTTAACGAAGACTTTCAATGCATCTTTTGTTCTTTCTAAAGGTTTTTAGATTATATTAGAAAAATCTTTTATTAATCTTACGTCTGGCGCAATATAGCCTATTCTGGCTCTTGTGCCATCAAAACAGACAACCAATCAACCAAGAAATTGACTTGTTAAGCAGTCATTTAAATGCTAAGAGAATTTGTATCACATTGACCTTTAAATGGATTAATAACAATATTCTGAAATACAGATACGAAGCCGCCATGGTCTGGAAGTGATATCACGATTTCGGCTTCGAAGAGTTCAGATTAGGAATCAGATTCCTACGAGGTACTAAAGCGAATTTGGTGTACGCAAACTAGAAGCGCCACTTGTAAAAAACAAACAACGGCGGAGAGATTTTATTGCCAAATTACTAATATTTTGAAGTTTTTTCTGCGTATCTAGAATTTATTGTTCAGCAAATACAATCCATAAAAATCTAAAAGACAGAAATTAAACACTTTGTTTTGTCTCTTTTTAAGAAGACAAGAAATGGTGACCTCTTGCTACATGATGTTAAGTTCGATTTAAGTGGAAGACTGCTATGTGCAGTTGCTTCGAATAGAAATATTTGGACACCTCTCTACTTCCCCACCCATCTGGATACTGCCTTATAAATAAAGTGTTGATAATCTTTTGATCTTTGATCTCCCCCCTTCTATCCTCCCTGCAATGGAGGTGAAATTGTCCGACGACAAACTAAGCAATATAAGTCGATAATTGCTTACAAGTATTGGTTGAACTGTTGCCGAATAGTAAAACGGTTGAATTACCAAAAAAAAACCGTGATGGTTTAACATTTCATACGGATCTCAATCTACCACGGTAGGATCTCTTTCATTTTTTTTACATTCTTTGGATTAACAAAATAGTTTTAATTTATTCATCTAATAGCACATTTCTACTTTAATCTAGGAAATTCGTTTACTTTTCGTAAGAATTAAACGGTTTTACGTATTATTCTAGACATTACTCTTTGCGAAAAAGTCAATATTTACATTCCTTAAGAGGAGAAAAATGCACTCATATTAGCCATCTCTTCTAAAAGAAAGAATGAAACATTTAATAAATTTGTTACTTTTTTGTATACAACATTTTTAATCTTCAATTCTAGTATGTAGCATTATAAATCAAAATGCACTATTAACATAATGTTCTTTTTTTGCCTTTAGTATGATAAGCTGCTTACATTCCCGATTCAATTGTTTCTAATCAGTATATTTTGGTCAAGCAATCTTTATACCTTAGGTGTTTTGTTTAGAGACAGTCTTGTTGTTAAAGAATATCAATAAATGTTATCCTGTTTTCTGCCATATCTTATAATTATATATTCGTTGCAAAATAGATTCTTTTTATTTTTTTCGATTAATTATTTTAATCAGCATTATATCAGCATTTTTCCAGTTCCTTATAAAAAGAACTGCTTAGAAGATTTCATTTATTTTATCCCGACAAAAAGAATTCCATTTCCTTGCTCGATTGTTGATTGCTTTGCTATTTTATTTGGATTTTTAAATAACTTTTTATTTACTGGAGATTTTCTCACATCTAGAATGTTTTAATCAATTAGTAAGACAGGAGGATTTTCCAGACACAAATGTCAGAGAGCTTTCAAGTGAAGAAATTTATTTAAATTGTACAGAATTATTGTACAGAATTTGAAGGCTTTATCTATCAACTTTAAAGATGTGAAGAACAATCAAAATCCAACCTTCATTATTCAAAACGAATCTCATTTGGCGGCCAGCTATTTCCCCACGGATATTATTTAAGCTTATTTTTATTTAAATTGTTTGGATATGCTTTCATGTCTATAATTTCGTCACATTATCACGCTCAGAACATAAGTAAAAACACATGCTTTGATTTGCATATTTCCACTCTCCGAAGTCCGTATGTGCCGAATTCGGTAGATGTAAATTAAACGACCTGATCAACACACACACATTCATCTTTATTAGAAGCAGGAAAACAGACCAAATCATAACACAAGAGCCCTTCGAGAAAGATAAATCTGTGACATTGTATACATGCATTTTGAAAACAAAACTGGGAATAGGAGGCTACTGTTTTGCATTTAAAGATGGCATAAAAATGCTAAAATAGAAAGGGAGAATGGAAAAATTCCATAAGTCTGAATCATAAGGATTTCAAGAAGGAATTATTCGAGCAAGTAAGGGAAATGAATGTTGAAAATTTGGACAGTCTCTTTAGTATATTGTCCAAAACAAATTCCCTTATCTCTATTCCTCTCTATAAAACAGATTCCCTAACTCTTTATTTACCTTTTTAACCAAACTTTAATCAGTCTCTTAAGTTGAATCAAACCACGTATTGGTTCTCGGGGTAAAGAAGAAGTCGGCAGTCTCACCGAAGAAGCACTTTCGGAAGAAGCTCTAAAACCTCCACACAGACTTACAATTAGCACCTACAATTAATATTTTTACGGAAATTAACAAAACATTAGGGGTAGATCAAACATTGATCGATCTGTAAATAAAGTCCTCAAAACTGTCAAATTAAGCCATTCTCTTGGGGCTGTTAAGAAATCGCGTATGCCACAGGATGCGGTTTTTCTTTTCTTCATCAATTTTATTTATCAGATGGTCAATTTTATTTCTGTGGTGCAATGGACAACCCTATCCACTATGCAATATCTCGCGCTTTCACTCTTTCGTGGAACTCTAAAAGGTTCTTACTTTCACTGGTAAATCTTTCATATAAAAGTGTCTTTAAAATCAAGAAAAAGATTCAAGGAAAAGAAACATGATTAAATTAGTAATTGATAATGTTCAATTATGCCGATTATCGATTATCATATAAAATTTTCCCGTTCGATATTTCAATATCTCCTCATATTATTCATCATTCAGTCTCGATCCTTCTCTGATATTTCATTCTTATAATACTTTCTTCCTTATCTTAGTATTCGATGCATAATGCAGTCTTTCGTGTTTCTCCTTATAAATAGATAATACAATTCTTCACCTTATCGCTCATATTGTACACTAGCTGCCTTTGGTGACAGCCTGAAGTTACAATTTTGTGAAATTAAGAAAAATGATTATGCAGATATTTAGGTTTTTGTAGCGATATGAAGTTTTCCCCCATTATAAAAATACTTCTACTTAATAAACAGAAATGAAGTAAATCAATTAAAAAACAAGGATTTAATATCAGAAAATTTGGAAATTAAATCTAAACGATTTATCTAATATCGATTGTAGTTATTATTTCTAGAAAATCAAGTGGTAGCCTGAGACGACTAGTAAATAAACATAAAAATTACAGTGTTCATTCATTCAGTTTCCTTGTACTATAAACATCGAGAATTTTCGTTTTTATTCCTTAGTGTCAGTTTTATATATAGTCATGTTTACACTTTTTTTTTGCACAAATTATTGCAATGTGTTTTTTTTGCTTTGATTACTATCTTTATTTTTTTTTTAATAAATTCCACCTTTCTGATGCAAAATTGGAAAGAGGCACATGAAATCTAGACACAGATTAGTGGTATATTGTTTAATCACGAATTTTGGAGCACGAGTTTTAATCATTTTATTTTAAATAATAAAAGTAGAAATAGAGAGAACAACTTAAGTTTTACATTTATAAACGTGTGCAAATGATAGATATATTTGATTATCTCATAAGATTTAGTATTGCATGACAAAAAAAAAGAATTTTAAAAATTAGGTTTAAATTAAATTTACACATTTTTTAAAAAATTATGGAAAAATGCTACTTTAGTGAAATTGATGTTACAATATGAATAATTTTTACAATGTTAGAATGGTATAAAATGAAAAGAAGTTAGCAAATCTGAAATATATTAACTCTCATCTCATCTGTTTAAATGTGTTCATGGAAACTTTGTATTGTGCATGTAATCGTTACAAAACATTCGTAACCTCAACATAGACCTCAAGAAGATTATTAAATCTTGATTCTTAATGACTGAGGGGAATTTTTTTTTTCAATTTTAAATTATAAAAATCAAGACGATCTTTAAAGGGACGTTTATATTGTCTTAGTGTTTATTAATTTTTAGGATATCAGTAGCCCGTCAGCCGCTGCTCAATTTCGTAGCAGCGTTACCCGAGGAACACCACGTGGAGGTCGGCTACCAGAGTTCCTCGAGGGCTGTCCTCCTACACTCCGATCACTACATTCCGGGACAGCCCCGGGAGGTCGAAAGAACCTCGACCTCCCTCGCACACGCCTAAGAAATGGGTTCCATCTGCTGGTCACAGATTCGGGGTATGAGTAAATTAAAGTGTCGTGCGTTGACGGTAGGGGGGTGGATCAACGCGTCCACAACAACTTAGCGCACTCCTGCAGACTTAAATACTTAATTATATCTAAATCGTTTAATTTGCCTAAATATTGGAATTGTATATGTGTGAATGATGCTTAACTAACTGGTCCCTTCAACAATCAATTTGGAAAGAAGTGATGCCGAATAGAGGGTTTTGGAGTGCGCCAAGTGCCTTCCTGGAAGGGCTTTGGAAGGAAACTGGCCCACATTCGTGCAAAGCATGGGGAAACCAGGCAAACCCCACGCAGCCAGTCCGGCAGATATCCGCTATCCACAGCGGAGGACTCCGCCTCCCAGTTCAAAGAGCTTCGGCGCTCGGCCACTGGTGGGGCGCTGAAGGTGGCTGGTGAATGGGAGTGGACCAGCACGGCCACTTTTAGTTGAAGACTCTAAATCGGGAAATTTAGATATTACTGTCGCTCTTAATAGCAAAAAATGTTTAAATGTGTCTTTAAAAGATGCTGCTTAATTGCGCTGAGATTCTTCAAATCATATATGACAGTTTCATAATACGAAAACCTGTCTAACTAATTTTCTATATAATTTTCAAGTCATCTTTGTTTCGCTCTGAATTAAAATATAATTGGTAGTAATTGATCAAATTATTCCTTGGGAAGGAAATACGTGATAATGCTATGATATGATGAAAACATTTCATAATAATATTACATTTAATTTTTACAAATGCTGGATTAAAAAAATATATGCTTTTATTTTTACTGTTTATAATTCTCCTAGCAATGGCATTTTAAATGTGTAATGTTTTTAATAAACAATCTAGTCTTCAGTAGTTGCTTCGATAACGTTTCATTTACAGTAGTATAAATTGTTTTAATATTAAATTCTAAGATATATTCTGCAAAATAATCAATGAAAATGTCAAAAATAATTTGCAGTGACGAAAAAATAGTATAATCTTTCCACACTTTCGCCATAATAGTTCTGATTTAATGTTGATGATCCTGCATTAAAGGCAATATACAGAACCGCAGAGTTTTTCTTTAAACACATGAATTTGTTAATAAGCCAGTAAGTACTTGATTTATGTCACGAACTAAAGTGACTGATGATCTTTCATATTTATCTTTTAATTCTGAATTCACACTTACTTGCTCTTTCGCTTTTAATAAATTCATGAGCAAAGCTTCTTACCTTTCCCATGCTTAATTTTTAAAAAAAAACTGAAACAAAAATATCATTGCAATTATGTGCGAATATCCTAATTTAATTGAACTCAAAAGTCAAGCTTTAGTCTTTTATGTGCTTACCTTAAAGAACCAAACATTTCAAAAAAAAAAAGTTTTTTTTTTCCTTCAAATGAAACAACAAAAGAAAATTATTTGAAATTTTTATTTATGTCAATAAGATTAAAAGTCTTGCTTTTTCAAAGATATGTAACAGAAAAGATGATATTTCCTGGTTCCATTTACTACATGCATTTGTCATAGAGATGGCTAATCTCTTGAATGCGTCACTTGATGTATCTAAATGAGGTTTGCCGATTCAGTAGGAATCAGATTTTCCTGAGGAAATTTCGTCATTGCGCTTTCCTTCAGTGTATTCTATGAACTAATACGCGTGTAATTCCTTAAATAAAATAAACTCATAATTAAACTTAAAAAAAATTTTTTTGCATATCGTATCAGTTTCGAAAGAAGTAGGATTTTTTCCCCCTACATTTCTGCGTATTGTTGATAAAACCTTCTTTCTATTTAAAAAAAAAAAATGGTTTTCCATCTATTGTATGTTTCATTTTTAAAACATTTAGTTTCAGATTTAGAATACTAGTTAGAATACTTGGAATAAAATAAGAATATTTAATTTTAGATTTCATTTCAATATTTACTTCCGTGTCACAAAATAATGTGTGATTAATGAAATAATAAATGAACTAAGTATTTTGAACTATCCACATTATTCTTCCCTTAAATTATCACAGACGTTTATTTGTGCTATCAAAAGCTGAATTTAAAATTCATCAAACTAAAAATTTCCTAAATGGTGACATGGATGGCTGCGCTCTTCGTCATTGAAAATATAAATTCAACTATTGAAGGCTTTCAATAAATAGTTTTTGTAATGGTACCTTGGCATTATATTTCAATGATTATCTATGCTCTGCTAAAGGGTTAAATCCGAAGTAGTTAAGTATTTTACTCTTAAATTGAGATGATTATAAGCAATTGTTTCTTTTATTGTACTATTTCCACGATTTCCTTCTGTTGTTTTCATTTCTTTGTCTTGTATTAGGTTAACACATCGTGTATTGTATCTTCAAATCCTTTGAATGAACCTATCATGATTTGAAATGAGTCTTTGTGCGCAAATATGGCTATTACTAGATGCACTCCTTCACAATCAAAAAATCATATTCTCACATTTCATACAAATGCATAATGCTACAATAATAAATGAAATGTTTTTTAAATATCTTAAACTGATAGAAATATACATTCTCAATAATTACATACGTATGAACACATTTAAAACAGTTTCTCGTGCTTTTTATCATTTTTCTTTCACACTGAGTAAGAATTTGATATTTTTTTTTAATTTTATCTTATTTTAGAAGCCTATTTTATCTACTCTAATAATAAACTAATTAATAAAGAAGATGACATTCTTAAAATATTTTCTCCGTTTTTTTTTCCTACCGTCCATAAAGAAAATGTATAAGTTTAACATCAATCAATAACTGCTTTTTTTTACTTGTTATTTTTTATATTATTTAGTTTGTAATTTGACAATTAATAAATAAATTTAAGTGTTTGAATGATTCAAAAATTCTGCCTTACTTTTATTTGCCATAAATATTTCCTTACTAAAGGATAAAATATTTTGGTTTTCTGTTATTTTCTACAGTTACTACAGTGTTTTTATTTGAAAATGACTTTTTTTATTCCTCTATTCTAAATTGAAATTCAAAGCTACTTCCGATATTATTCTTTCAGGTGAGTATTTTAAATATTTTTTCTTGTGATTATTTTTATAATTAGTTTAACTTCATTATAAATGTCTTAACAATTAAAAATAATTGAAAAAAATCTATAAAACTCTTTGGCCATCTGATTCCATTTTCTACTTAAAATTTTCACATGTTCATAATTTTCTAAAGTTTAAATTCGAGAAACAGCAATCATACAACTAAAGTTGTATGTTTCATAACAAAATATCTGCCTCTAAATTTAAATATTTTATTTCTTTATTTTGAGAAAAAAAACATTATAACAGTAAAAATACCTGTTGCTGAATGCATAGACATGACCGATTACAAGGTTAATGCCTTTGAAACAGATTTAAAAATTAATATGATAACATTTGGAGTTCATTATTGTAAATATTCATTATTTGTGAATTATACTAAGCAGATTCTTAAATTAGATCTGTATTCTTCTGATAATTAAGATGTTAATGATATTTATAACTTTAGAAATAACTGAAATAATAATTAGAAATAACTGAAGAAATACTGAATTTTTTAATTAAGGTAACATTTTTAGCACTTAAATCAGACTTTATTTCAATGACTCTATTTTTATAAATTATTATAGTATGCACATGTATTGTTTCAAATTATATAAATACGCTCTACTTCTGTGTTTTTCTCCGATTTTTCTGTTACTATTCGGGTTACTTATTTTTGAAAAGACAGCTATGCGCAGTAAAGTTCTAGCGATATTTGATTATGCTGCTGCAGCATTGACGATTGGATACTAGTCATAATCTTTTTAAAATCATGGAAAAATGTGAAAATTTATATTAAGAATTTTTTAATAGTTTAACTAAATTTTTCAAACGTTAGAAATTTAATATTTTCACTTTAAATATACGTACGTTGTACAACTCAATTAGTGTTCAAAATCAGCTTCTGAGAAAAGCTACTTCCCATCAAGTACTGTCCCCGAAGTTGTGTTCGTCTATCAAAATATATTCGAAAGTGTTCTAAGGAATATTCAAAATGTAAGATTTCTGAGGTGACCCAAATCTGTACAGAGGACTATATATTTATGAAAGAACGCATGGATATGAGAAAAATTGCTTAATAAAGGATGCAGCACTACTCTTAAGGAGTATTAAAATAGTTTTCCTGAAGTTTAAAGTCCCACTTCGTCGTATTCCCTAACGATTCATTGAATTGTTCCTTCGAGCGTAAGCCGCTTCCTCTGTATCAAGAATGTCAAAAAGAGTTAAGAACAATAAGCATCCCAATCAAGCGCTCGTATAATTTCGAATGTAAATATATTGTTACACTTCAATTAAAATTCCAACCCTCATATATTTCAATCATCTGCAATTCATAGCATCTGTTATACTTCAGAAAGTTTAATAAATCTGTTAAGTTCGTTAATTATATGCAAAAATGAATCTTTTGGAAAATTAAGAGATTATTGCATTGGTTTTCACAATGAAAACTGAATAGCACCTATTCACAGCAAAATATATTAGTAAAACTGCGGCCTCTTATCTTTAATCATTATATAAAGGAATAGCTATTTGGAACTCTCAACCAATTGTTAGAGCAGGCATTACTGAAATGCAATGAAGAAACCTAATGGAATTTAAGTCTTTCCATTTATCAATTTAATTTCTGGACTAAATAGTTTGAAAGAAAGGGATGAATATATTTTTAAATAGACTTTCCATATGCTTTTCTCTATTTTCAGCTCAGTCGTTAACAATGTATTCAATCATTATGCGCAATTTCAAAGAAAGCGAGTCGCACAGGAAAAGATATATATATATAAAGTTTTACATAAGTCGTTGAATCGTTAGAGAAGCAACAGAAAATAAATTTAAATTTGCATCAACGATGTAAAATTTCTGCAATTCATCTACACTATTAGAACTCAAAAGATGGTGTGAAACAGAAAATGAGTTAAGATTAAATTTTTCAACGAAAACGGTAACTAAATTTTAGGAGGAAATTTTTTAAAGTCTAAGTAAGAATTCCAACTCCATCTTAGATTTTAATGCCATAGTTTCATATCTAGGATAGTACAAACCAGTTTATCGTTGGCGTATTATAGACCTCCACACAAACAGGTGAAAAAAGAACGATATATATTCAAGAATCAATTGGATATCTTGGAATGTGTTGGCAACGAAATAAAAAAAAAACGCTAAATTGAAAATATTGTTTTTTTTTTTTGTTTTTTTTTCACTATTTCAGAAAATAGGAAATAAAATTGCTATTCATAAAAACAATAATTTCTCCCACGCAGGATAACAAAAAATATATATATTCCAAAACATTATCAAAATAAAACATCAGGATTCTTAAAATTAACGAGTCACAAAAGTTTGAAATAAAATTTTAATTATCAAACAGAGAAAATTGTACTAAATCTGGCTTTAAAAACAATTTATAATTTTAATTTAGACAACGCTCAATTTAAAAACACACATAGAATTCAAGCTATTAAAATGTTTCACACTCTCTTTTCACAACAACAATCGCCAACTTATTTGTACATGCGCCAAATTAATTTCTAATAATGTATTGTTCTGCAAGATGTTGGCGCAACTCCTAATTTCGTAATTTGTCATTTTTGCAGTCATCCTATTTAATCCATTCCTCCTGAAGCACCTCTGTTTATTCACAATAGAGATTTCATCGGTTAAAAAAGACTTGAAAGGACTCCTTGTAAAAAAAAATTTTCTCGCGAAAGAAAACAAAATGATGCTTTAGAGATCAAACTGATTTTATTAACATCCAGCTCTTTCTTCAAGATGGACCGACGAAATTGGCCATTGCTTAGAAGTGTGAGGATAATCGTATGCGCGATAAAAAAGCGGAAAGAAAATGAAATGAAGGATTCAATAAAGTATTGGCAATTGCTCGTGCAGAAAGCAAAGTTTCAGTATTTTCTCAACGAGAAATTCAGTACGCACTTCTTACTTCGACTGTATTACAAATCGAGCCAAATACAGTCAGCCAGTACCGGAAATCAAGCAGCTTTTGAATACATTTAAAGTATCAGTTTGATGCGTTTTATAAACGTGATTTCAATTTGGCGACTCTAACTGACAACAAATACCTGTTATTTGAAACTAAAATTTTTACTTGGCGATAAGAACTATCCTGCTAAATGAGAAGTAATGAAAATATAGAATTATATATATATTGATTCATAAATTATTTTCATTTTATTTAAATGCCCTAATATAAAGCTTTCTTTATGTGTGATATTTCAGAATATTCAGAAGAAATAAGAAAATGATGTAAACGAATGAAACAGTTCATAATTTTTCGCCTTCTTAAATTCAAGCGTATGCTCAAAGATTTCCTATTCAAAATTATTTTTAATATAATATAATGCTGGAATGCAGAATTAAAGTGTCAGAAATCATATAAATTTCTTAATTTTTATTTCCTTAATATCCAAAATTTTGGAAATCATAAATGCTAAATTTTTCTAACAAGAGTTTTTGCCAAAACTAAATGGATGTTATTATAATGGAGGCCATTGAATGATGTGACACAGCTTTTATTGACTTTTTAAATTCTTACATCTTTTATTTTCACATACAACTGATAACGACATATAAAATAATTGCTGATGAAATCAAAGAATTATCTTTTTCATGCTTAGGATGAAAGAAATAAGCCTCAATCACTTTTTAAGACATATTTTAAGCAATGCATAAAAATTTCCATTTGGAGCTTTCAAAATGTATTTCAAATTTAAAAGAACGTGAAATATTTCCGATCCAGTTATATTCCCGATGCAATGCACTGTCTTGTAATAGAATATGAATTTGGCTTAAATAAAAAGCTATTTCTTTCTCGCAACTCTCAAATTAGCATACTTTTTCTATTAATGATGTAATGTGATTCGTATACAATCTACCAACTGTGATCTTGCTAAATTTTAAAAATGATTTTATTTATAATTTCAAAATTTTTTTTATTAAATATTAATATTTTCTATTTGAACCACGTTTTGCAACAACATTAATGCTTGGCGAAAGCCGTTATCCAATCAATATATCAAAAAACATAAACATATGCAGCGAAACTTCGCCAAATCCATGTCATAAGATTACACTACTTGGCACATTTCAATGCATAAAAACTAACAGTCATTTCACGCCAGCATTTGAACTTGAGACATTCTGTTGGCGATCTACCGGAAATGTAAGAAAACCTTTTTAAAAGTTTATGTGTATCCAAACTTATGAAAATAACAACAAAAATTTTGAACTCTGGATATTAGCAAAAATTGATAATATTAGCAGAAGCATTCAATGTTTTTGTAAACAATTGTAAATTGCATTGAACGTTAAAAGTAGGGGAAAATGATTTCGATTAACAATGATAAATAATTAGCTTAAAGCCCGGAATATCTTAAACATATTGTTAAATAACATTGAAATCAGGTTGGTTTTTTTTTACATTTTGTAATCGCCAAATGTTATAGAAAGTTTCTCGAATCAAATAATTTTAAATACTTAAAGCATTAGATGTATCAAGACATTTTATAATCTGCTTAAATTGGATGTTTTCAGAACCGTTTTCTATTCGAGCGACAATTAATATACACAATTCTGTCATACATGGATCTTTTGATCTTACGCTCTGCGCTTAGGTCTCCTAGCAAAAGTTGGTCTAGGAGATGCCTCAGGGTTAGCTACTGGAGGTGTAGAAAAGGACGTACCTGGAAGACTTACCTGAGGAGGAAGAGGAACTTCCTCCCAATCCATAGGCTCCTGGCAATCCACGGACTCCCAGTCCATCGGCTCCTCGGTGCAGGCAGCCTCCCAGTCCATCGGCTCGATACCTGCAACGAAATCTGAAGAAGACACACAAAAATCCATAGTTTATTTGTATATGAGTAAATAAGTAAAGAAATAAAATGAAATATTTTTATTCAAAAAAAAGTAATGTCACTCGAAAAGAATATCCACTGCTTTTTCGCTTTTTGACTCAAAATGGCGTCTCTAATTGTAAAATCTGGAGTTCCATGAATTTCAACCAATGAGATTCAGAGTTCAGAAAGTTGAAGTTAAAGTTAATGAAATTGGAGGTTTTAACAATGCCAAAAAATATTATCTAAATTTCATATTTCTTTCGAAATTATAAGACGAAATTTATTTGATTATTTCTTGTCTGCATTTGTACCGATCAGGGAATTTTCTTTACTGTACTAGCATCTAAGACAATCTATAATTCATGTATATTTTCTGTAATAAGCCCAAATATTCAACCTTGAATAATTCATAATTTTTTCTTACGCACTTCGATTAGATTAATATTATTTGAATTTAATTATTATATTTTGAAAATTTATAATTCTCAAGTTTTTGATGAAAGGACAGTAAATTGGAGCTGCATATAATACGACATAGGAAAACTGTGTAATTGCATACAGTATATATCTATCCCAATTTCGGATTTCTAGTGCATCAAGTTTCGGATTTCTAGTGCATCAAGACCAATTCTATCTTTACAAAATTGAAACAATTTGACTTAATCACAGGCATGTAAAACAACACATGTTCCGAAAATCGGTACAATACATAACCGTATCTAATGAACTCTAATTTGTATAAAAACTTCAGAACTCACTGTTATTTTCGTGAAATTTCTTTTTGTAAAACATCGCAAACATGAATATACATTGACCAAAAGTCAAATTTAAATAAAAAGTGTTTTATAACGCATCATGATCCTCCTGTTCATTATGTATTTTATCATTAATTTTTAAAAATCAAATGCAAATAATCAAAATATTTTAAATCAAAAATGAGTATTTCGGTTTAAAAAATATGTTAATAGGGAAGTATGCACTTTCTGACGTCAGACAATTTTCGAGATACATGTGAAAGAGAATCTTCTGGTATTGTGTCGAAACTGTAACTTTTGGTAGATTTTCTTATTCTGTTTTTAAGCATAAAGATATCATTTGAAACTTGAAATGTCTACTTCTGATTGTTGGAGATGGCATATAAACGATATTGTCTAGAGAAAATACCATTGATCAATGTGGTGTATTGTGAAGAATATTAAACGGTTGTCCTACAGACGATGTATTTTGTAGCAAAAATTAAAACTCAAGAATTATTTGTCTGAAAAGTGGAAGCCCTTGAATAGAATTGATATTTTTGAAGAGAAAATTTATCTTTTTTTTTATTATTATTGATGGAAATTTGGTTTATCCACCAAAATGACCAAATTGCTAGCACGTTTAAAAATTATTACAAATGCCCTTAAAGAATAAACCTCCCGATTACATCATTCGTGATATATCTGCTGACTGATATTGAAAATACCGATTTGATATCAAATTAATTATTATTATTATTGATCAGGCAAATAAATGAATGGCTGATTTTCTGTTAAACTCTTATTACATTATACGTATTATAATGATCTAATAATGGTAAATGATATTTGAACACATGGAAAGCAACCGTAAAAGCTTCTCCCGAAAGAATAAAAGGGAGTCTTAGAAATCGGTTCTAAACAGATATCATAGAACTCCCCCTACATCTATACCCCAGTATTGCTTTTTAAATGTTCAATAAGGGCGTGAAAATAATGGAATACCAAAAAATACTTTCCAACGATATTTATCGCATTCCAGGAACGTGTCACATTTTTAGTTAATTATATACACCGAAGGGATCCTACTATCATCTCTTTCCCTAACTTCTAAAATCAAACTATTTTTATCGATTTTAATTTCATCTATATATTTACAGTTTTTAAGTAAAAAAATATAACGACAAAACGGAGGAAACAAAACAATCAATTCCGTGTTTTCTTCTCTGGACTTTGTATTAGTATGTGGTTATGAAAACCTGCGGAAGGGTATTCTCGAAACTTCCTCACATACTTTCCAGTAAAGTGCAGCCCTTCCCTATCCTTTACTTCATAAAACTTTGGATCTTCGATAAAGTTTTGTATTCTACGAGTCCTAAGATTTTAAGATTTATAGTGCCGTACATGTATATATTCTTTGATTCGAAATATAATGAAAACGTGAATATCATACTAATTTACTCATGGTACACGAATTTGGATACACTCGTACCAAAATACGATACGGGGCGCAATTTCAGTAGCAAGAACATGCAACTCGTTTCGTATATCTAACTCACTGCAGTCTTGAGTTATAGCATTTACATGTATGACACTGTACACGCCGCCAGATGGTAAACCATTTCACAGATTGCATTTAAAATTTCAAAAGAATCCACACATTAGCTTCAGTGACTGTATACCAAATTGTAGCTATTATAAAAGCTGCATTTTTGAGTTTTAGTGCTCTCATGTATGCGGAAATACAGAGCGGAGGACAGCAGTTGCAATGTTAAACTCATCATTTAGTATGAGTTTACGATTTCTATGGTAACATTCTAAACCTTGTTTCACTCATTCGAGTCGAAGTGTGTTTGAGTTATTCATACCGGCCGACAGAAGATAATTTATTTGTCGGATTCAGTTCAAAATTGATAATAATTCGGAATTTAGATTCTAAGTTTATGAACACAATTTTATCAATCCATTTCTTTCTGGTATCGTATTTATCTTGTTCAGCTGTTCTCGGGCAGCCAGACATAGATTTCTCGTAAAAGTATTTTGTAAAATGTTTAATAGGAATCTATAAATTTCTTATAAAATCTATAAAGCAAATGTCATTCTTTTTTAATGAGCATTTTTAAGTTATCACGCTTACAGAAAAACTAAAAAATGCCTTACTCGGATTCAGGGACATCTGAAATATAGAAATTCGGCAATTTTCGAATTTGGATATTTTAAGAATTACTATATTTTCTATTTTCATATTTCGTGTACGAGAAAATAAGCTTTATAAATATGTAATTATGAACAGTTATAATCAAAATGTTATATATAAAACAAAACATTTTACGGCCTTCATGACCTCGAGGTACCATAGTGATTAGATCTACGTTCCATATTCTCCTCCTCTCAGTCTGCTAATTCATGCTGTCGTTCTTCCTTCCCTCGATGGTGCTTGGGAGCTCTCCATGAGAAGTTGTCGCCTCTCTATTTGCTTCCTGGTTCTCATAGACAGCCAAAATCGCCACGTTTTGGCCGTGCGTTGCGACCCATTAGACGGGCGGGGCACTGTAATCCCCGGTGTATCAGTCTGTCGGTACCTAACCACCTGCGTAGTTTGTCTGCTAGGGATCAACCGAAGGGTTTACTCCTTGGGCTTGGCGTTAAGGGTGGTCACTGTCCCCGGGAGTAACTCCCAGCATATAGGTACCGATTAGCACTGAGGTAAGCGCAGAGTTTGGAAATGTCCTGAGCCTAATGTTGGAGTATCTAAGTGCCTTCCCCTGTTGAGCTCCGTGTTTTGCGGTTGCTTCGGGCCCGAATCTACTTTTATGTCGTATTGCTCGTCGCAACAAGGGTCCCTTCAGTGGGCAACATATTCCTCAAACTTTCAATATTGATAATCTGAAAAAGATGAGACATTTGAAATAGCATCTTCAGATTCTATTAGCAAGATGTGTTCTGGCTGATAGAGATCAACTCCCGGAAGCAAGCACACAAAATAAAAGTTCTGACAACTATAATGGTTCGTGTTACACCTCACCTGTCATTAAACACTTCAAAAAATATAATAACGTATGGTGAGATATTAAATCATACAATAGATTTAATTACTAAGGAGTTAAAATCCAAAGGTGTTATCCACATCCGCCGAATTACTATTAGGCGAGACAGGCAAACAATCGAATCTAAGCGTCACATTCTCCCGTTTATGTCACCTGAATTACCGGACCACATATATGCAGGGTATATTACGCTTCCAGTCAGAATTGATATACCAAACCCCTTGAGATGCTGTAAGTATCAAAGCTTTGGACACACGAAAGCAAGTTGCCACGGCACTGTGACTTGTGCCCCATGTGCTGAGAGAGGACATAAGAGCCAAGAGTGTTCCGTGCAAGAAAAGTGCGTGAGCTGCAAAGGTGATCAGACGTTCTTTTTCCGCTCGTGCCTTCAACGATGTCAAATTAAAAAAGAAATAACCACAGTTAAAATTAAGGAGGAAATATCATACCCAGAAGCCATAAAGAAAGTTCTTTCTTAAACCCCTTCACCTGGCGTTAGCTACGCATCCGTTTTCTGAAAGAATTTTTGAGAAAACTGTACATGTCAAAATTATACTAAAAATAAGAATCCTTTATCATCTTCTAAACCTTCATCTGATTCCGATACTGATAAACCTATTTGTTAATGATCACGACACTAAGAAGTCAGAAACAACTAAGCGAAAATCATCAAAAACAGACAAATCATTAAAATTTAAACTTGCAAAACGGAGAGACTCGAAGACAAATCTTTCTGCAAAATTGAAGAAAGCAGTTTCTAAAAATTCAGACGCTTTCGGACTTACATGTCAAGGTATAGCCCATAAAGACTTAACATCTATTTTTGGTCTGAAACCAAACAGTCTTGATCTCAAACTTCATCCTTCGGGGGATGAATCTGAAATTGAAATGAGTTGCGATGTCACTGCAATTGCTGTCGTTACACCTAATAATTCATCAGCGCCGCACATGTCTAAATAGGCACCTTCCTTTCTGGGAATTGTCGCTGCATACGGTCCAACGCCATTATTAACACCTTTCATCCTGTTTGTTATGGTCTTCATGAAACTTTCCTGACACCTAATATTCCAACTTGGCTACAATTGTGGTTGGATAGATGTAGGCACTGGAGTGCATAGTTCTGGTGGTATCTGTATCTTGACCTCATATCTATACCCGAGCACACCTCTTACTTTACATACTTATCTGCAGGCAGTAGCTGCACAAGTTCACATCCGGACACTGGTTACAGTCTGATGCATCTATTTGCCGCCTCATGATGTCATTAGCCAACAGGCACTTAACAATTTGATGGACCAGCTTCCTACATATTTACTGATAATAAGGGACTTCAATGCTCATAACTCGATATGGTGTTCGAATAGTACAAATTATCGTGGGAATTGTACTAATAGTTATAAACAGATTGAACAGTTTATAACTAATAATTGTTTCTGCCTGCTCAATGATGAAGAACGAACCCACGAACCCACATGTACCTTCCACAGTATTGACTTGGCCATATGCTCTCCTAACATACTTCTGTTGTTGAAATTTACTGTCAGTGAAGATCTTTATAACAGTGATCACTATCCCAATGTGATAGAAGTGATGTGACTCTTGTCCTTCACGTTTCCTATTCCAGTGGATAGATTGGGCTACTTTCACACAGCCTACAGAAATTACCGAGGCTTTGATTAATACTTACGATATTACGGAAGCAGTGCAACACATTATTGATTGCATTATATAAGCAGCTAACAACCCTTACCCAAAATGTTCGTCGACCGTGGTGGAATGAAACTTGCCTTGACAGTCCAAAGAACAAAAGTAGGAACATTATTCGTAGGTACCCTTCAACAGAGAATCTTATTGCTTTTAAATTTGCCAGAGCCAATGCACGGCAGTGTCAGAGGGAAGCATGGGTCACTTCATCTCATTAATTACATCTTCTATTTCTAACAAATTGCTTTGGAAGAAGATGAAGGCTACAATTGAATTTATAAAGATATTTCTTTCATTGTATTGATAATAAGAAATGAAGTGGTTTCCTTTCACTTAGACGTTGCTAATACTCTCGGGAAAGCTTTCGCACAAGATTTAGGTGCTTATTCATACCAGTCTGCATCCGTGGTGACTAAGAATCGCGTAGAACTAAAGAATTGGCATTTTTCCACCCGAAGATCCCTTCCCTACAATACCGAGTTCAGCATACATGAACTGCTATCGGCCTTATCTAAAGTGTATGATACCAGTCCCGGACCAGATGGAATCATGTATAATATGCTTCTAAATTTATCTACATCCTCTCTCTCTGATTTGTTGCATTTATTCAACCGTATATGGACTGAACAGATGTTGCCTTCACAATGGCACGAAGTTATTATGATTCCAATCATCAAACACGGGAAAGAGGAGCGCATGGTTATTGCCCGTCTTGCTTTTGAACTGGAGTGGAAAGAATGCATTCCACAATTCCAGAGTGTTTTCCAAAATGACGTTCAACATATAATAATATCGCCCTACTCGAGACCCAAATACGCAATGCATTTGTTCGCCGAAATCATCTTGTCTGCATTTTCGTTGATGTTAAAAATGCCTACGACAGCACATATCGCTTTGATATTCTTAAAACCCTTTCAAATTTTGGTTTTAAAGGAAATTTACCTATTTTCTTAAATTTCTTTTAAGAACATTTCGTGTTCGAAATGGCAATTCTTATTTAGATCCTTTCATTCAAGATGAGGGGATTCCACAAAGAAGCGTTATTACTGTAACTCTTTTTATTATTCATTTTAGTCGAATTCTTATATTTTACCACCTCTGTCAAGGGCACCCTGTATTCGGATGGTCTTCAGTTCTCCTGTCAAGGATGCAATATGCATCTAATCGAACGCCAGCTGCAAGTTGCAGTTAATAATATAGTAGATTAGTGCGAGAAAAAGGGCCTACGATTTATCCCGAAAAAAGTCGATGCGTTCACTTTGACCGGAAGCGAAGAATTCATTTGGAATAATTCATAATAGGAATACCTCAATTCCTGTAGATGAAGAAATAATGTTATAGGCAGTAGTGTTTGATAGTAAGCTGTGTTGCACAAACTTTTTGATCAGACAATTCCTGAACAAGTTCTGATTCAGTGTGGGTTTTGAGACCACGCTCAAAAATAACACCGCGGGAAAATTATAAACTTTTTTGCACAGAAACGTTAACTTTTATATTTCCTATTGCAGTAAGTTTACTTAAAGTTATTGCTTGTGATGAGTTCGATACTTCTATTAATAAGTCTCCAGATTTCAACTTATTAACATTTTTCACTTCTCCAATATGGGACTCAATAAGCTTATGAACAAGAAATGGTGAAATTTCGTGAAATATTTCAACAATAGAAATGATTTTAAAAAAAAAAACCTTGAATCAGCAGTAACAGTTAGAAGAGTCCATCCAAAATGGAAAAGAATTCGGTTTCCAACGGCACCGCCCAACATGGAGCCCTACAAGGGAAGGCAATTACCGGATCTGGGTATTTCCAGCCTCGGCATCCACCCTACAGCTGGCCGGAACCCACGCGCTAAGGGCCATTTCCGGGAACGTTGACGACCCTTAACGCCAGGCCCCAGAAGTTGAACACTTTCGCTTGATATAGTCAAATGTCTCGGATACCAGCCGACTAAGGCATCACGGTCCGAAACGTACTACTCGTCTTAGGGATCGCCACGCACGGTAAACAAGTGGGGTTTTTGACTGTCCATGAGAAGCAAGAAGCAAACAGAGCGGCGATAGCATCCCATGGAGAGCTCCCTCGCTTCGAGTCGAGGGTTGGAAGGATGAAGAAAACAGAAGAGTCAGGGGGGAGTAAATTTAAAGAGAGAAGGGGATAAAGAAGAGAAAAAGGATAGGCGAGAGTAGGAAGAGAAAGGAAAGAGTAAAGATCCATGGGAACCTCGGAATTGGGACACACGTACCCACCTAAAAAAAGTGAACCCATGAGGGGAGAAAAAATGATACTTTATTAAAATACATGTTCCAATATAGTTAAATTTTACAATATTAGAGTGCGGTAGAAAGAAAAGAAGTGTTCAGAAAATTAGTTAGCAAATCTAAAATATTTTAACTCAGTTTTCATCTGTTTATCTATGTCATGGAAACTTATTACTCGTCTTACGGATCACCACACACAGTAAACAAGTGAGTTTTTGACTGTCCATGAAAAGCAAGAAGCAAACAGAGCGGCGATACCATCCCATGGAGAGCTCCCTCGCTTAGAGTCGAGGGTTGGAAGGATGAAGAAAACAGAAGAGTCAGGGGGGAGTAAATTTAAAGAGAGAAGGGGATAAAGAAGAGAAAAAGGATAGGCGAGAGTAGGAAGAGAAAGGAAAGAGTAAAGATCCATGGGAACCTCGGAATTGGGACACACGTACCCACCTAAAAAAAGTGAACCCATGAGGGGAGAAAAAATGATACTTTATTAAAATACATGTTCCAATATAGTTACATTTTACAATATTAGAGTGCGGTAGAAAGAAAAGAAGTGTTGAGAAAATTAGTTAGCAAATCTAAAATATTTTAACTCAGTTTTCATCTGTTTATCTATGTCATGGAAACTTTGTTTTATAACGATTACCTGCACTGATACAATCGTAAAAAAATTCATTTGAGTTCTCAGAGTCTTCTTAATAGAAATCAAGAGCATTTTTAAATCTTAATTCTTAATGACTGAAGAGAATTTCCTTTTTCCAAATTTTAAATTATAAAAATAAAGACAGAATTTAAAGGAACGTTTATATTGTCTTAGTGTTTATTATTTTTTAGAATATCAGTAGCCCGTCAGCCGCTGCTCAGTTTCGTAGCAGCGTTGCCCGAGGAACACCACGTGGAGGTCGGCTACCAGAGTTCCTCGAGGGCTGTCCTCATACACTCCGATCACTACATTCAGGGACAGCCCCGGGAGGTCGAACGAACCTCGACCTCCCTCGCACACGCCTAATAAATGGGTTCCATCTGCTGGTCACAAATTCGGGTTATCAGTAAGTTAAAGTGTCGTGCGTTGACGGTAGGGGGAATGGATCAACGCGTCCACAACAACTTAGCGCACTCCTGTAGATCTAAATAAATATTTCCCGTAATCTTTTATTTAACCGAAACTTAGGAGTTATAGTTGTTTGAATGATACTTAACTAACTGGTCTCTTCAACAATCAATTTGGAAAGATATGATGCCGAATAGAGGGTTTTGGAGTGCGCCAAGTGCCTTCCTGGAAGGGCTTTGGAAGGAAACTGGCCCACATTCGTGCACAGCATGGGGAAACCAGGCAAACCCCACGCAGCCAGTCCGGCAGAGAGCCGCTTTCCACAGCGGAGGACTCCGCCTCCCAGTTCAAAGAGCTTCGGCGCTCGGCCACTGGTGGGGCGCGGAAGGTGACTGGTGAATGGGAGTGGACCAGCGCGGCCACTTTTAGTTGAAGACTCATAATCGGGAAATTCAGATTTTACTATCGCTCTTAATAGCAAAAATTTTTTAAATGTGTCTTTAGAAGATGCTACTTAATTGCGCTGAGATTCTTTAAATCATATTTGCCACTTTAATAATACGAAAACCTATCTAACCAATTTTCTATACACTTTTGAAGTCATCATTGTTTCGCTGTCAAGTGATATATAATTAGTAGTAATTTATCAAATTATTTCTTGGGATGTAAATACGTTATAATGCTATGATATGATGAAAACATTTCATAATAGTAATACATTTAATTTTTATAATTGCTGGATTAAAAAAAATATATGCTTTTATTTTTACTTATTATAATTCTCCTAGCAATGGCATTTTAAATAAAGAATTTGGTCTCCTTTAATAAACAATCTAGACTTGTATGGTTGCTTCGAAAACGTTTAATTTACAGTTGTAGAAAGTGCTTCAATACTATATTCGGAGATAAATTTCACAAAATATTCAGTGAAAATGTCAAAAATAATTTGCAATGCCTAAAAACTTGCAAATGTTGATAATCCTGCATTATAAATAATAGAGTTTCTGTTTTAAACGCATGACTGTATTATAAGCCAATAAGTGCCTAATTTATGTCATGTACTAAAGTCACTGATGCTCTTTCATATTTATCTCATAATTCAGAATTCACACTTACATGCTCTATCTCTTTTAATAAAATCAAGAACAAAGCTTCTTACCTTTTCCCTACTTTATTATTTTTTTTTTAAATTTCAAAGATAAATACCATTGCAATTATGTTCGAATATCCTAATTAAACTCAAAGGTCAAGCTTTAGCCATTAATATGCTTACTTTAAAATACCAAAAATTATCAAAAAAGGATGATATTTCCTGCTTTCATTATCTACATACATTTGTCATAGAGATGGCTAATCTCTTGAATGCGTCATTTGATTTATCTAAATGAGGCTTGGCTATTCAATTGGAACCAGATATTCCTGAGGAAATTTCGTCACTGCCCTTTTCTTCAGTATTTTCGATGGACTAATACACGTGTAACTCCTTAAATAAAATAAACTCTTAACTGAACATTTTTTTAAATTTTTTTGCATGTTGTATCAGTTTTGAATGAAATAGGATTTTTTCCCTTTGATTTCTGCGTAATGTTTATAATATCAGCTTTCTATTTTAAAAAAATGGTTTTCCATCTGTCCTGTGTTTTATGATTAAAATACTTAGTTTCAGATTTAGAATACTGGTTAGAATAGTTGAAATTAGGTAAGAATTTTTAGTTTTAGATTTCATTTCTGCATTTACTTCCGTGTCGCAAAATAATGTGTGATTAATGAATTAATAAATGAACTAAGCATTTTGAACTATCCACATTATTCTTCCCTTAAATGATCATAGACGTTTATTTATACTATTAAAACCTGCACTTAAAATTCATCAAACAAATAATTTCCTAAATGGCGACATGGATGGCCGCGCTGTTCGTCATTGATAATATAAATTCAACTATTGAAGGCTTTCAATAAATAGTTTTTGTAATGATACCTTGATATTCTATTTGAATGATTATCTATGCACTGCTAATGTGCTCAATTTGAAATAATTAAGTATTTTACTCTTAAATTGAGATGATTTTAACCATTTGTTCTTTTCTTGTACTATTTACACGATTTCCTTCAATTATTTTCATTTCGTTGTCTTGTATTAGGTTAGCACTTCGTGTATCGTACCTTCAAATCCTTTCAATAAACCTATCATGATTCGAACTCAGTCTTTGTGCCAAAAATCCTTATTACTACAATTACATCCTTATTATCTTATTACAATCATCCTTCACAATCAAGAAAACCTATTCTCGCATTTCATACAAATGCATAATGCTACTTTAATAAGTATTTGAGCTTAAGTGAAATGTCTTTTAAATATTTTAAACTGATAGAAATAAACATTTTCAATAATTACAAGCGTAGGAACACGTTTAAAACAATTTCTCATGGGTTTTTTTCATCCACTTATACACTCAATAAGAATTTGATTTTTTTAAAAAAATTTCACTTGTTATTTTAGAAGTTTGTGTCATTTACACTAATAAAAAACTAATTAGTATAAAAAAAGACATTCTTTAAATATTTTCTCCATGTTTTTAACTACCATCCATAAAAAAATGTTTAATGTCAATGAATAACTGCTTTTTATTTTCCACAAGTTTGTAATTTGACAATTAATAAATAAATGTAAGTGTTTGAATGACTCTAAAATTCTGCCTCGCTTCAATTTACCATAAATATTTTCTTATTAAAGGACAAAAAACTTTGGCTTTCTATTATTTTTTCCCGTTACTACAGAGTTTTTATGTGAAAACGATTTTTTTCATTCCTCTATTCTAAATTGAAATTCAAAGCTAACTCCGATGTAATTCGTCCAAGTGTGTATTGTAAATATTTTTATTATGGTTATTTTTCTGTTTATTTAAATTTCATTGTAAATGTTTTAACAATTAAAAATAAATGAAAAATCTTTAAAAGACTTTGGTCATCAGATTCCAGTTTTTTCTCAAAATTTTCATATGCCAAATAATTCAAGAAACTGCAAAAAACAAATGAGTGAAACTGAAGTTGTATGTTTCAATACAGGGTATCTGCCTTTAAATTTAAATATTTTATTTTGAGAAAAAACATTATAACTGAAAAAATATCTGCTGCTGAATGTACACACATAACCGTTGATAAGGTAAATGTCTTTTAAAGAGATTTAAAAATTATTATGATACACTTTGGAGTTTTTAGCGAAACATGCAAAACGGTAAGGTAACACTTTTCTAAAAATAGTTGATCTAACAATTAATTTATGTTTTAGTCTTTATAGAAATCGTAATTATTTGTGAAATATCATACTATAATACATATTTGCAATTTCTTGCATTCTATCTGTATTTTTCCAATGATTACGATGTTTACAGATATTTATAATTTTAATGACTATAATTTGGAATATCTTTGAAGGAATACAGAAATATTAATGAAAGGCAGAATTTTTTACAGATATTATTTCAGGTACTCGATTTTTATAAATATTTATAGTTTATGCATGCATTATTTGAAATTATATAAATATGATCTATGTACGGTTTTTCACCCACTTGTCATCTTACTTTCCGGGTTACTTATTTTTGAAAAGAAAGCTGTGAGCAAAAAATTTCTAGCATTATTTGATTCTGCTGATTGACGATTCGGTACTACAAATTTAAGCAGAAAGTCTGCTTCGTTACAATTTCTCATAAATTATTATTCCTTAATTAAAGATAACTTATATTTGTTTCTATCGTGTGAACCAATCATCACAGAGATTTTATTTCAAAACGATTGTTTTTTTACTAATACATTCTAAATTCAAAATCAAAGTCATCTCCAATATAATTTTTTAAGATTTGTACTGTAAATATTTTTCTTATAGTTATTTTTCTGTGCATTCTGCTATGTAAATTTTAAATGCTTTAAAAATTAATATAATTGAAAAAAAAGATTAAATGTCTTATATCGTCAGATTCCATTTTCTACTAAAAATTTTCTTATGCAAAATAATTCAAGAAACTGAATAAACAAGTGAGTGAAACTAAAGTTGTAGGTTTCATAATAGATTATCTGCCTCTAAACTTAAATGTTTTCTTTCTTTATTTTAAGAGGGAAAAAACATTATTACACTAAAAATATTCGCTGCTTAATGCATGGACTTAACCGTTTATAAGGTTAAGGTCTTTGAAAGACATTTAAAAATTAATATGATAATTTGAGTTCATTTGGAGTACTTTCAAAATGGTAAAGCAATGCTTTTCTATAAACAGCTGATTCAACAATTAATTTATGTATTAGTCTCCATAGAAATGTTCATTATTTGGGAATTATGCAGATTTTTAAATTCGATCTCTATTCTTCTCATAATTAAGATGTTTAATGATATTTATAACTTTAAGGTTTTAGATTAGAAATAACTTTGAAAAGAATACTCGATTTGTTTAATGAAGGGAAAAATGTTAGTATTCCAAACAGACATTATTTCGATAACTCTATTTTTATAAATTTTTCTAGTAGGCACATGTATTGTTTCAAGTTATGTAAATTTGCTCAAAGTCTAATTTTTTTCTGCTTTTTCTGATATATTCGGGTTACTTATTTTTGAAAAGAAAGCTATGCGCAGTAAAATTCTAGCAACATTTGATTATGCTTCTGTGGCATTGACGACTGGATACAAGTCAGAATGTCTTTCAAAAGATGGGATATTTTGAAAATATGTATTTAAAAAATCTGAAGAGTTTAATTAAATTTTACAAGGTTTGGAAGATTAAAATTTTACTCATAGATTTTACGATGCAAACCGGAATGAGTGCACGGATCCAGATTCTAAGAAAAGTGAGTTCAACGAAGACTTGTCTCAAAAGCTGTGCTGGTGTATCAGAATACATGAGAAAATGTCGTAAGGACTTTTCAAAATGTGCGAGTATGACGTAAAATGGAATCGGCAGTAGACCCGTTATACTACAAATTTATTTTATCAAAATCTGTCCCAAAAGCTGTGATTGTCTATATAAATATATGCGAAAATATTGTGTGGAGATTCTAAACTGCATGCGGAGGCGATCCAAAGCCGTACAGTGGGCTGCATTATTTTTGAAAGAATGCCTGTGTATGGGAAAAATGGCATAATGAGGGATGCAACACTACACGAAAGAAGTGTTGAAACGTTTTTTTTTTCTGTAGTTGAAAAGGCCACTTTTACTTATTCCCTAACAAATCGTTGTAGTGATACTTTAAGCGTAAACCGCTCCCGCTGTATCAAAAAAGTCAAGAAAAGTCTATCTATTGCCATTCAGACAACAATAAGCATTTCAATCGACGGCCCTTATTATTTCGAATGTAAATATATAGTTATCACCCCTCCCCGCTCTTAAACTTCCAATCCTCGTATATTTGCAATCAAATCAGTTATATTGCAACTTGTTTAATAAGTATTGTTAAGATAATTAACGTTAAAAAATGATGTAACTTAAGGGAAAATTAAGAGATCCATGCATTGTGTGTCACAATAAAAAACAGAAGAGTACATTTAACTGCAAAAAATTTTGGTAATAATGCAACCTATCGTTTTTAAACATTAAATCAAGGAATATCTTTTTCATTGCAGATATTTGAAAATATCAATCAATTATTACAGCATTTGTAATTGAATTGAAAGAAAAAGGCCTGATAGAACTAATGTCTTACCATAATTATTAGAACTGATGTCATTGAAATGCAGCAAATGGACCGTGTAGATTCATTTCAATTATAAGAGTAAGTTTCTGGACCAAATATTTTGAAACGTAAAAGAATATATTTTCCAAGGAGTATCGATAAGATTTTCATCAATTTCTCCTCAAACATTAATAAGGTATTCAAACTCTCCCTGAAATTTCAAAGAATGCGGTATACACTGTAAACGTTATATATAAGATTTTACAAAAGTTGATGAATCGTTATAAAAGTAACATAAACTAAGTTTCAATCTGCGTCATAGATGTAAAATTCCGGCTCCATATACCAATAGAATTAAAAATGAGCGAAGGAGAAATTTTCACTCAGAGCTGTATCTAAATCTTAGGAAGGAATTTTCAAAAGTGCCAGAAAGCATTTGAGTTCCTTCTAAGATTTTCTTGTCTAAAGTTTCACGTATATTATGGTACAAATCAATTATGCAAAGGTTTTTTATACAGTTTCAATGGAAGAAAACTGGGAACAGGGAAAAAAGGAATGATATATTTTCAACTGGAAATCTTGGTATGATTGGTAGCGAAATGCGGAGAAATTTCTGACTTCGAAACGTTATTTTTAATCACTATTTCAGATTAAAAATGAAAAAAAAAACTTTCAACTCTTAGAAACAAGCTTTAATATTTTCTTTCACTCTAGATGAAAAACAAATGTATTGCAAAAATTTCATTCAAATAAAGTATTTATTCATCATAAATCAAAAATTCATCCAAATAAAGCATCAGCATTTTTAAAATGAATGATTCTCAACATTTTGAAATGAAATTTTAACAATAAAAAAATGACACTAAATCTGCTTGAAAAAGAAATTATAGTTGTAATTTAAACAAAGAGACAAAAAGAATTCAAACATTTAAGTATTTTTTCCTTTCTCTGCATACCAGTCATCGCAACTTATTTATAAATGTGCCAAATGAAGTGATAATAATAAAGAATGCTGACATAATCCGAATTTTTTTGAAATTTGTCTTTATACAATTATGCTTTTTTAATTTAATATACACCTCGTGCAAGCCTTTCTGTTTATCCACAACTGCTACTTCATCGGTAAAAACGTATTTGAAAGCATTCCTGTAAAAATAATTTTTTTTCTTACGAATGAAAGTGAAATTATGTTTCAGATCCCAATTTGATAATGTAAAAATCCAGCTGTTCCGTCGCAATGCGTTGACTTAGTACGTTTTAGCTTAGCAGTGCCAGGAACATAAATACCATGTCGAATGTGCGATAAATAGTGAAAATGAAAACAGTTTTCTGCAGGAACAAAGGAAATGAAGGACTCAATTAAATATAGGCAATTACTCTTGCAGAAAACAATACTTCGGTATTTTTCTCAACCAGAAATTCAGTACGCACTCCGACTGTATTACAAATCTTGCCAAATACAGTTAGCCAGAACCGGAAATCAGGCAGCTTCTGAATAAATTCAAGGCTTCATTTTGCTGTTTTCTATAAAAATTTCAGTCTGGGGACTGCCAATTTGACAACAAAAATCTGCTATTTGAAACTAACATTTTTGCCTATCGATCATAGAGAGATCCAGCTATATGAGAATTACTTAAAATATGGAATTATATTTGAATTGACTCATAATATCTTTCATTCTATTTAAATACACTAAATATTATGCTTTCTTTAAGTGTAATATTTCAGAACATTGTGATGGGTATATTAGAGAAGAGAAATCAGAAATGACGTAAACGAATGAAACTGCCCATAATAATTACCTTTTTAAATTCAAATTAATGATCAATGATTTCTTATTGAAAACTGTGTTTACTATTACTCTGGAAGATTACAGAATAGCTATTTCAAAAATCTTATAAATTCCTTAATTTTTATTTCTTTAATACCGAAAACACCGATCATCAGCAGTGCTAAAGTAATCTAAGTTGCATTTGCGCCAAAAACAAAACAAACGCTATTATAATGGACGTCGTTAAATGATATGGCAAAAATGTCACTTACTTTTAAAATTCCTAAACATTTTATTTACACATATATTATCTACATGTAATAACCACCTACAAAATAATTGCAGATAAAAGCAATAAATTTTATATTTTCACGTTTATGATGAAATGTAGAAACGCTAAGGCAATTTTAAAGATACTTTTAAGCAATACAAAACTGTTTTTATTTTGATGCTTTGAAAATGTATTTCAAAAGTTAAAAGAATGTAAACAATCGTCGACCCAGCTATATTTCCGTTGAATGCACTGTGTTGTAACTGAATTTCAATCTGGCTTGCGATAAAACATATTTCATTTCAAACTGTCAAATAATCCGAAACTATTCCTTTAATTATTCAATGTACTCTACCAACTGCAATCTTGCTAAATATTGAAAATGATTTTATTTATAATTTCAAAAAATTTTTTATGAATCATTAATATTTTCTATTTGAACTGCGTTTTGTACCAACATTAAAGCTTGGCGATAGCCGTTATCCTATCAATATATCAAGAAACATAAACGTATGCAGCGAAATTAATGTTTATCGCCAAATCCATGTCATAAGAATACACAACTTGACTCATTTCAATGCGTTAATTCTAACAGTCATTTCTCTCCAGCATTTAAACCTGAGACATTCTGTTGGCGATCTAACGGAAACCATATTATACTAGCCTTAGGATTGTTAAAGACTCTTTTTGTAATGCACTGTATTGTAATAGAATATGAATTTGGCTTGAATAAAACGCATTTTCTTTCTCACAACTCTCAAATAAGGAATGCTTTTTCCATTAACGATGCAATGCGATTCGTATGCACTCTACCAACTGTAATCTTGCTAAATATTGAAAATGATTTAATATAGAGTCAAAAAACATTTTTATGAATCATTAATATTTTCTTTTTGAACTGCATTTTGTACCAACATTAATGCTTGGCGATAGCCGTTATCCACTCAATATTTCAAGAAACATTAATGTATGCAACGAAACTAATGTTTATCGCCAAATCCATAAGATTACACAATTTTTACACAATTTCAATGCGTTAAAACTAGCAGTCATTTCTCGCCTGCATTTAAACTTGAGACATTCTGTTGGCGATCTAACGGAAATGTAAGAAAAACCTTTTTAGAAGCTTATGTTTATCCAAACGTGTGAAAATGACTACAGAAATATTTAATTCTTAATATTAGCAAGAATTGATAATATTAGTAGAAGCATTTAATGTTTTTGTACACAGTTATAAATTGGATTGAAAGTTAAAAGTAAGCAAAAATGACTTCGGTAAATAATGATAAATAATTAGCATAAAGCACGATGTATCCTAACTGTATTGAAAAATAAGATTTAAATTAGGTTTGTTTTTATATTTTGTCATCGCCAAATTTTATACAAAGGTTCTTCATTCAAATGAATTTAAATACTGGAGGAATTAGATATATCAAATCTTTTTGCAACTATTTAAATTGAATGTTTTTCGAAATGGTTTTCTATTCGAGCGACAATAAATGCACATAATTCTGTCAAAGAGGGATCTGTTTATCCTAAGCACTACGCATAGCTTTCTTAACTCTCCTACCACTAGTTGGTCTACGAGTTGACACTGGGTTTGCTACTGGAGGCGAGGAAAATGACGTACCTGGAGTACTAACCTGGGGAGGAAGAGGAATTTCCTCCCATTCCATAGGCTCCTGGCAATCCACGGACTGCCAGTCCATCGGCTCCTCGGTGCAGCTCGGCTCCCAGTCCATGGGTTCAACACCTGTAAAGAGATCTAAGGAAGACACAAAAAAAGCCATAGTTTATTTGTAAGTGAGTAAATAAGTAAAGAAATAAAATCAAATATTTTTATTCAAAAAAAGTAATGTCACTCGAAAATAATATCCGCTGCTTTTCCGCAACTCAAACTTTGAGAAACTTGACTCAAAATGGCGTCTCTAATTGTAAAATCTGGCGTTCCATGAATTTCAACCAATGAGATTAAGAGTTCAGAAAGTTGAAGTTAAAGTTAATGAAATTGGAGGTTTTAACAATGCCAAAAATTATTATCTAAATTTTATTTTCCTTACGGATTTATAGGACGAAATATATTTAATTATTTCTTGCCTGCATCTTGCGCTCAATCAGGCAATTTTCTTTTCCGTATTAGCATCTAAGAACAATCCTTAAGTCATGCATATTTTCTGTAATATGCTCAAACTTTCAGTCCTAAATAATTTATTATCTTTTATTGTGCTCTTCGATTTAGCAAATATTATTTGAAATTTCATTATTCCATTTTAAAAAAAGTTTTCAAGTTTTAGGTGAAATGACAGTGAATTGGTTCTAGATACAGTACGACAAAAGGAAGCTGTGTGTAGTTGCTATACACAGACTATATCTATACAAAATAGGGTTCCTAGAGCATCAAGTTGTCCATGAAAACTGATAAATTCTGCCTTTATAAAACTGAAACAGGTTCGATTCAATCAAACGCATTAAAAAAAAAAAAAAACTTCTCCGGAAATCGATAGAATACATAACGATATCTAATGAACTTGAATTTGTATAAAAATATCCGAATTCACTGTTATTTTCGTGAAATTTCTGTTTGTAAAACAGCAACAAACCTGAATATACTTTGATCAGTAGACGAATAAAAATAATTTTTTTTTACATAAGACATCATGATCCTCTTCCTCATTAATAATTTTTAAGAATCAAATGCAAAATCAATAATAATTTTAAATCAGAAATAAGTATTTCTATTTAAAAGATATGTTAAGAAGGAAGTATCAATTTTTTGATATCAAACTTCTGAGTTAAATGTGAACATGAATCATCAGTTATTTTATCAAAACTTTAATATTTAGTAGATTTTCTTATCCTGTTTGCTAACATTAAAAGCAAATGAAATCATGAATTTGAAATATTTACGAATGTTTGTTGCCGATGATATAGGGAAGATGTTGTCTAGAAAAAAAAAAGATTAATCAAGGAGGCGTTTTATCAAGAATATGAAACGGTTGCCCTATCGAAGATGTATTTTGTTGCAAAAATGGAGGAGTCAACAAAACCATAGGGAGGGAGAGAGTCGCAGTGCACTACAACATCTTTGTGGCTGGTAATCTGCTAACGATGAAACCAGCTTATCTGTTCTTCTCAAACTGGGGAAGAATTCTCAAAATCAGGACGTATACCTCCTGTGGATGCCGTCACACGTATACATTAGTGGTAATGAAGTCTTTGATAGATTGACCAAAAGGGGTTGTGAGAATGAAACGGCCTCTGGCTCATTGCTTACTTATTAAGAACTATACTCAATTCAAGATTTGGGATTATGGAGCACCCGCCCGGCGAAGCCGGGCTATCTCCTTCCTAGTAGCATGTAGACTTGGTATCGGATGTGCCTTGGACTGCGGCAATCTGGTGAGTGATCTTCTTCAGCGTCCGGTCTCCTGGTGGTAGCATGGGTGGTGGAGGGGGTGAGAGCTCTTGACCAATGGGGACGTCTCGTTCAGCTAGGTGGGGAAGAGGTGGGAGTAAGCTAGTGCCGTGTGCAAAACCTGGGAAGTGTGCTGTAGTTAGCGGTTGAGAGGTTTAATGCTGTGTGGAATCTATTGTTCATTGATAGCCAATGGGGTACAGGTCTATTTCGGGTGGGTTGTACGGGAATAAGTTAGTTGGGGTGTGTTCTGATTTACTGAGAGATGGTGCTATTTCTGGGTCTTTTAATTTTAATATCGGGAGAGTATTTGGTGATACTTTTGACTGCATCATTGTCATTGGTATCCATTTTATTGAAAAAGTTAACAGACAATTTCTGCATTACTTCGTGGAAGGATTTATAATTCAGGGCTTTATTAAGATCTGTCGTTCTCATATACCATTTAGCTTTACAGATACTCCTAATTATTCTATTGTATTGTTGTTGTATTATTTTGATATTGCTTTTAGCGGCATATCCCCAGACAGGGCATGCATACATGAGTACTGGACGCAAATAGGCTGTAAAAATAAGCAATTTCATGTCCCTATTCAATTTGGAGTTTCGAGCTAGTAGGGGGTAGAATTTACGGGATAAAGCTCGGAACTTGTCTTTAATAGATAAGAAGTGTTTTTTCCAAGTTAGTTTACAGTCAAGTATTAGTCCTAAATATTTAGCCTCCTGAGACCACGGCACTAGGCTGTTTTTAATTTTAACTTTGGGAAAGTTCGGTTGCTGCTGGCCCTTGTGAAACAGTACTGCTTCCGTTTTATTCGCATTTATTTCGATCTTCCACTTTTGGAACCAGTCATCTAAAATTTTAAGATGTCTATTAAGGGCAATGTGTACATAGTTTACGTTTTTATTTCTGGCTAGTATCGCTGTGTCGTCTGCGAATAAACATAGCATAGTGTCAAACTGTTTAGGCATGTCGTTTATGTACAGTGAGAAGAGTACTGGGCCTAACTTGGAGCCCTGTGGTACTCCTGCATTTATGAGTTTGGTGTCTGAGTATTCATGTTGTATCCTGACTTTAAAGGATCTGTCAGTGAGATAGGACTCTAAGATGTTAATCAGGTAGCCTGGAACCCGATTTTGAATCATCTTGTAAATTAATCCATCTATCCACACTCGATCAAATGCTTTTTGTATATCCAGGAAGACAGCACCTGTCTTTTGTTTATTAGTAAATCCTTCTGTTATGTACTCTACTACTCTGACAAGTTGGTGTGTAGTGGAGAGATTAGGTCTAAAACCAAATTGCTCTGGGAGCAGGGTGTTGTTTTCTATTAGGTGTGTGTTCAGCCTCTTGAGTATGATACTTTCAGCAATTTTGCTTAAAGTTGAAAGTAGTGAAATTGGTCTATAGCTGGTTGGGTCTGTGGGGTCCTTTCCTGGCTTAAAAATAGGAACCACCGTTGCTGTCTTCCATCTTGTTGGGAAGTGGCCTACTTCCAAAATCTTTTGTATTAACAGGGTAAAAATCATGATAATGTTTAGTGGTAGTTTCTTAATAATTTTATTGGAGATGTTATCAAATCCGGGAGCTTTGTTTACATTAAGTTTTTGGATGTTTGCAATTATTTCAGATGGTAACGGGAGTTCAGATACGGGGCATGTTTGTTTCAGTGGCGCCATCTGGGTGTCGCGGTAGTGACTTAAAGTTTCCTCGACCTCGATTTCAGTTTCCTCATGGCTTAAATTGTTTAGATTAAATTGGGTCTCCAAGCTGTTCGCTAGGCAGTTTGCTTTTTCGAGGTCAGTTTGTGCAATACTAGCCGGACCATTAAGGGTCGGAATGTGGTGTTTTTTCTTTTTGAAGGGTCTCACAAAGGCCCACAGCTCACCGTTCTCATTATTCAGTCTGGCTAACTTTTCGGATAGTTCCCTGGTTTTCAGATCATTATCTAATTTATTTATAAGTTTGTTTAGTCTATTTAGCTCTGCTTTCGTCGCGGGGAATCTATTTAGCTGGTACAATTTCCTTATTTTGTTCCTTTCTGCATTTAAATTTTTTAATTGGGGGTTTATGTAAGGTTGGTTATTTTTAATGGGGAGGGAGTTAATATTTTTGCTGGTCACTATTGCGTTTTCGATTTCTTCGGCAAGTTTGTTTATTCCTTCTGGGTGATTGAGGTTGTTGACTTGGAAGTGCGACTTCCTGAGATCCTTAATAAAATTTTTCCAATTTACTCTGGTTTTTGCGTTTGTTTCGGGTATTGAATAATTAAAATAGAAGGTGAGGGCTATCGGATTATGATCGGAACTCATTTCAGGTAGGGATTGGATGCAATATGGGAAGAGGAAATCTTTAATTATAGTAAGGTCTATTGTTGACGCAGAATTTGGTCCATAACGGGTTGGTTCGCTAGGCGCCAGGACTTCAAGCCCTGCACTATCGATGAAATTCCTGAGGGTAGTTCCTTTTGGGTTATTATGAATACAATTCCAGGAAATATGGTGCGCATTAAAATCACCGCAGATGATGGGGTTTGGGCTGATTTGGAGTAGGTTTTCGATATCGAAAATGAATAAGTTGTGGTCGGCACTTGGGGGGACGTAGGTTGAGATGAAAGTAATTGGATCACTGTTTCTGGGGGTAATAGCAACTAATGTCGCTTCGACATGATGCAGAGTTAGAGGGTTTACTTGGTAGTGGGGTATGATGTTTTTGACTAAGATTGCCGTTCCTCCGCTCGCTCTGTGGTCGTCCTGATTTTCCCTATATTGGTAATACCCTGAATAGTTTGCAATGTGGATTTTTTGTCCGGGTCTCAGGTGGGTTTCTTGTAATAAAATGAGATCGGGGCTATGCTTATTAATGAACAGTTTCAGCTCGTTAATTTTGCCTTTTATCCCGTTTGCGTTCCAGTACACAGTTTTTAGGGCGTCACGGGTGAATGTTATTCATTACCCTTCTCTATGGCTTGTAATACAGTCCTGAATAATTTGTAATTTGTCCTCTATTTTCTCAGCTTTTTTGAGCTCCTTGGCCATAATTAAAATTTCCGGGACATGCTTTATTATTTCCTTAACCTCCTTATATATTTCAATTATAGCAGTGAAACTGCTGGTTATCTCGTCTTTGTTTACGGTCTCGGGTTTGTTTATATTTATTTCTGCGGTTGCAGTTAATTTCTGTGGCGCCATCTGTTGGGCTCTGTTGCCGTTAAAGAGTTGGGCGAAACTTTTATTAGGCTGTATTAACGCCTGATTCTGCCTAAAAGGGTGACTTATGATATTTTCTGGGTTTTTATTTTTGTTTACTATTTTTGGGAAGGCCTCGCAACCCCTAAAGGATGCGATATGCCCTGGTTTCTTGCAATTTATGCAGACTGGGTTGTCCACTTTTTCCTTAATCTGACATTCCCTAGTGTTGTGATTTCCATTGCATTTTAAGCATCTAGGGTTCATTTGGCAGTTGGAGGCTCTGTGGCCAAAATAATTACACTTGTAGCATTGAGCTACGGTGTTCCTGCCCCTGTACTCCTCGACAGTGACTCTGAGGTACCTGATATGTTCTATTTTATAGATGTCCTGCACATTTTTAGTTCTCCTCAGCTCAACTAGGTAGAGGGGGAGGGGGCGGCGGGTTTTTGCCTGGGTTAGCCTGGTGACTTTATCAACAGAGAATCCCTTTTCAACCAGGTGTTCCTTAAGATCCTCTTCAATTTGCTCGATGTGTAAGCCTTTTATTACTACTTTTACCGGCCTTTCGGCTCTCGGCTGTATTATGTAATATTCAAACTGATTTCTCTTACAGCACTCCTGGATTTTTATGTGTTCATTTTTATCTTCAGGGAAAACCCTGATAAAACCATTTCCTAATTTGGAGTCTTTAATCTTGCAACTTGAATGCAATTTTTCTAAGACCCTATGGTAGTCTGGGGTGAATTTAAGCATAATGGGGGGGGACGCTTTCTGTTACGGGTGGTTCGTTTTCTTTAATCTTATCGAGGTGTTCAAATTTGTTTTGGATCGGGATGCTACTGCTTGGGGTAGCTACCTCACTATTTTTTCTCGCTGCCTTTCGTTTTGGCACGATTTGGAATTCATTTTCCTTTGGGGTGGGGGAGTTGGGTTTTTCTACTGGGGAAAGTTTGCACACTCCCGGCTTGCTACACTCAAAAACACTAAGCTTTCTCAACTCACCCTTCAAGTACTCCATTTCCCTCTTTATGTCTATGGATTCTCTGGTGAGGGTGATGCAGTCCTGTTCGGTCTCTGCTGAATGGAACTTGAAGGTGTCGTAGACTGCTCTTTTGTTTTCCGTGTGTTTCAGATTTATTTCTTGTATTTTGAGGCAGCTGGCTGCTCTTTCTTTTTGAAAGCAGATGTTGCATATGTCTGATTCCTCGTCAGCTAGGTCATTTTCAATCTGCATTTCTTGTTCTTCCAAGCATATCCGCTTGAAAGGTTCGTCATCTTCAGACATTCTGTCCCTCCCAAAGGCTGATCCTAAAAAGGACGAGTCAGGACAGATGCTGATTTCGGTTGTTCCGGAGTTGGCCAGCGTTAACAGGAGCTCACAAGAGGCACGTCTTCACAGGTCAAATCCCAAGCACTGAATGACTTGAACAACAACACAACACCACAACCATACTCAATTCAAAAATCTCACCTCAATTTAATATTGCGTATTCCACCTGGGCACCAATCGTATACGGTGACATCACTTGGCATTCTACTGGAAACAAAATGTGACCGTGGTTCCCAGTTTTCACTGGCTAGACTAAAACGTGTCCACCTTAAGTGTCTTTCTTTTGAAAGTGGTAAAAAAATCCATCCCACTTGTAATAAATGCTGTTACCATCCAGCTTCACTGGATCACATTTTGGGCTGCATCGGACTTTCTAAGGAGGCTTAACATCTCCTCCTTTTATTATTATAGATTTATTGGCGGTCAAAATCCTGCTGGAGCTGATCTAACATATGTCAGATCTTTTGAGGATAAGCAACAGCAATAATAAATCTAGGAATTATTTGCTTCAAAAGTTAACCTCCTTGAAACGAAAGTAATATTTTTGAAGAGGACATTTACTTTTTCCATTATGGATGGAAATTCGTTATATCCACCAAAATGATAATATTAATTGTGTAGTAAAAATTGATACGTATTTCCTTAAAGAATAAAGCTGCCTGTTTCTTCATTCGTTTTATATCTGCTTTCTGATACTGAAAACACCTATTTGATATTTGATTTTTATTATTATTATTGATGATGTAAATTAATGAATCACTGATTTCCCGTTGAACGTTCTTTGTTTATACATCATTTGTCTTATATTGGTCATTTTTCTTAATATGTTAAATTTTTCCTTTCTTGTAATATTATTTGAAGCACATTTTGGTCTTAACGGCGGCCGAAAAGAACCAATGAAGCATTTCGCCAAATTATAAAATTATATCCAACAGCATGATTATTTATTTTGAAAACTTTTGAATGTGCAAATCTCATGCTGTATAACTTGACGATTGAAATGGCCAAAGTGACGATTTTTTCTTGGTGCATTTGGTCGCCGTTAAAACCGAGAAATTGCATATTTGACAATGTAAACAATTTGGAATGAATTTTGAGAAAAATAATTTAGTTTCAAAATTTATGGTTTTAAAGATTTGTTATTAGATCAAAATTTTGCATCGTTTTTTATTTCCTTCTTTAACACTCAATCCTTGAATAGAATATGTACTTTTATATTCGGCGCGTTTACTTGATACTGAATAAAAAGGAAATCAACCTTTAATGAATCGCATTTCTGTATGATTCATCACTCAACAGCCAATAAGAAGCTGTCTGATTCCCGCCATTAAAACTGTATTCAGTACTGTACTAGCGTTCATCGATGTACAGCGGTCCAACCGTTCGTCCAGTTCATTCAATTCGCTTATGTTAAATTAGTGTGTGATTCTTGTAATATGAGCCATCTCTAAGCATTAATCTCAACCGGGCTTTCCCCTAGGGCCCATGAGAGATATTTGATTTGATACATAATCCGATTAGTAGATGATAAAAAAAATCATTTTTGTGCTATAATATTTTCGAAAATAATTGTGACAAAATGTAAAAATTTCACTGCATTTTTATTAAAATTATATAAAAAAAAAAAAACCTCCATCGCTCTAGTGAGAACATTTTCCCTCTCCAAATTATATATGTTAAAAGTTTGATAGCTCTAAATCAAATGGTCTGGCTATTAACGCACCAAAACACTCACACATTCATCTTTATAATTAGTAAAGATAAAGATGTAAACGACACAGATATCGAACAAAATAATCAACAAAATCAAGCAATAAATTATTTAAGGAAATAATGAAAATAGTAAAATTTCAGCTCAAAAATGAAATGTTGAAAATTATTCACAAAAATATATTTAAAAAATTGCCAAAACTTAGAACAAAGTTGTATTATAAAATAAGTATCATTAAAAAGACTCTAAGGCAGAACTTGAAAACGGCATGAATATTATTTTGAAATAGCATAATTTACCAAACTATGAGGCGGAAATGTCAATCTTTCGTACAATTTTTAATTAATTATTGTTTTCCATTGATAACTTCCGAAAATATTTCAGACAAAAATTATTTCTACAGCATCAGAAAACACAAAAATTTTATTTTATGTAATATCAATTCAGTTACCGTACATTTTTCTCTCATTTTAAAAATTTAATAAATTTTTCATTTCTGATTTTCCATTCAGTGGGTTGTCTTCCATTGCTGATAACCAATGTATGAAGGTAATAATATTTATTATTTTCATATTGAGTAGAGTTTTTTAAAAGCAGGATGCTCATACTCTTTTTTATTCATTTTTGTTTTATACTACTTACAGATAAGATTTAATTTCAAAAATAAGCATTGACGAAATGTAATTGAATGCATTAAAATATACACTCTATCTTTAAATTTAAAGTTTCGTTTCATTAATATGAAACCCTAAATTTGTCCAACAAATTAGTAAACTAAAATTCTCTAAGATATTATAGAAGTCACACAACATATTTGTTTAGTATTACCTAAAAAATTTCCATAACTAAAAATCTGAAGACTGACAATTGGAAAATAATTAAAACGAAAAGAGTTTTTAAAAACGTGCCCTTCTTGGTACGGTAAAGATAATTCATTCTTAAATTAAATTAAGATATGAAGGTTAAATTAAAAATGTAAAAGAGTTCGGTGCTGCATGTCATATGATAAGAAAGATACGCTATAGATAACATCATAAGAAAAAGAAGTTCTAAGCAGTCAATAAAATAAAAATATATTAGAAATCTGATTAATTTATTTAGAACATTGTATATATTTTGCCCCTATGTAGATTTTTGATGAAAAAAAAAATAGTTTCCACCTTTCAGATCACTCATCAAAATATGTTTTTAAGCATTTATTATTATTGCTCTGTTTCAAGATTATTTCTATTTTTTTACATAACTATTGTAAAAGAGTTTTTTTATATTTATTTCCAGACACGGTGAAATAAGTAAATAAAAGGGAAATGAAAAAATGGAAAGGTCGACATTTGCTCTGGGATCTTTCAGATGAGCGATAATGCACTTATCGTCTCGGCCTCAAACATTATCGCTCTTTGCACGCATCATTAAGAGAGTTCGTTGCACGTGCGATAACTCCACCCCATGCAAAGTCTTCTCCAGAACAGTGAGAAAAAAATACTTTTTTTTAGGTGTTGCTTTTTATGCCATTGATCGTTTGAACTGGAACTCTCAGATTCATAGTCTGACGATCCAAAGACTTATAAAAAAATGAACTAAAAATATAATAAGAAAAGGGAAGGAAAAAGAAACAATTTACTGTATACATCTGTATACTAAAAGTAAAAACTCATAGAAAATGAAAATACGATAGAAATTTCGAACTATTCAAAGGTTTTCTACAAAACTTTCTTAGAATTATTTTGAACAATATGGAAAATTTCATCGCAACAAATTTTTAAATCGCTAACTTTTTATTAATCTAAGGTTAAGTTTTTATGTATAGAAAAGATAATTTTATTTTCTGTGTTGCCATTCTGTTGCGGGAATTGTTACAGATAACATGTCCACAGCGAATTCCTTAAACGTTACAAAGTCCTCTTTTTAATATGATAGCGTTTATAAATTAACATACTGTCGGTAAATTGCATAATATGCCATATGTTGCTCATTAGACACAAGTAGACTTTTCGATCCAAAACTACAGAATTTGGTGCATAATTAGTTTTTGGATATTAAAAGCTCAGTCAAAAATAGTTTTCAAAAATTTATTTGGGTTTTAAAATAATTAAAAATGTGTCTAATCGCTAATATTTTTTCCTAAGTTAGTTGGGAAAATATAAACATTCAAAAACCATTTTTGCATAACCAATAGCTTTTTCAGTGATATCATCTTCATTTCCATTGTAGATTTTCTTTCATTTTTAATAAATTGCTCAAAATCAGTTTTAAGCATGATCTTGGAACAGTACATTTCTTTTACACAGTGGCTTACAAATAAATAAATAAATAATAAAATAAAAATGAGCGCGAAAAATAAGTAATGTAAATAATAGGAAAAAAATCCATTTCGGGAATGGAATTATACATTTTGAGGCCTTTGGGGATGCTGACTATGAGGCCTTTCTTGTAATAAATCGGCTAATTTGATATTAATTAAATTAACATATTAAATCACATTGAATTTCATAATTAGTAGAATTCATAGTTTTTCCAAAATTTATTTTGTTGTCAATTAAGCTAATAATTAAAAACTAACAATTAAGCTAATAATAAATATTTTAAAGTTAAATTTTTTAATCGACCTACTTTATTCGTCCTCAGTATAGCGGTCCTAGGAAGCTATTTAGACAGTTCAGCTCAGTTATATAAACGTCCCATTTTAAATCACTAATAAGACTATTTTGGGATGGACCTCGTAAGTTTGAATCGTGGTCAGATAACGAGGTAGACACCTGAGCTGCACCTCCTCTCTAAACTTCCGCACCACACCAATGGGAAGACATTTGGCCATGATGGATTTAACGTGACCAGATTCGCTTATACGACGGTTCTCCGGTAGAATCAGGTCTCGAGCCTGAAACCCTCCAGTTCCGATGCCGGCACCTTGCCACTAGGCCATCGCGGCCCTGCCGTTTAAACAGAAAACATTGAGGAATAAGTCTCGTCTGACGAAAGGAAAAACAAATTTGCTTTTATGACAAATTATACATTAACATATTTCAAAGTATTGGATTCTTTTTAATATCATAATAATTTAAGTCATGCATTCTTTCTGTAAATGGCGTGATATGAAAATCATTGTTTCTATGTTGTCGAGGCACAGGAAAAAAAAAGACAAACCACACAAATGAAATCTAAATGTTATAGTGCTAAGATTGTTTCAGAACCACTTTTTTTCTTTTTCGTATACGAAGTATAGACAAAGTACTGTAATCGTCGAAAAATTCAAATTCGAGATTTTGTCGAATCTCCACGTTTGACACCTCTTCGAGTTCGAAAAACTTATTTTTGGCACTCTGTTTATCTATAACAAAGATAACTCAAAAACGCTTTGAGCTAGATGGATAACATTTGGTGTGTGGTTTTTACATCAAATTTGTAGAATTCTGTCAAATTTTGAGCAAAATCTATTTAGAGACTGTCTGTTTGTCCGGCTGTTCTACTATAACAACATGATAAACGGAAAAGTAAGGAAACTAGAAGGATAAAATTCGGTACACGTATTTAACATCTGCAGTGTAGACATTTATCGAATGTCGAACCAAATACAAAAAGGATTGATCGTCTCTTGGTCTGTACTTTCAGAAATACGTGAACACGATGGCTTAAAAACGAAAAGACTTTAATATATCTCATTTGGTATGTAATTTTATGAGTACTGTGACTTCTGTGCCAAATTTTTGTTTCAACTGTTTGGGAAGAACATGCCTAAAACCAATTTCGATTTTCGGATGTCTTTTAATTTCATGCCATTGATGAATCGGGAGAATCTCACTAAGGATCACAAGATAGATTCAGAAAAATGCTAAATTCTCACCAAAGGTTAATATTTCTTAACTGTTGTATCCGAATGCCATACAAGGTGGTTTATGCGATAAGGTTTAGGGTAAACTATTCCAGGTTTTTTTTTCTTTCTTTTTTTAAATCTTTATTGAAACTGTATTTTCAAGAGACGACGTTTCAAGAACATTGTGCACAATAAATGGCAAGATTGGCAATGTAACCTCTGATAATGCGTTTAACAATCCGCTCATTAATTCTTCAGCATCAATGTTAGTGTTGTCATTGAAGTACATACTCACTGCACAGCTCGACGGGAGAACATCTGTAATGCGGCTTCCCAGCATAGCTGGTTCCATAGAAGGTCCCAGAGCTTGGCGACAAACTTGGTGACCATTTGGCGAATTTGGCGCCATAATAGATTATACCCGAAACATCGAGAATTTTCCTGATCCGTCCAGTAGGGAACCGAGTTACGCCTCGAACGTTCCTGATTGGTTGAGATGCTTCTAGCCCCGCCTCCTGAGACCTATAAAAGGAATCAGCCCCAGCTGCCGGGCAGTCGTAGTCGGAATCGAAGGTAAAGAACTGGCCTTCCAGAGATAAGCTGTGCAGCGACGGAGTGAAGCTAGTGCTGAACTAAGCTGTGCGCTACTGTCTACAGTAGAGACTTGTTGTATGATGCTGTTTTGTATGCTGTTGTATGCTGCACGTCTCGGCTGAAGATAATCATCTGTTGTGCTGTATATAGTTGTCGTCTTTGTGCTGGCCTGTGTGTCTTCGTGTAAATAAACGTCTTTGTTTTATTTTCTACTGCCGCCTGGTGATTGAGCGTTCTTCACACCATATAACTTCCACTATCCAAACGAACCCCGGAAATTTCGTAACAATATAAGATATTTTTGGAAGACATATTACCAGAGTTAAAAGCCAGTAGGCAAGATGTCCGTTTGGAGTCATAATTTTCTATATAGTAATACTATAGCGACCTATTCTTTCTACAAGTATGTAACCTTTGCGATTGCATGATTCTACGTAAGCAATGATTTTTCTGCATAAATTTCCTTTTCTTCAAATTGCTCAGCTAGTGACAGTATTTACAAAATTAAAAATTGTCGAATCACTTTTGTCATCTGATTAACACTAATTCGATTTAAAATTCTTTTTTAACCTTCCATTGGGCGCAACTAATCTGTGAGATGAAGTCACATTAATTGAGTACTCATATATACTCAAATACTCATACTAAATATACTCAAATGTAAGTGAAAAGTTCTGTTTAATATGTTTTTTTTAACATACATTCAAAAATTGCCTTAATTGAGTACATTAATCTCTTAGATGAATTGCGCCCGACGGAAGGTTAAACACTTCTTGCTGCAGTATAATGCCCAGATTGCTTAAAATTAATTACGGGTATGCTTTATTGTTTTAGAAATGATTAAAAGTTGTCTTTTTCAGACTTTCTGGAAACACAATGATTATAATATGGCATAATTATAACATGATATGATTTCAAAATATAAGATGGCGTTATCTTTGAAGCTCCGACAAGAAATGTTAAATAATATAGGCACATATCATCGGAGACTAAATAATAAATGTAGGTAATATAAAATTCATCCCCTTTAGATAGCACATACCACATTATGATTTTACATTACAGGGTGATTCAAAAGAGCATTTTAAAAGCATTAAAAAAAAGAGTAGGTCAGACTAGAGATTGCAATACCGGTATATCTGGATACCGAATACCGGTATTTTGAGCCACTTGTACAATTTTGTAATATTGATATTCACAAGTTTATATACCGTTTTTTCGGTATTTACTAGAAATCTTTAAAATTGTCTCCACTATATTTTCAGGGATCTACAACATAGCAAAATAATATACGTTTTTGTTTTTATGTCTCCCTAACGGGCGAACTTAATTAAACTGTTGCATCGTACAATCAAGAGAAGTGATGAAATTCGACTTATTTGACTTAATATCAAGAACTGTATCAGCTCCACTTTCAATAAAACTGGCTGTTGAAGCATTATGTCAGAGAGATTTTAATTTATTAACAGCTAATGCAACAATACATTTCATGTTGCAGTCACTGAAAGAACAGTACACATCATTATCTGAAGAATTATATATTACATTGAAAACTCGCGCAGAAGAAAGGCATACTGAAATAGAAAATGTCTTACGGTATTTACATAATTATATTGATTTTAAAAATGAAAATGAAAAAGAAGAAAAGAGACTAACCAAATCAAATCTGATCAAGTTTATACTAAAATTTCTTAAAATTTTTTACCCATAAGCCTATCCACATTCAGAAGAATTTAGTACAGCTATCGAAGATTATGATGACATTAATATCAATAGTGAAAAGGAATTGTCTCTTGAACAAAAATTAGAATTAGTGATAAATAAAAATATGTCAACAAACCAAAATACAGTACAGAAATCAGCTATTTACAAAACCATTCGACGGGAAATCGATTTATTGAAAGATGGAGGATTTAAAGGTAAATACTTGAAAAAAGTATATCGCGCATTGTTAACAGTCCCACTAACTAGCGCAAATGCTGAAAGAGCGTTTTTGATAGCTGATAATTTTTGCACAAAATTACATTACAGGCTTAATGAAAGTAGAATGGATGCATTATGTTTTTTTAAGATCACATTTCAAATATTTATAATAGTACCACAGACTGAATAGTGATATTTACACTTTTTTGTGATTTAAATAAATAAGATGTTCCTTTACTTTTTTGTGATTCTTTATATACTGTTATAATTTATAAGTTACAAATTTTTTTTGTGATATTTACACTCTCTAATAAAGCTAGAAATAAAACAAAAAAATACCTGCGTTTTCTTTCTTTTTCTAAAATTTCCACTACCGGTATTAAAACCAGTATTCCCGGTACTAAGATATAAAAAATACCTAATACCGGTATTGAACTTTCTGTCCGATATTGCAATCCCTAGATCAGACACTCAGGAACAAGTAGGTTTTGCAGTAAAGCACGGGGTCGAAAGGGAAGTGGTGATTTTCTCAGAAAATTCCCTCAAAAAAAGTAGTCTATATAAAAGTCACTATACAAATTTATGCAAATTTAAAACAATCATTAGTAATTTGAAAAAAATAACAACATGAGATGATTAGATGCTTCATGTATGGACACTTCTATTAAGTATCTGAAAGACATAATCCTAAAGCCACATCTATAGTCTTTTGTTATATATTATAATCGAACCCTCGGCAACGGGTTGACAACTTGCCACTCGTACCACAGGGTAAAAAACGAGACATGCAGGGGTGCAATTTTAATCCACATGTCCACCGTTTTCGTATATTTTATAATGGTGCAAATCCATGCATGAAAGACATGTGTATAACAAAACGAATAAGTGTGCGCATGTCCAGATTCTCTGAGAGAATTTCGACTTTTATTTCATTATTTCCTTTATTTTGGGAGAATTTTTAAATGAAAGCTTGAAATCTTTTTAGATTCTTAAAAAAAATATCCAAACATGCAAATAATAATAATAATAATATTCCCTGAACATAGAATTAAAGGAAATGAAATAAAAGAAATGAAAGTGAAACGAATCCTGATACTGCAGATCGAAAATGCGACTTCTGGTTGACAAGTTGCCACTCGTACCACAGGGCAACAGACGAGACATGCTGAGAGCAATTTAAATCCACATGTCCACCCTTTTCGTATATTTTATAATGGTGCAAATCGCTGCATGAAAGCCATGTGTATAACAAAACGAATAAATCTGCGCCTGTCCAGATTCTCTGAGAGAATTTCGACTTTTATTTCATTATTTCCTTTATTTTGGGAGAATTTTTAAATAAAAGCTTGAAATCTTTTTAGATTCTTGAAAAAATATCAAAACTTGTAAAGAAAAATAATAATAATATTCCCTGAACATAAAATGAAAAGAAATGAAAGTGAATCCTCAGACCGCGGATCTAACCTGCGGCTTCTGGTTGACCACTTTCCACTCGTTCGACAGGGCAACAGACTAGACATGCAGAGGCGGAATATAAATCTACATTTCCTCCCCTTTTCGTATATTTTATAATGGTGCAAATCCCTGCATGAAAGCCCTGTGTATAACAAAACGAATAAGTGTGCGCATGTCCAGAAACTCTGAGAGAATTTCAACTTTTATTTCATTAATTCCTTGATTTTGGGAGAATTTTTGATTAAAAGCTTGAAATCTTTTTAGATTCTTGAAAAAATATCAAAACTTGTAAAGAAAAATAATAATAATATTCCCTGAACATAAAATGAAAAGAAATGAAAGTGAAACGATTCCTCTGACCACGGATCGAACCTGCGGCTTCCGGTGGATAAGTTGCCACTTGTACCACAGTGCAACCGACTAGACATGCAGAGGCGCAATTTAAACCCACATGTCCATCCTTTTCGTATATTTTCTAAGGGTGCAAATCCCTTCATGAACGCCATGTGTATAACAAAACGAGTAAGTCTCCTCATTTTCAGAATCTCTGAGACAATTTCGACTTTTATTTCATGATAGCCTTTATTTTGGGAGAAGTTTTAAAATAAAAGATTCAAATCTTTTTATGTTTCTTGTAAAAATGTCTGAACATGGATAGAATTAAATTTAAAAAAAGTTGAAACAAAGTGGAAGGAAAACGAATCCTTAGACTGTGAATCGAACCTGCGTCTACTGGTTGACAACTTGGCACTCAGACCACAGTGCAACTTATGAGCCAGCCAAATATGCAGTTTATTACTGCTTCTTACTTTCCATTGTAATCTGTCTTTCTGCTTACTATGTGTAATGCAAAATTTATGATTTTTGCTGTTGTGCTATTGTGAATTTATATATCATGAAATCTGTGTTGTGCATTTTATCTGTACATTTTTTTAAAATTTAATTCACTGACTATGATTTCTCGGTAGCTATCGCCGTTTTCATTTGTGTACTCTATTTCCCATCCCCCAAAATAACTTGTTTCTGTATGCCTGAATCTATTTTTGAAATTTGCAAACCATCTTTTCTTAGATCCTGTTTACTTGTACATGGCTGAAAAGAGTCGCCGGCAACTTCCTTTCCAGGCAAAAAATCCACAGTATAATTAAATTTATAAGTGGAAATAGAGACCTATTCTCGCCTCCATAGCACTCAACATCAAGTCTCATACCAAAAAAGACTAAGGGAAAAAACAAGCACTGCAGTCTCCTGCCACACATTTCAATCAAACAGAGATTGTCTTCATTTCCATTTCTCAAATCATTTTCCATCTGATTTTTTTTAACTGCATCCTGATCTATTATAACATAAAAAATGTGAACACAGATTATATGTATATTTTTACAAATTTTATCTCTCAATCTGCATTATATTTCTAAGTTAATTACTACAAATTATATTTCTAAGTTGAAAAATTATGTAAACGGTCTCATCATAATATAATTTTTTATATAATTGTAAATTTTGTAAATAGTTATTTTTGTTTCGTTTTCCTACTGTAAATATTTTGTTAATTAAATAAAATTCCCGTAACATGCCCACCAAACCGTTCAGTGACCAGAATGGTCACGGATACGGGGGTATGAGACGGCGTTCTGTTCTGTTTACTTGTACTATCGAAAATGTAAGAGTCATTATAAAATATTACTAAAAAACGTTAGTCAGTTAAAAGAGTAAATAAATAGTGAATTATTTATTCATACTTCTAAATTTGTTATTCCTTCTTTATTTATTTCTTCTAATTAATTTGAATTATTTGCTTAGTCTTTGTTTTATCTTTTAAAATTGGATAGCAATATTTTAAAAATTGATTAGGTATCTTAAAAAAAATGGAAGAAATATCTCTCATATTTACTGATACAAATGAGTTCAATTTTCTAAGAGTTTTTGTTAATCGCTTTGCTGTTTCCCATACTGAATAGTTAAGCCATTCTATATGTCAGGGAAATTTGTAACAAGGCATTACGGTGCTCTTGGGGCATTTTTGATGATATATAAAAAGATGCGTAATTCCATTTTAAAAGATTCTATTTCACCGTTGAGGTTAAGATAGAGAATGACAAACGATAATTTATTTTTAAGAGATGATTCGAGATGATCTGTCCGTTCCTTTTGCATGCAGAATTCATTTTTAACTAAAAGATTTATTTTCCCCCATCCCATAAAATCTTTTAGGAAAATCGAATGCAATTCCTGCAAGTGGAATCGACCGATTTCTAATCGAATCAAAAATGGGGGGAAGATGTTCATTTAAGAAGAGAGGGATCGATCCCGCTGAGCGGGTGATTAAGATCTCATGACTCAGAGGATGATCGTCCTCGGGGAAGGAAAGAATCGCGCGGTTTCTTCAAATTGAATACATTAAATATTCATTTCTTACTTTTATTTAGGAAAAGTACAATAGTCATAAAAAAAATTGACTTCGGATTTCGATAAGAGGTGCCTTTTTTTTTTTTTTTTTTTTTTTTTTTGATATTTTTGATCTCACATTGTCGGAAGTAAAACTATTTTTCATTTCCAGTATGTGAGTGTACAACAAAAAATATTGTAAATGTAAAAAGACAACCCATTTTGAAATTTAAATAAATGAGCAAGTTTTGGTCCATATTGAATGAAAAGAAAAAAAACTCATCTTTGGAATACAAACAAACATATTTGTCCTTACGAAGTATCAGGTAATTGCTGTATTAGAAAATAGATTCCCGAGGGTTGTTTTGTCTGTCTACCTGTCTGTGAGCATAATAATTTAAAAATGCAATAGCTTAAAAGGATTAGATCAGTTATACCCTCTTTTTGAAATCAAAATTAGAAATTTATATCAAGTTTTGGATAAAATTCGTTAAGAGGCAAGTGAGCCTATTTAAGCATTTGATGAGTGGTGAATGTTATGGCTACAAGGTAGAATATATGAAAATCGGCATTTAGCTTCATTACTAAACTGTAGGAATGTATCAAATTGTAGACCAAATGCAACGTTAGTGATTTAAACAGTTTCAATCCGTTTCTTCTGATTTTGTTATAGAAAGTTTATTTGGTGGGTGAACGATGAAAAGAGCAACTGGTTCTATAACGGATAAAGGCACTTCATTCTAAATGAAAATATAAATACATATATCAAAACACAGATGAAACAAAACAGCATTTGCAGAAATCAATAACGCCAAATCTGTACTAAACAGTTGAAACAGCATGAAATGCACAGTGAAAAGTCGTTGGAGATGAACACTCCAAAAAAGAATTTAGTGAATTATTCTTTCTCTCTATTACTAATTGACTTTCGTCTGTGCTCCTCAGATTTTTATAGTTCCCGATAGGGTATAGAATAGTCTCGAACAAATGATGGAATTTAAATCCTAATGCAGATATCATCAAGATTCTCGAATATTTGGGAACTTTTATTTTTGTCACCGAATTCGCTGCAAAGTTGTCGGAAGATCGCCAAGGCTGGAAGTCATTAGCGTGGCATCTATTTAGTAGCTTTTAATAAAACTCTCTTCCTTACCATGTAATTAATTGTGTATGATGGCAATATTTCAAATTCGAAATAACATAAATTCCAAAATTTATCTATATAGAAGTAGTTAGCAAGAAAAAATCTAAAATGCATGTTTTATTCCCTTCTCTGTATAGTGACGGTTAACTCCAGATGCATCATAGTATGAAAGTACAGTCAAGAGAGAACTCCTTAATAGTATTTTCTCGTGAAGTGTGCCAAAGCAGGAGCGGCCATGAAGACTTTCATAAGAAATTATTAATTTTAGTTTAGGCAAGAAGATTTGTATCAGTAATTTAATATATCTGTGCTGATTGTTGATAAATTTGGGCATATGATTTACGGATAATTTTTAAAAAAAATATTTGGATCATATTGTAGATTGGAACGTTAAAAAAACTGATAGTAAATATACTTTTAGTACATGATCAAAATGGAAAATGCAAGTTGAGTATTTCTTACATTATCAAAAAGTTAGGATAAAATAACATTTCAAAATAGTAATGTAAAATTTTTGTCATTGTATAGATTGATTTTAGAGTTATTTTGTTGTCAAATAGGCAGAAAAACTAATCCATGAGCATCCTCAGATTATCAAAAGTTAATTTTTAATGAAATGGTGAACAATTCACCTTTCGAGGTTTGAAGAAATAGAATCGAACATTTCTGTTTGAAGGGAGTTTAGATGTTATTATGGACTCACCTTTTTAGATGCCAAAACCTTAAAGAACTTTTCTCTGATGTTCAGTTATACATCAGTTCCAGAGCAGGAGATTTTTTTTCGGTAGATTAATTAGAAAGAATGCTCTAAATTCCATGAGCTTATTATCTTCTTGATATTACTGCCCTTGATATTTTGTTTTGCAGTTAAATCAAGAAAAGAATCTTTGTCATATCACTTCATGATACTGCTAATATTGAATCGAATGTTCTTTTTATTGAGAAATGCGTGGCGAGAACTAGAATACCACATAGCCATTTCCCGAGCTACAATGGGAGAACATAATGAACGTTCCTAATGTGCCTCTTCTTATTACAAACTCTATTATAATATTTACAATTTACAAAAATAAACATAGGTGTTTAGAGGAATGAGACTCTTTCTAACTCCATTATGAGGTAGATGAAAATAATAGACGAGTCTCAGAAACAGTTATTTCCACAGTTCCACATTTCGCAAAACAAAACAAACACGAACACGAAAATACAAGATATTCACTTAGAAATACAGTCTAATAATGACTCCCAAGAAAGATCATGGGAAATATACCTTAATACTAATAAGTAACGCAATTTGTTGCATCAAAGAAGAAGGCAGCAGAGTTATGTAACCGCTACAGGTGTAAGTATAATAGATTTGCGCAATACATTCTTGAAATCTCGCTTTATGAATTGATAAAATATACACGATATTCATAATTAAATAGCCCTATTTTAAAGTGTTTATAGATGAAATTGTTCAAAAACCTATATAATTTTTTTGTAGGACATAATGAATTCAAAGGAATTTATGCGAATGAAAAACATAGTTGAAAATTTCGCTACCAATGCTATTTTTTAAAATGAATTACACATTTAGCATACATTTACGATGGCTTACAGATTTTATTACAACAAAATACGTTTAGCCTGAACGGCTGTCATTCGGATTCGTAAGACAGCCACGGTTGACCTCGGAGTGTTCTACGAAATGCTACATGTCGTGAAATGTTGTCTTTAAACAGTTCTGTAAATACAATTCCTGAAAGGATGCGGGAATACGATTAGCATCGTTTGTTTTTCTTCTGTATACAGTCAAGCATTGCGATTACATTTGAAGTTCCGATTCTTTTGCTACCCTTTTTTTATATTTCAGATAGGAATTAAAAAAGAGTAAGTTTGTTCATTCTTTGGTGATCTGGCTTGAACTAATTACACTATCTGGTCTTTGGGAGGAGAAGTGAAATGAGTAGGAATTCAAAAAAAAATTTCAAATGGGAAGGATCGCTGCGCCCAGCTTCTTTTACACAATCCCTGTTACTGACGTATTGCCTTGTTGGTGAGATGTTTTTATCGTTATACCGCATTTTTTATTTTATAAACAATTTGATTTGTATCGATTTAATTTTATTATTGTGATGGTTAAAAATAGCGTGTCAGTGCATATGTCTCATTTGATTTTATTCCTATATTTGTTATCTGAGTGGCATTACAATCAATAGAGCTGTTCGTTGATGGAACAACTGCACGATCACGGATATTTCTGTAGTGAAACTAAATTAAATGTTAGAGTCTGTTTCACATGCCTCATTTCAAAACATCACGCTTTATTGAAATTTGTCATTATATTGTAATCTTAATGTCACATGTTCAACATTACACACAACGCGTCATTTTTTGTTAGGCATTCCACACTTCTCTGAGATATCTGAAACGAGACCCATTTTCAATGTCTTCTTTACAAAATAGAAGTTGCAGTTGTCGACCAATCAAAATGAATTCAGATCAGACTAGGCCAAACTTTTCTTTGTCGGCATTTTCGACATTCAGCTAAAATCAATCTAGTGTAGGAATGCAGGAAAGCTTAAAAAAATTTGGCTATAATGAAAGTTATGATCTTTTATTTTCAGCTCCTTCATGTCATGTGAAGCAATTATTCTTAAAGTTTAATTATTGTTTCTTATATATTTATCAAATAATATTCTTAAAATGTTCTGTTCATTCATTGTTTGGAGTTTTTTTCATATTGTAGTTTATTTCAAATCGCGATATGACAATTATCAAAAAGGCAATGTTATTTAAATATATCATATTCCTTGATATTATTAAGAACATTTTGCATAGACTGTTTAACTAAAAAACTGATGTCATTTTTAAAAGCGAATATAGCGGCTAAATTGTTTCAGGCCAACAAAATTTGATTTTGAGTTCCATTTTATTTGCAAGGTAATAATTATTTAAATTCATTATGGCCAGTTTTTACTTGTTTACTAAATGTCTGATACAATATAAAATTTCATTACTTAAACCAATTAGATGCAAAGTCAGTCTGTCGTTGAATTTCCCTGCAAGTGTACCTTTGAAACGTGGAATGCCAACAATTTAAATAATAATCAGTCAGCCATTTTGTCTTTAAACACGTTTATTTAAATTGCTTCTTCATTTTTCTTTCTTTTAAATGGATCGCAATCAATTTTCTTTCTTAAAAATGACTTACTTCCTCATGTAAGTAATTTTTGTCTTCTCTTATTCTTTGTCGAAGTTTGACAAAAGAATTTATTGTAAACATCAAAACCTTCAAATTCGAGATTTTTACCAATTCCCAAAATCCCTGAACCTGAAAAATACATTTTTCAAATTTTGCCTAGCTGTCTGTACTTCCGTTCGTTTGTCTGCTTGTAAACGCTGATAACTCAAAAAAAGTTCTGAGTCAGATGGATGAGTTTAGTAAGTTATCTTTAAACCAAATTTCTTGATTTTTAACAAATATTGTACGAGGTTCATTTACCAGATGTCTAGCTCTCTGACCAAATAAAAATGGACCCGATAGTTACAAAATGCAAAGATCTTCATAAAATTCAGTATCCAGATTTAGTATCTAAAGTGTAAATTCTTAGCAAACTTTGAACCACATCCACCCAGAGGGACTGAAAAAAGACGACTGTCTGTCAATCTGTATTTCCTATGCATGTAAACGCGATCTCTCAAAAATGTAGTGATTTAAATACATGGTATTTGGCACATAATCTTTTTAGAAAATTGTCGAATTTTGATTTTAATCCGTCAAAAAAGTTGTTTAAAATACATGTTTGGTTTTCTTTATTATATTCGAAGTACAAATGCTCATGTGAATGACTAAAAATAAAAATCGAAAAAAAAAAAAAAAAAAAAACTGAGCATCACATTTGTTTAAAATTCACAATTGTATGCGTGCGGAGTGATTTGAATATAATTTAAAAAATTTATTTTGAAGTAAAGTAATAATTATAACAATAATGTATGGAATATAATAAGAAAATAAAAATACTTTCTTTAATATATTTCTAATATTGCACTAAGTAAAAAAATAGTTTTAATTAAAAATATAAAGATCTAAAGAAAATCGTGAAAATGTAAGATACTTAAAATTGTATTTTAAAGAAATTAAAATAGAATAATTATCACAGAAATTTTCAAAACATCCATTTAAAATTAATTTTTTTATATAATTGTTATTAAATTTTAAAATTTTTTTTTCGCAGAGCTCTTAGAATTGTTTTTTCATTATCTATAATTTTGCTTACGAGATATATTTTCTACCTGTTAATACACATGCAGTAGTGTTTTTAAAAACCGTTTATTATTTTCTCGTACATACGAGGAGACATGCGAAACATACGAGGAGAAAATTTTGCATTTGTTAAAACCTTCGAACTCGAGATTCTGAAGATTCCCTTGGTTTTAAACCTTTCCGAGCTCAAAAATCATGTTTTTGGGGAAATTATGCTTCTCTGTCTCTGAAAAAGATAGCGGATGAAAGAAAATGGGCGCGTTTCGGGTGATTTTGCTGAAACGGATAACATTTCTTTTGTGGTTTTACAACAATGTATTGATTATTTCTTTCTAATTTTTAAAGAAATAAATTGCATGAAGTCTGTCTGTATGGTTGTCATAGAGTAAGGAAATACAGCATCAAAACAAAATCCAAAGCGGTGGATAAGATATAGCATCCGAAGTCGCCATTGATGTCTGCCACTCTGTGTACTTTTACATGAATGTAAACACAATAAATCAGAAACACTATGGCTTTGAAAATGAAATTTGGTATACAGTTTTAAATCTAAAATGAAGAGCAGACTTCTAACAAATTTTCAACCAAAATTTATAAAAGCTTGATTGTCAGTTGGGCTGTACTTTTGCATGCCTGCATAAGTAATACTTCTTATATTCTATAAATGAAATTTTGCCTCTTAACTTTGTACTAAAATTGCAGTCCATTGTAAAGTGTTGGTTTCAATAATTTGATAAAACGGGTTCTAAACAAAATGCTTGTGCATTGTTGTCATTTAAGGTTCTGCCCATCGCCCACAATTTTAGGAAAGCTAGGATAGTACATTCATTAGACAAAGCGCAAAAGTTTCGTAGTGACTTCTCTCAATAGTCTTGATTTTTTATAATTTAAGATAAAATCATTTCATGTGGTTAGAAAAACAATAACTGTTATACATCCGAAATAATCAAACAATGTTTAAGGACAATCATAAAAGCTTATTAATATTTTTTGAACTATAAAATGGAATCAAGTATTTCTGTGGTACGGCGTTGACATACAACACAATGAATAATCCTTCTATTCAAGATTATAATATAAAGTCTAAATGTTTTGTACAGAATTATGTAATAGTCTGTAGCAGTTGGATTGAAGTTTTCAGTTATTTATATATTTAAAAAAACAAATTCTTAAATTATATTCTTTATATAGTATACTCCCGAGTATCCGCCCTAGTACTCTTTTATGTAATTAAATGAGGAAGGCAAGGTGTTGCATTGGCAACATTGCCAAGACATTGGAAGAGGGTGTCTATTATGATCTCTCTTCATGTCATGCGCTAAATACAAGTTGTGACAGGAAAAGAGTAGCGTTCTGCTCGTTGTTCATTGTTTCGTCAGTGTGTAACGTACCTCAATTACTGCCGCTGCTCCTTATTATAACTGCATAGTACATACAGTATGCGCAAATTCACATTCTGAGTGGTTTGAGATAAATAGAGGCTTAGTACTCAACAGGAAGTGAGAAAATAAATATTATAACAGCGAGTTGTGGTATAAAACTTTATCTTCTGATATTAGTAGTATTAAGTAGATAAGTAGATATACTTCTGATATTAGTAGGCAAAGAAATAAGTTCAGAGAACTCCGGCCTACCAGGCTTTTTTGTTTGTTCGCTTCCGCCACATTAGACCGGATACACGGGAGTGTACTGTATAAATAATAAAATACTGTATAAACAATATAATTAACGATTGCAGTAAAGAAGAGAACTGTGTCATGAAGAAAAATGCATTTAACCATTGTTGCAACAATTAAAATCCAGAAATGAAATTAATAACTACTTGAAATAATGATGATAATTGTTAGTCATAACAAATCGTTCAAAACAACAATGCTTCTGCCCATTTGGTGAAAAGACACTGACGCTTAAACATCTTTAGAAGTTCGCTGCGAATATTTCTGAAATTGCGATTTAATATTTCGTAATTTTATTGCGATTTTTGTATAAAAAAAAATTGTGGATTGTGATGGCCCCTAAACTGCTGAAAAGAATTCGGAAAGCATTGTAAGTATACGATGCCTTCCGCTTATTTCATAAAAATGTTAGGGTTTAAATATTATTGCATTTAGTTTATATTATTTTAAATAAAGTTTTAATTCATGATTCGAAAACTTTAGAAGTTTGGTTTAGTTTAGTTATATTAACGTCCCGTTTTAAAGTAACATTAGGTCTATTTGGAGACGGATCTCAGAATTTTGAACCGTGATCAGATAACGAAGATGGCAGATGAGCCAGCACCCCCTCTCCAAACTTCCACACCAGAGGGAGATTGTTTGGCTCTGACGGATTTAACGTGAACCAGATCCGCTTACAAGCGGTTCTTCAGTTGAATCAAGTATCGAACCTACGGTTATTATGCTATTAAGAGCCTAAATCCAATTTCATCCATTTAAATCATTGTAAATTTCAGCTATCGGCCCTGTTCACTGAAGAACCGTCGTGTAAGCGGGTCTGGTGCACATTAAATCCGTCGGGGCCCAACGTTCCTCCAGCTGGTGTGATATGGAAGTTTGGAGAGGGGGTACCAGTTCAGATTTCTTCCACGTCATCTGACCGCAGTTCAAAATGACGAGGTCCGTCCCAAAATAGACCTAGTGTTACTTTAAAACGGGACGTTAATATGACTAAACTAACCTAAACTTAAAATGAGATTAGGGTTGGAACTTTAATATCTGAGCATATACAAATTGAACAATGGCATTCAAAAATATAAACTTTTAACGCCTGCAATGAAATTATATATATATTTTTTATACTGCAGCGAATTAAATTTGAAACCGATTTTCTCATCAATTATATATTTTAAATGGTTTTTCTCTACTAATGTCTGCTATGTAATGAGTTATCTCTGGATCAATATTTTGAAATAAAATTTTGTAATTGAATACCAAATAACTGATTCAAATTGGAACAATTTCTGGCTTAAAAACCTTAAACATAAACTCCTGCTCCATTTCGCTGATATACTGTAAATCTCAAGATCTACAGAGTGGATAAAAATGCTGACTCGATATTTGTTAAATCTGATGACACTTTCCAAGAGTATTGTCAATGTCGCTCGCCAAAGAACCTTCATTGCCATTTTATTGTTCTTCTGAAACACACTGCGTATAACAAAATCTCTGGTCCGATATATCTCCATTCTTTATTGCTTTGAAAAAGCTATTAATATTTTATTTAATGAGAAATAAAAGTTAAAAAAGCGTTAAATCTCTTTGATTGGTTTTAAATCGATTTCAATATGAAGCTGTACAGTATTCAGTTAATATTTTCTGCAGAGCTCATCCTGTTCAACATAAAATTCCAATGGCTGTGCATTATATCAAAATTATTCAATTTTTTAAAGTATTGATTCATAGACATAAATGCTCAGCATCTGCTGCTTCATATGAAGACAAAGATGTTCATCAAGTTTGCTTATTTGTTTGCATGCATAACGAGACAATTGAGTCTGCTACTAATTATCTGATGAACATCGTTTGAGTATTTTTTAAAGCATGGGAAAGAATCAGAATATAGATACGCAGAAGAAAACAATCTATTGACTGATAATCATAGTATATTATTATAATGAAAATTATAAATCAATAAGACTACCAACAATGCACAAAATGAATCGCAACAAAACGAATCTTGGAAAAAAAAGAACAAAAGTATTGCAGATGAACGATTTTACAAACTTATTTAATGAATGAATATTTGAAAATGCAGTGAAAATGAAATGATTTCGATGCAGATATTATTTTAAAAATAGGTTTCATTTTCGAAGGAAAAGTTAAAAATATTTGAAAAACAGCGTTCTCAAGCATGCATAACAAGACAAATTAATATAGAGTATTGTTTCTGAGCAAATTTTTGACATTACAGCCTGCGACACTTCTCTGGTGCAATATTTAACTAATCTAATGGTTCCAATTTATAAGACAAGAAAGAAAAAAAATTCTTGGTAACCGGAATTGAAATATGACATTGATACTTTTGAACAATATATGACGGTTCATTCTCAGTATATAAACATCGCATTTTATTTACTAATAATCCGAATTCATGATATTCATGAGATTCCTTTCCAAGGCGGGGAGTCCTATAGACTCCCGGAGCTATCTCGGAATGTAGTCATCGGAGTGCATCGGACAGCCCTCGAGGGACTCTGGTAGCCGACCTCCACGTGGTGTTCCACTTGGAAACATTGTTATTTCAATTTTAACAGCCACTGAGATGCTATTAACACTTTAGAATAAACGTTATTAAATGAATTAATAGATATAAAAACGATATTGTAAAACAAGTTAATAAAATTGAATCAATGGGAGATACTGAAAAAAGTACTCTAAATAATTCGAGCAATAGTTTAGTTTGTTGGCAAATTTAAAATAGGGTCGTTTAACTATGGTTACCCTTTATTTTGATACAATGATCAATTTATGTAGGATTTATAATTTACTAGTTGCCTTTGGCGATAAGTTCGTTCGCCTTGATTATTGCCTTTTTAAGTTGTTTAATGATTAACACGGATTCCATTTTTTAAAAAAGCATTTCACTTTTTTACTTGATATAATTTAAAAACATGAGTTCAATTGAATCAGTTCACTGCAAATTGAAAATAGGATATAAAAGTGGACGTGAAATCCTATTACGAGTGGTAAAAGCATTCAATTGAAGGGTTTGATGGATGAGTTGGAATTCCCCCGTAGCATTTAAAAACAGTGTTGCGAATATTGCATCAAATTGAATTCAAAATATTAATAAAATAAACAAAAAATTGTATTAAAAGGAAACTGATATACTGAAAATGATATTTTTTCTGAACTTTACGTTAATAAAACTCCATATTTTTAAGAAAATTATTGTGGAAGATACGAGCCTCAATTTTTGTAGGCAAATCATAACGATTATTAACAGTGACAGTCAAGCCTATTTTTTATCTATTAAATATTTTCTATCTCTTATTATTTTTTTTTTGCCTTTTTTTTATCTGATTCAATGAACATTTTGGCAACACGGCGAACCATCTTCAGAAAAATTCTAATTATATTTTGCTGTTCTATTAATTAGCTAAGCGAAACGTTTGATTCAGTACAGCTGTAAAAATGTTCAATGACTGCAGTTCTGAAATTTTTATCATATTTTGTTTATATTTGACTGTTGCCATTCGACAGTAAGTAATAAGCTCGATTTCTGTATCACGCATATTAGAGTTTTGTACATATATAAATAATTTTTAATTTATTTATTTGTCATCAATAAAGCAATTAAATCGATTAATTTTCGTTGGCTGTTCTTATAAGGCCTAGATCATGATGATGCACCTTTCCATGATGCTACTGTTGATACAATCTATTTAATTCTATAAAACATTTACTGTTTTCTGTCATACAGTTAGACATAGATCAGTGTTACTTTTCCATTGCATTCCATTTCCACATTTAAAATCAAAATTATGAACTAGCGATCTAAGATATTAATCATTGTTATGAAAAAGGAGGTGACTCCAGAGAAATGTCGAAAACACTTGTCCATACTGTTTCAGAAAACTGGCAGGTATATTATTCCAAGGATATAAAATTCGAAAAGGAGTGCTTTGGAAATCCTTGTACCTGGTTGAACTATATCAAAGGCATTTTATGAGTAATATATGTATTCTAATTTTTTACTTACTCTTGTAGAAATTAATTTTTATGGACATTAGATATAACTTTTTTATTGGCAATAATTTAGTACCCGGGTACCGTATTTAAAACAAGCAAAAAAGAAAGAAAAATCAATCCTTGGATAGGGAATGCAGGTAAAAAGAATGGAAACTGATTGAGTTTGAATCGGAAAACCGAATCGTTTCCCGGTTTCCAGTATTGAATCTTTCTTTCAAGCGAAGAAAAAAATGTCCTTTCTTCAAATTTATTCATGAATTTTTCTCCATCTTCCCGATGCCGCCCCCTTACACAGGCTTTTCATTGGCCGAAAATGTTGTCCGGCTTTATAGAGCCAACAAATAAAATTTATTTTCGATTTTCTTGCGAATCTTAACTGCACAAGTACCCGGAACTTCAATCCTCTCTAATCTTCTCCCCTCTGAGAACATTTCCTTTGATTTGTCTTTCTTCTTTTCAGGCAACTTTTACAACAGAAACGAGAAGAAATTGTTTGATAGGATTGTTTAATTTTAAAAAAAAATACCCCATAATCTTTCAACTAATTCCTTATCAACAATTCTTTAAATTACGAGTATTTAAGAATGAAAAACTTACAAATGTTTTTAGTCTGATTCTCTAGTGAAATTTTCTTTTTAATTTCGGTTGTCATTAATTTAATTTTATAGGTGTGAAACAAAAAAATACTACAAAAGATATTTCGGTTGCTTTTGAAAGAGTTTTTAATTCCGAAAAGAAGAATGTTTTTTTTTAAAGAAACATTGTCTCACATCTGACATTTTATTTTCTCGTATATGAAGTATTGAAAAAAATTCAAACACAAGATTTTTATGAATCTCCACGTTTAAGACCTCTCTGAGTTCAAAAAACACATTTTTGAAAAACTATCTGTGTGTCTGTCTGACACAAAGATAATCCAAAAACATTTTGAGTAGGCAAATGAAATTTGGTACATGGTTTTTAAAACAAATTTGTACATTTCCCCAATTTTTTTTTATCAAAATATGTTCAGAGGAAGTCTGTCTGTCCGGATGTTCGAATATAAGTTAACATGATAGGTACAAAGCTACACGATGGCTACAAAATAATTGTATTTTTGTACAATCGCATTTATATGCTTCTGAAAGTACAGACCATCAGATATCCAACCCTATTAAAGGCTTAATCCTAGGGACGGATACCGTCAAATTTGGCTTCAAAATCTCAGAAGAAATCTCTTGAAAATAGTCATAATATTGAGAAATAAAATTCTGATTACAGCGTCCACGGGCTTGGCGAGAAAAATTTGTCGGAAAATCGCCAAATGGTACCGGTCTCTAGAACTGTTCCCTGTTAGATTTGACTCAAAAATTGATTGGTGTCCACATTATGGATGTTAAATTTGTTCTGAATGTTCGAATTTTATCTATCTAGTTAACTTCGTTTTGTAGTTATTGTATTAATTTACATACGAACAGCCGGACAGACAGACTTTTTCTGAACTGATTTTGCTCAAAAGTTGATAGAAATCTTTAATTTGATGTAAAGAGCATATATACCAAATTTCATTCGTTAGCTCAAAGTGTTTTAAAGTTATGTTTGTCAGAGACAAACATACATTTTCCAAAACTATGTTTTTCGAATTCGTGGAGGTCTAAAACGTGGTGAAACGTAAAACTCTAGATTTCAAAAATTTTCAAAATTTCAGTATTTTCTCTATATTTTGTATACGAGACTATATAAATAGACTAACAGAGGGGTTGTTCTTTCTTCTATGTCTTCCTAAAATCGTATAGTGTGTTCATTCATATACTATTAATGCTTTGAAGAGAATCGAGTATGCATTTGAACCTCCTATTTTAAGTTAGCTAAGATTTGATATAAATTATTACTGATATTAAGAATGCTCTTTAGACTTCGTTTAATCAACTTAATGCGATTTTGAAACATTACATTAGTTCGAATAGAGAGGACAACAAACATTGAATCCTCTGGTGTATTTCACCCAAAATCGGTAATCGATCAGAATTGTGAATATAGATCTACAAAATATTTATATATAAAAAAATAATGTGGCACAGGAATTGCTCTCTTATTACTTATTTTCAAATAGTAACAGTGTAAGGTATTAAAAGAATGGAACGAATGACATTTTAACGTTTCAAACCTTCGAACGTTTCTATAGTTGCATTTAATCCAAAGTTCCCTTCATTTAATGAATGGAACTGAAAAATATTATTGAAATGAAATGACTCCCCTTGTCACCAAAAAGTAAATTCAGTCAGAAGAAAGAAGATATATAAGAAATCAATAAATAGAGTTCAAACAGAAAGTTTAATCGATCGCAAAAATTGTCTTAACGTTCCCCAGGTCATTAATCACTATCACTTGCCCAAAAATGGATGTTCATATTTTCCAAAACAATTATCTGACAAATAACAGTCTTTATAATAACTTAGGACTCAAAAAATTACATTTTTTTTTCATTAATTTTTAAAAATTACATTTACAATTAAAAGTCATCCTTCAAATCATTCAATCGTACATTTTTACCAAAAATTAATTCTGTTGTAGGATTTTAACTTTAATTTTTAATTCGTAATACCTATACTTTTTAACCTCCAGTAAATTGATTTGACTGAATTCCTGTTTTTCAGTTGTACCAATTAGCAAGGTGAATTTTAAAAAAATTGCATTCTATATTAATTATTTAGCAGTCTAAAAAGTCATTAATCAGAGTGAACAAATTGGTCACCATAGGCGACTAGTTTTGAGGTTAAAATCCACCTATCTCGCTGTACTTTGCAGTTACGAGGCTGACATGCACCACCAAGAAGAAACTTTACCTAAGCGGATTCCATCACAAATTTTGTTAATATCTGTAATTGTGGATAAAAGATTAAATAACAAATATAATCTTTCCAGGATTCTGTGCTTTCAAATTATCAAGTTCTCAGATCAAAAGGCAAACATCCCAATCCCCTAAATGTCGTTCTACCTCCTTGGGGAGATTTTAAAAATTGCGGTTCATCAAATTTTGAATCAGAATTCTTTGACGACACTTGCAATATTTTGTCTTTTTTTTAATTAAAAGAAACTAAAAATGAATTTTAGAAGTAATTAAACAACCCTCTAGGTAAACAGAGATAACAGTAAATTTATATTTATAAAATACTGATGTACGTGACACAGAAGTAGAATGCAACAGTCAAGTATAAACAAATTGGTACACGAATGTCTCAGATTGCTTCATTGAATGTTTTATAGCTGCATTTAATTTAATGCTCCGCAAAATAATGGAGCTGCAAATTATTATTATAAAACTCTGGAGGAGATTCGTGTCCTTGAAAATTCTATCCCGCAAAAAAAAATATATAGGAGAAATCGAGAAATGGGTGTCAAACGGAAAGTTTAATCAAGTGGAAAAATAGGCTTGACTGTCGCCAAATGAGGAATCGCAATGACTTACCTATGAAAAATCGATAACCATATCTGCCAAAGCTATTATCTAACAAAAATTATGCTTGTATTACCAAAAAATTAAAAAAAAATTAGCTTTTTAATGATATTATTTTTTCTGCAGAGTTTTTTAAATTTTTAATAGATTTTTTTAAAAATTTCATTTCATATACAAACATTTCATATTCATTTAATTTCATTTAATTTCCAAAAAAGTTTACAATGTTATGAGTAAATTCTAACTCGTCCATCGAAATATTAATTTTTACACTGGCATGACGTTAAGATTTAAAAAATTGTTTTCTGCGGCATTAATTCTGAATTAGGATTTTCACTTCCATTTTTATTTCGTAGTTGATGCCACTCCTAATAAGTTTTATATTTCCTGTTTATTTCCATTTTAGAGTTTACGTTGCATCTTATTCCAACTTGGAATCTGGCAATCCAGTTTACTGATTTAAGTAGAATATTTTGTGTTTGCTTTCAGGAAAGAATTTTTACTTTGCGTTATTTCATTTCTTTGATGTAGGGATCACTTGATTAATTTCAATCTACTTCATCTGTAAATATTCTGATCAGTTTCTATTATCATTATGTAAATAGACTCACTCTGTCTTGTATTATGCCAAAATTGATTCCAAAACGGAGGTAGAGTTCCGAGTCAAAACAGTGTATTTACAATTTTAATATGGTCCTGCAGTAATGTGTAACATATTGATTCAATCACATTCGTGTTCTATCAAATAACAAAATAAATTATATTTTAAAGAAAATGCACTCCATATTAATCGTTTAACAGCATAAAAAAATAAAGAATCTGAGCGAACAAGCTGGTCAGCAAAGGCGGTTAGTATAAACAAAAGCAGACATGCAAACCTAACTACAAGAACTATTTGTTACAATGTAATTACATTGTAACAAATAAATAAATAAAGGAAAGAAATTCCCCAAACTAAGAGAAAATGGGGCAAAGGAAACCTCGAACTGAGAGCATGTGTTTTTCGATAGCCTAAAACACAAGCCAGTGTGTGTTAAGAAAAGTGAAGCAAATGAACGGATCTTACGATCTCAAATCAGGGCCAGCCATCGGAAAGGCCCACACTGCCGTCGGGGGAAAGGAGCGAAAGAAGATTTATCGTCTGCAGTTTAACTCCGGGGCTCTGACGATACGTTTTTTTTTTTTTTTTTTTTTTTTTGTTCCAAGATTCCTCTTCTAATTTTTATTTTCTACGACAGATAGAAAAGAAAGAAGGGAAAGGATGAATGAGGTTTTGATGTCGCGAAGAGAAAAAGGACAAACATTTGGGAGGAAAAAAGTGGCTGTTTCCAAATGACAGTTTCGCGCTTCGAACACGCGAGAACAAACAAGAAAATATAGGGGGGGAAAAACCCTAAGTGACAAAATTTATATTATTGCTACAATTGTCCATTTCTTATTCTTTCAAAGGTTTAAAATAAATCTAATAAAAGGTTTGTTTTCTTTTATGAAGAAAGTTTGATTTTTCCTTTTATTAAATTAAATCGATGGGAGCCATATTTCTTCGGCTTCCTCGTACTTTATGCCGTATTTCGTGCCTTATTTCGCTGTGCAATAAAATAAAGTGCAAACAATATATGCTCATTAAAAAAATTACTTCTTACAGTTAACCATTTCGGTTTAAAATTTGGTGTTTATCTATATACTAGCCGCCATTGATGACCTTTTTGTTTTCCCAGATCATCGACTTTTTAGACTGTTAAATAATTTGTGGAATAATTTTTTTTTTAAAAAATTCATTTTATTTTTAAATACGACTGAAAAACCACGAAATCAAATCAATAAACTTACTGCAAATTAAAGATCGTATATATTACAACATAAAAGCGGAAGTGATGAGTCTAAGTTAATGACTGGTAAAAATACACAGTTTAATGTTTTTATGCATGAATTTGAATTCCTTACAGTATTTAAAAATACTGTTACATGTAGTGTATCAAACTGAATTAAAAATATTATTAAAATTAAGGGGAGAAATGGAATGAAAATAAGGAAATTGGGGCCATTAAAAATGTAATTTTTTTAGTCTTAAGATAGTACTAATTCAATTTTTGTAAAATAATTGCTTTGAAAGATTTGAAGACCAATTTTCATAGGCAAGTCATAACTAATGCTCTGTTGGCGAGGGCTAAGGCTATTTTCGCTCTATTAAATTTTGTTTCTATTTGAAACCTATTTCTTGATTTTTTTTTTATATCTTCTTTTCTTTGATTGAACGAAACTTTGGTAACAACATGGTGAACCACCTTCAGAAAAATCCTAACAACATTTTCATCGTCATTAATTAACTAAGCAAAACGTTGAATTCAATGCAGCTGTAAAAATGTTAATTGAAGCAATATGAAATTCTTCTAATGGTTTGTTTGACTTTGAAATTTGACTGCGGGTATTCGATAATAAGAGTAAGATCGATTTTTGAGACACATATGTTAGCGTTATATTATATATATTTTGGATATAAAAATCGTAAACTAAAATACGTGCGTTTAGTGTAATATGCGTGCGTTTAGTTTAATTTATATATATTATATATATATATATATATATATAAATGAAAGATCATGCATATAAAGAAAGATCAAAATTCCAACCATTTGGTCAGTTAGATGCTCGAACGTCTAACAGTTGAAATAAATTTAGTTTTGAGGATGAAACCGTAAACCAAATTTTATACATCTAGCTCAAAATTTGAGTTCTTTCCAATACATGAAAGTTTAAAACGTGATGATTTATTCGAATTACAGGATTAGCTTATTTAATGACTATAGGAATTTTTGTTTGAATACTTCATATATGATCATATAAGAAAAAAAAGTTTTACAGTTCCTTCATAAATAATACCATAAGAAAAAATTTGCTCCCGAGAATAAACACAACTTTAAAAAATGGTGACGAATTGATAGCTTGCAAGAGAAATCCGATGAATCTTGTAGACCACAACAGAGGCGAAATACGCACCTGCTTTGCGGCAGCGGTGGCCTAGTGATAAGGTCTGGGCTACGGGGTCAGAGGGTTCCAATTTCGAGATAGTTTCACTTAAGTTCCATTGTATATGTGAATCTGGTGCACATTAAATCTCAAGACGAAGGCTAAATGTCCTCTCATTGGTATGGTATGGTATGAAAGGTGGAGAGGGGCTACCAGTTCAGGCATCATCCACGTGTTTTGACTGGAAAATACTAAATCGCGGTCTTGTAACGGCAGGTATCAAAATGGGGCTTATTTCTTATAAACGTTAAATTTGGATAACAGATCTTATTCTAAATTTTTATTCCCTCTGGCTATTCCTTTTGGGGTTTAAAAAGTGCACATCAAAAGATCTGCCAACACCTTCGTTAGCTACAACTCTTCACAGATAAATTCTTCCATAAAGACACATTGTTGAAGGCTCGCAATTGAATGATTTAATGGAAATGTTGATATTAGTTTGGATTTCATCATAATAAAAAAAATCCTAAATGTTGCGTCAAATCAAATTTAAAAAAAATTATTAAAATTAAAGAAATTATTTTCTAACTGGAAATGAGATTGATATTTTATAAAGACTAGCAGCCTCGGGGAATGTTCAGCCTACGTGCATTGGAGATCGGTGAATACATAATTTTTTTCTTCTTTTCGACTCGAAGAGATTCGAAAAGAGATACTCATTAAGTCATATTCTTACGTCAAAGTTTCTGACGATCACAACACTTAATCTTTGTAAACTTTGGATACGAGAAAATAAAAAAATAAAAAAAAATGATCAAATACTGAAGTAGAAAAATCGAAAACTAAAAGGTTATAATTTAATTCTAGAAAACACCTTATGGGTAAAAAGGACAACCAGGAGTTAGAACAAAAAGAATCATGCAGAAGACAGGAAATGAAACAACACCGCTTTCTTGTAACAAAGCATTTTATTCGCGATTAATATCAGAAGAAAGCACAGGATAGCTCAGTGGTAAACTCTCAGCTTCATTTCGAACCTACAGGTTTGCAAATTAGTTATACTGAAAGGCCGTCGTGAATGAGGGCCTAAATCGCGTTAAATTTGATATCGTCCCCAAAAGTCTTCTAGCTGGTGTCATGCGGATTCTCAGAGAAAGGGCAGCTCAGATACGCTCTCTTCCTCGTCATTCGACCATGGTTCAGAAATATAAGGTTCACTCTCCGCATAAGCATTTGTTGTTAGGAGAACCCGCTCCTCAATGTATAGTATGTCTATGCCCATCAATTCAATACCTATCTTTCAGGACATTCTAATAGAATGCCCACATTTTAATTCACAACGTATTCATTGCTTTCCATCTTCCTGTATTATTTTCAAAGATATTCTTTAAAATCCCGCACCTTTTTGCTTCCTTAAAAGTGATTTTTATCTTTGATATAACTAAAAATAAAGCTACATTTTACCACATACCGCGTAGTAGGCAAGCCACGATACTTTAAAAAATTTTATTTGAAGGTTTATGAAACAAAATTTTAATTCCTACAATACTTATGGCGCAGCATGATAAAGGTTTTTGCGCCATTACACTCTGGTACGTAAAATCAAGGCAAAAAGAAACCCTTGTGCTGTTTCCAATGTCTATATAATTTCCCCCCTCCACACACACGTGAAGGTCTTCGAAATTTTAATCAAAATTCTTACACAGCCATGGCACTAAAAGGAATCAAACCTTGTCAAAAATGCGTTGCTTCTTGGTCCTTTTCGACAATTATAGAAATACGAAAAACAGGTCGATTCTTCAAGAAACTCATATCACAAGACCTATTATCAAATAGTAGATAAAGAAGTTACCATTAGGCATTTGAAAATTCAGAGGCTACAGGCCTGAAAACTCTGAAAGTTTCAAATTTGTATACCGCACGAGGCAGTGCTAAGGCTCGCAAAATTACGAGAAATAGGGACCTCGGAACAATTTTGCACATGTGGCTTTGTTATCAAAACTTGTCGGCTCAACCGATTTTGTAGTCATTTGACTGATTCATTAATCAAAATTTTTGCTGAACTTACTCTTAACTTAATTAGATTGTATTAAAAAATAATTTTTAAACTTTTTTCGTTTAAAATTACTTTAATTACTTAATAAATTGAAGTACTTTAAGAACTCAAGACTTTAAAATTTTTAAAAAGCGCTCTATTTGAATGCATTTTTACTTTCTCGTATACGAAGTAGAGAAAATATTGTAATCATCAGAAATACAATTCAATGTAATCATCAATAAGGCAAAATTCATCATTGCGGAATGATATTTTTAGAAGGAAACAAAATTCAGCTTAATATTTAATCAAAATTCTAACAAGTTAAAAATTTCTTGGCGGTGCACATTTTCACACTCCGATGTACGCATGTGTCAAGTTTGATAGTTGCAGGTGAAACGCACAGATCTGTGGAGTGCTAACATATATACATTCATCTTTATTATTAGTATAAATAATCCGATTACACCTTGAAAGAAGTTTGGGGTCAAAAATACTCTAAGATTTTTTGATATTAAATTTATTTATTAATTCGAAGCTTATAGTAAATTTCAAACTTGTCTATATGCTAACATTACAGTACTATTGGAATATTGAGATTGCCCGATTCAGCAATACTTAAAATGGCAAGGAAAAAACTTTATATTTTTCTTAAATGGATAATCGATATAAATTTACAGATATTCTACTTCAAACCATTCATTCGAGATCTATTACTCGAATGAATAACGTGATTTGAGAAAATAGATTAGAAATAAGAATTCGTTTTATAATCATTTTCTTCAAATGAGCATTTCGCATCAATATTCGTTTCGACTTTTTAAAAAATAGTCCTCACGCTGCTTCATTTTAAAATTCCAGAAAATTCGTTCTATAAATTGCAGACATTTGCTTATAAATTATGAATCTTATAAATTAAACAACAAGAATACGGAATAAGACTTTATTTGCAAATTATTTTTAAGCAGACACTAAAACAAGATTTAAAATTCTAACAAGATAAATATAAAGTTAAAGATAATACACGTAGACATACATGTGAAATTCTACACAGATAGAAAATATTCATAAGTAAAATACCAAAAGCTTCAATAATTCAAAGAATTGAATAAGTAAAACATTCAGATAAGATAATTCGAAGAACTCAATTCAATGACAGTAAAATTTACACATTTCTATGAAGATATTGCGAATGTCAAATAAAATCACAATTTCTACTTAAAATGTGAAGACATAATAAAGTTAAATTACGGAGAAATTAAGTTTATGCGAAAAGTTTCAGAATTTTATACAATTAAAAAAAGCACCCTTCATAATATAATACAATTATTTCTATTCGCTTAACATTTTTCATATATAAATTCAAAGAGAATTTTGAAATCGATTTTTTTTTTACTTCATCCACTTACTGATTCGTTGAAATTCTGCGCAATAGCGCATTACCAATGAGAATCAACTATAGATTATTTTCAGATCTCAGTTATCAGTAAATTATTTTAGATACATTTTGATTACGTACGAGTAGCGCCACCTGCAGCAAATATGAAGGGAACGATTTCAGTGGTCAATATGTAGTATAATGGATTATAAATTGAATAATAGGAAGTAGAAGACAATTAAGTGTGGAAATTATGCTTTTCACTATACCAAAAAAGATGCATGTTTAAAAAAGATGTTTTCTATTAGATTTATTTTATGAAATTATCAAAAAGGAAGTTTCACTGAAAGCAATTCGAGTTGCTATTTCATCTTAATTTTTGAAGACAATTTTTTTTTTGAAGCATATTAATCACCATGCTGATCAGGCACGATGATTAAATGCTTTCTCTTTTTAAATTTGGAGGATTCCTGATTGACTGGCTAGCACAGCCATCAGTCATCCTTTTCCCTAAAAATCATTAAAAAATTTGAACTTAAATATTTTTATGATGATTATAATTGTATAGCGATTAACACAAAATTGGAATTAAAATATCTAGAATTCAGAGTTTACTATAAAATCTAATAATATTAATGTTTTAAACTAATAAGAATAAAAATATGTTTAAGAAAACTTATACAAGAAACGGACTCTCGTTTTTGATGTTTAATAAAGGTAAAATTTTTTCAGAAACAGGTGAAAAGATACTTCAGCTTAAGTATTACGGGAGATAATATAATATAATACTAAACAAGGGATTATTGATGACAATCCTTTTAGAACACTTTAAAATGTGAAAATTCATGAAATAAAAATGTAATGTTTTTTAAATTGCAAAATTTAATTGCATGTAAGCATTCACAAAATTAGAAATATTAACGACTACAACTTAAAATATAAATATTGATTACATAATAACTAATTTTCTTCTCGGATAACGAACATTTTTAGTCAGCTTAAATAATTAGCAAATTCATAAATTACATGAAAAGCAAGTAAAATCTCTTGTGATATATTCAATATTTAAAAGAGGATTACCAAGATCCTTATACATTAGTTCTTAATCGTGAATGTAATGAACAGACGAACTAAAAAATAAAGTTACAATTATGAAATATTTTTTATATATACATTTCACATTTTTCACAAAATGAATAAAATTGTTGATTTTCGTATCATTATAAATTTTTGTTTAATTTGTTTTTTCAAAGAATATTTAAGAAAATTATAAAATGTGTGGAGAAATTAAAATTAAATAGTAAGATATTTCACAAACCAAATCCATTTTAGACGATTGAATGCAGAAAAATTTAATTATATAGTTGCAGCCGATTCATTAAAATAATCAAAAGAAATCTCCGGAACAGCAGTAAGAAAATATAAGTATCAATTAAAAGTTAATTTGTCTTATTGCTCCTTAGTGATCGAATTGTTCCAAATATTAAGAGTTTCTACTTGTTCTAGTATTCTTGGCAATTCTGCTGAAATTGAAGAGCAAAAATACATGCATTGAGAATACTAGCAATATTCTCTATATCAGAGAACAAGGGATATGTTCAACTCCTTATCTAATTACATTATAAATCAAGAGATATAACTTCCAATTCGGAAGTGTGATGTCTTACTGACTCAACTGAGAATCTTGGAATATTTGTGGTTCTTGTGGATTATATGCAATTGTACTGAACTGTAGTATCTTTGACTTAATTTCATCTTACAGATTTTAGTAGTGATAAATCAATGCCCATATGAACTCTGGTAAGATTATTAATTGCTTAGCTCTTTAAAAGCCACAAGAAATAGGGAAGGGTTATAAGTTTTGCTTAACAGGCTATTTAATTTTTTTTCTCTTCAATATCAGTTGTTTGCTATGAAGAATAATGTAGCGAGACACCAATATGGTGAATTGCAAAATTGTTCATCTCATGCTGCTGCCATTAAAACACAAGATTAAAGAGAACAGAGCCTTTGTATTTTAGTTAAATTTAACGAGAGCATAAATTTATATCGAAACAGTGATTTAATACAAAAACTGGATTATTTCCCAAATACAAAATTTAGATAGATTGAATATGCACTTCGAGATGCAACTTTTCAGCAAATTTCATGCCACAATTTTAACAGAACTTTGAGCAATAATTTTCTAAAAGGAAATATTAACCTTAATTATGGATGAGTTTTATAAATGCTGAAATCTTAGAAACTATCAAAATCCATGAATCTCAAACATGGATACATTTAACATTAGAAAGTTTGTTGGTTGAGCTCTGACAAATACCCATAAATTGAAAGCGAGTTCAATCATAGTTACACAACAGATAGCTGCAAAAAGTTCCAGTTGATTTCAGTAATTAAATTCACTCGATACGTATTCAAAAATACAAAAACTGCTCGTTTATAAATGCTGCACTTTCCTTAATACTTTAAGTTTATTTAAGAAGATTCCTTTTAAGATTGCAAACCAAATCTGATATAGCACTCAATATACTAATGAATTTTCCCATTTATAATTTGTTAATATCCAAAAGGTATTAATGATAATTTGAGTACAAATATATTTTAATAAAAATTTACTTTGATAATGTGGAGCAATACAAAATATCAAGATAAGCAACTGAATTTTCTTCTACTTGTAATACTCTTGAGATTCCAATGGCTTGACAGTTGGAGATAAATTCGTCTCTTCCATTTTGAAAAAAATATCCATTCAATTCAAATATCTTGGCATCAATGAATGGATCTAAAAAAAAAGATTCAAAATCGAAGCACATTAGAAATGAGATCTGTTATAAACCAATCAAAAAATTTAACAGCATTAACTACTTAAGGCGGAAAGACATGGCACGCACGTCGAAATGGTTTTGCATAGAATTGCCAATGATGTACTAAGCATGTCAGAAGGCAATTCTCAAAGAAGCAAAAATGATGTTCGAGACCCATTGACAGATTGTTTTCGGGAGCACAACGTTTTAGGTCGAAAATAAATTCAATTAGAAGATATTAAATCTTTTTCCAATTTCTATAAATTATCGGATTCTTTGTGTGGCCTCGCTGCGAATTACAGTGGAGTGTTTTAACACGTACACCGGTGAATGTATTGCCACAGTAAATGGTTAATAGAATAGTGCACATTAGTATTAGTCCTAATTTATCTGGAAGTAGAATTTCTTCTAGGTTTCAACTTCAGCAGAACTGAATACAATAGAAATTTCTTTAAAGGCAGTTTGCAGAATCGTGATGCCATTGATAGCATTGGCAAACAGCTTTTTTTCATGGTTCTTATTGAGGATAGAAAGAGTTTGAAGAGACCTAGCTGACAGTATGATGGATAAAAATGAATAATGAACCAATTTAAAGAAAAAAAAAAGAAAAAAAAATTAGAATATATTTTTTCTTTTTAATTTTTAACATTTCACTGAAAGATAAGAATTTGAGCTGTAAACAGTTAAACCATTTTTTAGTATTCCATTAATGGAATTGAAAATGTTCGCAAGGAAATTTTAAAAAAAACCCAAGAGATTTGCTTAATCACATTAAGATTACTATATTTCACCCAAAATTTTCGAAGCTTCTATGAGTATTAAGTCCAAGTGAAGCTAAAAAATACTGCAATCAAATATTTTGCAAAATGAATATAATTTCTTTTAAATAATTTTGTTTTCAGTTGAAAGATAGCATAAAGCAAAGTTTGCAACTTACCAAGAAGTCCTAGAACTATTAGCACTTTTAACCATTTCTGCAAAAAACATCTTTACATCTAAAGGACGGTGTTTATCGACGATCAATTTGGAACTGGACTTTGATTTCATTATTTTCTCAAGGAAATGGTAGCAAAGGAAGCATCTTCATCTTTTTAGCTTTATTACAGCAAATGTAAGCGAATACACATCGTCTATTTATTTAAAATTATATGCGATTTAAATGAGCACAACACAGAGTTATGCAACGCTCATAGCTTATCAAAATCCTTACTCTCCATATTTGACGAAACTATAACTGAAACTCAGAATTCAAAAAATAGAATCCTGTAACAATAGGTAGGAATTGAAATCTGCAGTTTTTGGATGTATCGCAACTTTCAAGAAATGTCCAAATGATTCAATTCTGAAAACAATTACAAGTCAGGTCTTTTTATAAAGATTTCGTAATTTGATAATCTCGATATCAGTTTCTGGGAGAATCACCGATTGTTTCAGTTCGAAGTTTCATGGCTACGAAGTTCAATCGAGTTTATTTTTTTTTTCTGCTTAAGTGTTGTTCAGATTTAGAATATTCTTATAGATTATTCTTACTACCAAACAATTTTATCAGGCATTTATTTCTTAGCATTTTCTCAATATCTATTCACCATTAACAGCTCACCAAAACCTTCCAATCTTTAATTTGTTGTTAATTTCTTTACATCTCAGAGCTATTGAATATAAGTGTGTTAGACGCCTAGAAGACAATATGTGTGTCTCTAAATCTGTTTCAGTTCTAAGAGATTCACAAGCACCAAAAAATTTTTCTTTATTAGAATTCATTTATTTAGATAATTCTTCAATAAAGCTATAGCTGTTTTCTGATTGCATTTCTTCATTTATCAGATTGCTTCTGTTATGACTTATTGTATTTCATATTAATAGTAATTTTCCGATATAAAGAGCTTAGTTATGTAACTTCAGGGTAGTTTTTAATGAATTCATAACTTGATGCTTATTTCTCGTTCATCGTAAATAAACCAAGAGAAATTCGACTGCTTCTTCTAAATCTCCTTGACTGCAAAGATTATAAAATGGTACCTTTTTTTTCCTCCTTGAACTGACTCGCAGTATTCATGCGATAGCAGGAGAAGCTGTTACTTTCATTATCTTTATACTGCTTACTTTAGGATAAAAAATTATGGTATTTTAAAAAATTACGAAAATTAAAAAAAAATTGAACACTCGCAGCTAAGAAAACTTAAACGGCGGTTAAAGAATGAGCAATTTATCAGAAATATATATTATACAGAGAGTTCCTGAACCATACCAACAAATTATTAAAGAGGATAATTTCCATGATTCATAATCGCCCTTTCGTTATTGCAATTAATTTATTAATGAAATAGTGCTATATAAATGATATTCGTTTTACTTCAAGGGTTTCGGTTAATTTCATCATTAGTTTAAAAAAGCTACCCAAATGAAAATTATACTAATGTTACACTACTACACTATGGATATTTTGAGACTCATTTTCTAGATCTATTTTCTATATCTCAATTTGGAATCCCGGTTAGATGAGAGAACAACACCTGATCTGACATTTACCCTTTCCAAATTTCTAAATTTCTACACCACACTAGTGAGAGGATATTTGACTCCGACGGATTTAACATATACCAGACCGGCTTACACTTAGATTCTTCGGTGGAATCGAATCTCGAAACATCCAGTACCAAAGGCAAGATCTTACACCGGACCACCGTGAAATCTCGTAACAGGGGTATTACGATTCATGATCCTGTGATTCAGCCCTGACTCTGCTTATGTTGAGTACCCTTGTTCATTTAATTCAAATAGAATTAAAAGTCAATCAATGCAGCCAAAATTTACATTGAAAGTAATAGCAACAATGAGAATGAGCGTGATGTATTGTTTATATTAAAAAAAGGATTCTTCTATGAATTTAAACTATTTAAATCTATTTTTTAATGCAATTATTACTTGACCATCGATTGGTAACGCATAATAAATACATACCCTTCTATTACTGCTTGATAGCTAAAAATGGTGCCAAACTGCATCTTGGATGCAACATATCGTCTTCTTACACCTCGAGATCAGAAGCTAACATATTACGACAAACGACTTGCAGAAAAGCAGTAGGAATTACTGAAATATTGTAATATTAAGCAAAAGGGACCCGAGTTCGATTTTAAAAGTAAAAATAAGGAACAGAGAATTCAAAAGAGTAGGAGAAAGCGAGATATTCAGCTAATTTTATATTTTAAAGTGGAAAATAAAATTCTAAGACAACGAATGGGGAGTAAGTATGAAATGCTTCAAATCGTTAAGAATTTGGATGAATTTCATGATAAAAGAGAATATTAATATTCCAGATACAAGAATAAACACAATGAACTAAAAAACTATCAAATCGTTGGAGTTTAATTATGTAACCAGAATGTTAATGATTACTGTTCAATTAATTAAAAAAAATTTCGTTTCAATAAAGCACATTCATACTTTTTAAAAATAGAATCACTTTCTGAAGTTTTCCTAAGTGTAAACCCTCTTCTAATGAAAATTATTGGTTTTATGGAAAAACAGTCTTTTATGTTCCTTAAATCCGACTCTTGCGATTAAAGAGTAGGGCAATTGTGAAATAAAGATGTTTTACATTCAGAAAAAGATTAATTATCATAAAAGTGTGATCTATTGGACAAGTGGATGTGATACGTAAAGGTCTTCTGCAATTTTTTTTTTTTTTTTTTGAAATCTGCTCTTTCTTTAAGATGCTAAATTCTGTCAAGATAATACTTTTGTATACGACTTCGTCACAAGCAATATGAAAGGAAATTATTTTCTGCGAATCGGTTCATACAAATTTTAGTAGCAATTGAATTTCACATTTCTTTTAAGGAACTGAATATTTCAGAACAAAGAGCTAAATATCGTATCTTTGAGGAATAACATTATTACTGTTAGGCAGTCAATGATCAGTATCGTTTAGCAATTCCAATTCTATTAATTTTGATTTTATTACTAGAAATTCCGGTATTATAACATTTCAAGGTGCTTAAAAACTGCCATGAAATTTAGTATTTCCTCTCATTGTATTTAGAATCAATAAACCTTTATTTTCAATATTTTTACTTCCAAAATTTAGCAAACTCTTGTTTATATCGTTGTTTGACATCTAAAGTCGAATTGAAAAATATCAAATGAATGTCTAGTCATAACTTTTTCTTAACAGCCTCCTCTAATGATATAAACTCTTCGCATTTTGGTTATCTGGATGTTGGAAGTTAATGACAGGTTATCGTATTTTAAGATATCGTATTAACAAATATTAACACATTTTTTGACACACCTCGCATACTGCGCTTGCCCTCCTTAACGATTTAAAAACAATTTTTAAACTATCAGTTTATTCAGCTTTCCTGAACTAAAACAAATCCATATTCATAGCAATTTAGTACTTCAATGACAGAAATTAGCCAGAGCTATCCCTAGAAAATAGGAAATAGAGAGAATTTTTCTAAATTTTGAAAATTGGACTCTTTCAAGTCCAATATATTTAATTGATCATATATAGGTTTCTTAAAGACATTTGTTATTCACTCTTCAAACTAGGTTTCACACATCAGGTTGGTACTCTAATGTTAATACATTACTCTAGGTTTTAAGAATATTTTATTACAGATACAGATAATAATATACAATAAATTATAGGGGGGAAACTATTACAGTTTAATTCTGAAACTAGTAAATTATTGTCGGAGTAAATCGAATGAATAAAATCTCATATACAGGAATTTGATAACAATTAAGAAAATCTCAAAATTAATAAACTTCTGTAAATGTTCCAGATTAGAAAAAAATTTTGTAAGGGAATAATGGGAAACATTTCAAATAAAATATAAGGAAGTAACCATTTTCTAAGGAAGTAACAGACTGAACTAGTGAACTTACTACCTGGAGAGTTAGGTTATGTAGTGGTAAGGGAATCTCGAAGGAATCTCGAATGAATCTCTTGCTCAGTAGATGAATAGGATTCAGGATTTGAATTGCGTTGAATTTCTTACGAGATGAAGAACTGGGGTTAAAAGAAAAGCTTGAGAAAAAACTATCAAAGATTGTTAATCGAATGAAATTATTTGTAATTTATTAGTGAAAAAAAAACAGCGGCGATTATGAGAATTTTATATGATTTAACTAATAAATATTAATTTCTTAACTTTAATAATTTCTTAGTTTTAAACCCCCTTTTAAAGAATCAAACAGCTTCTCCTTTCCGTTCAAGAAATGTCGATTTTTTTTTTTTCTTGACTGAAAGAATATTTGGAGGTCAACATTTTTTATATGAGAAACTGTTTATTTTCAGTCTTGCTTCTAGTAACACGTAATCATGTTTTTTTCTATCTATTGAGACTTTAGAATGTTTTAAGTATCCTAATGTAATACAAATAAACAAGCTCTATTAAGCGGCAATCGGACTGCTCGTTATTTTCGTACTCGTCTTCAGCTATTAAAACTGGGTGCATTATAAAATGTTTTGGTCTTACTTGGTGTCGTCAAATGAAAAACGAAGAATGCATTAAAAGTTATCGACTTCAGTAAGGGCACAATATGGGTTGATAATACTGCTTTCTCTCATAAGACACATCTTGGAAGATTCGAACTTGGGAGAATGCCAGTTTTTGATGACGGCGTGATGTTGATTTGAAACGTCAGGCGCATTATGACTTGAATGCCGGGCATGAAGATGGAGATCCCTGTCCGTTTTGTGAATATCCTCTCGCTCCAAAAGCTGGAAAGAAGAAATTGCATTAACCGTTTAATAAATAAATGCGGTCCACTCATTTTTACTTTCTAGGAGTATAGAGAAAATACTGTAATCAAAAAATTTAAACTCGAGATTTTGACGAATCTCCACGTTTTGGACTTCCCCGAGTTCAAGAAAAACATTTTTAGCATTAGGTATGCCCCTTTACCTGTGACAAAGATAACTCAAAAAAGCTCTGAACAAGATGGTTGGTATTTGGTATAGAATCCTGTCGATTTCTATCAAAACGAGTAAAATTGCATTCAGGGTAAGTCTGTCTAACTGTTCGAATATATTAACAAAACGACAAGATGAAAAAGCTAGATGAACAAAATACGGTAGGTATATTTCAAATCTATATTGTAGACACCTATTAAGTATTGAGTCAAATCCGACAAGGGGGTTGATCGTCTATACTTTCATCAGAAGCATGCATATTATATTTATGCATGTTATATAAAATCAAAAACGAGATGACTGAAATGCATCAAGTTTTGCATGAGATTTTGAGACTACTATTGTAGTTTAGTTTCAGATTTTAATTTCAATTGGTTAGGAGAAATGCGTCTAAGGCAAACTGATTTTCGGTTAATATTAATGGAATGTTAGAGATTAAATGCTAAAAAACTAGCCAAGGATCTCTAGATAGATTCAGTAAAAATGCTAAATTCACACCAAAGATTAATATTTTGTAACTATTTCAGACCAACGCTGTGCGAGGCTTTCTCTGTTTAACTCAAGATCCATCACTCTTTGCAGAGTGCGTGAGATAACATCTTTATTACAAAGTGCGAAATAAAGTTTTGGAGGGATCACTCCCGCTGTTTTACAAATGAATTTATCAGAAATTGCTACATTTGTCACATTATTAGATCCACAAGTCCACAAATCCAGCACAGAAAACCAGATATTTCTGTTCTGATTAAGGAAGAAATTAAAATGTATAATGTTCACTCGGAATAAAAGTACATTAACAGTTAAAGCAAGAAAAATAATAGAAATATTTGTTCTATAGCGTTTTCTCAATTCTTGTTACCAGTACTTGACATTTTCCCCAATTATTCCGAAATTTTATGAATAAAAGGACAAATTTTAGAACCTAGAGTCTTAAGAAGAAAAAAATTAAAAAGTAACCTTTTAAGTTGTCTTCGAGAAATTTATCAATCCATTTATTAACAGTTTTATTTAAATGACATTTTCTGTCATCTAAATGGATATTGCAGTTTAATCACCCTTTTATCTAATTTTGCCATTTTAAAAATTAAAAAATTTTCCAAATAGGATGAGTCATCTAAGTAGGAATTTAAGTAAATTCGGAAGTCGAGGGTTAAAGATTCGTTTCTTCCCGAAGTGCGTTAAACGTATTCAGAGAAAAATGACTTAAATTAGAATATCAGCATAAGCACTTCATGTGAATAGCCTAAGTCACGAAAACGAATAAACTTTTGGTTTTTTTTTCAATAAATTTCAAAAAGCAGGTATTGAGGAAAATATTTTACAAAATTTAGCGATTACATTAATTCAGTTAAATGTATTTAATTTCTTTTATTCGTTATAAAGTTGCGGTAAATTTTAAGCAAAATATGATGCAATTTTCCAACATAAAAAGTTTTAAAGTACACCCAGTATAAAGGAGTTAATACTTTAATGTAAAAATATTGATAAAGTACATTAATTATAACTTAGATTTCTATTAATTCATTATAGTTAACAAACTTAAGCTACTTATTTTTTCAAAAAATCGTTTTATTCAAATGAAAAATATAGATTTTATTCGAAATAAGTTTAATATATACAATATAAAATTTGCGCACTATTTTATTTGACACTTTATATTTTCAACAGTTGGAATTTCCATACATATTTCAGATTTTTTCTGGAACATTATGCGTTAAGATGCTTTTCCAATCTTCCATTTTTATCTATATATTATATCTATTTTATCTATATTATATTTATATCTTAATAAGCTGAACATGAATTTTAAAATATATAATTTCTCAAGAAACTTCAAGTTTAAAATGCTTCAACGAAACAGTGATGAGAAAACAGTTAACTGATTAATTTTTATGGAAAACATTTTAATAAAAAATCCACACAACATATAAAATACAAATGAATTCACTAATAAAAATGATTTATCTTTTAAATTCATTCGAATTATATAGATAAACAAGCAAAATAACTTACATATTTTCACTCTCCCTTTAATCATGGCTTTTTAAGCCTCTGGTTATGCTGTTAAAAAGCGTAAAGATGGCGACAAGGAAAAGAAAAATCAAGCAAAGGGTAGTCATTTTTGCCCTTTAAGTCTAGTTATAAAGTCCTGAAACAGGTCTATTTCGGTACTGGCATTCTCAGCAAAACCATGACAATTATGAAATCTTTTATGAATTCAATTTTCAAATACAGCATTTCCGTTTTCCACAATAAAGCATCTTAAATACGAAACCTGCCAAATTCTTAGTACAATAAAACGCATTCGACATGACAGCAGAGGCCAAAGAAGTGCAAGTAGAATCTGCGGAACACAGCGCGAAAAACTTCAATTCATTAGCGTAAATTATAAATGGCTTTACAGCTACCTTTGACACAAGTTTCAAAAGTAACTAAGCACTGGCGTTTAGAGATTAAAATAAAATAGACAAAAATACCCATCGTTCTCATCTTCTTTAGAGTCTTTTCTCCTTTGTGTAAATGAGCCGCTTGAATGGCATGAGGACAAAAAGAAATGTAATTAAAGTATTCGGATTCGAATTTAAATCGAAGAAGTACTAATATCATGAAAAAGTATTAGATTAAAGAAAAAAATTAACAACATTCAATAATAAATATTTATAAAAATCGATCAGACTTGATTAAAAGCAGTACGAAGGGGAAAAAAAAAGAGTTGTTATTTTTTTAGCATACACAATTTTTGTAAAGTCTTGCTTTCGAAATGGCTGCTTCAGTACAAATTACACTTAAAACTCAAGTGCAGGTAGGTTTGGTGAACTATAAATCTGACATCGAAGTCAAAATCCTCTTTGATTTGGCATGGAGACTTGGATGTGGATTCTGGTTCTATCTTACTGCTAAGGTTATCTAACAATGTTCGAAGATTTTGAGGACCCTTCAGAAAGAGCTCTTTAATTTTAAAATCAGATTTCAAACCGATTAAATTAGTAAAGGGGGGAAATGCAATGATTCAGCTGCAAAAGGAGCTAAGAAGTGCAAGTAAAAATCCAAAAACTAAGGATCAAATCATAATTCATCAATTAAGGATCAAATCACAATTCATCAGTTAAGGGTCAAAGCACAATATGTTTTCTATCTGACCATAGATTCAGTAAAACTTTTAAATTAATATTTCTTATCCAGAGCAATGCAAGGCGTTCTCTAGAGTAACACCTTTATTAGAGAATATGTGAGAAAGTTTCGAAGAGACCACTCACGCTGGTGGATGTTATGATTTCTCACTATCCCCATTTATTAGTGAAATGATTTCTCTTCAATATCCTTAATAAGTGATTCATATCTTTCATTATCATAAAACTCTTTTTGTTAGAAGCTTCATTTATATGCGGAAATCTAAAAGCTTTTTCTGTGTAAATTTCGTAGGACTAAGTGCTCAGTGTCCAATCAACAGGGTCAGAGAAATGCAAGGCATTCGGAAATTTTGTGTGCCTCAAAGGATTCTTAAGTATCCCAAAATATCTATTTGTAATCAAGTAAATATTCCTTCCGCATACTTTGCATTACGCGGAATATAAATCAAAGAAAAATATTTTAAAATGACGATGCTTTTAATTCAAAGTTTAGCTATATTAACGTCCCATTTTAAAGCAACACTAGAGCTATTTTAGGACAGACTTCGTAATTTTGATCCGCGGTCAGATGACGAGGGTGACAGCTGAGCTGGCAAACCTCTCTCTAACTTCCACACTACACCAGTGGGAGAATGCCTGGCTCCTACGGATCAAACAAACAACATACCTGCTTCCAAGGTGGTTCTTTGGTGGAATCGGGTCTCAAATATGAAACTCTCCGGTTCCGAAACCGAGACGTTACCACCAGGAAACTGCGGCTCGCTTTTAATTCAAAATCTAGCTAATTAGCGGTACACACTACCTAACACTTGTTTCACGCTATTAGAATACATGCTAAGTTGAGTAATACAAAATATGTTTATTTTTGTATAACATTTGTATCATTTTTTGTCTTTACGTATTTCATTGTTCGATGCAATGTGTAATAAGATTTTATAATCTATTTTTTTACTCACTTCCTCATGTTCAAGTTTTCAAATTATTCTTTCGTCGACAATGCACTATTTTAATATTTGAAAAAATTAATTATGGATGAATCGATTCATTTCATTAAATTTTTTATTCTATATTATGTTTGACATTTGGCAGCGTATCTGATAAAAATTTGTTCAAAAAATTCCATTTTATCTATATTAATCATTTATGAAAAAAATTAAAAAAGTAAAAAACTGTAATGAAATTTTTAAATTTTTTTATTAGTATAATAATAAAACAATATTTTTATTAAAAAATATGGGAGTAAAATCAAGAGCTTCCAGAAAATTTATTGAATTTTAAAGTAATTTTAAATGTGATTAAAATTCCATTTTGTTTAAAATATTCCAATTAGTACCTGATGTCCTTATAATTATGAATTTTCATCCAGATTATTGATAAAATAATTTTTCTGCATTAGTATTTCTATAAAATCCCTTATTAAAAACTGTTACTCGTCTTTACAGGTTAATGTGCCAAGAATATTGGTTGCGTTTCATTTTATTTATATATCTCTTGTCATAACTTGATAATCGTAATTTCTTCGCCAAAATTTTTGTTAAACATCAAATTATGATAGGCTAGTAGAATTGCTCTTGTTCTATTTATCGTGTGCATGAATATCTTTAATGGTGGTCACATTTTCAAGTGAGCATAACTTTCTATGCCTTTTAACTCATTGCATGTTGTTAACTTCTCTTATCTTTCATATAGTATGTATTAGAGATTCAAACATTAAGGGAACTCGGTACCTTAAAAATTTCGAAAAATCGATAAAAATATCGATTTTTTAATTTTTAGTGAATAATAATCCTTAAACCTTTGGCTTATTAATCTGAAAATTTCAAAACAATCCGACAAGTATTTAGGGAGATACAGAGTTATTTTGTCTAACGCGATATCAAGTCCACGCCCACTTCCTGTGTTTACATCAAACATATTTCATGTGCGAGTAGCCAGGCCTTTTAATTTTTTCCATGAAATGAAAGTAGGAAAGTTGTTTGAAACTGTAATGGTTAAATCCGTGCTTGTTTATGGTTTTACTGCTTTCGTTCTTCTTTTTGATTGAATTTCTCACTGGTTATTATAATCATTTTGAAAACAAAACTATATTTTTCAAGACTACAGAATTTATTTATTGTTTACCTGCTTTTTAATTCGTTTCGGAAATGCCTCTGAATAAAAGGAAATTCCATTCTTTTGCTATGAATAACAAGAGGTGGAAAGGGAGAGAATCCAAATCGCTCCATGTAGCTGTCATTGAATCAAACTTACTAAATGAAACCTCTTCAAATTCGCGATTGTCAGATTTCTCAATGAAACCGAAACTAGATAATAAAACTGATATTTGTTTGGAAGAAAACAAATATATTTTTGCTTCAACAGAACAAATTTCAAAATTGTTTTGCAATGTAGTTTGTCCAGACTGCCTTAAAAAAAGCTGTGAATTTGAAGGTGGGTGCTAAATCTGGTTTTTCATATGAACTGAAAGTTATATGCAGTTATTATTGTGAAAAAAAATCAACTCGGCTTCCTCTTTAAATGATGCTGATGATAAATCGAATTGATACTTTAAATTGAATCAGTAAATCTTATAAGTGTTTTACATAGAAAAGTACATTATGTTATATATTTCATTGAATAATAATACACTGTATTGCCTTGTTATACAAATCTATATTTTTTGATCCTTTTCAAATATGTCGTTACTGCTTATGTCAATGAATGCTTTGATTGCTTCATCTATATACTTCAGATCAACACAAAACTTTTATAGAATTATGTTTGAATGATAATATATTATTTAAAATATTTTGTATTTATATAAGCTATTTCATACTGAACATTTTTGTACTTATGTTTTTGAAACTGTTTTACGTCCAATGTATTGTCTAGAAAATGTACCTACTTCAAAATGGCTCATTTTATTTGAATATCAATAAAATGGTCTAGAATTTTTGCTGTGTATTATTAGTTATTTGATAAACAGAACTGCAGATCATTTAATAACCATTTTTGATAAAACAAAAATTACTGAGTAAAAGAATATTGTAATTTTTCCCCAATTTTTCTAATAATCCCTATTTATAATAATGGTCATTAATAAATATGAAAATGTCATATTATTTCTCTCAGGAAAAACTACCTTGATATTCCTATTTTTATTATAATTTTATTGTGATGGAAAGTTTAAAGCTGTTTTTCTCAATTTGCTTTTTTCCAAAATTCGGTTTGCTACAAAATGTTGAAAGTCAATCACATTCTATTGTAATTGCATGACATTTTTTCTGCTCTCTCTTAAATGTATACTTAATAAAATGAGGGATGGATTTGTTAAAATTTTGATTAGATATTTTTCTAAAAATGTTCAAAGTGAAAAAATCTGATATTTTCCAAAAAATTTCACAAAATTTTATGGAATATTTTTTTTCTCACAAACTAATACAGATATTAAAATTCCGATCCCTCATTTTGTTACATACATTGTGAGGTCCATTTAAACAAAATTTTGGGGGAATTATTTTAAAATTGTATGAGAAGAAGCATTTTTTAAAAAAAGCTTTATTTTTTTAAAAACAATTAAAATATTTAAATTTGTAACTTTTAAATCTGAAAAATATTTTATAAAAATAAGTTTCTGCACAATTTACATCTATCTATTACAAAATTTGAAAATTTTACTAAACATTGTGAAAAATAAAATTGGGGGTACCTAGTTTCCTTAAAATGATGCTGCATATTTTATGTGAAGTTTAGGATTATTGTGGATTAAACAATACTAATAACGAAAATAAAAAAAATAGTCAGTATTATATCGGATTCAATACATAATATCTTAGAGGGATTTTTAAATGTATTTCGAAATAAATTTGAAGAAAAAAAATAGGAAAATGAGTTCCATCAAAAAATATTAAAAAAATTGAATATGCTTTTCTTTTCTTAGCTTTCAACATTCAACAGTGCCAGAAAGAAACGCGAATAAATATTTATAGAAGTAATGAAAACAGTGGCAACAATTAAAGTTTTATTGGAAATACTACACAGTCACGTCTTTTTAATAAATTGTCAAACTTATGGAAAGAATTGTATCATAATTAGACTGATTTCACTAAAAATAGTTTTTGAATAATACTATTTCCGGAAATTAATTCGGAATTTGAAGAATTCGATAATAAATTAATTAAATTAAAAAATGGTTCAGATTCGCCTAGCCATCGGATCAGATTTTCTAACCACTAATAGATATCTATACTGAAATTTAGCAGCTCTACCTGCAACAGCATGCTTTTATAGAACGGCGGAAAACAGAAGCTTTTCGTCTTTATTATTAACAAAGTAAAAAAAGCAAATCATATAATCCACTTTTTTTTTCCTTGAAACGGTTGAATTTTATTGAACACTACTTCCTGCGCTTTTTTCCATCTGAATCATGTTCTCTACTACATCGATGTACGTTAATCAAATGCCGTCAGTCTGCTACAGTTACAAAAATAACTCAATCAATATGTAATGAGCTGATCAATAGCCTGCTCGACTGAAAGAATAGTTTGTTGCAGTCCCAAAAAATGGGGCCTTCTGTAATCGAATATCACCAAAAGGTTTTGGAGGATAAAAATCTATCCCCCTACCAAAAAAAAAAAATTAAGAGTTTATTTTTAATAATAAAAATTTAAGAGAAAAATAATTTGTTTATACAAAATGAGGGGCATAAACAGGAATCATTTTCAGTTAATTTTTTTAATGATAATAGATTTTGGTTTCTATACTATGCTGAAAGATTTTTTAAATTTCTTTCGTAAACAAAGGCGACGGAAACATATCGCATTCGTCGATTTATTCAAATCCCAGATTTTGATAAATCTTCTCCCTTAGCCAAAAGAAAACAACAAGGTTTTGCAATATGTTGTCCAATAATATATGAAAAAGAAGCCCAAAAATGCAACAAATTAGAAAAAGAAATTTGTTATGGGTTTCATCACTACATTTCATTTGAATTTAGTTCCAAATTCGTCTGCAGAAAATCTGTACGTTCGTTCGAACATGTCTATATAAGTGTTCCATGTAAGTGTAAACGAACCATCAATATTGTTACGGAATTTCCTCCACTAATTCCGTAAAGTCAACGGGTTCGCTTGTAGTGGATGCATAGAGACGCACAGTCAATAGGCCTCGGTGACAAACGACGACTTTATTAACACGAAGACGCAGACAACAAATACACAGGCGAGATGCACACATGCGATATACAGCAGCCCTTCTAGCAAACAGCATAACAATGATAAGCAACTTGAAGCACTCAGGGAGAGAGCTCGTTTAATTATTAACCAGAATTGAATTCAAAAAACTGCCTCCAGCTCGGTCTGACTGCCTTTTATAGTTTCTGAGACACGGCGGAGAAGGTTCTCGAGCAATTAAACATATCTCGGTTCCTATTGGCACTATCGCCAAAATTCTGGAAGATTCCAGTATTATGTATTTTGTCGCCAAATTCCTCATCAAGTTGCCAAATTTGTTGCCAAGTCCTGGGATCACTCATTCGGCATCCGATCAGCACCCAATAGAGCTGATCGTAAAACAGTCTTTCCAGTGATTGAACTAACCATGATGGTAAAACAACATTACAGATTTGTAATAATATGTTAGAGAGAAAACAATACATTTTTAAAAGTTGAGCAGGAGCACGTTAAGCAGACAAATCATGTACTGAAAGTGTGAAGACTTCAAGTTTTAAAAGAAAAGAATAGCTCATTACCAAAAATTAACTACATTTATACATTTAACTTTTACTATCCACACTATCCTAATTTTCAGCTTTAGTCCCCACCCATCTTATTTGTCTATCCATGGCGATACTTCTTTGCTTCGGTTATGCATGATACTTCCATAATATATTTATTTATCAATTCAATAGAAAAGTAGCTAGTTATATCTGACGAATTTTTCTGTACCATAATATCTATCCCCCCGGGGGTACCTCAGAAATGAGATGAGAAACTTCCGAACAGATGGTTGGTTCTCGCGCCCAGAAATAGTGTAGAGTCAGCTACTCTCCACCAATGGCAGAACGTGCCTCCTACGGGAAAGACTATACTGTGTCTAGTGATGGCCTTTAGGATTCAATCTTTGTTCCTGTCAATGCTGTCGCGATATCCGATCATTCAGACTTTTCCGTGTACCTTCCGGCGGATCGGAGTGGTTGTTTTCGGTATTATATCATCTGCGTAATGTTTATTTGTATCGACTTGTATGCAACTTGATGTTGTAATACAATATTCATAAAGACTTGTTGTATTCAGAGATTTAACATGACAATGTTTAGCATATTTCATTAAACTGTTTAATGGGCGATGAGCAACTGATTCAAAATGCTTTATAAAGTATATCTTTTGTGAATTCGATTACTAAATTTGACACTTAGCTATATCTTGGATAATAATTAATTATTAAGGAAAGAACTTTCAAAATTTTAATTAGATTTTTAATGAATTTGAAATGAATCGAAATTTTAAAGTATTTCTTCAGTAGTTTTGAACCTTATAATTACACAAAAAACAGTATTACATTACTTAAAATATTTATAAAAATTAGTCTTTCATTGACGTAAGTTTTATTCATTTTTAATTACCATGCTATGATGTTACGAATTAGCGATTCCAATCTATGTTTCTTTTCTTTTTTTTTTTTTGGCAAGTAAATTGATGAGTGAATGTAATTGAGTATGGATTTGCATGACAGTTAACTGTTAATCATTTTTTTCTTGTCAAAACAATTTACAACAGATATTTGGTCGATATGTATTAATTATGCGCTTATCATCACTTTAAAGGCAATTGCAATTTTCCCACCATTTCTACAATTGTGAGCTTGTAATAATCGCATTTGGCAGATCTGTTATATCCAGCTTTACAACGACTTTTATCTTCTTGTCATGTTTTATATACTAGGATCTATTTTTTTAAAAAGATCTTCGCTTTGTAAAAGAGATGGTCATTTAGTTTTTGTGAATGTTATAAAATACTAAGGCTATTTACAGTAATATGTAATTAAAAAAATAATTTTATATTTCTTCTAATTATAAATTTTTATTGCCTTTGTTTATCTGTGAGAACGATAATATAAAAATGTAACTTGCTAGATATTTAACATATTTCTTTTGCTACCAGAATCATAGACTTTGTCAAACTGTAAATCTATCGAAGGGGTAATTGTTCTGTTGGTTTTTATCTGTGTGTATACAAACAAAAACAAATCATAACATTTCATTCGCCGGCGTCCTGGCCTAAGGGTAGGGTGTCTTCTCCATGATTTGAGCGTCCCAGGTTCGAGTCCTAATTCGGCATGGTTGTTCTTCACCATGTGTTCTATCTATGAGGTGTGTGAAAGAGCCCCCCCCCTTGTAAAAAGGGGTTGTGCAAGTGAATGTAATCATATGAGCTAAAGTCAGACATCTGCCCTTAGGTGCTCGGGGACCTTCACCCTCAGAAGCTGCTGCACAAACGCCGCTGAAATCACTGATTTAATCATCGGTCTTGTCTATGATAAGTGTCATAAGTAAAAATAACACATTTCAAAAATGCAATAGCATTCATAAGAGAATGATTTCAAATTTGTAGATTGGTACGAGATTTTCAATTTCATTATATTCATCGATGGGTTGGGTAATTCTTGAACTGTTTATTCTTGTGTATGTGAAGAGAGAATCCAAAAATAACATGCATAAATAAGATTAACTGATGTCAAATTCTTGGACCATTCAGTCAAAAGGAAGAACTTCCAAACGTATACTCGATTTTTTTAAAAGTAGTAGGAAGCATAATGCCAAACGTGCAATATTCTGTAAATTTTGGAGAAAGTTGAAGGTATGTGATTCCAGCTTGCTTTATTTCACTTACGGTAAAATGTCTTTCATTAAAAATTCCCTCTGTTGCAGCCTACGCGAGCGGACTTTCGGAACTCGAAGACACAGGCACTGTTTGTTTGCTTTTGTACCTTTAAAAATATTCTTTCTCTTCGCTCCCTTCTCTTCAAGAAGAAGGACGGGGGGGGGGAAGGGGCGTCTGGAGAGGAAGAAGTGGTACTCCCCCTCCTCGTCGGGAGATCAAAAAGTTAATAAATAATTAAAGGAGCTCCAGAATTATTCATTTTGCTAGAGATCCACTCTTCTTCTTCCTGGAATCATGCAAATTATCCTTTTCCCCAGCTTTCTTGTTTCTTTCCGGCAGAGGGGGATTTGCAAGAAGATAATTTGTCTCCGGCAGGAAAGACGGCCATGCAAATTCGCCTGCCTTGTCGTCTTCAATTTGCTCACAACCGTAACCTCGCGACTGTTCGGAGAAGGGTGGAGGATCATGGGAAAGTTCTCTGTGTTTTTTTTTTTTATCTGTTGCTGCTTCAGAAATGTAACTAGATTTTTCAAATTGTCTCTCTTTGCCGTTTTTTTGTGTTACCGTTGAAATGTCTTGCGAAATCTGGATACTTCCTCATCGAGAATTAATGTTTGATTTTGTTATTCTATTCTATCTAGAGATACACTTTCTTTCATGTTTAACAAGTAATGCAAACTCGGTTTTTTTCACATAGAGGAAGAAATAAACGATGAATTTGTGAGAGGAATTCTGCGAGAATGGAGGTACGGAGTCGTTATGGCGAAATATCATTATAGTCAGAACTACATTTCTTTTTAGTGATATGACTCGATTTTAAAAAGTAAAAAATCCAAAAAAAGTTTTCTTTATTCCACTTTCTCTTATGTTTGCACAATATGGCGTAGACTTTTAGGTTTCTAGTCAGTGATGAGAACTGGTTTATAATTTTATCTCCTTTCTTTAGGAGCTAAGATTAAAATTTATAGAGTATTAAAACTTCAATGACTAGACTGAACTAAGCCAGGGAAAGTCGATAACCGAGTCCCCTATACTATTTGGTTCAACTTCGGATGCTTTCTGTATAAAGTTTTAATTTAATATTAAATCGCTTCTTGTCTATTTCATGGATCTGGTTGGCTTGGCAAAGACCACTGTTGTTCTTCAGCGTTGTCATTGTCGCCAGTAATCGTTTCTGATGCACTAGTGTTATTATTATTATTATTATTATTTGCCTGTTCTTGATTAAACTTAACTATTATCTATAGTTCTTTCCTCTTTCTTGCTTCTTTCTTCCTCAAAGAGCTTGAGGTAGCAATATAAATATTACCTATAACCATTTTCCTGTTAGAGTATTGATCGTTTAGAGCTTCATAAACTGGCACTTATACGTCAACAATATTTAAAAAAAAAAATGTCTTGTTTCTTCTCTAAATTCTGTGAGTTTGAAATTAAACTTATCTGAATATTTTCTGCTTTTAAACTTTAATAAGTTCCTGTATTAAGCTTGATAAGCTTTTAACATTTGTCAAATTCTTTTGCTAGAAACAACAGGGATAGAAGCTGCTTGATCATATTTGTTCTATTATGGGAAATAAAGTGTCACATATTCGCTTACAGAAGGATCCTTCTATAAAGCAATTTTGAGGTTATTTCTAATATAACAGTAGCACTAGAGTCGTCAGTATTGTGTTCATCTTCAAGCAAATCACTAAATTTTCCAAAAATAGAACGCTCCGATATTTGTCTTATCTTCACTAATTTAGACTGAGCCGTTTTTACTAACAGCAAAGCACAGAAGCACAAACTAACAAATCAGTTACGTTAATCAGTTGCATAATGGATGGAGGGGAGACGCCAACTCAACGGAACTCGGCAAAGGTACTGATTTGAAACCAGCTCTGTCCTTTTCATCGGACGTAGGCAAATCCCCGCCTTATCTCAATAACAACTTCTACAGCGATAACTCAGTGCCGTGCAGGGAAAAAGTAAAACTATTTTTGTACTTTTATTCATATGACAATGATTAATGAAAGCTTTTTATTTCATAATCGAGGCACGCAAAAATCCTTAAAAACCTGCAAAAAGTGTGTTCTTATGAAACTTTAACGTCCTTGCGGCACCTCAAGATATACTCTAATATTTTTTTTATAATTTTTATTTATCTTATCTATACCAAAAGGCAACTTTTCCGCGCTATTACAAATAAAAAATCAGAAGTTGATTATTTCGTCAAAAAACTCTAAATTTTGTAGCAAAAATTTCAATTTTTTGAAACTTTAACGTCCTTGCGGCACCTCAAGACCCGGTCCAATATTTTTAATATTTATAATTTATTTTATCTGCACCAAAATACAATTTTTCCGTGCTATTACAAATTAAAAATCAAAAATTGATTTTTTCGTTCCACCTTAATGTACATATATTTCTTCTGAAATTTAAATTTAAAAAAATTTACCTTTTGAGTGAAAAGAACGCATACCTAATTTAATAAGTGTAAGACAACATATCTAACTCTTAAAGTTTTGAGTTTCTGTACGGACAGATAGATGGACATCATTCTGGAACTGTTTTTTACCCCAGGCTCTTGGAAGCTGTATATCGTGCATTTCTGTTAACATTTGGATGTCGAATTTTCCGATGATATATCTGTATTTCTGATTTCTCTTTCTGTATCTCGCATGTGAAAAGTTAAAGGGAAACAGGGATTGAAATGGAAGCGTATTTAATCTATACATTCTGCTGGAAACATAAATCCTTGCAAATTCTCCTGTTATAAAAAATAAGATCATCAATAAAAAATTAATGAAATTGCTGCAAGCATCCATTTGTATTAAATCTGTAATATTCTGATGCCAATCTTATAACGTAAAACCATTTTCCTGTTTCTAATATCTTTGAGAAATTTTATTTCACAATCTCAAAATTCGAATCCATAAAAGAGTAAGTACATCATAAATATCATTCAAGAATCACATTCTAATTTAGAAATTTTTTTTTGTTATTTAATCTCTTCTTTAAAAAAAATAAAAAGAATTATTTAGTGTGAAGAATTTCAAAAAATTCACATTGAAGACAATTGTGAGAAAAAATAAATGTTACTATTTCGTTGTCTGTACTCTGTTTGCTTAACATTTGAAAATGGCAAAAAGCAACAGACAGAGGTTGAAAGAAGTCAATGAACGTCTCTCTCTTTGGATGAATCATCGCTTGCAAACAACTGATACATCAACATTTCACGATTTTGAATTTTCTTACATCAGCATTGTCAACAAAATAATTTTGTTTAATACTACGTTAAACAGAAAAAATAGACAGCTATATATACATTTTATCATTTTTTACAGGTTATTTACATTGTTTATTGCACTTATGGTTGTCTAAATAAATAAAAGCAAAAATTAATAAATAGTTTGCATGCTAAATAAATCCAAACTACAATTGCATTATGCATCCTGTCCTCATTATTTCACAAATACTAGGATGAACAAAATAGGTTTGAATAAAAATTTTGCTACAAATCATTCCTCTTCATTTGCGATTCTTTAGATTTTTCACAGAATTTTTTTATAGAACAAAAGAATTCATATATAGAAAAATCTTGTATTTAGTATAGGCATCAGTATTGAAATAAACAATTATAATTATTTTAAATCTATCTATCTCTATAAATATAAAGTATATATTCTTCGGCGGTTACATTCAAGTTTCCCGCATGGCCTCTGGCTAGGTCGGGGTCTCACACAGTATATCTATATAAATTATCCATCTTTAAAATTATTAATCGTTTTCGGGTAAAATTACTTTTTGGTCTTTTAAAAAATTTCAATATCACAATCAGATATTTTTCTTGAATTTACCAGATTTAAATTTTCTTGGTACATGTGATATTTTCGTCTTAATTCAATAGAGAGTGACAGAAGATTATTTAAATTACAATATTTTATAAAAAGGTATTTTTACAATTAAAATATGCACGTTTTTCTAAACTGCTTATACTTAAGTGCGTGCAGAAATTTCGGCTCCTGTTAATATTAAATATTATTTAGTCCTCGTATCTGTTGTTTACAACATTCAACAGTTCATTTAAAACGTGATGATTGTATTCTTACTTTGATATAAATAGTTATTAAGTAAAAAATATTTTAAATTTTGTTTGCAAAAACTAAATAATCCAAGAGGTGTTAGAGATGGTTTCATAATAATGAATTTTCAGTTTATTATTAATGAAAAATAAAAATATTTTCATTTGAAAAAACACTATATATATAATTTCGCAGAGAATGTAATAAGAGCAAAAATTAAGTCACTAATATACATGATTCATGAATTAATATGCATTTGAACTGCTGAAAATTTAATTTTAATTCTTGATTTTATTATGAACCAATCGCCTCGGGCGATCAGCTGATTAGCCGAAATGATTGGTTAGGTAAAATCAATTAATTTTTTTAAAAATTGTTTAATCTGAGTATCTTTCTCAAAAAGGCATTTTTATATTTAAAATTTTAATAGTAATGTAGCTCGCTCTATGTTAAAATACTTGTATAATTATGTTTATTGAGTAATGTACCTGCCTAACTTTGATTTAGTTAAAAGAAATAAGTGATTAACTAATTGGGTAACAGGCTTGCTGGTTGGGTAACTGGGTAACATGCATCGATGCACATTTGTAGAACATATAGAGACAAAAAAAAAAAAAAAAATTAAAGTTTTTCAAAGTTTATGATTGTTTGAAATTTTCCCGACAGAATATATTTAATGATTTACATAATACAATTTATACTCGAGTATCCGGTTCGCGATTATCTGACTTCTGGTAAACCTCTTTATCTAATTAAATGAAGAAGGCAAGGCGTTGAATTGGTAACATTGCATTAGAAGCAAGCGTCTGCTACGATCCTCCAACGTATCGTTTGCAAAGTTGTGATAGGAAAAGAGTAGCGTTCTGCTCGTTGTTCATCGTTTCGCAAGTGTGTATGTAACGCACCTCAATTATTGCCGCTGTTCCTGATTATAATTGCACAGTAAGTTCAGTATTAGTAAATTGGTCTTGGGGTATGCTTAGTATTTTTTTAAGAGTACCACTGTGAAGATTACAGAATTTATATTAAAATGTGAACAGTTTATATACTTTAATTTACCTTTTTTCTAATAAATTTTTGAAACGTGCAATGTAGTATATAAACATATATGAACTACCAGTATAGAGCCTTCTATTTTAATTCGACACGTTACCGGTAATTTCTTCTATGATTCACTGGGAATGCATTCACATTCCACATGGCTTGAGATAAATGGTGGGCTTATTACTCAATAAGAAGTGAGAAAATATGTATTATAACAATGAGTTATTATATAAAAACATAGTCTTCTGGTATTGGTGGGCCAAGAAATGAGTTCATAGAACTCCGGCCTATCCGGCGTTTTTGTTATCCGGATTGTTCTTCCCCCACATTAGGCCGGACACTCGGGAGTGTACTGTATGTCAAAGGATTATTAATTGAAATTTTTTTGACTCAAAAATGCAAGAAAGCAAAGATTCAAGCTATAAAAAGCTATAATAAACTATTTAAAATAGCGCCAACGTTAAAAGAAATCATAATTTCTTACTTCTAAACATATTAGCTGTAATTGCTGCAGTATTTAAAAATTTTATTAAGTTATCCGCATACGTTCGGAGACCATTTTGAAAAATATCTTTAAAATAAATATTGTAATTACATTTTGTTGATCATCATTGCATAAAAATTTCAATCTAAGCATTACAAACTTTTATAATTATCTCATTTTTATGAAGTTAAATTATGGAGCAAAATTTGACAAAAATTTACAAAATTAAAAGATAAAACTGCAAATAAAAAATGTTTAAATATTTTAAACACATTTGTCTAGAGAAAGTAGTAGAAACTCACAAAAATTCGCAAAAATAAATATTTTTTAATAAGTTTTTGAATGAATAATATAGAATTTTCTTAATATACAAGGCAATAATGGGCAATAAAATTCAAGATTGAGAGCAATTGGGATTATTTTAGTACATTCCCTAGAGAATGACATGTAAAATCTACTACCAAGTTTGGAAGTTGTAGCACAGAAAGAAGTCGGGAAAAATCATGTCACGTTTGTAGGTATTTTATGAAATTTTCGATTTTGAGAAAAATGCATTTAAAGTACAAAAAAAAATATTTTTAAATATAAAGTCATGGAATAATTTATTTAAGAACTATCACATTTATATATTTCACCTCCCTTTTTCCCGAGCAAATTTATTAGTTTTGCAAAAAATTGTCTGCGAACTATCTCTTTCTTTTTAAAACTTTTGTATTTAAAGTTAAAAAGACAGATGCAGAAAACTTTAAAAATAATTCATAGAGATAAAATAATGATAATATAGAAAAAAAATTTAAACGAATTTATATAATCGAAAATACTGAAAATTCCTTTCCAATCGTCACTTCCGATGAATTTAAAGGAACTTCCGGTTTCGTTTTAAGCTTTCGACGATTATATAAAATGCACTAGTTTCCTTTCTGGGTGTCGTAGAAAGGAAATAAAAACAATTTGGGAAACTTAAAAGTATGAGCTTTCAAATAAAACAACAAAAATGATTTTCTAAAATTTGACCGAAAATTTTTAACTTTGTTGAATATCTTAAAAGCACGCTCCAAAGAGAAACTTATTCAATAAGGAAAAATAAGCCGAATCTTTGTAACTTCATCACTAACAATGAAAGAAAAAAATGGTATGAAATTTTAGTAGCAACAATGAATACGATGTAGGTTCCATTCGCAATGAAAACATTGTTGTAAAATATGTTCAAAGATATCTTTAAAAGCTAATCAAATCTTGAATAAAGAATTTCACAAAGCTAATTTGATATCATTAAAAAAACAATTCTTATAACTTTCAAATGGTATAAAAGTGAGTTTTGAACAGGTGGTGACTGGTTTCAGGGATTTAAACATGATGATGTCAATACACAAAATAGAGAGAAAGTAAAGCATAAAAAAAAATCCAAGATACAGATTTCGAAGCATTACTTAAGGAAACAATCAATGATGAACGATGAGGAACAACAAATTATCAGTTTAAAAGTAGCATTGAAAGAGAAACATCCCGAATATGAGAAAAAACCTAACAGGATTATTTTTCAACATGACAATGCTCGTCCAAATGTTGCAAGACCAGTAAAAGAAACTTTACCATCACTTCGCCGAGCTGTGTTGTCCCAACCGCCGTATTCACCAGATGTTGCTCTTTCAGACTATTATACGTTTCATGAAAAGTATCATTTCTGTAGAAAGGTTTAAATATCATAATCTAATTTTAAAACCGGATTGCATCTAAACAATCAGACAATTTTCTTCACGTAATTCATTTGTTACTCGAAACCCTGCTAAATGCTATCATTTCTGGTCGGAAATGTTTTGATTAAATTGTCCTTTAAATTTTCATAATAAACAAGTTCCTTCTTTAACTTAAAAAAAAGATGGTGCATATTTATTCATCAAATATGAGAAAGCATTATGGAGAATATCCCAGTTGCAGCCGAAGATAATTACAGAATTAATAATAATTACAAGAATTTAATAATAATTACAATCAGTAATATTTTTATAACTTGACAATGTTATTAATAAAAATCAGTGATATTTTATAATAATCAGTGATAATAATAATAATAATAACAGTAAATAAACAATCAGCGATTTTTTTATAACTTAATAATCAGTGATATTTTTATTTGACAATCAGTTATTTAATAATAATCAGTGATAATAATAATAATAACAGTGAATAAACAATCAGTGATATTTTTATAGCGTATATTTTCTTATGCTTCCTGACATCAAAATGATACACTATCGAAAACGGTACCTGACAGGCGCCTTTGGCATGAAAAGGATTAAAATTCTCAATTAAATATGCAATACAGGGCAAATAACCTCATAATCAGCATTCGTGTCAGTAAAAATTCAAGTTGCTTTATGTAACTTGAAGGATTATTCTACCCACTTTTAATAATAGTACTTCATTGTGTAAAAAAATGTTTGACACCTCTTGCATATAAAACATTTCACGGCAAGAAAAAATGGCCATAATGCTTAATTTTTGCTTAATTATTAACAATTTATTGGCAAAGATGGCGGAGATTCTACTTTAGCCTATACGGCTGAATGGCGTTTTCATTCCAATCGTGTCCGTCTAGCGGCAAGTTTTAGGCCAACGTAATCAATCTGGAAAGCAGGGCACAACGTAAGATTAATTATTCAGTTAGCCCGCGTATCTGGACTTTATATTCTCAGCAAACTCAGCAAGTACAAAACGAATTAAATAAGTTTGGAGGCAATGTATCATTCTGAAAGTTTTAAAATAGTGAGACTTGGCACCTAGATGAATAACAGTTTCTTTTCATTAAGTGATATTTTTTTTTTAAACTTTGGTTTCTCGGGTAGTAAAATATCTGGCTGCGTCACTTAATGGTTTCTTTTCTAAAATATTTCTTATTAAAATGTGTACCACATACCTAAAAGATGGAAGTGTTTCTTAAGTATCTAAATAAGTGATAGAAATGAAAAATTTTTCAAATTAATTTTTAGAGTGCTAAAAAGAAAATCTAATTTTTTAATGATACTTCTGACTATCAAAAGCAAACGTATAAAGGAGTGAGGTGTTTGATCTAAATACTTTAATTAAATTTGATTTCATTTTATACATTTCAGTTGCTAATGTATGCTTAATTATTTTTTTCCGCTATTCATTGTAATTTAATTTCCGTTTAACGTCTCATTGACTAGCATTTAGTGCACCAATAAAAGAATGTTAAAGGAGCTTTTTGTTATTTTTAATATTTTTTTTCACTTTCTTATATACGAAGCATACAAAGAGAGAATATTGTACTCATCAAAGTATTGACTCGTCGATACTTTGACTAATCACCACACTCCAAACCTGACTGAGTCCGAAAAAAAACATTCTCTGAATCATGATAAGTGAGGGCAGCGGTTATCTAATAGTAAGGTCACGGCTTCGGCACCAGAGGGTTTTCAGGTTCGAGACCCGATTCCACCATCGTGTAAGCTTGTTTGGTGCACGCTAAATCCGTGGGGGGCCAAACGTCCTCCCATTGGTGTGGTGTGGAAGTTGGAGGGGGTGCCAGTACAGGTGTTGTCCTAGTCATCAAAGTTCCGAGGTCCATCCCGAAATAGCCCTAATGCTGTTTTGAAAACGGGACGTTAATATGACTAATCTAAACCAAGTATAAGTGAACACGATAAATTTAAAATGCAAAGAGCTAAATAGATAAAATTTGGTACAAAGAATTTGTGTCTAAAATGTAAATCCGCATGAAATTAAATTCGTCAACGTGTTGACAGTGCGTCGATCCGTGCATGCATGCAAACGCGATAGTTCAAAAACGTAACTTAAATAAATGAAATTTGATACATGACGTTGTACTATAATTGCTCCTCTATGTCAAATGTGTGGTGTGGAAGTTTGGAGTGGTGGGGACAAGTGTTGTCCTCGTCATCTGACATCGGCTAAAAATGACGATGTCTGTCCCAAAACAGCCTTAGTGTTGCTTTAAAGCGGGGTGTTAGCATAACTTTACTGAATTCTATACATCGTATACCGAAAAGACTGAATCTTGTCCAAACAAGAACTGTCCTCGAATTCCTTTAATGATAGTGAATGCTAAGATAAAGATGCTTCCTCTTGACTGTGACCTGACACTTGTTACTGAAATTATGTTTCATCTTCCATGGTGAACACAACAGCAATTCAAATCAGCAGGATTTTCTAGCTGTGAAAGTATGCTAACACGAAATGGCTCATTTCTTGCAATTCAGCATTAGAAGAAAACCATTATTGTATCTAGAATCTTCTTTTTGGCTTATTGAATTTAAAATTCACTAATGGCAAGATGAAGAACCCATTTATTTAATATACGTCGGTGAATTTTTGAGTTGGCACGATTTACATGTAACGACAAAAGAAAATTTGTTGCAGATCCATAAGTTTGATGACAACGTCATACAGAGAATTTCATTATCTACCTACGTATTCACGTTTTTGAGTTATCCTGCCTACGCGCATACGGAAGGATAGACAATTACTCTCTTCAGGGATTTCATCCAAAATTTATGTGATATCTGTAATTATTAGTTATATTTTAATTATACTATATTAACGTTCCGTTTTTAAAGCAACACTAGAGCCGCGTAATTCTGAACCGCGGTCAGATGACAAGAACGATACCTCAGCTGGCACCCCCTCACCTCCAAACTTCACCTGACGTTTGGCCCCGATGGATTTAAAGTGCCCCAGATCCCCTTACGAGGCGGTTCTTCGGTTGAATTGGGTCTCGAACCTAAAACGCTCCGGTTATTATGCTATTAAGAACATGAATCCGACTTCATCAATATAAATCATTGCAAATTTCAACTATCGTGATCTTAGATGAACATGGCTCTAAAATTGTATTTTCTCAAATTCTGGGAGTTTCAAAATATAGAGATTTATGAAAATGTCGAAGTTGTATTTTATGACTTTCAGTGTTAAATGAGACAATAATGTTTTGAACTTCGTACCACTAAACAAAGTATGAAATTTTTTATTCATTTTATTATTCGTGGTTTTTTTTTCACATATTGTTATGCTAATTAAGCCACCATGTTATTTGTAGCTTGAGATTTTTGCTGTATGTAGAAATTTATTTTCTTTTTCCCTTCAATATAAAACTTTAAAAAATAATAATAATAAATAGGAAAAATGTATTACATTTGTAGGACGATCATTCTTTTCTTCAAACAGAACTCCTTTATGTTTCGTAAAATATTGCTTACACTTTCTTAAAAGTCTGTTCTCACATAAATGAAAAGTTCGTGGAGTCAGATCCCTTTACATTATTGAACAGGCAGCAAAACGAGATCCTTCTTAAAAGAAACGAAAACTTTCTTAGAATTCCACCTCGGCGGATCTCGAGAGAATTTACAAACATTCGACGTTTTTGTTTTCGAACATACAAGAGATAGAGGGAGCTTAATTTGCTGTTTTTCAAGCACACGGTTTAAAAGACGTGGCAAAATTTCAGATTAACACCAAAAAGGAACGGAATTAATACTGTCCACCGAAAATTCCGAAAAAGTTTTTTGAAAGTATTTGTTCCAAGCGGAAATTCAACGAATATTTACTTCAAATTTTGTTTAGTTATATTGACGTCCCGTTTTAAAGCAACACTAGGGCTATTTTGGGACGACCTCGTCATTTTGAGCAGCGGTCAGATGATGAGAACGACCCCTGAGCTGGCACTTCCCTCTTCAAACTTCCACACCACACCAGCGGGAAATATTTACTTCAATTAGAAGTTTCAGTAGTTAGAATTCGATAATATTCATTCACTATTTGGTTTTCTTTTCAATATTATCTTATAGATCATCGATTCTTAACCTGTGGGGCGCGCCCCCATGGGGGGCGCGAGCACACTAGAGGGGGGGGGGCGTGAGAATATCCAGGAGAAAATATTATTTAAAATATTAAAAAAAATGATTAACTGACTGAAAGGAAAGCACACATACACATAGAAAACAAAATACATTTCGACAAATTTAATAATTTATTAAAGTAAAACAACTTACTAAATCTAAACATACTAAATTTAAACAAATTTAATCATTATTAGTGACTTCTTTGGGCCTGTCTTGAAGAGCAAAGTTTTTCGGAGGAATGCTAAATATTAGAAATAGCCACTCTCAGTTCTGCCGAGATCTATATTTTTTCTTCAAAGAAACCACAGCAGAAAATCCAGTTTCACAAAGGTAGGATGTTGAAAATGGTAATAGGATGCGAAATGCCCTTGTTTTTAGTGCAGAAAAATCATCCTATACTCCTGCCCAAAATTCAAATAGTGATTTATTACTAAATTGTCTTTTAGTTTCGTCACTTGTCGTGAAGTCTATGAATTTTCTTCCTCATCAATTGAGAGTCCTTCGGAAGTCTTATGAAATGGATCCCTAACTCACTCGTAACTTGCTATCAGTTTGTCGTCAGCAAGAAAATACTTTTTAAAATTCTTTGCCAGCATGGCTAAATGATTTTCGAGCAACAACTCGGTTTGCGGTTATACAAACAACTTTTACACGCTCTTCTTTAACCTTGTAAGTTTTAGTACAATCATCCACATTTGCAAACATTATTAGATTTCTTTGCTTTAAATTTCTGCTCCACAATTCCAATTTTCTACAAAAAGCATTAACTTTATCACTCGTATCCAACATATGTCTATTTGCTCCTTGGAGTTGAAGATTCAAGCTATTTAATTTCTCGAATATGTCGACCAAGTAGCTCACTTTCATCACAAATAAATCATCGCGAAAATTCTCGGCCTCCGGTCTGTTTTCTTCTTCTAGAAAAATGGCGATTTCTTCTCTTAATTCATAAACACGTTGCAAAAATTTCCCACGTGATAACCATCTTGCCTCGCAATAAAATAGTAACGCTGTATGTATTGAACCCAGGTCTTTACAAAGTGCGGACAAGATTCTAGATTTCAGGGGGTCTCATTTTAATATAATTTTCTACGGTTACAACCGCAGTTAACACAATATTCAGACCTGGGCTCATTTCTTTCAAAGCCAAAGCTTCTCTGTGGATCGTGCAATATGTCCAGACGCACTGAGGCGATTTTTGTTTTACAAGTGCTTGTATACCTTGGAATCTTGCAGACATTCCGACGCAATTTTCCCATTATATATTTGTCTCGTTCATAAAATCATTTAAAATAGCGAATAATGCGAGGGCCGTTGTTTTGAGTTCTATTGGTTTGCAGAAAAGTAGTTCTTCTACTACTGAGATATTATCACAAAATCGAACATAGGCAATTAAATGAGCATCTTTATTAGTATCTGTTGCTTCGTCAAGCTGTATTGAAAACAATTTGTCACGCAACTTCAAGAAAAGCTGACACTGTACATCTTCAGCTATATCACTAATTTGACGAGCAACAGCATCATTTGAAAAAGATACGGACTGCAATTGTTTTGAAAAAATATTTCCAAACATAGTTTCTACAATCTCAATTGTTGCTGGCAAAATAAGCTCTTCCCCAATGATGTGAGGTTTTTTACATCTTGCTATTTTATATGAAACTTTGTAAGATGCAATTAAAGCTTTTTTATTCACAGACAAAGTTTCTTTAAAAAATGATTTTTGCTTTTTATTTGATTTTAATTTTAATTCGAAGAATACTCTGGGTTTGTTGACGTACTCACTATGAAGCGTTTCCAAATGTCGTTTAAGTTTATTAGGTTTCATGTTGCCTGCGGCCAATATTTTTCAGCAAATGATACACAGGACTTCTTCATTTACTTCAGTACTGGTAAAACCAAAATTTAAGTATTCTTGAGAATATTTTCTTGATTTTATTTTCGTAACCACGCTCGTCTGTGTACTTGTTGATGCTTGACTGTCGTCTAACGCTCACTTACTTCCGCTTAAGAAATTATCCATGAGTCTGCATAAATCTGCTGCCCTAAATATTTAATATGGTGAATTAAAATTAACACGAAAACATATATAACATACGCATTCACGATATATTCAATAGCGATAGAAGGATCGACTTGAATGAGACTGCCTGGAATTGAAACTTGCGTTATCGGACATTTTCCTTCTTCCTATGAGAAAACATCTGCGCATGCTCGAGACGGCATCGGTCGTGTGGATTCTCTTCCACAAACATTACTTGTTTTTTTCTCTTTTGTTTAGTCATGCTTCTGTTTTATTTCTTTTATTATTCGAAAAAATGTATTCCCAGTTTCTAAATTCAGCTCACCCCGTCTAGGTTAACTTTCATTAAAGAATTGTTCTACTTTCATATTCTTTTAATGTTATGTCCCTGTTTGGCTTTCATTTCAAATATAATATTTAAATTTTCTCCGCTTTCATTCGCGTCATCTGTTCACCGCCCGCTTTGCAAAATGCCAGATGTGGTTTCTCGCCAATGTTGGCTTGCGTTTATTCTTTTTTTTTTTTTTTTTTTTGACAGTTAGTTAAAAATAATTTAAAATCAGAATACAAAATACTCAATATACATTACTGTTTTAAACATTTTATTGTAAGCGGGGGGAGGAGGGGGGCGAGATGAAAATTATGATTGAAAACTGGGCCGCGAATACTGAAAGGTTGAGAAACGCTGTTATAGATTGTTTCTATCCTAAAAATATATTGTTATTATTCTATTATTTATTATTTTTCAGTTGGTCGGATCTAAAAAAAGTAATTTTTAAAATATATTTTTCTCCATTATTAAAAAAATAAAGTGTATTTTAATCACGATATTTCGTCTTGACCAATATTGTGTAAAGGAAGGCGGCTCATACTTTTTTTCTAGGCTTAGTTTTATTAACGTCCCGTTTTAAAGCGACACTAGGGCTGTTATGAGACGGACCATGTAATTTTGAACCGCGGTCAGGACGAAGACGACGCCTGAGCTGGCACCCTTTCTCTCCAACTTTCCATATCACATGAAGGATGTTTGTCTCCGAAGGAATTATCGTGCACCGGAGCTGCTTACATTACAGTTCTTCGGTGGAATTGAGTCTCGAACTTGAAACCCTTCGGTTTCAAAGCCGGAACCTTACCATTAGGCCACCGTGGCTCTAAGTGCGGTTCGGAAGATCACTTTCGCTGTATTATTGCAGTTATTATTGCAGATTCGAATATCAAATTGAAATACTTTTATTTTTTCCGTGTTTTTTTAGCTAAAAACTTGCATTTTTTTAAAAAATTTAAAATCCTGTGATTATAATTGCAGTTCTATGCCAAATGTTACAAAATATACAACAGGAAAGCATAGTCATCGTCATAAGTTTCGATCAATCTCTGCGTTTCAGATAGCCTTCAATTCGAAAAAACATTTTTTGGAATCACATCTCTTTGCGTGAACTTAAAATAATAAGATCGTAACGGATGGTGTTATTTCACATCTGTAGATTTCCATAAAATGCTGATCGAAATGAATTCAGTGGATAGTTTAGTTATATTAACGTCCCGTTGTAAAACGATGCTACGGCTGTTTTGGGACGGACCTCGTCATTTTCAATCGTGGACAGATGACGAGGGCAACACCTGAGCTGGCATCCCCCTCTCTGCTGACGGATTTAACGTGCACCAGACCCCCTTACACGACAGTTCTTCGGTGGAATCGGGTTTCGAACGTGAAACCCTACGGCTCACGAGCCGAGACCTTACCACCAAGCCACCGCGGCCCCATTAATTCAGTGGAAGTCTGTCAATTCAAGCACAAGTGAACACGATAATCGATATAAATCGATATAATTCGATATAAATCATATAGAGATTAATAAAATTTAGTGCAAAGTTTTCGCATTAGAAAATGTAGATTCTCTTCAAATTTCCCGCCAAATTCTGTGAAAGGGTGAATCGTCTGTTGGTTTACTTTCGCATTCATTAATAATTCGCATTCACCATAATGAGTGAAAAAAAGGAATAATTTAAATCAATGAAATCTGATTAAATCTTATCATGTGATCAAATAAAACTATTGATCTTGTGATTGTAATTGAAACTCTATGCCAAATTTTATTTTCAATCAATCGGAAAAAGCATCCAAAATGCGTATTAAATTTTTGGTATTTGGGACCGCATACCAGGAGTTGATTGCTAGAAATCGCAATATAAATTTATTAAAAACGATAGATTATTGCCAAAGATTTTCATTTCTCAATTACCTTTCGTAATTTTCATACAAATCATTCGCCGATGTCCATAGTTGTGCGGGAGGAGGAGGGGGAGCAGGGAGTGCGATGATTCGTTCATCAGAGTGTATGCGAGAAAAATTTGTGAATATCATTTCCGCGGTTTTCATAATCTTGTATTATACAAGAAAACTTAACTTGCAGTATTGACACACTTTTATAACATAAGAAAGATTATAACAATTACAAATTAAATCACTGTTGGCGGCTAAGTGATGTAAAAGTTATATGCAAGGTAATAAAAATATATTTAATAACAGCCTTTAAAGAAAAGTTCAGGGACATAGAAGTATTTGCTTTTTTAGAAATATATATAGTATTTTAATGTACAAAATACTTTTAATATAATAATAATATTAATTATTATATGATAATTCACAAAATCCTCTTATCAATTTCATGAAATAAATTTTAAACTTCATAGCCGAACGGAAAATTTCAAACAATACGAAACGATTCTCAAAAACAGTAGTAACCTAAATTCAGTGTCGAGATAGCCTGGTTGGTAGGGCGTTGACTTCATATCCCATGGGTTGTGAGTTCGAACCCTCTTCGTCTGAAGACTCTCCGTGTATATGGTAGCTGGTGCAAGTATAAATCTGGCATGACCACAAAGTCCTCAATGTCGAGACAATACCTTTGCAGGTACTGGTTCAGAGGTGACCGTTCTCTGATTCAGTTCTAAATTACGATCAGTGAATGAAATTCATGTATGAAGTTCGCCCCATAAAAATCATTATGATGCATGAGTAGTTAAGTCGTACTCATGGTGCTACTGAAACAAGAGATGCTCTGTGGACTTAAAATCGCTAACTTGTCAATGACAAATATCATAAGAAACAGCAACCTAATTTCTTGTTTAATTATTGAGAATTTTAAATGAAAAAATATAACAATGGCAATGGTAACTCGACGGAAATAAATAAATGATTCATAATATCTATAATATTTTTTATTCAGTAGCAATGTTGACAACATTTAAGATTTTTTTTCTATGTACTGAAAAATATTTTTTTAATTCATAAAATATTAACTTCTAACTTAGTCATCACTAAAGCCTAACTTTGTGTAATATTTAGGAGCAAAATTTGAGGAAAACCTTTTGTGTTGTTTGGTTTCTGTGAATTGTTTAAGAATATCCACTTTTATTTATATAGATTACGTGATACAATTTCGTGTTGTTCGTCGAAGAAGATTGTTAGATTATCCAACATTTTTTCATCTTGCTTCTAGGTCCTGACTTAATTTTTACCTCTTCCCCTGGGCTTTCTTCTAGTTCATTGTTCTTCTTGCAACTGCTTTTCCCATCTCCAGCTCCGCCCCTTCCCTGCTCTGCCCCGCCCCATCCCCAATACGTCAGATTCGGAGTGACAGCCGCCCTCCGTTCTCATCTATTTCGATTGCGCTTTTGATTTTTAAAGACAAGGAAATATCCTCTTTTTCCTCTCGGTATGTTTATTGCATTGACTTTTTTTTTTCTAAGACAAAAAATTAAACTAGAAACTTTTTATAAGGTTTCAGTTTACTTAATGAGACAATCTGATAGATCTATAAATTTTTATTTCTTTGCCATGTTGTGAGTTAAAATACATCGTCAGCTACGAAATGTTTAAAGAGAAGGTATTCCAATCGTCAATAAATTCGATCTCGGAAATTTGAAGAATATCCATGAGTTCCGCAAATCCGGAAAAAGCAAGACTGGAGAAATTGCTGTCTCTCTCTCAGTACAGGAGCACGACGATTCAAATGCATAACAAGCTAGAAGAATGAAATTCGGTACGTGGCATTTACAACAAGAAAATTTAGAGTTCTGTCTAATTTTGGAAGGAATCGGACAAATTTGTCTGTCTGCATGCACTGTAACATAACAATTCAAGAAAACAGAAAACTAGACTGTTGAAATTTGGCATGTAGTTTTATCATTAGAATTGTAACTGTTTTATCGATTTGCTTAATCGACTATGTAAAAACCGGATAAATAAAAAGCACAGGTTAGATAAGTGAAATTTATTATTACATGACTCACACAGTCATTAGCCTGTGTTAAAATTTAAGCCCATTTAGTCAAAGTGAGGATGTCCAAATGCGTAACTCGATTCTGTCTATTAAAACTTGGAAGTTTAACGGAAGTTGCGCTATATTTTGGATGCAGTATGTCCATTAAAATTCTGCCTCGCAGTAATTTTAAAACGGAGACGAATATTGCCACAAAATTGTTGTCTAGGTATAATAAACTGGCCACTTCCCGATGAGATCGGCGACATCGCCACCTGGTGACAAGCAACAGAGGTAATGTTCTAATATAAAAAACAGTAAAAGATAAATGGAAAAATTATTTGCAAAATTGTAGATATTCTTTGATTTTATAAGAAAAAGCCCCTTGAGAGCAATAATGTTAAAAATAATAATAAAAAAAATGGTGACTAGTATTGCCACAAAACTATTGTCTAAGTATAATAAACAGACCAAGCGCTGCACGATTTATGAAAGAATGGGGTTAATAATTTAAAAGCGACGGTTTCCCTTATTATCTTACGAAGTATATAAATCTCATTTGCAAGACTGATAATAAGTATCTGAGTACTCATGGCATTCACAAAGTTGCGCAAGTTTCACAATTTTATGCGGAAGTGGAAAGAGTGTAACATTTCTAGTTAAGGCTAAGCGAGAAAGTTTTAGGAGTCCACTCCAGCTGGTTGTTATAGTTGTTATATTTTTGTAAGAGAATGCTCAAAGATTTTCTTTCTTTTAATTTTAAATGTAGTAATAATCTGAATTTTGTTTTTTTTTTGGGGGGGGGGTTGTAAGCTATTCCGGGCAGCCCTTAATTGTTATTCATTTTCAAAAAACACTTTTATTTTCATTTTTTTCAACAATAACCAAAATTTTTTATTTAATCTTAATCAAATCTTGTTTCTGTAATTGTATACAAAATAATTAAAGCGGTAGTTTAAAACTTACCAAACATTATTGGTAAAAAGAAATGGTGAAATGCGTGATAATTTGGGAGGGAGAGACTAAAAAAAAAAAGAGCAAAGAGTGTAAGAATTTTGTAACTTTTTTCCAATGTCTTCGTGTCATGGTTTTCGTGCAGACGATCTACATGGGGAAGAGGGGTGATAACGCTGCAGTTACAAATCGTCCAGTCGCGTGTTGCTTCAGAGGGAGTGAGCAATTCTGTTCAAAACATTTCCTGAGAAATCTTCTTGCTTCATGAAACGTCTTTTTTTTTTTTCTTTTTTTTTAGGCTTCTTATCCTTTTCTTTGTTTTCACCTATAGTAAGCCTCATTAGGAACACTTTTAGTCGTCGGGGTACAAAATACCATGGCTCAGGAAAAAAAATGGAGGGAAAAAAAAACCTTAAGAAACTTTTTTACTCAAATGAGAGTTTGTTGTGCCTATAAAGTAACAATATAAATTTGATAATATAAAGCAAAAGTAGGTAAATAATACAAAGTAAAAATATAAATTTGACACAGTTTATATTTTGTTTTATATTTATAGCTTTCTTCCTTAATTTTAAACAACTAAATATTCTTTATTATTATTATTCTTAAGATAAGTCATATATATGTTCTGTATTTCAAGTTTATAAACTCGAATGAGAAAAATTAAATTGTGTAATTTTTGTAATGCTCACATAGGGCACAATCCATCCATTAACTAATAAACCAATGGACTTTTAAAGATACTTATTTATTTAAGCTCAAAATTAATTATTACTGGTAAAGCTTTGTTTGGCTGGAAGGTCTCTCAGATCTTTTTGATATATTCTGCGTTCTTAGAGTCATTTTCACAGATCTTCGAGGAGTGCAGATTCATTTTTTGCGCATCGCCCATCGCAAAACACCTGAAACTCCAATTCCAATTCCGATCCCTCAGATCTCAATGCCCAGAGTGGCAAGACTTTCTTTCCTCTTTTTTTATTGATGTTTTTAAAAATGATAAACTGTAGCTGTCTCTTACAAAAGAGCCTAAAGAATGAGAAAATTTCCTTTAGAAATTCTAAAAAATTATCATGTACATGATTGACGCCAATGTTTTACTCTTCCTTTATGATGCTATATAAAACGTATAACCTCCCAGATGAGAATGATATATAAAAAAGCTAATAAAGGCAAACATCTTTAAGAAATAAGGATATTAGAGAATATTTTACCTGAGAGATTTTTTAGTCTAATGAATACTTAGAATAATATTTATTCAAACGAAAAACTAGGAGTCAACTTAGAGATAACTAAAAGAGAAGTATCATTCTTAGAACGGTTGTATTCTGAAAAACATTTCCTGACATTCTTTTCCATAATCTTGTCCGAAAATGTTGTTATCTCCAATTTTCTTCAATCAGAAAGTGTAATCGCAATCTGATATATCCGGATAATAAGGAATATAATGAGAGCATTCCCTTAGAATTGACTCTTTATAAGCAAAAATGGCAACTTTTGGATTCCTTTCTTCATAATCTTAACATGCTGAAGAATATCATGAGAGCGATCCGTTTGAATTAATCATTTATAGGCTAAAACGTCGATTTCTGAACCTTCTCCTTCATTATCTTGTCAGAAAGTATTTTCCTTTCTAAATAATTTCTAATTTAAATTCATTTATAAACAAGAAATGTCAATTTTTGAAACTTCCTCTTTCGTAATTTTGTCAGAAAACATTAGCTTTCTTAATTTCGAAAGTGCGGGAAATTGCAGTGCGATACGTTCTGATAGTAAGGAATATAATGAGAGCATTCCATTTGTATTGACTATACATGGTATAAAAATCATCAAATATTTTCACTGGAAATTTCGATAAGTAACTAGTCGACAGGAAATTTGATTTTCTGATACATAAGATGTAATTTATTTTGATTAATTTTAATAAATGACATATTTGGGTTGGGAGAAAATAAGATATTAGGTTGGATTTTTTTTTTTTTTTGTATTTATTCAGAATGAAATTTATTTTGCATAATTTTTTTTTATCTGGAATATCTTATTTTTTTTATCTTGAATATCTTATTTCGATCTCTTTTTGTAATCGACGTGTCCGATTTAACTGAGATTTGCTCTGTATGTGTAATTCTGCGTCCTCTTTCGTTTTCTACAATAATATTTAATGCAACTTTGATAGAAAACGGCATACGAAAAAAATTACAGTTTCACTCGCTTCTAGACGAGAACTAACGAAATATGTTTGTCCCATTTTTTGGGGATCCTTGTGTCTGATTTGGCTGAGATCTGTTGGCGTTCTTCAGATCAGACCGTTTGACACACAATCTGCCAAACTTGGAACATATGTACTTTAAAGACTAAGAAAGTGCACCTCGGGAATTTGAATATTTGAATATTTTAATTAGAATTTTAATTAAAAAGTAACCAAAAGTTAGAAGTTCCTGCACCTTAAGATACGAAAATATTTTACACAAAATTAATATTTTACATCATTTTAAAATCCAAAAATGATGTAAATCTTTAATGATACCAGTAATCTTAATCTTTAATGATACCAGTAAGGATTGGACAATTTTTCTTTAAATTTGGCAACATTTTTTATAAAATTTTTTTGCATACTTTAAACAATAGATTTGATTGTTGCATTGAATACCTTATTTATCATTCCATCAAATATTTAATCTCGAGACTTTTTTTGCATTTTTGAAAAGTAAGAAGAAAAGAAAAAAAAGATTCTGCCTAGTTTCGATCAAAAATATATATGAAAGTTAAATGCAAAAATTAGAAAATGGAAGAACCAGACATTTTGATTTTAATAGCGCTATGAGGTTATGAGACTTAACTCCTTTAGACTGAGTTATACAGATAGAGTAAGCACGTACAAGACTATTTAAATAATACGGTTTTTAATGACAGTGCCAATTTGCTGCATAACACATTAAATACGAACTCTGTTTGGGCGTCCTTTCCATTTAGCCCCGCACATCCGATTTCTTTGATATGCCGAAAACTAGAGATCTACGTAAAGTTGCGATACGATGCATGCATTTATTTGTGATCTCTAGATTAAAATTCATCCAAAGAAAAAAAAATTACAATGCTTCTGGTCAGTTAATAATGACTAATCATCATGGCGCTTAATATATTAAAAAATTTTATTTGTGGTCGCCTAAAGCGATTGTTTTATTTTTTGAGTGTAGATTGAAGGTCTTTGGAATGTTAATTATCATGTGACCGCTGGCCGGCACCATTGCGTTTCATTATTTTTTGATATTACCATTTATTTTTACTCGCTGTCGAGTTATTTTTTTCCTCATTTCTACAAACAGTCGATGCTTTCTCAAATGTGTAAATTTCATTTTGTTTAAATGAGTTCGTAAAATGCAACCCTAAAATCAATTTCTTTCATTATTATTCTTACCATTTCTAGAAATAACTAGTAACCAAAATCATGATCATTAAGCTGAAGATCGACTGTTTAATTACACCAACATAATAAAAAAGTGTATAATAAAATTCGTTAAATAGTGTAAACAGTTTTTTTTTCGGAAAATTTGTATTCGAAAGGCTAAAACAGAAAATCGTTAGCTTTCTCAAGTTGATGCACTCTGCATTTAAATCTTCAGAAGATAACAGCTGCCTTTGGCTCTTTGGAATCACACAGCTTCTCCATTTACGAAAGCAAACAATTGAGATTGAAACGAATAAAATTAATCCGCAGGCCCGAATCGATTTGATCGATGAATAGTCTAAAGTTTGAAGAATCGATTTCATCGATGAATGGTCTCGCGTGGATTGTTTGATCAGATGCCCCAAAAGCTAACAGTTCCCCGTTCTCGGAAGGATTACTAAATAACAGTAGTGTTTGAACAGCGGATTATTCCCGAAAGAGATTTCAAAGTTTGCTGAAGGGCAAGTGTTGCCTTTCATTTTCAAATTAATAAAGACTCTTTCTTTCAAAAAAAATTTTTTTTTTTCTTTTTTGGAACGGCGACTTACTTGAACTACAACGAAAGTGTTTGTTGTGTCTATAATAGTAACGGATCTGAAAAGTCGGTATCAAAACAATGCGTAGGCATTTTGAAAAAATTAGAGTATCAAAACAAGAACTTATTATCAAATCTTTATCCGGCAAAGGGCCGTTGAAGTGAAATTTCTTGGGATATAACGTATTTTGTAACTTTATTTTTCAAACTAAATTTACTTATAAAGTTCATGTAAAAAAATGGTACTAAAAACATTCCTTTTTCTATACTTTAGCACATCGCTGAACTGTATCGTTGCAAAAATATTTTTTTTTTTTTTATTAAAACTCTGGGGTGTTAAAACAAAAAAATTGTAAAAGGATGCAATAAGAAGGCTATTTGGGGGGGGGGGGGATAGACGTTGTATTCTGAAATGCCAGGGACAACATCTGAGTCAGCTCCCCGCAAATTTGATGTAAAAACCTTATACCGGATTTTCGCATTCCCAATATTTTTGAGCTATCTTTATCACAGACGGACAGACAGACATAAAGTCAAAAATGTGTTTTTTAATCTCAGGAAGGTTTAAAACGTGGAGATTCGCTAAAATCTTGAATTAGAATTTTTTGACGCTTACAATACATTCTCGATGTATAGGAGAGAGTAAAAAAGCATATCCACGCAGAAACATTCTGAATGAAATGTCAAACGACATTGCGTTTTGGATGTTGAAGTAAAGTGCGATTCCCTGACCTAATTGAATTTTCCTTTTCCGAAAGCAAAGCAAAGAGAAGGGGGGGGGGGTTGCGCAGATTGCGCGAACTCATCGGGTTTAGAGGACCCTCCATCGCCCGCATCATCATCTTTCGTGGGATCCCAAACGATAAATCCGAAGGTCACCCGTTGGAAAAAAAAAAAAATGGAAGAGGGGTGCTAATCCACTCTTACCCCGAGGCTGAGTGAAAGAACCCCCTATAGGGAGTCGATGATTTCTGTTATAGATACATGAAGGAGGGGAGGGAGAGTTTTATTATTATGATTTTTTTTTCAATCGTTTGTTGGGATTCGGAGCGCAGATGTTCCACGAGTCTCAAAAGTGCGGAAACTGCAAGTAGCGGAAGGATGGTTTGATGCTTTTTGATGTAGCCACTCGTCAAGTGGGGATCTTACATTTTTTGTTTTGCAGGAAACTGGCTAAAGCGACTCTCAGGTAATCATGTGTTGTAATTTTATATGGGCTCTTAATCCATAAGCTGCAACGATCTCCTTTTGGGATTTTGAAATTTTACGTACGCCACTCGGCGCCAAAAATATATTTGATACGCCTGACCATTTAGTTCCATTCTCTCTATATATATTTCTCTATATATATTCTGTCTCTATATATATTCATTCTCTCTCTATATATACATATAACAGTCAATATTATGTGTAGCAGAAAATTTGGTTTCTGTGCTTCATTTCTTTATAACAAGCAAACAAATTTGAAATTCATCGGTAAGTTGATCGGTATTTGAAGCATTATAATTTTGGCTTAGTTTTTTATATTACAATGAAAAGCTATACATAAATATGTAATTTAGAGGCTATAGTAATGATATGTAACTTACTCATTTTATTTCCTATTAAAACTGTTTTATTGATCATTTTGTAACGATACACTTTTTAAAAAGTATCAAATATTTTTTTAAAAAAAAACATAATTTGAATGTAATTGTACTGTTTCATAAATTTTTCTGCTCATATATTATTTATCAGGTCGAAAATTTTGAAAAAGTTCGCATTTAATGAGTTAAATGGAGCATAAAGTTGTTAACAATATTGAAATGATGATGGAAAAATTCTGCTGTGGAGCAAACGATGTTTGAGTAGTAATTATTGAATTAAGTAATTGCAAAACTAGCTCTGATAGGTTGAAATATAAATATCGATGTAATTGCAGTGACTGTCGGTGGATGGCAAAGTTTCATGATACTTTTAATGAGTAAAACATGAGTTGCGATTTCTAAACTGCTATCAATGCAGAATGAGATCCAAAAGGGATAGCTATATCCTCGGGAGTCTTAATTTTGTAACGAATGGTGAAGATGTAACGATACTGAAAATTTTGAGTAGCTAACTACTCATTAATATAAAAGAGGGGGATATTAGGATATGGAATTGTTGAGTGATATCTTGCTTTCCTACTCCTCAGCCAATCAGCTGTCTTGAATCGCAGTTATCTTATGTTTCCATGACGTCATGGTTAGAACTTTTCATCCGACAGCGATTTCAAAAACAAAGGCTTCAGTGCGTCCTTGTTTACATTTTTAAATTATGCGTTTAAGTCTGCAGAACAAAATTTTTAAACGATGTTCGCATAGAGCTCCGTTGAATTCTTATAACTGTTAAGTTCGTCTTAATACAAATACTTTAGTTCCCTTTTTTAATTGCTATATACTGCCCCGTAATGAGCGCCAGAAATATTGAACTAAGTACAGTAGACTCCCGAGTATCCGGCCTAATGTGGCGGAAAGGCATGCCGGCGAATAAAAAAGCCGAATAAGTCGGAGTTCTTTGAACTCATTTATTTGCTCACCAATACCAGAAGACACATTTTTTATACTAAAACTCATTGTCGTAGTACGTATGTTCTCACTTCTTATTGAGTACTAAACCCTCTATTTATCTCAAGTCACTTTTAATGTGAACACGGCCTGGTAAATTATAGAAACAGTTGCCGCTAACGTATCTAGTTAAAATAGAAGGTTCTGTACTGGTAGTTTATATATGTTTATATATCTCACTACAAGTTTCAGGAATTTATGAGAGAAAAAGAAAGTGAAAGGATATAAGCTGCCCACACTTTAACATAAATTCTGTAATGCTTAACTTAAATGCAGGAAGCATAAACATTGTTACCAATGCAACGCCTTCCCTTCTTCATTTAATTACGATGAATAGAAATCTAGGCTGGATAGTACGGAAGCCGAATAGTCGCGAACCGGATACTCGAGAGTGTATTGTAATAAAAAGTGGATGTATTCCCTTTTTAACGTCATTTGATATAATCATAGTATTCGAGAAAATGGATGAAAACATTTTGTGATATAGTATAAAAATTCAACACATCTAGAAATAGACATTTACCCGGCAAACTATCACATATACAAACACATAGTAACTGCCTACAAAGTATGCATAAAATAAAAAATTTTTAAATTGATTAGATGGAAAAGTTTGAGTAGCTCATTTACAGAAAGATAAGACATTACTCAAATATCCCTCAATGACCATCGGAATGAAATTATTTCAACAAACTATCAGCTGCAAAGCAAAGAAATAACGAATAATCCATTCTTCCGATTTTATATTTCTTGCTCATGCAATATATCTGAACAAATCTGAACACCTTCCGACAAGTGAAACTTTTTTTTAACTAACCTTAAACTGGCTAACGTTACTCGCATCATAAACTATTTTATTCCACATTTCTTGAAATTGATTCTGTATACGTTAATTTTCAATTAAATGGAAAACTGGGAATTACCGTAAAACCATAGAAAAAAATACATTTTGAAAACTTGTACAGTTGATAAATCATGGTTTTTCACAAGAGTAATATTATTATGAGATCTGTTAAAGAACAAACGCCATTGACATTTTTCAAAATTTGTTTTAATCAGAAAGTAGCGCAGCGAGTCAGGCATACCATGTTATTTTTCTTGTTAAAAATTTTGCAATATCAGCCACCGCATTCAATAACTTAATACCAGTTTTTTTTCTTAATTAATTCTCTTAATTAGTTTTCTTAATTCCTTAATTAATTCTCTTAATTAGTTTTCTTAATTCCTTAATTAATTCTTAATTAATTTTCTTAATTATTTTTTTCTTTTATTAATATCGGGAACTTTTGTTTAGATACTTATTAATTATCAGCTGTTCTTTTTCATTTCTGATATGAATACGATCTTGTAGATAGAATAAATAATTTGTCATTATTAAAATTCAAAAACTTAAAATTTTAGTTCTTGTAAAGAGAAAATAGTAATTTAAATTATTTATAAACAATTAAATTTATGTTTTTCTTTTAAAAATTGAATAGTAATTGGAGTCTTAACATTTAAAATTAAATAGTATTAAGGAATATAGATATTTATTTTGCCTAAAAAATAAAGAAAAAACATATTAATTAAAACTATTTGTAAATTTTAAATTTAATTTGAATAATTTTGAAAAATTAAAAAGAAAAAAAAATGTCGAACTGGAGATTGAGCTTTTTACCTCTTACGAAGTTATTATCTTGACAATCCTGTCGTTGCGCTGCTAAACGCGGAGACAAGTTACTAATATATCAGATATGCAAATTCTTTTCTCGGAATTGAGTGCCTATTGCGCTAATACTCTATGAATTATCATCTTAAAGTTTACTATCGTTACACTAAATCTCATTTCGGATTCAAGCAATACAAATAGTATTGAATGTGAAGTCATAGCATAAAGTATGAAGCCATGTTTTTTTTAATACTCTTTCGTTATAGTGCATAAAAGTAGAAGATATTTTTAATTAAAAAATCTTTGGATTAAAAGTGATTTAAGAAAAAGAAACAGACTCTGATAAACAGTACTCGAAGCAAATTTGAATTTGAATGTTATTTATATTATCTTTTAGATTCTAATGAATGCTTAAACTTTTTTTATGATACTCACAGTAGTTTAGATTCAACATCGTAATCATTTCAAAACCCGTTTCAACACCTAAACCGTTTCATTCTTTTATTATTATTATTATTATTATTTTTGTCTGGAACCCTAGAGTTTTGATGAAAAGAAACGTGATCTAATTTTTAATACAATTTTAAAAACACACTTTTTTAAATTTATAATTGATTTGGTTTTTAATTTTGATTTTATTCTTCATTGGTATATATTTGTAAACATATTCGAGCAGTTTGCGTGCCGAATAGAAGAAACATTTGAAAATTTAAAACTTTGATTTATTTCATTCCGGGAGGCATAGTTAAAGTACAAATAAAAAGCGGTAAAAGATGCTTCAGTCTACATCACGACTCGAGAAGAGAAGAACAAAAGAAACCGAAATTTTCCCTTCAATGGGTTTTACAATGAGATTAAGGCAGGGATTTTTTTGACGTGTCGATTTAGCATAGGGATATTTAGGTATCTTTAAAAGAATGCGTTAAGTATTAAGGATTTTTATCTTTTCACTCGGAGCGTAAGAACCCGCTGATTTCAGCAGTTTTACAGAACGCGTGTTAGAATTAATTAAATAAACAGGTGGAATTGAATCAGGAAATAAGAACGCATTTTAGAAGGAAGTTAATATGTAGTAAATTAGGATAAAAATTGGAAAATTAATTAAGATTTAAATTAGATTGAGGTCATGTATGTCATGAAATCTTGAAATCATTTTATTCTCAATTCATTACCACATATTACTACTAGCACGGAATTAAAACTTGATTAAATTATTCAGTCAATTGATAAATAATAAACTCTGAAAAAAATAAAATAGTATATCTTTGAAAGTACACAGATGTACAATAAAATCAAATAAAAAGGTGCAATAGTCAAAAATGATTTTTTCTTTTTTACTTAGTAAATAATTATAAAAATCATCTTTATTGAGATACTTCAGTAACGTTTAGTGACAGAAACAATAAAAAAGTAATAATAAAGATTGTTAACATTGATAAATGCTTCATTTGCTAAGTAAATGGCTTTTTGGAATGAAGGGTGAAAACAGTGTCTTCTGTGTTGTCTTGATCTAAAAACATAGTGCGTCCGTTCTAGTAGAATTCCCGCCCCCGCACCCCTGCCCCAAGGTGCACTGACATACGGAATAAGAGAACTGCAGTTTATCACTGGCGAAATCAGGTTCAATAAAAATTCAGAACTGGATCTCTTCCGCGCCAAAAGACTCTCGGAAAGCTGTCGATCACGTGACTGAACCCCCCCCCCCTCCTCCAACTCCTCTCCTCCCCGAACAACAACTCCGGCGAGGCGCACACCGGCCACTCACTCGGCTCGACCCGCGCCGAACCGAAAGGAGAAAAGTTTTGTTTCGGGATTCCCGTAATTCGATTACTAAAGAACGATACTTGATTCGATTTCGTTCGGATTGGAATGCTCCCTCCGCCAGAGAGGGGTCGTCGACGTGACAGACGATAAGTGATCGTCGAGTGGTGTGTTTTTGTTCTTTCGGGAGTGCGGGACCGGAGTGCAAACGATATTCGCCGACTTGAGTATTCGATTTCAGAGGCCGGTGACTTTCTGACGAGCAGGTAAGACGTTTCTGCTGTTCCTTTAGCAAAAGGCTCAAACGAAACTGTTCGCTAGAAACCGTTTTCATAATTTGAGTACAAATTCAAGAAATAGGGGGAAAAAACACATTCTATTTAATTTATTTTTTCCCCTAATATTTTTAATGTAACAAAAAATTGTATGTTAAAAACTATTATGTAAAATTTCTTTTTTATCGCCTGCAATTTTAATTTTATTTCAAAAGAGAATGTCAGTAGCACAAAAATTGTTGTACCAAAAAACTTTTTAAAAACTACTAAAGACAAATTTTCATCAAGAATGAATAATTTTTCAAAATTAATTCGTAATCAGGCATTGCGAGCTTCAGTCGGGGTAGATGAATAAAATGATTCAAAGTAACCTTTAATATTTTCATTCAAAAAGCGTTACTACACTAAATACAATCTTTCTAATACATGAAAAAGTAATTTTCAATTAATTAAAAATGCCATTTTTAATGAATTAACACGAAATCTTTATTTAAATTCATAGTGCGCTTCATAGAACAAAGTGTGGGGAAAATCTGACCAATATTTTAAAATTCTGTAACATTAAAGATATTTGTAAGTTTTCGTTTTTATTTTTAAAAAATACTGTTTCTTTCATTCACATTTCTCGTATTTTGTGTAACTTTCTCTATCTACAGGATGGTTATGAAGTAATCTTTTTAAAATGGTTTTAATTGAAAAGATTAAAGTTTTACATTAAAAAGTATATGTCTAGATGCACTATTTTGGATATTAAGAGCATTAACATTATTTTTTTAAAACATTATTAAAACATTAATTTTATTTTTGTACACTTTGTATATAAAAAAACGTATTATAAATTGGATGTATAATAACTACTATATTAAATTGTAAAGTATTAAACCCTTAATTTTTCTAAAAAATGTGATTTTTTACGTTTTAAATTATTAAGGTTTTTGTATAAAAAAATTCGCAAAAATAATAAAAAAATTTGTAATTCGAAAAGTTGTTTGTTTTATGATGTGGGCTTAATAGTCATTCTATTTTTAATCTTTTTTCGCATAGTTTCAAAATTGAGTATGTGTGTAATATAAAAGACTTTTTTTTCCGAATTGAATCCAAAATATTTAATGAAAATTTCAATATATCTACATTTTTGAATTAAATTTCACCGCTGTAGAATATTGGACTTACGGGCAATCCACATGCTGCATAACAGCCAGTCTCAATAATCTCTGTTTATACGACTTAGTTCTGTGGTAACGCGGTGACTGGCTGTAATTAAAAAAAAATCCATATGCTGTTCGTTACTTAAATGCTTTATTTGGAAGAGGGAAAATCTATTATTTTTTTAAACAAAATCCAGTTATTTTACTGCGGTTTGAATGTTCGAATGAAAACTGTCCATTCTCTAATAGCGATATTCCTAAATTAATTATTTTTGAATTCTAATTTTTTTATTGCAGAATGAATCGCTTATCAACGAATCTTAGAATACTAGATTAGGTGTGCAATTCTATTCATAAAAATTCTCTATTGAACAGTCCATTAATTAAAATCATGTATTTGTTTATTAGCATTACGGGAGCGATGAATAATTGCACATGAAATCGAAAAAAATTTAGACTTTAAAGGCTAGCTAAGAAGAATTAGGTTAGACTTTTTTAGACACAAAGAGGATTTTAAAGAATTTAAGAACGTTGTGACAGTACACTGGTAAATAATCTGTAAATCTTCAACACAACATATCCACACGGTTCGAGTGTCGAAAGGGTTTTGTTCTACTTTTCACAGTGGAGTGAACGAGTAGAGAATGTTACTTTAGTTTAGACATCTTTTTGACCTTCCCTTAGCCCAGACGTTCTCTTCTGGTTGCAGTTACCAATTTAAAAAAAAGTACATTTATCGGAGAACCTGAAAAACATAAAAGGAAAAAAGAAAAACATATTGTTGTTTGCATTGTATTAAGTCGCTAGTTAAGTCATTAATTGCTCATGGTTTCATAGGAACAGCAGTAGTAGATGTTTTGTTAAACCTACCATGACGTCAAACTGTACAACACCTTGCAATCGTTGGGTTTGGCCAAAAAGGGTTTTGCAACGATCGTAAGACGGATCTCTCAGTTTCTGTACTCTCTTTCTATGTCCAGTAAATAGCTTTTAAATAATTTAGATTTTAGAATTTTTTTTCCTTGAACAGTTTTTTATTTTCTTTTTGTAACTTCATGGTGTTTTTTAAGCTTCATTTTTTTTACGCCATTACGTTTTTCCATCAGTTAATTCAAGCATTATTTATTCAGTACTTCGTTGCTCTCCACTTTTTTTGTTTTTCATTTTCGTTCCCAACAACAGCTGAATTGGGGTGTATATCATGTTTCTGATTGCTCGTGAACCGTTCAGCTAAATCTTCATATGATAGCTTTGCCAAAACACGTATTCGGATCCTGCGAATTCACTCTTAGAATTTCAATAATCACCTTCAGATGTTCAATTCTTTCTTCAATGTAATAAACGTGGAACTCGCTTGGAGTAAATCAGAATTTTTGTCGGTAATTACTCAAAGACTTTCAGTTGGAGATTTCATTGGATAGAACCAAATGTGTCTATGATAGTAAAAATATGTTATCGCTTATTTATTGAGGAAAGGGTTTAACAAAACTAGTATTGTTAGTATGTAAAAACATACGTTCTTGGGATATATAGTTCCACAAATTTCCCTCTTCCCTACTTTTTAACGTACATAATACACACATTTATTTCGCTCTTTAGTTATATAAAATTGTTGCTCTAATATTTTTTTTCTGCTTTTGAAGCAGAAAGATACCTATCTGCATGCACTTATGTATAATTTCATTCTGAATGCACCTAGAACAATAAATACATATGCGTCAATGTGAAATTTTTGCAAAACATTTTTTATATAGTAACCATTTTCTTCCCCCTCCACAACTGACTTTTTGAATAATAATTTAGAAATTCATCCTCATTTAAGATAGAGATTATTCTAGTAGTCATTTCATCCCATGAGAGATTTCCTGCATATTTCCAAAGATTTGGAAGAATGTAGGAAAATAAATGCATTTGTGGAGGAATCGGTTCTGTTTACCGTTATTTAAAGGAATGAATGGAAATCTCGGATTTAAGAAAGAATCTGAAAATTGAAAATGATGACTTGAGTACACTACTGATGACATCAGATAATCTTAAAACACTGAAGGACATGATATTAAGAATTGTCAGTTTTTTTTACCAATTGTTTGAAAGTCTGAAAATATTTGAATTTCTGTTGTTGCGAAACGAGAATTTGGAGGAATACTGAGAATGTCGAGGGGAGTTTCTTTAAGCGATGGCCCGTTCCTTGTTTAATAGGAAGATAGATGTACAGGAAGATGAGGAGGAAGTTCAATGATTGACCCTTTTGTGGCTAGTGGCCAGTTGTCTCGAAGAGGATGTCAGTTTGGTGAATCGGTCAGTGTTATGGACGGACTTTGCTAAAGATAGCAGCCAGCCACAGCAAATCCTGTCGATACTGCTAGATTCAGTGGAGGCGGGGTGGTCAGCTATACACAAGAAGAAGTAGTCATTTCATCTGGTAATCGCATAACAAGCAAAAGTTACGATTTATGGCATTTACATGTTTTATTAAATTACGAGACCAATGAATAAATCGAAAATCTAATAGTCCTAAAAATAAAGCTACTTCAGGAGCAAGATTTTTTCTTTTTAATGTTATTAAAGTAGCAATCAGTTACTATTTTAACCTTTGATCCTAATAAATAATTTAAAAATTTATTTAAAAGATTAGATAATTGCTGTTACTTCTATGTAAGGGCTACAATAACTTTCCAGTTGAGGAGAGAGGCGGGGGGAGGGGGGTGTAACTCATGTTCTATATAGAATATAAATTTCTGTCATTTCATCTTACTGATAATACAAATTCGAATCCATAGAGGCTTGCATTGGTACTCTGATGCATTCTGATGATGATTAGGTGTGTGCCAAAAATGGCGTTACACCGGTAAAAAAGTCATAATAAAAAAAAAAGAATCTAAACAGCTATCAAAAGACTAGCTATTCAAAAAAATCTTTCATATGCATGTTTATTAGATGCAAAAAAAAGCTAAAAACAGCAAAAAAAAAAAGGAACAAGAATGAAGGAAGGAGCATGTATAAAAAGAAAAAGTGACCATTAAAAGAGCCATTGGTATGCAATTACTGGAAAAGAATGACCATCCCTTGCTTAAAAAAAATGTGTAAAATAGGCTTTTATGACAAAATTTTTTAATTTGTTACATGCTTCTAATTATTCTGATCCATATTCGAATATCTTACTTTTATGGATCAAGCCATTTAACTTCTTAGCGATTGAAGTTTGACTTCACTAAATATCAGTTAAACTTGTTTTTTTTTAAATATGGAATTTAATATTTTTGAACAATTAAAAGTTTCGCAAGGTAAGGGTTAGTTACATTATCTATTACGCTTTCAAGAAATTTTATCCTTATTTTTAAAAATTGATACTTGAAATTAAATTTTAGACTGTTATTCGCTGTAACATATTTTTATTTCTTCTGTCAGACGATGTCATCATCCAAATGAATTGCGACGACGAGAATCATTAATTAATTCTTCAAAAACATTATTAACGAATCGCATTAATATATTTAGGTAAATATGCGACCCAAAAGAAACGATATTTTAAGTATTGAAACTCTTTATTATGTGCAATAGAAAATAAAAGTAAGGTACTGCTTTTCCACTTTTTACTTGGGAAGGGGTAATTTAATTAAAAAAATAGATTAAGCGAAACAAGCACTTTTGATTTCTCGAATTGTTTTAATATTTCTTAACTTAAGAATAAAAGAAGATTTATTTTTTTTTTCAATTTAGTTTTATATAATCATTGCAAAGACAATGTGAGTTATTTCCTCTCTTGCAAAGCGTAACCAAAACTGAGTAGTGTGAAATGATATTTTGAATTACGAATGGGTTTAGCCCTCAATTAGTTTTTATTCTGCGAAACCAAAATGTCTAGTCTTTTAAAATCAAACATTTCATCCTCCAAAATAATATATATCTGTAGATCTGTGGGGGATTTTGTTTGTCCTTTGGGTTACATAATTTTCAATATTATTATTTCATTTCTGTGTTAAAGATTCGTAACGTTACTCAAGTCTAATCTCGTGCACATTAATGGAGTTGGCGAGACAAAACAAAAAGTTACTCTCCTGGATTGCACTCTGATTAGATTCGTGTTGGCGCCGATCAAGCATAAGCTGTAGTGAAGTTAGAATTATAAACAATATATATATATATATATCCTTCCTAATACTGACAGCGCTTGATTTAATTTTTCCGTTTAATAAGTATTATCTCAAACTTTTGTATGAGTATAGCTGACATGAGTTTTATTTCTTTTTTCCATGATATCGACTCTTTATATATTTATTTAAATGAATATTCAATTTATTAATGACATCAGTTCCCAACTTCAAAATATTTTTTTGGCTCATAAGTACCTGTTTTGGCAGTACATTTATCAAAAGATATGTCAAAAAGAAAGAATCCCAGAGGAGAAACTTTCGTTCTCAACTCCCATTCAAGACGCATTATTAATAGATAGTTTTAGCAGCCCAATGTTAACATAACCTTCATAACTTATAATTGATAGTTCTGAACTAATCTTTAATAAAGCCTTTATTTTAATATCTTGACTATACATTATTTTTTAATTTTGTTAGTACACATATTAGAAATAATAATTAGTTTGATGTATTTCTGTTAGGTTATAAAATGTAGCCACATGTCCGAATTTAGAGCATTTTATAGATTTCGGAACGAATTTTTTATTTCACATTCTGTTGACTTGTGCTTCTTCAATTATGGTAGAGGTAACGAATCATTGACTTATTTTCATTCTTCGCATCATAATTTTATTTTGGTTTAAAATTATTTGACTGAGTACGCGTAATCGTTACATATTTTTCATAATCTTTAAGAAATGTTTTTCTTTATTTATATTTTCATAAATATTTCGATTCATTTCCCTTTTCACAATTACGTCCCACTAATTTTATAATCATTTACTTTATTTGCTAACTTTTCATTGTCTTTTGTTTTATTTAACGCCTTTATGAAACAATCGCATACCTCAGGAATTATCATCTTTTTTTAGCTAGTTCAAGATCAGACATTCGATACTTTTGATGTCTCCGAATTTTTGATGTTTTGATTCCCCGAAGTAACTTTAAGTGCCGCGGTGGCCTGGTGGTAAGGTCTAGGCTTCAGAAACGGAGGACTTCAGCTTCGAGACCATATTCCACTGAAGAACCGACGTGCAAGCGGGTCTGGTGTACGTTAAATCCGTCCGGGCAAAACGTCTTCCTGCTGGTGTGGTGTGGAGAGGGTGTGCTAGCTCAGGTGTCGTCATCCGGTCACTTTAGTCATTGGCGGCATCACATATAGTCTTCCACTTCAATGAGTTTTGCAATTTAGGTATAATTAATGAAAGGGGGTTATTGCAAATTTGTTCACTTCCTTTTCTACCTCTAATTTCTGTAATTCATATTCTCTTCTGCCACATTTTTTTAAAGATTCCTCTTTTCGTTCAACAATGACTATTTCTAACCCATAAAATTGTGGATCTTGGACCAGAAGGCACGGAGTGATCAGAATTTTATTATTAAAGTCCCAAACATATGCTTAATAATATGATAGGGAACACAGTATTTGTATATTAATTGCACGATGTTGTCAAACAGTAGTTATGAAATATCTATGTTTGGCGTGAATATAGCGTGCGATCATTAACATTTTTTTGGCAACTAATTTCTAGCACGCGGTTAATACACAAGTGCCCGAAAATGGGATATGCATTTAGGATACCTTTTTTTAATCCGATTGAAATCTAAATTGGATATAGAATTACAATTGTAGTGAACAAGTGACATGTCAAATTTCATTTTTTGAATTATCGCGTTTGCATGCATGCTTAGATATAGCCAAACACGGCTCTTAACAGATTTGGTTTCCAAATTTGTTACGGATTCATATTTTAGTGCTAAATATGTGTAGCAAACTTTTCTTATATAGTCCTTTATGTTTTCTAGTTACCGTATTCTTTTGCATTTGGATAGCCAGCCAGCCAGATTTATTTTGAATGAATTTCGTTCAAAATTTACACCAAATCTTCTAGTTAGACTTTACACTGAACCTACTAATTAGACTTTACACCAAATCTACAAATTTTGTGTAAAGGCTATATATCAATTTAATTCGTCTAATTCAAGCTCCTTTGAATTATCTTGTTCAAAGAAAGACAGAAAGACATAATTGCAAAAATATGTTTTCAGAATCTGGGAGCTCTGAAATATGGGGATTCGAATCTCGAAATCAGAATTTTTTAACAATTGCAGTACTTTCTCTTTATGTACCTTATATATGGAGAAAATAAGAACGCAGTAAGCTGGATGAACAGAATTCTGTAAATAATATTGACAGCAAAATGCCGAATTAATGTTTGATTTAATTTAATCGTTGGTCGTAGTACAAAATACATATATGGGTTTTTTACTGTAAGCAAAGAGAAACTGCAAAGAGAAAGAAAGTCTCTCTACAAAGTTTACTCTGCAAAGAGAAAGAAAGTCGAATTCTTTCATTCCCTGAATCCATGAACAAATAGATTTATTCGTTCAAGTTCTACAATTTCTTGTACTTTTGCTCATTTCTGGGAATTTTTTCATTTCCTTGCGATGCCACAGGAAGTATTTTGTTCAGCAACAACAGCAGCGGCCACAACAACAACAGAGAAGCAGGATTTAGCTCTTCCAGTTTTTCTACGCCGATTGTCTCTTTGTGTACGAGCCTTGACACAGTGCCGGAAAAAAACTGCATTTTACGGACGGTGAAAAGAAATTATTCTATATTCTATCGGAAGAGCAGCCAAGAGGAGTTAAACTCGACCAATATCTCCAGTGAAGTCTTCCGAGAAAAAGAATGCTCAAGAATGAAAATAAAAAAATAAATTAATTAATTGAAGGGTAATGTTGAACTTGGAGTTTGCGAAAAATAATTAAACATTATCTGTTAACCATAATGATCGAAGAAGTATTATACTACGTAAACTTGTTTCCCATTGAAATGATGCGAAAATAAAAATTTAAGTTAGGTATTATAGAAATTTGCAAGTGTGAAATGCAGGGAAAATGAAATTATATTACTTTTTCTTTATTCGAATATGTTGTAAGTCAAGTATTGCAATTTTTATTCAAAAAATGGGAGAATCTTGTTTTGAAAGTAAAAATTTATGTATTTATTCACCTTTTATTGTTTATTGTAGGCTCACTTTAATTTGGGCCAGAAATTCAAAATTCAAAGGATTATATTAGGTTAGTATTTATAGCCAAGGAAAATGTTCACTTTATTTATTGCAATAATTGTTGTAACCTGTAAATTTTGTAAAAATATCAAATAAATAAATAATCTTTTTTTAAAAACTATTTTAGAAAATTCCAGAAGTTATGATGCAGTATACAGTACACTTCCGAGTATCCGGCCTAATGTTACGGAAGGGCAAGCCGGATAACAAAAAAGCTGAATAGGTCGGATTTCTATGAACTCATTTCTTTGAATACCAAAATCAGAAGACAAAGTTTTTATTCCATATCTCACTGTTATTATACGTATTTTCTCATTCCTTATTGAATTTTAAGCCCTTCGTTTATCTCAAGCTACGCAGAATGTGAACGCAGCGTGGCCCCGTGAATTATAAAAGCAGTTGCCGGTAACGTGTCGTATTAAAATAGTAGGCCTTGTACTTGTAGTTTATATATGTTTATATACTTCACGCACGTTTTATGAATTTATTAGAGATGCAGCCCTGATCTGATGAATCATAGAAGCAGTTGCCGGTAACGTGTCGTGTTAAAATAGTAGGCCTTGTACTTGTAGTTTATATATGTTTATATACTTCACGCACGTTTTATGAATTTATTAGAGATAAAGGATATAAACTATTCACATTTTAACATAAATTTTGTAATAACTAACTTAAATACAGGAAACATATACAAAACATTAACGTAAATCATAGGCATAATTCTTAAGAAAATTGACTCAAACTGATTTTATTTATCTATTTTTTGATAAATGATGACACAGATATGAAAACGTAACCCTAAGATAAGAGTAAAAGCTTACATTTTTTGTTTTTGAAAAAATTCTTATTAGATTACTGCTTCCGCATTTTAGCTCGTAGCAGACGCTCGCTTCCAATGCCTTGGTAATGCTGCCATTGCAACGCCTTGCCTTCCTCATTTAATTACGATAAAAGAAAACTAGGCCGGATAGTCGCGAACCAGATACTCAGAAGTATATTGTAATAATAATTTCGACGATATTTAAGAAAAAGTGTTATAATAACTCTGATCTCAATTATTTTAATTTAGAGGACAATGTGAAGTATATTGTGTAAATTTGTTAAATGAAATTCCCTTATAATTTATCTATAGGAAACTTTCCAGAAATAGCGTATAATAATTCAGGAAGTCATAACATAAACATTAAACATAAAACTATTTTAGAAAAAAAGTCACTTTTTTTCTCTTGGACAAAATTTCCTTTAATGTCTCAAAACCAACATAAACAATTATTATTTTTTTTTAATAATAAAGCCGAGAAAATATGATAAATATTAAAAAAATCGACCTCCAAATACTGATGAATCTCCATTAGTCTGAAAAAAGCCGTTTCTGGAATTATATCGGTATATCCGACTATCTGTAATTATCATTTATTTAAAAAAAAATCACCAAAATAGATGGTTAAAAATCAGCGGGAGTGGTCTCTTCAAAACTTTCTTGCATGATCTTTGAAAAAGTTAATTTTATGTTTTAGATGTGTTTTTTTTTCCTCAACCGATTGAATTGAAATCACAAAATCACCTACCAAATTGTATATAAGACATTACATTTTTGAGTTATCGTGTTTACATCGAGAGACATTCAATACAAAAGTACAAATCGAGTGACATTCAATATCCCTTGATAGATTTAATTGGAAATTTGATAGGTGCCTATAGTATGGATGTGAAATCTGCGCACCGAAAATTTTATTTTTCTAGCTATCTTCTTTTTGGTGTAATAGTGTTAAATCCTAATTCAAACAATTGGACAGACAGACTTCTTATGAATAGATTTTGCTCAACATTTGTTTGAAATTTACAAATTTGGCTTAATGACCACATGCAAATGTCATCTGTACAGTTCCAAGCGTTTTTGAGTTAATTTTGTCGCAAATTGAAAGACAGACGAACAAACACAATGCTAAAAATGTGTTTTTCGAACTCAGGGAACTCAGTTCAAATTTTTTTGCCGATTACAATACTTCTTCTACAATTCGTACACGAGAAAATAAAAATTCTTATATAATTTTATCATTAAATTTGTTGATATGTAACAGATTTGACTGTTTTTCAGGATGTCTATTCATAGGCTTGTAAATACGGTAAATGAAAAGCACAATACACTAGATAAATAAATTTTAACGTGTGATTTTGACGCCGCACATTGAGGCCAATTGTGAATTTGAAAAGGATAGAAGTCTAAATACACTTCATACTCTACACGGAATCATGAAACTCGATACAAACTGGCCTTATGTACGAAAACACTCCATTTAAACACAAATGCAAATAACTAAACTTGCCGCGCTTGATGAAGAACTAAAGGACCACTCTTTTGGCTTCAATAGAGGAGATTCGATTGCAGGGGAAATCCACCCTGCATGGGTTTCGTTCGATTTCAGGCTGTCGAAACTCAAATGATGTGACATGCGGGTTTTTGCTTTCTAGTATAAGGATTATAGAGAAAGTAATGCAATCTTCAGAAAATTTGAATTCGAAATTTTGACCAATCTTCGCGTTTCAGTCCGAAACACTTTTTTAGAATTATGTTTGTCTGCCTTTGAACACTTTTACTCAACAGCGATTTGAGCGTAACCGATGAAGCTTGGTGCATAGAATTTATATAACATGTGTGATTTCTATCAAATTTTGAAAGAATTTAATTTACAGGAAGTCTGTCTATCCGACTACAAGTGAATACGATATCTTCCACTCATAAAAAGTTAGAAAAATTAAATTTAGTTTCTAGACAGACTCTAAAATGTAGATTCTTGATAAATTTTGAATCAAATCTGTCAAATGTGAACCGTATGTCAGTTTATTCTTTCGCATTTCTTGAAGAACTCGATAATTTAAAAACCAAATGTTTTAAATAAATGAAATTTTGTATGTGATCTTGTGACTACATTTGTGGTTCTGTGTCAAATTTTGGTTTTAATGTGTTTTGAGAAACGCGTCAAAAGCATACATTTGATTTTCGGATTCTATTAATGGCATGCGAAGGATTAATTGTCAAGAAACTCCAAAAAATCACATGGTAAATTCAGTAAAAAACCTAATTTCACACCAAAATTTAATATCATGGACCAATATCTTACAAAGCGTTCTCTGTCTTACCCAAGGTCCGCAATTTTTTGCACGGCGGGAAGGATAACACCTTTAGTATAGAGATGCGAGAAAATTTTTGGAAGACTAATTCTGCTAGTTTGACAACAGGTGAGAATTTAGTTTCATCCTCCCTATCAGATAGCGGCTCAAAACTATTATGTCCTTCTTAAAGTAGTGCGTGTCTAGACTTGTAAAAAAATGTATTAACCCTTTCTAGGGCCGTGAGAAGTATGTTTCCCACCAAATTTATCAATATTTGTATGAAATTATGTAGGTTGGCGTAAGTTCTGACAAAGTTTTTTAGAAAGACAGAAACTTGGGTGCTTCAGTTCTTTATTTCACATAAAATGATATGTCTTGATTTGTTACTTAATTATTAATTAACCAAATTAAATTTATCTAATAAGCTAAATGAATCTATTTTCTTATTCCAATTTCAAGCCTAAAAATATTTTAGCATAATATGACTAGAAAAAAAAAGGCCCTTTAAAGGGTTAAATAAGGAAGTAAAATATTTTTTAGGGGAAAAAAAAAAAAGATGGAAATATATTAACTTTTCTTTAACTAATATTCTTATTGATGAAACACTATATTAACTTTTCTTTAACTAATATTCTTATTGATGAAACACTATATTAACTTAGTTAATATTTATTTTACAAACTATGTTCTATCATGCAACATTTTAAACATGCTTATATACGTATTGATTAATTTTTTAGGATCTGTGATTTAATCTGCATTTATATGTCTGTAACTTTAAACATTTCCCCATATTCAACAAACTTCTCAAAATTATTCATGCATTTTGTATGTAATTTATTACGTTCGCTACCGAACTTTAGTTGCTTAATTAGCATTTTTTTGTCCTAAATCAAGTACAATTTTATAAAAAGACAGTAAGAGAGGTCCTTATCCATTTCCCTTGATCTGCAAATGCATTGATCTTGATCTTGTATTATCTCACTGATCTTGAATCATATATTAAACCTATTTAAATATACGGTGACACTCACGATACACACGTTTCTTCCCAACTGCTATTTTTAGGAAATGTTTGAATTTATTTCGTCCTATTAATCTGAAAAGAAGTAAATTAAGTTACGAAATACGAGGGCGCACATGATTTAGCGTGAAATCTCACGATGCTGAGCACATGGGTTAAAATTTACATGGACAACTGCCTACATTAAATTTTACTACATTTGATGTTGCCCGATTCTTGATTTGGAACAAAAGAGCAAATCGGACAAATGAATTCAAGTCGGCCGGTTTAAATTGTGTTTAATTTCTTTTTATAAAGTGAAAATAAACCCTTTACCCATTTTTTTTGTGTGTGTGTGTCTATTTACTTGTATAATACTTGTTGGTGAAATCAACCTCTATGTAGCACTTTCACGAAATTTCCATTTCTTGGTATAAGAGAATACAAAACAAAAACTGAAAAAGTAGCTCATCCACAGTATTTAACCAACTGTTCATTTTATGTCTGTCTCACTGTATTGCGGAAATCTGTTGAGGAGTTATTCACCCTCCGTTCGCTGTGCGAGCCCATTGTATATGCTTGCCTTGTCAACGCAATGAATCGCGAGTCATTCCCGCAGACGAGCCTTTGTCGGTGACAGCTGTTCTCACACGCAGATGGCCTTCTGCACCGAAGGACGGTTTCGTTCTGAAAACCCCCTTTTGAGCGAAGAGGTGCGACGAAACTCCGGGTGTTAGTTTCAGACTGATTAGGCTTAACAAGCCGGATTTCATGCCGGCTGCTTTTAATTATCATCTCATACATCCCTTCCTATTAAGTTACTGCAAAATCGAACTGATATTTGGCAGCTCAAACGCTACGCTTTCAAACAAAGAAAGATTCGGTTTCAGATAATCAGTCATTCGCTGAGTGTGATTAAACCCTCCAGGTGTCTTTGGGCAATCGTAAGTTGTGACGTCCCCCTTTTCTCTTTTCAACATCCAAAATTAGATATTCTTTTATTGATTTTAATTTTAATCTCTATATAAGCAACATTAAGAGTAAATTTTGTAAAAATGAAATAATTGGAACGTTTAATATCTGTCAAGAAGGTGGATTCAGTATCTAACTTACAAAAAAATTCAAAATTGAAGTTTAAAAGTAATTTTAAACAAAACAGTATTATTTCTAATTAAAAAAAATTGTAACACTATTTATATGCCTCTTAATTTTATGATAATACAACTTTTAATTTATAAAGCAACAAATTTTGTTAGAATTATAAAACAATATAATATTGTTGTTGTTTATAATGGCACTTGCCTTGCACAAGCTCGCTGACGAAGTCAGCGATTTTAAGCCAAGGGAGCGTCTCTTGTTTTTAGTAGCGCCAACTAGGGCCAAGAGCACGTCTTAGCTACTCACACATCTCATTCGCTTGCACAACCCCTTTTTACAGGGGGATACATTCACAAATCTCACAGATAGAACGGAGCAAGAACAACCATGCCCGTGCCGGGACTCGAACCCAAGACGCCCAGAACACGGGAAAGACGCGCTACCCCTATGCCAGGACGCCGGCACAATATAATATAAAACCTGCAAATGATAATTAATTAGAATACTGGTCGAATAATGTTATAAAAGTTCAAAATTTAAATTTCAAAGTATTTTTTTAAAAAATAGCATTATTTTTAATACAAAATTTTTAATGCGATGTAGATACCATTTAATTATATGATCATACATTAAATATATCATTAAATTATAAAACAACATACCTTGTTAGGATTATAAAATAATATAATATAAAACTATTAATTAGGAATGCTAGTCGAATAATGTTCCAAAAGTTATATGAACAGGATTTTATTTAAATAAATTCATGTGCGCGATTTTATAAGTTAAATTTCTCTGAAAAAAAAAACTAAAAACATCAGACAGCTGAGGGTCTCTTAGCAGCTGACTATGCTGCCTATTTATTAATCCGTTTTTAGTAATTCGCTCTAAATCTCGTTTTTATTACTTATTATTTTTCTCTGAACTTCGTTTCGAACCGTCTCCCGAATTTTTCATAGGTTAACATAATACGGAAAGTTGTGGTTCATAAACTGGGGATATTTTGGGTTTTTTTCTTTGATGCAATTGGATAAAAATTCTGACAACATTGCTGACTTTACTTTTGACATCGTCAGTATTTTTATATGAGCATTTGTATATTAAAATAAATGAATAGATAGAAAGGCAATACATTATTCATAACCTATGAATCTTTATTTGGCAACAGCATAAACACTTTATTCTGAATCCTTTTTTATTAGCTTGAATGATTGTAGTTCTTTAAAACAAAAACTCTTTTTTAAATTTTGAGGACACACAGCGTTGGGATCGTTAACTAGCTTGGAAACATTATTGTTTTTTTACAAATTTGTTTTTAAGGAGAACAGTCAGGATGTTAAAAAAATGTTTATGATTTGTCTGCCACTTACTTCTTTTTTTGCTAGAATGAATCTTCTTCCGTTAAACGAAAGCAGAAGTAACAACACTAACATATAATTAACCGAATAACTATCGCCTTTTTTTCAGTTTTTAAAATCTTCTCATCATTTTGAGAAAACAGAAAAATGGTTAATTTTATGAGTGAAAAAATGAAAACGGCATCGTTTTGATGGGAATTAGTCGTATAATCACCATCTAATTAATTTTTTTGGATGTTGCTGATTTTTTTTCCTTCGAAAATTGAATCGTTTATACTTTTCCAATTTACTTTTCGGAATAAAAATGGCTACTTCATTCAAAATCAGCCATTTTTTTCCGCGGTCTCTAAAGGTTTTAGCTTTGAATGAGATTTTATTTAGGATATTTAAATTTACTTTTTCTGAATCATTTCTACAAAACCGTTGAATTAGAGTGACGATGCATTTTTGGCTTCTGAAAGCTGAAAACATGAATAAATGTGAAATCATAATCATGGACTGTCTAGCGAGTTACAAATTTTATTTTTTCGTATATGAACTATATAAGGAGAAGCCACAGTTATCATTTCTAGATTTTTATGAATATGCAAATTGCCATGGCTACTTGAAAAAGAAAATTGTTATCTGAACGCAGGAACTCAGGAACCTGCTAGAAAGTAAAATATGGTATATGGTCTTGACAATGGAATTGTAAATTTTTCTGAAACTTCCATCTAAATCCGGTGACGGGGAGTTTTGTCTATCCGTTCATGTTTGCTAAAAATGAAAAAAAAATCGTTTGATAACATTTGAATTGTGGATCAATGGGATTATGAATTAATAGATCTTATGCATAGTAGTACATTGCAGTATATTGGTGGATCGGTGCGAAATTTTGAACCAAATCCGGGATGTATTACTTATTCCTGGTCGACACTAGTTGCGTTTTTAAGTAATCATCTTCCAGATTGATAGACCAACAAAATTACAACAATTTCTATTTGTGAATTTAAGGAGGACTAGACCATGGAGTCTCGAAGTCGAATTTTTTGAAGATTACGTGTTTTATTTAGTTCCTGTAAAGCTTTTGTACATTTTGTTGAAGGGAAAGGCAAGCAGAATTTTTCTATTAACAAGCGAGAAAAAAATCGCTTTAATTTTGATAGAAATCTCCAAATTTGTTGGAAAGATAGGCCACCAAATTCCATGCCTATAATTAGTTGTGTTTTGGAGCCATCGTCTTATAGGCTGATAGACCTACAAAATTTCAAAAATTTGTTTTTTCGAATTTAAGGTGGACTAAACCATGCAGGTTTCGAAATCGAATTTTTTGAAGATTGCATGTTTTGTTTAGTTACTGCACATCTTGTTGACCTAAAAAATCAAGCAGAACTTTCCTATTAACAACAAAAACAAAAAGCTTGAATTTTGTTACAAATTTGCTGGAAAGGTCACGTACCAAATTCCATCTCGATAATTAGTTGCATTTTTGAGCCGTCGTCTTCCAGACTGATAGACCAACAAAATTTCGAAAAGGTTGTTTGATTTTTTTTAAATTTAAGGAAGTCTGAACTATAAAGGTCTCAAAATCGAATTTTTTAAAGATTACTATACGTGTTTTGTATAGTTACTATACAGTTTTTGTATATCTTGTTGACATGGGAAGGCGATCAAAATGTTTTCTATAAACAAACAAATAAAAAATCGCTTGAATTTTGATAGAAATCTGCAAATTGGTTGGAAAAGTCGCCTACAAAATACCATGCCTATTGCATGGCATTTTTGAGCCATCGTCTTCTAATCTGATAGACTGAAAAAATTTCAAAAGTTTGTTTCTGTGAACTTAAGTCGAGGAGATATCGAAATAGACTTTTTTTTTGGGGGGGGGGGATAACTATACTTTTTTTAATACTTTGTATGTGAGAAAATAAAAACACAAATGACTTATTGCATGGCATTTCATGTATTGCATTGGCATTAAAGTTGGAGGTCTATGCGAAATTTTAGACATAACCAAACAAAGGGCAAAGGTGAAAATACGCATCCGATTTTCTCCACTATGTTATTTCCATTAAGAAATTTAAAATGCTCCATATTGTTTTAGCGTATGAGAAAATCCACGATGCCTTCTTTATTGAGACTAAAGAAAATTGGAATCTAAAAGCGTTTTTAATTTTTAAACATTCGGTAAATAAAAAGTTTCTCAATTCCTCTGTTTCTAAATCTTTGAATAATGAATAGACTATAAATAAATTAGGAGATAGTGAGAGCTTTTTATTAATTATTCATGTGCCTTTCTCTGTTGTGTGGAAAAAAAAAGATGGCATTATCTCCTTCGCAAGAATAAATCACTTTTAGATTTTATGTAAGCCAAAGGCTCTAGCTTTGTGCTTTGAGAAATTTCATTTAAAATTATTTGAAAGTGATTTAAAATTGCAGGTATCTGGGAGCTGGGCTTATTTTGCACTTTTGTTTTTGGCATTGATTACAGAAATCACAAATTTGCAGGTATTAAATGTTACACGAACTTTTAATTGCTTCCATTAACTTTGCATATATAATTTGCTTTTAAATGAAGCAATAATATGTGTTTAAAAAGAAGAGATGAATTGTCATATGATCAGAATTTAGATTTGAATTAAATCCCGCCAAACATATTTTGGGAAAAATAGAAATCCAGTCAGTTTTAGTTAATGCTCAGATACTTTTAAATTCTCTGGAGCATTTAACAAGTAGAAAAAAGAAGTTTATTTATTATTTTAAACCATGCAACATAGTTAACAAGTAATTTTTTAATATCCGAAATATTTAAAAATTAAATTAAAAATTATTTGAAATGCAAAAGACAGGAGTTATTAACATTTAATTAAGTTTATAATCGTCGTTTGAATTTTATTCTAAACAAGCAGCACAGATGAAGTGGTCTCGTGGTAAGATCTCGGCTGCGGGGTGGAAGGTTTTAAGGTCGAAACCAGATTCCTCTGAAGATTCGTCGTGTAATCGAGGCTGATGTGTATTAAATTTGAGTCGCGGACCCCCTTTGGTGAGGCTCAGAAGCGTAGAAAGAAGGCTTCCAGCCAATGTGTTATCATCTGGTTCGAGTTCAAAATGTTGAGATCCGCTTCCATCTAGCTTAATTTTACTCAATTAAATTAAACTCTGAATGAACAACAAAAGATAGCAGGACAATTCTCTGGATTTTCTCATATGTCTTACATATTAAGCACATTTTTTGTAAAGAATGGTTTCATAAGAAAGAAAGTGAGAAGGTATTTTACATTCTTCAACTCGACTGCATCCAAAATTTGGTTCAAAATTTGACTTCCAAGATTCCATAACGAATTTTATCCATCCAATTCACTGTACTTATGACTAATCGTGGTCGATTCGATAGACCGACGGACTGTCAGTCAATACATTAGCGGATTTGGTTCAAATTTTGAGCAGTTCCCTAATTTTTGAGTTTAAATGTGTCTCCAAAAGGTTGACATTCAGTCTTTCAGTACTTTTAGAAATATGCAAAAGCGATAACTCAAAAACTCAATGACTTAAATAAATCAAATTTGGTATTTGATTTTGTAACTACAATTTTGATCGCAAAATTCACGTCAAATTCTAATTCAAAATTCCATATCAAATTTTGATTTTACTCGATTGGGAAGAGTGTATCTAATATATAAATTCTATTTTAGAATGATATTAACCACATACTAGAGATTTATCGCCAAACCCCTCGCCAAGGACTATACATGGAATTTATTAGGAATATTAAATTTAGGCCAAAAGTTAATGTTACTTAACTCTGCCTTACTTTAGGCCCTCAATTGTTTTTCAGGAGTGTGAATTGCACTTTTATTAGAAAGTATATAAGAAAGTTTTGGGAAAACCGCTTCCGCTGGTTGAATTATTGTATTCGCAGGCTAGCTGAAGATGTTATTCCATTAGTGGTGTTTAAGTATTCAGAGAGGTCTTAAACATGAGAATCCATGAAAATTTCTCATTTTTCGACGTTTTCACTGTTTTCTTGCTTTTTAGTTCGCGTAGGAATTTACAAAAAAATGCGATTGATACTTTTAATCAACTTAAAAAAAAGAAATATCTGTACCACTTATTAAATCCATCTACTACTCTTAGCAGTGTTGAAAAAAAAAAGAATCGTGCATGATGTATTTTCGAGCCATTTTTATTTTATAGAATTTTTCTGAAGAGATGGCGACTAATTGTTAATTAACCTAATAAATACCGATACCTTTCCGTGTTTTTCAAGCAATCGCATTAACGCGAGAATATCGGAGCATGGCATGGAACGGAGCATTTTTTGAAAGGGAAAAGAAGAGAATGCGCCATGCCCCCCTTTCTACCAGAACTAATCGAATAATCGCCGTTTAATTATATTATTTTTGACAATTCGAAATTTTTTCTCAAGAATTATTTCAGTGATATTTCATTATCCGTATTTAAAATAAATAAATAAAAAACTATATTCTGTTCGAATACAGTGATTTTATTTTTGATCTTTCCTGCAATTAGTAGCTATATCTTTGAACTAGGTTTTAATTAGGAAAATCGTATTTAGATTTTTTTTTTCCGAATCGTCGATTTTACAACTTTAATTGTAAATTCTTTAAATAAGAACTGAGAATTATTTTGGCTTAGAAATGAATAGTTTTCACGAATTTTGAAAAATTTAACTGGGAATATTTTTTAGCGTCGAATGCATTTCCATTTTTAGTTCTTTTACAGTGCAATAGGTTAATGGAAAATGAAAACTGAAGGCATTATTGAGAAGTATTTGCTGAAAAACTGTGTATATAAAAAGCTTCTTCGTTCCTTTCTGTTTAGGCTTTGAATAAGGAATAGATTACTTAGAAAATTAGGAAAGCACCTAGAAAATGTTATTAATTATTCATTCTATTTTTTACATAAAGTATGCAGTTAAAAAAATTGCTTTTATATGAATAAATCAGTCTAGAAGCTGGCGTAAATAATAAAAGCTGTTTTTAATAATAAGAAAACATAACAAAACAATAATTTTAACATGCTTTTAGTATTTGACTGAAAAGTAGAAATTTTATGAAAAAAAAATTATGAAATATTTATACAGATAGAAATACTCTAAATGACCCTATTTATTTTTAATTTTCAAGACATGTTTCAGTATTTCTTTTTTTGTGAAATATATTGTGGCTTATTTCGTTTGATATAATTCCCGCGCTTTTGAGAATTTGTATTGAAAACATTTTTTTTTTATTTTTCGGTATAATTATAAAAGTCTTCTTTAAATGTTTTCCATTTATTAAATTTTATTTTCTACTTCATAATTCTTGAATATTTTACTTAATACTTTATTATAAATATTGTGCATTTTTGAAATCATATTTTTCTCTCAAATATAAGCGGATAACGCCATCCAATTGAAGCTTTAATCAAATTATTCCATTTATCGATAATTCCATTTTGAAAGTTTGTACAGCATCAATAAAAGTCAATTCTATAAAATTTCAGAAATCTAGTATCCAAGAAATTGACAGAAAAATGGATTACAATATTCCATCCTTAAAACAAGTCAAGTTAAATGAAACTATATTTTTATTAAACAAATAGTTGAAAATTTTGTTGCAATTTCTTTTTTTTTACTTTTATTTTGAGATTCTTATACATTATTATAAAAATGAAGGATTCTTAAAATTAATTTTTGTTAAATTCTCTACCCTATAGTGCCATTCTTGTAAAATCAAAATCCAATCCAATTATTCAATCAACTAATAAATAAATTCTGAAACTTACAAAATTGTATTGTCATCGAGATCACATCTGTACAAAAACTTTAAACTTAGCCAACCCCACAATATTTTTGTACCCATTAGAACGAAAAGAACCACTACCATTCCGAAAGCTTCTCATCCCCATATTTGAGGAGCCCCCTCCCCCCCTCCGCCGGAAGTGTGATATTAGAGGGTATAAGAAAAAATTTCGGAAAAACCACTCCCGATGTCTTTTTCTATTGTGCTAGTGTTTTGCATTAAAAGTTGAAGTATATTGACAATACATTATTTTAAAATTGTCTTTATTTAATTATTTATTAATCGATAAGTTTCTTTACGTCCATTATTAAATAAAAATGATTATTGCATTCCATAATATTTTTAATGATGAATTATAAGGTAGAGTAGGGAATGACTCTTTATTTTTTTTAGTAAATTAAGAAAAGTTTTTATATGTTTTCATAAAATTTATTTATCATACGAATTTTACATAAATTGTTTCTAAATTTAGTTATAAAAAAAATTCTGAGACACTTTTTACCGAAAAGAAGAGTTTCGACTTCACATTGAAAATTGAAATATGGATTTTTTTTCTCTCTCTCTCTCTCTCACCAAGTTGGAAATAGGTTGTGAAAATCTCGAGTTTGAATTTTTTGCTGATTACAACACTTTCTTGATACTTCATATACTAGAAAGCAGGAATACAACGCCGGCATCCTAGCATAGGGATAACGTGTCTTCCCCGTGATCTGGGCGTCCTGGGTTCGAGTCCGGGTTTGGGCATGATTGTTCAATTTGTGAATGCGCTCTCCTGTAGAAAGGGGCTGTGCAAGCGAACGGGTGATGCGTGAGTAGCAAAGTCATACTCTTGGCCCTAGTTGGCGCTACTATAAAAACAAGAGAAGCTCCCCCACCGGCTTAAATCGCTGTCTTTGTAACACAGGCTTGTCCATGGCAAGTGCCATAAAAAACAACAGGAATACAACGATCGTGATGGCGCGAATGTTGCGTTGTTGTTACTTGTGGTACATGCCGTAGACAAGCCCGCTGACGAATGGCGATAATGTAGTCTATGCTTTTATCTTTTAGTATTTGGGATAAATATTTTAGCTCAGTTCATTAAAAAAGAGATTACCGTACATCTATCTATTTTTGCATATACGATTGCGGTATTTTAAAACTTCGATAAGCTACATAAATAAAATTCAATATACGCCATTTTCATCAAAACTGCAAACCACCTCATGATAATCAAATTCTCCATACAATAAACAGAAGAGAGAAAAAACCGAAATGGTCATTTTATTGCCTTTATATTTGGACGTTTAGCGGAAATCATGCCATATTGAGGTCATTTACAAAAAGCTTGTGAAAGTATCTATAGCTAGTTGCAAATGCATAATATATGTTTATTTTAGTGAAAACTTATGCAAGTTTTGGAACTTCGAATACTTTACAAAAAAATAAAATAAAGGATGTACCGAAAAAAACTTTCCGTTGTGCACTGTTTGAAAAGTGAGTGAAAAATGAAGACGCTTTTAGTGAAGCGATTTCTGATGTAATTCCAGAGGTCGGTCACTTGAATTGATTCCCTCATCCGGATATAACTTTTAAAAGTGCAGGGACGAGGGGAGGTAAATATATCCACCTTTCCTCAGAAAAGGCAGGAAGAACGGGAGCCACTTTGAGATGATTGATAATATTTTTCTCTTTCCTTAAAAGAAATCGACTGCAAAATCACTTTAGATGTGACTTTTTGAGAAATGGGGCGCTCTTTTGTGCCTTTCGGTAACTACAAGGTTGTTTCCTTTTCGAGTATTCCTAGGTAAAAAGTTTGTTCGGGTTTGAAAAATGCTTGGATAGGGGAGATGATTTGGAGGAACTGTAGAAGTTGTTATTTTATTTATTACCTCATAAACTTAGAGTGGAGAATGTACCGGTCATTCAAAATGACTTTGACTGCAAATTGTTGTAACTTCTTTGCAAAGGATGAGGGAAAGAAAAATTCTGGATGCAACAATGAGATTATAAATATTTGAAGTCATATTCGAGTAATTATTAATTGCTCTAAATGATTCCCCCCCCCTTGATTTTACGGGAAACAAACTATTACTTTGACAACTGTTATACTATTTTGGGAAGGCTGATGGGAAGAAAAATTGTGAATACAACAATTTGACTGTAAAGATTTGAAGTTATGTTTGAGGAATTATTAATTGCTCTAGATGATTTTTACCTTGATCTCATGGAGGCATTCAAATGAATGCGTATTTTTCTTCCATATGAAGTATTTCTATGGGAATCTCCACATGATAATAAAGTGAAATTTTCATTTATTGTTGTAGTTCATGGATGCTACAAGATAGAATCTTCGGCATATCTCTGCGAAGCGAAGTTTTGTTTGTTATTTTAACATCCACATTTTGAAGCAGCCGTTTTGGGATGGACCTCATCATTTTGAACCTCGCTGAAGATTTTTCTATCATATGAAACATTCTTTATGGAGAGACTTCGCATGATTATGATAAGTTCATTATTGCAGGCCATCGGTGCACTAAGCAGAAAGATGATGACCCTTGACATATAGCGCACACCAAGTCCATATTACCGGCGTTTCTTTCTGTGGAAAAGGATTTTGCTCCCTCTAGTTCCATCAAAAGACGACAAATGTCAATATATCTGGGTGGTTGCATGCACCGGCTCTTGGTTTGGACATTTCACGTTTTTAAATTAATCTTTCTGTATTTTACACAATGATAAGAAGTATTGAAGGAACACATACAGGAAAGAACTATTATTCGAAATGATATTACATTACGCGAAGAGCAGTTATTAAATTTGCAATTGAGGTTTTCAGTGTATTTCTATATAATTAAATGTCTTTTTTCTATCAATGTTTAGAGTGTAGGTAACTATAGTGTAGACAATTATCAAATTTGGAGCTGAGTCCAATAAGGAATTGACCGTCTGTCGATCTTTAATTTCAGGAACATGTAAACGCGATTGATCAAAAATGCAACGATTTAATGTATCAAAATTGGTATGTAATTTTGTGACTATAAATGTACTTATGTGTTAAATTTTTATTTCAATGGGTTGGAAAAAACGCTTTTAAAACAAAAGTTAATACTCTGATATTATTTACAACATGCCAAGGATGAATCACCGAAAAACGTGCCGAAAATCACATGATAAATTTAATAAAAACGCTAAATTCACACCAAAGGGTAATATTTCGTAATGATTGTGCGCTAATGCAATGCTAGGGTTGTAGCAACCATGCTAACACTTTTATCTGAGAAACTTTTGGGAAAATCATTCCTTCTGTTTATTCGCCAGTTCCGCAGATGAAAGCTGAGTGCTTCGTATTATAGTGGAAAAAGAAACAATCTTTATTAATTATATTTTAATCTTTTTTTGGTATTGATGAACAATAATTATAAAATATCAAACTTTGGCTTGAATTTATAATTTTTTCTGAATCTGGCCTGCAATTTTTGGCGATTAATCACTGGCATTACACAAACAGCAGACAATAGAATATGTATTTTGGTTTACTGAAGATCAATTCAACATAGAACTGTAATTTCAAATTTACATGCCAAATTTTATTTACTTAAATCCTTGTGTTCTTTTAGTTATCGCTTTTAATATGCTTGCGGAAATGCAATCCGACAAATGGACAAATCTTTTCCAGATTAAGCTCTGAATTTAACATTGATTTACATTTCAAATGCTATAATTGTATACCAAATTTTATCTATCTAGTCCTTTCCGTGTTGCAGCCAGATGGGTAGATTTCCTTTGAATGGATTTCGTTCAAAATTTGATAGAAATGTATAAAATTGGTGTTAAAATCATATGTCAAGTTTTAACCATCTGGTTCAAAGTGTTTTTCGGATATTTTGTTCACAGATATTTAAATATTATTCGAAAAATTTTTTTTTTTTTTTGGACATTTTGGACACAGGGAAATCTGATACATGAATTTTCATCAGAATCTCTCAAGTTCGAATTTTTCGACACTTGCTATTCATTGGCAAATATCTACACTTTAGAAGTTTCAAAACTGTAAGTCAAATTTCATTTTCTTAAATTGTTTGTTTTTGAATTTTCGCATTTAGATGTGTAAGAAAGAAAAGACCGACAGATGGATTGTGCCTTGAGGTGAATCTACATTTTGTACGCTTAACTTTTGTAAACACACTTGCACTGAACACATAAACACACTTCCACTAAATGGATATTGTACAAAAATTTATAAAATGTACAAAGTCGATATGCCAAATTTCATCTTTCTAGATTACGGAATTTTTGAAGTATCTTGTTCAAATAGAGACAGACATACTCAAAAAAATTATTTTTCGAACTCAAGAAAATATGAAGGGGGCTCGTCAAAATATGGAATTAAATAAATCTAATTTTTATATTCCATAATATTTTTGATGATTAAAGTCCTCTTTCTTTGTATATTTTGCATACGACAAAGAAACACACGAAAGATTCTCATTGTGTACATAGACAACTTGAAACAAAACACGGAAAAGTACAAGATAGGCTACGCATCATTTAATAATCATTCAGACACATTTCCTCTTAGTGGAATTCGTTCAAAATTTGATAGAAGCTTGCAAGCTTAAAGTTAAATGCATATACCAAATTTTATCCATTTAGCTCAAAGCGTTTTTGAATTATTGTGTTCACAAATATATTGCTGAAAATGTGTTTTTTTACGATTAATCATTTGCATGCGGTTAATATTATTCGAAAATCGAATTTATATTTATGAAGCATTTTCCCCCCAACCATTTGAAACAAACATTTGACACACAAATACAATTTTAGTCAAAAATACACACACCAAATTTCAGATATTTAAATCATTGAGATTTTGAGTTATCCTGTTTACGTGTTTCTGAAAATATATATTGACAAACGACCCACCTCTTGTTGAATTTGGCCCAAAATTTTAAAATATCTATACTTAAAATGTTAATATTCCTGTACCGAATTTTATCCATCTAGCTCTCTTCACTTTGTAGTTATTGTGTTATATTTGAACAGTTAGACCGACCGATTTCTTTTGATATGATTTTTCTCTAACTTTGTCAGCGATTTTCAAATTTGGTGAAAAAACAAAGACTCAAACCTTTGTTGAGTAAACTTTGTAAAAGAGGGACAGACTAACAAATGTTCAAAACATTTCCTCTGGAAGGTCTAAAAAGTGGAGATTCATAAAAATTTCAAGCTCGAATTTTTTTTTAATTTAAAAACTAAAAATCTCATCTCGAGATTAAAACAAATCTCCTTGTGAAACGATTTTAGAAATGTTGTCGATCTGTGGACTCAAAATCAGAATAAGTTACAAGCATCCAATCCGGTATGTGGACTTACCAACAAGTTTGCAGATTTCTAACAATTTTTTGCCTTAATCCATCTTTGAAGAAAGATAATCGATTCATCCATACAAATCCATGTGGAGACAATAACTCAAAATCAATAATAACCAAATGGTTCGAATTGAGGGTACAGATTTACAGTTTCAGTTGTAGATTATATCAAGTTCTGGACGTAGTCTGTCAAAGTAGTATGATGATTTGGAAATGGTATATTTTATATATTTTATTAGATGAATAAAATTTGTAACCTTGCCACAAATATTACAGGGTTTTTTTTAATTAAATTACCAAAATTCAGATTCTTCTTTTTTACACAGCAACTTTAAGCATAAAACGCATCATATTATATTAATATACGGGAGAAGGGGATGAAGAACTTCATCACTAGCCAGTTTTTTTTAATATATACATGTTTGAAATCATTTATGTAAAATTTCTTTATTCTTATCTCAAATGAAAAAAAAAATAGCCCTAAGGCATAAAGTATTGTGAATAATGTGAAATAATGTGAAAAATAATGTGAAAAACAATGAGTAAATTTTTGAATGCCAGTTCTGAAAACACAATTGGGAAAACTATTTTCATTTACAAAAAAAGAGAAGAAATCCGATTGGCTTTGCTCGAATTGATAAGTTTTGAACAAAAAAAAAATAATATTGATTTTCTTTTGTAAATGTTTGTAAATGAATAGAGATAGAGCGGATAAATGGTTTTTGTTTGATTTAATTAAATTTGAAATCACTTGTCTTATGTTTTATTTAAAGTAATAAAAATATTGAACGCGACTATATAAATTTTCTAAAGACCTTCATTTGTTAATGATTCCGAGTAGCTTAAAGAGTTTCAATGCTCTAATTAGTGTAAAAACTGTAAATGCATTTTAGATTCCGAACATATTTGAAGCGTGTATAATTAATTGCTTATCATTTGATAATGCTTTGTGGAGAATATATGCTAGTAATCGATGTCCAACTGCCGGTCATTGATCTTAGACAAAGGCGCGGTCATCCATTTCGCTTGAATTATTCTTTCGGCAAAAAAATAACAAAAAAAAATGAAAAGAAAAAAAAACTGGGTTTTTATACCGATTTCTTGGAATTCCTGTTCTTTCTATATATACTTCCTTTCTCTTTATAAATTTATATTTTTAAACTTATACTTTCTGTCTTTTTTATATGTTCCAAAACCTCGCTCAACAAGCATAATTCGTACCTGAATCTTATTCGTAATGCAAAACAGTCGATAAGAGAAACCATTTTTTTTCATAAGAACTCATGTAAAATTGAACAATGTGTTTCAGTTCAAAAAAGTACTGAAACAAATTTATAATGCTATAATTTATTATTTAAAATGCATTTTTTGCAAGAAAATTGTCTAAAAGTATTTGTCTTTGGATGCAAAATTTGCTACAAATACGCTACGAAATTTGACAAAAATGAGACACAATATTATCATTAAATGAGCTATTACCTGATTAATAGAACGCTTCTCAACATACAATGAAATAATTTCCTTCACTTACAGCATTTCTTTATTTCATTGGAAGGTTGTTACTCTGTTGCGTCCATTATTTCTTCCTCATCTGACTAAATCTTTTCCGCAGCTTTTTGTTGTGACTCGGAATACAGCTCCGTAAATTATTTGGTAGTTCTGGCTATGTTCTTCAACCAATTTATAGTTGTTACTATCTACCTAGAGTCTTGTAATCGTAGTCACGATAAAATCTTGTCAGTTAAGACGCGAGCATTTGCTCAAACCCCTCGTCGACAACGTTAAATATAAGAATTGTTAACATTAGATATAAGCTCAAACCCCTTGTCAACCATTTAGAAATAAGAATTCTCTTAAAAAGCGCTCAACACAGACTGTTACATGCCATTTTAGCATGTGACTTCACGGTGACTCCTCGCCGTTCATTCTAAGAAACATCGCTCGTTAAACGAGCCCTTTTTTATATATTTCATTTTACTCATTATGCGATGTGCTCGTTAAGTGATGTTTGATGATATTCTGTTTTTCGTAAATGAATTTTAGATTGAGAAAACATTACTACAGTCAAATGATTCAAACCTGAAAATATTCATAAATTTATTTCCCTCTCGTTCTGCCATTCTGATGACATATAAATACGATAACTGAAAAGCAAAGATAAAATTTGATGTTGAAATTTCAAATTTCTGTAAAATTTGGGATACAACCTGTCGTTTGGAATGTATCTGTCCATTCATCCTCATGAATGTGAATGTAATTCAAAAATTAAATAGGTAAACGAAATTTGTCCTATGGATTTGGATTCTATTCCTGGAATTGTAAATAGTTCTCAAAGTTTGTATCAAATCCTTACATTTTTCTTATTTTTCTCTTATGTACGTATTTCTCACCCTTATGCACACATTTTTTGTGTGTTTTGCCTAGAATTTTTTTGATTGATTTTAACTATATTTTAAGCATTGACTTCTAATGTGAAAACTATTTTCCTTCAACAGCTCTTTATTTTAAGTATTTAAAGTACAAAGTATCTTAAACTTTCAAGAACAAAGTATTCCTCTAGTAAAAGAATCGCATAGATAAAAGGAAAGGATGTTATCTTTTGCCCTTGCATAGAAAATCCTGTGAAGAAGAGAAACAGTATGACATATGAGCTTCAGTAATAAAGAAACTTAACTTTATGAACTTGAATGGATAATTTGTATGGGCTTAAATTATTTTAAAATTAATTAATTAAAGATTAAATAAAATAAAAAATGATTAATTATCTCCTTCATCAACAATTATGAATTGCCTTTTTGTGGGACTGAGGAATAGCAAAGCCAAACGTTACCATTGAGGAAAAAATGAGTGCCCTCCCAGAGAAAAAAGAGAATAGGATTGCTGGAGACAAAAGTTTCGTCCAAGAACCCTTATTTAGACGAAATATAATTATCTTGTCTCCGCTGTATATGAGGAAAGAATTAACAACTTCATAGATGCTCTTGATCAGACAAGCAATTGCGATGCATTTGTAGGACAAATAAAAAGTTAGAATAACTAGAAAAACAAACTTGAAACTGGGATTTTTTAGGTTCCTCAATTCAGACTATTGTTAAAGGATTCTTATTTTCTGTATTCCATGAATGCGAAAAAAGCGTTGGAGTGAATCGTGGATTTCATATGTCCGTGCTGCCAAGAACTTTTTGGATACCACAAGGATGAAGATTATATCACCTTAATTAATAGCAAGCACAAATGCTTCAGCAAATTATTTGTAATATTATCATATACATTACTCTGACGTGCATTTTGACGATTTTCCTAAAAACCTTGTCTGCATTTGTGAATAATTAGGAATGAACAAATATAATTAATTTCTCCAAGATCCAAGGAAGGACACATTTTGGATGTTTTACTCTCGTTCGTAAATCTATCCCGATTGTATCACTTCGAAACTTCATAACAAAGCCAGATATCAAATTATGTACTTTTTTGAATTGTATTTGCAGAATGATAGAAAAGTATAGTTCACAAAATTTGGGTTTCAGATGCGTAGAAGTCTGAAACGTGGAAATGTTTTGGAATCTTAATGTCGAATTTTTTGACAATACTTTAAATACTTTATGTGCGAGAAACTAGAAAGGAATTTTTATTTGATTGAAGCATTCAATTTACATAAAAAAAAATCGATTCAGGTTCGCGAATTTAATTTGAAAATAAATTCAAATGCATGCTTCAAGAGGCTTTCGTATGGAAAAGTTTTATTTTAAAGAAATATCTCAGGAATGCACATTTGTTTTTCGAATCATCGACGCAAACGCGCATCTCAGACTGAGGAAGTGATCGCCTTTAGATACTACAGCTACAAATGGTGCAGGGATCTCGAAGGCGAGGGGGGTGGGGGTGGAATCGTATTCGAAACAATTCTCTTCATGAGCAAGAAAACAAGGAGGGAGCTTCAAAGAAGACAAACATCGGAAGTCGCTTTAAAAATTTACCTCTCTCCAGAAGATTGAAAAAGGAGTGCTTCCGAAAAAGGACTTTCATTCGGATAAAGAAATCATTCTTTTAAATCGAACAGCAGACGGCGTTTCGATTGGGTGATGATTCTCCAGAGAATGGAACATGTATAATAAACGCACTGTGCTTTGCGAAGCAGATGCTGGCATCGGAAAAGAAATCGGAGTGATTCCCCCTTCAAAATCGTTTGACTGTTAGGTTGCTGTTAGAATATTCTAAAGCAGTATTGAAAGCGATGCTTTGATTCTTGGTTTATTTATTATATCTTTTATCAACAAGGGAAATTATTTTTCCGAGTTAGTATGAATGGAAGTTATTGAGTGAAACACTTGCTTTGAATGCTAAATTGTTCATTTCTACATGACCGTATTCCCCTTATTTGCCAGCCGGTCTTGGATTTTGATGAGGATGACTCAATAAATGTCGTCCCTGTCATATCAATGTTAGAACTTTTATTGCAGTACACTCCCGCACCACCATACCTTGCCATATTAGGGGCAATACTTGTAAAAATCTTTTGGCTTTCAAGAAATCTATCCGTACTCTGTACTGATCCAGTGTGCCTTCCGGCTGCTTAGGTATTCTTTCCCCATCTCTTCTTTTTTGCCTTATATCCAACTCGGTTAGGCTGAGGAGCTGAAGGTATATATAGTAGACTCCTGAGTATCTGGCTCGTGATTATCCGGCTTTCGTACAACCCGGTCTAGTTTTCTTTTGTTATAATTAAATGAGGAAGGCAAAGTTTGCACTGGCAACATTGCTAGGAAATTGGAAGCGGGGCGTCAGCTACGATCCTCTTGCGTGTCGTGTGCAAAATGCAAATTGTGACAGGAAAAGGGCAGCGTTCTACTCATTTGTCATTGTTTTGTCAGTGTGTGACGGACCTCAGTTGTTGCCGCTGTTCCTGGTTATAAGTGCTTAATACGGACAGTATTTGTTATTTGGGAATCATTCTTGGGGCTTGCTTAATGTTTTTTTAAGTATACCACAGTGAAGATTTCAAAATGCGTGATAACCGAAAAAAAAAGTTATAATGACTATGAAGGAGAAATTTCGCGCTATACAGCGACTTGCCTCTGACGTAACAGCAAAAACCGGCAACTACTTCTATGATTACTTGTCGCTACTTGGTTTGAGATAAATGTAGGGTTTAGTACTCAATAAGAAGTGAGAAAACACGTATTTTCACTGTGAGTTTTGGTATACAAACTTTGTCTTCTCGTATTGGTGGGCAAAGAAATGAGTTCATATAACTCCGGCCTATCCGATTTTTTTGTTATCCGGCCTACTCTTCCGCCACATTAGGCCAGATACTGGAGAGTGTAGTGCACTTACAAATTCCTCATATTGTTTAGTTTCTTGAATTGCCAAGTTTCAACCTTGAATAGGGTCCGTTGCAGGGTTTGTGATTCAGTTTCATCCTGAGTTTATGCTTGAGATTCGAATCCTACCTCATGCATATTAAATTTCATTAGAGAGAGAGAGAGAAATTTTCTTTCTGATGTAGTGCGGATAATATTTTAGGTTTGACGACGGCTCAGACATCGCTCACATCTATTCAAAATGGAAAAATACAAATGCTAATCCTTGTAAATGTGTCTTTGCAACCTTTCCAATATATTTTGTACATAATTCAGGGAAATGAATTTTATGGTAACCAGAATAAATGCTGGATCATGCTATCAAAGGCACTGCTGAGCAGTTGGCTTTTTGATGATGAATGGTAGCTTTATCATCCGTGTTAGATCCATTTTGTGTAAATGCTCAACAATGGGGAATGGATTTGATCATCAAAAATGTTCTTATAATATTTGAGAGCACTGTCTTTTAATAACAGCATGGTGCTCATTCCATAATAGCAAGGCCATATTTACAAACCATATTAATCATATTTCCATCAATATTACAGGTTTTATTATTCACTCACCAATGCCTACATGCTCCATAGTCTAATCCATCTTTTACACAATTTTTCTAGAAGCAATTCCTACGCTATTCTGTTATAACCAGAACACCTCAGAGAGAAGTCAAGTCGAAACTTTTAATACAAATGGAATTTGATTTATTTTATCAGGATTAGATTTTAAAATAATGCAAAACAGAAAACCATCCACTTTTAAGCAGCCATTCTATCACTGCTACCAATTAAGACTTTAGCAATCATTCGATTGATTTTTTTTCACATCCAATGAACATGTGGGAATGTCCTTCTCTCAACTTTCTGTATAAAAACAGAAGGCGGCACGTTTTCCCCATAGCTTCAAAGAATATGGGGAAATTCCTATGTTCCAAATGCATTTGCACATCTTCCTATTGTCCGATTGAAGGGGAAAAAAACCCAGATAATCGTTTCCTAAACAATACTAGAGAAGTCAGCAATTAATTCAACAATATATATCATCAGTATTGTTGTTTTCATCTCAATTTCTCATACAGATCGAATATGGCACTTTTTGTGCTTAGTACCTTAGAAAGAAAATTCCTGCATGCATTTTGGACCCCTTCCTATCAACCGGCTGAAGATAAGAAACAGGCATTTACCTTCAAAAATAACACTAGGGAAGACAAAATTCTAGCCAGCTATAAGATCAGTGAGGGACTTCTTCATTCGATTGACGTTCTATATACAGGGTGTTTTTTTTAAAACTGACGGTACTGAGAGACCTCTGTAGCTCAAACTATCAACCGCAAAGTCACCAGATTTTGTACGGGGACTATTGACGACATGGGAAAAAGGAATCCGAGAAAAAAAATTAGGTTCAAAACGTTGCCGATAGGGGAAATGTGGCGCTTTTGATCTAAATTTTAAGTTTAACTACACGATAAAATTTTAAAAAGTTACAGTAAGCAGATAAATGAATAACAAAGAATTGATTTTTCCACAAATGTGCTTCATTCTAAAAAATAGCTTCTGTAAATGGTTGCCGAGTTGCGAGAGAACCTGTTTTTTCAAATTTTTTAATCATTTTTTTTTCACTTCATTAATTGATAGAGGTCATTTACGTAATTTGTTTCGACCTCTAAATTCACTAAGAGCGGCCACTGCATTGGATTGATTAAGATAAAAGAGCTTCACAAGTAATGCATTCTGTGCTAAAGTGAGATGCATTTTACAAATCAACTGATAATTGAAATGATTTTCAATGCCCCTCTTCTTTTTTATTACTCAAAACATTGGCACTAGTGTCGACTGCGTAATCGGGATTTTGCATTTTGCAATTTTTCCCCGTATTCTATGCAAAATTTCAGCTGTCTTAAAGTGTAAAGCGCCACATTTTCCCCTATCGGCAACTTTTGGAACTTATTATTATTATTATTGCGGATTCCTTTTTCCCATGTCGTCAATAGTCCCCGTACAAAATTCGGTGGCTTTGAGTCTGATAGTTCAAGCTACAGAAGTCTCTAAGTACCGTCAGTTTAAAAAACATACCCTGTATATATTTAAGGGAAGTGTTTCAATTTGGCACATGATGTTTTAAACTTGTGGAACTGTGGAGAGAGTCCACTTTGCATGTGGATCTTTTTCTTGGTGGTCCAAAAAAAGGCTTTGGGTCCAAAATTTGATATAGGTCTACTACATTATTGGCAACATATCGAATTTCATTAACTTGTTACAATCGTTGTTAAGCAGGTTTACGTATATATGGATATACAGATAAAAAGCTGATATACAAGTGGAAGATTTGGTATAAAATTTGTTAGAAATGAATGATTCTGAATATAAAATCATAAATTAAATTCGCTCAATCATCGGTATTACTTTTGAGTATTATCCTCATCACTTCAAGAGGCCACTCTGATATCTCGTTGAGAAATTTCGTTCAAATTTTGATTGTAGTTTACAGCTTTATCGAAAAGACTTCATAACCAATTTCTTCCTTTTCCTTACTGTAACTAATTTTTCATTTCTTGTTGTTCCCGATTTAATGATGGATTTAGAATTACGTTGGTAGGCAGTTACCTACAGATACAGGTAGATCGATGAAAAAAATTCTTATTCTTAATCTCTAAATAAAAAAAATTATGAAAAAAAATGTTAATTTTATTAATTATGAAATTTTAGAATAATATTAAAATAAATTCTAGAATAACATAAACGATCCGGTACCGATACCTTTCGCTACACTTTTTAGGTTATTATAGTATTCACACATCCTGGACTTTTATTCAAACTAGGTTTTCAAAGTTACTAAGTTCTAAGTATTTAATCATTAAGTAAAAAATATATAAAAATGTGAAACTAAATGGATCAGCATATGTAAAGACAGCCCTTCTATTGGACACTGTCTAGGACCTCAAAATGCCTATTTCTACACTCTCTCGGTTCGTCTGTTAACAGAAAACAATGATATCTAAAAGGATTTTTTCGTAGACCTAAATCACTGAGATTCATCCAAAATCTAGAGATTGAATTCCCGAAGTTTTATATGTATTTTCTTTTTGTGCCCTCTATTTATGGGAAAGTAAAAATTTGAGATTTTTTAAGTGCGTTGATTGACTCTTGATTCAAAACATTCGATCTACGACATGCATTCTGAACTTCCGCGATATCCAGTAGCGCATCTAAGCCGGATTTCTTCGAAGGCGGGACCCTCTGCTGTTTAAATCCTGCCCTGTTTTTCTTCGAGGAGCGTAAATATTAATGCGGGATGCCTCTCCTCTTTCGAGAGCGGAAAGCTTTCATGCATTTCTTATGAACGCTCCTTCGCAAGAACTCCTCTGTTGTTGTTTTATTCGATGGGAGAAGGGGGCCACTGCTTCTTGCGAGCGAAGAGACAAACAATCGAATCTGTCGCTTTGTCAAGTATTCCTTTAAAAGCAAGCGATGAGATGCTCTTTCGATTTCTTTTATTTTCGGAAAAGTGTGAACTGAAAAAGGATGCGTTTTCTGTATTTTTTTTTTCTTGAAGTCGAATCCGAAAATTCTGGGTTAAGAGATGACAGTGTTCACTTCAATCAATCCGAAGTAGCTCACAACTATACTGCATTATATTATAAAATTTGGAGAAAAAAAAATGAACTAAACTATTGTTTTAAAATATTGAAACAGTGTAGAATAGAAGACTTTTAATTGAACAATTTTGAACAGCGTAATTTTTGATGTTATTATAATTCTCAAAATTAAACCTAATTAGACGATTTATGTAGAAAGGCGTGCATTCGTTCAGCAGCTTGGATTTAAAATTGCATTTATAAGTTTTCCTTTGGATTATTTTGTTAGAGCTGAAATTTGTTACAGAATGTCACAAGATTCGATGATAGGCTAAAATTTAGTTATCTGGTATTGATTTTCAAAAATCTCAATTTTCAAAGTTCGATTTCTTTCATTTTGTGAGCAGAAAGCAGGAACATCTCGTTGTTTACCAGAGAATAACGGATTGCTCCTATTGAGCACTCCTCAATCCAAGAGCACCTCAAGAGTACTCCTAAATCCAAGAGGAGGTACCATCTCAGGTGTCGTCCTCGTCTTATGACCACGGTTAGAAATTACGAGGGTCGTCTCAAAATAGCCCTAGTGTTGCTTTACAACGGGACATTAATATAACTAAACTCAATCCAAGAGTAGGACTAAGGAGTTAACCCGGAGTTATTTTGAAGAGTTCAACACAATAATCATTGAGAAGTATCTAAATCATCAATTATTATGTTACAAGAGGAAAAAAATGAAAGGTAACTGAAAAAAAAATAAAAAAACAGGGTTTTTTCCTATTTTTCTCTCTCTATTTTCTCTCTCTGTATATATATATATATATATATATATATATATATATATATATATATATATATATATATATATATATATATATATATATATATATATATATATATATATATATATATATATATATATATATACCTCAAGTAGATATCAAATTAAGAATCGATTCCTTAGATGGGTATCAAAGTATCAAATTATACCCATAATTTATACTCATGTTAGATATCAAGAACTTATACTAAATTATCCTGTTCATACGTAAACAGTTAGAGTCAATGAAACTTTTGAAAGATTGATTTCAATCTTTCTTTTGAAGTCAAGTCTTTTGAAAGATTGGATTCAACATGTTGCCAGAATTTATGGTTGGTGAGAAAATATATAAAGGAATAATAACATTTATTCCTTCTAACTCGCTGCATTTTTCATGATATAATAGACGAATGTTGTCCACAATTGGATAGAAATAATTTATTTATTTTAAAGAAAACAATAAATACTATATTTCATTTTGCTAACTTGTTGCATTTTTGGTTTACCGTATTCACAAATATAATTAACTAGAATCTAAAACATGCAATTTTGTGTGATTGAAATATCGTGGTTATGATTTTCATTGTTATTTTCTAACAATTGCTTCATTTTTATTGATTAGAGAAAGCAGGAAAGTAAAGTGAAAACGTCATTAATCATTCAAGTTTCGAATATTCAAAACTGTCAAAAGTTTCGCAGGTTGATCTTTGCCTTCTTATTTAATCATCTTTTATTCTTCCTCTTTTTTTTTAATCTCAAAATCTTTGAATAATTAATTATGAATGGATAGAAAAGATATATTTCTTTTCAAAAATAAGATATAAAATCTCGACTCATCTTCCCGTGAAAATATCTAATTTTAAAGTTTATGTCAGACTAATATCCTGTTGAACAGCTATATGAGTATGACTTTGATGCGGAATTTGTAATTAGGAATCATGGTAATGTGACGAAACGACTACTGAAACGAAGGATTTCCACATCATATGAGCTTAGGAAGATGGACGTGGACGTGGACGTTTTATCCCAAAGAGAAAAAACAGATGGCAAAAAAGTGAATATATTCTATAAAACTTTATATGATGGATAATGAATAAGCGGAATATATTTCGCCTTAAGTTTCTCCTACACTTCCATGTTATGAAATGTTTTGCATTTAGCTTCGTCTTACGGTGAAAAAAATTTAATTGAAAATTATATTTCAATTAAATCCCTTTGATTCCTAAGATCATTTTAATTCTGGTACTTCAGGATACTGAAACGCCCGAGTCTGTATTTCAAAAATAATTAACATTTCCCACCCACCTCAAAACTAAGAATGACAGAACAGAGAGCCGTCTCATACCCCGTATCCGTAAACATTCAGATCACTGAACGGTTTGGTGAAAATGTTACGGGAATTTCATTTAAATATCAAGCTATTTGCATTAGAAAAAAACAAAAAAAACTATGTACAGAATTTACAAGCATATAAGAAATGATATTGAGATGGTTTCGTTTACAACGATTTTCAATTTTGAAAACTATTTGGAATAATAATATGCAGAAAGATAAAATGTATGAAGATATACATGAATTCTGTGTTCACTTGTTATCGTGACATAGTAGATGAGGACGCAGTTATAAAAATCAGATAGAAAATAATTTGAGTAATGGTAACAAAGAGAAATGATATTTATAAATGCAAATGTATAAGAGACTGTAGTGCTTGCTTGTGTTTCCCCTTAGTCTTTGCGAGTATGACACTTGATGTTGAGAGCTAGGGAGGCAAGAATAGATCTCTATTTTGACTGACAAATTTAATTATCCTATGGATTTTTTATTTTTGCCTGGAGAGAAAGTTGCTGGCGACTCTTTTCAGCCATTCTTGTTGAAGGTTTGGTGATGGGTTTTTTCATATGCCAAGAGATTGCGCAGATGCATTCCATTTAGCATAATAAAGCGCCATGCCAATAACACTACAACTGCACGGTGTTGACATTAACAAATAACCTTACCGAATGAGCTTTCTTATTCTGTATTTGAAGACAATAAATTTACAAATTTAGAGGAAGTGTTAAAAATTCTTTTCATTCTTTCTCATGATCAATCTTCTATTGAAAAATGATTCAACACTGATAAGAATTATGAATGTGGGAAATTTGAATGGACGAGATCTAGTCTATGAATTCACAACATTTCACAATATACAAGTCTACGAATATCTTGTTTCACAGCAAATGGTTTATGACTACGTAAAGCTTTCTGGTAGAATCTATTCTATAAACATTACTAAAGAATTGGAAATATAACATCAGACCATATATATTTCTCAAAATATTGTCTATTTTTGAAGAACAGATGACTAAAAGAATAGTTGTCAATGACACAAAGATATTTAGAATTTCATTGCTTGATATGTTTACGGAAATTGAAATCTTTTTTAGGAAAGCAAATTGCTGAAATTGAATGTAAAATTAGGACACTTGTCAAATAAGCCAGAGACTTTTCATTACTAACAAAATCTAAGGAGTTGGGAAAAGTTATTAGTAAGAAAATTAAACAAATGTGAAATAAAGATTTGGAGAAATTTTCTAAAAAGAAACAAATTTAAATTTACATATTTTATAAAATTTGCATGATTTTTATATCCAAAATTATTTTTTTTATATTTGTAACATTTTTTTTTCTCTCGAGTAATTGAAATGTTTATGAAGTAGCAGTACAATGCTTTTTTATTAATATTACTAATTGTAGTGTAATAAAATAATTTTAATTATGCAACAAAATTGTTTAATAGCATTGCGTAAAAACATTTTAAATAATTTACTTTCCGACTTTGGTTAAAAGCATTCAACAATAACTGTTGTGTTTTATGTTTATATTTTATAAAATTAAATATTACGTAGGTAGTACTCAATTTAGTTTATTTCATTATGACACATAACTGTCATAAAAAAAACTCGTTAAAATCTGCTCTTATTTTTCTTTAAAGGTATTTAAAAATTGCTGATAAAGTTTTATTTTTTAAGATAAAATTTTATTACTCGTCTTGGTACATATAAATATCTTTTGGACCAATTAGAAATAAAACTCTGTTTTGATAAAAATAAAGGAGTCTTTCGGGACAATAATGAATCGGGGTAGGGGAGAATCATAACTTACATTTCGAATTTTCATGCAAATCCTGCACATTTTTTAAATATTTTTATTGCAAAAAAATGCAATATTTCCTTTTCAGGTTTATTTCACTTATTTTCATTCTTAAGACTTATATCGAGATCACTTAGTATGGAAAAAAAGAGAAGAAACCGTCTTCCGTCTGAAAGTACTCGATAGCAATTTAGGCCAACTTACGATCATAAATCTAAATCATTTCCTTCCCTTTTAACTTATCGTTTGCTTCTTCCCTCACTCGAAAAACCAATTTGGAATGAAATTCACCTGATCTCAGTTCAGACGATGATTTTTTCCCGCACTATCGTTCTACCTCCTCCCCCTCGTCCTCCAACTTAATTTAATTGCCGTCCGAAATCATTAAAGTCGGCAACTTTCGACCGATTGCGCCTTTTTCGTTTTTCCCTCGGGCCGTTCCGAATTGTTTATTCGATTTCGAGGGGTGTTGGACTAAATGATTTTTGGCACCTCCCGTTCTCAAGGGGGAAAAAGAAATGCCTTTTAATTGCATCAAATGGATTAATTTAATCAAACTGAAGTATGTGGCAGGTGTGCAACGTATTGGAAAATTTCTTCTCCAGTGTTTGGAAATCTAAAGATGACTTTTATCTGCATAACTGACAAAGATAATGAATTTCATTTTTTAAAGCTTTGCTTCACCCTTTGGGGGAAACACGCAACCTCTAAATAATCCTATTATTAATCACCAACTTTTTCCAAGTCACTTAACTTATGAATTTACTAATGTAATTATTACCTCACTGCAGAATTCTTTCAGTATTTCGTTAATGAAAGAAGATTTTCAATGAAAGCGAAGAAAAGTTTGAAAGATCATTACAATCACACCTAATTTTTTAGATCTGGTTTATATCTGGAAATTATCTTTCTGTTTCGGTACAACCGGACACAAGAACTTACAAGTATCTTATTTAATATCTTAATAAATATAAATTACGTGTCACGTTGTTTGTCCGCGATGGACTCCCAAACTACTAAACCGATTTTAATCAAATTTGCACACCGTGTGCAGTTTGATCTAGCTTAAAAGATAGGATAGCTTATATCTCAATTTATAGCCGCAATATTATTTTATTACAAATTTATTAATTAAAAACTAACTTTCCCGCCAAAAAAATCTTCATTTTCCCCACCGCCAAATGAGTAAGGCTTCAGGTTTTTTTCCCAATAGTAATGAGGCTAGGCTTCAGATTTTTCGGCTGATTATTTCAACCGATTCTGTTTATTTCCTAATGTTTGATGCATTTAAAACTAAACATTGTTAATTAATCGGTCTTTCAGATTCATTCTGAAGTACTTTTGAATTAAAATAAAACAGAATAAAGGAAATTAAAAATTTCTAATTTGCATAGAGTTACCCCAACTGGCGTAGAAAAACTCACGCATTTGCGTCACCGTAACTGGCGTTGAAAATTCACGCATGCGCATTGTGTTCTGATTGTTGACAATATTATCATCGGATGATTCTTGATTTAAATTATTTTTGGGTTCGTTGCATGCTTTTGTAATTAAATTTTATTTATGTTAGTTATATATTTTTTGTACATGCTTATAGTTTTAAGTACATCATTTTTTAAGAAGTTTTTTTAAACCCTGTTTTCGACCGATTTTTTAAAACGATTCATTTTATTTTCTTAGTGTTTGATGCATTTAAAATTAAACATTGTTAATTAATTGATCTGCTCATGATGAATCTGAGAAAATTTTGGTAACAAATTCTTGAGATATTACATAAATTAAGATATATATTCTTTAGTGCCCATAAAGTTTAAACGCTCAGTGACTCTGTTTTCAGTAATCATATTATAAAAAAATGCTTTGTTTGAGTAAAAAATATTATTATATTAATTGCAGATTCATCCTTTCCACTTTAATTTAAAGCATAAATTCTACGGGAGCTAACATAAACTTAGAGAGATACATATTACGTTATGACTGAAGGCCTTTATAATATTATGAGTAAATTATATGACTATCAAAATTTGTAGTTTTAAAATATTTTGATGATGAAGTTATTAAAGTAGGAATTGCATAAAATATTTAATTATTAAAATTTTAACGAATGTTAAGATTGGCGAACCGGCTGGTCGCCAAAGGCGGCTAGTAAAATTATAGTTCTGGTGTTAAGACTTATGTCTGAATTATACAATCATCTTGGGTAAGAGTCTGGAAAAAGATAATGTCTGAATTTTGGATGACTGATCTTTTCACCTGATTTAAAACTGATCGAATATGAATGAGGCATCATCGAACGAATTGTTAAGGTACATCTTCTACATCCTAGACATGTTCCAGAGCTTCGGAATTTACTGATTCATGGGTGGAACAGCCCATTGCAAGGAATGTTAGACGATTGGTGCCGAAGATATTTGGAGCTTGTATTCACAAACATACAATCTGTTAATCTTTGTAATACCGTATAGCGTTAATTTTAGATATGCACTCACCCTTTTCTATATGGATCATTTCCTTTTCTTATGGGTATTATGTGCATGTACCATAATTTTTCTAGTTTATTCCATTTTTTTCATATAATATAAATGTTTTAATGAAATTTTTTAAACATTCTTTTCTGGTTTTTCTTATGGAAAATGTCATTAATATTATTTTATAGACATGGATATATTATCTTCGATTCATGGAATAGAAGATTTTAAACGTTCCTTACTTTGAAATTCTTGTCATAATCTGATAATGCTGGAAGTTTATCTTGGAATTTTTGCATTTGACTTTGAAAGGGGAATTATTATATAACACTTATCAGTTTTGACGCTTGTTCATTAAATCCGAGGAGTGTAATCTTCTTATTAAATGGCGGTGCATTAAGTAATAAATATATGTGATTTAAAGAATAGGAATAAGGAAAAAATACAATGAGGATGGTTGAGAAGAATGGAATAACTTTAAAAATTAACAATTTGCTTTTCTGTTTCTTTCCCAGTTTCTGTTTAGATTGAAAACTAAGAATTTTTTTTTAAAAAAACCGCTCATCATTCGGTTTTCTTATTTATAATATTTAAATCACTAATTTTAAATTAAAAGGGGGTTTTTTTTGTTTTTTTTTTGTCAGGGATACACTTTTTACATAAGAAAATTCAAATGAATGTTCAAAACTATTTAATAAAAGCTAACTATTTTACTTAAAATAAAACAGTTGCTCTTTCTAACAGTTTAGTATAATACTTATTATTCCAATGTCAATATTTTTTTCTATCTTCTGGTATCTGTAAAGCAGCCACACTTAGTCATATAACAGAATACTATGCTAGATGATGTTTCAGCTAAAAGAAGAAAAAAACAGTTTTCAAAAATCTGAGTTGCATATATATATATATATATATATATATATATATATATATATATATATATATATATATATATATATATATATATATATATATATATATATTTAACAACGGCTGAAAACTTTTTATTTCGCGCAAAATTCTGATAAAAGCAGTGGAGAGACTTGTGCAATTCAAGGAGAGCCCGCTTCATCAAGGAGCTAGCTATCTCCTGTAGTGGCGTAGAATTAGGTAGTTGGGTCATGGCTTTTGATAAATGGCATGGACTCTCAATAAAAGCAGTGTATAAGCAGCAATCGCTTTTAAACGACCGTAGCAGAGCGGAGCGCTCAAAGAGAACTCGCTTGAAACCAGACTTCTAAAAGAAACCGTTCAACGACTCCTTCTCCTCTGACTTGTGATTACTAGAGATAAGTCTGCATCTCTAGTTTTGATAATTTCTGTGACAGCGCAAAGAAGCTTCTAGAAGGATATTATATCCTATCTTTTAATATTACCAAAATTCTACTAGTTTTGGGAGCCCTCATTTTTGTTGCTAATGCCAGGTGTCATTGATCCGGCATCCATTCAGCTTCTGTTAGACTTATCTGTAAACTATATTTTGATAGACTTGTCTATCTTTTCCTTACTACGAGATTAGTTATGCAGGAAAGCAGTGTTGAAGATTTGCATTAATATAATATTGATAAAGCAATAAAATTTTAATGCTTTTCTATACTTTATATTTTTGCGAACACTGATTTTCAGTTAAGGCATTAATTAAAAATAAACAAAAATAAGAACACAGACAAACTACACCGACCAGAGGATGTAAAACTTGCACTAGTAGGTGTGCAGAAAACATAAGAGAAATAATGAAATGCGCAGGGTGATCAGTAAAGTCATGTTAAGCCCTTTAAATTCAAAACGGCGTCCCGTATATCCAAGGAAGTAATGTGTACTATGCAATGCGCCTTTTGTGACTTGTAAAACGATTCGTCCGAAAATTAAAAGAATGTATTCTCCAGTATTATAATAGGATTTTTCCAAATTAAGCAAAGACAGTGTGAAATATAATCAACGAAGAAAAAAATAATAATAAATCTAGAAAACGCATTTGGAGGGAGAAATCTGAGGATATATTTTTCTATTTTAAGACATATCCTTTATCAAGTCACGGAAAGTTCATAATTTTAATTGCAAATGTCTCCGCATAATTTACAGATAATTTCATGATTAATTTCTGCGTTTTTATTACAGTATAGCGTACATTTTTGTTATTATGTTTGTTTGTTTTTGTTGTTGTTGTTGTTGCCCATCTCCTTCATTTTTTGAACTTCTTCATTTCAACGCTGAGGCGCTGTAACGTGTCTCAATAAATTCAGTATAGTCATTTTACTGTAAGTACACATTACTTTCCTGGCTATTCTAGTCGCCAATCGCCCTGCATATAAAAAAATAACAAATTAACGTAATGTAAAGCATCAATATAATTAACAGAACATTTAAAAAAATGGAATCTGTAAAATAATTGAGAGAAAGGGAAACAGATCGAACAAATACATGTTATGTTGTTGTTTCTTATGCACTTATCATAGACAAGCCCGCTCTGAAGGATGTCAGTGATTTTAAGACGAGTTTGTTGGTTGCAGTAGCTTCTGAGGTTAAGGCCCCTGATTACCCAAGGGCAGAAGTCTGCCTTTTAGCTCATACGAAAATGAGCTAGCTCACACATTTGCTTGTATAACCCCTTTTTACAGAGAGGCTGTTTCACACACCTCACAAAGAGAACACAGGGCAAAACAACCATAAAGAGCAACCATGCCTGAACCAGGACTCGAACCGGAACACCCAGATCACGGGAACCTAGCCCCTTAGGCCAGGATGCCGACAGATTCATGGTATATTAAGTTGAAAAGAAAAGAAAAAGGGAATTATGCGTAAAATAAAATTTAAGAAAGGGAAAAGATAAAAATGCACGCTAATTATGTCAAATGAAAAATGAAAGTCAGGTGCTTGGATCATAAAGACAGTTACTGCAAATGGAATCACTGATTTTAAATGTATCTCAATTATAAAAACGGCAATTTTTATTAACGTGTAAATTTTGAACCATCTTTTAAAAATTATCTGAAGGTTTAATTTAGATGAATCAAAGATAAAATGATATATATCTCCTATTTTTCTACAGATACGTAATGGTGAATGCAGAATTTCAAAGAAATAAAAAGATATTAGTTTATTAATTATTTGAAAAGTAATAAAGAAATTCGAAATATCATTTTAAATATTCAGTTTCTGCAACATATTCAGACGTCAAATGCCAAGAAAGCTCAAAGCACTTAATATAATATAGATATTTGAAATATCATTTGCCATCTTAAATATTCATTTCAGCAGCATATGAATAAAACGATACCAAACGCCAAGAAAATTTAAAACACCTCAGATAGTAAAAAAATTTTAAATGCCATTTGCCATTTTAAACAGCCAGTGTCTGCAACGTAGAAATAAAGTGACACCACGTGCCAGTAAACTTTAAAACACTGCAGATAATAGAGACATTTGAAATGTCATTTGCTATTTTAAATAATCAGTGTCTGCAACGAAGAAATAAAGCGACACAAAGTGCCAGTAAACGTTAAAACACTACAGATAATAAAGTGAGCTGAAATATCATTTGCCATTTTAAAAGTTCAGCTTCAGCAATGTAGGAATAAAATGACACCAAATGCTAGTAAACTTTGCAATGAAGAATGTCCTCCATGTCTTAAAACCTTTTTAAATGAGAAATTCGAGCGTGTTCTCGCGCTTGAGTACACATGTAATCGTATTAGATACGACAAAGAAAACACCTTTTTTTCAAATGTCTGATATCTAATCCTTTTCTCATCCTCTTAAGTTGGGAAGGGGAAAAAAGACGTACGTCTCTTCTTTTCGCACCTTGTTTCAATAAAAAGTCAACGAGAACCAATCCGCTAGTGGTTGAGAACGAGCGGAAAAAAGTCTCTCATTATCCGCTTCATCCCTTGGTGAATCTCTAAATATCTCCGGGGGGGGGGGGGGGTGAACAACTAAAGAAAAAAAAAGCAAAAGTTTTGTGTTGGAAAACTATTTCTCTCTACCCCATAAGTCTTTACAAGGGTAATTAGTGAAGCAATTTGTCTACCCCATCCTCCTCCCCTTTTCGGAATGATGTTGGAGCTTTTCTTTTCTTTCTTTCTTTTTGCTTCTCTCTCTTTTTCATCTGCTTGGCGGGAATCTGTTCTTTCATCGTTTCTTCTGAATACAAAACAGTGAGTTCTCCATTTAGAGCAAGAATGGTTCCATGTCGAAGTCCATTTCCGGAGTGGTATAGGAAAGAAACTTAATTTTTTAAGAGAGAAATTAGGGCAGCGATGGCCTGGTGGTAAGATCTCAGTTTAGCAACCTAAGGGTTTGAGATTCGAGAGAACCGCTTAAGAACCGCCTTGTAAGTGAGCCGGGTGCACGTTAAATCCGTCTGGGCCAAATGTCCTCCCTCTGGTGTGGCGTGGAAGTTTGGAGAGAGAATGCCAGCTCAGATGTCGCCCTCGTCGTTTGACCACGGTTGAAAATTACGAGGTCCCTCCTGAAATAGATTTAGTGTCGCTTTAACGGGACGTTAATATAACTAAAATAAACTAATTTAAAAGAGAAAAGACATTGCAATATTCGTAGAATTCGACTCGTGATTTGGTTTCGATTTATAATTTTGAATTTAGAGGCTAAAATTATTCATTTTGGGATCATGTCTCTGAATTTGATAATTCACATAAGTAAAATCTTAAATCTTGCAGTTGTGTATCAAATTTTGGACGAAGTTCATCAGTTTGACGTTTCTTTACCTGTCTGTCTGTTTGTATGTGAACATTAACTCGGAAATACTGTGACCTGCATGGGCCATAATGTTTTGCCCATTTTATACATATTTCTAGATCTATATCAAATTTTAGATCAAGAGTTGTCTGTCGGTCAGTCTAATCGTGTGTATGTGAACGTGGTAGTAAAAAAAAACGTAATACATAAAAGAAATTTAAAGTGAGATTTTTTATTGTAAAATTCAAAATATTGACCAAATTTCTCAGTTCACCCAATTCATCAAACTGTTGGTTGTCAGTTTGTCGTTCTTTCACCTTATGAATATATGAATCCTATAAATATTTTTATATATAAAATATTATATATTTATTACTTATATATAATTTATATATATTTATATCTATTATATATTTATTATTTTTATATAATTATTTATATAAAACGCTAACATACGTAGTACAGAAATCACTTTTATTACTTATTGTTATTTATTTACATTCATATGTAAATAAATAATTGTACGAATTTCAGACTGTTTCATTGAACGTTTTACAGCTGCATTGAATTCAACACTTCGCCTTGTTAATTAATGGAACTAGAAAATAATATTAAACATGTTCTAGAGAACATTTGCCGTTCCACCAAAATATCCATTCAGTCGAAGGAAAGAAGATAAAAGAAATCTAAGAAAATAAAAGAAAAAAAGAATCTTGGAAAAATTATTTATTAAGAAAAGCCTGTTTCTTGATAAAAGAAATCAAGAAACAGGCTTCCATCAGAAACTTTAATCGGACACAAAAGTAGGCTTAATTATAGCTAGATGAGAAATCGCTATGGCTTAATAATGGAAATTGAAGTTCATATCTTCCAAAATAATTATCTTCAAAAATGGTTTTACCTTAAGACTTTCAAAAAATTATCTTTTTGATGACGTCAGTTTCATTTCTATACAATTTTCCCTTTAAATTTAACAATATTTTTTAAAATTCAATTTTATACACAATTGATTTTATACAAAGCTTTTAAATGTTATAATGGAATTAAAGCTCATCCGTCAAAAATTTCAACTGCACTCTTTTAGTATTTAATAACATAATAGTAAGAGTTTCATTTCGCTTTTAGTTCGTAATATGTGCACTTTTTAAATTATATGCATTCTATAGAAATCATTTAAAAGCCTAAAAATATTAATAATTTGAGCTAGCAAGCTGGTCGCTACAAACAGCTAACTTATTAAAAACTATTTAAAAAAAACCACGTAAGAGATTTTGATGTGTCGCCTCGAATTAAAATTTTCAATGCATAGTTCAAATTTTAAATCCACAATCAACTTTAATCCATTCGGTCAAAGCAAGGGGAATCCAAAATTCGTATTTCATATCTTTTCCTATACTTTCCTGGATAAACACCTTACAGTGTTAGTAGGCATACTGAAAAACCGATGGGTGAATATTTCCCTGCTTTTAAAAAGACACATGATCTAGAAAATCTCATGTTTAGAAACTTCATGAAACTAGGATTAAGCATTTAATTCATATGCCTCCACGGCATTCGTTCAGCATCCGTCAAGCATTCAGGCAGCAGAACAGGGTCCTTAGCTCATCTGCAATTCGTCGCGATAAACGACCCCAGTCCTCCAATTCAGCGGAGTGTCTCCCTGCCTGGCGCAAATCTGATTTCGTGGACGAAGAGTGCTGAGGCTTGAAATTTCCGACTCAGCACACCCGACGACCAGATTTTATAAATGGTAAGGGAGGGAGGGGTGTACCGAATCTGCTCGTTGTCATTCCTTTTCAAAGGATGACTGGGAATCTGGATTCTCCACCCACCCGCCCCCACCTTTTCCTTATTTCTTCAGTGATAGAATGGTCGAGATTCATTGAGGATTTTTCTGGAAAGTTTTTATTTTCTTGTATGCGAAGTTTAAAGAAAGTTTTGTAATCTTCGTATAAACTCGAACTCGAAATTTTGACGAATCTTCGCTTTTTAGACCACTCTGAATTCGAGAAGCACATTTTTGGAAAAATTCTGTCTGGCTGTCTGTGGTAAAGATAATTCAAAAACGATTGGAGCTAAACGAATGAAATTTAATGACGGTCTTTACGCCAAATTACAATTTTTCAAAGTTGTATATTTCTACCAAATTTTGACAGAATCTATCTAGAATAAGTCTATCTGTTTGATTGTTCGAATATAAGTTAACACGATAACTACAAAACGAGGAGAGCTAGATGGATAAAATTCGGTATACAGATTTGACATTTATAATGTAGACAGTGATCAATTTTTAGTCGAATCCAACGGAGAGATGAATGTCTGTCGGTCTGTACTTTCAGATGCATGTATTGGTATTTGGTTTTGAGACTATTGTCTGCAGTTCTATGTCAATTGTTGGTTTCAATCGGTCTGGAGAATTTGAATGTCAAAGAGGAAGAATGTTATATGAGTTCGGTTATGGCTGAAATTACCTAAATGATCAAATGACTGCCTTATCTTTATTTAATATCCTGTTATAAAATTTCAATGAAAAGAATTGGCAAAGAAATCCTGGGCAAATAAAAATATATAGATTTGAATAATATTCTGCTTGTCATCAGAGATTTCTAACAAGAATTCCATTGGAAAGGTCTACATTCGTTGAAAGTCAAGAATTGCACTAGCCATTATTGGTATACCAAAAAAATATCCTTAAAAAAATGTAGAATTTGAATTTCTAATAAAGTTCGATCATTGCAGTCTGATTTTCTAGAATGAGTTATCTTGATCGAGTGATATTATATATCATATACTTACACATAACAGACTTAATACGAATTTCAGCCTAAGAATCTCACTTGAAAATCTGCCCTATTTTAAAGAAGAAGAGCGAGGCCTCATTTTGACCTTTCCATTACTAAAGACCAGAGTTCAAAGAAAATATTAATGAAAAACTGCGTTAATCAAAACTTGCTTGCTGAACTTTAAGAAGAGTGTCGTACTCTACAACAAACATTTATTGCGTGTGAATGGGTGAAAAAAAGGGGGGGGGGAGGTCTAATGAGATAAGTGATTCACTAAGGCCCAAACTGAAGAAGCAGACAGGAAAGAAAACATGTATTGTTTTTTGAGACCATCGATGATAAGGCTGTCATCATGATAAAGCTTATAACTTTTACTTAGAATTGCGTGAACCATCATCAATATATACGGCCTTGGAATGCTTGAGTTTCACAGATTTCGTTAGCCTTCTCATTGAGTTAGTTCGTTGTGAACCTTCTCCCTGCGTTAGTTCGTTGAGGACCTTCTCACTGTGTTAGTTCGTTGAGGACCTTCTCACTGGCTCAGTTCGTTGTGGACCTTCTCTCTGCTTTAGTTCGTTGAGGACCATCTCACTGGCTCAGTTCGTTGAGAGTTTTCTCACTGGGTTCATTCGTTGAGGACCTTCTCACTGTGTTAGTTCGTTGAGGACCTTCTCACTGGGTTAGTTTATTGAGAACTTTCTCACTGGGTTCATTTGTTGAGGATCTTCTCACTGGGTTAGTTCGTTGAGGACCTTCTCACTGGGTTAGTTCGTTGAGGACCTTCCCACTGGATTAGTTAGTTGAGGAAATTCTCTTTGAATTTCATGTTCATGAGATTTACAGTTTTTAGGGAAATTTGTTTCTTATGAAAGCGCAAAATCCCTACATTAAAAACCTGCTTTATTTCAAAATGAGCCAAACTGGTATTTTAGAATTTTATCTAGCAGTTATGATAAAGTTTTCCTCCACAAAAAATGTGCAGAGAATTTACGTTTTGAAAATGAATGATGGTTAACGAAGAGTACCCCTTTATTTAATATGAAATTTATTTGACCTTCATGCGACCATTAAGGATATTAATTTCATAAGCAATTAAAACTGTAAAAGTTAATGGAATGTTGGATGAGGACTATACTTTGGTTTTGTCATTTGTTTTAGATATATAGATGATGTGTAAGCAACTAGTCGCCAACAGCGCCTAGTAACATTGTATTTTATACAATAAACATAGATTATGTTAATAAAATGAATTTATAACAATGAACTTGTATCTCAACTAATTCGTTGTCTTCATTGATCTTTTTGATATCCGCCGAGTTTTCTGAAACACCATTGTATTTGTGTTTCAACTCAGTGTCTTACGAAAATGCTGTTATTACAGATCCTACAATAGATGACATGCCGACCGGAAGAAGTGTTCGGAAGCTTTCCCTTCCGCTTTTTTATGAGGGGCGTCCATCAGTGTTAAAAGGCCGATATCATTTTACGACCTATAGCGGCCCTAAAAGGCTTAAAACAAGTTCCGCTTTGAAACAGGTCCCTTTAAACATTCGCCTCCTTTTAGGCGGGGAAATGACATAAACATTTCTTTTATCGGAACTCTCAAATTAAACATTCAGGCATTTGCGGAGCAGTTTCGTGTAAAGATGCAGATTGACGTTGAAAAGGACTTAAAAGAAATGGAAGAAATCTTAGACGAGACTGTTTTCAGAATCTATACCGGTAGCCTTCAAAGTTTATAGTCTGCTATTTGCAGAAAAATGAAGCAGTAACATTTTTCAGTAGAATTTCACATTGCCCTATTTTTCAAAAATGGTGCACTTTTTATTTTTTTTTGGGGGGGGGGGAGGGGAGGAGGGGGGATAAAATTGACAATGCTATTTGTCGAAGTATTGATTTGTTGTTACGAAGTGAATGAGAATTCATAGGCATGAATTTCATGATTTCATGCAGTATTGAATACATCACAATGAGCATTTCTCCCCACCCGCGGGGGGCATCTCGAAAGGAGGATGAGAAGCTTGCGGCAAGGTGGTTGGTTCTCACCACCCTGGAGGGTACACGAAAAGGTGGGGGTCTGACTCCTCCCATCTATGGCGCGGCGTTCTTAGGGAATGGTTGTACAGTGACGGATGATGGCTCTTAGGACTCAACTACAGTTCCCGCCAGTGTTGCTGTAGCGACAGTCCGGTCATTCAGTTATTTTATCCATGTGCCTTCTGGCGGATAGGAGAATCAAAGATATGAGTTACAACGAACATTTTGTGTGTGTGGGAGGCAGGAAAATCTTTTAATTACATTCACAACACATATCTTAACAACACATCTTTTAATTACATTGCATGTGAATACTAGTATTCACTGAAGTAATTTAATAATTTTATGAAGGATTCCAACTTTATAGTGTAAGTGAAAAATAGTATTCCATCAGAAAGTGAAGTTTTTTTGTACCAACATAAATCGTGGAATATATAAATATGCTTTCAAGTACGCCACTGAACTGAATTATGGAAATGACAACGGTCTTTGTAGTGACGATGGGCTACAGTGCCAATTATGTGCCATGCCCTACTTTATAGCATTGCAAACTTTCATGTGCTTCTTCATGCAGCTACAGAATATTACCTTACCATTATTGTTCGTATGATCGAAATGGATGTGTGATCAAATAACTATTCGTTTTTGACAAATATGAATTTTTTAATTTTCGATAATAACGGTCATATTAATATTTTTAGCATAGGGATAATTTGTTCTTTCTGATGTTCAGGTGTAGACAAATAATGTCTGCAGGAGTTTGACACTTCCTGGTTCCTTGTCTGGGAAGTACCTGAACATAATTCTTACAAGCTCCTGAACATAATTCTTCTCCTGAACTTAAAAAATCGCAATGTAGCTTAGGGATGAGAGCCATGTCCCAGTCCTGCTAAAGAATGGAATTTCTTGAAATAATATTTCTTGTTTTTTAATAAAAAAAACCTTTTCTAAACACTTCATTTCATCAATTTCATTTTTTCAAAATTTGTTTCGGGAAGTACATAATCCTTGTGATTTAGTGATTAAATTTACTAATTAATAATATATAATTTTTATGATATTTCATTAATCCAAACTGAGCGTTTAAACTTGATGTTGGTATTTCAAACATATCGGGAATCGAAACAGACCTGGACTGCAAGAAAAGTATAAGATGTATCATAATTGCTTTGGATTGGGAAGGAATGATGCATTTTTTTCTGGTCGAAGAATTTGATTGAAAGTATCTTTGAAAAATATAATCAATGTTTGAACCAATCAATAATGGCTATAAAATACCATAAAGGCACTGATAAAAGTCAACAGAGATCGAAATTGGAAATAAATCTGTGTACTGACTGGTAATCTGCTAGTTTATATATTCGTGTGTATGTGAAAATGGTAGCTCAAAAACGTAACGACCAAAATAAATCAAAATTTGGTATATTGTTTTGTCATCCAAATAATTCAGCTGCATCAAATTTGATATTCAGTTGATTGAAAAGAAGAGGTCAAAATGTATACTTGGTTTCATTTTTATGCAGCGAGGTATGTCAAAAGGAAAGTATTCTAGTCAGTCTTCTGCCGATGGGCGTCAACAGAATAAGAACATATATTGCTTATATGACGTCATAGGTTAGCGGCCTTTCCTACCCTTTGTTTTCTTCAAACCCTGAAAACAAGCATTAAGTATGCAGGTTTACTATCAATAAAAATGATCACAATAAATTTTCAAAAGTTGAAAAGATTTCAAGATTCGCAGACAATACCAATTCTTAATGTTATTTAAAAATAAAACTCTGGCGTCTTCCTGGACAAAAGAAAGACGGTGCGGCCAGTCGCTGGACATCGGAAAAAGAGAAAAAAAAACTCGCTTGATCGGAAGAACTTTTTGCACTTCAGCATCAGCTGACCACATGTTTCCGACTTTTACGAGTGCCTGCGATCATTAGAATATTGTAAAAGAGACATAAAAACTGCAAAAAGAGAAAGCGTCTCAGAACCTCTTTCATTCAGCCCATTAACTGGTGCGTGATGATAATGGAGATCTTTTCAGAGAGAGGAGATTCATTTCGAATCTTTTCACGTGCCTAAAAAGCGCGGGAAACTCTCTTTGTGAAGCAGCGAGACGCAAAAGGGGTTTCTTGGACCCATTCCAGGGTGCCCTTCTCGGCAACTTTCTGGGCTGGAGGCCAACCCCAGGTCAAAAGGATGTTCTTCAACATGATCCATCTCTCGGAATCTCCCTCTTAATGCGTCCCGTAACAGGGTCCACCCTCACCCCACTTTCAAAAAGAGACAGTAGCACTTACAGTAATCGCGTTAGGAAGGAGTTTCGTTTTCATTTGGCGCGCTTTTTTACTTCTTTTGGCGCTTCTATTTTTATTCTTCTAGCTTGGCGACGCCAGGGTTCTTTTTCCCAAGTTTTTCCCATTTTAGCTTAGAATGGGACCGTTATGATTTTTCTGTTTTTATGGGTATAAGTGAGTGTTCCTTTGATTTATGTGCCCCTCACGGATGTAAGTGTTTTGTTTAATCGGGCGTCGAACATGACCTGAACGGTCAAAAGTAACTCCGGAGAAGTTCAAATATCCAAGAATCAAGTTAAGGACACACTTTATTTTTGGACTCATATCATGCAGACATTTCTCTTGTTTATTCTTTATGTCCCTAAAGATATTTAATATGATATGACGGACAAGTTTCTTGAAGCATTTGATTTTGAATAAAATAAATGACTTGCCTTATTAAGTTGTCTCTTTCCAATCCTGTATTTCCACAATCGATGACGGTATCATTTTAAATTGAAATAAACCTTTCTCTGTTTTTTCAAAACTATCCTCCATCGGTGGTGCAGCCAGGTTATTGACTTTGTGTGTGTGTATGTGTGTGTTTGAATTTGTGCAGCCAAAGATTATTGACTCCTTTTTGTGTGTGTTTGAATTTGTGCAGCCAGATTATTGTCCTTTAAAACATTTGTACAATGCATTATTAAATAAGTATATATATATATATATATCATCTTGTTATGCGTTACAACTGAAATACATGAATTCAGTCGAATCAGCTTACTGCAAATTAAAAAGAGTGTATTTAATGATCAAGTGCACTTATGCAGCTTGATCATTTAAAAGATTTTTATATATACATATTCAAAATGTGAACAATTATTTCTGCTTATAATAAAAATGAATGTGCCTGTGTTTGCTTGCGCTCTGCAGGTCAGATCATTTGATCTAAAATTATCAAAAATTGGCACTGAGCATTTTTTTTTTGAAAATATTTATTAAAATTTTAATTAATTAAAAATTAAATGAATTTTGAAAAAAAAAATGGAACAAAAAATTGAATTTTATACGAACTAAAAATTCAAAATATATATATATATATCTTTTTAATGATACATTTTGATCGTATGATGATGTGTGCCATTCGTAATGATACTAGTCATCATATGATCATTACGTTTCCAATGATAAGTATTAATGATGCATTTAATTGTATGATTTTTTCCATTTTCAATCAATTTTTATACAATATTTTAAGCATATTCTACAACAATATGTTTCATTTTTGAAATGGAAACAAACTAATATTTCATACTGACTAATATTTGGACAATTTTAAACATTGTTGCCCTTTCCAATGATACAATTGAATGTATATAGACAGAGACAGGGAATTAGGGAAACGCATAGCACAATGAATCGCTTGGCGTAAGTTTTCGAAACTAATATATGTCTACCAAAAGCAGAAAATAGTTAGGTGAAAATTTTAGTTTCCATTAAGTCCGGTGAACCAGCTAGTTGCCAAAGGCGGTTAGTAACACATGAAAGATAATTTTATTTATTAAAATTAAAGAAAATTTAGTAAAATAGAAAATAATTTTCTTATTTATAATTTCCTTTTGATATTTGAAAAGTTTTCTTCTTTTTAATTGTAAAATCTTTAATCGAATTCGCCAAATTTATGTATTGCAATCTGTTTCTATCCTTTATGGGGATACGGCATTTAACACGTTTATTGCATAACTGTTTCCAGTAATGGAGATGGGAGGGGGGGGGGTACATCTCAAATATGAGGATCAAAAATTACCAGAGACGTAAGCAAGTTCTCGCTCCCCTGCTGGGAACAAACATTGTGCCGATGACCTTCACTCTGATGGCGGAACGCATCTCCGAGGGACAAGAAAGCAATGTACTGCATTCTGTTACTAAACCTGCTGGAGATAAGGGATCTAATTTGCTTTCTTGCAGAGTTATTTCTTCTACTGGTGGTGGGTGTTTCAAATATATTAAATAAATATAAATATGCGATATTATAAACACTATAAATTTTACATGCCAATACTTAAGAGGTTAGGAAACGCTGTTTCTTTTTGCAATGAATTAAAAAGTTAATGGTTTAATGGATGAAATATATAAAAATGTCTTTATCCTCAACAACTTCAATAATATCAGCTCGTGTTTAAATATACATTTCAGTTTTTTTTGTTTTTCTTTATATAATATACTAAATTGCTCATTTTTGAAATATTTCAGAAATTAAAGATTTAAATCTTTATTTTTTGCAGATTGCTCTGTTTGGAGATTTGCAGTTCTATGGGAGTGAAAGTAATAATTGAATAATCTTCCAGGTAAGTTTTTACTTTTTTACCAGTGTATACTTAAAGGCTTATGAAAATGTTTTCTCTTAAAAATATTTTTTCGTGCTTAAAACTGCATTCTGATAAAATGAATTGAGCAATTGAAAAATGTTCCTCAGATTAATGCATTTTTTAAAATTCAAAGGCAGAAATTTAGGCAAGCTTAGGGGCTAGATACTTATGTAAGTGTTACTGTTACATATACCTAGATTTGCTGGTGTACTATTTTCCGCGATAAAAACAAAGTTCACTAAAAAACGTTTATTTAAAAAAACACTTCGTTCTCCATACAGTCTAATTATATCATTCAACGAAACTAAACGTTTTTAGTGACCAAAACATTAAAGAACAATAAAGCAAACATATTTTAAATGTTACATGACCTTCTTTTATAAAGAACATTCAACAATTTTCTGCTTGTTTCTGTTATTTCTTTGAAGTCCATATTCTTAAAGGATATCCTTTTGGTGGATGCACTAAATTCCAAAAAGAACCATGTTTTATGCCAAAAGAACAGACAAACATATTGGTTTACAAAACCAATTTTGTGTTCACAAAACACAGAGTGCATAAAAATTATACATGCTGAAATAAACGACACTTTAAAAGGCAACAAATTATTACTAAACAATCGTGGTAGCACGAAGAACTCAGAATATAACAACTGGAGAACCCACTTTTCGATTCATGCTCCAAAGAAACCACTTTACAGGTCGACATCACTTTCTTTATGTCATTTCGCCGATAAATAATAGGAAATATAGGAATAATAGGAAATTTCTGGCTCTCGATACCTAATAGAGATATCGCTTTAATTCCTGTACTTTCAAGAACCTTCATGTTTGTCGCTACGATTGGGAATCATTTGCCAGCATCTAATCAGCAATCATTGAAGCATTTGTAAAAATATCTTCCTTACTATGAGACTAACTGCGTAAAGCAATATTACAAAATCGTAATAATCGTGGTGGCCCTCTTTGATACAATGTATGATGGATCGTTCCACATATATTGACATTTTCATTGAATTAAAAATATTTTCATTTAGAGCTATAACGGTCAGATAAGTTTAATTTTTCGATTCATTCCGCATCTTGTAAGAGAAACAGGATATGGAGTTTCTGCATATCCTAAAGTAAAAAAGATGCTGAATGGCTGATATAGTGAATGTGTGTTGCATGAATGTGGGGCCACACGAACTGATTCCATTGTTGAAAGGTGCAATAAAGATTTTTTTATTAATAAAAGTCTTTTTCATCCAATTTTTTAAATGTTATGCTTTAAAACATTTTAAAGTAAAATCTTGTCTATAGGTCAGTTCAGTGCATTTTTGAATATATTAATTTTTTCTATTCATTTTCAGCATTAAAACTGCTTTCTTAAAGTGACTCTTTAATTAATTTTAACACTGCACTATAATTTTACTCTTTAATTTTCCGCGCTTTAATTAGAAGGGGTTGACAATGGGTTGGGGATTATGCATACATATAAATTAATAAAATTGAATATTGATATTTTTTTCCTTTTTTTCAATTTTTTCCCCTTTTAAGCTGCATTCATTCATATTGATATAAAAAAGAAGCTATATTAAATATAATAAAAATTGGTAATAAAAATCTACAGAAAAATTGAATTTAGTTATTGTTTTTTTTAAAATATGAATGTTTTACTGCTAAATAATAAGTGGGATCCATTCAAAACAACAGACTCATTTAATTCAAACACAAGATACTTTTTTCAATCCGAAACAAAAAAGAAATTTGAAATTCGAAACTCTACTTGCTAATTGGATTCGTCTTATGACTTAAGTTTTTGCCATTTATTGAAATTAGCTATGCTACAAAGTTGTTGAAATATTTATCCCGCTTTTTACAAATTAAAAAACTTATTATTTTCAGATTCCCTGTAGTTTTAAAGCAATATTCTCTCATTATTACTCTCTACTATATATAGGTGTTGGGAAATAATGTATGACATCTCCCAAAATTCACTATATTGATTACTGTTGAGTATTACTATAGAATATTGAACAATTTTATCTAATAACCCAAAGCATGACCTATACAATACCTATACTACCTGGGCTACCTGGAATTCTCTGTTATATTTAAAAAGATAAGCTTACAAGTAGGCTAACCCTCTACTTAACCCTTTCTAGGGCCGTGGGAATTATGCTTCCCACCACATTTATCAAGCTTTGTATGAAATTATGTAGGTTGGCATTTTTTTAGAAAGACAGAAACTTAGAGGCTTCAGTTCTTTATCTCACACAAAATGATGTGTCTTGATTTGTTATTTAATTATTAATTAACAAAATTAATTAATTAATCAAATTAAATTTATCTATAAGTTAAATGAATCCCTTTTCTTATTCTAATTTCAAGTCTAAAAATATTTTAACATAATATGACTAGAAAAAAATGACCCTTTAAAGGGTTAAATTACCGTCAATGATAAGGGGGTAGGGAATTATGGTAATATATAATATCAAATAAGGAGAAAAAAAAATGTAAATTTAGTTCGTACTCAAAATATTACACTAATATATACGATTTGCTGTCTTATTGCTACTTTTGTATAACGATAACGTATGCTGTTACAACTTTGCATTTATTGTTTTATATTGTTTATTTCTCCATTCATTCGCTGTATTATTTCTTAAACAACTTAAAAATCTGTCGCCAATTCTACTCGCATCTGTGGGCATTGGAAAGTTCGCGCTGCGAATCGATCTCCGAGCGTGCGAAGGGTTCTTTGCGGGTCACTGGGCTCTTCTCTGCTCCAGTGAGCACTTATTCGGCGACAATGGAAGGCCATTTAGCCTTTTGGACGACGACCACCGAGCGCACCCTGTGGACGGTTCTATCTAAATCGCTCTATTCAAGTGATTCTAACTGTGTCCAAACAATGCGTTTGAACTTTTTGCCTATTTTTAGACATTTCCCGATTTTCCGGTCGCAATGTATTTTATGATATAAAAGAGTTGTTACATTTTTTTTTTTCTAACGGCTGAGTGTATATGCCGGTAAAGCTAAAAAATGGCAGAAATATCACATTGGATTTTTTAATATACTTAAATAATAGAAAATAGCTTCAACAAATGATTCTCTCTCCCTCTCTGTCTCGTTCTTACTTTTTTTTGAGGAGTGGGAATAAGAGGAATCAAATCAGGTTTTAAAATGTACTTTTCTTTGTGTATTAAAAGGTAAATTCTTAAAAGCATTTTTAATTATTTTATATCCCTTTAATCTGCAATTTTTAATTTTCGTGTCAAAAATATTAGGGTCTCTTGTAATAATATTTTCCCTAATTCAGATGGTTTTAGAATTTAAAGAAATTAAATCCTTCAAATAACCAATTCATAAAATTATTTTTCAATTGTAATTGTAGTGTTCTGGAATAAATTGGAATTCGGTTCATTACTTTACTAAGTAGGCTATAGCTCAAATGGCAGACCGTTTCTGTAGTGATTGTCCAATATTCCGATGTCTTAGCAATGAACATTATATTTTAAGTGACCTAGTCATTTAATTTTCTAACTTAAATTACAGTTTCTATTGTTTTGACTAATTCAGAATTTTGTTTCCAGAGCAATCATAGCCGTGTATGCAATTACAACCATTTGATTGCATTAGGATTATATTTATATTAATACGGTTAATAAATCTAAACTTTTGTATAGTTTCCCCTCCCTCCTACCTTCAATTCAATAATGATATTTAATAATATATTCTTGACACACTTATCTTTAAAACAAAAATAAAGTTCCATCTTTCACTGGCTATCCTTCTAAATATCTTCCAATCGGCGGATTTTGTTCCTTCAAAGTTGTTAGTTGGTCAAAAATGAAAGAATTCAAAGTTTCATGATTCGATCGGCCTTCTTTCGCAAAAAATAGACCCTTTTTTGTTAAAAAAAAATTAGTGTGTCAAAAATATGGTGCTAACTGTGACTACTTGAAACGGGGATGGCAATATGAAAATACAGGTTTTGTCATTTTTGCATCATTCCCTTTAGTCATCCAAACAACAAAAGAAATAATTCTTTATTTCACTTAAAGCATTTTTCCAACTGGAGGTATATGTCTGTCTTTGAGGGCTACTAAGTCCCAGTTAGATGGAATACCATGTACAGAGCTTATTAGATATATTATTTCGACAACTGTCTTTTGTGTGGTTAACTGTTATGAATACTTTTTCAAGGCCTATTAAAAAATACCTTTTAGGAACTATACTCCAGTATTGTACTCTCGCATTTATCATTTCCCCCCCCCTTGTATATAAAGTAGATAAAAAAAATTGTAATCATAAAAAAATAGACCTCAAGAGTTGGTGAAATTTTATGTTTTGCTCTTCTCTATATAAGAAACACACAACTGTGAAATTATGAACTCAAAAACATAATGAATTAGAAAAATGAAATTTAGTTTATAGTTTTATTATCAATTTTGTAGATCTCTATCAAATGTCTAAATGGTTTGATTTTGTGTTTGCCTGTATATTGGCTTGTATATGTTTGAGAATGCCATATTTAAGAAAATATACCACCTTAGATAAATAAATTTAGTTTGTGACTTTTTTCCACCAAAATTATAGATTTGTATCAGATTTTGTTTCCAGTTGGATCAAAGAAAATCATCCAAAATGCATACTCGGGTTTCTGAATTGTGCTGTAAAATATAAACGACTATAAATAAGTCGAGAGGAGAATATTCTCTTGGGTTCCAGGGTGATGTAAAAGCAATAACTTTTCCCCAACTCGAGAAGAAGTGTATCTGTAATTAAATTCAAATGGCATCAATGTCATTAAATTATGATTCACAATCACAAATTCATTCCAGTATATCTCGTGAAGTTACAAAATGAGACGAAAGTGCATCTACAATCAATATTGTTGCTTTTTTTTTTTCGTCGAATTAATTAGACAGAGTGTTAACGTTTTTAGCAATTTCAAATGCATTTGCTTTCGACACATATTTTTTTGAATTATGAAGTGATTTTTAAACTGTTGTAACATTTTTCAAATCTTTTTTTGATGAAGACAAATTAGACAGGAGAAAAAAAAATTCTTTGTTTATCTTTTCACTTATTTTGCTTTGACAATAATTAATTTTTTTGTAGGTTAAAAAACATTAATTGTTTGTGACGATTGCAATTTAAACGATTGTGGCATTTTTTGGAAGCTAATTTTAATTAACACTTATTATTTTAAAAATTCGTTTTTTTTTTTTGTATATGTCAACAAATAATTACGAATGTAATTAATATTTTTTGTATCTTCCACGATCAAATTGAACTAATTAGGAAAATGAAAATGGCTTTCAAAGTTAATTAATTTTCTATTTTGATATTTATCAAGTATATTTCAATATTTGATGTATTCTGACTGCCTAGTTTTTAGTTAAAAAAATAAAGAATATATCCTCTTCTTTCTAATAATTATAATTCTTTATTATATCCATAAATTTGAAAGAATAACTGAAATAAATTACTTATATCACTGAAATTAAAAAGTCCAGAATTCTATATGAAACTATTTCATCAATGAAACTGTTTTTATTGAACTTTCAGAATCAGTCAAATCTATAGGAAATTTGGCCAGCCGAGTTTTTTCATTTAGAGTTTCTTTCGATTCATTAGGATATTCTTAAGATGGACCTAATGATAATACTTATTTTTAGCACTTGTTTGATGCATTATTGAAAAAAAAAAGGAATAGAATTTATCAAATGTTTTTTTAACTAGATATATAGAGTTTCCTTTTCTGAACTGTGAAAAATATCACGTGGACATTTTCTTAGCTAAATATTCCTCATATGGAGAAAAACTTAAGTTCTAAAATTCTGAAGAATTAACTGAAGAACTGTAGTACTTAACATAAATGTATAAAATTTAAAAATTTAGAAAAATGAGCAGAATTGAATTGTACTCGACTGCATTCCATTAACTCAAGAAATATTCTTTATATAAACGTATGAAATTTAAAAATTTAGAAAAGTGACCAGAATTTTATTGTATTCGAGTACATGCCCTTAATTCAAGAATACATTATATAAATGAATGAAATTTAAATATTTGAAAAAATGCCCAGAAATGTACTATATTCGAATGTATGCCATTAATTCAAAAACTTTATATAAATGTATAAAATTTAAAAATTTAGAAAAATGACTAGAATTGTAAATCTGAATCGGTTTAAAAACAAATCCGTCTATTTGTTGACTGTCTATCAGATTGTCTGTTCATGGATTTACGAACATGATAAATAATAAAAAAAGAACGCAACAAACTAGAAAAATGAAATTTAATAGGTGGTATTAATATCCGAATTGTTGGCGTATGTCAAATTTTATATCCTATCAGTCAATGGACGCTCAGAATTTTCTCTTTCATGCTCAATAAAGCTATAAAGCGTCACAAGATGCAGAAAGTTGGATAAGAGAATATTCTAGCTGATTCATTTTGTTTGAAGTACAGCTTCGACATTAAAATATTTCGAGCAAATTTTACAAAAGAAAAAAAAATGGAGAATTTCAGGGGTTGAAATCTTGATTCCTTTCTGCAGAATCGTGCATGCAAATCAACCTCCCTTTAGAAACGGGGGTGGATGCAAATTTGATGCAAAGTTGGGAGCAACGGAAAAAGGTCTTTCCAGACCAATTCCATTGTTTTCCGTTTTCATTTTCTGCTCGTGTCTCCTCTGACGAGAGAGCATCCATCGCCGGGATTACCGACAAGATAGGGCAGGGGGGCGATTAAATTGTTGCGACGATTCGGGAAGAAGTAACAGATAACAGCAATGCGAGATAATATGGCCCAAAATGACTTTTTATATTCGTATAATCAGTTCCTCTGCTCTTCCGTTTGTTTAACAAAACCTTACTTAATATATAATGTTATCCTTTCACTTTTTTTTTTACATGCGGAATTTTACAAAGAAAAGGTGCAACTATCAAAAAATTTCTCTTCGTAATGTGTTGCATTGCTAGGTTCTACGTATTTTTGAACACTATGACTGAAAAATGCTTCGAAATCTAAATATATAATTTTAAATGGGCTTTCATGCCTAATTTGTTGTCCAATCGAAATCTGAACGAATCTCCATCGAGCCTGTGAATACAGTTCGTATACATATAAAGTCAGTTACTATAAAATATATGGACTTATCAATAACATTGAAGATCTTATCAATAATATTGAAGGATTGAACTAACTAATTTACTGGAAGAAGTCCAAAGTGTATTCACGATTTTTTCATTGACCTCGAAGTCTAAAATACCTTATTTTGTATCTATTCAAACGCAGTTGGAAGAGGTCCCTCTGAAATTTTCTCAATTTCTCTAATAAATGTACTTGGATATTACTAACCGTATGTCGTTGTCGAATGATAATTACGATAAAGCCTATTAAAATGCTATCTCTGCTGATTAATTTCTGGAATACTGTTAATTCACAACCACTAGATCACATAATGCGCATGGTTTTTTTTTTTTTTTTTTTTGTCGATTTATTGAAACCAAAATCTGACACACGACGATTGCAAATGTTATAAATTCCTATAACGAATTTCGTATATATAAGTTGTTGGGTTTTTGACTTATAATGCTTACTTACATGTGAAAACATATATTCTTCAAAATCTCTAGTTCGAATTATTTTTCCAAAATAACAATATTTTCTCTTTATATATTTCGTATACCTGAAAGCATAAAAAAAACCCTCTAACTGGTTTAATTCGAACTATTCAGTTCTTTTAGAATATCCAAGGTATCGCTTTTTAGCGTTTGCTTGCGTTACGAGGGACCACGGTGGCCTGCTGGTAAGGTCTTGACTTCGGAACCGGAGGATTTCAGGTTTCTAGCCCCGATTCCACCAAAGAACTATCGTGTAAGCGGGTCTTAATCGGTCACCTTAAATCGGTCGGGGCCATACGTCCATCCACTGGTGTGGTGTGGAAGTTTGGAGAGAGGGTGTTATCTCAGGTGTCGTCCTCAATATCTGACCACGATTCAAAATTATGAGTTCCATCTCAAAATAGCCGTAGTGTTGCTCTAAAACGGGACGTTAATATAACTAAACTTGCTGAACGAAAACCTTTCCAATTTACAGAATCTTAATATGCTTAATTGTCTTTCTGCTTTTCGTATACAAAAGAATATAAAGTATTAAAATCTTTGAGATGTGTCGGAATCTTTGGATGATTCTGATGATCTCAGATTAGAAACCAAAGACATAATTTTTTCAAGCAATTCTAAACATTCCGATACACTATTTACCCGGAACCGCTCCGATTCTGAGGAGAGCGTTATTTTCATTCTACAATTTCTAAGTGAGACAGAGGCACTCTTTTGTAACAAATAACTCGTTAAAACTCTCACAGATGAGCCTCCACTGAGCAGAAATGATGACTCGTGGCTTCGCTACCTCCGGACTTCGGTCTCCATTAATTATATTTCCTTTCCGTAGAATGGCAACATTCCATGAGCAGATTTCGCGCTTCGTCTCCGAAAATGAGTTCGAATATTTTGTTTCATTTTAAAGCGCGGAAAATAGGGAGGCTTTTTTTTTCAAGCTTCTCTTTTAATCTTGTGTTTTTGGGAAAGAATGGAGGATAATAACAACTTTTCAGAGAACTTGTCAAAGTATGAATGGAATTCGAAACAGTTGACCGCCAGAGAAAGAAAGAAAATGGCAAATTAGATGAGTGTTGTTTTGAAACTTCTCTCACTTGAACGAAATGGCTCCATTTGTAGACATTGTAAAAACATTGTAAGGGGGTTGTAACAATTTATTATGTTGTGGTTTCTGAGCTAGAAACTTTCGGAGTTCATAACTTACACAGAACTTATATTTCTCACATTTTCATTTCTTTTCTGTTCTTGTTGTTAACTGATGATATTACTTAAGTATTCATTGTGTCAACATTTGAGTTGTTGGAACATTTGTTTACCTCATTTCCTTGCCAGAACTGTAATGAAATTTTATTAAATTTTTAACAATTGCCTGAAATTTGTTAAAATATATCCGAATTTTATAAATGACTGCAAGTTCCTTGCAAAGAGCAATAGAAATAAAATATTTAAACATGATATATAGATTGGAGCAGTTTTGATTAATCACATGATAATTGCGCTTTACTCAGGCCTCATTTATGACATGAAAAGCATGAAAACACGAAGGCGCAAGTCCTCAGTCACATGCAATCTGGTCTCATGGCTCATCTTTTCCTTCTGAATGTCAGTAAATTGTTTTAAAGGAACCAACAGGTGTGGTCTCCACAAATCTTTCTCGCATGTCCTTTTATAAATATGTTATCCTCCACTCCCTGCAAAAAAAAAAAAAAAACCGTAGATTTTAGAAAAGGCAGAGAAAGCCTTACATGGAAATGACGTACAATATTACGAAATATTAACCTTTGGAGTGAATTTAGCATTTTCACTGAATCCAACGTATGATCCATGGCGAGTTTTTTAGTGATTAATTCTAGGTATGTGGTTCATAGCATTCGAAAATCTAATTCGTGTTTTATATTACCAACCATTGGGAATCTAAAACCAACTCAACCATTGGAAGTAAAAATTCAACACAAAACCACTTGTAGCCACAAAATAACATATCAAATTTATATATTTCAAGTATTCGCGTTTACAAGTTTCTATTGTTGTTTATAATGCCACTTGCCATGGACAAGCTCTCTGCCGACGTCAGCGATCTTAAGCCAATAGAATGTCTCTTGTTTTAGTAGTGCCAACTAGGGCCAAGAGCACGTCTTAGATACTCACGCATCATATTCGCTTACACAACCCCTTTTTACAGGGGGGCACATTCACAGATAGAACAGATGAAGCACAACCATGTCCGAACCGGGACTCGAACCCAGGACGCCCAGAAGACGCGCTACCCCTATGCCAGGACCCGGCTTACATGTTACATGTTTCTAAATGCACAGAGCGGCAAACGTTCCTTATTTGGTGGGTATGGCTCAGCATTTGATAGGTATCTAAATCTGTGCACCAAATTTTACCCATCTAGCTCTTTTCATTTTGTAGTTATCGTGTTCATTTATATCAAAACACCCGAACAGACAGATTTCCTCTGAATGGATTTTTCTAAAAGTTTCATAGAAACCTACTAATTGTGTAGAAGACTGCATACCAGATTTTATCAGCACGCTTAAAGTGTTTTTGAATTATCTTTGTCACAGAGAGATTAGATAAACATGCGTAATGCCGAAAATGTATTTTTCTACCTCAGGGAGGTCTAAAACATGGAGTTCCATTAAAATCGAAATTTTTCGATAATTACAATATTTTCTCTACATTTCATATACAAGAAAGTAAGGGAAAAAAAGGCATCTGAATTTGGGCGGACGAAGAGAGATTTAGCTATTTATTTTGATACGACTCTGCGATTTTTAGTTCAGAATGATGAGCAGGATTTTGTGTTTCTAAATCAAAGTTGATCTTTGATTAACCCGTTAACGGGCACATTTTACGCTATAATTAGAGAAGAAAAGCTAATTTATGACCAAAAAAAAGTTTTTTTTTAATTTTGTTGCTGTGGCTGTTGTTTATAACTGGGGTGGTAACATATTTACGACCGTCCATTACAAGCAATGATATTTTACTAATTTATTCAATAGTAAAAATATGAAATACAAATAATTTTACAAACAAATATGCATTTTTGTAAAACTATTTATTATTAGTTATTTCAAAATTTAAAATATATTAATTACAAATGAAATAAGTGATAGAACAACCAAATACAATGTAAATTACCAAATGCATTTTTTTAAACATTATTCTGATGAAGCAACATAAAACAAGGTACTGCACACAATGGAACATTACATGTTGAACATGACTGTTTTGTCCGTTTCTGGTTAGTTTTGTTGCTACAATGTTTGCAAGATATATTAAGGTGGTGGTAAGATGTTTACCACCACATTAAAAAGGGCCAAACGTTGATACACTTTCCAGTTTGCGACTTTTTCAAATGCATGGTATTTTTAGAAAATAATTTCTTTTTAAACCCAAAATGATTTAATGGTGTAGTAAAGATCTTCGAAATATCGAATTTATTTTCCAAGAAGTGAGGGACGAAGTTTACAAAGGCAGGAGAAAAAAAAACTAATCATGAATTCCAGACTTACCATGATTACGATTGCAATATTTCAGTTTCGAAGAGTAGGGATGCCCTCATGTTTTATTCTTCTTCTAATCCCCGCGAAGAAATTCGAACACGAATATTGTGACGTTTATCGAGAGGATGATGATGATTCCTGTGCCTACTCTCTCCCCAAATGGAAAAAAAAGAAGAAAGAACATTTCCATTACTTAAAGAAGGAAATTCGATCGCTGTCCATGCATCCCCTCCCTTTCCTTCCTTCATGCTCTTGATTCAAATGCACGTGAGGGAGTAAAATAGAATTAAAAATTCCGTCAGAGAATCTTTTAAAGATATTCGGAAAGGGAGTCACGACTGATCGCAATCATCATCTCGAAGGGAAGAGAGGGGGCAGACGTGAAATGAAATGATACTTTCGAATGAAATAGATGAGGTGCGAAGCATAGCGGAAAGCTGCGGTATACTTTCTTTTATCGTTGCCATTTTTGTCTTTTACTTACTGAAAAGTGGGGTGGGATTTTCGAGAAGGGGTGATCTGCTACTCAAGCCGCCTTTCTAGTTTTATTTGTTCAGTTTTTATAAAGTTATTCCTGGTTTCTTTAGAATATTTTTGATGTCTCTGGAGTACAAAGAAACAGTAGATGAAAGTCCTGGATATAAGCTCTGCTGATATATTTCTCTTAAATGTAATTCTGGGTAAGTCTTCTGCCATCGACTTCCTCGCATACTAACACAATATGGACTCTATGCTTTTATAGTACAGCAAAAAAATGAATATATACTTGGAACTGTTTTTGTTACTCCATTGGATTTAAAATTTGGCACATTTATAAAATTTTTATATTAGGATAATATAGGAAATTGCATAATCTATTTTATTGCTTTATTTTTGAATATCCCGTTTGCATGTGCCTGAATAAGCAGACTGAGATTCAGTCAACTCTTTGACGTTGCTGCAGAATTGTTTACGCATCTATATTCTGATAATAAAGTTATGCGACAAATAATAGACCTTATACTTTACTTTTATTCAACTGTCATTGTACTTTTTTTCAACTGTCAACTTTTATGTGCGAAACTGATATATAACTGATATATTTTCCATTAACAAATTTCATCCAAAAAATTCCACTTCACAATTTCGGTCGTTAGTGAATTTCATTCAAAAAATTCTATTTCGTCTCTTTGTCCATTAGTGAATTTCATTCGAAACAATTCCACTTCAGCATTTCGTCAATTGGCGAATTTCATCCAACAAATTTTCACATCACCATTTCGTCCATTGACGCATTTGATCTAAAACAATTCCACGTCGTCTTTTCTTCCCTTGGCGTATTTCATGCAAAAAAAAATTCCATTTCACCATTTAAAGCATATTTATTTTAAACGCTTCACTCTTTCTTCTCTGATCAAAAATTGTCCAAATGATGAAGATTTGAATTTCATTAAATTAGAACAATAAAATAAAATTATATTTTAAAATCATCTTCAAGGAGGAATCGCCAATCAAGGATACCACCTCTTCCTCGGAGCGGTCGTTAATTGGTTTGAAATATGGAAAATCGAAGCTAAATATTTTTTTTAATGAGAAATTTGAAATGCGATGAAATGATGTATCTCATATACCTAATTTTAAATAAACGAAGGAAGTGGAAATAATATATTGAAACCACTCCCATCTCTAAATGATGCCATGAGTATATAAAAATGATTTGTTGATGCATTTGTTGAATAATCCAGAATCCGCGAATAATCCAAGTTCAAACACTGTGCTATTTTCTTTTAATAATCCTTCCCCGTGTAGGTCTGATGAGATCTCGTTTAATTGAATTTGTTTGCTGGAACCACTGTTCGTTTCAGAGGGTAACACCGTGCTTTCATTCGTCGAATGCATTCGATGATTCAAGCAATAGAAAGCCTTATCTAATTATTGTCTCCTCTCCCCTTAATGCTTTTGAGTAATGATTAAAGCCAAGTGCCGCCATTGCCAAACTTTTACTTCAGGGTGCCGCCTCTTTTAATCACGTGATGCTGTCATAAACGCAAACGATATCGCTGGACATCCCTTTATCGTCTGCGAACCATAAAAACGACCGACTAAACGATTTATGCCTCGCACTTTCTTGGAGCCCTTAAACAAGGTGTTGCCGAGAAAACGCTCATCAAGTGAGAGTAATTCGAGGGTTTAGAACGTGCGAATCGCCTGCGGAAAAGCGCGTGCCTGCGTGTGTGTGTGAGTGGGTGTTCGAAAGAACAAGAAACGGTCGATCGTGACGCGGAGCATCAGGCTACTGAAAAAAATCCTGTACAATAAATCTTGCCCATTAGCCTTTTATATAAATACTCAGCAGTTTGATACCTTTCATAAAAAGGGTCATTTTTGCCTCGAAAAAAGTGGTTTTGGGGTGCTCGGAGTATGCTAATCAGGTGGTAGGCACGAAAAATGAGCGTGATAAGATTTGGTGATTGCTTTCCCTTTTCTTAAGCACTTTTTTAAAGGACGTAACCTATGCATCAAATATATATGAAATTTAAAACTATAAAAGGAAGTACGATATTTTTTATCGAATTATGCTATCTTCTTATTTCGTCATATTGGACATAAAATAATTATTCTTCAAATGTTTATCATTAAAAATGTTTGTATTACTTATTATGAATGTAAAGATGAAATTTTAGAAACTATTTTTTTACTCTTGTTGTGTCAGAGTTACAAAATTTTGCACTCCTTAGTGTTCTTCTTGATAAAACGAATTTATATTTTCAGAATTTATGAATTAATGCATGAATTTAATTAAATTTTGTTTTCATACGCGTGGCGTCATCTGGTAGAGAATTAGAAAAAAAATAATTTCCAAGTCCTATTATATTTGAAATAATGATAGCAAAATAGTAAATAATTAAAAACAAAAATTTTAAACACTGTTAAAATAAAATAATGCTATGTTTTAGTGTACTTTTAAAAACGTATTTAAAAATACTAATCTACAACATTTTTTTTTCTATGCAAAAACTTGTTTCGATCGATATCTCATCAAATCTGAATTTAGACGACCTCGAATATCCTATAGAATCTTTTGATTAGTAAACTTTAAATACATGCTTGGTACAATTCTAAGTAATTACTGAAAATTGGGTTCTGTAAGATATTTTCAAAAATTAATATAAATAAATAAAAAAATCGAATAATGGGAATTGACAAGAGAATGAAAAAAGAAAAAGAATTAACTACTGCTCTGCATTATTTGTTTTTCAAAGATATAAATGAAACGCCATGAAATATATTCCAAACTTCGCATGAATATCCGGGCCCTTTTATCACTAACGTCAGAAATTCGAAGCGCAATACCTGTCACTCTGCAAGAATTGGAAAAAGCAAGACTTCACGTTTTCCAGAAAGAGATTAAAACTCTTCATCTTTCAAAGAGCTGTTATTGTTCTATCTTAAAACAATACATTTCAACGAAAAGCACATTTTTTTTTTCAGACATAATATCCTTTTGATATCGATACAGAAAAACTTGATATATATCTCTTTTCATACTCAAAATATTTTTATAGACTAATTATCATTATTCTATATAGAATAAACTATTATTGAATCACACATTTTGTCTCGCTCTCTACTAAGGTTTACTTTGTTTAATCATAAATTCAAATTTTCTTTGTTTATTCAAACATAAATTTTTAACGTGATTAATTGAATTTCCATTAGTTTATTATACATTCTTCTTAATGTTGTTATTGGTTATATTAACATTGGGAGTGTCCTGTCCTTGATTTCTTTTAACGTATGTGCACAAAATGGCGCATTTTCTATTGTGCTTTGTAACGCATTGAAAAAAAATCGAATATGCAGTTATTCTTCTTTCTGATCGATTGGATCTAAAATTTCCTTCGATTTTATTCTTTTTGTTGTTAAGACTGCTTTTAAAATTTAACGTATTTGTCACATCTTTTGCAGGCCGCGGTGGCCTGGGGGTAAGGTCTCGGCTTGTGAGGTGCAGGGTTTCAGGTTCGAGACCCTATTCCACCGAAGGACCATCGTGTAAGGGGATCTGTTGCACGTTAAATCCGTCACGGCCAAACGTCCTCCAGCTGGTGTGGTGTGGGGAGGGGGGTGCCAGCTCAGGCGTCGTCTTCGTCATCTGACCACAGTTCAAAATTACGGGGTCTGTCCCAAAGTAGTCCTAGAGTTGCTTTACAACGGGACGTTAATATAACTAAACTAAACACATTTTTTGAATTATTACATTCATATTCTCCTGACTAAACACATCGATAGACAGTCGTAATCTTTTGGGATTGGACCAAAATATAATAAGCATCTGCAATTCTAATGATACATGTCAAATTTCACTCGTTCGTTTGATTTGTTGTTTTAACTACTGTTTTCAGATGCATAGGGATTGACTCTCTCTCCATTGACGTATTTCGTTCAAATGTTTGCAGGAAGCGTTCATTTTGGTCTAAAGATTTAGTCCTTTTGCGTTTATAAATTAACGTGCTCACAGATAGTAAGACATGACTCCAAAATTGTATTTTTTGGACCCTTCAGAAGTCTGAAATAAAGGGATGCAGCCCCTTCTTAATCTAGATTTTTGTGGCTACTTTATTTTTCTATACTTTTTATTCGAGGAAAAAAATTTTTGGTTTTTATAGGCCTTTTATATCTAGAGCATTTACTGACCACTTAGTTCAGGCACCTCCCTACGTAATCGAAGTGCATCATGGGGGATTTCTGCTCTGTCGCTTCGTTTTATTAGATACCACCATTTTCTAACTGGTAAGCCCTCCCCCACTTCGTTAGAGGGATGAGTGTAGAGAATGATTTGGGTGTGAGAGCCGGGTGAGGTTCAGAGTGCTTTTTGGTAGAAGACACCCCCTCCTCAAACCAGATGGCGTGATTTAATAAGTATGGTTCTGCAAGGCTGATGGCGATGTTAATGTTTCGTATCTGTAGCTTTCTTACTTTCTAGTTGGTTGGTTGTTGGGTTTTATTGGAGCATGAGCTGAATTTGGCCATGTTGCACCAAGCATACTGGGTCATAGCATGAATTTCTGGTAGAGGAAGATAAAAATTCAACAATCGACATGTTGACATTTTATACTTCCAGGAATCTGAAAGAATCGCCTTTGGACTTATATTTGACTTTGAACAAGATAACATAAGAAATAGAGCAAGTTTGACTGATAACATTTGACTTGCAGCCATCATATCACAACTGGGTGTTTCTAAAAAATGTTGAACGAAATCCGTTAATGAATAGTCTATCTATTTGTACATCTCAGTGCATAAAACTCTAAAATGCCACACGCTAAATGGATGGAATTCGTTTAAGATTTTATCGTCAAAAGTCAGAGCTTTTTCTTATAATTTGAATCACATTTTCTGAAGTTTGTTGATTGATGATTGACAGCTATGTGAAATCTAAAAGTCTTGAATGCTATAAATAAATAGTTCAAAAATTTACAAAGATATGAAACACATTTTCTTCTTAAAATATCAAAAAGCTGTCTTTTATTTCATGATAATTTTTAGACATCCGCTTGCATTTCCGATTAGAATGTGTTGTTACTGTTCTGGAATAAAGTGGTTGATTGTTTTGTCTGCTGCCAGAAGTGAAACAGCTTCTCAAAATCCCAAACGTAAGTGTCAAGTTAAAAAAAAAAAAGTGCCTCTTTAAATGGTTGCTGCGCGTGCTCCAAGCACTCGAGAGGTCCTCCAGTCCGAACAACCCCCTTGTTCTCTGGCAGCTCACCCCCGCTCGCTGACGTCACACGCAGCTACATTTAGAAAGCAAAAAGAGTGGCTCGACACTTTTTGAACACAGCGGGCTGCTTTGTTTCAGGCACGAACTGTGGATTTCGGACTCTGGAAACTGGAACGCGTCCTTGCATTCCCGTTTGGAATGTGTCACTTGAAAACAGATGCACTGCAGTCAATGAACCAGTGGCGTTAATGACTGGAGTAGAAACGGTTGATAGTTACTAATATTTATGTTCTCGTTTACGAAGTATAGAGAAAAGTCGAACACGAGATGTTGGCGAAACACCATGTTTCAGACCTTCTTCAGTTCGAAAAATATACTTTTGAACTTATGTCTGTCCGTTTGTGACAAGGATAACTCAAAAAGGCTTGGATAAAATTTGGATGGATGGATAAAATTTGGTATATGCTTTTTACACCAAATTTGTAGATTTCTATGAAATTTTTAGAATTTGATTTTGGTATTTGATTTTGTGATTACACGTGTAGCTAGCTCCCTGATAATTTTTTTGTTTCAGTCGGTTGGGAGAAACACTTACTAAAACACAAATCTGATTTTTGATGACTTTTAACTGCCTGATGGGGATTAATCACCAAAATATTCTCCAAGGAACACACGACAGAGTCTGGAACAATGTTAAATTCATACCTAAGGTTAATATCTCGTAACTATTGTGCGTCAGTGCCATTCAAGGCGTTCGAAGGGATAATAAAACTCCCTTTATGTAGCCAGTACTTATAAATCGAAGCCAGATATCATATTAAGTGATACCTAGTAGAAATACAGTGTTTATCTACACTGGTAAAAAATTCAATTTTCCTAGTTTTTCCTTTCTCAAAATCTTATGGGAGACAATTAATTAGTATTTTGTCAGAACAGTAGCACTTTAGAACTATATAAGACACAAAATAATTCACCAATGTGTAATAATTTTCTTTCCAGTGATTATAGAGTATCCTATATTTCATAACTCTTACAGTGTTACCCCATTCTTGGACATATTGTTTCGTAGAAATTCTGAACACAAAAATTTCATACTAATTTGTCCATTTTTAAATGTCTTTCAATAATTCATATCTGTCTAACCTATACAAGTGATTCGTTTCTCATTACAGTTTCTTTAGTTGTATAGAGGGGAGCTTTATTGAAAACGATTTTAGCAATTCTATTCAAAAATTTCTCACAACGGTTTTGGACATTCTGAATGAACATTTCTATAAGCATTAGATGTTGATTGAATACCCCCATACTTTTACTTTAATAAGTAAATATCAATTGGATGTTAAATCCATATATAGTCACCCAATCCACAATAGAATATAGACTTCTATAAGGAAATACAGACTTGCGAATTCAAATTGAATTATTTTATTCCAATATATTATCGCACTTGGTGACCAGATCGTTCACCCAAATTATTGACTTTTAGGATGTTAAATATTAATGTAAAAGGTATATATTTCTTTAAAAAATCATCTTGTAATTTAATAAGACTGAAATATATAAATTGAAATGAATAAGTAAAAAAAATTAAACCAACACACAAAAATGAAACTGGAGAGAAAGTCTTACTTCGGAATTCATATTCAAAGAAAGTATTTTTAAAAAAATCTTAGTTTTAATATTGACAGAAACATGAACGTCACGGTTGAGTTTATATTTCATTACATTAAAAGTTTGATTGTTTAATGTATTACTTTTAAAAATGTTATTAAAAGTAAAGAAAACAATGTGCGGAAATAAAATTAGTATGATTAAAAAGGAAATTTTTTTTTTTAATTTTAAGAGTAATGCAAAAAAGGTTTTTGTGAGATGATCATTTTGGTAGATATGGTCATCCATTTCCATTAATAATTCATTTGTAAAAATTAAGCATGATTTTGAGCTCTATTAAGCTTTGTTGTACGTCTATTTTTTTATTATTTTGCATCTCATTACCTCTTAGTGAATAGACTTTTGGTGAATCCTATTTAGAGCGTTTCTAATTATACCTCGCAGCTTCCTCATTAACGAATCATTGAACTAAATGCATCTGAAAAAGCGCCCAAGATTAGTTTGAAGCTTTTTTGAAATGAATGCTCACTTTACTTGCTAATGAAGCAGTCTGAAAAATTCGTATAATGAATTGTTTACATTTAACTGTTGCCATTCGAAGTAAGTAATAAGAATGATTTCTGACCTATGCGATATTTATGTATTCTGTAATATTTACTAACATATTAATTAATTCTTTCATTCTTGATGAATTATTGCTTTTATTTGGCCAATAAGAAATAGGAAAGAAGACCGGACCAAGTTGAAAATTGAGGCAAGATAAAGGAAGATTTGCTTTATGTTCATATTATTCAAATTTCACAATCTTACGGAAATTGCTTGCTATCCACACTGTTGGACACTAAAAATTTGTTGAATAAAGCCACTGCCGCTATTCCATTGCTTGCTAGATAATGCGGATGCATTTTGGCTGAAGTGTTGTCATTTTTAAAGTCTTCAGCGTAAGATCAGCTGACCAGAGGATAATATATTTGATTATTCTTTGTTGCGTATGACTACCTTAGATAATTCACATTTTATTATTACTGTTTATTTAAATGTGATTCTTTTTAATTTTACTAAAAAATTCTTTTTTTAAAGTTTCTAATCGAGGCAAAATGACTGATGTAAATGGATGACCTCGTCATCGTGCCTTATATTCTTCTTATTGTTTTTTATTTGACATTTATTTTCATTTATTACTTATTTTGGGCAAGTTTCATGATCAACTTCATCCACAAACTATTTCATATCATTGTTCAAACTGTATATACTTACAGGTAATAATTTAACAATCTCATCTTTGGAAGATATGCTGGTTTTAAGGAAAACACATAAGGCACTACAAGAACATTTAAAGCAACAAAAAATAAAAAGTTCAAGATGCAAAAAAAAAAAAAAATACTATTAAGAAACTGAAATTTTTTTTCTGGTGTTCATGACTTGAGCTGAAATTTCTTAAGAAAATAAAGTACAGTTCCTACATGCTGTGAGATTACTTTCATCCATTTCAAAAAACTAAGATAGAATGCTCTAAAAACTACACATAATAGCTCTAGTAATGGTAAAAAATAAAGTTGAGTTTAAATTTTTATAATTAAAAAAAAAATACTGATTTTGATTTATATTAATTTATCCAGAGTTAGAGCTTAAAGGACAATAATCTTTCATTATATACTATTCCAGGAAGTTTTTTCAACTATGCAGTTCATGAGTGCAACTGTATTTTATCTTCCAAGAATAAAAATATACACATTTTTTTATCTGAGTCGTCATCTTATCCAAATAATGGAGCAAGATGATATTTTTGCATTATCTTTTTAAAAATAACAAAATAATATTGATAAAATTCAAATAAATATTTATCCAGCTATTGGGTAAATTTTTAACAAATTCAATGAACCTTTTCCTATACAAAATAAGAAAAGGTCTAATATTATTTACAAAGGAAAACGGTTTCTCTCAAAAATTATATTTATTAAAATGGGTCAGCTGTTAACATCTTCATTTGCCTCGGTATCTCCTACGAAATTTCACCAGAATCATCTAGTTGTATCAAATAAGTAAATAATAGGCATTTTATTTAATTTTTATAATTGAATCGAATATAATTTAAAAATAAAAATAAAAAATTAATTTTATAAATAAAAATTGAAGATATTATAGACAATAAAAAGACATGTCAGCTGAGCTGTCACATGACCTAATATGTATATAATAACCTCACCGGTGATAATGTTACTTAATTTAAGCCATAAAATATTATATCTTTAATTGTTTATAGGATTGTTATACAAAGTATATTTAAGTTTTGCGATAAAAATAAAATTCTGTCACAAAGAGGAAATAACACGAGCACTTAACGGCAGAACTGAAAGATCATTCTCTTTCATCAAATTCTTTCTGAAAGGACTGTTGCTCTTCAGTTTCTCGGTAAGCAACGTCGCTATAAACAAGATACACATCTGGGATAGAACACCGAATCGAAAGGCTGCTCTTGTGTCAAAAGAAAGCTGAAAAAAAAATGCCGTTTTGATGTCCTTTCTGATAAATGGGCAGTGAAAAGCACAAGTGGGTGTAAGTGTTTCCCTTTCAGCAATAAAGTTGCGACGTCTCCTCTAATTGTGCGCGTGTCAACGAAAAGGGACTCCCTCCCACGCACGCCGCCGCATCAGAGAGAAGACCCGCGATTAACTTGACAGCTGGACCGCGGTTTCAACAACCCCAACATTGTTTCTGAAATTGGAAGAGGGAAAATAAATAATCGGGCTGGAAGTTCACCACCCAACGCAAGAACAAGTGGGTAAAGATAGGAGGAAATCCGTTGCTCGTCGAACCCCAATTTTGCCCTGATTGATTGCTAGTATACATTAGCTTCGCAATAAGGGAGGAACTGGATTTAGTTTAGTTAAATTTACGTCACTTTTTAAAGCAACACTAGGGCTGTTTTGGGGCGGACTTCGTCATTTTGAACCGCGGTCAGATGACGAGGATAACATATGATCTAATATGCCCCTCTCCACATTTCCACAACAGCGAAAGGACATTTGGCACCGACGGGTTTAACATGCACCAGGCCTGCTTAGACGGTTCGCTGTGATCTTACCACCAGGTCACAGCGAACGGGAGTATCTAGCGCATAAGCCTCTATTAAAATTGTGCAATGAATACAACTTTAAGCATAACTTACGACTAACTCTACCTGTTTGAAAACAAATTTCATTGATATGGTGATAGATTAGAAAAATGGAGAATTTGATTTTGAAAGTTTCTACGTTTAATATCGACAAGAATTTTTATAACATAATTTTGGGAATGAAGCCAGTCTTTAGGATTTCTCAAAACTGCCACGAATCGGACGAATAAATCTGGTGCTTAAAAGTGTGGAGTGCCACCCAATTTGCAAATATGTTTAAAGTAAGTTTTTGCATTTCTGTACAATTCATATATATGCAAATATATAAAATTTTGAGCACCAGCTTCTCCTTAACTTCCGAGTTTCGCGGGCCATTTATATTCCCAAGGAATCAGAAACCTGAGTTGACCTGAGAAACCTGAGTAAGAAATATATATATATATATATTTCTTACTTCTCTCTCTCTCTCTCTCTATATATATATATATATATATATATATATTTCTTACTTCTCTCTCTCTCTCTCTCTCTATATATATATATATATATATATATATTTCTTACTTCTCTCTCTCTCTCTCTCTCTCTCTATATATATATATATATATATATATATTTCTTACTTCTCTCTCTCTCTCTCTCTCTATATATATATATATATATATATATATATATTTCTTACTTCTCTCTCTCTCTCTCTCTCTCTCTCTATATATATATATATATATATATATATATATATATATATATATATATATATATATATATATATATATATATATATATATATATATATTTATCCTCTAATTAACAGTATTCATATGTTAAAATACTGCTTTCTCTGGAGTTGTCCGCTTTGCGAAGTATAGAAGAAATATTGTAATCATAAAAAAATTCGAAAGCGGAATCCCATCGTTTCAGAACTCTCTGGGACCAAAAAAACACATTCTTGGAAAATAGCTGCCTGTTATTGACAAAAATAATTCAAAAATGCTTTGAGCTAGATGAATGTAATTTTGTATACATCAAATGTGTAGATTTTTGTAAAATTTGGAACAAAATCTGTTCAGAGGAAAATCATATGCCCGGCTGTTCGAATATAAGTTGTGAATTAATCTGTCTAAAAAATAAAGAGAGCTCTGTACCATTTTGATAAAAATTCGGTGCTGAAAATGAACATCTATAACACATTTGAGCGAAAAGAATTGGCCGTCTGTCGGTTTGTATCGTCAGAAACACGTAAATGCAATAAATCAAAAATGTAAGGACTTCATATGAAATTTGGTTTGGGATTTTGTGACTACATTTGTAGTTGTGTGTCCATTTTTTTGTTTTAATCGGTTGAGAAAAACTCGAGTGATGCGCAAATTTGATTTTTGTATTCTATAACCTGCGTTCCATGTATTAGCCGCCATAAAACTCGCTGTAGATAGCATGATAGACGCAATGTTAAATTCGCGCGGAAGATTAATATCCCTTAACTATTGTATGCTAATGCATTGAAAAACGTTCTCTGGGATAACGCCTTCATTAGAGAGTTTGCGAGAAAGATTTAGGGAGACCAGTTCCGCTGGTTTAGAAATAAGATATGGGCACAAACTGTATACTACAAAGAAAATCCACATAATTGTATTTTTGCTTCATTTCTTACTTGTCATTTATTTTGTAATGATATAAAATCTTATACAAATTTTCGATTTCACATGAACATGGAAGCTGGGCCGTTGCATTTCGTTGCCGGAAATAAACGTAAAAGTGCTGGAGCAGCTGCGTCGGTGCAAATATTTAGAGTTGCTCTTCAGTAAGATGGAAGAGGAGGGAGAGTTTCCAAAACAGCTGCTGGCAGTCGTTTCCGGTGGCGAGGGTTGAAAAGATTATTACATTGAGGTGTTTAAATCTTTGTGTACAAACTCTCCAGTCCCTTAAAATCTTTGTTTACTTGTTTCCCAACGTATTTCAGATAGGTGGTGTAAACGGTTTGCTTTAAACGCTTGTCTCCTGAAAACTTAGAACTGCTGTTTTGCTAGAATAAAAATCAGATCGATGAATGGTACAGTTCTAGATTTCTCTATTTTGAAATTCTTGTACAAGAATTATTTAAACCAGCAAGAGTGGTGTACCAAAAACTTTCTCCCACATTCTCCAAAGGTGAATTTGTGTTTCAGACGCGTTTTTTTCGAACCGATTGAAACAAAATGTTGACACAAAACTGCAGTTGCATTCACAAAATTACATACCGAATTTGATATATTTTCTTCATTCCGTTTTAAAATAAGTGAGCTTACATGCTTCTGAAAATACAGATTCATAGATGTTCAATTCCATGTTGGATTTGGTACAAAATTCGAAAGTTGTCAGACTATAAATACTAACTGTGTGTATCCAATTTTATCGATCTGGCTCTCTTCGTTTTGTAGTTTTCATGTTATTTTCTCTTCGAGCAGCCAGACAGATTTCTTCTGAATCTGCTCAGAATTTGAAAGAAATCTACATATTTGGTCTAAATACCTTATATCTATTTTCAGCCGTCTAGCTCAAAGCGTTTTGGAGTTATTCTTGTCTCAGACAGGCAGACATAATACTAAAAGTGGTTTTAGAACTGTCTGAACGTAAGTATGTCTGAAACGTGGAGAACTATCATGAATATAAAAGTTTCAAGCCACTTCTAAAAAACAGCATTTATGAATTTAAATTTCTGTGTCTATTCGTGAGTTTAAATAATAAATACATTGAGCTGAGAGTGAAATTTTGCGCTTCTTATTGACATCAAAATTGCTAACTGACAGATCTGGGACGAAATCAGTTAGAAAGTAGGCAGTCAGTTGACGTGGACATAAGGACACAATAACTGAGAAACAACGAATTGTATGATGAGAACCGTAGAACTAACTGTATCAGATTTTGAACTAAATGTTTACAGTAATTGACAGTCCGATGAGCTATACTTTCATATCCATGCGAATAGGATTGACTCTAAAACTTAATGGAATTTATAAAAGAAATTCGGTATTTGACTTTGGCACTAACATTTTGACCCTTCTCTGCATGAAAACGGAAATTTTCATCGTAGCATTTAGTGAGCAGAAAATTGTACTCAAAACACGTGAAACTGTAAATTGGTTGTTATTGGCAACTTTTCCAACGACTATTGCATAATAAGGAACGTAGCTGCCAAAAAAATCAAATGTCACAATCATTATGACGGGTTTGAACTTGCTATTCCGCTGTTTGTTGTGATTGGAAGAAAGTGCGATTTCTTGAATATTTTTTATAACTAATCCGAGAATTTTTCACTAATAAAAGCAATAATGAATGGAGAAATTTAGACGAGAGTGACATGGAAGATTTTGTACTGAGCATAATATGTAAATTTGCATGATGATGGATATTTCCATCATACTAATTTTTAATTATTTTATATTATACATTTATATAGGATTTTTTTAAGCATTCTTCCTTTTATCTAGATCATGAATTATATCATGCTGATTTATTTCACGAAAAAAAAATCATGCAAAGAAAGGTTAAATCTATGTAAAATTTCCGATGAAGCGACGGCATCCAAAATATATACTCGATTTCTGTCATTTTACTACGAAATTTAAAACTGACCATCTTGTGTAAGTATATGAAAAAGTTGAAAGGAAGGGCGGTGAGAACACTTCCTCTCCTTGTCCTCCCCCCCCCCCCTGATTGTTTCGTGTGTATTTACTCAACAATATTATAGTACAAAGTGTTGCTACTTTAAGAATAATAAGGCATCCATTGCGAGAATCACGCGCGTTTTTGTTAAATATACAGTCAAACATTTTTTAAAGGCTTTTAATTTAGACTGTGGCATTCAGGTTACAACCCATGTCAAGAGTTTAAAATAAAGATGACTTCAGTCACGCTTTTCGTGTTGTGCTGTTAAACAATGCCGTATCCGATTTATGAAACATATTTTATCTGAAGAAAATTATCAAAAACTATTAAAACTCATTTAGGCAAACAAAATTTTTAAGCATTAATATATGATTTTAACACTCAGATTGCCCATAAGTTATCAATAGACGAAGAGCTATTATTATGAGATATTTATACAAAAGTTTGCTTTTTAAAATGATGCCCTGTTAGAACAGCGTGACCCAGTGGCACTGTCTCGGTTCCGTTTTTGAACGAACGTGGTGTCAAGTCCCGATTCAGTGAACTTAAGAGGCAGGTGCGAGCTGAATATTGGAAGGATGAAAGGTCCTCACGCTCACAAACTGTGCGAGATTGAACAATCGGAAGCCGAAATCAAGCATTGTCCACAACACCTGCGCAAGTTCAATATTATTCGGGACTATTAATCTCTAGGAAAAACTCATTCTCCAATATATTCTTATGATTTCATAAAAAACCAGTGGGAAATCTAAATTATCCCCTTGACTTCCTCACAAACTTACACAACACCGCGCATATAGTCATTTGTATCTATGCTAATAATAAAGATAATGTGTCTTGGCGCTGTACAGGTCAGGCCATTTCGTTGTGTATTTACTAAATTTTATACATGTATACCGTAGTGGGTAGAAATGTGCACTTCGAAAGGTTTTATGAAATTTTAATTAGAATTTTAATTAATTAAAAAGTGATTCTAAATTTCTGAAACTTATTCTAATCAGAAAACATAAAACTGATTCTAATCAGAAGAGAAATAGTTTTGTAATGTAGGTGACTTAAGTCAAGCGTACATTTTGGAAATTCTGATTTATGGGTATAAAATTTGATACCTATTTACAATTTTGTTCTCACGGCAACATGCCAAATTTCATTTATCGTAATCGTAGTGTTTTTGAGTTCACTTTTCATCTTTACATGAAAAAAAGGACTGATAGATTTTAGAAAATTCGAAGGATTTAAGCCAAAATTCTATAGAGATATGTAATTCTTTTTATAATACTATATCTTAAATTGTCTTCTATCTTCTTTTGAGATTTCTTCAATTGCCACATCCAAAGATACTCGAATGAACCTAAAAACTTCCCACAGATAAAATTTTACAGACATCTACAATTTTGGTGTAAAGTGCTAATTTTTATACTTTTTAGCTCAGTGCTTTTCAAGTAATCATATTCGTAGATATAAGTTCAAGTCTTATTTTTTTCAAACTTCGTGTGTGTATGTGTGTGTGTGTGTGTGCGGAATGCATACAGTGGTGGCCAAAATTGTGGACACTTTTGAAAATCGTTATGTTTTCTAACTTTATATGCTTATAGAAAATGTAACGTTTCGCAAAATCGAAACACTTACACATCATTTTAAAGGGCATTTAATGCTGATGTCAATATCAAAAGCAAAATTCAAATATTTTCAATTCAAAAAAAGTTGAGAGGCAATAAATATCGAGATACATTAAATGCTGATGACTGCAATGAGTTACCAGTGCTTAGTAAGGTAGCCTTTATTTTTTATTACAGCTTCACACTGATGTTTCATTGAGCTGACGACAGTTTTAAACTCTTTCTTCGTTGTTGCGGGATGCCAGGGAACAATGATAGACTCAATTAATCCTGTTTTATATGATGAACGCTTCATATATATAAGAGTTTTCAAACGGTGCCATAAGTTCTCAATAATTTTGAGTTTATTACTGTTTCCTGGCCATGATAACAATTCAATGCTCTTTGTACTAAAGTACTTTTTCGATATTTTTGCTGTATGACAAGGAACTGAATCCTGCTGAAAAATAAATGATGCATTGTTGGGAAAGAGATCTCTGAGGGAAGGTGTTAGTTTTGGCTCTAGAATAGTGGCAATGTATTTTCTTGCATTTAATGTCCCATCGATAACTTGAAAGAGATCAATACCGTCTGCTGACACGCATGACCAAATCATTACACTAACTGAGTTCTTCATAGTTGCCTGAATGCACTCAGGATGTAGCTCTTCACCTGTTCTGTGTCTTACCTATTTTCACCATCGCTACCAAATAACAATATCTTTGTTTCATCACTCCGTATAACTTGTAACCACTAATCATCTGGCCAATGAATGTGTTCTTTTGTCCACTGTAATCTTTTTATATACTGCTGTAAAATTTTTCGTTGAATTCTACCTCTTATTCCAACATCTAATAATCTTCTCCTGGTTGTTCTTGTACTGACATAAATGCCAGCATCATTCAATTCACTTCTGGTGGCCACTGATGACATTCTTCGATCATGGAGACATAGTCTTTTCATTCTTCTGACAGGAACAGGTGGTGTAAGTTTTTCAGACATTCCCTGCTTTGTTTATTATTGAATTTGTCTCCTAGTATCGTAAACAAAACTTTCGGATGTCATATGTAGTTATTGAACCACCCACTTGTTTTGCAATTTCAGCATTGGAAAGATCACATTCATGTAACACAATAAGCTTAGTTCCCTTTGAAAGTGTCCAATCTATTCTTTTATTTGATGGCATTGCTTCATGACTAAATATTAGAACTATTTACAACAATTAATAGTAAATATTAAAAAGCTTAACAAAATTTCTTACTTGTGATTTCATTACATAAAAAACAATCTTCCTTCTATAGAAAAAAGCACAATAATGACTTAATATGATGTCATCCAACCTTAAATATGATGTCATCTTCTTCTGGCAGTTATTAACATTTGATTGGTTCCCAGAATAAGAACAGTGATTGCTCAGGAAAGTTAGAAATTCCAATCCGCTTCATCACTGTGTTTGTTATTCAGATTAAAGTAAGAATAATTTTTCTTGTATTGAAAATATTTGAATTTTGCTTTCTGTGTAGAAATAAGCATTACATTTTCTTTGAAATGATATGTAAGAGTTTGTATTTCGTGAAATGTAACATTTTCTATAAGCATACAAAGTTAGAAAACATAACGATTTTCAAAAGTGTCCACAATTTTGGCCACCACTGTAGATTCAACAGCATCTCGTGAAAAAAATTCCCGATTATTACAATTATTATAATACATTTTTTATTTTGTTGTTAAAAGAATGTTTTTAAAAAACAATGCGTTTATCTCCCCCTTCCCTCTTAAACTGAAAAAGGAAATATCACTGCATAGAGAGTTAAGAAAAAGCGATTCTTTATCGAATACCTTCAATGTTATTAAGATAGTACAGCTTTCATATAGCACTCAAATGAAAAAGAATTATTTTAAACCAAAGGATGACGATAAATTGAAGTCATTGGAAATGCGATTAGTTAAAAAAAATTCTCATTTTAAATAAAAACACAAAAATAAAAAAAATCTTGGAAAAAATTTAAAAAAATTGAATTATTTCCATTTATAAATCATATATTCATTTTATACGACTTATAAATGACTTATATTCATTAAATGACTTATATTCATTTTATAAATCAATTAAAATTATGAAAAAAGTTTACTTCGATATTAATTACTTTCGTCTTGATAAAGTAATGAATGGCTATTCATTCAAATAAACAGAGAATTATCAAATCTTTTTTTACTTGAATTTAAATGCATTATACATCTAGAGAAGAATCATTAAAAACCAATTGAGTGATTAATCTTTAAAAACATATTAACGTTCGAATTCGGAAAAAATTGCAAGAAGTCTATGGCTAAAATTATTCTGTGTTTTCTCGTATACTTAGCTGATGCACAGAGTGAAAACTCTTTAAACAGTTATACATATCAAATCAACTATCTATCTATTATGGTGCCTACATTATATGCGAGAAAATAAAAATATATTTAAAAAAATATTATAAAAAATATCACATTGCCAATATTTCCTTCATTTCAAATCTGAACACTTTTGACTTCTCACCAAGAGTTGTCTATCCTTTTCCACATTTCCATTTTTGAGAGTATTTGAAAAAATACAGCTTCATAATGCGTTTCTTATGGGATATTAGAGAATTCCAACTGAATGAACTGAACCAATTTCGATAACTTCTATTTCATTTGACTATTAATAATAACATGCTGATATGCTACATAGATCTAGAGACATGTACAAAGCACGAACTATTTCGTGGTTGGCTGTCAGCATGTTAAAAAGAGCGCATCCTTTTGTAAAATATTTTATTTAGATTTACCAAATAACCATATTTATCCAATTTTTCTTATCTTTAATGTTGATTTCATTCTTCTCTTTCTCAAGTGTGCAAACATTTGGAAAGAATGTAGAATCTGCAATTTTTGCAATTATTTTTCGACGGTTATTCTTGCAATTATTTCATCCGAATTGCTAAATAACCAATCCAATTTTTCATCCAATTTTTATCAGTCGTTAATGACGATTTCATTCTTCTCTTTCTCTTTTCATATGTGTCCATATGGAGAGAATGTACAAAATTAAATTATTGCAATTATTTTCCTACAGTCACTCTTGCAATTTTTAATTGTCAGCAATTATTTTTATTTAAATTTTCTAAATAATCGAATTTATCCATTTTTTTCCCATCTTTAACGATCATTTCATTTCTTTCTTTCTCTCTACATATTTACCATTTGGACAGAATGTACAGTGCCAATTTCGACAATCATTATTGCAATTATTAATTACCAACAATTAATTTTACTCAAATTTACTAAATAAATATGTATCCCATTCCCGCACTGTAATGATTTTTCTACAGTTATTCTTGCAAATATTTTTCGTGCATAAAAAAGGTCGAGCAAGTTGCTAGAATCGCGAGGGAAACCATTTTAAGAAGTTCTGATATGGACACACGAAAAGATTTGGAGAATTCCTGTGGCCAGAATGCAGTTTGTATAGATGAAACATTTTTTCTGAAATTAATTACTCGTAACATAGGAAATTCCTAGCGAGTGGTGCGTGTGCGTGTCCGTGCGCGATTAGAGTGTGTCACGAACTCGAGACAAAAGCAGGTGCAAAACGCGGATGCGTGGTGCTTGCTTTTAGAGCTCACCTCACAACCTGGGAATGACAGGTTCAAAAGAGTTGCTTCGCCACTTTTTCGCACTCCGTCCCCGGTTCCGATTGTTGAATTTTGTTTCTATGCGAAACGTAAAACGTTAGAAAAACTTAAATGTCGGGGGGAAAAAATCACTCTATTCAAAAATTAGTATGGTTGACGGATACTTAGAGGGGAGCGAGAACTTTTAAATAAATTAATCTAATGTCTCTCTGTACTTAAAAGCATTTTATAGATGAATAATTTTTTTCAATTGTCCACGCTCGCTGCGTTATTTAATATAAAATATTAAAAATCATTCAGGCTATTGAATAAATTTGTTCTCGAATTTTGCTTATAAATTCGATGAAGATTCGTTAAGTAAAGTTTTTAGAAAGATTTTGTAAAATTAAATAAAATAATTAAAGATTTAGAAATAATTTCCATCTCGAGTAATAGTGATTACCAGCAATTATACCATAAAAAGAAAATAAATTTTTAAAATTAAATTTAGGGGTTTTTTAGTCAGGATATATAGGAATTTATTTATTCAAATAAAAGGAAATTTAAGATATATTAAAATCCTATTTTCGAATATTAATTTTAAATCATTTGGGTTTCAGTCAGGCTATAGATGAATTTATTAGTTCTAACAAAAGTAAATTTAAGCTATATTTCTTTTAATTTTCAGATATTAATGCTCAACCTTCATTCGAATATGAAACATTTAGATTATCACCCCTCTATTTAAAAATTTGTATATAAAATTTAAAATACAACTTCGCATGTATTTTAATGAAATATTAAATGAATTGTTACTACAAACTTTCAATTCCAAACTAAAACTGTTGTAGTTTAAAGAGACTTTTTTTTCTTTCTATCAAAAGATTTGGAATGAAATACTATTTCTCCCTTTGCATTTATTTATATAACACCTTAAAGTTAGGCTTCATTGCTGCTTTTCATTCACTTTTAAAATGGAAGTGATTAGATGCTCCCCATTTCCGTTATATTGTGTGTGATAGTATAAGTTTTGTTCTATTTTTTTTAACATTTTCCATAATTACATGTAATTTAATTGCTGAAGTAATACTTTCTAGGATTAAATTGTCCCAGATTAAATTGTCTTTTAATCATCCAGGATCCCCAGTAAAACCTCTTAAAATATTTTTAACGAGACTTTTACTTTCCATTTTATTCACTTTTTTTTTTGTCTTTATTAGGTAAACTAATACGGTTTTTAATATTCCGCTCAAAATATAAATAAAATTGCAATGGATTTTAATATAATGAAGTAAATTTCTGAAATTTTAAGAAATATAGATTTTTATTATTTCTCAAATGCATTACTTCATATTTTTTGAGTTTGTGAGAAGATAAAGTATTTTTAACCTATTATTCAAAAACTGACAGCAAGCTAATTTACCAGAGTAAATCCCAATTTGAAATATATATAACATACCGAAGAACTGCGTTAAGGAGTGATATCAAACATCGTGTTTACGTGCCTCTCGTAAACTTTCTTTAGTTTTATTAACATAACTTTTAACATTCTTTTGTTTGATTGACGTACCTTTTTAAAACAATACTAGGAATATTTTTGGGTCGGACATCGTAATTTCAAACCCCAGTCAGATGAGGAGGACGATATCTGAGCTGGCGCCACCCTCTCCATATTTCCGTATCACAGCAATGGAAGGACGTTTCCCAACAGGCTAATTTACATAATGGCTTTTCGATGAAATCAGGTTTAGAACCTGGAGACAAACCAGTTTCAAAGCAACAGCATTCCCACCAGACCACCACGGCCTGTGAAACCTTTTAAATAATATTCGTACTTCAGTTAAAGAGAATTCATCTGAATTTTTCTTTATATCTTTTGACAGACTGGTCCAAAAATTTGATGCATTTTTATATTTGTGATGCCAAGATTACATACCGAATTTCATTTATCTAACTAGTTGTGTTTTTGAGTTAAAGCTTTGTTTAAACATACGGATAAGCAAAACGATAAGCGATGTTGATGATTTTAATCCAAATTTAATATACAATTGCAGTTATCGCAAATAAAACTATGCATATTTATTTTTTATACTAGTTTTATAGCTTGCTGATTTTTTGAATTATTCAATTCACAATCTTGCGCCATAAAAATCCAATATCCATCCATCCATCCATCAATTCACAGTTAGATGGACATTATTCCCAAAATGCATTTTTTCAAATCACAAAAGTTCATCAGAATCTCGAATTTTTTCTTTTTTTTACGTTGACAATACCTTCTCTTTGCATATATAACATGCAAGAAAGTGCTATATATGCAACATTTATGTTGAGTGATGCTTAATATAATTGTAAATAAGCCGAAAGCGTATTAAAAATTAACATATACTATTAATAATTTTAAACCGAGAATATTTGCAAATAATTTTTAATACTATAGATCCAATATTCATTTCAAAGAGACCTTAAAAGCATCAGTAAAAAGAAACTTGAAAAATTCTAATGCAAGAAAATGGATAAAAGAACGGCCTACTTTCACTCTTCTCTTAATGGCGAACGGAAGGTAAATGGCCTCCAGCGGAGGGGGGGGGGAAATAATTACCTCCTCCCCTCCAACAATTGGATTAGGAAACATGAAATAAATGCAAAAAATGTTTGTCCCCAAAGAATTGTGACCAAGCCATCAACATTTCCTACTATTCTTATTGCTAATGTTAAAAATTCGACCTTTCAGAGCTCAAAAAGTATATTTTGGTGTTTTGCTAGATTATTTAAATTTATTACTTAGATAATCGTAGACTTTGATTCAAGTAGACTTGTAATGTTATCATCTTTTCACTGTTGTTATTGCTTGGGATTAAAATCTTTCAAGCATTATATTTTTAGAGCAGAAATTTCTTTTCATAAAGTATTACAATATACAAAACTCGTTTTAAGATATAAGTATTGAAATGAAAAATAAATTTTGCAAATTAAGTATTGAATTATTCAAAGTCTTAATGCTCTCCAGCTAAAGAGTATTTGGAAATTTCATTCTTTTAAAATATTCTGCGTTAAATTTTCTAAACAATTAATAACAATTGAATGAAAAATTGCATGAAAATGTAATTGGTACCGTGGGAAAGGTGAAATTTTTAATATCAAGATGATGTACATTTTTTTAAGAATAATATCCTCCGAATTTTCCTAGGGAAAAAAAAGGTAAAATGTTAATCGATTTCTCATAGTTTCAAGCTGGTGCAGTCATCGAATATCTGTTTCATCTGCTCTTAAAAAAGATACTTTTCTTGCCTTAGTTTGAGTGATTAACTTATACCTGATTTAAATGTTGTTAAATCATTATTTTGGAATGCATGCAAACAGGTTAAAAAATACATGTATTAAAATAAAGCAAAAATTTAAAAAATAGTGAAGGAATAGTTCAAAGTTAACTTCAATTTTAAGGCTTTTAATTTTTTTTAAAAAATTAATAACGATTAAAAGAACAATTGCATGGAAATGAAACCAATATCACTGAATTGGTAAAATTCTAAATGTTAAGATTGTTTAAAGATATTTTTTCTGGAATAATTTGCCCTGAAATTGCTATGAAAAAAAGGCAAAATTTTGGTTCATTTCTATTAATTGAATATTAACTTAAAATTTGAAATTTGGAAAGTTGACAGTCATTTGTCTCTTGTTTTAAATAATAAGTGTGCTAAATTTGATTGAATTGACCCAGATATTTACGGGGAGTTTGGAGCATACGTACAAACATTTACACATATATACCCACATTGACTTTTATTTATATTAAATAATATTATTAATTTGGTCTTTGCTTTTATTTCTTTGCATAAAGGCATGTAGTCTACCTTCATTTAAGTAGGCGGTCATTTTAAGTGGGAGAAAAATGTACTGCTATATAAGTTTATCTTATCATGAAATGCGATGTACACACACAAAACATATGAGGACGATCATTCAAATCTGAATCTTTAATCTGAAACATTATAGGATGAAAACGCCTTAAGTTCTTATTGTTTGCATTATTATAATTAGCAGTATTTTTGAATATATAATATCTTTGAAAATCTTTGTTGTCAAGGAAAATAATCTATATTAATAAAAAGATATATATGTGTGTTTGTGTTTTGGCGCTTTGCAAGCCAGACTATTTGATCTACAGCTACCAAATTTGGTACCTTGGAAGGTGAAAATAGGCACGTCGGAGCAATTTTTTTCGAAATTTTAATTAATTAAAATTTTTGATGAATTTTAGGGTTTTTCCGCTGTAACATCCAAATATCATCGCTCAAAAATGAATTCTACATTATTGCAGTTTAAAAATTGTCTTTTTAGTGATAACAATTTAATAGACGTACATACTTTTGCTGAATTTTGGCATTTAAAAAAAAATTTGTCTATTTTTTGAAAATATATAATATAGTTGCCTTGAAGTTCAGCTCGTTTCCATCGTTTCATCAACTAACTGATCACGTGATTTTCTAATGTTGTTGAAAACTAAAGAATAAAGGTTTTGTTCAGTATGCGTGTAGTTTAAGAAACGAATAAAGTGCAGATTAAATATCGAAATTACAATACCGCATGATATATTAGATGAACCACATTTACATATTTAACAGCGACATTATGTCAGGGAACAGATTTCCACAGAAAAGTTTCGTGTACACGATAAACGGAGCTCAACTAAGGCAATTAAAATAAAACAGCTTTAATACCAGGCGATTGGGCGGAATCATGAACCATGAGTTATGATAAAAGATTTATCTGAAATCAAATATAACCAATACTCCTCGCAAATCTACTGGCCATCTGATGCGATTGGAAATGAATAAAAGTGAGGAAAAATAATATTTTCTGAGCTATTACCTTAAATCCAGTTAGTTAAGCGTTTGTTTACTATAATCATTAGTATATAATTTTTTTTTTTACTTCGAGTAAAAAAAATAACACATTTCTTAATCTCTAAATAGTCATATTGTTTTGAATTATTAAGGTACGAGTATGTATAAATGAAGTGTCGTATATTAAAAAAGTACGAATTCGATTTTCATCTGAAACTTAGTAAATAATTTTAGAAGCTTCTGAAAATACAGATCCACACAATCAACTCCTTTCTGGTTTGGTTCAAAATCTTGATGGATGTCTACATTGTGAATGTTAAATCAATGTGTCCAATTTTTATCCATCTAGCTCTCTTCGCTTTGTAGTTATCGTATTAACTTATATTTGAACAGGTGGACAACAAACTTCCTCTGAACGGATTTTGCTCAAAAATAGAAATCTAGAAATTTAGTGTAAAGACTACAAATTTGATAGAAATCTAGAAATTTAGTGTAAAAACTACAAATTTGATAGAAATCTACAAATTTAGTGTAAAGACTACAAATTTGATAGAAATTTAGTATAAAGATTGCAAATTTGATAGAAATCTAAATATTTAGTGTAAAGACTACAAATTTGATAGAAATCTAAATATTCAGTGTAAAGACTACAAATTTGATTGAAATCTAGAAATTCAGTGTAAAGACTACAAATTTGATAGAAATTTAGCAATTTAGTGTAAAGGCTACAAGTTTAGTGTATCAAATTTCGTCCGTCTAGTTCAAAATGTTTCGGAGTTATCTTTGTCACAGGCAGACATACAGACATCTTCTACAAAATGTGTTTTTCGAACTCGGGGAGGTCTGGAATGTGAAGTTTCATGAAAATCTCGAGTTCCATTTTTTATAGGATTACGACGCTTTCTTTATACTTCGTATATGAGAATTAAAAAGCGATAGAATTCACGTTATCTACTGCTTCATAACATTCCATGCAACAAAAATTTCTCAAGAATCGCTTGAAATTTTTAATTTTTGTAATCCTTCACCGTCTCTGTAAGTATTAAATTTTAAATCTGGAAAAATTCATTTTCGTTCCCCAGCTACGTTCAAACCGTCAATCAGAAAGTCAAATAGAAAACTGCTCCGTTTCTTTTGTTTGTTTTCTCATAAGCTTCAGTGACGGTTGCGGGTGGAATAGCCTCGCCCGGTGTGGCTGGGCGGGTAGAGCACGAGTCCTTTACCCTTGAAAGCAAGGGCGGGTAGGAAGGGGGAATGGACAGAAACACCTGTGTAAGAAGAATTTCTTGCGAAGAGTGTTCGAACTGGAATCTGCACAAGACCTGTTGCCTTTCTTTCTTACTTTTTTTTTTTCCCTTGCGTTTGTACGATTCTGTAAAGCAGAATGTTTTGGCATGTCACTTCTTATTTTATTCGTTTTTTTATGTTTTGTTTTGAATTGTTGTTGCGAGTATCGTATTTTTTCCCCCTTCATTTCATGACCAGACATTATCATTTTATTTTATCTCCATGGTTTTTTTGTTTGTTTGTTTGATGGCGGAACATGTTTTTGAGTAAATGTTTTGTTAGAAACTAACAGTTCTATTTATCACTCCCTTTCTGTAACAAGAAATGTTCTGAATCTGTTCAGAATTTTTAAACAATTTTCTATACAAAGTATACAAAAAGAAAGTACTGAAATCCTCAAAAAATTAGATCTGTGTATTTAGACGGATCTCAATTTTCAGAATCCTTGAGCCCTAAAACCATGTATATATATTTTTTTAATTAAGTCTGCCAGAAAACTTTATAAATTAAACAAAATCTAAATCATTTTTTTTATAAATTAAAGATTCGATGAACCTCAAGCACGAAAATTGACCAAATTTGCATTTTCTATCCAATTTTGTATGAAATACGCCAACGGAAAGTCTGTGGATTTGCTCTTGTTAAATTGAATTTGATAATTCAAAAATCCAAATACGCTATTGGATGAAATCAAAAATGCAAATTTATCATTAATATCATAGATTGCATCAAATTTGGGGTTAAATCCTTCAATGAGATGACTATCTGTCGGTCGGTCTGTTTGTATATATACGAACACTCAAAATGCAACTTCAGAACAAATCCGTTTTCGATGTCTTGATACCTAAATTATAATCTGTATCAAATTTTTGTATAAATAAGTGGAAAAGAATATGTTAAAAATATTTTTTTTCTCTTTACAAGGGGTTTTTTTTTTTAAACCTTTCGTGTAGGAAATATGAAGTATTATAATCGCCAAAAAAGTCGAACGCGAGATTTTGACGAATCTTTACCTTTAGATCTCCTTGAATTCGAAAAACATTTTTGTCATTATGTCTGTGCCTCCACCTGCATCAAAGATATTTCAAAAATGCTTTGAGCTAATTTGTTATTTGGACTTAATACCAAATTTTTAGATTCCTTTCAAATTTTAAATGATATCCATTCAGAGAAAATTTGTTTGAACATTAGTTAGAATGGTAATTTCAAAACCATTGGAGCTAGATAGATAAAATTTGGTACAAAGATTTAGCATCTGTAGTGCAGACACCCATCAAATTTCGAGCCTGATCCAACAAGCGGTTGACTGTCTGTCAGTCTGCGCTTTCAGTAGCATATAAAAACGATCTTTCAAAAACACAATGACTAGGAAATATATCAAATTTGATTTGTGATTTTGTGAATATAATCGTAGCTTTGTATCAAAATTTTGATATAAATCGGTTTGGAAAAACGCGTCTAAAATACAAATTCGTATTTCGGCTACTTTTCACCACGTTTCAGGGATTCATCGCCAAAAAAACTCGCCAAGGTTGACATATCAGATTCAGTAAAAATGCTAAATTCACGCCAAAGAATAATATTTTGAACTATTATACGCCAGTGCGATGCAGTGCGTTCTCTGTCTTTCCCCAAGTCTATAACTTTTTGTGGGTGATGGGGGATAAGACCATGTGAGAAAGTTTGGAGGAGACTACTCTCTTTGCTTTTATATTATTGAGTTGAAACTATGATATTCATATGCACACAGGCGAACATTCATGCAGATATCTCAGAAATTAAATTCATCAAAACTTTGTGATTATGATATAAAAACTATGTACCACATTCAATCCTTCTTATCCTTTGAGCTTTAAGTGATCGTCTTTGTGGACAAATGTTATTAGAAAACTGAGCGTTTGTGGACTAAGGAAGGTCTAACACGTGGAGAGAATGTCGATTTTAAATTTTTGGACGATTCCGATTTTTTTTTTCTCATATTTCATGAATCGTGCCAAAGATCAGTGACTGACACTGAAGTGACCGTTTGGATCACCTCATTCAATCTTGACTGACAACGTTATTTTTGCCGGCATCCTTGCATAGGAGTAGCGAATCTTCCTCGTGATTTGGGCGTCCCGGGGTCGAGTCCCGGTTCGGGCATGGTTGTTCTGCATTTGTGTTCTATCTGTGAGGTGTGTGAATGTGCCCCCTTGTAAAAAGGGGTTGTGCAATTGAATGTGTGAGTTTCATCTTCATTTGAGCTAGAAGTCAAACTTCTGCCCTAGGGTACTCAGGGGTCTTTACCCTCAGAAGCTACTGCACCCCTTTCCTTGGTAACGCGGACACGACATCATCATCAACGTTATTTTTGTTCAGATTGAAATAGTCATTTTTGACTGACAATATACATTTAAAAAATTATATTCTTTTAATAAATTTTAATCTGGAGATCACCAAAATAATACACCTAAATACATGCAATGTTATTGCAACCTTGTATAAATCTCAGGTAATCAGGAACCAATGAAATCGGATCCCGCTGGAAAAATGGACAGAGTACCACGTTGACTTGTTAAAATGAGAGGGAATGGTCTTCCTGAAAGTTTCTTGCATACATTTCAATAAAGGTCTTTCGCAAGCACTCGAGGACCAAGGGTCAGGCCACTAATAATTTGCATAATATTGGTGAACGATATTTGCGAATATTGATTTTTATCGCGAATCTAATATCTTTACTGAAATTATTGAGAGGATATGTATTTTGGACGTCTTTTTACCTTCGTACTGACGCCAAAATTTGGTGCGAAACTATGTTATAGTCACAGGATATAGTGTACTGAATTTCATGGACTTAAGGGACTGCGTTTAAGAGTTATAGTGTTTACATGCATACGAAAGTACAATCCGAAAGAGGTTCAACCATTTGATGGATGTGGTTCAAAGTTTGATAAGTATCTGTATTTTAGATGTTAAACCTCTGAACTAAATTTCATTTATCTAGTTCTTTGTGTTGTACTCGAGCTGTCAAACAGGCAGACTTCCTTTGAAAAATTTTGCTGATAATTTGATAGAAATCTACAAATTTGATTTTCATTTCATATTCCAAATTTCAGTTGTACAACTCAAATCGTTTTTGATTCATCTTTTCACAGATAGACAGACAGACTGACTGACAAACAAACATAATGCCCAAAATCATGTGTTTTTAGGACTGGGAGTGGTCTAATATTCCATTCGTCAAAATTTCGAGTTTGAATAATTGGCGATTACAATAATTTCTCTATTGTTTGTATACGAGAAATTATAAGTTGAAAATAAACCTTTGTGCTTTAGAAATTGGAATGAAAATGTCATAGAACTTTTGAATTGAACCTTTATATTCAGTTAGAAATCTGACCTATAAAAGTTCAGTTCTCTCTGAGCTGGCGAGTTACACTGAATTACAAGAAAAACAATATCCACCGAGGGAAAAAAAATCGAATGATATCTTAAATAATCCTATTTATGATTTTGGGACGGCATGCCATCACTTTGTCATCGACTCTTTCTCACTGTGCGTGACTGGTTTGGCAGACGCGTGGGAGGTCTGAGCAAACAGTTCGAGCCATCATCGCCCTAAAAAGCACGGAAAACTGACCATGTAACATCGGAAGTGGGACTGACGTGTGTGAGCGATGACATCCCTCCTGTGCGTGTCACAATACTAACTTTACTTACTTTGGTTATGTAGCAAACTGTACTTTTTTCGAAACTTTCTGACACAGAAATAGAAAATGGATCGAAACAAAACAAATAAAGAAACAATATTTGAACTGGTTTATCAAGTGTGTTTATAATAAAAAAGGGGGAAATAAAAAAAAAATCTTTTATTGGCGTACCAAAAGAAAAGACTTTTAATTTTAGTTATTTTATTACTTTTTAATTTTTAAATCGTTATTATGAATATTAAGAATCTCGGGAAAACAGTTCCTCTCATATTTGCTATAAAGTGGCGTCCCAAAATTAGAAGAAAGATTAATTCATAATTAACTTCTGAAAATACTGAATTCGAGTTTCGTCATCAAGAAAACTCAAGCGTACAAAATTTGAAACTAAGTATATTATGAGACAATTGAAAATTGTTATAAAATTCCATGTAAATAACTATAAAATAAGTTTAATACATAGCATTGAATAAATGAATCGATTGTATTAGTCGATACTATTGATCTGATTCTAAATTTTAGAATGACTGTTCAGTTACTTTTAACTTTCTCGTATATTATTCAAAGAGAAAGCACTGTAATCTCGGAAAAATTCGATCAGCAGATAAGGACGAATCTTCCTAATTCAAACCTCCGCGAAACTGGAAAAAAACCAAAATTTTTGTAATTGAGCCTGTCTGAAAAATTTTTAACTCTAAAACCCATCTTTCAAGAAGATTGAAATTTGGGGCATGATTTTTTTCACCACAATCATAGATTTATATCAAATTTTACTCAAAATATACACACAATATATATATATCGCTCGTGTAGAAGTGAGCAAGGTACCTTTAAAACGCAACCAGAATCTGTGAATGAAAATTGGCATGTATATTTATCTCAAGAATTGTAAATCTGCTAGCCTCATACTTTAATCGAAAATTCTGGTAGTGGTTTGATGCTCTATCGGAGTGTGAATGTGAACGCAATGGCTCAGAAGTGTGATAAGATATAGGATCGAATGCGACATTAAACAAAATTATATATCTGTTTGAGATTTGATGACTTGGTTCGGTCAATGTAAGAAAAGTTCAGAATTCCTATTCTATTCAATTTTCTTTACAGTGAAACTAAACAGAAAAACGCATCAAAATGTAGAAGTGTAGACATAAACAACTGCTCCGATCTAGGTGCACGGGTAAATTTGAATGATCGGAGGCCACAACAGCAGAGACGGGGACTAAGGTTGAGATCTAAGGACCATACCGGTCACGGTACAAACCCTTTCCTTAGGCGGCACGCCCTATCATTGTAGAACCCTCTAAACGCCGAAACCCAAACACCATTCCAGAAGCTGCTCATCCCCATATCTGAATTGTGCCCAGGCGATAATATGGTAGTACAAGAGAAAATGAGAAGAGAGGAACGGAGTATTTTCAATTTTTGAAACTTTGTAGCACATGCAAACAGTTGCTTAAATAAATGAAGCTGAATCGAATATTGCTTGAGACAGTCAACATATTAGTCTGGTCACAATGGCATATAAGGTTTAAAAGAATTTATAAATAGATTATTATGCTAGATTATTGTTTTAGTTAAAATCCTAAAGCTATTTCCTAGTAGGATTTAGACCGTTAGAAATTGTTTTGCAATAATTCAAAAATTGTCGAATCTCTTAACCTTCGGATTTAGTTTCAAAGCTTGATGTGAAAAGAGCAGATTAAAAATAAATAAATAAATAAGAAGGATAAACAAATAAATAAAAATAAGTAATGAAATGAAACAAATTGCTAAAATCTTTATAATGAATAAAAACATTTTTTATAAAGAAAACTATTTTAAAAAAAAGACACATCGCGAACACAAAAATCTTTAATGAGAACAAAAATATACAGAAATATTGTTTCGGAATTGCTGGAATTAAAAAAAAAGAATTGATTTCAATGTTTTTAATACTGGTTTATCAGTCTAAAAGTAAAGAGTAGAAAATGAATAAAATATAAATTTGTACTTTTTAGTGAAATAATAAAAATCTATTGAAAAAAAACTGATTTTGTAAAATTTAATTTGCTTTCAGGTCTTTCGAGATGATCTTGAGGCTGCTCCTTCTGTGGTGCCTCAGAACAGTATCTGCCCAGGAATACCCCAGCGATCGCAGTCAGAGGATCAAGCACGAACCGTAAGTCGCTCGATTCTTCATCAGTTGGTTGTGAAAAGTAACTCCAACTCTTAAAGCATGAGGAGGGGGGGGGGGGTCAGAAAAAAAATTGATACTAGTCGTCACATTGTCCCACTAGTACAGGATACCAGGCAAACCACCGTGGCTCCAACCCTCGCAGAATCATACTAATTTCGACGATCAAATCGACATTCGTCAACACTAATTCGCCAATTCTGTCGCCAATACACATTTCATAAACTTATTCCTTTAAACACTTTCCTCTCACTCTGACCGAAAGACATGTAATTTAGAACGCACCTATCAATTATCAGAAAGTTCTATGAATACAATGCACTTCAAGACAAATTTAAAGTAAATACACCCCGTTCCGTCGTATAAGTTTTAATATCGCTAATCTAAGCTAATGGAATTTAGTCTAATCTAATGGAGAAAGCTTAGATTCTAACCACTCGCACAATCCTCATCTAATATAATAGAATAATTGAAATAGAATAGAATAAGCTGATATAGAAGAATAAAATAAAACTAAACTAATGATATAAGATAAGGAATGTTGCTATCTAAGCTTATGGAATATAATCTAATCTAATCTAAGGGGAAAAGATAAGATTCTAGCCTAAAACACAATTCTCATCTAATCTAATGAAATCGAAAGGAATAAGCTAATATAAAAGAATGAAATTATTCTAATCTAAGGGAGTAAGCTATTGAATGTTGCTAATCTAAACTACAGGACCCGTTCCATCACAACCTATTAACAAGTTTTGTCAATACAAGACACTTCAAGGTAATAAATATAAAGTAAATATACCCGTAAAACATATGATGCTAAAGAAATACTGACGCCAATCGCCACTTTGCCCCACCAGCACAGGATGCCAAAGACAACCCTCAGAGAATTATATTCAATTCAATGAGCAAATCGACAATCGCCAACGCTGCGATTCAGACTTTATGAATCCAATCTTTTAAACACTTTCTTTCTACTCTGCCTAAAAGACATGTAATCTATCAATACGAAGCACTTCAAGATAATAAATTCAAAGTAAATACAACCTATAATGCACCCATACTAATAAAATATCCATAGTTTCACAAATATTGATGCCTACATTGAATTCATTAGAAATCCAATTAAATATTCATTAGAAATTTATGTACATAATAATTAAATAAATATATAAAACATTACATAATCAATTACATTGATACTAGCATCCTTACTTACTTAGTAATCCTTGAATAAATATTATTCAATTTGAAATTACGTAATAATATTATTCAATTAAAAATACGTAAAAACTGTTTACATAATATTAGAATAATCTATTGGTGATGCGATATTGCAATGTCCGTCATTTCCTACAGTGTTCTCGCCTGAATGTGCTAAAATGCTTTCACACATCTGTGCCACTTGTAGTTGAATTTTTCTGACGATCGCAGTGCTTTGCCTTCTATATTTCGTAAACAAGAATGTAATAAAAAAAATTTGAAAGCACATTTTGTACTATAGAACAGAAATCTTTTTAATTCTTTTCTATATTTTAATCATATAATCTATTGTACCAGAAACTAGACAAAAGGTGGAAATAATAGTATTAAATCAGAATTAAATTTAATTAATAATAATGATAATTAAGTTCTCAATCTATTAAAATAATTATAATGTCTTCAAAATTTTTTTCTTGTAGAGAATTAGGAAATGAATGAAATGTCGATTCCAAAATATCATTTTTTTTGCAAACATTAAAAAAATAATAATAATTAAGATGTTCAAAAATAGAGTATATTACAAGTTCTTTTCAAATGTTCTATTTTTAAATACCTGGTATATATTTCGATATGTTATGGTTGCTTTATTTTTAATTTCTTAATATTATGGAGGGGGCGCGGGTGTTACTGGTTGCTGTATTTTTTTTTTTTTTTTTTTTTTTTTTTTTTTTGTAAATTTGCCCGCTTTTTGCCATGTTACATTCTATACTGATGAGAAGTATGATTACCTTAAACTCCGATTAATTTTTTTTTTATTTTGTATTGGCATTGGTAATGTATTGAAATTCCTGAATTCAATATTTTATTGGACATCATAGAACCTGAATCTCAATTTGCATTCAATTACCCAAAGAATTTAGAAGACACTGGTACGCAAAAATTCTCTACAGAGTTCAGGTGGGCATTGAACGGTGGCCAGAGTAGATGTTGGAATTCGGAATCATACTGTTGTTGAAAAGAATAATTCCTGTGCAATGGATGATTGTGTTATTATGGATGAAAGATGCAGTCATAGAAGGAGTGAAAGGCAATACTTCTTGCCCATCAAAGGAAAATTCCTCATTTGGCTTCCATATGAAAAAAAAATTATTAAAACGTAGCTTGCATTTAATTATAAATACAATTTCTTAATTATTTAGCAATATAATAATAGTTTTATCTGTTTGCGCAACGTATATATTTCGCTAATTTTACAAAATTAATTTTTTGTATGAAATATATTTCTATTTAGCTATGCAATGTGAGTACGTATAAACGTATTGGTAAAGGACCCATTAATTCTTCTTTATCTAAGGGCGCCAAGTATATCATTGTACCAATTCTGCCATGCCTGTAACTTGAGACCTCGAAATTTTTATTGCATCCCGTACTGTTTGGAGGAGAGTTGTTAATGCATTTATTAACTTATTTCCCAAAATTACTTCTCCTTTTGAGAGAGAGAGAGGGAATCTCTGAATTAAATATGGAGCAATATTTTCAACGACTGTTTTTGGTAATTGAAATATTGTAATACTAGATATTTTGATTGCTCATTTCATTAAAAATAAATAAAATATTATTGCTTGAATATTTAAAAAGGAACTATCCCTTTTACAAGCATTAGAGATTTAATAAACTATGTTTTAAATTATTTATGAATGCTGATTACAGATAAAATTTCTAACATAACAGAACATTGGACTTTAAAATGAATAAATCTAAAACAATATTCGTTAAATGTTTTCCTTCTTCATTTTTCCAATTCTAAAGTTTGTTTAAAAAAATGCTTCAATTTTAAAATAATGGATAAAATGAAAAGTTTTAAGATTATTCTCAAATGAACTTAGTCTAATTTTACATTTTGATTTACTATGTTTGTGCTGTCATCTAGTGTGTTTTTTAGAAAATAAAAACGTATATATGAAAAAGAATACAACATCCATTGTAATAAAAGAACACAACATCCATTGTAGTTCAACTTATATGAAATAAATGCTATTGAGTAAAGGCAATAATCTTTCTACGCAAATTTTTCCATACATTTCTAAAATTTTACCTCAAAAAAGGAACTCTTTATATGGATTCTTGTATAACAAAGTTAGGAACATAATCTAATAAATATTATTTCATTTATAAAAAGGGAATCGGATGTTTTGGTTTCTATAGAAGAGACTATTTAAAATAAAAAGATCAATTTTAGACAAAATTAAAGTGTTTTAATTGCTATACTGTACAATATATTTTTTAATTTTGAACCACTAAACTTATTAATAGTTCTTTTAATTTTTCCTAGATGGCAGCACGAACAATTTTTTTTTTCAAAACCTCTAAATTTTTGTAATAAAACAGAATGCGTATAACAGAATCATTTCTTATATCGATTGCGTTGATAATTTCTTAATTAATTATTCAAAAGTGAAAACTGAAGCAGTAAGATATCGCATTTGTATTGTATTAACGCCGAAATCCTTGATAACATTAAAGCATATCTAAAATAAAAGAAATCGCTCTTTAATAGTTGTGATTGTGTCTCATCAATTAAGTACATTAAGAAGTACAAAGAATTTTTGAATACAAAACTGATCATACTAATTTGTAATAAATCAGTGAAAACTTCTTATGAAACAAGGTTTCAATCGCGGCTTTTTCACATTTGTAATATCAGCATCAATATTTCTTTTAGAGAAGATTTAGAACAATAATCTAAACATTCAATAATTTAATATGTTATTTTTTCTAGAAAGTATCAGTAATTTAATACATTTTTATAAATCATTATCAATAATTTAAAATAACATTTTGTATATATCATTATCAATAAATTAATATGACATTTTTGATATTATGGCTTTTATTTAGCAATTATTTAATATAACTTTCCCCCCTAATGTACTGGATTAGGAAAACAAATTTCTCCCTGTTTTCAATTTTCAGTAAAAGTTTTCAAGATTTATTAGTCATCAAAATAATGCAAATCTGGCTCTTTATCATTTTATCTGAGAAGTGATACTTGTCGTTGCAGTTGTCTTAATTTTTGTTCTACTAAATAATTTGAAGAATATTTCATTTATCTAATTAAAAGTAAAACAGTTCTGGTTTTAATTGAGGTCTCCCTTTAGTAATTTTTTTTCTCAACGGAACAATTGGGTGAAATATAATCTTTTTCCTGTCTGTAAATGAAAACAGAGTAATTCTACAAATCATACCAAATATTAAAAAAAGAAGTGTTGTTTAGCCCCACATTTATATTTCCCTGTTTACCGCTTTATCAATCGTTTACAAAATTTTTAGCTTGTTATTTTAGAATTATTATGCTCATAAAGTATTGAACTCTTGAGCTTTATGCTTACCATCGTCCATATTGCAAGTAAGTATATGCGCATTGATCAAGGAGATCAAATAAAATAGCGTCACAACAACTCAGGAACACTTCAAATAATCATTATGTGCTGGCTATGATACAACCATGCTAAGAAAATAATTTCATTAATATTGTGCGTGTGTGTTCTGCGGTCCACCTGTTTGATCCAGAGATATCAAGTTTACCACGTATATACTTTGGAGAACGCGAATATACACCTAATAACATGTTTTTGAAATTATAATTAGAATTTCAGATAATAAAGCGAGATTTTGGCATTTGTTCATGGTAAATTCCGAAAATATTCTTGCACAAAAATAATGTTTCACCTTTTTAAAGAATTCAAATGTCTTTTGCTTTTCAGTGAGGCTAATTGAGTTGCTGTAAAATTCTTTAATCAAAATTTAATAAACTTTAAAAAAGATATTTTTAAATATATTTCACAGCATTTTCTTTGTGGTGAAGGAAACCCAAATCGTTTTTACTATTCCAATAAGATTTCCTTCCAATTTTTTTTTTAATTGTTGATTCACAAGTTAGGAATATTTGGCTCAATTTTCTATATTGAATATTATGTTTAAAACATGGTTCAGAAGGAAACAATGATGAACTTTCCTAAAAATGCGTTCATTTTGAAACATTTTTATATCAATGCTCTTTTGTCTTGACGTTATCTTTGATTGAATGAATACTGCTTTTATTGAATAATTCTCTAATATATAATCCTTAATATATTCTGTGATACATTAAGGTTTCTGCACTAATATTTTTACGAACGTGCTTTGATTCAGGAAACATGTTACTGGATTGGTTTAAATTTAATCACTTCGCTCTCAAAACCAAATTCTAAGAGAAATGAGAGAATTTCAAATTCTAAGAGAAATGAGTAGAAAATTCGGAAGGCGTAAAATATAAAATAACTTTAGAAAGCTCCTAAAATAATAGGAATCACGTGACTATACAAATTTGAAAATTAAGAATACTTTTCTGGGGAAAATGCTAAGATTTATGTTACCTATAAAAGATTCGATTGAAATTTTACATTACTAATAATTCTTGCTAACCAGCTGGTTGCCAAAGGCGGGTAGAAAGGAATAAAATATGGATAAATTATTTTAGATTAAAAATTGTAAAAAAATATTGCATATATTATAACATTGCGAATATTGTGAATGCAATATTAGATATTAAAATTTAAATATTTCATTTAGAGAAAGAACATTTACTGCATATTGCCGTGCAAATTCCCAAGCGAAAGCATCAAATTAAAAAAAATAAACTACATAATTTTTTAACTAGAAGTCTCTTAGCTGGTGAATAAACAAAAGTGCACTGGCAGAATAGTATCAGTAATTAATTTACATTGCATATCTATTTAAGGTGAGTACCTAGAAATTAGATAGAAATTCTCTGTAATATTAATCATGATTATTTGGCGAATATTTTTGTCAGTTTGTGTTATTTCCCTCAATTTACGCACTCATTATTTTAATTCAATGAATGTGTAAAAGTAGAATAATACTGTATTTTGTATATGAGTTATAAAAAGGAATCTGAAAGAAAAGGTTAACGAATTCGAAAAAAAAAAATAATTTTTTAAAGAATCTTTGATAATTTGCAAATTTTTTATAAGAGAAAATAAATTTTGCACTTTTTTTTAATTGAAAAAAATTGATCCACTTGGTTTTCGGTATTTCTCTCATTGTTTTGTAGAATTTTCCAATGCAAATTCTCAATGTTTTGTATTTCAGTAGATTTTCAATTTTTTTTCTTTGTATTAAAACAATGGATTTTAATTTTACCTACCGATGAAAACAATTTATTTTCTCTTCTAGTAATGCTTTGCAAAACATCGATTTTGAAAATAAAGTAGAAATATTTAAATAAACTTTTTTAAAATTTAAAATAACTGAAGTTAAATTTAAACAACTTGATACATCAAACATGTTTGTCCTTTCTATAGGTTCTTTCCATCGCATATATTGCAGCTATTTAAATTTTTTTTTCTGCATGAAGCGATAAAGTTGATACAGTTTTTCTTTTCTGCAGGACGTACTTCATTGCAGCCTCCCGTAATGTGCGTCCCGGTCAAACATATGCGGTGACCGTGACAGTGTTCCGGAGTGCCCTCCACGTCCGCGCTTCCATCCAGAGGGAAGGGGTGGAGTTAGCCGCCGCCTGGCACGACTGTAAACCAAATGCTCCGGAAACCCTACTTATCAAGGTCAGAACTTTTCAATTCTTTTTTCGACTGTTATTTATTATCATCAATTTGACATATTCAATAATTTTGTGAATCTACTCACTAACAAACAGAACAAATGGATTTTTAAATTACGGACTACTACAATCTGAAAATATAATTTCAAAATGGACATTGTAATAAAACATAATTTAACAAAATTTGCACTAAAAAATAATTAAATGTACATAGCATATGACAAGGGGTGCAGCAATTTTACGATATTAACGATTACGAGTTCTATTTTACAGCATTTGAATAGTATGATGAAATTATCGCTTCAAAAATAGAACAATATATATATATATATATATTGAAAATTCATACTGTAACTCTTTTACGAAAATAATGACATTCCGTTCAAAGACGGAAGTTCTTCATTTTCATTTCCCTCAAAGGAAGTATAGTGTAGCGATATCTTCTCGCTGCTGGCTGTCGCGGAACAGAGACTCGTTCACTCGGCGAGGCATTTTGATTTCTTATCCAAATTTTGGTCGCAATGCAGAATTCGATGAATTTGAGAAAAGAGAGAGGACGACGGTCTTTGGTCTAATGAATGGTGAGTAGAAGAAACGTATTTGTTTAAAAACACTTGGTCGTCGTTCCTGCATGAAAGGAATTGATTTCCTTATTTCGTGTTACTGATTATCACTAGAGAAGGGAAAAAAACCAAAGAGTTTTGAAACAAATTCTTCCCGAGTGAGAATTGGAACACTTCTTCAGTTTGAATTCTCGCCATAGAAGCAAAACTAACCAATGGTCTTTGAAAGTTGTTATTTCTCTCTTCGAGATTGATGAAGATTGCATTTTTTTCCCACCAGAGAGAGAAGAGCAGTGAGTGAGCATTGAACTTTTGGAAATAATCGTTGATGTAGGCATATAAAAGAAATTGTGGCAAAGCTTTGAAAGTCGCCATCTGGTCTTGTGACGGACACATTTTTGAAATCTTCTCATCTGCAATCTTTTTTGAAAACGCCTCTTTAATTATGTATATTGCAAATAAATCAGTAGTCAAGCTTTAGATCATTCTTACAATGTTTTTTAATTAAATAATGATTATCTATAAATAAATATTCGGAAAGACAAAATTTTTTAATAGCTGATTGAAAGCCAATCACGAACTTCGGCCATCGTGATTACAAAAATAATCTAGTTTGTTAAATTAAAAAAAAATAACATAAAAAATAGTTAAAAAATAAATGCATTAATAGCGCAATATAGGGTGAGTAGTTTACGATAATAATAAAGTATTAATTTAGATTTCACATTCATTTTAAGGGCGAATAAAACCTAAATTGACACAAGGTGGGATGAAAAGGCACAGCAAAATTTAAATTTAGGTACTTTCCCATTAGCAGAACTCATAAAAACTCGCCATGTCGTTAAGACTTGTTGATGCGTAGTTTGACGGAACTCTCTAAACTAAAATCGCCAAATTCTAGCAACGATACAGATGAATGGTGATGCTGAAACGGAATAACTTTAACAATTCCGAATAATGGCGCTAGGGGTTGAGTGAGTGAAAGTCAACCAAAATGGGTTTTTTGATTATCTAAAGGCCTAAAATTAAAAATTTCAACAAAAGACTAATGCAGATGATACTCACAGGTACCCCCAACCATCCTGCCGGGGACATACCACTTGCGGGTGGAAGGAGGTGTGCAAGGGGTGCTCGGAGGCACTGCATTCCACAATGAGACGGAGCTGCAGTACTCCCGAAGGTCCCTTACCATCTTCATCGAGACAGATCAGCCTATATATAGGCAGGGACAGACGAGTGAGTAACGTCTTTTCATTCTCTTCATTGTGTCATTCATGTGAAATATCTTTTCGATTTCTGTAAAGATACACGTTGCATTAATAAATACTCATACAGGATGAATCAGGACTCATGGGCAATTCATTATAGAATGTTCAAATACATCGTACGAAATATTTTCGTATCGTAGTACCGTTTTACGTATAGATTTCAACCCCAGGTTGTTGCACTGTTCCTCAATATACATATAAAATAAGACTGTGTGAAAATTTCGTAAATTTAGCTTAAACACATTTTGGGTCTCGCAACAGAACCCGCGGAAAACTATATTTAAAATCGAATTGTTGAAATTCTGAGGTTGCTATCAAAGACTTCAAACTAAAGATTTCAGCTCTGGCTGTCTCAAATGAAGATGACTGCAATTTATAAACGTCATATCAGATGAAAATGTCCCTCCATTTTTAATGAAAAAAGGCTTGATATCTAATTATCGGGTTTGAATGTTGGATGTAAATTCAGTTTTATAAATTTTTACTTCTTTATGTAAGGCATTATTTCTCGCTCACCAATATGCATATTTCATATTACAGAGAATTTTATTTTGTACGTTTAAAATTTGCTTTCCATACATTTTTGTGTTTGTTTGATTGCCTTGCTCTGTATATGCCAAAATAGGTCAAAGTATTAGCTTCTATAGCAGGACTTGGTTTCTTAATAGTTGACAGTGAGAGAGGAATGGTTTCATTGACTTTGTTCCAATAAACGGGTTTAAGTGATCTAATGCGGCACACACACAAGAAATATATCTGAAACGAAAGATAATTATTTTAAATGTGGAATATGACATCAAAACTTTGTTTACAAATGGTGATACATGCGTGACAGGGCAATGGAGTGAAGTGAAAATTTCAAGAATGCTTGTTTTTCTCGCATGGACATCGGGCTCTTTCATTGGTTATTCTGTTTGCATTTACTGCTAGTGAGCACAATTTTGAATAAGGCATTTTAAGTTTAGTTGTGAAGAAATAGTTATCAGTGGTACTACCAGAAAACAATTCTTATTTCTTTTTATGTCTATTTCTTATACTTGAGTCTTCACCTCTTGCATCTATCCTTATATTCCTGCCCAAAAATGGCTTGCTTCAGAACCCTCTTTTTCCATGAGTTCTGGTTCACTCTGTGCTTAATATTATGAACAATCAGCTTTGTATCGCAAATAATTTCAAAATTAAATGGAAATATTTTAATTCCTTTCATGTCAAATTTCGAATTAGGAAGCATATTTACTATATAAGTTTACTACGTATATTTTTTGTGTTTTTATTATAAAGAAAGTCAAGAAAGAAACAGAAAGGTTATAGAAAAATTTGTTCTGCCTGCTTTATGATAAGAAACTAATTTTCGTTTTCAGTTCGCTTCCGTGCCATCCCAGTGACCACTGACCTGCGAGCCTTCCCCGAGGCTGTGGATGTATTTATTTTGGATCCGATGGGTATCGTTGTGCAAAAGTGGTTATCCAGACAGACAAATCTAGGTGAATATCCAACTTTTTCTTTCTTTTTGTCTGTGAGAACTACACCTTGATAGTGCATTTTTCTATTATTTTCTTCAAAGGTATTTCGAGATTATTCAGATTTTATTTTGTTGCAAGGTACTTAAATTTATTTCTTGGTTTTTAAATTCACTCTAACGTGCAATTCCGATCATTTTTTCAATGACAAAAAAATTTGCATTTTCCTTGATTTATTTATTATATAAAAGCACATAAATATCCTTATTTATACTAGATAAATCTGTGAAAGATTATTTTTAAAAGGATTATAAATGTTATACTATGTTATGAGTGCGAAATGTTTCTTTGTATTTTTGCAATAGACGGATATACGATGGAACAACTTTTCATACCTAAGCCACCGTTTCACATAGCCGCTGCCAAAGTATGCACCCTGGGGAACTACAGATTCCTAAGCAGGGCGCCGAAAGTTATTATGTAATCTTCATAAGTATAAAAACTCAAAGAAAATGTTGATTTCATTTGCTGCTTCTTATTTGTACGAAGTTGCTGTTAGAAAAATCACGATATCGCTCGAAAATCAATCTGAGGAATGAAATGAAGGTAATAATGTCCATTTCTACAGCACAATTTGAAAAAACGTGATCGACGAATTCATCTCTCTCATTTATTATTATATTTATTAAAGGAACGTAGGTATTTGTCCCTAAAATATTAAGAAATATTGACTATTTCGCAAAAAAAAGTATTCATTGAGGACTTGCATAAGATATCTTGAAAGAAAAATATTTTGTTTAATCAAAGGTACCGAGAGTCGATAAAGTTTAGCAACGAATCAAATTGGTTTAAGGAATCTTACTATAATACCAAGTATTAACGTATGAAGTAGCTTTATGGTCGGATCGTGTGGTATACTTGCCACATCAGGCGCAATTGCATGAAGTTCGAAGGTTCACAAAATAATTCTTTGGGAAAAGTATCGAAATTTGTCTATTCAGTAGAAAAGTTTGTGAAAACAATGAAATCTTTTATTAGAAAAATCAAATTTTTTCGGGGGAAAAATTGATCTAATGTTTAACGACAATTAATTTTTAATTTTTAATTCTGAACATTAATGCAGTATGAATCATTTTCTCAAAGAAGGAATAACGACTTAATATTGCATTTATATTTCATTATAGCTTTCCAGCATATCCTTACATCAAAATCAGATCACTTTTCTTTGTTTTTCTCCGAGAAAATTTATTTATTTATGATATAAAAAATCAAAATCTTTACCGAAGTGATACTCGACATTCGTATTTATAAATGTGCATATTTTAAACTTAAAAAGTTCGATAAAACGCGGCTAACGATTTGTGTTTTTTAGGGGCAGTGAGTCTTGAATATCACCTCTCGCAGCAGCCTAGGTACGGAAATTGGACAATACGCGTTGTGGCGCAGGTGAGACACATTTGTTAATTTTTTTCATTTTTTTCATTTTTGGATTTTTAATCTGTGTTAATTAATCTTTTTTTATCCCCCACCCCTACAGGGACAAGTTGAAGAAAAGATGATATATATCGAAGAGTACTGTAAGTTTAATAATCTGATTTTGAATTAATTGTTAATATATTTTATTTATTCCCATTTTTTGATATATTACATTTAATTGAAAATTAATCTTTAGATTTATTTGATATATATATGTTACTAGCAATGTATGAAATGCTGGTATTCTTAAAAATATTTAAACATTTTATAGAATTTAAAATATTTAGACATTTTATAGAATGTGTTTTTAGGCAAAATATGAAATGTGAGAATTATATACCTTCTGTAGGCATTCTAATGAATGACAAATGTTTTGAATAAGTTCTGATATGAGGAATTTCATGTTATATGTTCTGAAGCACATTTACGAATAATAAAAAATATCTTGATGAATATTATTTTTAAAAAAAGACATATAAAAGCAAAAGCATTAGCAAGTTTGAAAAAAATCTTTTCCGAAAAAGAAGATTTCCATTATTTATTGAATTTTAAGTAATCAGATGATTGATATGACGATGATAATGAATATTTAATTACAATAACTCTATTACATCAAGTGATGAAAAAAAAAGAATTCTTGTGAATTTAATTTTTTTAACATTATAATAAAATGTTTTTTTTTTTCCTAACTACTCTGGAAAATGTTGAAATTTTCATGCAAAGATTATGCGTATTTATGTTTTTAAATCGTTGGTTCAACGATTTTCAATTTTAAAACTAAAATAAGATAGCCTTTGATTAATTCTTTTTTACATTCGGTCAATTTAAAAGCATGGTTTCATAAATTATTCTCAAAGAACCTGGAATATACAATAAATGATTAATACAACCTAAAAGGAATACTTAATTAAAACGAAAACTATATTTTATAGATACTCTGTGTTGTTCCTCAGTTTTTGTAAAAAAATAACTAGGAAGTAAAATATGTTCGAAATATTTTTCCGCTAATGGATTTGGCTGTTTGAAGCAAAACTTAATTTCAAAAAGATATTTTAAAAATTAAACTTTGATTGCTTTATGGGAATGCAAAATAATTCTCTACTTTCTAACTTTTCTAGCAATGTAAAATTTCATTTTCTCCCTTCTAATTTCCATATACAGAAAAATAAATAAACATTTTATTATCTGTTGAAATGTATTATTTCTAGACCAGACTGCATTTGAAGTGAATGTAACTCTCCCCGCCTTCATTTTGGAAAGCGAACGTCATATTCAGTGTTCAGTTACTGCCAAGTAAGTATTTTTGTATTTATGTAATAATATCATGCCTTTGTTTTATTTGTTAAGAGTAACATTCAATAAGAGAAATTAGATTAAATAAAATTTCCCTTTTCTAATCATGGCTGTCTAAACTGTCTTTATGATAAATTTTGGCTAATGCGAATTTTTTTTTAATTGAAATTTTTTCTTGTTCTTTGAAGTTTCGGTTTTGCTTTATGTTAATGGTTAACTTTTTTTAATCAAATTTTTGGATAATTTTGAATTTTTATTTTTTGTCCCATCAACTTTTAATTATCGTTTCTTTTTTATTTGTTTTCTTATTATTTTATATAGAGAAATATGTGAACTCAAGCTACAGAAAAAATTATGTCTGTTATTTTAAAAGAATATTCAAGAATCGCTTTGCCTTGTTTCATTCATTAATAATGAACTGATATCCAACATTTAAGACATATCCAACATTTTAAGAACTGTAATTATGCACTTCACAGCTACAGCAGTGGGGCACCTGTTCCAGGGAACCTGCTGTTACGCGCGCGGCTGGAGCCCCTGCATTCTCACTATAAGCCGTACGGACAAATCCCAGAAACCAAGCTGTATTTCAACAAAGTAAGTTATCAAAAGAATCCTTTTTCTGTAATTAAGTTCGAATCTTAAACCCATCATCCAAATTTTCCTTATTTTAAATTTACGAATTTTTTTTATCTTATTTTATATACAATTCCCATAAATTCAGTATTTTTTTTCACTTCAAATAACCAAAAAGATATGCATGCCTATACAAAATTTCTAATTTTTAGAAGTCAGGATATTGGACAGGTGCAAAACTTGCTTTTTTCCGGTACATCGTCATTAAGAATAGATATATCTCCAAATATTAAACGAAACCCTAATCTCAAGCATATCTTCATAGATGCCTGTCAAATATGTGATTTGGTTGTAAAATATCATTGTGTTTCTGTTTTTTCTGCAGGCCTTGAGTTCGAATCTACACCCCAACATACAAATATATCTTCTTTTATTTAAAAAATGTCTTTACTGTATACTAAATGAAATTCCTGAATTCAGTAAACAATTTCATTATTTTCACTTCAAATAACTGAAATAAACAACAAAATACCCATAGAGAATTTTTTAATTTTTAGATATCTGGGTCTCGCACATGCAAAAAACTTGTTTCTATACATTGTGATTTTTAGAATACATATGCCATCAAATATTAAACAAAATTCTGTTCTCAGATTAGAAGTTATATCTGAACCGCTGGTGGGAGAGACTCTAGCATGATGTTTTGATAGCACGGTGTTTTCGCTCATTTTCAAACCCTTCAGTTCTTATCTAAGAACTGTCATCCATTTTTTTACTTTATTTACAAAATTCTTTATTTGACTGCACATACAAATCCCATAAATTCAATAAAACATTCTATTATTTTCAATTCAAATAGCTGAAATAAACGACAAAATATCCAATCAATCAATGTCACGATCTCGCACATGCTCCTATCCAATGCATAGTGCTTTTAGAATAGATATACCATCAAATAATTTTCTCAGATTAGAAGTTATATCTGCTCTCTTATTCGGAAGAGTGTGTATCCTGGTGGTATGACAGCCGGTGGTTTTCGCCTTTTTTTTGGTGACCTTAAACTATAGTTTTCTAATAAGTTAAATTTGCACTTTGTAAAAAGTTTAATTTTTTTATTTTCTAACAAGTTTATATTTTATTTTACTTTCTCGTAGGTGAAGTATAGAAGTATCGTAATCGTCAGAAAATTCAAACTCCATTTTTTGACGAATCTCCATTTCAGACTTCCTGACTTCGAAAAACACACTTTTGGAAAATGTCCTTCTATCTGTGGCAAAGATAACTCAAATCGCTTTGAACTAAACGGAATAAAAATTTGCCATATTCTTTTTACACCAATTTTTTTTCCTGTACAAAATTTTTAGCAAAATCCATTTAGAGGAAGTCTGTCCGGCTGTTCGAATATAAATTAATACGAAGAGAGCTATATGGATAAAATTTGGTACACAGCTTTTACATCTATAGTGTAGACACCTATTAAAATTTGAGCGCAATCCAACAAAGGAGTGACCATTTTTTGGTCTGTAGTTTCACAATCATGCAAACGGGATAACTGAAAAACGTATTGACTTAAATACATCAAATTTAGATTGTGATTTTGTGATTGTCATTGTAATTCTGTGACAAATTTAGTTTCAACTAGTTGGGAAAAAAACTCGTCTAAAACGCAAATTCGATTTCCAGATAATGATAACCGCATGCCAAGGATTCATCGCCAAAGATAACTCGATATATCTAGTAAAAATACTAAATTCACGCCAAAGTTTAATATTTGGTAACTATTGTACGCCAATTCCATAGACGCCTTTTTCTAATACCTTTATCAGAGTATATACGCGAAAATATTGTTAAGACCATTTTTGCTAGTTATAAATGTTATTATCCAATTATTAATTTGAATTTAATTTGTTGCAGTTTTCACAATTATTAAACTCACTCAAATCAGAGTGGAACTGTAGCCCTAAGGGGTATTATTCCATATTGTAAAACGGTGAAGATTTTCTGGCAGGGTATGCCAGAAGAAATCTTGTATCGAACCCTGAGTAGCAGTTTGTCATTGAGTGAAAAAACGATATCATTTCACAGTTTTACTTGTTTTGAATTCATTTTCACCGACCGTCACGAAGCGCTTTATACCTATACTTGTCTCCTCTGAAGTACTTCCATTTACCAGAAGAATTAAAAAGTACTGCTGGCTGCTTGGAATAATGCTGCTGGATCCAAAGTCCTCTTTTCGTTTAAGATGATCTTATGCTTACATAATGTATCATTTTTTTATTTGATGAATTGTTTGTTTGCTGTCACCAGTTGAAATTCAAAAATATGATGTAGGATTTGCCAATTTGTTATAGCAGTTGTTTTAAATCCCCAATATTCTAGTTGATCTATATTATCACCTTAAGTCCCCGTAACCTTCCAAAAATTATTTTTTAAAAAATTCCAAATTATTCCCTGTTTACTTTTTTAGAATATATGTGGACGAACTGTTAAAATCCTAATCCAAATTCAAATCAAGTTCATGTTCAGCTAGAAAAGACTGTCTGAAGAGAAAGAGAAGAGAGATCAAGTTCAAAATAAGATTTTAAATATCATTAGCTTATCTTTTTATATATTTACAATTTAATGAAATGATCTAAGAGTTTGGAAAAGAAATCCCTTTTGAGGTGTTAATTTGGTTTAATTATATTTATCTCCCTTTTTAAATAAACTGAAAATTCTTTTTTGTATTTACGCAAACTTTTGCCATAATTACCTCATTCATTTTGAACCATGATCAGAAATAGACTACAGCAAATGAGCCGGCAGTTTCCTCTCTAAACTTCCACATCATTTATCGGCGGCTGAACAACTGTCCTGGTTCATTTGACTTGTGCCAGATCTTTTGAGGAATCGGTTTCCGAAATTTGATTCCTCCAATCAGGAAATCCAGATTTATTACCTAGATTACTACAGTTTGCCTGCTCAGTTAATGTTTTCATCATCTGATCGCCGTTTAAATAGACAGGATCCATCAGCTTTCCTATCATTGCTGGTCTATTTATTAATATTTACCTTTATACCGTATTGATTCATCTGATTAAAATTTCCTTTTTTTTCTTTTGTAGTTCGATGGCTACTTAAATATTCAGCTTCCCATGACGGAGCTGCGGCGCATGCGCTCTGCCTCGGACTCACCATCCAGGTTGAGTGTGTGGGCGGAGGTGGGAGAAAGATTCCTGGACCAAGTCGAGATTGGGTTCGCCCAAGCCCTTCTCTACAAGGCCGATCTGAAACTAGCTTTCCTCGGTGCCAATCCACAGGTGTTCAAGCCCTCCATGCCGTTCAAGTGTTACGTGAGTCTTCCTCTCTTACATTTTTTATGTTGCTTTTTGAAAATATGAAGCAGGTAAAGTAGAATACCACTCAATGAAATGAATCCAATTACGAAAGTGAAATATTAATTGATATACATTGGTAAAGCTCTTAGAAACTATTATAATTATTCAATATCGCCTATTATGTTGGGCTAAGTTAAAGATATTCCCACCCTTTTGGTCTACGAATTGAATGCGAAAATGTAACCTGTGTTTTTGGTGTCTCGTAACTGGGAGTACGTGTGCGCGCGCGTGTGTGTGTTTTGTTTAAAGTGGTTGATTTATCAATGTATAAATAAAGCTGAATACTAATAAAAAATAGTTATGTGATTGTAAAGTACATATTTTATTTACATGCTTTTATGCTGGATTGTAACATAGGTTAGTGAGCTGTAGTCTGCTGATGTATAATATTCTCATTTCATTTGGAGGTTATTCCTAATATTTTTTTCAGCATTATTTTTATTTAGCAGTTCATATTGCATTTTTTTTCTGTTAGTGGATCACTATGTGTTCAATCCGATTTTAATGATTAGTTTTGATTTGAGCGTCCATGAACATTATGGATACAGCAAATCCCGCTGTTCAGGAACAACATTTATGATGTTGTTATATGTTAAATCTAAAATAATAACTTCTTTTTTTTATTTCCTAAGCGCTTTATCATTGGGCATGAGATTTTCTACTGTATATTCGTTAGTTAATTTGTGATATTACAATCATATTTATAATCATATCCACAATATAGTTAACCGGATAACATCTTCTCAAGATGGGCATGTTTTCTAGCATATAAATAAAATAATGCGTACAAAAACCAATGCATTTACTTATAAATTGATAGATTAAGATATCATAATGAAAAAAAGTGCATATGATTTTAACTGCGCTTATTGGAAAGAGCGTTTTTAAACGAGTATTGCCTAGATTCATTAAAAGATTCATTGTTTAAATGTGAACAAATGATTTAGCTTTAATTAAAAAAAACTTATGTGTGGCCTCTTAGCATATTCATAAAATGTTTTTAACTTCGTCAAAACAGAATAAAATTCAAATGGAAGATAAAATATAATACTTATGAAAGTTCCAATGAAAACATTTCTAACGTGTCTAGAACAACATCAAGCTTACAGAGATAGTTATTAATATATGTATGAGATGAATGTGTTGTTTGAGTTAGTTCCACGTTCGTGAAAATTGTTAAATATTTTATTGCTGTAATGACTAGATTTTTATATTCTTTTTTCACAGTTTCAAAGTTATATAATTTTCATCTTCCATTTTATTCTCTTAAGTTCCGTCTGCCGTTATCAACGTTATTTTTGCGAGTCGTCTGGAGTACACGCGCAACAAGGTTGGAACTCCTATAGTATATTCAAAAACTATAAAATGGCAAATGTTTTATCCATTTCCAAAATTAAAAAATTGATAAAAGAATTCAGTTATATCTTTAGATTTGAGGCTTCTATATATGTAAATATTTTTTTTTCTTTAGTTACTCAAGATATTTTCAAGCTTATATAAATCATTCTTTGAAGCCTGAGGAAGTTTGCTTAAAATTATTTTATACTAACTTCAGTCGTTTTTACTACTGAGATAAAGGTTCTTTGTTGATAGAGGGAATGAATGTCCAACCAAGAATTATGCAGACATTTTTTTTCCGCAACAGGTGTCCGTCTCCTTCCCTGATGGCTCTCCTCTCCCCAGTTGGCGCTTGAATGACCAGAAACTGGAGCTGCGCACAAAAGTGAGGCTGTCTGGCGGCAGAGAACAGGAACTGGAGACGCGCTTCGAGCAGATGTCGCCCGTGCAGTTCGGAATCTGGGAGATTTCTGTCGATCTGCTCTCCGAATTCGGGACGCTCTCTGCTCTCAATGACGTCCAATCCCTGCTTCTGGAGGTAAGTTTGCTTGCACACGTATTTCTATACTGAATATCGATTGATCAGTTCGTCCTCTTCACTAAACTATAAATTCTGATCATATTTATAATATTTTCTCACAATAATAATATATCAAACCCTTTTTAAGAATAATTGAGCATTGAGTGCATTATTTTTGTTCATTTCTAGGCCAGATACGCTGATGAAAGCGGTGAACGAGCACGTACAAGTCTTCTAGTGTATGCTTCCTACACTCCCACTCATCGCCATCTCCAGGTCACCACCAGTACGCGAGATGCCAAGGTCAGTCTCTGTTTTGCCATTCACTCTAGTCCCGTGACTTTTTGTTTCTGACATATCTTCTTTGTTTTTATTGTAGGTGGGGGAATACATCATTTTCCATGTACGGGCAGACTACTACGTCCAACAGTTTTACTACATGGTAAGCGAAAGTACTGATTTGTCAATAACTTGCATAATATCATTCTGTGGAAATATTCATTATTTCTACAATGGCTCCTTTTTAAAGTTTCTTTTTTGTACAAAACGTAAATCTAAAAATTCGAAATTAAAAAAAAAAGATTCAGATCTCTAGTTCGAAATTATTTAGTAGGATAATATTTTAGATTTGATGCGTCTGTCTTGTCTTTGTCTAATTTGATTCCATCGGCTGTTACATTTTGTGCGAGATGTATCATTTTAAAGAAAGAATCCAACCTAAAAAACATTTTAATGTTGAAACATAGTCAATACTTTGAAATATACTAATGCATCAATTAATAATAAGGTGGGAAAATTGTCATACGCTTTTGCTTAGCCCCACCAAAACTATTAAAATATTTGCAATGGTTATTCACAATATTGCTATTTTATTAAAATAGATTATATAAAAGAAAAGCCTTAATTTGAAAAAATAAACCGGGGGGGAAAATATTCTTTCCCTTATGAAGCGGTGTGGAAATGAGAAGGGGCTTCGATGATATTCTCCAAATTGTTTGAGATAAACATACAACTTTTTTTTTCTTAATAAGAACCTACATCTCAAAAAGTAAAAGTTTGTCAAATTTGCTCTGCGTCTTTATGATCTGCCCACTAGAGCATTTGGATGATTTTTGCAATAGGTATGGCGCATCACGCTATTTACTGACAGTCTATAAACATTGTCATATTAAAAAATATGATATGAAGAATTAATCACTCGTGTCTCATAAATCAAATCGCATCGCAATTTCGCTTATGATCCGAGCAAAAGTAACAGGAGTATTCTGTATTATTTGTAGAAACTTCTCGGTGGAGTAGGTTACTCAAAAATGAGTCGGGATCAGGCAGAAATGAAGGATCCGAAATTCAGTTGAAATGAATTAGAAGATATTATTAGGAAACATTGGTGCATGAAAGCCACCATTCAGTCACCACCTGCCGAAACTTTTGACCGTAAGATTTCAAAATACGGATTTATAAATATATATGAAGCATATGGAGAACTATCTGACTTCTGCATGCAAACATTATGTGAAAAAGTTGCTTTGAAAAAATGCAATGAATTGGAAACGAACGTCACTGATCTGACTGAAGACAGTGTTTCGTCCCTCGAAAATGGTCCACTTATAATTTAATACACGAAGCAATTGCTACTTGCTGCACAGTTCCGAGAACATCGTCTGTCCTGTCCTGAATTCGAACGTATTGAATTTTGACTAGTAACAACATGTGCAGCTACAACAGTCCTATCCCTCTCGGGAGAACTTCAGACATGGGAAGGAATATCTTCCAGAATGGTGGTTGGTTCTCTTTGACTTGGTATGCATAGAAATGGTGTAGGGCGCCATCCCCAAGCGATGACGTGACGTGCCTCCTAAGGGTGGTGGTGGTGGTTGGTTGGTTTTTATGGCGCAAGAGCCATTCTTGGTCATGCTGCCCCAAGCATATGGTTATGCCTCCTAAGGGAGGGATTGTACTGAGTAAGAGAGAAATTGTAATAGCCATTAGGACTGAACCGTGGTTCCCACCAATGGTCGCAGCGTCTGATCATTCAGTTTTCCGTGCACCTCAAGGTGGGTCAAAGTAGTCAGCTATGATTGCTGCAGTCATATGGTTATTTAGAGAGAAGTAATTTTGTTCAATTGTATCTTCTGAAGAATAAGCTGGAAGCCTATTCTCCAACTTTTGGCTTCACTGGAGGGTATCTTAAGTTTATCAATGGAGGATATGTCAAGAAGTGGGCAGCCTGTTTGTATTTGTGAAACATTCAATCTTACTAGTTGTAGGTTTCTGTTGAGTGATGGTATTCTCGGATGGCGGATGCTTCTTCACAATATTCTCGATATTGTTATGATTGAATTTTCTATCCTGCATCCCTATTTAATCCGATTTCTTCTGTGACCTATTAGAAGTTTTTATATGCAGTAGCAAATGAGACGTTATGCAATACTGGAACATATAACATGCAGCTGTAATCATCTTGGTCATTGTAGTCATTTCTGATAACGCATAGCTGTGGCGAAGTTTCCATATCCGATATTATTCTAGGATTTTTAAACCCATATTACTGACCAGGTAATCTGCGAATAAAAATGTTTTTTTACTCGTTAGTCTTAGGAGTTGTTCTATCTATATTTAAACAGTTATGAACATGATTCGACTCCAAAGAAGAAATAATTACTTCGAATCACTTGGATTCACTTGCGCCCAACTGTTTCAGAGATTCAGAAACATCAACAAAGTCGGTTTAAAAGTGTTTCAAGATTCTATGACCTTCATGTTGTTGGAAGCATGTTCCAAATAATGATGGTGATTGCATAGAAGCCCATTAACATTTCAAGCAGGTAATAAAGGGGATTATCTAAATGATGGAAACGCCACAAATGAATCTTTATAAATAAGCCATACTTCCACATTTGGCATGTAATATTGCTAGGATACACTTGGAATCAAATCATATAAGTGCTGAATAGTGTTTAGAAGAATATTATACCATTCTTCATAGAGATATTGTGAAAGCTCCATGGGACAGATGTCGATGGAGGATATAGATTACGCATCGAACGCTCTAACATAGACTATAACAGTTCCTCTATATCGAAGTGGGGGGGGGGGAGGCTGTGATGGGTAAGGTGATGTTTTTCTTCATTCTCGTGTTCATCAAACTACGATTAGATTTCTAATGTTACTTTTATTCATAAATTTTCCCCATAATGTTGATAAACCATCTCCATGTTATGTTGGCTGTAATTACATGTTTGCTTATGATAAATTTGAAATATTTGTGCATTTTTTTTTCATCTATTCAAACTGCAATACTGAATGTAGTGCTGAACTGCTGAATGCCTGGACTGATGTGTTTTCTAACATTTTCTTATTATCAGGTGGTATCGAAAAGCAGCATTCTACTGAGTGGTGCGGAAGAGATGCCTTCGAGCCTGAAGACGTTCGCGGTGCCTTGTTCTTCGGAGATGGCCCCAACGGCTTCACTTGTCGTCTGGGACATGGCCAGGGAAGGCGAAGTGGTGGCAGATGCCCTCACTTTTCCAGTCGATGGGCTATCCCGGAACAATGTATGTATTATTGCAATAAATCCCTTTCTCAAGCCTTGTTAAATACGCGTCCCATCAGATAAATGCCGAATTGAGAAAGGTGATTTTTATCGTTGCTTTGCAATGCAGCTTGTTTATGTTTCAAATAATAAAACAAATAATAGAAAAAGATCATTTGATACTATACTGCGACTTTAGCTTTGTTTTCATTTGTGATTCATTGCCGCAAGAGTCATATTTGTCTATACTTCTCCAAGATCCAAGAAAACGGGAAAGATATGATGATATTAATAGAAAGGAATATCATCATATAGACTATCATGTATTCCTATACAGGACTATCATCCTGTATAGGAATAACAGGCCACAAATATTGCCCGATTTTACTGAATATAATGTGTTCTGTATCTGCAATCCGCTGACTTTTAGCAAGTAGATGAGATATGATAGCCGGAAGACCTCTTAACAATGCAAAAAAGAAATCCTTTGGACAAAAAAGCCGAAGCAAATTTTGGAGACCTTATCTTTAAAGTTAAACTTGAAGGAAGGGAGGAAATATATTTCACTTGAGCTTATCTGAAGGATAAATGAAACAGATTTCACTAAACAGTCACATCTCTTAGAAAGTCTATTGTATTTAAGTATCCGAGAAGCATGATTATAAGCACGCATCATGGAGATAGAAGTAAAGAAAAGGTTAATGAATGCACATCGCATTAAAAAAAATTAACTAAAATCTGTAAAATTTATTGTGACCGATTTTTTTTACTAGTTTATCCTCATCGCGAAACTGGACGGGAAGATCGATTTGAACGTAAAGGAAGTCAAAGAAACCGGCTTTTATATATAGATTTTATCACAATTATTTATCCTTTTTTTAGTATAACAAAATTCTTGACAATTGTTATAATATTAACTACTCAAATAGTTTGTACTCAAAATATATTTTTGGTTAATTCATAAAAAAACAAAAAAAACGAATTGTTTACATTTGTCATTTCCAATCTTCAGCTAATTAATATTTGTTAAGTAATATGGTAAAATGGTCATTTATATCAGATGTGTCATTCTTTCTTCTTTTGCATTATTCGTTCTCCAACTTTTTGAAATTTATAGTGCGGAGGATTATTGTTTCTAAAGTCAACTGAGTTTTTCTTTACACCAGAAAAATACCTAAAATACGATAATTTTTCAAGTTTCAATTGTTTCTAAAAAATTTTATTATTGAACTGCATAATCCAACTACTTTAATTCTTTTTCTCAGTTTTCTGTGATTTTGGATGAGAAAAAGGACAAGACTGGACAGACGATCGAAGTGGTCGTAGAAGGTCACCCCGGCACTTACATTGGATTGTCAGCTGTGGAACACTTGCTGCATAAAATGGACAGCGGAGCTGATCTCAGTCCTACTGAGGTGAGTATCGGCAGCAAAAATTTGAGATAATTATTAAAAACTGTTAGAAGTAAAACCCTGCACAAACTGTGACGTATATAAAAAAAAACAAATTTCAAATGCATATATATGAGGTGTGATGAAAAGGAATCCTAGCTATAGGCCCTAATTTCAAACTTGAAACATGTCTAATGAAAAAGCCTTGGTAATTATTGACATTGATGTCTCGCATATAGGTTTCGAATGTTAATTTTACATCGTAGAACTTTGTCCGAATGTAATTTTTGCGTTGTTTATTCAATGGCAAAAAGATTTACCAAGGAACCTTCAGAAAATCTTGTCAAAGTTTTGGCAATACCTGAGCAGTGAGATAAATGCAAATCTGATTTTAGTTTAGTTAGATTAAAGCAACAGTAAGGTTATTTTTGGGCAGACCTCGTAACTTTGAACCGTGGTTAGATGACTAGGACGACACCTGAGCTGGCGCCCCCTCTCCAAACTTCCACACCACACCAACTGGAGGATATTTGGCCCCGATGGATTTCACGTGCTCCTATAAAGTATGATGATCTAGAAAATAGAATACATTTATTTGCTCATGGTTGTATCTTTTTTTATTGCAGGTGTTGGAAAAGATGAACTCGTTCGACGAGCAAGGCAATGGTACACTGTCTTTTTCCTGGAAGTCACGTGACGGTCTTCCTAATCCATTTGTCCACTACCCTTCACCCTCGTACGGCATGGACGCACGACAGATCTTCCAGGTACAGAGCTTCAATTCTTGGCTTTTCTCCCCCTTTTCAAAATCTCTTTTAGGGAGTGAAATATTTCGACACACTTTTTTTTTTTTCTTTAAGAGAGAGTTATAAAAGTGTAGAAAAATTAATATATTGTAATCGTCAAAAAATGTGATCTGTAGATTTTGATGCATCTCAACGTTTTAGATTTCCTTGAGTTTAAAAAATACATTTTTAACATTATGTCGCTGTATGTGATAAAGATAGCTAATGCTTTGAATTAGAAAATTGGTATACGGTCTTTACGTCAAATTTGTAAATGACTGCCAGATTTTGAGCAAAATGCGTGCTGATAAAATCTGTCTGTCCGGATGCTTGAATATAAGTTAACACGATATCTACAAAAAGAAGAGAGCTAGATGGATGCAATTGTGAAAGACAGATTTAACATTTATAGTGTAGCCACCAATCGAAGTTTGGGCTATATCCAACAAGAGTTGACCGTCAGTCGATCTGTATTTTCAGAAACATGTAAACGGGATAATTCAAAAATGCAATGACTTAAATATATTAACTATGTTTTTATCGCAGGAAAGACACATTTAAAACACAAATATTCGGATACTATTAACTGTATACCTGGGATTAATTGCCAAAAAAGTCGCCGAGGTTCACGCGATAGGTTCAATAAAAATGGTAAATTAATATCTAATTTTAATATTTCGTAACTAAGGGGTCTCTGGGATAGCTTTATTAGAGAATATGCGAGAAAATTTCGGAGAGACCACTCCCTCTGGTTCTTCCAGAATATTTCATATGACTTTAGAATCAGAACTCATAAGTAAGATAATTAAGCGTAAATTAATCATAAATAAAAATGATGCACTTTTAATTCTTTTCATGGTCTTATATTTTGATCATACAGTTCATACAGTTTTATCATACCTGAGCAACGACTTTAAGGGAATAAATGTTATTTTTTACTTTCCTGCATACAAAATCTAGAAAGAGAAATTATTGTAATTTGCTAAAATGTTTTTGAGATATTGATAAATTTTCATGCTTCAGATTTCCCTGTGGAGAAATAAGGCATTTTTTGTAATTTTTTGCATTCTAGAATGCTATAAATTAGAATCGAATCAAATAAATCGAATAAAATTTCTTAAAGAGCTTCATTCTAAAACTTTAGATATTATGAAATTTTGGGCAAAAAAAGTTAGTAATCACCTGTGGCATTCTATATTAGGAATTTCATATCAAATATTGTTGTTTTCAAACGGTTCTTTATCCCAAAACTGAAGCAATAAAAAAGTAATGATAAAAATGTTTAAAAAATTATGATGATAAAAATGATTATTTTTAGATTATGACTGGATGATGATAAAAATGAAGCAATAAAAAAGTGCACGCAAGCCAACTAAATTCGAATAGCATTTTAGAATGCTTTTTTCTCCCATCTCCTTTCAAATAGGATTAAAGATTTTAACAAAAATATGGGCATCAGATTGTTAATTAATTAAAGATTCATGCCGAAAAAAGAGAAAGTATAAAAACGAACAATCTACAAAATTTATTGATTATTTTTTCTTAATATACATTTTTGCAAAAATGATATTTCTAAATGAATAAAACTTTCACAGAATGCTTTTTATTTATTTACTTATTTTTGTGAAGAAAGTATAAAAATATAACTATGGCAACTATGTAATATAATTATGCAAAAAACCATGGAAACACAACTATAGAAAGAACTATGTGAAATATGGTGATACAACTATGATATATGAGAAATATGAAAATACTATTATGGAAAGAATTATGGGAACTATAAAAATATAACTCTAAGAACTATGGAATGTAATTATGAAAAGAACTATGGTAATACAATTATGGAAAGAACTATGAGAAATATGATAATACAACTATGGAGAGGAAATATGGAAATATAACTATAAGAACTATGGAATATAATTATGAAAAGAACTTTAGTAATACAACTATGGAAAGAACTATGAGAAATATGATAATACAACTATGGAGAGGAAATATGAAAATACAATTATGGAAAGAACTATGGGAACTATGGAAATTTAGCTATTGAAAGAAATTGAGAAGAAACATTTTAAATGAATGAAAAAAATGTTTAAATGTCACTGTTCGCTCGTTGTAGCATTTTACAATAATATTCATTGAAAGATATAACGTTGTCCAATTTATCGAATTTCTGCAAAAAATATCTCATTTGTTAAATAATGATATTTTACTGTGTGATCCGATTGAAAATTTTAACAAATTTAATGTTTTTTTTTTTTTTTTTTCCTCTTTCCAATAATAATTCGTTCTATTTTATTTCAGTACGCTGGATTAGTTATTTTTACAGATGCCGAAGTTCCTCAGCGTCCTGGTATGTAACAATTCTAATTTCATTCTTATACGGATGAAAAAATAATTTCGTATTAATATATTATATTTAATATTTTGCATTTATAAAGAGCCGAATATAACATCTATACCTTTCTTTTTACTGTGAAAGTATAGCTGCTGTCTTTATTTTTTAAATTTGCAATAACTCAAAGATCCCAATTCTAACTAAAGAATTTTTAATCCAGTAACTTTAGCTAAAAAAAAGAGAAAAATTTTAATTTAAAAGAGAAAATTTTAAAAAGCTAAAATTTTAAACCAAAGTTTTCCTTCAGATACCTTACTTACGTTATTTTAAACGATATCTCAAAAGACCCTACTACTGTATACTTCCTTATTTTATATTTATTTATTTATTTTTATTTATTTATTTGGAGTAGAGGAGATATAAGAATATTATGTATTAGTATTTTGGTCGTAGATTATTCACTGGAGATTTTTAATCAGGAAAGAAGTATGGATCAAATTTTATTGCTTTAATCACTTCAATCAGGGTCCAATATAACTGTCCCAAGTTCTAACCCTTTTGAGAAGGTGAGCTTTGACATCTAGGTGAAAAAAGTGAAGTGACATGAGATGTTTTTGACTCCTTCCCCCCTAAATTACTTAAGTACTACACATCCAATTCCAAAAAAAATAATTGTTAAGAAGAGCGTAAACCTTTGCTTTAAATAATATTAGCACTGCATCATTTATTACAGAAGTATAAGTTGTGACTTTTATTAGAATTCCGAATAATTTTTGCACTTTTCAATAAAAAACGTATCTCAATCTATTAAATAGTTAATCTGTTTCTAGTTTAATCATCTAATCTAGTCATTGTTTGAGATATTTCAAGTCAAATAATGCATCCTTGGTTAATCCCTTACCTCTAGGCCTGCGCTTTATCAAGAGATGTGATGATTTTGATACTAATATGTGACGATATAAATATACTTTTATTTGCCTGCTATCATTACGTACAGATATACTATTATTTATTTGTGTTCTGAATGCTTCAAAAAACGAATTCGTTGCAGGCAGATGTGAAGGTGAATTGACCACCTGCATGGACGGAACCTGCTACCGCCTGCAGAAGCGGTGTGACGGATTCGCCGATTGTCCGGACGCGACCGACGAGAGCGGATGTAAGTACGCAACCTGTGTGCATAAAAATGTTTATTTTTAATTTATTTATTTTAATTTTGTTTTATTTTTAATTTTTAATTTTGATCACTTAGTTTCTTACAATTCTATTTACCATTTCGCTATGAAAGACACAGAACTTGTGTACATATAATTGAATTTCCTTTTGTTATTGTTGTTTTGTTTTGTTTCTTTGAATTTTATACCATTCCACACCCTATGACGGATTCAAACGAAATTTGGCTGGCAGGTTCGTTATCATCTGGAAGGATTGACTGCACTATAGCAAAGTTTTTTCGCCCCTTTTAAAAAGTTAAAATGGAAATTCCAAAGTTCAACATTTTTCCGTCATAACTTTCAACAAAATTAATCTTATACCATCTTTAAATCTTTATATTTACTTATAATAAGGCTGTGTGTGTGTGTGTGTGTGTGCGTGTGTGTGTGTGTGTGTGTGTGTGTGTGTGTGTGTGTGTGTGTGTGTGTGTGTGTGTGTGTGTGTGTGTGTGTGTGTGTGTGTGTGTGTGTGTGTGTGTGTGTGTGTGTGTGTGTGTGTGTGTGTGCGTTCTATAAGCCAGACTATTTAGCCTAGAGTAACTAAATTTGGCATACGTATACTTTGGAAGTTTAAAATGTGTATTTTGGAGAAATTTTTTAAGTTTAATTAAAAATTAAATATTACAGCACAAAAATGAATTTTGCACCGTTACAAAGTTTTAAAAAAATGTGTTCTTTTTTCTGATTTTGGCAATTTTCAAAATATTTTTGTACCTAATTCCCAACAATAAATTAAACTGTTTCCCTGAAGTTCAAACCGTATTCATTGTTCCATCACTTATGACATCCTGTGACTTTCTTCCATTGCTGGAGGCTAAAAAAGAACGATTTTGTTTAATATCTGCGTGGTTTACGAAATCCATTATAGGATAAAAGAACCGCGCATTTATGTTTTTAATAGCGCCATGATGTCATGGGTTTAGTTTAGTTTAGTTATATTAACGTCCCGTTTTAAAGTAACACTAGGTCTATTTTGGGACGGACCTCGTCATTTTGAACCGTGGTCAGATGACGAGGACGACACCTGAGCTGGCACCCCCCTCTCCACACCACACCACATCAGTGGGAGGACCTTTGGCATGACGGATTTAACGTGCAACAGACCCGCTTACACGACGGTTCTTCGGTGGAATCGGGTCTCGAACCTGAAAACCCTACGGCTCACAAGCCGAGACCTTACCACCAGGCCACCGCGGCCTTTATGATGTCATGGGATTGGCCTCTATTCGAAGGAATTTTGGACATTAAGAAATATTTAAACGATTTATCTGAAATCAAATATAACCAATATTACCAGCTGGTCGCCTATCTATTAATAATAGAGATGAATGTGTGTGTTGTGTTGGCGGTTTATATGCAACACCGTTTTCCCTACAGCAGCCAAACGTTTCACATATATAATATGGAGGGTTGAAATTTGCACATTAGAGATATTTTAATCAATTCAAGAATGCTATTTCATGTCTATTTAAACTCTGCTGCTTGTTTCGTGATATAAATGCAAGTATAACCACGAGATGTCGTTTCGACCCACCCGAAGGCATTCGGATAAATTAAATGTTAATAAAATAAGTTAGAGAAAGCTAAAGAATTGTAAATTGAAAGATAACGAATTGTAAATTAAAAAGTAGAATGTAGAAAACAAAAATAAGAAACATCTTTTGATCTGCATCAATGGAATAACGCGACAGCTTTGGTGGGAATTATGGTAAGAACCATCACCGACCACGGTGCAACACTTCCCGTATTAGATTTGTGCCGTCATCAACATTAAGTACCCAACTCCGTACCATTTCTTTACATAATGATACGGAGTCGCAATGGCACCAGGACAGCGAGAACCATCCCTATTTTTGAGATATCCCGGAGTAATAATTGTAAGTATAAAGTATAGACCAAAAATTAGAGGAATACATAGTCCATTGAAGAAAATGATGTCAAACTTTTAAATTAGTATGAGTTATATGTCGTTCGAATTTGAAATATAAATAAATTTTGTTTGAAACTATTAAGACCAAGTTATAGAAAATATTTAACTGAAATTTTTAGCAATCATTAATCCCGGTGAACTAACTAGTCACAATGGCTAGTTCAAAATAATTTCTGTTAACCTCTTTTTTTGAAAAAATGAGTTGCTTTTTTTGCAACTCATTTCACTGTTTAATCATATATATTACTCGCAGACTTTTGCCAAGTTGATTAAATTATTTTCTTCGGGCATTTTTACTTTTGATTTTTTATGCAGATTTTTTAAATAATTGAGTTTGGGTCGAATGAGTTAAGTAGTGCCTTTTGATATGGTTTTGAACTGTATCTTTTAAAATGGTTAAAATTTCTTTAAATGTTTGACTTACTTTGCCTCATATTTTAATTCTTTTAAAATTTTATTTGCTGGTTTGTCTACGAGTGATGTATCTTTTTTTTTTTTTTTTACTGTTTTTTTTAAGGTTCAGTTTAATGAATAACGTTTTATTACACTTGATAAAGTTGATTATAAATTCAAAATCCAATAAGTAGATTTTAAAATTTGTTTAAATATTACAGAAAATTTGAATAACTTTTTCGCTCATAAATATAGAACAAGTACATGCAGATAGTGCCTCAGATATACAATGGCTATCTTTTTTTTTCTTTTTCTTTTTTGATAATATAACTATTATAAAAACTTCTCAAAAAAAATAGAAATTGATAATTTTAAGCTATTGAAATGAACCTTTGTTGGCGATTTCCTTGGTATCTTTTTTACCCCTTTAAATCTAAATACCTTCCAGCATATAACGACCTTGATCCCGAAGGACTACAAATTCGAAACCCGATTTCACTAAATATCCGTTAGGTATGCACAGGTTCATGCAGACTAAATCTGACATTCTGAGCCGAATGTCTTCCTGGTAGTGAAATACGAAAATTCGGAAAGGGAGTGTCTGCTCAGGTGTCGTCTTCGTCTTCGTCTTCTGACTGTGTTCAATATTACGAGACTTGTTCTAATATGTTGTTACTTTCAAATGGGACGTTAATGTAATGAAACTAATGCAACAAAAGAACATGTTTTAATTATTTGTTTTTGTAATTTATACTGTGTGTTATTGTATTGCAATGATATTTGATTATAGCATTGTTTTTTAAAAAAAGAATGTTTACATTATTTCGAGCATTGAAGCGTTAATTGAATTGTGATAGGTACAGACAATTTCATTTGACATCTTAGTCATGTGACATACACTATAAGCTATTCCAATACTTAGATGCTGTATATCTCATAATGCGCTATTACACGAGATTTTTCTTTTCTTAAGAATTTTCTTTGTATTAAATTGCCATGTAGCCTTCTTATACGGTTTTTTGTGGGCTTTGGAATAATTCCATTCAGCCAAAGATAGTTATAAGTAGGTTAGTGAGTTAAAATGTGTTCTGTGTGTTATTGTATACTGAGCACATGCTGTTTTCTTTACCATGCCCACCCATCGGGACCTTCATGATCAGTCTATTGCAGAAGTAAGTCTCTCTATCTCTCTGCGTTCGCCTTCTCTTTTACGCTTGCTTTTTTACAAAATTTGTCACTCTAATAGTTGCCTGCTTCTCTTAATTCAGGCCACGAGACGCACGAGCCGGACATCGCCGACTTCCACCGAACTCGTCTCAGCAGAATCGAGAGGATGTACCATGGTTCCTGGATCTGGGAAGACATTGTCATAGGGTGAGTGCATAAAACATTCAGGAAAAGTATTTCAGGACTGAAGAATTTTAAAGTTTTCTCTTTCGGTACTAAAATAATTCTCTTTGCTCTCTGATGACTGTTCCATGTACGGAATACCATCACTATTCCATAACAGGAGGTGTTTGAACCCTGTAGCGTGTTATGTACTGGACGAAATAATTTGGCCACCATATACATTAAAGTATGCGTTTTCGATTTATCAAGAAAAAAACATAAGAACCAAAAAACACCAATAGGTGAAATTTTGACGCTGAGATCGGAAACTTTATTATGTAATTTACTTATACGGGTACTTTGAGACATGACATCGAAGATAAAACGAAGGGTTTTCTGAATTTAAGTCATTCTGCAAAAATTCGCTTATCGATTGCGTTGTCATGACGTGAATGTGCCTTATTAGTCAAGCTGTTTTATCAGCTGGATGGAAAGGCCAGTGCTGCTCTTTGTGAATACCGACGGTTAAAACATTTACGTAAAGAACCGATGACCATAACTAACTTACGAAGAATGGTTGAAATACTGGAAGCAACAGGAATTCTTGATGTGCAACCTGGCCGAGGACGTAAAGTTATCTAGCAGGAACAAGCTGAAGAAGTTGCAACTGCCGTTATGGATCAGGCGATAGCTAATAAGCAAGTTATCAGCAATGCCCTTTCAATATCATGACAAACAGATACCCCGTTCTCGACGATGCAGAAGATATTGTGTAAGATCCTGAAATTTTATCCGTATAAGATAACACCCGTTAACTGATGACACTGATCTGAATCTTTGCAATTTCTGGTTGTGATGCGGTTCTGGTTCACTTGACAGGTGTTGTATTATTAGGACATGTTCCTGACATTCCTACTTTAAAAGACCAAATAGTGTTACATGTCAGACGAATAAATGCTGATATGCTGCGAGCCACCGTCGAAAACCTCGTTTACCGCATGCATTTATTGAAACATCAAATTGGTGGTCACCTTGAGCCATTTTTGTAAGTTGCTATAATAAACGTTTTTCATTGGTATTTGGTGTGTTGCTATTTACTGTTTCCATTGGCAGTTATGTATTCTTTTTCCGTATATTATGCGCTTGCAGCGTTTCGTCTCATCGTCGAATTTCCCCTATTGTCGTTTTTTGGTATAATTTTTTTATTGTTAAATGGAAACCGCATACTTTAATGAGTATGGTGGCCAAATTTTGTTATATTTTATCCAGTACATAACAGGGCTACGAACACCTGTTATTTTTTTATCACCCTATAGATACCCTGTGTCACAATATTGTGCAGCATTATATCATATGAATCAATATTCAACAATATTATTCAATATTGCAAATATTGATCATTATCATAATATCATAATATATGTATCATATGATCATATCATCATTTGTGCTACTAGGAATGCAAATGTAAAAATTTATGAAAACGAAATTGAAATTATTTTATTATTTTAATTGATCTACTTCGATTTACTAATTTCCATCTGAATGTCTGCCTTGAAGTGAATGGAAGCATATTTTGATTTTTAAGTTCTGTTTTTCAATAATTCCAAAATACTACAAATAACATTTCACGATCAAAAACTAGAATAGTTCCTGAAATCCTAGAATGTGTCCTTCAGATTCGCTAATAATAATCGCACAGGTCAATTAAATGTGGAAACTGGCTCTTTGAAGTTACAATTAACTGCTCGATTTCGAAATAAATTAGCTTGGCTTTGTTTATTTGTTCGATGTGCATTCTCTTAGCAATGGCGATGCACATTAAGACTCTTATTGCGATACTGAATAAAGATGAAATTATCGCTCATAATACAGAAGCATTGACTTGGCCTGAAAGATATTTAAATGCGCCAAATGCATTTTTTTTTATTTCAGAACAATAGTGAGGTTTTAACGAATTAACTGATACCAAAATCCTTCACTAAAAATCAAAGAGATTTTAAGAAAGAAATTGCAGGGACACTTGCGTTAGGTGTGTTTTATAAGCATATCCAATGCAGTGCCAGGTCCAGTACTATCGGCCAACGTTATTTATCTGTCTTTTTAACTAGAATAAACGGGCCTGTAATTTGATAGAAATCTTGTAAAATTCTGTATCTTAAATTATTTGTTTTTACACCATTATAAAGGCAAGAAAAAATTTGATTATAAGCTGAAAACAACCATTTTACACTGTGGGAATTTATATTATGTTTCATCCAATAAACGTGTTTTTATCACTCTTATTGAACGATTCAATTAAGTATTTTTCTCAAGTGATGTCATTTTCAATACAAATAGTTAATTTAATATTCTTGATTCATTAGCTTCTTACAACATTTTTTTAGTTTACGATTTAACATTTTTGTAAGTATTTATTGAATGTTTTCAAGAACAAAGATTAGTATTCGACACGTGATACAATCCTTATCAAAACTTAAAAAACAACTTATTTTCCAACATTCTTTTAAGAAAAAAAAATGCGAAAAAAACCTAATTAATATCATTTACATATATTACAAATTAATCAAAACTATCAAATCAGATTTAAAAGAAATAAAATCGTTGTGAATGGAGTAAGCAGGCAATGTAAGCCTGCTCACTTGCTATAAAATGCATTATATTTAAATAAAAATGCACAATTATATTCCATAGTAATTATTTAAAATCTCAAATTCATTCTAAAGATATATGAGAAGTCAATTTTCCTTACAGATGTTTCCGTATGTATTGTGGAAACCTGATTGTAATTTTGATGTGAGAAAATAGATGTGTTATTTAAAAAACTGGAAACGTGATAGTTTGTAAAACGTATACATAGTTCTAAATTTGCATTAAACATAGGCCCGTTTATTCCAGTTAAAAGGACAGATAAATAACGTTGGCCGACAGTACTGGACCTGGCACTGCATTGGATATACTTATAAACACACCTAATGCATATATCCCTGCAATTTCTTTGTTAAAATATCTTTGATTTTTAGTGAAGGATTTTGGTATCGGTTCATTCGTTAAACCCTCACTATTGTTCTGAAATAAAAAAAAAATAAAAAATGCATTTGGTGTATTTAAAGATCTTTCTGGCCAAGTCAGGGCCAGATTATGAGCGATAGTTTCGTCTTCATTCAGTGTCGCAATAAGAGTTTTAACGTGCATCGCCATTGCTAAGAGAATGCACATCAGACAAATCAGACAAGACAGTTTTGATTTGGTTGGTAAAAAAATAGCCATTCATACGTTCAGCTGCTCAAATACCAGATTGAAATAAGAATAAATATTTTTTACATACTTTTATTCAATTTTATTTGTTCATATTTGTGGATCTGATAGAGAGTTTAAGAAATGACATAATTTCACGATTTATATTACTATGATGAATTTTTATTATGATGAATCGTGGATTAAAATAATTAAAATGGAGACGTTTCTAATTTTTTAAACAACTAACAATTACGTTTTAAAAAAATGTTTTTATTACAATTATTACTTATTACAATTATTAATTATTACTTATTATTATTAATTATTATTTATTACAAGCGTTTTTTAAAAGGCATTGTATATTTTCTTATTCTAGTCCTCTGGGTCGCACCACGTTCACCGTCCCTGCACCCTCGGTTCCTTCCACGTGGTTGGTCAGAGCCTTTGGGATGAATAGCGACAAAGGATTTGGACTGCTGCCAGCTCCATTTAGGGTAAAAATAATTATAAATTAAGTAATCTTACAAATTTACTGAAAGAATGAAATTTATTTGAATTGTCTTAACAAATCTAATTATTCTTTTGGTAGAAACATAAGCATCCAACTTTATTTAAATTGATGCATTTTTTTTTTCATTAATGTGAATATTTTTGTATAAATATTTTAAAAGTTTTTAACTAATAAATCATTATGGTAATTTTTAAATTTTAAATTTAGTAAAATTCTAATTGATTCAGAGCCACTGAAAAAAGTTAGGCACATTTCAAAAAATAATATCATATAAAATAATAAATATGAACTAGCAATTATTCCATTGTGATGCTCAGTCCAGTACATTTTTATATATTTGTATCTCCCATTTTTAGCCCTACTACCTTTATTTCCTACGTTAATAGCCGATGAATCTTTACAATAAACATTCTTAAGAACTCATTAAAAAGTTTTTATAAATTTTCTTAATTTATTACAACATTAATTATGATTTTTCATTATCATGGATTTCATGTTGACATAGAGTGCTGAATGGAGGCTCTTTTCGTGAGATAGCTTCTGCGCATTGTTTTAAAGTCACGATTACAAAACAATTATATAAAATAAAATAATCATTTAGGGAATTGCTGTATTCTCCGAAAGAAATCATTTTTGAAATTATTTTAAGGATACTACCATTTTCGATTATTGTATGTTATATTTTCTAACATATAGATTTGAAACTTTTAAATTCGATGTTATTCTTGCACAAATTTGGTCTTTAAGTAACTGAATATATACAGGATGATTCATATTGAATGGAACAAAAATAAAACAATCCTATGAACGCTGGTATTAATTTATTTTGTAATATCAAATTTACCATGAAACTACAATAATCCAAGTTTCTATAGCTGCCCCTCCGGATGACACGGCAAATACTTATGCGGCAATCCAGTTCTTACCGTACACGTGATATAATATCTGATGTTAATGAATCCAGCGCGTGAGTTAACAAGCGCCTTACGTGTCTATACCACACGCCTTACCGTTGTTTGAGGCTTATTCAGCTTTGCACTTGGATGACACCTTAATTTTTCGCCTTGATTTGAAAATGTTTCAGGAATTTGTTCAGCCACTTCAGTTTTGGAGAATTTTCGCCTTGGTGCTTTTTTAACGCCTGGTGCATCCAGAAACTGCTTCACCCACCATGTGACGATGCGATGGCTCTTTATCAAATGTCGTATGCAAATATCTTAAAACGTCAATAAACGAAGCTGATTTGGCATGTTCAAAAAAGCAGAATGTATTATCCTGCAGGAATGACACAATTTTGATAAAGACGGCGGCGAATGCTTTCTCTTAACAGCAATTTCGTTACAGGAAAAAATTTCGCTGTTTCCAGATAAATCTCACATAATTATAGTTTCACAATGTTTATTAGCGTAATGTTTTGTTTATTAGCGTATTTTATTTTAATCATGCTGAACAATTTTTTTTTAAATTTCATTGTATAGATATGTAATTAAATTTTTACTGTTATCTATGTAGTGATAAATTGACTCTTATAATGTGATTCCTTGTCAACAGTAGTCACGTGGGAAAGGAAGAATTTATATTAAATATTGCTTTAGAAACTTACTGTGCTTTACATTACTACATTAGCACATTAATTATTAAATACATTACATTTAGTACATTACTAAAGTACTACATTAGTACATTAATTACTAAATACATTCTATTTCGCACATTAAGTACTACAGCACTACATTTACAATTTACAGTACATTAATGTTTTTGATCGAAATAAATGCATCCCTTAATCTTTTTATTCTTCCAACTTATTTCTGTTTTTAAATATCTCAAATAATGGAAAACGTAAGCATTTTTTTTTTCTGATTTTTATCTTAAGGTACGAACCGCGCTTCAGAAATTGGAGTGGTGCGTAGTGTATTAGTAAAGTTTTTTATACGATTTTTGATAGTAACTTCTACAGTAGTAGGCGGACATGGTTGTACCTTTAAGAGATTTCTAAAATGTAATAATGCTTCTTTATGTAAGCATGATATGATGAACGCATTTTATAAAGTTGTTTTCCCATGAGAGTTTTCAAAGGTATCAATTTCTTTTTTCAGTTCTCCTTCATTCGTCCTTTCGTGATGAATGTTCAGATGCCTTCCAAGTGCAAGATCGGCGAGCAGATCGGCATTCGAATAACTGTCTTCAATTATTTGCAAACTGAAATAGAGGTATGTTACGCTGAGATGAGTTCTTATTTTGCAAACTTTATACTCACACTAAAATAAAACTTTCTTTATGTGGGAGATATTATTTACAGAACGTACTACATATATTTTGATGAAATGAAATATACTCTGGAGTGGACATACCTGTTTCAATACAGCGCAAAATTTATAAGAAGTTAAATTGCTTAAAGAACAAACACAAAGAATCATTACGATTCAAGATTATTGAAAAAAAGTTTCTGTTGCACAGAAAACATGAGAAATAAGAATAGCTTGTAAAATATTGTGCATACTTCAATTAGTAATAGTATTATAATAAATAAATGCAAATAAGTCAAAGGATGTAGTGAAATCCACCCACTATATCTGTTGGGTAACTAAAACAAAAGTGTTCAAGATAATAGTTGCTCATATCTTGAATCACTGTAGCTGTAATGGAAATACATGCGACGAGATTCGATGTATTTCCATTACAGCTACAGAATTGATTACAGAGAATTGATGCTGCTGACGAACACCGATGTTGTTAAATAATTTATTTAAAGTATTATGGCAAGATAAGCCTGATCGAATCGATGAATGTATTAATACATTACATCCAATCCATCAATGTGTAGTTGCCACGTTTAAACTGACATTAACATTTGATCTCATCTTGAAAAAACCTTATTTCACGGTACAGAGTCTTCTGAATCTCTGATTCATTCTAAAGCTTTGATAAAAACTACTTAAGAAATATTAGTTATTCATGCTTGGGTTCGGTGATTCTGTTTTGTTATGGTATTTTATATCATATATTCAAAAATATCAGATACACAAAGTAGGTACTGACTAAGAGTATCAGGTATTCGGCATCAGTTTTTAACTCGATTATAAATTTCCTAGACCTTCTTCGTTTTCTATAGGGTATATGTATGATATCTGGCACATGTATAGGAGGATCAGTATATGTATATGATATTATATGAATGTGATATATAGCCTAGTTCACTCTCCTGCTTCATCTACTCTAATATCACGCATAATGTTTTTTTAATTATTTATATTTCATTCCCAGCTATTACCCTTTACCCCATATAACGGTTCAAATACCACTGAAGAATATTCGCCTTCACAAAGACACTACACTACACTATATCAAAGAAGCCTTTCTTTTCCTTTGCTCAATGTTGTTCCTCAATGCTTTTAAAAAGTCAAGATATTAAATACTTTACACATGCCTCATCAATGCCGGCATCCTGGTAGCGCGTGTTCGCCGTATATCTGAGCGTCCCCGTTTCGAGTCCTAGTTCGGGTATGGTTGTTCTTTCCCTATCTTCTATCCGTGAGGTAAAAATGGTAAACCCCCTGTAAAAAGGGGTTGTGTAAGCGAGTAATGAGTGTCGTCTTCATTTGGTCTAGAAGTCAGACATCTGCCCTCGAGTTCTCAGCGGTCTTTACACTCAGAAGCTACTGCACTTCCTTTTCTGTGGTAACGCGGACACAACATCATCATCATACCTCATCAATGAAATCCCAATTTGGAAATATATTCGTGTTATTATCAACAACGCAGTGCAAATGCGACATCCATACCCACCCGTTTCTTTTCGACGAGAAAATAATCAGTTACCGAGTGTATCAGGTACAAATGAGTATCATTATCCACTTATATTTTATACAGCAAAATCGGGTATCAATCCATCCCTATCTGTGTAAGATAAACGCCTATAAAATAGACAATTCTGAACTAAACATGCAGAAGAATAGTGACTGTGGTCCTATTGTATAATCTCTCAATAACTGATGACATAAATCAGCATTATAGGCATTAAGGGCACAGGATGGTGTTGTTTTATAAATCATTTTTCATCTTGAAAATGAAATTTTCTCATATTAAGCTTGTTTTATCATTCTGATTCGTTTCTGAGCAATATATCTCCTTAATAAAGAATTCCGTACAGTCTGTCTGAAACACTCTGTGTGTACTGTTCCTGTTTGCATCATAAAACTTTTTTGAATTGTTGTAATTTATTTTTTTCAACATTTTTTTTCTTCGCCTCTCAGGCATTGGTGATTTTGGGAAGTTCGCCGCACTATCAGTTCGTGAACGTCGAGACTGTGACTAAGACGGAGTCAGAAACCGACACAAATGAGCACCATCACCTTATATTCGTGAGTATGGCCATCTTTCCTCTCATTTCTAAATTTCTAAATGCTCTACAGTTTTCGCTTGAAATTTGTATCAGATAAATTTCAATGTATTATTTCTATTAACTGTCATTCGCTTTCTACCATTAATGGAATTTCATTTTATTTTAGAGCCATAATATTACCTGTAACGAATTTAAAATAACTTAAAGCGCTTTCTTTATGACTTTATTTACAATTATTTTTTCAAAAATAACAAAATCATCTGAATTAAACAAAAATGACTGGAGCTCATTTCAGCTGACTTAAACATAGACAACATGAATTTTGGTGGTTGTATATTTTAAAAATGAAATTCATTTTCATATGGTGTATATTCTCATTATAATTTTAAACAGTATTATTTAATGAGTACTGATTTACTGAGTATAAAATCTTTCCTGAGTATAAAAAATATAAAATTTAGAATTGCTTGCAAAGAGCTAATTTTGTATCTGGTCAAAGGATCATTTATACTCCACAAGAGCGTTTCATTTTCTTCTTAGAACATTTGATTCTGGAATTACGCTATTGCTTGATTTATTCTTATTTTTATTCACATTTAAAATAAAAAGTTGTTAAACTTAAGGATCATAACTTTGTAAAATGGTCAAAGAAATTTTTTGTTTTTCTCAGGTAAAATCAGGCAGGTCTGCTGTTGTATATATGCCCATTGTAGCCACTACTCTCGGAGTTGTCAATGTCACGGTAATGGCCAAGTCGCAGACCTTCAAGAACATCGTCACTAATCCCCTCGTGGTGCAGGTAAGAGAATTAAAATGTATTCCAATCGTTCAAAATAATTTTACTCTTGAGCCAATTTATCTATATGCATTCTCGCTGCAAAAAATCGAATCATATTATAAAGCATTTCAAACCAGTAAATGTCATTTTTCCTGTAAATGTCTTGATTTTTTTTTTTTATTAAAAAGGACTTATTTCATTTTTATAAAGATAGAATTTTGTAATCGATTCTTCGTCTTTTTTTCTGATGTTTTTCTGATGTACTAGACTTCTGAAATGTATCGCTATTTGTATGCTTTCAAGGACACACTCTTTTATCTGTTTCAGAAATTATTAATCAGTTTAAATTCTCATATATTTCTGTTTACACCGTAAGGCATCCATATTTTCTTTTGCTTCTTGGGGCATCTCTATATTTCCCTTTACCCCTTGGGTCATCTATATTCCCTTCCTTTTCTTGGGACATCTTTGTTCTACTTTACCCTTAGGAAACCTGAATGCCCCTTTAAACCATTGTCCATCTATATTCCTTTTTACCCCTTAGGGCATAAATATTTCGCTTTATCTCCTAGAGCATCTATTTCTTTCTTTCTTTTCTCTTTGCTGAAGTGCTAAAATTGTATATTATTTGTGTGTTCTGTATGACAGTACACTATTTTGTTTGTTTCAGAAATTATTTATCAGTTAATCGATTCATTAAATTAAATTGTTGAGTCTGGAAACGGTACCTCATGGTACGGAGTTTGAAAAAAGAAATAGATTTCAAAATTTCACAATATTCATAGAAATGAATTATAAATAAAAGACTACTAAATTGTAAATAATTAATTTTTTAAAAATTCTAATTTTTAATGCACACTAATAAAAATGAGAGTTTTAATTAATTTTTCAGCCTGAAGGCATTCCTCAATCGAAGCACACCAGCGTCCTTTTAGACCTCGCCCAGGGAGCATATCTCATGAAGTATATGGATACCAATCTCACAGAATCTACTGTTGAAACTGGGAGGTATGAGAGACACTATGTCTTTGGATCCAATAAAGCGACGGTGTCTGTCACGGGTAAGTGGTAGACTTTCATCACCTTCTTCTTAACGTTATAAAAGTTATGTGGAAAAACTGTGTTCTACAAGCAGAAAGTGATGATTTCAGTTGATCTAAAGTGTGCATTAATCATTAGATTGCCAATAAACTGATTCTTTTATTGCATTTTTCAGACATGTTATAATTCCATTAAAATGTGAATTTCAGCGTTTTCAGAATCAATTTTTATTATTCTTGAAATCGATTCATTTTCATTTGTTATAATTCTACATAATCTGAAATATTTTATGTATAATTCCATTCATTTTATTGTTCAATCAACTACAATTTTTTATTTCTTCGTTTTTAGTTTTGGTACATTAACCACCAAATTCAGCTTTTTTAGTTCTAAATCTGTGTCATATCTGGCTCTTAAAACGGATTCGTATTCTAGCAATTTAGTTCATTTCCATTCAGAAACTATTTGAAAATATCATGAGAAATGTTTCGGGATGGACTTCAAAATTTGGAATACGTGTGGACGATGTGAGGGTATTAGATCCCGCTTAACATTGAAGGTTACATTATTGGTAAATAGTTGACTTTCGAAGTGTGGTTTCACTGGCACCAGATCCACGTATGTGATGGATAATCGAATTTTAGTTTAGGAACCGGTATCCTCCAGTCCAGATACCAATAGTTTATAACCAGACCATTATAACTCTCTAGCTTTGGTCAGAGAAATCTTGGGATTGTGCAGTAATTTGAAAGGATTTTTTTATTGACATACTGCTTTACTGTGAAACATAACTTCGAATTGATCATTCAAAATATTACAATAAAGAGACAACCATGGTTTACCATTACTTTTGCTCCATCTTCTTATAATAAGTAGATTCTACAACGAAAATGCAATACAACTTTAGAGACTATCTATGAATCGATCCAATATTTTAATATCATCATAGGAATGAAAACAGCTGCTCGCATACCACTGAAATAAGTAATAATCAAAAGAAGCCACATCTGGAGAATTCAGAATTCAGTGGATGTGGTAATATATCCTGTTAAGCGCTTCTTTTTTTTACCAGTGTCGCAAGATGAGAATGAACGTCGTGCTTCTGAAAAATTACTTTGTCTTATCTTTTCACTTAATCTGGTTATTTCTTTTTTAACATACAATTTAGTTGCATCAATTTTTAATAGAGAACCAAAATATAGAAATACTATCACACTATTATATAAAATTCATTTACTTGTTTTTTTAACTTTTAACGCGTTGTTATTATTAGAAAAGAAGTAGTGACTGATGTTTTGAATGTTAAGAAAAAACTGGCATTGAAGGTATCAGAATAGTTTCGTAAGATTTATAAATCTGCATATTTAAATTCTAATATTATAAATTAATATTTAAAACAAAATAACACTTTTTCATTATAATGATTATTAATACTTTTCACAAATCATTTCATATATTATCAATTTAGGTAATTAAACAACATTCTTTACTCTATCTCGGTATCTATTCAGCGGATAATTCTCTGTAAAGAGAATCATGTGTCCGTAAAGCTTCTTTCGTGATAAGACAATATCGAAACTCTCACTTAATATAGTATAAATATTTATACATTCGTCTTTTACTTTTACTTAATACAGGTGACTTGATAGGTGCTATTTTCCCGAAGATCCCCCTCAATGCCGAAAGTATGCTGAAAAAGCCCGATTGGTGTGGAGAGCAGAACATGTTCAACTTCGCCGCCAACCTCTACACTTTGCTCTACCTCAGACTCACAGGTCAGCATGACCTCCAAGTAGAGAGAGAAACTTTTAAGCACCTCAGAGCAGGTGAGTTCCTTATTATTCTTTCAAAATTATCAGTAAGGTAGCAAGTGTAGATGGTATTCAAGATATGATTCCCCCTCTCCTCCTGTATTCCTATTCTATGCAGCAGATATAATGTCCTGGAATATATCAATATTTTTTGCTACTTTCTCATTTTGAATTGTAAAATGCTACAAATATGCATTCATGTCTTGCCACCGTGGCATCCCACAAGATTGGGTGCTTGGGGCTTCTACATTTTCCTTTACCCTTGAGACATCTATATTCCCCTTTACCTCTTGGGGCATTTGTGTTCTCCTTTACCTCTCGAAGCATCTGTATTCTCCTTTACTTCTTCAGACATCTGTATGCCCCTTTAATCCTTGAGCCATCTATATTCTACTTTACGCCTTGGGACATTACTCCTTGAATTTTCTATATTCCATTTTACCCATTAGGGCATCTATAATGTCCTTTATCCTTCAGGGTATCTGTTTTCCACATTACCCCTTGGGGCATGTACATTTCCCCTTCACTGTAACAGGAAATATAGGATTTCCTTAAAATAAAGCATCAGTACTTTCGAATGTTAATTTAACTTGAATAAAATATTAAAGTAACTCATCTGTTTGAACAGCAGATCTACCGCTACCTTTGTAATTATTTATCTAACCCATAGGATGAACAAAGAATATTTACACTTTTTTTTTATTACACCCAGAATAATTCCCCCCCAAACGAGCAATCCTGCACCACCGTAACGGTGTCGTTCAATAATGCTCACTTGGTGGTAAGGGGTACCTGGCGCTCTCCATATGAAAATTCGGCGAGAATAAGACTGCAAGCTAAACCTGGACTTTTCGGAAAACATCACACACTCCCACTGTTGCGGTGTCCACAATGCATGCTCTCTACTCCAGGTTAACCGCAGGCGATAGTGAGTTGCAGTAAGGGGAACACATCCGACAGACCTACGAGCATATAGACCAATCTTCCCTAAATGTCTGTACACGGTCTGCCTTGTACCAGTGGCTGAAGAGAACTGACGAGACAGGTCTGATGCTGTGCTCCGTCTGTTTCTTTTGGCAGTAACTGCCAAATACCGGTCCTCATTCGGCGCTGTCACTCGGGGGTGACTTGTGCTGTAACGTCGACTCACATTACCATCATCTAGGAATTGTTACCAAAGCCTGGAGAAGACACTCTGGGCAATTCCAAGTTCCTCGGACACTTCCAACTGGGTACGCCCACATTCCAGACGGCCAATAATTCTACACCTCGTAAAAAATCATTCAAATGCTTTCTTTGTGTCATAACTATGCAGTTGTTGCACTGAAAGGCTTATAAAGCGCTTACGAACAATTTTACTTCTTTGCCTGTATTCCTTATACATCACTCTCTTACACTCTCGTCATTATGACGAACTATCGGTGTCATCTGGTGGCTTCCTGCAATTTGCATATGATTTTTGAAGATGTGTGTAGTCATTTTACGGGTGATATATGTATTTTAGAGTTCGATTTCCGCGTGACTCTGAATTATCCTTAATTTATGGACATGAGTGTATTAATGAACGCTGCTCACCTGGCTGTTGGAAGGAAAGGAAAGTGTTAAATATCTATGAACACTGTTCTCATAATGCTTGCAAGAAGAAAGACATAATACTGTTGCTACATTCTTCATGCTGCAAATGAAACAAATCCAATTAAGTATCCAAAAATCATCGCCGCATTATCTCTGTCTCTCCCCCCCCCTCCTCTCTCTCTCTCTCTTCCTCTATATATATCTTCTTCTTTTTTTTTCGCAAATTGTTTTTCTTTCCTTCATACCTAACAGTCGCATGAAGGTAATATCTTTAATTTAATGGGTAGTTTTCATTTTCTTATATACGAAGTATAAAGAAATATTGTGATATCAAAAATTCGAACTCTATATTTTATGTTGCGAATACTTTATGTTATGTCTATATTTTATGTTATAAGAGTCTCTACGTGTTATACATTCCCGAGTTCAAAAAATACATTTTTACAAGATGCGTGTTCATCTGTATGTTTATCTGTGATAAAAATAACTCAAAAATATTTTGCTATGAAATTTGTATACGGTCTTTACATTAAATTTATATATTTCTATCAAATTTTGAGCAAAATCTATTCAGCGGAAATCTGTCTCTCCGGCTGTTCGAATATAAGTTAAAAGCGGTAACGAAAGAACTGTAACGAAAAGAACTGTATAGATAAAATTCTGTGCACATATTTAACATCTAAATTGTAGACACCTGTCAAAATTTGAGTCAAATCCAATGAGATTGTGGACGTCCTTTGATCTTTCAGAAATCATGTAAATCAATAACTCAAAAACGATTTCATTTAAATATATTGAAATTGGTGTGTGAGTTTATAACTCCATCTGAAGTTCTGTGAAAAATTTTGGTTCCAAACGATTGAGAAGAAACGCGTCTAAAACACAAATTCGATTTTCGATTTTTTTTTTTAACCTCATACCAAAGATTAATTGCCAAGAAACTCGTTGAGGATGATAAGAGTGATTCAGTAAAAATGCTAAATGATAATATTAGGGATAATACTATTATTAGACGGTATGGGAGAAAAATTTATAGGGACCACATCTTCCGCTTATTTATCAGTTGCCTTTTATTAATTGATACCTTATTTAGTACCCGTAAATTGTTAAGATTACGATAAATTATTAAAGATTAAGAACTTAATGCAAGATCTTTTGAACTCGTGGAAGATTAAATGTAATTTTCAATAAAATTTTTCATCCTCACATTTTTTTAGCTCTACTTGTTTTTGGAAAACGAAACTTGATTCATTACAAATAGCATATTTTATTACTTGAATTATGCATCGAATATATAAACCTTTTGCCGGCATGACATTCGAATAAATCTTGTTTTTCAGGCTACCAACGACAGCTAAGTTACCAACTGAATGATGGCTCCTTCACAGTTTTCCGATGGAATGCCTCGCCCAGTGTCTGGTGAGTGGATGGGATCGAACTACACGCCCTTATTAAAAATATATTTTTACGAATGAACTAAAAATATTTTGTACTTCAATTGCTTTTCTATTCTTTAATTTTTAATTTACCATCCAATGTTCTTAAAAATAAAAGGTAAATAATAAATAAATGATTTACATGTTATAGAAATCCTTATTCCGAACAGTGTAGTTTCAAATTTTGCTTACAATGAAGCATAAGTGCGGGTTTAATGAAGCTTTATTTATAATTCATTCTGTTATGAATTAATATTATGTTTTCATTTTTCGCAAACATAAATTATTTCTAGAGTTTGACTTTCCTTAAAATAGAATGAAAATAATATAGATGTATAAATATTTTAAACATTTTTTGCATAAAAAAATACAATGTTTATTTAAGTTGCTTATCTTCCTTTTAAAATGTGGTAATCTTTTATTTTCTTTGAAAATGATTATGGAAACAATTAACTTTCTATTCTTTTATAAGTTTCTGTGAACCGTCTGTTATTTTTTAAGAAATTCGAAATTGAAAACTGTTTGGCGCGACTGATATCATCATCTTAATTAATACTACAATTGCGTGTAATAAAAAATGTTATGTGTTAAAATATTTTATATTTAAAAAAATTCACATTAAAAATCTGTGCTTTTTTTAAGAACTGCTCCTACATATCTACATGTAGTATACAGTTTATCCGCCAATTCAGTATTCTGCAATTTTTGGAAGTAGATCTAATACATTCTTGCAATATTTTGAACAATTTTACTATCATTTAAGAATTTGCTTCGTTCCATAGGTTGACTGCATTCTGTGCTCGGGTATTTCACCAAGCTATCGTCCGAGAATGGGAACCTTTCATCACCATCGATCCTAAAGTCATCCAGAGTGCTATCCGGTGGCTGCTCCAGCAGCAGAGTGCCGAGGGGTCTTTCTGCGAGACCACTCCTTTTCCCTACGACAGGAAGATGAACTTAACAGTAAGAAATCTCGTATTCAAATACTAGCTTAAGAGAGCAAATACTAACTTACTAGCTTATGAAAGTAAGCTCAATGTGGTAATCAATGACATAGAATCCGAGTAAAATCCGTTTGAAATTCCTTCATCCAAATATATGCCATAAAGGAATACATCTATACACCTATTCTTAATGGCGTACAGAAACACATTATCATGCCTGAGAACCACTATTTCATGTGACTAAAGAGATGATAATTAGTCTGTGTCAAATCGTGGTTACAGGAGGGATGATCGAAGCAGATCCATTGGAACTGCTACAAAATTTTTAAGTGATGTATGACTGGCTATTTGTAGACAAGAATTATATCAAATCAAGAATACATCAAGTTTTAGCAATCCTCCAATGTTTACTGAAGATGTTTTGCCTGAATTCGTAAAGATTACAAAGTTCACAATGAAACGCCGCTACCGAAATTTTTTTTACGTGTAGATGTTAGATTACTTCATGAAATTCATATTGAGTGTGACCTTTTATTTTGGTTTTCATATTTCTTGATTCAGTGAACGAATTAGTTAATTCCATTAAGCAATGCTTAATGAATATCTGCTTATTTTTCCAAATAATTGTGTTACTGTTTTCTGAATTCTTGCGAATCATCCACGTATGTCTTTTAACAGATTGCCTTTTGCTTTAAATTTCCATATTGTGAAATTCTCTGTTTTTATCATAAGAAAGACACTGGGTTTACTTTTCCGTTTTGGGCCACTTTTTTTTAATTATTTTTTCTTGTCTAGTCTGTAAATGATACGTAATATTTCGAAATTATTTCCATCGATTGTTAGTTCCGTATATGTGGCAACATGTACTACACGACTGCTATTGCAAAAATGTCCTCACATTGGTGAGATTAGGAACACAGTAGAGCAGACTGTCAATTCGATATCATCCTTGTCATGTCTTAATGTGTAAATCCGATTTTTGTGAAAATTACAAGGATAGTTCGAAATTGGTTTTTATATCGCTTCAAACAAAACGCCAATGTCAAATTTAAACAGTTAATCGTTTAACAAGTTTAGACAATTGTCGTTTTCAAAATGCTTAACCTTTCGTTAAGCGCGATTAAAATCATAATTGATTTTTTTTTCATTATAATTTATTTATCTATCAATTTTATAAATAAATGTATAAAATTTATTGGTTGTTCCATATATTCTTTTATTTCTACACTAGAAGATGTGTCTCTCTAGACAAGATGTTATCCTTTTAACAATATCTCAGATCTGATTGTTACAGATTAACTAGTGGAAATTGTAGTGAAAGGTCTTATGCCCAATGACAAGAGTACTTATGAAATTAAAAGTAATATTCATATCTCTTTTTAAATGTTAATATATAATAACATTAGAAGTTTTGCTTCCTCACAATGTGATCTGCTCTGTCCATGACGTTCACGAACACTCAGATCAAAGCTAATCACTAAATCTGGATTAAAATAAATAGTGATCCACAAACAGAAAAAAAAATGCAATATCGAATACAAAATTTTAAAAATGATGAAAGGAACTTTAGTAATAACCTTCAATTTAATCCGTGAAGGGAGAATATAATAAAATGCAAACCTTCGACTATAAACCTTTGCTGCTTTTTCACACTTAGATCTATTCATACATCGGCGAATCGATTAATTTTTAAAAATCTGTCTCAGTTGCTAAATGCCGAATCAGGGATTTCCTATTCACTAAGGATACAAACCAAAAGGACGATCGGTGTTCAGGGTTAAAAGATTTTTATATAATTTTGAATTTCTTAAACAACGAAAGGTGAAATTAATTCTTCCAAACAAAGGTGAAAATTCTTGTTGAATATGTAAGTGTGCGTGTAGTAAATGCATTTATAACTAACTGTAAGCTTAACTCTTACACTACTAAACCGATCCAATTATGTCGTAAAAAGTTCTATACTAAGGCGATTTCTGTTTCAACTAGGGGTGCAGGATGTAAAATAAATTATCAGTTAAAATGCCCTGCTTTTACTCCTTTAGGAAAGAAACCTGACCATTAGTATAGAGTTTGCACTTCCGGTTTGGGTCGGAATAGTAGTGAGAGGGTTAAAAGGATTTCAGGCTATTTACACTCTTACACTTCAACCACGAGAGAATTCATGATCTATTTCTTCCAATATTCATTCCTTTCTCATCACTTGCCCTAACACATAACGTCATTAGTGGGTTTCTTGTAGTGTAAAATATTAAGATTCTTAAACTGCCAAAAACAAGAGTGATCAGTATTTTATATCAGAAATCCAAACAAATAAAAAAAAAGGAACTGCATATTATTGAACATTTTCCTTATTTTAATATACTTACCCTGTGACATTTGTTTCTTTCAGTCGAGTCGTTTGAAGGATCCCGTAAAGTACCGCAATATCTCCCTGACTGCGCATGTGCTCATCACTTTGGCAGAAGTCAGCGATATTGGCGGGGTGAGTTCGTGAATTAATATCAAGCATGTTTAAGCATGTTTATATATATATATAGTTAAGAGTTTTGAACATCTGGAAAAAATAGAAGAATATCCTTAACTATCATAACTAAATAAGTAAAGTGTTCTAAATAAAAGTAATTTTCTTGACTTTTTAGCTTTGAAATGTGAAAAAAATGAACTTCTTTTTAGATAAGAAAAGGAGAATGACGTTTAATTCAGTCTCCTTTATGAATAAAAAAAGAATGAAACTTTTTTTATTCATAAGTGAATGTACATTCGGTGGTGTAGCGAGGATAATCGGCGTCGGAATGTATATGATCTTTCCGCTGCGAATCATATTTAGTAGGTTTAAAAGAAAATTACCCTGGCAATTATAATTCAAAACATTATTTTATATTTTACAAAATTAACATATCTTTATTTATTTCTCGACATAATCTCCGTAAATATAAAGACATGTGTCCTAACATTACATGAATTAGAATAACCTTTTCATCGGACTGTTACTTTCATTTTTATCCGCTTCTTATGTTCACCTTATTTATATCAGAGATTAAAAGAGTGCATAATTCAAACTCAAAACATTATATACACATTTAAGATATGTCGAAATGAAGAAAAAAAAGTCTTTTAGTCTACCGGTGATTTTAGAGGAAAAATTATTTTCCAGAAGTACATGGAGCAGAGGTGTTCTGGTTTTCCAGATTAAAAAATAATAATAATTCTATCATGTTGGTTGCGAATTGGGTACTCATTTTATTTTTCCGACAAAGAAAGGCATCTATTCAGTTGATTGGAACAAACAGTAGACCCTCGACAGTATTACAACGTATTTCTAAAATCTAAATACAGAAATAAAGGGAAAATGCCGGACCACTTGTAGATAAAATCTTAGCCTGTTGGCAAAAAAAAAAAAAGAATGGAAAATCCTCAAATATCAACTATACAGTTCGCATGCAACTCCTTATCTAATTACTTTAAGCTCAATGGTTTAGCTTTGACAAGTGAGCGCAAAGTACCAAAGGAAACTGGATTCGTCTGAACTAAAATCTGTGCAGAATCCTCTGGCCTTATTAGTATTGACCCTCAAGGTCACAAGCAATGTGCAGGCAAATGTCTTGTTTCAGATGAATAGAATAGACGTAATCCTATTCTTTACACTTCAGCATACCTAATATTTTTCTTTTCTACCGTAGGCAAAGTTTCCAAATATTTTTCTTTCACATTTACAGTAAATTTAGAAATGACAGATTAGTTGATAGAATATAATGAGGAGAACAAACTGTTTAAATACGATTTAAAGACGTACAGAATAAATTCTGCAATGGAGGCTGTGAAATTCTGATGTTTTAATCATATGATAGTTGTATCAACTTGTATTCGAAAGAAACGCGATTGGTACATCATCGGTATCATCCTTAACGAAAAAAAAATTTCAATTCTCTCATCATGTCCAGGTGCATATGAAATAAAAGTGAAATTTTACGTTGCTAATGCAAACATTTAATATTAATGCAAATAAATAACTTTTCTAACATGTTATTCTTGGTTTTGTAGGACCTTGGGTCGGCAGTGGAGCGTGCTCGACGCAGCGCTCAGCACTATCTGGAAAAAATATTGTATTCTTTGCGTGACGCGAAGGATCCTTACGAGATCGCCATCGTCACCTACGCGTTGACCCTGGTGGGCAGCGACGACGGTGAGGCCGCTTTCAATGCTCTGGATGCAAAGATGAGAGAAACAGGTAAGCTTGCCTTATGATATTTCAGTGCACAATACCTATGATATAGAAAATTTGGAGAGACAATTTCACTTCTGTGTTCTAATTCTAATCCCATATATAATTCCTTAAGATAGACGCCATCCTGTGTGAAACGGTTATAGCTATTGTGTCAGCAAACTGCCAATTTCTGTTCAACAGTGAAGAACACAATATTGCCCAAAATTGTGGTTAATTGTTTAACACGTTTTCTGCCTCGACTCACGCTTGATATTGGGATCATCGATCTAATAAAGTGGTCCCTTCTTTTTTATTTCTTAACTATAATAAATAAGAGGATCATCTAATTAAATAAATGATTCGTATAATTAGTTCTTATAATGATTCATATAATCAGTATTCCATAATCATTTTTAGTGAACTACAGGTCAGTCAATATGTTACGGCGTCGCATGCTGAGAAATTTCAACAGGAAATTTACCATTTATATTTTCAGACTGTACTTTTAACCAGCACTATTAAAAGTGGATGATGTGTATTTTAGTAAAATTTTCCTTACTGCAAGTAAACTTACGTTGAAATATTTCCTTAAACCATAACACACTTATGTATATCTAGTACTATCTGCCTTGAAACTTTTGAAGGAAGACAATTTACCTGCTTGTGTTGCATTTAGAATATAACTTCAATCTATGATTATAATTAACCGTTCTAATGGCATTTAGACTAATATAATCTTTCCCATTTCCCATGGGCCATTCTCTAATGGTAAATAACACAAATGGGTGCCTAAAACTCTTGCAGGAAGGTAATTTACCCCCGTACATATTGCGCCTAGAATATGACTTCAACCTAAGTGATACTTAACATTTTAGCAAGTATCAATATTTAGACAATTAAAACCTGTCACTTTTCTCATATATTCAGGATTTGGTATATATTCAGTTCTCCGCAGTCAAACATACTTTCTCTGCTTTTGATGAGTTCACAAATATATAAGAATAAAATGTAATTCTCGACATCTAGACTGATTTATAATTATGAAATTCTTCCCTGTATATTCTATTGGTATCACGGATTAAGATGTGCGTTTCATTACGTTTATACGAATCTAGTGGCCGTATTCTGTCGAGACTGATGCATCACCAGACTATGAATCGTATCGATGTCATTAAAGCGTTATATCCATATTTATGTAGAAATGGGGGAATTTTCTAAGCTAAGTATATTTTTCAGTGCTTCCACTTTCAAGTAGTTTCTCAAATACTTCCGAATACATTTCAAAAATATTCCACCTGACTTGCACACCCCACATTACTCTCTAAGTGAGTTCGTGGAATTTCTTCTTACTTCCTTAATCTGTGAACCAAACAATGGGGAAATTTATGTAAACGAACTCGATCGCTTTCACGCATTGTTGTTGATAAAGTGCACTCTAAAACTCTAGTGAAGTGTTTTAGTTTCTTTCATAAGGCTGAAATTTTTTTTCTATTCAAGCTACTTTCGCCTAATGCTTATTTTTTTTTAAATTCCTTCCGACTCCCATTCTTGATAAATTCAAAATTTTTAAAAGATCTATTTTAAAAATGCTTACTTTACACTGAACATATTTATATATTTATAGCCTTTATATTTATTTAATTTTCTTTCATTTAAACGTGGAATAATTTGGTAATCAGTTATTAAAATCATTTACTCATTATTTTATTTGGATACAGAATGTTTTTAAAAGGGAATCTTATCTTTTTATTTAAAATTGAGCGTTTTCCCTGCATTCCTTACATAGACTGGCATATGAAAATGTTTCTTCTATACTTTCATAAAACTTTCAAAAGATTTTTAAAATAAATTTTGCAAATGTAAACATCAATTATCGCATATTTTTATAATATGTCATTTGAATATCGCGCTTATTATAGAAATAATGGACATTTTCACATTTAAAATACTCCTTAACTTTATTTGGCATGATTTCTCTAAAGCAACATATTTTCATTGGCACTTATGGCAGATTTATAGCTTCAAATGCTTTGCAGTGATATTGTGAGCATGGATTCATGCATAAATTTGTAGATTATAATTTTAAAAAAATTCTCAGAATTAATTAAATTAAATATCTAAAGAATTCTAAAAGCACATTATTTTACATATTCTATATGCTTAATATGTGCATCCAAAATATTTTTGCTACAGCATTTCATTGTTTTATAATGAAAGGATAAAATCTAATAACATTAGTTGTTATTATATCTGTATTATTTACATTATGTAGCTTAAATCATAAATTTGTGTATAAAAGGCATTGGTAGACGTAATACAATAAACATATGGAAAACAAAGAATACTCACATCAAAATAAAATATTCCGATTTTAGAGTGAATAATTTCTTTTTTTCGTTCTTATTATATACTTTTATTGAATTTGTTTTGAATTTATGTTTGAAAAGCTAGAATTTTTAATATATTTTCCTCTGACTTCTTGATATGCTAAAATTTACATATTTTGTACAGTTGAGTGATATCGCCGATAAAGCCTCATTTTAATATTATTCATTTATTATCATTTATTATTATTATTTAATATCACTCATTAATATTATCAGAATCGATTATCTTAACTAAATTTCAATTGCTATTAACTGTAGCTCCTGATTATGAATTTGAGGAAGATTTATAGCATGTTTGCATAATATTTGTAATAAAAAAATTATGAAATTATGAATAAGATATTTTTTCTGTTTTAATTTTTATTAAATTGATTATTTATTTAACTCTCTAGCTACGTTCTAAAGTTGATTTTATGGTATGAAAATGAAAAATGAAATTAAATTATTCCAAAAGCATAAAACATGAATTGGAATCTCCCAATTTAGACTGTCTTTCATGTTCCGTTGTTCGAAGCTATAAACAAGCTAATGAAAGACTTTGATTTATTGTCTCTTAAGTTCTTCATCGTAAGATTTCCCTTCTTTTATAGGTTAATTATTTCCCACGTCACTTTAAATAAGCAGTATTGCTCGATCGAAAGGTAGTTGTCTTGTCCATTAGAATAAATATGGTTCCAGCAAAAAATGATCCATTCTTTCATCTTTAAATTACTATCTCTGTTCCAAACCAGCCTAGTATTCGACATCGGTCCTCTCTATCGACGAAGGAAAATCGTCTGAATATCTCAGCAAACCGTCAGTGTAGAGTTAAATGGAACCATTTTAATTAATAAACTTTTTCGCTTTCCAGCCGGTCTTCATTATTGGGGACGAGAGGCAGTGCCTCCGCCGTTAATTCGCATCGATAGCAACCGCCCCCACCTGTTACCTCGTCTGACGCCCAAATATGATGCCCTGAACGTCGAAACGACGGCCTATGCCCTGCTCACGCACATCAAGAGGCAGGCTGTCATACAAAGGGAGATCGTTCACTGGATCAACATCCATAGATCCACGGATCACGGCTGGGCCTCTACACAGGTGAGGAATTTTCAGTGCAATGCATGGTTATTAAAGCAGAATGAATTCAATAATTGAAATAGTGTTAAGAGTAGTCCAATGCTGGTTGCTTTTAATACTGAAATGTGGCATTTTACAATTTTTCATAATGAACATATGCACATATCCAGAAACTGATTTCATATATTTCAGGTGAAGTCATTCGAGGTCATGTCGAAACAGAAAATATATATATAGTTATTAATCATAAAATACATTAGGTTTTGAACAACTTTGTATAATCTTTTTTCTTCGAATGCCTTCGAGTTGCATATTCACAACATAGCAAATTTACCAGTTCTGAATCACCTGTTACAACACATATCATCGTCCGTTGAACCGCCTCTGCCTTGTCCAAAACAGGGAGTGACTAATTAAGTATCTTGCCTTATAATTCTAATTTCAGGCGAAGAAAATAGTAGTTATACGGAGTTAAATGCGCACTTCTTAGATAATACTGCACGTATTTATTTTTGTGTTGAACTCAATACTGTTCGGAAACCGTGGAAATATGACTGCGCATTACCATGATGCAGGTGTCAGCTAGCATATGTGATATTATTTTTCCCCATTATGTATCCCCCCGGGGGGGCACCTCGGAATGAGGATGAGATGCTTCCGGCATGATGGTTGGATCTCGCCACCCTGGAGAGTACACAAATAGGTGGTGGATCTGACTCCTCCTATCGATGACGGGACGTACTTCCTTCGGGGAGGGTTGTATCTTGGCCGGTGATGGCCCTTAGGACTCAACCACAGTTCCCGCCGGTGTTGCTGTTGCGGCTGTCCGGTCATTCAGCCTTATGGTTTAAATCCGTGTGCCTTAGTGACGAGTCGGAGAGTCAGTTGGTTGACTTCCCCATTATGTAAACATGCATTATGTAACCTTGATCGGCTTGTTAGAAGATAGAAACCACATTCTTAATTCGTCTTTGGATTTCTCTTTCTTAGGTGGGTGAGGGTCATCAAAAGGTTTTACATCTTTCGGGTTGAGTCAATCCTCATGGAAAAATTAGAATAAATGGCACTCAGGATGGTTTCGTTAGATACATATTATGGTAAATGTGATTAATCGTTGATTATGTGTATTTACTGATAACTATGTATAATTACCAATAAACTTATTGATGATTATCAATAATAAACACTGTTGATTACGAATAATCATCGGTAATTATTAATAATCACACACAGTTTATTACATTTATCATAAAATATACATTATTTCTCGAATTATCTTGCATGATACTGCGTAGTTGTTTATTGTTGTATATGAAGAACAAAGTAATTATCTGGCATTTGGAACTTTAAGATTATAAATTAAATTCACGCATCTCTTTTGAGGAAGGTAGATGCTATTCTGAAAGATATATATCTAAAGAGTTTTCAGCATGTGCTTCAGAATTGGTAGACATGGTCAGTATGCAAATACTGACTGAATACTGAATAAATACACTTCGGAAAAAAAATACATACTGTATTTTAAATACTGTGCAGGGTTATTGTTTTTTTGTTTGTTTGTTTGTTTTTGTTTTTTTCTTGCGAGCCAGTTTTTCTGAACAATTTTTTTTTTTAATTGAGTAATGTGATCTGATTCCAGGATACGATCGTAGCTCTTCAGGCATTGATGGCATACGCTGCACAGAACCGTCCTCAGAATGGATTGGATGTAACCGTAACTGTAGAACTCCCTTCCGTTCCCGGATACTCTCAACATGTGCAGATAGATGAGAACAATTTGTCTCAGTTACAGACGATTCAAGTGAGTATTTCTATATTCGCAACTTTTGCCCGCGTTTTTGACTATAAGATACTAATATTTTTTCTGTCTTCAGATACCCCGTGCATGTGGTACCGCAGTGGTAAAGGCCCAAGGTACTGGTGTCGCTTTGGTACAGCTGTCTGTCGATTACAATGTGGATAGGCAGCAACTCCTGACGCCTCCTCCCCTGTCTGCTTTCAACTTAGATGTAACGGTATCATACTCGGGAAGAAATAATTCACACATCAAATTACGATCTTGTCAGAGGTAAGACTTTGGTTATAATCTTACTTTTGAAAGGAAGGGGGGGGGGGGTCTTTTGTTTTCTTTCTGATATACAAAATATGGTGAAAGAATGCATTGGAATCATCAAAAATTTGGACTTTGAGATTTTGACCAGTCCCCATATTTTCAGACATTCTTGAACTAGAAAGAAACTGTTTTTGTTAATATATCTTCTGTAAACGCGATCATTGAAAAGCATAACTTGCTAGATGTATGAAATTAGGCAAAACGATCTCTAATCTGAATTACAGATTTGTATCATATTGTGGACCAAATCCTTTCATAAACTGACCTTTTGTTGGTTTGTATAGTCATAACTTAAAAACATTACTAATTTAATATATTCAATATATGTAAATTGTAGATTTGTTACAAATTTTTTGTTATATTTTCGATTTTCTTCTATGAATTGCAAATCTTTATTCTAAACGAGTCATATGTGTGAACAGTTCTAGGGGAGAACAAACTGCTAGTTAATCATGAATTTCAATCAATCTGTGTCCAAAATTTTTCACTTTTATAGTCGGATAAGAACCTATCTACAATTTTCACCGCATCTCTCCATCCGTGACACTTTCCACCTTTCACATTCATTATGTTAGTAAAACTTTTAAAACTTGAAATCAATTCCTCATGAAGCTGGAACTTAAATGAATAAGAAAAGTTTTATTATTGGATTTAAATACATTTAACACTGATAGCGATTTGTGGCATCGGTAAAGTTTTGTAAATTGCGGAATCATTGTCTTGCTCCAGAAAAGTTTTTTTTCGGTTGTTAATGTTTCTTGAAGCAAAAGGAAAGTATTAAATTTATAAAAAAAAAAAAACAAATTTTTGTGAAGAACACAGAATTTGGGTGGTTTTCTTTCCGTCGGAAATTGCTTATTTGGATCCAGAGTTTCATGCAGATCGAACCAACGCTTTTATTTCATTGCGAATATGACGACTAATGATGACTTTTGATGGATTGTATTACCAGTTTGAAGCAGATTTACAATATTGATATTAAACCTGCATGTTTAATTTCCTCCTTTTGCATTTTTGTGGAGTATCTTTATATGGGAGGATGAATATACTATTTGTCTTTAACGCTAAACCAAACCAAAATGCCCACCCAAAATTTGACAGAACTCTGCAAATTCAGTGAAAAGGCCACATACCTAAATTCAAGTCAGTATCTCTTTTTCTGTTATTGGGATCATAGTGTGATAGATGTAATTTCATTCAGAGGTAGCGATTTCACCGAAGCTTTCTCTTTCTTACCCTTCTCCCCTCCTCCCGCATAAAATTGTAGGCATTAGATTAGACCGCGAATATTTTGTATGGCACTAACATACTATAGTTAACGAAATATAAATATTTGGTTTAAATCTATCATTTTTATTGAATTTATTGTAAGAATATATTTTGGATGTCTTTTTGCCGACTGATTGACATCAAATATGTAGTCTCAAGCTGACATACTGAATCTCATTGAATTAAATCATTGCATTTATGAATTATTAAGTTCAAACACATACGAAAGCACAGATCGATAAAGAGTCAACGGTGTCACAGATTTGGTTCAAAATTTAATAAGTAAAGCCTGTGTACCAAATTTTATTCACCTAGTTGTTTCCGTTTTGTATAACCAAGGTTATTTGTACAGCTAGACAGACAGAATTCCTATGAATGAATTTCGTTCAAAATTTGATTTAAAAAATCTACAAATTTGGTCGTAAGTCCGTATATCAGATTTCACCCCTCTGTTTCAAAATGTTTTTGAGTTACCTTGTTCGCAGAGAAATAGACAGACATAACATCAAAAATATCATTTCCGGACTCATTTGAATCTAAAAGTTGGAAATTCTTCAAAATCTTGAGTTCGAATTTTTCTGGCATTTACGAATTTGATTCAGAGAAATTTAAAATATGGAGTATCAACAAATTCTCGGAATGGAATTTTTATTGCAATGCTTTCTTATCCATACATCTTTCTTCTCTTATAAGATAGCAAAAATGTGTCTAAAAAATAAATAAATAAAGTCAATTTTCCGGAAAAGTCCTTTAAAATTTGATTTTTGTTATGATAATTCTTGGTTAAGAAAATTCTCCATCGAATTTGTTTTCATTATTTGTATTTATTTCTGCATAATATAACTTCCAAAAAAGATGTATGTTCTTTATAATGCAAATTTAGAATAACAACTATTATATCTAAACTGAATGGATCATTAGTTTAAAAAGATGGATTGTAACAAATGTGTTATTTATATGTTTACAGCTGGACGTTACAGTCTGAGAGCCAGACGAGTGGCATGGCGGTTCTGGTGGCATCAATACCCACAGGCTATGGGATCGAGCAGAGAGAACTGAATGCCTGTGTGCAGTCGGGTGAAGTGCCACATCTGAGGGAGGCACGCTTCAAAGAAGGGGAAGTGGACTTCTACTTCGAACACGTGCGTGATTCGTTAATTAATTTTCAGTTCCCTTTATACCGACTAAGTTAGATAAAAATTATTCTTATGGTATACAGTTTTTTAAATGTAGTCTCTGATTAAGATTAACTCATTTTCATTAGAACATTAATTTAAATTAATAATATTTTTGTATTCTCTTGCCTTTACGAAACACTTTTCTGCAATGTCCCTTTTAAAATGCCAATGAACAGCTTAAGCCTTGTTGCTCTAAGCCACGATAAAAAAATAGACACATAAAGACTCTTATACTTGCGTGTTTTAATTACCATATAGTTGTCAAGCTACTAAAAAATTAGAAAATAATCTTATTTGTATAAATTTGTATACTAAATAATAATTTAAAATGATATTGATTTCAAGATTACCATTCATACACTAAATTTTTTTATACAATAAGATAATAATTAGCATTATTAATATTTGATATCTATAGAGGAAGAGAAAATTATTTAAACCTACGTGTGAAAAAATCCATATGATCACTTTAATTTACAGTGCGTTATCTGTATATTGAATATTCATATGCAATTTGTTGCAGTTGGAAATCTCCCCAGTATGTGTGTCCTTCACAGTCAGACGATGGTGTCCAGTTGCCAACATGACCCGATACCTCTCCTTCAAAGTGTATGATTATTACGCACCAGGTAAAGATATCTATACTCTCATATTTACGTCTTTGTATTATATTTTTATCAGAATTCAACTTTTTCGTATATTTTCAAAATATGACGTCTCTTGCGTTAAGTTTCGGAGTAGTTTCTACAGTTAAGATGTTCAAGACCACCACGGAAATTTCGCGTATTTTAAAATTGCATTTTTTCTTTCTCATATACGAAGTTTAGAGAAAATATTATAATCATTAAAAATTCAAATACTGGTTTTCGATGAATTTCCAAGGTTTTTGACTTTTCTGAATTCGAAAAACACATTTCTGGAAAATGTCTATGTGTCTATGACAAAAATAATCTAAAATACTTTGAGCTAGATGGTTGAAATTTGGTATATGGTAAATCTATGCAAAGAAAATTTATCTGTCCGGTTGTTCGAATATTTGTTAACACGATAATTACAAAACGAAGAGAGATAGATGGCTAAAATACGGTATTTCAATTTAACAACTATAGTGTTGACCCCTATGAAATTTTATCCAAGTTCAACAAAGGGTTGACTGTCTGTCGGTTTGTTCTTTCAGAAACATTTAAATGTGATCACGCAAAAACGCAATGACTTAAATATATCAAATTTTGTATAACATTTTATGATTACATATGTAGTTTTATGTCAAATTTTTGTCATTGCTTGTTAAAAGCGCATTTATTGGATACTTTTAACCTCATGCCAGGGATTAATAGCCAAAAGAACTCGCCAAGGATCACATGATTAATTTTAGTAAAAATGCTAAATTCAAGACAAAGATTAATATAATCAAAAGAAACATATCAAATGTTCAATTAAAAAATGTATATGACACAAAGATATAGACTTTTCACATTTCAATTGCATAAATATTTGTTTCTTTATAGAGCGTTACAACGAGACGATACTCGACATGTACAACCTATTTGGAATGAATATTTGCCAGGTGTGCGGATCTTACCAGTGCCCCTACTGCCCGGTATTCAACTCCTCTCCCATTTTCTTCATCTCCTTACCTCTCATGTTCCTTCTCCTCATGCTCAGCTGGAGTTTGGGACACAATTCCTGATGTTCCTGCCACAGTGCGAATCCCTACAGACTGATAGTTGCGATATTTTATCAAAAAGCTGGTCCGTTTCTCTCGATGTTCTTTGAGACAGCGATACTTCTGCTGACATGCGTGCTGCATGACGACGAGTGCTGCGAATCGACGCATGAAAAAGCTGGAAGTGTACCAAGAATGTGGATAAGAATGCTATCTGCCCTGTGAGAAGAAATGCCATATCTTTGAAAAAGTGACAACAGCAACTCATTAATACGAAGTCTGTCCAATTAGTAGGCGTACTGAGGTCATCAACAAATTAATCTTCAGAAGAATCCCCATTTTGGGTGATACATCTGTCCAATATTTCCATTGTTGAAGATATCAGTGAACATCGATTTAGTTCCTCAGCTGCCTTGTCCTCTGATATTTAACTTCAACCAATGATCATGAACATTTTGCTTTTCAGGAATGGCGATATATCATATGAGATGTATCTCTGTAGAGCTTTGTGTATAATTGGGGACGATTTTCTCATGCCATTTTTACAGTCTAAAAGCGGAAAGGAGTGTCACAAAAGTATCTTCGGTAGTTTATCTGGACGCTCTATTGGCATCCAGTAAGTAAAGCAAACAAATTTCAAATACAAAATTCATCTAACGTCCATCCAAAGTGCCCAGTTTGCCTACTTATTGGACAGATTATGTATATGTTCAACATTACTGGACATCGAATCCAGTCTTTAATAGAATACTTCGAAAACTTAGTGGACTCCTAATGAGTATTGTACATAAAAGACAACAATAGACACATCTATTTCGTGATAAAATATATCAAAGTTTCTATATATTGTTATACATTAGCGTATCTGAAAAAGCGCGATGTGTAGAGAACAGTGCTCAGAAGAAGGAACATGTAAAAAATGTATTTAAAAAATGCAGTATTTCATTATTTTCTTCTGACGCCAAATCTTCCAACTGTTATTTTCCCATTATTGTGAAATCAAGATTTGTTACGAAATTTACTATTATTGTACACCAAAAACTAATAAGGTGGGGTTTTTTTCCTTTTCGTCCCTCTATTTGTTTCCAAAGAGAGTACACGGGCGTCAAAAATATGGAGTTCCTTTTTCAGCATCTAGATAAATGTTTAGACTTTATCGAATTCTCAGGAAACTACTTATAAATAAATAAAAATTTGAAATACCTGCAAATAATCAAAAAAGATTTCGGACTTTTAAATTTCGATTAATTCAGAAAATTAAAAAATAAACCAAAGCAATGCCTATCGGAATTTCAGCTTTTAATCATTATTTTTTCCCACGCTCTTCGATAGTTGAATGATCTGTAAAGGCGCTTCAGCTGAAAGTGGGATTGTATTCCGTGTGGTACAATTTTCAAATATTTCTGGTAGGTGGTTGTGTTTGTCAGTAGAAATCTATCGTTTTGCGGTGATGATTCCTGGATAAAACAGTAGAGGGCGTACTAATAACACTGTGCCATAGATATCTCTATGCCCAGTTATTGTTAAAAACAAAGTTCCAATAAAACCAACCATTATAGTCAAATGTGTATGAAACTTTATGTAAGTTCCGTAGTCAGTTGTAATGCATTCATATTTACAATAATGATTAAATGTGACAGAAATGGTCGTGGCAAGTAAGTAATTAAAATTGTGGATGTGCCCCATTTATAAACCTATATAAAAGAATCCATGCAACGATGTGACTTGATATGTCGTTAACCTTTCTTTCAATGCTGCTCACAGGTGTCTCCACATGCAACTTATCATATGCGACCATCCCCCCCAACAGAAATTTCTGCTATGTAACCATAGAATAAAGTTCATTTTTATCGTTCATATGTATCATAAACCTCCAGATATAAACTTTTCTTAGTAAAATTTTCAGAAACCTGGCAATTTCGATAAAATTACTATGCAAGCTAAACCATAACTAGTTATAAAGTTTAAATCATGGTGTTCAAGAATTCATGATCCATTACTAGTAAAAACAATATCAATTTGGAAAAGAACATTTTTATATTGTAATATTAAAAAAAAACTTAGTATAAAAAATAAATCATGTATATGATACATTTAAAAATATGTATATCCTATAATACATGTGTATGATATATTTAAAAAAAAATGCTGTGATTTTTTGAATCCCATCTAGGGATCATAGTTTCTAAAGAAACTACTTCTTTTGGACTTTTCTTAGATAATAATAGTCTTAAAATCTAATGGCAAAAATAATTTTGTAATATTGCATAAAGACAGTAAATGACAGCACTAGTTCTAGTTTGCTTTCCTTATGGAAAAACATAAGAATCGACTTCGTGTTCACAAAAAACGTAATAGTTTGATTAGGCCAAGAAAACAGTTCATCCAATAGAACCCTGTAAGCAAAGACAGTTATAGTTTCACGTCTCCATTATTCTATTTTGTTACTGTCTGCACATGACTGATGATTTTCACTACGCCACTTCATACAGCATTAAAGAATCCCAGTAGATTTCCGGATTCTGAACGAGCAAAAATCTTTCATATTCGAAATAGAACAGCCGGAAGGAAAACTGTCACAAATCATTTGTAGCCACTTTGTGCACAAGGACTCTGTTGTAGACTGTTTGAAGATAGTAGAATAGATTTATGGACGGACTTAAAATCGCATCCTACTTGTGTGTATATATTTTCATTAGAGACTGAAACGAGCTTCATGAAGAACAGAAGATTCTATGGACTGTCTTCGACATCTTGCCATGAGAATGTATCGAAGAAATGTTGCGTTATGACAACTTGTATCGAAGTATTTAAATTTAAAACTAAAATGTTTTCAAGGTATAAATATTTTTTAGAGATTTGTATTTCTAAAAGATATTTATTTTTCACACATTATTGTTTTAATTCAATTTTTACTTCATTTTATCATGATATTCTTATAACGTAATTCAGAATTGTGGTTAATTGTAACATTTTTTTTAAAAAAAAGATGGCCCCTCATCATTTTTTCTGGGCCCTTCACTTATTGCACTGAATACAATTGGCCTTTTCTTTTTGGCTAATCTTTTAATTTTCCTTGTAAATTTAATTTCATTTTCCCTCCTGCCATTTTCTCCGAGGAAGTTGTAACAATTTGTAACAGAGGCAATCATTTTAAACATTCATACGTATGTTTAAAATACGTATATATATGTATATTACGTTATATATGCATACACATAACATGCGTATGTTACGTGTATGCATATATAAATATGGAGTATTCTTCCTGTATAGTGTGTTTTAGTGTAATTTCATTTTGATATTTTGTTGTTTATTTGTTTTGTTTATCTTTATTAAAAAATTGTTGAAGTTGAATTAAGTTAAACTTTAATATTCTACTACCAAAATCGTCTTATGCACTAGTATGTTCTTCTTAAAATACTTATGTTCTTCTTAAAATGAGTGATAATTTTCGTCCGTGCAAAGAAACGATTTGGAATCTAGCGAAGACTTTATTCCCTTATTTCATGCTGTCATGACGCAATCAGTTTTTGATGAACATTCGAGAGTCTTGAAAATTTTTATAATTATTAATTATTCATAGATTCTAGAATTTAATTCAATAATACACTGTATAATGTCTTTGACAGAATTTTCTGTTTTATTAGTAATTAGCATCAGTTTACTGAACATAAACCATATGCAGCAAGCTTGCTTTTCTTTTTATACTAGTCATAAACGATTCTTTTCAATTTTTCGAGATTTCAATTCATCTTAGCAGTTTCTTTCAATGTCAGTTAGAAAGGTGTAAGAGTTTGGATGAGTCGTGAATTCAGGTTCGCGAATCTGACTCTAGATAAGTGATTGGCTTCATATGTTTATGTATCATATTAACCTTTCATTGGACATCTCTCCTATTACTTTGTGTCACTTATCTATGGGGTTTTAGTTTTTAAATATTATAACAAAATACATTTGCTTTTGTATATATTATTTGATATCCATAATGTTAGACAACATTTCCGGATTTCTTACAAATCTTTTTTTATTAAAAATATTGTATTTTTAAAGGCAGAAAGAAAAACTAAGGAAAAAAAGTAATAGCGGAAATTTAAACATTTTAGACGAAGAGAATTTATTCACCGTGTTAAATCCATTATATATTAAAGAATTACAGTAAAACGTATCTTAAATTAAATTAATAATTTTAAAAAACTACTACTTTGGCCATGACGATGAGCGATCGAAATGTGGTGTACGACTTATGACTATGAGAGATTGCAGACAATACTTCTTTAAGCCTTCGCATACAATGGCAAGTCTGACTCAAGCATCAAATGATTGAATTTTTAATTTTAAATATGTAATAAAGTGAGAGTATTAAGTAATTTAAAATGAAACAACCCAATCAAAAACGCTTCAATATCAATTCAAATGTCCTTATATTATTACAGAAATTAAAATAATAATAAATGTCCCAAATAGGATATATCATCTAATTAAGAAGTTATGTAAATTCGTTGGTCAAGGGGTTAATCTCCATTTCCCGATAGCTTATGAAGATGGATGGAAGAGCACGAAAACGTTTATCAACAGATAGGATAACGCAACTGGTAATTCCAAGGATAACTCAAATTATGCCGAATTGATCTGATAAATCGCCCACCCCTAGCTCCGCAGAAGCTACATTTTCATGAATAATTGTGCGCCAGAATCATGGAAATGATCTTTATGGAATTGTTTTCATATTCATAGAATTCCCTCGTCTACGAAAGATTTAACATCGTGAAGCAAGCACCATTGGCAAGATGAGCAATCAGATTATTTCATCAATAATGCATAATACTTCGATTTATCGTATAAATTTATTATATTTACAATCGTTTCGGATGTTTCGTGGTTTTTATATTTATTTCCATTTTATTACTTTTTTTAATTTAAATTCGCAAAGATTCTATACAGTGTAATATTGACCAAGAAGCAATATTCTTTTCATATTCATTTTTATTAATTTTCCAATTTACTGTATGCCTTTCCATTATTTGTTTGATTTCCATCCTTTTATTGTATTATTTAAGACTTATTTCATTTACTGGAAAACATTTTTTGCTTAGTTCTCAATAATTTTTAGAAGTTTTTCCAATGTCTTTTATGAGCTGGTGATACTGAAACAGTTCTTGAAAATGTTAAAGTGATTTGAATTTTGTATAATAAAAATACGAAATCTAATGTGTACATTTATTTGTAAAGTTATCACCAACATTTGCAATCATATTTACAAGGTTAATTCAGTAATATAATCCGAAAACGCTCGGTAAAATGGTGCAAAACCTATACAATAAATACACTCTTAATCATAAATAAAGTATTATTTCAGGATAATATGTAATGCAGGTTGGTCAAAAATTCAACGTAAAAACTATGAGAAGAGATAGGAAATCCTAAAGCATATCAAAATTACATAAGAAATTATGAACGGAAACACCAACCAAATGGGCTAGAGGACGCTTTGTGTTGTATCTATGATTGTATTGATAACCTCCGATTCATTGAACCTGAATTTCTTTTGTGCTTGGGAGAGGAGAGCTTCCTCAATACCATACAACCAATTTCGTCATTAAGATATCAGTACTGTAATTGTTTTCAAAACAATAGTGCTTCCATTTTAAATCGTATTTATCTATCAATAAATGAGATTGTTGAACTAGACATGTGCACATATTGCCCAATAATTAAATATCTGAAAGAATTTCCGTCCATTTTTGGCTTCTCATTCCTTAACCTTTTGTACATTCTACCTCATCTAGTTTTCAGTGTCATTCTGGCTTGCTTTTTTTTTTGTATATTATTATATTCTGTATAATGAAATTTGAATCATCATATAGTGGAAATTTGCAGGAAAGATCTGTCTCTATTTCCTCAATATTTCTTATAATATGCATGACTAGATCCTCATTTGGTGAATTTTACTTGGTACGCTATGCATATATATATATATATATATATATATATATATATATATAAATTACGTGTCACGTTGTTTGTCCGCGATGGACTCCTAAACTACTTAACCGATTTCAATCAAATTTGCACACCGTGTGCAGTTTGATCTAACTTAAAAGATAGGATAGCCCTTTTTTTGAATTTTTAATTAGAATTTTAATTATTAATTTAAAACTAACTTTTCCGCCAAAAAAATCTTTTCATTTTCCCCACCGCAAATCTTATCTTCTTAATATATATAAATTACATGTCACGTTGTTTGTCCGCGATGGACTCCTAAACTACTTCACCGATTTTAATCAAATTTGCACACCGTGTGCAGTTTGATCTAACTTAAAAGATAGGATAGTCCTTTTTTTTGAATTTTTAATTAGAATTTTAATTATTAATTAAAAACTAACTTTCCCGCCAAAAAGATCTTTTCATTTTCCCCACCGCCAAATGAGTTAGTTTCCAACTAACTCATTTGGCGGTTTTTTCCCAGTTTTTTTTCCCAACAGTCATGAGGCTAGGCTTAAGATTTTTCGGCTGATTATTTGAAACGATTCTATTTATTTTCTTAATGTTTGATGCATTTAAAATTAAACATTGTTAATTAATCGATCTTTCGGATTCATTCTGAAGTACTTTTGAATTAAAATAAAACAGAATAAAGGAAATTAAAAATGTTTAATCTGCATAGCGTTACCTCAACTGGCGTAGAAAAACTCACGCATTTGCGTTCGTAACTGGCGTTGAAAATTCACGCATGCGCAATGTGTTCTGATTGTTGACATGACAACCATTATCAACGGATGATTTAAATTATTTTTAGGTTAGTTGCATGTTTTTGTAATTAAATTGTATTTATGTTAGTTATATATTTTTTGTATACGCTTATAGTTTTAAGTACATCGTTTTTTAAGTAGTTTTTTTAACCTGTTTTCAACCGATTATTTTAAACGATTCGTTTTATTTCCTTAGCGTTTGATGCATTTAAAATTAAACATTGTTAATTAATCGTTCTGGTCATGATGAATCTGAGAATATTTTGTTGACAAATTCTTGAAATATTACATAAATTAGGAAAGATATTCTTTAGTTCCCATAAAGTTTAAACGCTCAGTGACTCTATTATCAGTAATCATATTCCAAAAAAATACTTTGTTTCAGTAAAAAATATTATTATATTAATTGCAGATTAATCCTTTCCACTTTAATTTGAAGTATAAATTCTACGGGAACTAACAGAAAATTAGAGAGATACATATTACGTTATGACTGAAGGCGTTTATAATATTATGAGTGAATTATATATCAAAATTTGAAGTTTTAAAATATTTTGATGAAGAAGCTATTAAAGTAGGAATTGCATAAAATATTTAATTATTAAAATTTAAACGAACATTAAGATTGGCGAACCGGCTGGTCGCCAAAGGCGGCTAGTTTTAACTATATTTTTCAACAATCTTTTTCGTACAAAATAAAAATAAAATTTAAGCTGCACGAGCACGTTTCGCATTCATGGGAAAAAATTGGCTTTTTTCAAAGTGTTGCCATCACATTGATTAAAGCTCCAATTAAAAATAAATTAAATAAACGAAATCTGCAAAAATATCATTTTCGGCACGTGTCTGTAGGAAATGAAACAAATATGAAATATTATTTTTTTAAAAATAAATTCAAGAAAAATTAGTTTATGACCTTTTATACTCTCTATATTATTAATCCAATAAATCAGTTTTATTTTAAGGCAAGTTTTGTTTAATATGAACAGGATATCCATTCAAATCAGGGCCACACAGCTAATTTGTAGACCTTTAGTAAGACACAGATCTGCTAAAATGGTCTAAATGGAAAATGATTATATTTTATGTAACTTGATTCAATAAATGCTCTAATAAATAACGAATTTTTGATTTTACATAAAACTTCTGCTGTAGAAATCACGAATAACAAAATGTTCTTGAAACACTAATATTTTAAATAAAAAGAGTTAATTTCCAATCAACTTAATCAATCACTTAAACTGACTGATTTATGAAAATTTGAATATCACTATTCAATAAAAAAAGGATAATTTTAGATTTTACATCGATCGTTTCAAAGAAAATACGCCAATCAGCGCGCAGGTTTCTCAAGATTAATTGGCCTAAAATTATGAAAATGTTGAGTTTTTCTAAATTTTTAACATTCAAAACTTCATAAATAAGTCTTAGTTGATCTTGGAAAATAAAAACATTCATTCATTTATTTAAAATTTGGTGTGTCCAGAATATTTCTCAGAATCTGATACCTTACTGCATTAAATTTAGATTTCATAATTTTTGAAATATGTTTATAGGCCGGAACAAAATATTTTTATTGATTTCATTTCAATCCTTTTGAAAGCAAAACTAAAAACTGAATTTTTTACTGAATCTGAGAAATTTTTGTTGAATTATTGTTTGAGATATTACAAAAATTATGATAAATATTTTGTAGTTCACATAAGACTTAAGCGATTCTGTTTGCAATATTCATATTCAATAATAATAATAATTAATAAATAACAATAAAGATGATAAATAAAATAAAACGCTTGGTTTTATTAAAAAATATCTTTATATTAATTGCAATTTCATCATTTCCACTTTAAATTAAAGTTGAAGTTTTACCGGAAATGACAACAAATTAGCAAAATATATATAGTAAATTGAACGAAACGATCTAAACAACAGTATAAGTTTGGTATGACTATCAAAATTTGAAGATTAAAAATGTTTTGTTTGAGAATCTATTAAGAGACCAGTTACTTAAAATATTTAATTGAAAATTGTAGCCAGCGGTAATACTGGCGAACCGGCTGGTCGCCAAAGGCGGCTAGTAATATATATAAATTACGTGTCACGTTGTTTGTCCGCGATGGACTCCTAAACTACTTAACCGATTTTACTCAAATTTGCACACCGTGTGCAGTTTGATCTAACTTAAAAGATAGGATAGCCCTTTTTTTGAATTTTTAATTAGAATTTTAATTATTAATTTAAAACTAACTTTTCCACCAAAAAAATCTTTTCATTTTCCCCACCGCCAAATGAGTACGGTTTCAGTTTTTTTTCCCAACAGTCACGAGGCTTGGCTTAAGATTTTTCGGCTGATTATTTGAAACGATTCTATTTATTTTCTTAATGTTTGATGCATTTAAAATTAAACATTGTTAATGAATCGATCTTTCAGATTCATTCTTAAGTACTTTTGAATTAAAATAAAACAGAATAAAGGAAATTAAAAATTTCTAATCTGCATAGCATTACCCCAACTGGCGTAGAAAAACTCACGTATTTGCCTTACAGTAACTGGCGTTGAAAATTCACGCATGCGCATTGTGTTCTGATTGTTGACATGACAACCATTATCAACGGATGATTTAATTTATTTTTAGGTTAGTTGCATGTTTTTGTAATTAAATTGTATTTATGTTAGTTATATATTTTTTGTATACGCTTATAGTTTTAAGTACATCGTTTTTTTAGTTTTTTTTAAACCTGTTTTCAACCGATTACTTTAAACGATTCGTTTTATTTTCTTAGTGTTTGATGCATTTAAAATTAAACATTGTTAATTAATCGTTCTGGTCATAATGAATCTGAGAATATTTTGTTGACAAATTCTTGAAATATTACATAAATTAGGAAAGATCTTCTTTAGTGTCCATAAAGTTTAAATGCTCAGTGACTGTTTTCAGTGATCATATTACAAAAAAATACTTTGTTTCAGTAAAAAATATTATTATATTAATTGCAGATTAATCCTTTCCATTTTAATTTATAGTATAAATTCTATGGGAACTAACAGAAAATTAGAGAGATACATATTACGTTATGACTGAAGGCGTTTATAATATTATGAGAGAATTATATGACTATCAAAATTTGAAGTTTTAAAATATTTTGATGAAGAAGTTATTAAAGTAGGAATTGCATAAAATAGTTAATTATTAAAATTTTAACGAACATTAAGATTGGCGAACCGGCTGGTCGCCAAAGGCGGCTAGTATATATATATATATATATATGTATATATATATATATATATATATATATATATATATATATATATATATATATATATATATATATATATATATAAATATATATATAACACTAACTTACATGTACAAAAATCATTCTTATTACAAATTGTCAAATGGCAACGGTCAATGAAAACAAATTGTTATACGTAAGTTTCAAACTGCTAATTATCAACACTTTTACTGTTGCACAATTCAATAATTCTCCGACAATTAATGAAGCAGCAAAACATCATTAGATATACTCAGAATAAAATTCGCTAAAAACTCTCTGCACTTAGAGGAAAGAAGTTGTAAACGAAATCAAGAAAAAAGCGCGAAAGTTTAATCTAGCGTTAAAACAGGCTTAACCATTTTAAGATGGGTAATCGCTATGACTTACCTATGGAAATTAATGATCATATCTTCCAAAACTATTATCTCACAAAAATGATATTTACACTATTTTAAAGCTAAAAAAATCGCCTTTTAAATAGTATCAATATATTTCTTTTTTTATTATTATTCTTAATAAGTATTTTAATGCATTACACAATTTGCAACAGTTAGTTTTTAATGTTATGGAATTCAAACGCATCCATCAATATATCCAATCGCATGCTTTTGCTAATGTTAAAATTGAAATTTCAAAATGCTTTATTTGGACATTAATTCCGAAATAGGAGCTTTTATTTCGTGTTATATGCACTTTGTAATTTAAATGCGTTATAATTTGTTTTGTCTTATTATTTAAGATTTTGGTTCTTATCAAATAACAAGGTGAAATTTTAAAAATGTACTCCACATTAATATTTAAGTCTAAAATGTCCATAATCTGGGCGAACAAGCTGGTTGCCAAAGACGGCTAATACTTATATAATTTACAAGTTTCATCTTTGAAACGGCGCTTAAGGGTTAAGTTTTCTATTGATAATCATTCTTAATTGAAAAAAACTACAGCCTTTTTTATAATCTTTGCTAAAACAGTCAGTTTTCTACAGAAATATGCAATTCTTTATTCGTGTTATGAATCAATAATTTTAAATATATTTATAATTGATTATTACTATTCTATAACAGAATAAAATATAATTGGGATCATTATTTTTTCATAAAATTTGATGATTTACGATCAGAGTTGATTATTTAGAGTTAATAATTTGCACAATCAAAAAAAGATCTGTGTGAAAAGTTTCAGTCAACGAAATTCGATCGAACCATTTCGCGATTCTGCCATGGAATGCTTAACCACTGGCACGAGGGCTGAATGTAAAAAGGTAAAATTTACAAATTATATGAAAAAAGGCATTTTTTTCAAGCACTAAATTGTCTGCAAAACGCGCCGCACGTATTATATAAAGTCCTGTTTTCCTTCGTTGAAAGTAAAACCTAATCAAAATAAAACTCTGATGAGTTTTCTGAGTACTTTTAATACTTAACTCATGCTTAATTTACTTAAATACTTAACTGAGTACTCATGTTCCTAAATAATGACAGTTACTATTATGATCTAGCTGTATATTCGCTACATTCATATTGCCAAATGACTCATCGAAGTGTAGATAAACTGCGCATGCACATTTAATGAGTGACTCATTTGACTCTAACTCATTGAAATCTTTAGTTTTCAAAAGATTTGAAGGGAATGATATTTTATTCTTAGATTAAATGAGTGCAAAAAGAAAGTTAATCTGTCGAGTAGAAGAAAAGAATTGTGTTGCACTCAAGGGTACAAATCTTGCATATTCTACAATACAAGAGGAAGCAGGATATTCGAAAATTCCTGATAAAAATGGCTTCCAGAATAGGATAACTTCATTAAAACAAGAAAAACAGTCAAAGTAGAATCTGCTGATCAGGTCGGGAACGATTGTTTGGGACCAAATTTGAAAACGCCATTTTCGAATGGATTGACGACAAAAGAACAAAGTCTTAGATTGATTGGTACAAGTATTTGCCTTTACAATAGTACATGGTAAGACGTAGCGTTTGAAGAATTCAAAGTTTCATGACATTGTATAGACGACTTCCATCAGCAATGGCGAATATCCAGCTAGACAATTATTACCTAGGCCAGCTTAGCTGAAAGGGGAACGTAACCAATTCAAGTAAAAAATTTATTTTCGTATTTGCCAAATAGATAAATTTGTAAAAAAAAAAAAAAAAAATGCAAAGTAAATAAATGTTAAAATATAGGTTATAAAATATAATAAGGGCGTAAGTTAGTTCACCAATGTTTTAGTGAACACAATAATGTAAAAATTCAAATAGCTAATTTATGAAATTAGGTTTATAATAATTATTAGCCACCCTTGGCGATCAGCTAGTTCGTCGTGTTTAGTTTCAATTCAATCTCTTATTCATAGCTTAGTTTTCATGATTCAAACAAAAATTTGTTTTTAAGTATCAAATTACGTCAAACATCAAAACCGAGCTATTTTAAAAGCCTTACACCAGTTCTGTTTATTGTGCTCATGAACAATCCTAATTTAGCTATTTGTTTTCCAATCATTAACTTTAGCAGTAGCTTCATTTTCTTAGTCTTCATTTAAACTATACAGCTATTAAACAAAATCATTCTTCCTTAGTTTACTATTTTGGAAGAAAATCCCGCAATTAGATATTTGACGGAGTAATGATTGGTTTGAATTTCAATGATGATGTATATACATCCTCTATAAGAACGAAATTTAGTGGAAATGTCAATGTGATCATGTCACAAAAATCATGAATCTGATCAAATTTTGGAGAAAGGCAAACATTCAAAATGCACACTCCGTTTTCTTCATTATATTAAGAACAAAATGTTCCACAATGTGTTAGTGTAAGAAAATGTTGAAAAGGAAACGTGCATAAATGTATGTATTGTTGAGGTTTCCGCCTAATTGACAAAAAATGTGTGCATTATAAATTATTCCTCTGAGTTTACAGAAATATGTGCATTATAGAGAAAGATGATCAGCCATAAATTAATGATGACTTTATTAAATGGGTGAAATGGGATATGTACAAGAACAGAATGGATCCGGAAGATATTTTTCTTTGCTACTCCGAAGATGAAGATGATTCATAAAATGGTTGCGTGTTGTCCATCCGGTTACCTGTAAATAAAAAAAACTGTCTCATTATTTTTAATTTAGAAGAAAGAGTTTTCTTCTTTTTTTATAAATCAAGATTATTAACCTATTTTTCAGCGTATAAATCATATTTAATAATAATAAATTTAATAAAACAGTTTTTAAAAACAATCATATTAATATACGATAAAAGAACATTTTATGAAGGCAAGATTTATAAGCTAACTTATTTTCTGCAAATAGCGTGATGCGAAAATCTTTTAAAACACTTTGCAGAATACCGAAATTACACCTAGAATACCAAACTTCGTCTTTAGTTATTTAATGAGCATTAGGTTTTCGAATTTTAATGAGATTTTTAATTAATTAAATATTAATCGATAACTACTTCAATGACTTTCGAGCCTATTACCGTATGAAACCCATTTTTAAATCGCTTTAAAATTTAAAACATTGGCTTTTCGAAGACATTACTGTTTTCCTCTAAATTTAATAAATCTTTAGATCTTTTTTAATTATATTTAAAACAATACTTTTCATGGTCTTAATTTCTGCATTTATATTCAGATAAGTTGCTGCGATATTAAATAAATTTTTTATGGGTTGTTATAATTTGGATCAAATTTTAAAAAGAAAGAATGATAAATAAATCAAACATAAAACAGAATCACACAATAGCGGTCGATAAGCCCGTAAATTATTTTAAATCACTTTTTCTATTCTTTTATTTATGGCATAACCTTTATGGACAAGTTTTAATTGTTACCCATCTGGCGAAAATTAAGTCTATGTTTTGAGGTGAATTAAACTCTCTATTTGAAGCATATTTCTTGATTTCATTTTCTCTCGCTTTTCATGATCCGGCGAACCATATTCAGAACATTTCTAATATTTTGCAATTCTATAAATTATTTCTGTGAAACTTTGAAGTCAATACAGCTTAAAAATCTTCAATATGTTTGTTGTTTCTTATGGCGCTTGCCATCGACAAGCCCGCTGTTACGAAGACAGCGATTTTAAGGCGGTGGGGGAGCGTCTCTTGTTTTTATAGTAGCGCCATCTGGAGCCAAGAGAACGACTTAGCTACAACCTTCGATATGTACGTTAGCATTTTATTTAGATAGATTAAAACAAGGTGTTCAGGAATGCACCTTAAGCAATGCGCTGCTACATTTCGACTCGTAGATTACCCACTAGACGACTGTTATTTTTATCAATAATAGTGAAAACATACCAGTTGGGCTCTCGTAGTATTCTAACTTACCTGTGATAGGCGGGCATGTGCTCGTGCTGGAAGTAGTAGAGTGGCTCATGGTCTCCATAGAAATCTTGCTCACCCGAGTAGCCATAAGGGTCTTCTGATGGGTATGAGTAGGGATTGTGGTGGTGATCCATCAGATGGTCCAGGAGGCTCTTCTCTGGGTAGAATCTGTAGTCATAGTGGGAGCTGTGACCGCTGAAATGACCGTATTTGTTGACGTGCAGTACGATTCCGCTATGTCCTGTAATTCCACCTGCGGAAGAGCCCACCACACATAGAAGGATCATCGCACACAGGAAAACCTGAAAATACCAATGGGGAATAATATTTAACCAAAAAGCCCTTCGCAAATTTAACTACAGGGGAAACCTCACATATCGAGCTTCTATAAATCGGAAAGATATGCATTTTCTGAATTATTGAACAATAATTTGCTATAAAAAAAATAAAATTTCTATATATTACATATAATATTTTCGAATAAAAATGATATGCGCCAACTGCAATCCTCTAGATTGACCTTGATTTCGTTTATAAAAAAAATATAAATTAAATAAAAAAAACCACTTTTATTGATTCTTGCTTCAATAGAAATTCTTAAATTCTTGGATGTGCGGACAAGAAAGCATTCAATATTTGACAGAGAATCATATGTTATTCTGAATTTCTGTGGTCCTATATATCCTAGGGACGGGAATTGTAATATTAAATAAGTTTTGCATTAAGATTTCTGTAGGATCCTCTACGTTCAGCTTAAATTACATATAAAATAAAACGTTGGTAAATATAAAATATCATACATATTTATAAAAGACATATATGATATCAACACTATTGGAAAACCGTCGTTATTTATGAATTTTTAAAATTAAATTTAATAGGTAACAATTTAAAGTGTTCTTTAATCCTAAAAATTAACTATTTTTTTAGTATGAAATCAATGAAAATTTGATATATGTATTTCTACATATCGAATTCTAATCAGAAATCTTCCCGTTTGATTTATATATAGATCGGCAGTATAACATAAAATTTTTTTTTGAAATTTTAGAAATAGATCATTTTTATTTCATACAAAGGATGGCTTGTTTAATCTCCCTGAAATGACAATATCTTAATCAAATCTACAACTTCTGGATATTATTTTTTTAAATCTGCAAAAAGTCTTTGCAATAATAATATGCCTTGCCAATAAATGAAATATACCTATAAATAATTTATTTATGCAAAATTCTTTCACAATCTAGGGAAAACAGTTTCAGAGAATCAGCTAAAAATAAAATACACCTGAAGCAATTTAGTTTTGTGTAGCACTTATAATATACCATTTTTAAGTAACATGAAACGGTTTCAGGATGGGTTTCATATTTAAACCATGATAAAATGACAAGAGGATACATGAGTCGATTATCCCTTTTCAAACTTACACACCATATTAGCTATAGGAGATTTGACCTCCAGGAATATTACGTGACCATATAAGATGATGGAATTGGGTCTTTTAAAACTTTGAGAATAGACCTTGGTCCTGCATAGCCTTATCCCTCTGGATTAATTATAATGTGGATTTAATTTTTCAGTAAATGCTAAAAATGTATGTAATCCAATATAAATGTTCTTAGATTATATGAATTAAAATAATGGAAATTTTCTACAGCTGGTAATCTGTTTATTAACAAAAGAATTTTTTAAATCATAATTTACGCCAATTATGCCATAACTTATTATTATTATTTTAAATTTCAAATGTCAACGAAACTGGTCAATGAAAAATTACATTGATCCTGAAGATAGTTTGTACCTCCGAATATTATTGTACCAACACAGAGGTGATTACTACATATAAATAGACTATTAAAAAATTGCCGCATAGACTGTTTACTTAAATGAGTGTCATGTTTTAAATAAACATGAATGCTTCTTTGAAATGAACATCATAATTTTTAAACCCTAGTCATATGACCAAAAATGATACTCAAGTAGGCATACTCTTCTCCATATTACCACGCCTCTCTAACGAAAAGACGAATACTAAGGATAAAAAATAGAATGGCAAGAAATTACTCAAAATTAATCCTACAATTAGCTTAAAAGTATTAAAGCATTTTACATTTCTCTCTTCAAACTCCAGTATTAAAAAATATCTAGGAGATTTTGTTTCCTCTCAGTTCTAAGCGTAAAAAAGCCTTTGCTCAATTTTTTTATTTATCAATGCATCCTACTAATATTATTAAAACTATTAAAAACATATTTTACTTACTTTTATGATGTAAAGATATTTTTAACTTATGATATCAGACGGATAAAAATATATTTGAAGCTGAAAAAGATTTTCAATTAAGAATTGAAATTTAGTCTACTTAGCAATTTTTTCAGCTAAATCAATATCCATATAGCATATAAAATATACCGAAATATAGGCATGACGTAAATAAATTTCAAAAGTTTTCATCGGTGTTCAATCTCAAGATATTCAGCCTTCAATGAATGAAGACTTTCCACAAAATATAAATGACTTTCTGTCGATCCAAAATCAGTGCGATATGGCAATTTACTTCTCCACAGTGGCAATAGCTTCTACCAATGATATGGCAGTTAAGAGCATTTTCCACATGGAAAGACAAATATAAAATGAAAAACTTCAAGCTGTTAAAAAATATTATTAACTAATCGAATTAGCATTGAAAGACTACAAGTAAATGCTAGTCAGAAATTGATTTCAAGAAAAAATTAAAATAAAGATACGATTCCATCAAAGAAATAGAGAAGGAAAATTAAATTATTCATGATTTATATCCAAAGGGGATCAACAGTGCTGCATTTTGTTAAGAGCATTTTCAGTCTTGTTATCGTTTAAGTGTTTAAGATCCTGATCTAATGTAAAAACATGAATATATTTAAAAATAAATTTTTAAGAAGGTAAGTATTTATAAGAAAAAAAAATTTAGCTGACGTAATGGGACAAAGAGAAAACGGAATGTCGTCCTTTATTCTAAATTTGTATTTTGTTTGAATTAGAAAATTCTGTAATCCGATTATGATAGTTTGCCATTTATTTAAGAATGGGTTTATTTTTATTTTTAGATGAATAGGGAAACGAGCGAATAATCTCTTCAAACAAGCCTTTCTTCCCTTTTCCGGTTCACGTCGTGTAACACGTTCTCCATTTTTATATTCTTTTATTTAACTTGACATTTTCATCCTCGTAAAGATCGGGTTTTGCAATCGATATTTTTATTCACTTCTTGATGTCTTGAAAATCTGGAATTTTGTCCGGTTGTGTGGTTTCGGCAATAATCTAATCTTCTAATTTCATTAATGATTTTGTTATTAGTAGATGTACCCGTATAGATGGACTGTTATTTTGTTAACAACATCTCAGATCTGATTATTAGATTAGCTAACGAAAGTTATAGAAGCAAATCTTGTGCACAGTGGCAAAGTATTTAAGAAATTTCAAAATATATTTTGTGCGGCACATTTTTGATCTAAATATGTAGTAACTTTAAAAGTAAACAATAAAGTAACGGGAACTTACGAATTAAAACCACTCAAGAACAAAAATCGAAATTAATCATTAAAAATGGATCGAAATAAATAGTGATCTAGTAGAACCAAATACAAAAAAAAATTAAATTGCAGAAAGAAAATATTAGTAATAATTCCAAATGGTTTGCGAGGATCTAATAAAAGGAATAAGCATTAATATAAAAGAATAAAAAATACAGACCTCGGCTCATTAACTTTTGTTACAATTCATCATAGAATAATGTAACTAAAACGTGAAGTTTACGATTCCATAACTAATTTTTAATCAAGTTTAATTTTATTCGCATACCAATAAATCAGTCATTTTAAACTTTAAAAAAACTCTCTGAATTGCTTGACGCCAAAATAGAAGTTAACATTTCTGCATTTGATAATAATGCAGATTAAAAAAGCTGGGATATTTTTAAATTCCTCCCAATGTTACTTATTTCTCTGATTTATTTTATTATAGATTTTTTAGAATTTACTTATTAGCTAATTGATTAATTGCGTTTAAATTTTGCTTTTCTATGTCCAGGTACAACATAAAATATACGATAAAAAGTATTTATAAGACAATTAAATAGAATAAAATTGTTGAAATTTGACTAGCTCTGAACTATTTCGTACGAATACAAGACATTGCGAAACGTCTTGTACTTCGAAAAAGAAAGCTGAACATGTAAATTCCCTGTCTTGGAACTTCTATTTCTACAGTTTCGATCCCAAATTTCTAACAGATCTTTAATATTAATTACAGACCTGATACAGAATTTCATTTGCAGCATTCATATACTCGCAAATACTGATTGGCAGATGTTCAATACTCTGATGGATTAGATCCAAAATTTTGATATACAGGGTAAATTTGATACACAGGTAAAAATACTAAATATAAAATAAAATTTTAATCGCCAAGATATTTTAAGAAGTAATTTACTTCTATAAACACCCATCCTTCAAGTATTAGTTTAAAAAAAAAAACATTGTTCAGGAAACGTGGAAATTCCTGATTGGTGAAAGTGAAACGCCGAATATTTCGGAAGCTTCCAAAGGAAAATAATCTCTGTAATAACAGTTAAGATCTCATTAAAAGGACATCAAAAGTCTTTCAGACGAAACCGGTTCTATTAATATCCTTCCAGTTTCAATTTCCATTCAGAAAAAAAGCATCATTTTTGGACATTAATGAGATCGAATTAAATGTGGGTTTTTTTTTATCAAAATGGCGCTGACAAGTGAAAGATAAGTGGCTAAATCTCCTAAAAATGTTCTTACTTCTCTAATGACAAATACAAGTATAATGACGCGGAAAATTTACATGCTCAACCTATGAGGATGTAATCTTGTTCCGTTCCTTCACAATGCTCTGTTGGTTGCCATGGTGAGACCAACTGTTATCACCATGATGGAGATATGTTTCTATGGAAACGTACGTTTAGGCGGCAACTTGAATGCAAAAGAGCGAAAATTGCGTACGGCAGAGAGAATGTTTTTCATAACATTAACCTGGATGACGGCTTTCAAGTAATCGCATTTCAGGAAGTGTATTGAATAATTTTTGGTAGAATAAATCCACCAAGAAAGGGGGGGGGGAATGTGCACTATATTTTAGATTCAAAATGCAGGTTAGCTGATTTATAAGTGGCACTGTAAGTGACCAAAGCTCAAGGAAGGAAAGAAAAAAATAACTTATATTCTAATGCAATTTCAGAGCAGAATGGTGTTGCATACTGAATTCTCACCAGGATAACTCCCGATACTTTTCTAATATGATATACTTACTTTCTCGTTTACAAAGTATAGAGATCGTCAAAAAAATCCGAAATCGATATTTTGACGAATCTTTATATTTTAGATCTCTCCGAGTTCAAAAAACCAATTTTTGCATTATATCTGTTAATCTGTGACAAGGATAACTCAAAAACATTTTGAGCTGGACGGATGAAATGTGACTACACTATATGGGTGGATTTCTACAAAATTCTGCGGAAAGTCTGTTCAGAGGAAGTCTGTCTGTCAGGCTGTTCGAACATAAGTTAACACGATAACTACAAAATGAAGAGAGCTAGACGGATAAAAATCTGGTAAACAGATTTAAACATCTAGAGTATAGACACCTATGACATTTTGAGTCAACATCCAACTAGGGGTTGACTGTCTGTCTGTCTGTATTTTCAAAAGCATGTAAACACTATAATGCAAAAATGCAGTGATTCAAAAATACCGAATTTATGTGATTTTGTGACCACAAATTTTAGTTTCAACTGGTTATGTAAAACGCGTCTAAAAAGACAAATTATACTATTAACAGCATGACAGGGATTAACCGCCAAAAAATTCGCCAAGTACACTCGATAGATTTAGTAAAAAAAGCGAACTTCACGCAAAAGGTAAATATTTGGTAATTTTATAACTTTATCACGTCTGTATCTTGCAGGGCATTCTCTGAGATAACGCCTTTATTAGGCACATTATTTAAAGTGTAAAGAGACTGACCACTGTCACTAGTTTTACTTGCAGTTATTCGATTAGATTTCTAAGAGTTGATATATATATATATATAAGCGCTATTTTACACACACACAAAACATTTTTTTATAAGTATGAAAGTTTTTTTTTATCTGCTCTCAAGCTGGCAATGTATTATAGCGCCATATCGGACCCGATTTCAACATCGTAAAAGTGAGTGCGATTTCAAAAATATAGGTATAATGACAGATAAACTGTAAAATGAATGCTGTAATATATCAGATGGTTTCGAATAATATATTAAACTATGAGTGCTTTCACGTTTTTTTTATTTCAATTATTATTTCATACGTAGATAATATTAAAAAATATTCATCTGTCATCAATATGTGATTTGTATCTTAATGTTTACACTGAAAAAACACGATTTAAAAAATACTGCCGGGTGAAGCTCTGTCTTCCATATATTGTTATTAAAATGATTCAAATCTCCTGATTTATATGCTAACCTAAGACTTCAATGCTATTTAATAAATTTAAAAAATGTGCGGATCTGTTGGGGTGGGAGAAAAGGAGAGTAAGGAGAAAAAAATTAGAAAAAAAAATATACATGTCAAGATGTCCAGGCAAAAGTATGTATACATGTCCAGGCAAAAGTAAAGGTCGGAAACACCAGATAGATCTAGATGGATAAATTTGATACACTATTTTATCATAAAATCGCAAATCAGTGAGTTAATATAATAGAGAATATTTTGTACATCGGTCTTTGTGTTTGTGGATATGTGAACGATATAACTAAGAAATGCTATTAGCATGATTTTTAAAATTTAACTGATAATCTTGGTATCAAAATTATAAAATCAAATCAAATTTTGCTATGACTTTCTCTGTTGGAATGAAATTTTACACACGATATTGAGATATTTTGTAATAAATTTTTATTTATTTTCTAGGTATTTTACTTTTAAGTTTGCTCGAATCTGCAAGAATTATAAATTATATTTTATTTTCATAACAAAAAGATTTTAACACGAGAACAGCTGCCTTCAGTTTTTAAAACTGAAATGAAATAGAACTTGTATGGGCGTAATAGTTCGAAGAAAATATTATTATTTAAGGGAGATTTCAATTGAATGAATATGAAATATCCATGCATTATAGCAAAAATGCTTGCTTACATTCATGTACTTCAAGTTCGTTTATAAGAAATATTTGTATCGTTAAAATATTCAACCTCCAAATTTTGATAAATTTCTAGACGCTTCACACTTCCCCTGAGTCCGAGATTAACCTTTTTTGAAATTATGTTCACCTGTGAAGGTGACAATCCAACAATCTAGACGAATGAAATTTGGTATGGTTTTTTTTATATCAAAAATACATATTGCGATTCCTTTCTGTTGAAAAAATTAGAGGTAACTTTGTCCCTCTTTCCATTTCTTCTTTACTGAAAAACGTAGCAATCTACTTAATAAAATTCCGATATCCATTCAAATTGTAAATCTGTCAAAGATTAGATCTAAGTGGTCAAACCAAAATTGACCAAGGTGCATACTCGATGTCTATTATTGTATTACGAAGCATAGTAAGTGTGTCATATTGTGTCATACTTACTATAAACGTATGTAATGAAAAGAGGGGATGTTTATATTTAACAATAAAGTAAACATGGATTACTTGCGGAGTGAATTAAAATAAAATACTACGATCAAAAACGACACGAAATTCACATAAAAAAAATTGAACGAAAAAATATCAAATAGGGCAAATATCAAGGTGAAAGAATGACGAAGAATTCTGGAAATGTGCTAATGCTTCCACGTCTCACCCCTTAGTGAGATAGAATCGTCGAAAAGTAGTCGTCTCAGGATACTGAAACGAACAGAATGTGAGCAGGATCATTCTAAAATGCAACGAGTAAGTTATGTGAAATTTAGTATAGAGTTTTATAAATAAAACGCGAAGACTTTAAAACAGGCTTGTAAAATGAAATTTGACATGTGATCTTGGTTTCGCTTCCTCTTTACCATGCTATGATTTTTTCAAGAAATTGAGCCATATTGCAAACAGGACAAAAGAAGGACCTTCCCATGGGTTCCCTTTCATTTTTTCTTAAGTTTTGTATAAGGGTTTTCGAAATTAGGGAGTCTTTTTTTATGTTTCTGGCATTAAAAAATGAATAACATTTTTTTAGGGAAAAAAAATAATTTATTGCAATTACTTTCATAACGTACATTTTATATTTCGATATGAAAATTTCAAAGTGTAATTAATCCATATAAGATACAAATATATAAAATTTCGCTTCATTTTTGAAAAATTATCTCATATAAATCATAATACAATGGCTTAAAATATTTAGTAATATTGTATTTTAGTTACAATTTCGTTTATTTTTAGATTTTCTTGTCATGGTTCATTTCTGTAAAAGGCAAAAATATAATTATAAATTTGAAAAGGAATAAAATTTTTCTATGCAACGAAGACGATCCTAGTCTTTCACCTGCTTTTATTAAACTGCAATTTTCTGATAAATTAATTTATAAAACAATAATAAATAAATAAATAATATTTTTTTTTAACTTTGTACCCAAAATCGAGGAAATTTTAATTAACAATTTTAACAAACCAAAAAAGGTACCTGCATTTTGTTTAAAATATGAAGAAAAGATTTCATTTCTCTTTAAAATAGCTTCAAATTATTCAAGATCTATCAAGATCAACATAGCGAAGTTATATTTGTTGTCAGATGAGAAATATTTTCTACTAAAACCAATATAGGGTCTTCTTTAAGAAATACTCAATATTTTTTTTTAATTTTATATCATAAATATTTTTATATAAATTTTATAATGACATATTAATAAAATTTCATAAGTTGCATATGTTAAAATTATTTAATTAGAAAAATCTTATTCTGTTACTTTCTAAACCTATTTTCTCTACGGAGTGACAATTCGATTTTGAAATCCTCTAATCAAAAAATTCCAAATCTACGGAAAATTCAACTTAAAAATCTATAATTAACAAATAAAAAAATAAAAACAAAAAAAATCATGATGAAAACAAAAAAGATCATTTAAACCTTCCAGTACTTTTGCATATTTAGAAAGGAATGTGAAATCTAAATTTTACCAATATTTTTCAATTTAAAACATGAAGCAATAAAAAAAGTAAGTTGCCAGTGTATATATTTTTTGCTTTCTTTGTTATAGACATCTCCATAAATATAAAAATTTGAAAAATGAAAAAATATTTAAATTATTTATTTGTAAAAAATTGGTTTCAATAAAGTTTCTCATGTTTCTTATCAATGCAATAATGATCTAATTTTAATTCATATTATTGAAAGATTCCAAATCCAAAAAAAAAAATCTAAAAATCATAAAGAAATCAGAAATTTTGTTAATTTCTAATGTTTTTCAAAAAAAAAAATGATTTCCTAAATAAGTTCAACGAAAAATATAAATTTTAGCTCACAAAATAATATTTGAAAAAAAAAATAAGAACCACGATCACTTACACAATATCGTCTGCTGCTCAGCGAAGTCATGTTTGCTACCAGTTAAGGAGAGAGAAACCTTTTTACTCCGAGAAAACGGCAGGTGTCTCTCTTTATAAGAGTCGGCGGAGGAGGAGTGGAGTGGGAGTGGCAGAAATTATTCTCGATGTTCGTGATGGATTATTTTCCAAACTTTCCCTTTTGTGCGACTCCCTGTTTTTGGCGCGATTGTTGTGGGTGTCAGGGCTGGGTGATTCCGAAAGGAAAAGAACGAGCGCCCACTTAGCCGGATCGGCCAGTCGTGACGGACAGTTCTTATTCAATGTGTTACAAAAATAATGATACCGAATCGAGAATCTTTGTTTCATTACGGTTTTCCAGATCGTGGAATACGTTTCTCATTCTAATCATAATTATTTAAAAATTAATAACTGAATATGTATAAACATCGCTACACCTTTTCAAAAACATTTATGAAAATAAAAAAAAATAATATTAAAAAAATAATAAATAATAATATATATAAAATATAATAAAATATATAGGTATAGTCAGAAATATTTATTAGCTTAATATTCAACGATAATTAAAGTGAAGATAATAAAAAAATAAGTATACAAAAAAAACTAACCGTTTTTTTTATTTTAATAATTATTGATTTTTTATCTTTAATTTGTAATTCATTACTATGGAATTTACAATAAATATACTTTTTCTCACATTGATTATCAAGACCCTTAAACATTTATTTATATTAACTAACTGTTAATTAAGTTCAAAATATATTAGAATAGTATATATTGTTATTGAGACTACCAAGTATATGAAATTTAAAAACTCAGTAACAGATATGGAAGCGAGGAAAAAATCATTTGAGGTATTCTTTTCAAAAACACTACACAAATCAAGTGATAAATAATAAACCTATACATAGAAACTTCTAGAAATTCCTTTATCGGTGTGTTAAAGAAGAAGAAGCGGTCAAAAGAAAAACTGTGAATCCATGAAACTCAAGAAAATTCTATCCATATTCTACACAATCATATAAATTTCACCCTGAAGAAAAATATCTTCTATTGATATTCTAGATTTCTTAGAATAAATATTTTTGTTCCTAATCAATATATTTGACATTTTATAAAAAAAGTTAAATATTTGTACCAATAATCCTATTCTAAGAGTAAATTCTTAATTCATGTTCTTTATAATACTTTTAATTTCTTACTTTAAGATTTTTTTATTCAAAATTATTATTGGGCCCAAATAAAAGCGTGAGATTTTGATTGAAATATTCTAAAAAAATTGAAATTTTATCATATTATGATATATAGGAATTTTCAATTAATATTCAAGAATTTCTTCCGTATGATTACAAAAAGTATCTTTATTTCTTTACAATAATGTTTGATTTTAGATAAAAACATATTATTTCCTCTTTTCTACTACTCTAATAAAACCGCCATTAATTTTTTTTATCTTTCTTTAATTTATTTCAAAGTTACAAATATTATAGAATATAATAATTCGAAAATTACTTTCTAACTGAAGCTGCTTCAAAGAAATCAGTATTTAACTTGAATAATTTATTAATTGATAATTAAATGTTCTAAAATTATTAAAAATTTCTAAGCCAATAATTGTATAAAATTTTAGAATTCTAATACAAGAGGAAGTGACTGAAAAAGGAATTGATTGCAATATTCCATGTTTACAGACATGGAAATTGCTAAGTATTTAAAAAGTACAATTAATAATTAACAGTTGATGAATTTGAAAATTTTCAGAGTATTCATTCATTTTCTTTAATTATTGATTCAAATATAAAAGTTATAAGCTCAACTGTTATTTGAATATTCAGGAATAAAACCGCAGATGATTTCATTGTATAATTGATGTAAATCAATGAATTTATATAAATCTTCTTTACAGTAAAGAAGATTTATTAAATTGTCGGAGGAAAAATGATAAAAGTATTTGAAAAAAATTGAAATGATAGTTCAAAAGAAAATCATCTTTCTCCAAAAAAAAGCAGAGCTGCATTCATTTTTTTCACGAAATACAAAAGTTTTTTTCAAAATGCAATTGTCTCACGAATTTAAAAGCAGATAACTGTATTTCATCAAAAATCTATGGAAATCATACAAAAAAATCAGGGAAATCTGGAAAATTAAATTGAATTAGAATTTCAATCCATTTTTATTATACAAAAGAAAGCTTTTCCTACAGCACCTGGGATACTTTGTTTGTAATTGGAAATTGTGTCACACCGTCATCGAAAATTCAAACATGTCTCTAACATTAATCTCATGTTACTGTCACTGTCAAATATTACTCTTTTAAAAAAAACTGTCAGCTTCACTTACGTATAAATAATAGTCATTTGCCTTCCTAAACAAACCAATGGGAGTGGTCTCTTCAAAACTTTTTCGCATACTCTCTAATAAAGGTGAACGCCTTGCAGGGTATTGGCGTACAATAGTTACGAAACATTTATCTTTGGGGTAAATTGAGTATTTTTTCTGAATCTATCATATGATTATTAGTATCCGAAAATCGAATTTGTATTTTAGATGCTTTTTCCAAACCGACCGAAACAAAAATTTAACACAAAACTAGAAATGTATTCCCAGAATCCATATACTAAATTAGATATATATTAAATCATCGCGTCTTTGAGTTATCACGTTTTCATGTTTCTGAAAGAACAGACGGAAAGACGGTCAACTCCTTGTTGGATTTGGCTCAAAATTTGAAAAGTGTCTAGATTATAGATGTTAGTTATATGTATCGAATTTTATCTAGCTAGCTCTCTTCGTTTTGAAGTTATCCTGTTAAATTATATTCGAAACGCAGAACAGACAGACTTCTTCTTAGCGGAGTTTGTTCAAAATTTGATAGAAATTTACAAAGTTGATATAAAGACAGAATACTGAATTCCATTCGTCTAGCTCAAAACGTTTTTTTAGTTATCTTTGTCACAGAGAGACAGATGGACATTTTCCAACAATGTGTTTTTCGAACTCAGGAAAATCTGGTGGAGATTCGTCAAAATCACGAATTTTTTGACGATTACAAAGCTTTCTTCATACATCATACAGAGAAAGTAAAAAAAAACTGAATGTAGATTTTTAGTCTTTTTCTTCATCGATTGGGCCCCAATTGTGACAGAGAATTATTATTCTATTGAAAATATTTATATTACAGATTTAATTTGCCAAGCCTTTTGGCTGTTTTAAGTAATTGTGTTCTCGTATAATTATGCAGACTGACATTCGAAAATGTTTGCCTGTATATTTTTTATTTATTTTCTTAGTTTATGCATCTTTATTAACTTATTAATTTATTTATTTTTTCGTTTTCATAACTTTACTTCCATTCTGTTTTTTTCAAAATTTAATGCTTTATGTGACACGTATTGTACGTTATGCTACTTTAATCCCTTTACCTTGTTATATATATATATATATATATATATATATATATATATATATATATATATATCCATTTTTATGTCTTTTATATCAACATGTGTTTATATCTTTTAGGGAAGGTATCTTCTTTTACCTCTAAATTCTAAATTTGTTATCTAATTATCTAATTAATGGGATTTTTAATCATTGTTAACGCCGCTGTTGGCACACATCATATAATCAATAAAATAAAATAAGGTTCAAAAATAGGAAGTTCAATCATTTTACAAATCGGGTTTATTCCCTAGTATACTAAATAGTTCCTTTTTTCTAGATTCTAAGTACAAATATAATAAAATAAAACTGAAAAGGAAAATTTGATTATGATTTAACCAAAAAAATATGAAAATATGTACGGATTTTTTATTTCGTGGCTTTTAACAATCAAAGAAATAAACAACAAAGTATTTGATGGAAAAGGAAGATGATTTGAATTTCATTTCAAACTATGCGTTATTTTTGTAACTTGAGCATAAACATATTTTTAAAAATTGCCAAAATAAAGAAAAGAAATTATGCATCAATTATTATCAAAAATAATTTTTACCGGGGTTATGTATAATTTAAAACAATTTTTGGAATTTTGAAAAAGAGAAAAAATTATTTTTGCTCAGTAATATTCTCAGATGCTATCGAGAATATTACCATGTCAAATTTCTTATTAAAATACAAAAAAATACCTACTCCGTGTAGTAGTACGTATTTTTCAAGTAGTTTTATAGTTTTAAAGTAGCTTAACAATCTGTTTTGCAAAGCGCTTGCATTAATATTGTTTTTAATTATTTGTATATTAATATTTTTTATTTCGTAATATGAAATAATATTCATGTTTTTTTATTATTTGTATTAATTTCATATTTCGCTCAATCACTTATTTGCTGTATTTTGCGTAAGCTATTTTTTAAATGTATTTAAAAAGGAAATGTGTAATCAGATGCTACGACCATCCTAACTTATCTCACAGTAGCAATTACTTAGATCTATAATTATAAGCATCCCTTGAGTTACCAACCTTTTCTAATGTCAAAAATAAGAAAAGCAACTGCAAAGGTCAAAGCTCTGGATCTTCTTTTGTAACATTGCATTCAGAAAATTAGATTCTTTTCAATACACACTTTACACTCCAAAGGTCAACCATCTGCTACTTCTTGTTTAGAAGAACTGTTTATTGTTTTGACTAAAAAGATAACATCGCTTGCCTAGTAAAAGGAAAAACATTCAGTTTGTAAAATTGGAAACAGATGTTTAGAATTTCCAATACTTCCTTGTTAGAACACAGAAGAGAACTTATTTTAACATACGCTGAGTCTTGTTTGAATAAGTGTTCTTAAGGACAGATAGTGTCTAAAAAAATAAGGTTTTTTTATAGGATCACACCAATATAGTTTCATATTAATGAATTTTTCAGTCGAGCTTCTTTATGCTCGCCGAATTTTTCATGCAATGAAAAAGCGCGTGAAATGAATGAGCTATGTAAAGACCTGGATGAGTTAATTTTATGAGATATGTTAGATGCCTTGAGATTAGAAATTGTGAATGAAAAGATACATTAATTGTTTAATTTGAATAATTAATTGATACAATTATTGAAATACAATTTAAATATAATATTAAAGATATAAATATTTTCTGCGATCTCTATTTACAAAGAATTCGGTCTAATTTTTTGAATAACGCTAACTTTTGTAATTCACTTTATGAAGAAAAATAAAGAAAATAGGGTATTTTCAGAAGCTTTTTACTAATAGTAGTTGGCTTGTACCTATTTTTTTAACTATTATTATCACAAGATTATTTTTCGCACAAAATTAATATATAATTATTATTATCATTATTATTATTCTAATAACTCATGTTTTTGAACATTTAGATTCGCAAATATTATGTTTTAACTACAAACACACACAAAAAAAGAAGGATATTTGAACAAAATTTATTTTTTTGAGAATAAAGTTTCTTCAGATTTCTCTGTTAAGGTATTTTATTGGATATTTATAGAGAAAGGCCATTTTTGTGATTCTTAAACATACATATAAAAATAACATACGATAAATGTGAAGTATTTTTTTTTAATATTTTACAGTTTTTAAATACAGCTAATATGATCGTCTTAAATAATATAGACAGAAAAAAAAATAGAGAAACTAAAACAGAAAGTGTGTGGGGGGGGGGGGTATTGTTGTTGTTGCTACTATAACTTTAACATTACCCAAGTAAAAAAACTAACCTAAAATATGCTTATAAATTTAATTGTCCTTTTCAATAAATAACTGAATTATCTCGAAAGAACAGGCAGAATGTAAAAAAGCTATTGTGAAGTCCATGCTACTTTACAAAGGCTAAAGGAAACGTCTTTTGAAACCTGTTAAAACTGAGTTACTTAGATTATATATTGAATTCTAAATTGAGTAGAAATGAAAACTTCTGCCAACTAGAAGTTTTTATATGTTGGATATTATACTAAACAAACTGTAGAAAGTTTTTCAAAATTAGTAATCATAACTTTACATAAAATGCTATACAATTTTTATTACAATTTCGAAGATTGATAAAAAAAGTAGTAAAATAAGCTATTAATCATTAATTAAAATATTCACTAATGTAGGAAAATTGACTAAACTAAATCTAAGCAAGAAGGCATCGATTTTAATAAACTTTACTTCATTTTGTTCAAATGTGTAATTTTTCTAATATTTATTCCAGCAGTTTATTTTCATTTTAATATAATTTTATTAATCAAAATGATATTTTTACATATGCTTAAAAATATTTATAATATTTTAGTAATAGCGGAGAATTTTTATTGCATGTTTTCTATACCTTTCTGTACACATAAAAATTCGATATATATATATATATATATTACTTAATTTCCAAGTTTCCAATTTTTAATTAATTAATTCAATACGCGCCCATTAAAACTGCTCACTTCAGCATTTTCTCACACTCCGTGTGAAGGGATAAAAATTCTTAATGCTTATCATATTATTTTAAAGATGCCTAAATCCACACATGTCGAAGAAATCCCTGTCAAAATCTCATAGTAAAAACCACTGAAGGAAAAAATTTCGTTTTCGTTTGCGTTTCTGCTCCTGTATTGCGATATAAACGGATATCCTGCGCATAATATACTTCCCACGATGCTATATTATGTTATATATTAAGCCCCGCAACTGCTATATATATATATTCAATAGTAGATATATCATAGTTTAGTAGATATTCAAATATATATATATAGTAGACATTAAATTTTCAACACCAATATAAATTATTACAAATTTTCTTCTTTTTTTTCCATTTTATTTCGTGGTTCTTAAGCACTTTCGGAATTCAATGTCTATTTCTTTGCATTGAGACGAAAGCAGGAACTCTTCCTTTCACCGTGAATCGAACGATAATTAATCACCCCATCAAATAGAGTAATCTCTTATTACATTGGAATTAACTTTAAGAATTCCACAATGCATTCGACATGCCTTCCCCGAAGGGAGTCTATTTTAAACTTTGAGAACTGGAAATACAACTGGAAATTAGATTCAGCAAATTTATGATCAGATTCGGAGGAATTACAGTATTCTAAAATAGTTAAATGTAAGTAGTTAAATAACTTCCTCTTATGAAATGATATGAATAATTCATTAAATCGAAGGAAAAAATTGCTTTTCATCCATAAATGATTCTATGATAACTGAATGATGAAGAATTTTATTCAAAAATGAAAGATATAGAATCGATAACGAAAAGCAAATTTCCATAATGATTCGGAAATTTATTTATTTGGAGTTAGGCTAATTTAAGCTATATTGGCTTCTGTGAAGGATTTAGACATTTTCATTTTGTGCTTCTAGAAAGTTCACTTTATAAGACCTCTCTTCTAACAAAATGAAAAATTCAATTTCACATTTTAGCGTATTTTTGACTTAATCGATGTGTTAATGGTTTAAATCATTTTTTATTCTATTATGAAAATGACTAAACTCTCTGGCATCTATGTTTCTAAACAATATTACTTAAACAGACGATAAATTTTTAAAAATACTTTAAAAACTACATGATTAAACATAAGGAAAGATATAAGTATTAATATTCTAACGTTTTATAATTAATAGAATTTGTATATTTTATAAATTAAATTATTTGAGCGCCTCGTTTAATAACATCTATATACTTTTCTTGACTGCGTCCGTTTTAGCTCAACAACTCTAGGCAGATGCCGAGCTAAAAATCCGCCAATGCGGATATTCATACACTTGAACCGACATTTATATATCTTTAAAAACAATTCTTATTAGCATCTATAAAATTTTGTAAATTATACGTACGCTGTAGAAATAAGAATTATCGTATAGATTTTCATTTTGTTCATATTTTATTTACAAATGCTGTGAAGATAAAAAAAGTTTTACTGACTATAAAAGAAAATATCTTTTACGATTAATTAATATCTATGCTTACATAGGTGAAAAATACATCATCTTACGTTTTGCAGCCAGTTCTAGCGTATGAATATATTCTAAGTACTTTAAATCATTTTGTTTATTTGTTCCTGAACTGTTACTTGTTATTCCACAGAGTATCCATAATTAAATCACACTATTTAAAAAATTATTTACCGACGAAAATATTGTTTAGAAAATTACGAAATTTTGTATAAGACGTATTGAAGGAAAGGATGGAATTTGCTAGAGTGAATAAAAAAATTAGCTTAGTTTTTTTTTAATGAATACGACAGCTTCTACCTTTACTTTTCACCAGCCTTTTATTCATAGATCACTCTACCATAATAACTCATTAAATTATATAATCTCTAAAGTGAACTGTAAACTTTATTTAAAACTCTTAAAATCTCACATCTCACACTTTTGGTCACACTTTCAACAGCAATTGTCATCGAGTACATTTGAGGTCAGAATTCTCAACTAAAACATACTAAAAACAACCACTTTTACAGTTAAACAAAAGCAAAATACATTCAAACAGGGGAAGGTATTTCGATGTAAATATTCGAATTCCTCATAAAATTTATCTTCGAATGTACGAATAATTGCGAAACACGCAGTCTCTTAACGAGGTGTCGTTCGATAATTGCACTCGATCAAAAATTTCTTCGAAAATTAATATTAGAAAAAAAGTACGTAAGCGAACGAAGATGGTCGAATAAAGACACACATTTTTGTGCAAGTCAAGCAATAGATATTGTAAAATTTAGAAACTAGCGATTTTATAATAACTATAACGCGAAGATTTTGTTTTCAGTGGGCTCTTTATTGCTGATCAGAATATCGTTACTATATCGATATTTAATAAATTGTTTTACCAAACGAAAATCCCACATAAGTTGCTTTGCGAAAACATCGGACATTGAAGGGAGAGGCGGAGCGAAAAGGTTTATCGACAGTAAAAATTTGCAATTAATGATCGGCAAAAATAAAGAAACAGGTTCGTTCATTTTGGAAAAGAAAGAAATCCAGTTTTCGTAAAAGCAATAAAGAATGTTGCACTTTAAGTGAAAGATGGCAAAATTATTCTCAAGTATACAGACTAGTACTAATATCCGTTTTATGGCAGAAGAATTGGATATACATCAGACAACAGTCCAGAAGATCATGCTGAGTGTACTCCAGTGTTATCCGTACAATGTTCAAATTGAACAGAAGTTGCTTCCACACAGTTTCAAGATTCTATATTGAGTCTTTCTTTAGTTTTTGCCAGCTTTGAGGTTGATTCAGAGTTGCCTTGGAATATCCTTTGGCCAGACGAAGCGCACTTTCATTCGAACATTCCGGTGAATATTCAAAACGGCCGAATTTGAGAACCAGAAAAACCGCGTTCAATCTCACAGATTCCGTTTCAGTCACCAAAAGTAACAGTGTAGAGTGGGTTTACTGCATCATTTAATCTCGGCACGTATATTTTCAAAAAATTATGAGCAAGAAGTCACGAACATGTTCGATAACCGGGCAGCGATATGCACCGTTGCTACAGAATATAATCGTTTCGAATTTACATACATATCAGTGCTTTCACGCACACCTTTTTATGCAAGATGGGGCTCTTTCACACATTATCTTTTGCGTTAAAAATCACTTCACGGATAAAAGTGTCATCAGTCATCATATTCATGATCTGTGTCCTCCCCAATTATCAGATTCTTAATCCATGAAATTTGAAACATCTGGTAAGTTGTGATAATCAGCGAACTTTATCTCATTTTAAAGATAGCATTTTACGAGAGTTCGTAGTCATTTTCAGAATGCACTGCGATAAACTGTAGAAAATGCTGTCTTATGATTCCAGATAGCATTTGAAAATGTTGACTGTCATGTTGAACATATTTTGTTGTAATAAATATTATAATTTTGAACGAAACATGTGTAAAGGAAGTCTATCTATCCACCCGTCTTTATGTGCGTGAAATGACAACTCAACAACATCACAAGCTGTAGGCATGAATTAAACATATATCTTTATCATCAGAATCGGAAATTTTCTACTTTATCAAAGAAAAGGTAAAAAATATTCACTATTCTTCACCATTTTACTTATAATAACAGCACCATGTTGTTCACGCATGCGAGAAGGTCGAAAGAACAACATTTCCGCTTGTTTCCCGCCCGTTTTTTCTTTGATATCTTCCGCCTTCCCACCTTTCAGTATATCTAATGTAATGTAACGACTTCAAGATTTGAAATCGCTGTTGTTAGTCGATCAATTTCATTGAAGGAGTTTTATTTCTGTTCTTTCATTGTTGTTACTTATGGCACTTGTCATAGGCAAGTGCCATAAGTAACAACAATGAAAGGCCCCTGAGCACCCGAGAGCAGAAGTCTGACTTCTAGCTCAAATAAAGATCACACTCACATACTCGTTTGCACAACCTTTTTTTTTTTTTTTTGAGAGCGGGGGCTCTTTTACAAACCTCACAGATAGAAGCACACAGATAGGTAAAGAACAATTATGCCCGAACCAAGACACCCAGAACACGGGGAAGACGCGCTACCTCTAGGCCAGGACACCAACATTTTTGTTCTGCATGCAGCTAACAATTTCTGAAAACAACCACTAAGAATGCTGTGACCAAAACTTTCAGGTATATTCCCTAACAAATGTATGTGCGTATTGTTAATGTACCATTCGGCGAATAACAGTCATGAAAAAGTCTATTACCATCCAATGCTTGTCGATTAATCCCCGGAATGTAGTTGTTACACAAACACCAGGAAACCAAATGTACATTCGACTGATAAAAATAAAAATTTATGGCAAAACTACAATTCTATCACTAAGTCACATATCAAATTTCAGATATTCAGTCCTTACGTCTTTGAGGTATTCGCGTTTAATGTTCGCGATAGTACAGACCGACGCACAGTCATCTCCTAGACGGATTTGGTTACATATTTGGACTTTAAATGTTAAATTTATATACCAAATTTTATAAATCTAGCTCTTTTTGTTTTCTGCTTTAAACTTATATTCGGGCCGTCAGAGGGACAAACTTTCATTGGTCGAATTTCATTCAAAATTTAACAGGTCTATAAATTAGGTGTAAAGACCATATATCAAATCTCACCTGCCTGGTTGAATCGTTTCTGAGCTATCGGATTACAGATAGACAGAAGGACTGACAAATATATATAATTCCAAAATGGCATTTTTTGAACTCGAGGGGGGGAGGGAGTAGGAAAAGTAGAAATTCATTAAAGTCTCGAATTCAAATTTTTTGACGATTACAATACTTTTTCTTTGTAACAAGTTTTTTCTTCACAAGTAAAAACTACTATCGTTACAGTAATTTCTGACATTCCAATATAATAATTTTCTTTATTCTCATTTTCACATAAAAACGCTTTCTTTCACGTTATTGTAGCGACGGATTTCAACAAAAACACAAAATTCGCATGCGTGCAACCGAAAACAATGACACGTGTTGTAAAAGAAACAGCGCGAGACAGAACACGCTCCCCCTTTCTCACCAGAAAAGTGTCCACTCGCCATAAACCCCAAATATTACTTGTGCACCTGAACCTTTAATCCGAAATAACTCCTTCCGGACCAAGAGACATGCAAATTTGAGCCACTTTCTTTTCATGTTGTTCCGAGTAATCAAAGGAGAACAATGACTTTTCAGCTGCTAATTGCTTGCTCTTTCTTCCGCATTGAATGATGCCATCTGAAATTTGCGAAATCTTATTATTTTTTCAAAATATTCTATAAAAGTACCAAAGTTCAATGCGATTTTAATATGATAATCGAAATTTTTGAAAATAATAAATAAATTGAATTTAACAATTATAGATAAAAGCAATAAAAGAAAAGAAAATTATCAAAACAGAAATATCAAAGGAAAATTACAGTTATAAAAATTCTAAATTTCCGTTCTTACTTTCTCATAAATTAATAGCAAAAAAAGAAAATAAAGCATTCTTCAAAAATTCGATTTTGATATTTGAATGAATCTCCGTTTCAGATCTCCCCTAGTTCGAAAAGCGCTTTTTTTTTATTGAATTTATAACTCAAAAATGCAACAGCAATAGGAACTCAAAAAAATGACGAGGTAGAAGAAATTTTTGACGCGTGACTCAACATTTTACAGCCAAGATTATAAAAGTTTAATCAGATTTCGGATCAAAATTTTTAACCGGTTATCTGCTTTTTTATTCGCATCTTTCCGAAAACGTAACAAATTAGAAAAAATAAAATTTAATATGTGTTCTTTACGTCAAGAATACAAATATGCATCTGATTCTGTGTACAACATAGAAAAACGTCAGACATGCATTTGTATTCCCTGTCCTAAACGTAAGACTTAGCGCAAAACATACTGTGAATATATACGAGAAATGTTGAGAGAATTTTCCCTTTATTTTATAGAAAAGGCTCCGATTGTAAATGGATGATTTGTTGAAAACCGTTTTTACGTCATTGTACCTAAAACTCTTTCTCCGAAGATCATTTAACAATGGAGAGAAACAAGTGCGGTGTTGCCGATTTGAGGGATGGATCTCAGGATACTTGACCTCAAAGTTCTTAATCTCCAGACTTAAATTGTTGAGAAAAAAATTACAAAACAGGTGCAGTTTACATAAAAAAGAATATGATTGCACAAGAAAAGTTAAATGTAGCAGTAAAATTTTTACATCCCATTTGAAGAGAACCCCTCCCCGGAGGCACCTCGAAATAAAGATGAGATGCTTCTGGAATGGTGGTTGGATCTCGTCACCCTGGAGGGTACACGAAAAGGTGGAAGTCTGGCTCCTCCCGTCGATGACGGGACATACTTCCTTAGGGAAGGGTTGTACCGTGGTCGGTGATGGCCCTTAGGACTCAACCACAGTTCCCGCCAGTGCTGCTGTTACGGCGGTCTGGATATTCAGTATTTATTATCCGTGTGCCTTCGGGCAGATAGGAGAGTCAACAATATGACTTCCCATTTGAAGGGTTTCTCGTCAAAATCTGATTCCACCAAACAGCCATCCTGCAAATAGATTTAATACACTCAAAATTCATTGGGACCAAATTTCTTACCCTCTGATGTGTTGCAAGTGCTCCTCCTCATCCAATTCAAATTGGCGAGGTCGGTCTCAAATTAACCCTTGAAACGGAACGTGAATATAACTAAAACAAAATTATACAATAAAAAACAAGTAAAACGAAAATTTTTGAATGAGAATATTGAAGCCAGTGTGTTACATTGAGAAATAATTTTAAGAAAAATTAACAACCAACCACAGCACAGAAAATAATGAAATTTTTTGAAACTGAATTATATTTCAAATATAACAATAAGTTTAAAGATATGAAGAAAAAAATAATAATTTTAAATGGAAAAAAATGAGAAAGTAAAAAAAAAAATTCAACAATGCTACAACAATTCCGCCTTTACTGGCTAGGAATATTAGTTGCATTTCATTTCAGTTAAATCCCTTTTACATAAATTTCATTTTGTTCACTGTTTCCAGAAAAAAAATTATTTTCAGTTACCAAACTATGATAGATTTGAGACTTTAAGTATTAAACTCTCAAATATCTATTTCAATAGTTTTAGAAGTTTTAAATTCATTCTGCTTATCATGTATGTTATGTTAAATGTGATTAATTCCGATAATTATGTATAATTACCGGTGATTATTCATAACCATCATTAAAACGTATTGGTGATCATCATTAATAATCGGTAAATATGTATAATTGCCTGTTTATTACATTTACCCTAATATGTGCATTAACATTCTTCATAGAACCTAATACCATAATACCAATAAACTGCTCGAGTAATATATCTTTTAAACTTATGCTTTGCTTTCTAATTCCTAATGCAGCATACGAAGTTATGAACAGAATCTTTTTTTCGTTTTCAACAACTGAATTAAATATTTAACTAATCAATGGAAATTAATCTCACTACAACTATTAAATGTATTGTTCTTTAAATTGCACAAAATTTAAAAAAGAATTTATCAAAATTCAGAAATAAAATCGCAAGAAATAAATGAATATCGTTGAAAGAAAAATTTTAAAATTTTAAAACAATGTAAACATTATTTTTGTGCAATAATATTATTAAAAATTACCGAGAAGTTCCTTTTATTCCTTATTAATTAAAATTTTAAATAAGAGTCGTTCCTAAATGCACATTTCCATCTTCTAAGGTATATTTTGTACCAAAAGTGCACAAGAAACGGTCTGATCTGAAGAACACCAACGCACACACACGTTTCTGAAGATACAGAAAGACAGCCATCAGCTCTGACAGATTAGATGACAAATTTTGGTAGATGTTTGTAATTTAGTTGTTAAATATGTGCATAAAATTTTATTTTTCGAGTTCTTTCTTCGTTTAGTATTTATCATATTCGAACACCCAGACATGCAGATCAGCACGTACTTTGTTTAAAATTTGAAAGAATTCCGTGTAAAGATAATATACAAAATTTCATCCACGTATTTACAAGCATATTTGAATGATCCTGTTCACAGGCCAATAGACATAATTCCAAAAATTAAGTTTTTGGACAAGGCGGATCCCACACATGGAAATACGTCAAAATCTCAAGTTCGAATTTTTTTACCGATTACAATACTTTCTTTTTGAATATTTCATTTGGAAAAAAATAAGAAACAATGATTACGCTTATACATTATTGTGTATTTAAAAAATAATTCTCATGCGTGTTTTCCAAATTCATCATTCAATATTAATATTTAAAAAACTTGGGTTTAATATCGCATTTCTGAAGTGAATTGAATCAAAAAATATAGTATCGTTGTCAGTGTGCTGCTTCCAATCACAGTTTAGGAACAATAGCTCTAAGAATAAGGAATAACTGAGACTCAAAAATTTCGAAACTTTTCAATTCTGTTTTGAAGTTTTTCGTTTGAAAATAACAAAAGATTAAAGCTATTCATCAAAAATTTTTGGAAAGAATAAAAGGTTAGATTTATTCAAAAAGGGCTCTGCTTTTCACAGTTAACATAGAGGAAAGGTAATAGTCCTTTTCCTCTTTTTCTTCTAACCCATCCATTTATATTTCATGAAACGTTCTTTACTTTATCTCATTAATCCCATTGGTTCACTTGAGAACTCAATTAAGGTTGCCAAAAAATTTTTAAATTTGAAAAAAATTACAGTTGTTTGTATTTATCCCTCCATTTATGCCTTAGAAAGAGAGCTTCAGAGCTGCAAGGAAAAGTACTATTGAGTAGCTTGTGATATCAACATCGTGTGCTTTATTAGAGTTTCACTTTTACTGTATGTTATAAACAGTGGGAAAGTCTCCCTAAAACCTTTTCACATTCTCTCTAACAAATGTCACGGATAATATATCTCAGATAATGTCCTGCATGGCACTGGCGTACCATAATTACGAAATATTAACCTTTGGCGTGAATCTAACATTTTTATTGAGTTCATCGCGTGATCCTTGGCGAAGATTCCAGCGATTCCTCTCTGACATGTGTTTAATAGTATCCAAAAATTGAATGAGTATTTCAGGCGCGTTTTTTCCAACCTAGTTAAACAAAAATTTGACAGGAATCTTCAAATTATTGAAATCATAAAATCCCATACCAAATTTGATATATTTAAATTCATTGAGCTTTTTAGCTACTGCAATTTTATGTTTCTCAAAGTATAAACTGATAGATGATCAAACCCTTGCTGGATTTTTCTCAAAATTTGATAGATGTCTGCACTTTAGATATTAAATTCGTGCACCACATTTTATCCATCTAGCTTACTGCGTCTTGTACTAAATCGTGTTACTTTATATTCAAACAGTCAGGCAAGCAGACTGCCTTTGAATAAATTTTGCTCAAAATTTGACAAAAATCTAGAAATTCGATGTTGTTGTTCCTTATAGAACTTGCCACAGACAAGCCCGCTGTATCGAAGACAGCGATTTAAGCCGGAGTGGGAGCGTCTCTTGTTTCTTTAGAGTAGCACCAACTACGGTTAAAAGTGCAACTTTGCTACTCACGCATCACTCATTCGTTTGCACAACCCCTTTTTACAGGAGGACACATTCACACATAGAACAAAGGAAGAACAACCATGCCCAAACCGGAACTCGAACCCGGGACGCCCAGATCACGGGGAAGGCGCGCTGTCCCTATGCCAGGACGCCGGCACAAATTCGGTGTAGAGACAGTATACTAAATTTCAACCATCTAGCTCAAAGCATTTTTGAGCTATCTTTGTCACCGACAGACATTTGGATACAGCCAATTACGCCGTTACCACAGAGCTTAACCGTAAAAGCGGATTTTGTCACAGATAAACAGTGGATAGATAGAGAGACACACAGACATAATGGCAATAATATTTTTTTTCAAAATTAGGGAGATCTAAAATGTCAGCCAAAAGTAGTTTCTCTACACTTTGTGTACGAGAAAGTAATCAAGACAAGAAAAGTAAGCTATATGAAAAACAACTTAAATGCAAAAATGTATATTTAAATGCATTTTTTTTTTTTTTTTGCACGCTCGCCTGCTCAATTTTTATGTGAAAGAAACGGATAGTTCAGTTTAGTTATATTAAAATTCCTCTTGAGAGCAACACTAGGGCTATTTGGGTCGAGTCTCTTTATTCTAAACTCTTTCCAGATAAAAGCTGGTATCCTCTTCTACAATTATCCGCTCTATATTGGCTAGAGGTTTAGTTTAGTTTAGTTTTAATTGAGTTATATTAACGTCCCTTTGAAAAGCAACACTAGGGCTATTTTGGGTCGGACCTCATAATTTCGGACCACGGTCAGATGACAAGGACGACACCTGAGCTGGCACCCCCCTCTCCATACCACACCACAACAGAGGGAGGACGTTTGGCATGACTGATTTAATGTGCAACAGACTCCCTTACACGACGGTTCTTCGGTTCTCGAACCTGAAACTCTACGGCTCACAAGCCGAGACCTTACCACCAGGCCACCGCAGCCTATACATCGGCAAGAGGATATTTGGCCAAAGACGTCATACTGAACATGCATCAAGCCCACATACATAATGGACCTTTAGTGGAATCGCATCTCGAACTCGGAGCCCTTCACCCCCAAAGCCGAGATAATACCACTACACCATTATGGCCCGGATGAAAGGAATGAGCAAAAATCTTACGAAAAAAGGAAGCCATCTTCATTAGACGTGATGAAAACTATATTTGTATTCGAAATACAATTTGTATACAGAAAAGGATATATATTAAGAGCTATTTTATCTAATTGCCCTTAAATCAAATAGTGAATGATCGTCAAAAAATTCAAATAGGGTTAAAATGGGTCCCATGTTTGTGCTAATATTTCAAAAAATGGATAAATGTATCGGAAGATTAACTCTTACATTACAGAACACATTTTATCATTTATTTAACCTAAAAAAGAACTAAAATATACCAAATGTACTGAAATAATTATGGCTAATGCGTATCTTTTATTTGTTGGAAGAAGTTTAAGTCAATTATCTTTAGATGCACTTTCTGAAATTTCAGGAACAACGGCCAAATATCATTTTCCTTGAATGGAGTAAATTATTGAATAGAAGCGGAAATGGAACGGAAACACACTTGCCACTTATCGATGACAATAGAAACGCGTTATGTATTTCTTAAAAATAAAATATCCTGCAGCGATTCATCACGATTCATTAACTGTAACCGCTTCCAATCGGAATCACTTACGGCCATTTGTAGCCTAAAAATACACCTTCCGCTGCAACCGAGGGGAAAAAAATGGATTTTCAACACATAACAACCAAATTGTCTGTGAGATTAGAGTGGATTAGGAGTCAAAACTGTTTGGTTTGTAAACGGCTAAAACGCATCATAAACGGAAGATTTTACTTAGGGAGCTAAGCTGCTACCTTCGGAAAGAACCCACTGCTTATTTAGATAAAGGCAGTTTGTTTGAAATTATGTTAAAATTGTATGAATGGGAAATGGTGAATTTTCCTTAAGTTTGCCGTCTGAAAGTGTATTAAATCTTGAAATAATGGATTTGTTTCACGAGTTTTCAGAAAGAATGAGGTTATGTATAACCGAATGAAGGTCCGCCCTCATCGATTAATAGCCAATTCACATCAGTCCTATTTTATGATAAATATTTATATTACAGAATGGAATAACCGATATTAAAAATACAAATATCACAATATTCATGTGGATTTAGTTTAGTTTAGTTATATTATCATCCCATTTTAATGCAACACTAGGACTATTTTGGAAAAGGTATCGTACTTTTGAGCTACAATCAGATGACGAAGACGACATTTGAGTTGACACCCCTATCCAAACTTCCACACCACACCAGTGGGAGGGCGTTTGGTCTTGACGGATTTAGCTTATACCAGGGCTGTTAACACCATGGTTCGTCGGTGGAATCGGGTTTCGGTGGAATCGGGAGACCTCCCCACCATTCCACAGCGGCCCGAGATTTATGTGGGAAAGTAACACTAATTTATCAGCATTAACATAGTTGAACAAATCTGGATCCTCTGTTTACATGTTGCTCGAATTTCAATTTAGTACTATCAAATGAATATCAAGTAATTTTTGGGGGATAAAATTATTCAGTTTTAATCTCTTTTACTAAAATTTTAACCTTAAATTCCATTGTAGAGGAAACAAGCAAGTTCTTTTAGAATTCCACCCAAAAAGAACCGTGATGAATTCTTCCCTGAACTTTCGTGAACAAAAAATTTTTAATTTAGTATCATAAAACTGAACATTCTTTTGACTTCAAAAGGGTATGATGTACGTAAATTTGGAAGAACTGAAAACTCATAAATTACTTTTAAAAAATAACTAACAATAATGCATGCCTAAAAAGAAAATACATATTTTAGCCTTTCTCAAAGTATGTTTTTTTTTCTTTCAAATTTTGATATTCATCGAAAATTTATTAGAATTGAATGCAATCTTATACTACAATATTTGCAAACATTACACATCTTTTTAACGTATTATTAGTTATTACTAATAACAGTATAGTTTTAAAGGTTTTTAATAATTAAAAATGTCAGTTTTCTTGTTATTCGAAATTCTATATTTATTTTAAATATGATATTTCATCATCTTATAATATTTCATCATTCTATGTGAGAACTAATATTTAGTTCTAACATAAAATTTTCTATAGCAGAATAAGTGGCTCCTTTATTTTATCACGACTATATTATATATGTCATTATACTGAGAGAAAATTTCAATAAAGAAAATGTTTTGGAACGATAATATTAGTAAAAAGTAAATGCTTCAGTGAATTGATCAAATTTGACCTTATTTTTATGAATGCTTGGCTATATCTCCCCATTTTGATCCGGTAAAAATAAGACAGATATCTCGACCCATATCTGCCAAATTTTATAGGTAATCTTTACTTAAACAGCAAATGTTCAAAAAGTAAAAGTTTTATAAAATTTAAATTAAATTTATAATTAACAGAATAACAAATAAAATTTAAACGATTTTTCTCAACAATGCCGGCTCTTACAATCACAGATAAACTATTTTCACACCATTTTAAAATTTAAAAAAAAAAAGTTTTTCAGCAGTTTCATTACAGAACAAGTTTTAAATTTTGTTATTTTTGTAATTTACTTAAGACACAATTGTTGTTTGTTTGTTTCTTATGGCACTTGCCATGGACAAGCCCGCTATTATCAGCGATTTTAAGCCGGTGGGAGAGCGCCTCTTGTTTTTCATAGTGGCGCCAACTAGGGCCAAGAGTACGACTTTGCTACTCACGCATCACTCATTCGCTTGCACAACTCCTTTTTACAGGAGGGCACATTCACACATCTCACAGATAGAACAACGGAAGAACACCCATGCCCAAAACCGGGACTCGAACCCAGGACGTCCGGATCACGGGGAAGATGCGCTACCCCTATGCCAGGACGCCGGCAGACACAATTTCTTATATATATAAGTGGATGTAAAAAATATACCAATGCTCTGAACAATCCCTGTATATCGTTTAGCAGCTCTTGTCTATCTATTTAGAAATAAGTATTTGATTTTTCAGTTTGTTAACACCTAATGTTTTAATGTTTCGAAGGATATGGTATTTTTGATGCAATAATAAATTTGGTCTATCATTTTTTCTGCGTATTCTATTGTATAAAATCTAAATACATAATGCAAGGGCAAATGCATTCAAACCAAAAATTACCACTTTTATTTGTTTGACTGAAATTGCCTTATTAATGCTTTTTAAAGTTTATTAATTTAAAGTTTTTTTATTTGGTGCAATGCTTTAATATTTCAGTTGTAATTCTAGGGAGTTTCTTTATATACACTATTGGAAACAGTGAAGTAGATCCTGTTTTACAAACAGATATGGAAATTTATAAATGATCTAATTCTAGTTATGCCAGTTTTTCAATATTATTTTATTTACTACAGCAAACTTTAACCATACTCGTCTTCTAGAAATCTAGAAATAATTACACACACACACACAAATCCATTTTCACAAATCTATTCAAATATTTTTTTTTCAAGTATCGCTATTAAAACTTCTGTCTTAACATTTTAGCAAGACTTCACACTTTTAATAAATCATTCCAAAACGAAACGGAATATCACGAATAGAGTAATTAGAAGCTTTTACAATTTATAAACATTTAAGCCATTTGAAATTCATAAACATTCAAGTAATCTGAAAACTATAAACATTTAAGTAATTTGAAAACTATGAACATTTAAATAATTTGAAAACTATAAACATTTAAGGAATTTGAAAATTATCAATATTAAAGGAATTTGGAATTTATTAGCATTTTTCTGGTTCAGTTTTATCAGAGATTTATTTACGTAGCATTCACAATCGAATGTTTTCGTTCCCAAAACTGTTATGAATTAAGTCTTGCAAAGCAATAACTTCTGGACAATATTTTTCGAAACTTGGCTTCCTGGCAGCGTCATTTGAACTGTTACCCTTCGCTTATTCATGCTCGCGTGAATGAATCTAATGGTTAAATATAGATGAAAATATTTAAAAATTATTTAAAAAAAACAGAGGAAATAAAGTTAGAATCACCTAGAATCTTATTATTATTTTTTTTTTCAAAATTATGTAAAAATTGGTCTTTATGTCAATTGGTCAATTATGTAAAAATTGGTCAATGCTTCGAATTACTGAGAAAGAAAATGTGAAAATTTAGATCAATTTTTAATTAAATATCTAATTTTAAATTTGAAAATGTCTTATCGAGCATTTACTATCCAAGAAATAAATATGTGCCGAATTTGGTAGCTATAGATTTCACAATTTGCTCTGTAGAATGTTGCAGACAATTTTTTTCACTACGCTTGCAGCAATTTATCAATAATAGAAATCTATAAATATCATAAAATTATAAAATTTGGAAATTGATAATAAATAATTATTATTAAAATTAATATTAAATTAAAACAAATATTAAAATTGGTGATAATATGCTGTTTTATGAAAAAAGGAAATATTCCTATCGATATTTTGAAATGAATATATCTAATGGATCATTTGTAAATTGTCAGTGAGTAGTTAAATTTATTTGTGCTCTGAAGGAAAAATTCTATATACATATAGTGTTTATATATTATTAATGTACGTGGCACACAAATCGCTCTTATTACTTAGTGAAGAGAATACCTACCTGAGTTTTTATGAGCACTTAACTATTTTCGGAGAAATGGGTGACGTTACATCTGGCAGGAATGAGAATTACCATGTGAGGAAAAAGAGGAAACGTTACGGTATATCAATAACAATCTCGATTACCCCCTTAAAAACATAAGTTTGTGATAATTACTTACTATCGGTTTCAGCAACAAAAATATTTTGCACATTATTCTTATTTTCGAAAACAGCTTCAAAATTTGTTATAAAAATTATTATTAGATTTTTGAAAAGTTTTAAGTTAATTTTCATAGATATATTTTGTTCGAGTAATTATTAATTTATAAAGACATTAAGTTTAAATATAAAATCATTTTTCTCAAATACATGTTATTCTATTCCTTCATAAATGATTTGATTTATTTCTGATAAATCCTTTGATTGAATGCAGCAAAATAAAGCTCAGATTAAAGAGTTAATTATCTATTTTTATAATATAGGTGAATATTCTTCAAATTATATCTGTTTATTATTGAATTCTGAAGAATTTGATGCCGCAAGAAAAAAATATGATATAATTAAATTAAATTAATTAAATATTTTATATTGAAAATAATCTCTTGATATTTATTTAATCGTTTTTGTTATCAATTTTCTAAAAGCTAACATATTAAAGCTTTTAATATAAAATTGAACAGTATTATTTTTAATTCGAAATTTTAAAATTACTATTTTCTATTAATTCAAAAACTGTGAATATCATTAAAACGCTTCGATTTACTTTTTTAGTTTATCGGTAATACAAAATTTTCTCTACAATCATCTTTCAGACAAGAATTAAAAACTATTTTATTGTTATGATTCAACAATGCCTACCTATGTTTAAACAATGATTGTTAAAATTAAGTATTTGTTGCTAACAATACTTGAAATTATTATTGATGATATATCAATGCAATTATAATCTAACAATATAATATTATTTGCTTGTTCACATTCAAGTGTGGTGAGCTTGAGTTTGTTTGCGATTTCATCAAGTGAATTTAAGTCATTGAAACTGCGGAGATTGCTATTAGTCCTTGTGCTTTTATCCATTTTGTGCCGACTCTGTTTCGAATATTCTGCCTAGAATTTTTCAACTGCCTTCACTTCATTCAATACGCAATTTACCTCGTCATCATGGGCAACGCAAGCATGAAAAACAGGAAAAAGACTGACGTTTCTGTGCAGACAGATCATCAACAGAATCAAGCAACCAAACATGCTTCAACTTTGACTGATATTTATGGCTCTGGCGAAACTGGAGTATATATACTTGATGTTGATTCTGCACAGTCGGATTTTGAAGATATAAAGACTAAATGTATTCGACGTGGTAATAATCCTTTCTTGGACAATTTTGTTGCGTCCCCAATTGAATTAAAAGCAACGAATCCATTCTTGGACAATTGTGATGGTTTTGCAGATGTGAAAGAAGAAACAAATCCTTTCAAAACTGATATTTATTCGAATGAGAAAACAGTTCTTTTATACCAGGAAGTTGATGAACCTCCAGAAATAGATCCATCCTGGTTTGAAATGGAAGAACCTGAGTTAGTGGAAATATTTGAAAATTCCAAAAATATCTTCAGTGTTCTTGACAATCCTTCGGAAAACGATTTTGCAACAAATCCATTTTTGGCAAGAAATCCTTTCGAACTAACAAATAAAAACCCGTTCAAAGAATCAATCATCTCAAATAAGAATCCCTTTTCTGGTATTTCAAATGAACAAAAAATGTCTGAACTTAACTCTTGTTCATGTTCAAAGCCAGATAATCTTACATTAGTGGCATCACGCCCAAACCATTATTTGAAACGAAAGGTGAACAAAGTTGCCTCTTGGTTGAAGTCAAGAAATATGGTTACCAACTCACCATGTTATTTGAAACTCAAGTAGTAATGTTATTGTCGGACAATAGTGAACATTTACTTTTACAGGTGTTTTTATGCATATTTATAATCTGACGGCAATGATGTTGAAATAATTATGGCAATTTTAAACAAAAAATTTAAAAAAAATAGCAAAATGTTATTGAATTACTTATGAGCTAACTTTTCATGAACTGGGAGAAACATTTTGTATCATCACTAGTCCTTCAATACCTGAGATGGAACACTTAAATTATTCACTGTTCTGTTCTACCAATATTCTAAAAAAACCATGTAAATCTTTTTAGAACAACTCTTTCGTGAAATATACGAACACATAGTTTCTTCAAAGATTTCTGAATTTATAAACTTTTTGACAAAGGCTGAAATGAAAGGACTATGGATTTAAAAGCACAAGTTCAACAATCTGCTAAGAATCTCCTTGTCCTAATGGGCACGAGTAATCATTGTATATATTGTACATATTGTATATATTATTTTTTTCTCTGTATTTGTTTTTTATATTTCACCTGCGGACTTTTATTTATTATTAAAACTGTGGCTTTTATATAATGGATATGTGCTATGTGTATTTAATGTGTGCATGGCATGATAACAGTAAATTTCAATTGTTATTGCTGCTACTTGACGAAAACTTTCCCGACTATGACTAATACCTCACTGAGGTTAACCCTGATTGTGACTTCGGACATCAGCAAATTTCTGAGAAGACGGCGAATCAAGACTGCCATCACATTAGTGTCATCTTTATGGCTACAGACACTCTTTCGCTTTATTTCCTAGCGATTGCTGCAAACGTACCATTTCTCTTATGTCTTCTCAGTGACTCATGATTTTTATTTTGTTTACTCATCTCAGCGGCTCAAGACTTATCTCATTCTGCTGTTTCGATGGTTCCACAGTTTCCATCTGGCACAGTTTGAAAACGTACTATCTCGTTCTGTCAACTCTGTGGTTCCAGATTTAGAATCTCGTTTTGTCATCTCGGTCTTGCAAGACTTTTCTAAACTCTCTGTCATCTCGGCGGTTCCTGATTCATCATCTCGACGGCTCCAGGCTTCTTCTGTCATCATGTCTCGTCTATGACCATCCCGGCGACTTCAAAAAGAACCTGTTTCCTTATGATTTTATAGAATAAAAACTTTTTTATGCAATAGTCAAAATTTCCAATAGCCCTGTCCTGATCCTTCACGCAAATAAAATTTTCGGCTTCAATTTTGTGTCTCATTAATTATTGTAATGTTTATTGAATTCAATGTGTAATTTTTTTTCTGCATTTTATAAAATATAACCGAGTAAAATTCCATTTATTATATAATAAAATTTCTTGTATTGTATAAGTATCCATCTGTAGCTTGTACTGTAAAATTATATAAATATGAAAATTTCATTCTCTTTCTCAGACCATTTAACAATCAATATTCTAAAATGTTTCTCAGGAAATTGCAGCTACAGTTAAACTCGTACATTTGAAAGAAGCAAATATGTTATTTTTTTAAAAATCAGCGGTTTAAAACAAAAATGTAAGAATTTTGATTCTTAACAGAAATACTCTTAGCAAGTACGAAATAATGACAATCATGAAGTTGAATTCCATGCTCCTGAATTTTAATAATATTTTTAATTTAATTTGATACACAATCTTTTCTTGAAATGCTATGAGGAAATTCGAACTTATCCATCAAAAATTCAGTAGTGCACTTTTTCCGATTACTAACTCCGTAATAGGATTTTCACTTTTACCTTTATTTCATGTATATACATTTTTGAATTTACAGTAAACTGATTCAACTGAATTTATGCTTTTCGGTCACATCCATTAACATCTCATTTAGCATCTCACATCATCTTAAAAAATCATTAATCTAAGCGAACAAGCTGGTCGCCAAACGCGGCTAGTGCATGGAAAGTTTTCAAATGAACCTTGCAGTAATTCAGTAAGCCTGCTTTATCCTGCTTGAAACAATGCAGACAAATAAATTCAAAGATAAAGCGATGCTGTTAATAATCTGTTCATCAAAGGAATCAAATCGCTTTGCTTACATCAAGATAAATGTACGCAAAATTCCATCATGAATAAATACATGGGGAAGGGGTATTTTCTGAATACAACACAAATAATTTTATCGAAAGCATGTATCACGAATCTGAGGAAAAGTGACAAACGTTTGATGACTAAAAAATCTACGAAAACAAAAAGAAGGAAAATGGCCGGAACACTTATTTTCTTTTACTCTCACGAAACCGCGCAGTTAAGAAATTATAGGTCATTCCGGAAAAGTATTAAAAAGAAAACAGCTCCTCTATTGTTCGAACAAACATTCAATTAGAGGTCACCGCGTATCTCCACTAGAGCGGGGCTGTTTCGCCTGCAGGTAGTGGACCCAATCCCCGGGCGCTCTTCTCACTTAATCACTTGTTGCTGAAAGTGGGAAAGAGGAAGAACTTTTTTTTAAAGAATGAGTTTTGAAACCACTTAATTTGGTAAATAAATGAAGCAAATGATTGGCTCGTGGGCAATTCCTCGAAGAAGGAGAAACTGAAATCTGAACGTAATAAAATTATGAAAGTTGTTTTAAAATAAGAGCATGCCAGTTTAGAAGCAATTATGTTTCATTTTTGCCGGTGATGTTGAGTTATCACTTTTGGGGGATTTGTATGACGAACGAAGTACACACATAAAAAATAAGCTTAAAAATAAAAGTAAATCATTTATTATCAACATTTCCAACAAGTGTTTCTTCACATTGCCTTTTAAAATAACACCTGAAATCTGTTCTCACTAGTGATAACTTGCGTTTGGAAGTTATTTGAGTACGATGTCCAGATGCCATGTATTTTTAGAAACTGCGACTTAGAGATTGTCCCAGCTACAAAGTCCGCAAACGAAATCCATCGGAACACGCGAAATATTTCTCAGACTCTGTTGGTGGATCCAAACTGCAGTAAAACCTATCAGCATTGCGATGAAGAAAGTTAACTTATGTTTTTTATCTCTGTCTTTAAAGGATCATTTGCGGTCGTACATTTCTAAGTAAAAGGGATTTTGTAGTGTAATGTTCCTTTTTATATATTTGACCACAAATTTTAAATCACAGTGCAAAAGAGTGCGTCTTTATTATAGGATTTGGTTTTCACATAAGGAAATGTGAAGTTTGAGGCATTGCGATGCGACATGCATTAGGATTTCTGATTTGTCAGTCACAAATAAAGCATGAACATTTTGAAAAATAGGCCAACAATTTCCTTTTCAACCAATTAGTAGAATATACATATTCATCAATATATTTACATATTGATGTATTTTTTTTCTCTAGGTCTTGGAAACTTGTGAATTGAATCCTCCATTAGCGTTTCATTTTCACTTATTTAGCCTTGAAAATCTACGAATAACTAATCCAAAACCCCTCTAATCTACAACTGTATAATTAATGTTAACCTGCACCAGGTATAAACAGATATCCAAATCTCAATTTTGATATATTTCAAGCAATTTAAGATTGAAGAATAGCACAAATCGGTTAAAATATAGAAATCATTGATTAAAATTTTAATCCTTAAGTAGATTAGCCATGCAGGGGAGGGAAGAGAGGTATCATAGTTGTTGATTGGAATATCAAACAAAACATTCATTCAGGTAAGAATTCTGACATTTTGCGTACTGAACATGAAACTCGTTTTGAAATCGTACAACTTTTTTGGTTCTCGCTAAAAGTTTTAAAAAATCTAAACCTATCTTAATGAAAATTTGCGTTTCATGAAATGTAATAAGTAGATTTAAATATTAATTTTTGATTGCAAAAAGTTATTGAAAATTCCTCAAGACATCTTTCAGACATATATATATCATATGAATTGGAATTTAATTATGTCATCAATAACTTCCCAGGAAGTGAAATTTTATCATTGAAATATTCAGTAAATATGTAACAAGTATACTGATTGATTCTAGCAAATTAAAAAAGTGAAACGGAAACCAACACTTTGTGAACCACGTAAAATGAAAGCCAAAACAAATTCAATCCTGTCGCGAAATAACAATCTTAATCACAATGGGAAAAAGAAAATGTTTTATTTGTAGTAAACTAACTGGAATTAATTCCTTAACCAGCGAGATTGCTAGAAAATTTTGAGGAGAACATACTCTCTAATAAGGATGAATTTGAGTTTAAGTAAGGTTTCTCAAACGACTGGAACCAAAATTTGATATAGAATAACAAACGCAGTCGCGAAATCACAAACCAAATTTGATACATTTAAGTCATTGCGTTCGAGTTATGGCATTTACATGATTCTGAAAGTGCAGGCAGATAGACGTTTAACCTCTTGATGGATTTCACTCCTGATAAGCGTCTACAAGTCTTACAAAATTTATCCATCTAGTTCTCTATTTAATAGTTATCGTATTTATTTATATTCGAACAACCAAACAAATACTTTCTCTGAATAGATTTTGGTCAAAATTTAATATAAATCTACAAATTTGGTGTAAAGACAACATATCAAATTTCATTCGTCTCATTCAAAGCGTTCGAGTTTTGTCAAGAACGTACGTAATGCCAAAAATATGTTTCACCAATGCAGGGAGGCTGAAAACGTAGATTCGCCAAAATCTGGAGTTCGAATTTTTTGACGAATGCAATACTTTATATTTCGTATGCTTGAAAGTAAAAACATGCAATATCGAAAACCAACTAAAAACCTTTATGAATTACATTTTAGTGAAAATATTGAAAAAGAAGGCACCGATTTCGTTTTAAAATCAAGATCTTTATTGGATAAACATTTTTTCAAATTTACAAATTGAAAATAAGATTTGAAAGATTAAAATCACATTTAAAAATATTCTATTAGCAGGTTGAAGCCGACGCAGCAACAGGTTTCTTTCCCCATGTCTGTTATTCATTACTCATGAATAGAAATGCAAAATCTATCCAAGAAAAGTTTACAAACGTTATTCAATGAGGTTTGTCAAACAAGCGATGGAATCAAAAATAAATTTTTTTACAGATTTTTAATCGTTAAATCCTAAATACGAATAATATTGACAAACTGAGCTAGTAGTGGGGGAATTTTCCAGCATCAAGCTCTTAATAAATTTTAATGATGCATCTATTTACAGGAAAAAATTCTTAAATTCGATTTATATTTTGCAAATACAACCACACCTAAGAAGTTTTTCTTGGATGACAAATATTTTAATGACTTAAAGATAATGAAACCACAAATAAGAAAATCTCAAATTTTGATGTACAGATATCAATGCAAAACAGATTCAATGTAAATATTATAATTTATGGAAAATACACAGTATCATAATGAGCTATTTCACAAAGGATATTTCATTGGTGTAATAGAAAGATAATAAATATATTTAAGTTTTGATTTTATATTTTATTATGAACTCTCAAAATAAGAATTTTAGTACCATTTAAATCTGTTGAAAAACTACCATTTAATACCGTTATACTCGACAAATTCTGATTTTATTGAATTGAAAGTAAATTCACTCAATATTTTACAAAGCAGAAACGTTTAAATCTCAGCAAATGTCTGAAATATTATCAAGTATTTAACTTAAAAAGTCTAATATCTCAATCCTTCTCAATTAGAATATCCTCATAGTTGAAACTAGGTTCATTTTTCTTTTTGAAACATAAATCAGTGAAATATTTCATTCTACTTTGTATTTTAATTTCATTGTATTTATTCCACTACGTTTTGGTTTATAATTTCTGGTTAGAAATCTTTAGCTTTAAGTTAGCATTTAAGTTTGTTTTGTCTGGACAGTAAAGTAACGTTTCATTTCTTGGAAACTTAATAGGCTGCATAGCTATAGATAAAAAATTTTGAAATTATTGTATTTATTTAAAATGGAGAAAATTAAGTTTTTTTTTAAATTTTGAAAGTGAAAAATTATCTATTTTTATATAAATACTCAATGCTGTACCAAATCGAATATTACTCTAATTTAAAGACGAAATTGTGAAGTTAGGCGAATCGTGTAGCATCTACTACAAGTTTGAAAAATTGATGAATTTACTTATTCTCAAAAGAATTGTAATAAAATAACGAATACCTTCAAGAATAGGACAAAAGAATTAGAAAAAATATTTTAAAATCGTAAAACAATTTTATATTTACTACACACTTCCTTTCAATAAGATATTTTTCAGAAGAGAGAAATGGAAATCAGTGCTAACTAGAATGAAGTAAATTCACTTATGCTCATATAAACTATTTATCTATGTGTTAATAACAGTAACAATGGTTCGCGTTCGCATTTTAAGTACTTTATGTTCATGGAATATTTTCATTAAGACTTAAAATCAAATATTCAATCTTATGATAAGTGATTAATAAGGGTTTTCTTTCAATCGTGTTTCTACAATGGCCAAGAATATTCAAATGACTGACTAATTCGATTTTTATGGCGATGCTGCACCAAAGATAAGGGGCAAATCGAAAACTCATTTAATATTTTAGCTATATTTTATCTAAAATATTAATATAATTAAATATCTTTAGATTATTTTATCTGATTTGGTTATCAAAATTTCAATCAACTGCACAGAAATTTGATGTTTCCCCAAATAGAATTTCATTGTTTTGTCAAGATACACACCGTATTTGAAACAATGAGCTAAATTAATAAATTCCGTTTACTTCCGGCTAAAATTTGCCTGTTTGTGAAACCAGAACATCTCACCATGTTCTGAATAACTGCTGCCCACAAAACAAACGTGTAAGTAATGATCAAATTAAAGGCAATGAATTTTAAATAAGTACACTATCAATTCTTTTTCAGTAATTTAAAAACAGCAAGAAATTTAAAATTAGAATCATGGTTTTAAAGAATCTTGAATTTACTTTTCAATACTGAATAGCATAATAGATAAGAGGAGATATGTCCATGCTCCAATTTCCTTCATTCCTCCAGCGTTAACACTCAAATATACAGCATCAAAACTTTGGGAATCTAGAATTGCAGCATCAAGTTTTGGAAATCACATTAACTATTAATAAAACTACGCTGTAATGTAACCTTAATTTTAAGAATGGAAATTAGAGGAACTTCACGCATTTAAAAACATCTGCATTTGAAGTTTGAAACTGAAGATTTTCGACCAACTTTCTTAAAACATTTATAAAAACGTTTAAAATGGAATCAAGTAGGAATAAGCTGGATAAAATTTTGAAACTTCAATTTTGAACATAACATACTTTATTTGTTGAGAAAACTTTTACAATAAGTGACAAAATGCTTTAAATTACTTGTAAAAAAAAGCGAAGTTACAGAAACACAAAATCGAAAGTGAAACGATGCAAATAATTTTGCTTAGTTATATATGCATGAAAATTATAAATACATACATACACAAATGTACAGTTTATAATAAATATGAAATTTATTTTTGAATTTTTCATCTATAAAGCTAGATAATGAAACAAAAGGAAAAATTAAAAATACAAAAGAAAACAGATAATCTTTAAAATATAAATAACATTCACATCAGAGGGTACACTAAGACGTTAACGTAGTAATGCATACAGTATGGGGGCTTGATTAACAAAACGGTACAAATCAAATTTAAGAATGCATTTAACACTTGCAACAAGTTGAAAACAGTTTACATTGGATGACTAACATTCTAGAATATTTTAACAAGAGCAAAGTAACAAATTCGTCCATTGATTTGTACTGATATTAAAAACATCGAAATTGATAAGGCTGGGTGATGTACCGAAATAATGAGGTGCGTTTTCTATCGTTTTTCTTTTTAATAAGCCAAGATTTATGTATCGCTCTAGTCTCAATACTGTATTATAATCTGGATAAGCCAGTTTTACTTATAAAAAAAGGGTAAATATTGACCAAGATGAAAATTTCGACAGAGAAGGAATTGAGAATTTTCCGACTGTTTCATAATTCTATCTTGCTATTTTGGTGGATTCGAGTATAAAATTTCACCCCAGGAGTTATTCAAGGTCAACAGTTAATCTCTAAATAAACCATATGATACGTCTGCTGAAGTGTCTTCAAATCAGGTTTGCAGGAAAACGCTAAAAATTACTAACGTTCTGTTGTAGAGAAATATTACATTATTCAATTGCAGTATGAAAGACCTCATATGGTCTCATTAAAAGATTCAAGCTGTAAAATTCAACAAACCAACATTGGGAAAACTAAAAAGTTATTAAAAGCTTTAATTTGGCTTATCTAAGAAATAATGAAAAAGCTGTTTAAAATAACAATTTTAAAATGTTTTCAGATACTTTCGCAGGCTATGCTTCCCCGGTTCATGAGTATTGATAGACATTTATGACATTTAACAAAAAGTCGTTGCCAAAAATTTAGCCACACAGACTGTCATGAAGATATTTTCTGCAACAATATTTCGATCAGAATTTTCTCCAGCAAAGTTCTGCATAAATGCCGATTCGAAAATCCAAACATGCCGAGAAGAAAATATGGAATGTAGGGTACTGAAGCAATAGACACCTTAAATCAACTTGACGTGCTGATATCGCTGTCAGTTTATATTTAAAAAACGCAATCGGTAAGATACGTCCAATATCACAAACATCATTCAAGTTATGCTACAAATATGCCATTCTGTAGGTTAAAAATGCGCTATTTTATACTTGTGCATTTCGCCAGAAACGTTATAAAACGTAAAGCTAACTTAGCGAATAAGTTTATAAAATTAATTTGTAATGAAGGAAGTCAGAAGAGTTCTAAACATCCTTTGCGAGCAACATAGGAATAATGTATATTTTAATTAGATGCCAAAACATGTGAATAAAATTCGAAGAATGTAAATCCCTGAAATCAACCTCCTCGATGATGCAGTTTCGTTCATTAAAACTCATAAGGGTATTAATGAACGAAAGGCATATGACTATGTAAAGAGCCATAGTCAATAATTCAGAAGTTCAGTTTATAATTAGTTGGATAGCAGCTCCTTTCCAACATAACTAAAGTTAACTTTTTTGGCTAAGTATATATACAAACAACTGAAGCTGAATGTTTTAAAAGCATCTTGACTGAAAAGATGCCACAATTATGATGCAAATAGCCATATCAAGAAAGGATCAGAGAAACAAAGAAATTATCGAGATCTATGCTCACACCTGATACTCTAAGAAAACGAAGGCATTCCCTAAATACGATTGCCATTCAAGAACAATGGCTAAGAACCGTTCCGTTGTTTCACGATTCTATCGGCGAGAACATATATATGGAAGAACAAGAGGACATCGTTGTACTTTCTTGTAAAACAAATTTATGTTCCAATTGTGAACTCGGCTGTTTTGTGCTATAATATAAAATGTATAGGAAAACATTTCAGCTCGCATCAGATCAATCTCGAGCAAAAGATGGTACTGAATATTTCAATTTATTGAAAATTTGAATTGTCCTCTAGGTGAAATGAAACATATTCTATCTCCTTAAAGTTTGCATATGAAATACAATATTTTTAGTTGGTCACTCTTTAAGCAACAAATTATGTATATTGAACTGCTAACCTTCAACAGAAAACTAGAATGTTTCATTCATTTGAAACAAATCCAAAGTTCCCGAAATTAGACTAGAGTAATGATATCCAGTCTGGAGTTGCATACTCCTCAATAAACTTGTTTCTGGAATGGCAACATTTTGTAATTCAGAATTATCTAATTTGTTTCCAATTGTGATTCAATTACTGCGACTGTACGAATGATATTTCAGAATAGACAGTGAAGAATTATTTCGAATATACTCAAGATCAGGAGGATTTTAGGTATCGTAAAGCTTGCAACGGAATCTCCAAATATGTAGTAAATAGTGAAATTGGCAGCAATGTCAACAAGTGAATGTCAAACTGAATGATCAACAGCTTTCTGCCAAATGATTATTCCCACCAACTCAACCAAGTGAGAATTTTATTTTTGGATTTAAATTCCTAGTGATGTGTAGAAATTGAATACCACAATAAACTGAATTTGAATATATATCCCGAGCTAGGAAATAGTCCATGACAATGAAAATGTTGGTATAAGAAAGAATTGGTGACAACAGGCAATAAATATCAATGCCAGTATGAATGACTGGACTCCATCTAACATTAAATTGCAAAAAGTCGATTCACCTGGTAATCTGAGAACTTGAAAAGTGCATAACAAGGAAAAGAAAAAGTAAGAATTAAGGAAATACTGGGAAAAGTGACTATTTCATCAATAAGAATGCTATGTTACTGAAGCTGAAAGCATAGCGTCACATCTCCTAAACATTTGTTCTCATTCAGTTTGCGAGCTCGGCGCCAAGAGTACAAGATTCACGGACAAAAAATTCAATCCCAAAGATAATTGGAAGATGGAGTACAAAATATTATTCAATATAACCACTTCTTGAACAAAAATAAAATACAATCGTCCAATAATCTCAACCATTTTAGAGTTATTTTTGAAACAATTTTCGGTCCATCAGCCCTTTGTTAAAAAAAAAACTTTTAGCCAAGCTGATTCCATGTGCAAGGAAAAAAACGATCACTGCTGTTTGGTTAATGTTTAATAGGAATCAAGCCAGAACCTGACGGAAGCTAATGAAGCTCGTAGTATTTATCGAAGCAACAACTGATAATTATCAATATAAGACACTGCAAATTTGAGCTCAGATAGACATTGCGCTTTCTAGAATACAATGCAATAGTTCAAAATTTAGATGTTTATAGAAAATGTGGCTATTTGAAAAAATGAAATGCAAACATTTAGTAAATAGTAAAACAAGCAACAGTTTCAACAAGTGAATGTCAAACTGAATTATAAACCAGTTTGTAGAAATCTTCCAAGAGCTAATAGAGGAATTACAATATACAAACCAAGGAGAATTTAAACACAATCTAGACTGAGTATTTAATGGCACAAACTCCATTTATCGCTAAGCTGCAATCTGGAATGAAAATAAGAGTTGTAAAGTGAGAGATCGTATCGAAAATAGAGTTCACACATTTCGACCAAACGTATCTATTCATCTCACCACGATAAAATCTGAAAATATACAAAAATATTCAGAAAATCAGCGATCCATCTTGTTCACAGATGCATTAACTGTCGCAAAGGAAATCTTTTTTCCACTAAAAGGTGAAAGCAAACTTAAGTTCTTCAGTAATATTATCTCATTTGAAATATTTTAAAGGTTGAGGATGTCTATGCTTTTAGAGTTTGCATGCGGTCTGAATCTGATGAGTCTAGAGAAGGAATTTAGGTACATTTTGTGAAAAGAATTCTAGGCCATGAGGCTGCAAAACTTCCAATACTTTATAAGACCATTACCTTAACTCGGATCTGTTTTGTGTGGCTTCACTGCGCGTAGGAGAGATTCCAATTTTATGTCCCCTATAAATTTATTAACAACAATGTTCCACATGGTTCCATTATTAAGACTGATTATATTTGTATTTATTTACCCTGCTTTTATTCATTTAAAGGAAGGAATAATGCAGAATCAAATTTCCAATTCATTTCCCACATTGCTAAATTTGTACGTAGCGTAAACAATAAAGCCAAACCACACTTGCATTGCATTCGAAACACATACCGCCAACCACTTTGTAGATGATAGAATCCTCCGTCTCACTTCAAGGAATGAAATGGTGATCAATGAAAAGTATTGGCTCCTACATAGTGAAATTCTAATCACTATTATTCGTAGGACCGTATCTTCCAGATATTAGGTTTACATGACCTAACCCGGCACAAATCTGATGTCCATGCGACTCTTTATTTCATCCTTTATAACCGCTGGATGTCCCTTATATGAAAGAAACTATCAAACTTTTCCAATAATGATCTTCCATCACTGAACAAAGTTGGTTCCATAAACTCGCTAACAAGGACTTCACTCACACTAAGGGGCAAGGACTTCACTTTTCCTATTCAATTTAAAGAAACCCAAGAAAACCATATCAGCATTTAAGAATTCTGAAAAACTTGAATGAAGGATCATTAGAGAAAAAAGTGTCAATAGATTCCTTTATAAAGGAAAGTCCTGCCGGTATGGAGAGGAGATTGAAAAGTCTTATGGGCAACCATGTCGTGTTAGGCCATACGCCTAATACCAGAGGAAAAGGTTTTTCAAATACTAGTAGTACAATACTAAGCACCATGTAGGAGCCCGTTAAGCTTGGCACGACTTTTTCTACTGATCACTATTACATGCCTTAAAGTGAAATAGAGGATTCAACCATCGTTTGAACAATCAACGGTGTTTGTTCAGAAAGCAATGCAAATTATTTTGCTTGCTTTGTTTACACTGCGTACAAACAGCAATTAGGAAAATGAATGAAATTTTAATTTTGCAGATTCTCCGAAAAATGAATACAACTATGAAAATAATGGATAGAAATTTTCGATTCTTTCCCTCATTTTAGAATCTAATCATTTAAACAAAGTATTTCTAATAAAAGTTAATCGATGAGATATCTCGAACTTTGTTTTAGACAGAATTTCAATTTCTCTAATTCTTCATTCAATTTCTTTAGAATATTTTACAAATCCCACCAACGCTTCTTAAATTGCAGCGCTCTAAATCCAATATTCTGTTGCCCAAAATCATTTGTGTTAAACATTTTTCCTTCGGATATTGCCCTTATATTCAATATAATCTTTCTATTTCCTAAATTACGCAGTTCGTCACCGTTTCTCTTCATCTTTGCTGAATGTGGATTCCAAACTGCAAAATTCGCCGTATCATTATATCGCCAACGTTTTATCTCTAATTATTAGGATCTGAGCTCCATGAACACGACATTCACAGACAATTAATTCCACTTCTTATTACTTGATAAGACCCCCTCCCCCATGTCTAATTGAGTCTTAATGAATTTTGTCAAATTTCTATCGTATAGTTAATCGTATTTCAATCATAGTTTATGTTATAAAATGGTTGTTTATGAAACCTTAATTGAAGTAGGAACCAAAATGGAGCAGTTATACGTTGATTGAAGATTTAAATGTTTATAAATTGTACAAAAGATAATTTAATATGAACTCTGGACGAATAAATAGGAAAATGTTGGCCAGAATCTTAATTCAATTTAAAATTTATTACTGTTAAATTTTTGGAAAGAAGGAATTCCTTATAACATTTAGATTCGTCCACAATATATTCAATATCAATAAACTGAGGGAAAAAATATACAAAAAAAGGTGTTGTAGCCATATTTAACCTCTGATTTAATTGAGATCAAGCTACGGTAAGTTACCTGTAGATTAAAGAGAAATTTTTTCAAAACTTTCAAATGTAATTTTAATATCTAACGGATATTAAACCCTGGTCGTTTTATTTTACTATAAAGTGGATAAAGTTCTACACCTGATTATGAAGATCAAAAGGAAGTGGGGAGGCTTTACATTTGAAGTCATTTCAGTCCTTGGTAAGTTATGTAGCAGTACCAAATAATGGACAGAAAAGTCGATCAACGCAGAGAAATTCAGTAAGCCAATTCAATTTTTCTTAGGTCTATTCTAAGCTGAAGAACAAATGAATCTTAGATTACCAGGGAAGAATAAACTACGTCCTGAAAAGAGCTTTTCATATATAGCATTCAAGAAAGTTTACCAGAAAAATGCATCCGATTCGGAATAAAAACTTCAGAAAGCAGATGAATTAATCCAAATAGAAACACTCTAGAAAAAAATGAAAAGTGAATTGAAAAAAAATTTAAAGGCCTAAGCTTATCTCTTCACCAATGAATGACAATTATCCAATTGAACGAACTTAAAATCAGATGCACGTTTTCAGTTATGGACAGTGTCAAACAAAAGTTCAGATTAAACCTTGAATTCACATATAAGAAACACGGAATAAATAAATTTTGAAGCTTGATTCGAGTTTAAGTTTTTATTCTGCATATTACATCTTTGTAAGAAAGCTACATCTGCTATGAATATTATACAGCTATCCAAGAAGGATCTGATTGTAAAGTCAATTTTCTGAAAACAATTACATTTATTGCTTCGTTACCGGAATATGAAATATGACGTTTAAATAAGAAAGTCAAGACTATTCTGTTTTGAAATAAGATTTATAATACTTTGCAAAATTCTTAACATCACTTTGGTCTTATGAACCAATTTTTTGGAACTGCACAAACAAATTGAAAATAATCTATGTAGTAGAGAATATAAAAAGAGCTTACTATCAGCAACAATCTTTAGAAATCAGATTAAACACAATTGAGAAAAAGGAGTTTACGTAACTCAAATGGAATCACGTGAAATTGTGCCTTAAGCACAAACAAATGCCGTTTTCCATATGATTTGGAGACTAGCCAATAATTTCGTATGAAATTATTTCAAGAATAACACTCCACACAACACAAGTTTTTTTTTCTCCATGCTAGCAACTTCGCTGACTTCTTTAATATAATCAGTATCAACTGTGCACAGATATTTGCAAAATCGTGACTTAACCAGAAATACAAACAGAAGGATTCTTTATTTTGTCTGCACAATTAGTAATGCTCCCATGTTCACATTTCCATATGCTTAAACACACTTTTAAGCAATATACAATGGAATCTGCTAAAAACTGAATTCACAGAAAACAATAGGCAAAGTAGGCGAAAAAAATCTATGAAAGAACGAGTATATTAAGTCGTACCCAAATAAGAGCCAAAAAGCATTCTACTTTGGTGCAACATTTTAAACCATACAAGAGTGAATTATATTCAAGGCATTGAGACTGAAATTAATTTCAAATACTAGGCCAAAATTTTGTCATGCTGTACAAAATTGGTCTATTGGTGGTAGAAACAAACTCGCTAGAAGAGAAGTATTCGTAGCCCAAAGATAAACGAACTAGATTGTTATACCATCCAGGTAAGGTGACCGATCGCAATACACAGCGTCTTGCAGCAAACATTGTGAGCGTTATACATAGAGGCTAGGATATTTGTCTTTCTGATGGATCAATTAGGTTCTCTATTTCTAAGGATTCCAAGACTCATAAAAAATAAATATAACAACTAGAATGATTTTATAACAAAATTCTGCATTGCATAGTGGGTAAGCAAATTAAGATGCTAAATTCAGGAGGGGCGTTTTCAGTTCAAACAATGACAATCTTATTTCTGCCCAAGTAAAATTTTAAAGAGAAGAATAAGTGGAAAAATATTTTAATTCTAGGGGTTGAGACTTTAGCTCAATATTCTAGAAGCATTTCAAATAAGTATACAATGTTTAGAATATATGGAATATGAAATTTAAAAAAATAAGGAAATATTGAGGCATTTATGAAGCACTATTGAAATTCATATTTAAAAAATTTTGCGTGAATTGACATGAAAATGCATATATAGGTCCCATTTTAAACTAAAATTTACTTTTATTGTATAATCACCCAGCCTTATTAGGCTTAGTTTAAGCATTTTATACACATTTTTGCATAAGTCCACAACTCAAGTAATTTGACTTTAAAGAACTTTAAAAAATTTGAATATTTCTAGCACAATCACACAGTGTTTCACAGAATACAGTAAAATTCAAATTGCACTTATTACAGTTCCGAAATTGTTTCATAGGCATTGATCTTACCCAGAAAAGCTTAATATAAAACCACAAATTAAGTACTATGAACTAGAAGTTAAATTACCAAGTACAACAAAATTTCTAAATCACATTTGATTATATATTGTATTGGAGCAGTTCACTAACCCTGTAACTATAGAAAGTTTTACACTTCCTTATAAATCTGGTGAAATGAAAATTGACAGGTTTCTTAGTTGAATTTTCATATGATCAAATTTCTTTTGTGTGGTTATCACTTTAAAAAATGTAGACAATAAATTTAATTTAACAAAAATTAAAAACACAGACTGAATGCAAATTTCACGTTATTTCACAAAGTCACTAGCAATATTAAGAAGCGCTCCAAAAATAACTTGGCCAGTGATCGGAATTTCAGAATTCCACTAGTTTACTTAACTTCAACAGCAGACAAAATAATCACGTTGTAATTTCCCTTAGAGATTTTAACTTTAAATCTTTTAATGAATTTAACCTTCTATAGAGGCTGAAGAGTTTATGTCATTATTTGTCGGACTGAAAAATTCTTGAAATAAACTTCTTGTTGTAGGAAAATTTGCTAATTAGTTTTAAGTATTCGGTTTTAAAAAATTCTGCAAATCACCGTTTCGCTTTATGCAGTGCGATTCATTTTGTAGAGCAGTTGTAAATAATGCCATTTTTAATAGCTTGAAATTCTCTTCTGTTTGTATAATGTGGGCATTCTTAAATCAAATTTTCAGTTCCCTCCCGTTTTAGATATATTTTGCGTTTCCTCTTTCGTTTTTCGAGACAAACGCATAAGAGGAAGTTTAACCTCTTAAATATCTGAATTCATACAAAATGCGGCAACGAGTTTGAAGAGCCAGATGCTCATTAACAATGTTGTCTTTTCATTTCTTTTAACTTGATTCTAAAAGCCCATACAAAAATGCATAAACAGATTTTAGATTACATTATAACGTGTTCTCTTGAAGTTCAGGTTGAAAATTTCTTAGTTTCTCAGCCTACACGTATTATGTAGCCGATTACATAGACAAATATATTTGGATCCACGGAAGAACTATTTGGAGGATCATCAACATCAATTTTAGCTCTCAATAAATATAGGATTTACATTAAATTGAATAAATTGGCTTTAAAAGAATACGAAGTTTTCTACTAAGTTTTAGTTTTGAAGAAAAATACAGGCTTTAGTTCATCCGGATATTGGAAAATAAGCACAGTCTTTTAAATTAACGTTTCAATTTACAGAAAAGTGTCTAAAGGTGAGAATTTACGAACAGCCCTAAAAAATACAGGGTCTGAAGTTAAGACACAGTAGCATTGTTTTCAATAATTTAAATATTCGTTTTTATATTAAGTATTTCATCTTTTACAGCATTGTAAAAGAATAGAGACGAGTTTATCATTTTTAAAGCTACAATTCATATTTGATTTCAGTTCTCAGCCTTTAGAGAACCGAAGCGCTAGAACGAATTGCTGTTATAACCAATGTATGAATTACTATAAAAAGTAAAAAATTCAATTCTTCAGTTTTCTTAGAAAATTATCATTTTTCAAGAAGACAAAAAAAAAAGAGAGAAACCAACTTCTGGTTGCAATAAAATACATCCTTTGTTGATGCTAGAATCAGAACACCAGCAATGTGTGATTTCAAGTAAAAAAAAAATTTAATTCTATTTGTTTTCTGAATTTGTAAATTAAACTCGAGTAAATCTAATGCGGAACATATTTAAATCGTAATACTAATAAAATGAGGACTTGGCGACAATACCATCTAGCTATTCAACTCTCAAATGAATATTCAGAACCTTCCAATTGAATATCTACCAAACTCCTACATAAATGTAATTTGAGATATTTTACCGTCTTGAGGAGTCGATACTTTGCCTAAATTCTCATGCTTTACTTTCATTCCATTGATTAAACCGAAATTTTATCAACTTCTTAAAAGATTGAATTTTCTACCCTATGAATCGATATGCGAGTTGACATATCAGCGGTAGGGAACGGAAAGTGTTTAATTTATTCGTTACACTATTTTCTTTGATAAATCGCGCTTTTGTTTCCAAGATTGAAAGCATAAAAGAAGCTTCTTTATAATGCAGGGCGAGGGGCTGATGAGGTGGACAGACTATTTAGCAACTGGATTCCCTCTTACTAGCCGGCTGGTACCCATCCCGCCCTCCACTTTTCCTGAATTAAGGGAAGGTTGGTCAGGCTACACGTCTTATATCCTTCCCTCCCTCCCACCCTCATTTTATTTCGGGGAGATTGCACACCCTATATTTAATGCAAAAATTCTTAGTGACCCCTTTATGAGCGATTTAGTAATGTAAGGCAAGAAAAGGAAAATTGATTAAATGTTAGCTTTGTAAAATATGAAGTGTTATCAAGTTCAATGTTTAAACGCCTTTTATTTCCCAACATCAATGATAGATGCTTTCGCTATTAACGACTTTGTTCCCCTGGTTCTTGTAAGCTATCCCACTCAGGGTCGAGACTTATTACACTCTATAGCCCTATAAACATGTCCCTTATTTCTTATAAAGAAGCTTAGTTTCATACTTTCACCTTTGGGTTAATCTGATTTTTTAATTCTCCGTAGATGAACTCGTAATTTTACTATTCGATTATATGCCGAAATTAACTTCTAGCACTGAATCTTTGAATTATTTGCATTCGCGTGCAATTTAATCAACTGCAAAGTTTAGAAAATATACTATGATCTTTTCCATATTTTTTCAAAGCTTTAGCCATGTTTTCCGACCCATTAATGCTCGTCAACATGGAAGTTAATTGTTCAAAATACTACGTAATACGTGAAAACAAAGATTAATTAAGTGAAGACCTTATCATTGCTAGCGACTTATATTCATCTTTGAAGTAAAATAGTAGTAAATTAGTAGGTATTGCTTGACCAAGAACTGCTTTCATTGAATCCATTATTATCGTATTAATAATGAAGAATTTGTATAGATTTAGATCAGAATTTTAACTAAGTAGAATCACTAGATAGAAGCTAGTTTCATATACATTTTAATATATTCATTTATGTAGTTTATTTGTAAAATTTAGTGCACGAAAATTTACAAATAAACTTTTTTGGTTCTAGTAGAAAGCCATACTTTCCGATACTTAAAGGATATTAATGCATTTGCCTAATGCACACAGATGTTAATTCAGGTACTATAAGATACATGTGATATAAAAATGGCAAAGTATCTTTCATGTGTAAAACTAAAGTTCAACTGCTCTGTAATAAACTTTCGGTTGTTTTTCTTACTCTATGCACTACTGAAGAGCTCCGTAAACTTTCTTTGGTGTATTTAGATAATTCAATATCTAAACTTAGAATAAGAATTTAAGATTCTGCATCTATGTGTCGTATTTGTGTTTGGACATATGCTTGGTTTCAATTTTGAACAAATAAACTCTAAGACTGTTTCAAATTCGGGCTTGAATTAAATTTCAAATTTAATAAAGATACAAGCGCATAAACAAGTTATTTGTGACAGTTATCCGATTATGGATCGCAAGTTTATTTTACGAGCACGTGCATGTTTACAGAATTTGAACGAATCAACTGTATAAGTTTAGGGTGAGTGATCAACAAAATCGAGGGTAGTGAACTTGCTTCAAAAATGTTCAAATGCATTCTAAATTTAATCGAAATACTTTAAATGAGATATCACCCATTACCAGACAATTTTCCTCTTTCAGCTTATTGACAAAGCATTGATGTCCCAAATTTTTCCAAGACAGGAAATAGCTTGCAAGTAATTCTCAGACGGTCGAATTTGGAAATTCTCAGGCTTCAGGGTAAGGTTACAGCTATGAGCATTCAGATTCTTCCAACTGAGAGTGTTCTTTTAAGAATGCATGACCAGCGAGGGATGCTCATCTTATCCATTTAAACCTGAAAAAAAGAATTTCAGTCCATTAAGCATTATCGAAATGCCTCAGAATCTGAACAATTATTTTAAACCGATAAAACCAAAATGGATGCTTCAGTTTAAATCCCCCCAACTCAATATCGATTTAACTGGTATCTAGATCCCAGTATAGTTAATATCCTAGTTCTTTAATCAAGAATTTCAAGGCGATTTAGTGCAATTTTTGCTCTAGAATTACCAGAGATCGACAGACAGATTCTATCAGATCAGCTGGTCAAAATGCCTGGTCTAGTAGTTCCAACGTTAAATCTGACATTTTAATTCCTATCTTTATTTTAATAGTTGTTTTCACGCCTACACTGAAATTCTGTAATCCACTGATGCAGCAAGTATCCACATTCATCTATGGGACATTAAACATTAGGTTCATAAAAGAACCATGAAGGTTTAAGCGTCATTGATCGATGCTAGTAAGCAGAACCAAAATTTTCAGATCCTTATCAAAAATATCATGATAAAGATTTTAGGATTTTAAAATATGAGCAGTTTGATGAATACGATCATAGTTGCATGACAGCAATTCAGTACTTGCCATCAGAACTGTGCGATTAAACGACCTAGTTTGAGAAGTCATATCACTGACTCTTCGACCTTCCCGAAGACACTAATAAAGAAAACTAAATGACCAGACCGCCGCAACAGCAACACTGACGGGACTCATAAAATTGCGTTTGCTGCATTTAGAATTTTACTTATAGTCATAGTTTACTTATAGTCAAAGCTTTGTTAAAATTCAAAATAAAACTTCCTTTCTAAATGCATCTTAGAAGTGTGAGATACAAAGAGAATTTTGAAGGTTGAAAGGAATTGAGTTATGGGAATTTTCCCAGATTACTCGGCTTATCCATTGTTCAAAAATAATCCGATGCTACATAACAGAGGCGAAAACTACTTCGCTGGATTAAGAACAAAAGTTACTGCATGCATTTACAGATATGTTATATAGAACTTTCATAATATAATTTCGGTAAACCGGTATACGGCAAAACCCATTAAAAATACGATTTTATAAATATGGCTACAGAATTCCCGAGTGACGAACATGAAAGGAGCTTTTAAGAGTAAAATCCACAGACGAGCGATATCTTTGAATGACCACTCTTCAGCTTTTTAACAATGAAACTTCATTCCTAATGAATAGGAGAGAAGATTAGCTGCATAGTTTCCGAAGATGTCTAAGAATCGGTGGCGAAAAGATAAACTCGGTACAAATTTGCGATGATATCTGAGATAGACGGTCCTGATTTCGGCAACTATATCAGTTGAAAACTTTGTTTACCACTTGGGTAGCGAAAAGGTCCAAATTTTGACAATCGTTTGGAATTTTAATTAATGAAAATTCAAATAGAGGGAAGTACAAAATTTGGAGAATTCCGCAAGCATTTAGTATTTTATGAAATGAATCATTATCTAAAAACAAGCAGTGTAGAATAGTTACAAAAAAAATACAAAATAGATTACAAAATAATTCCATTTTCAGAATTATCTGGAGAACTTTGCAATAGTACCAAATAATGGAACAAACTATTATTAAGCTATACTTTTAAAAAAATGTGGATGTATTTCGATATTATAAAAATTGGGGTAACATTCCAGAAATTACCTATTTTTATTGCGTTTAAATACAAATTATTTGTTGCACACTGTGCTGTTCTGTATATACACTGTGGTTTTTAGGAATCGAAATACCATCTCACAAGTTGATTATTTCCTTTATAAATCATATGTAATTTTACGATGACATTTTAAAATTCAATTCGTAGTTTCCTTTATACATTTAATTTACGTTTATATCATTTTAGTTAAGGATACTATTTCATTTCTTTGCATCTTCCGAGATGAAGACAAAGTTTAAAACGCAAACGGCAAATGCGGATGAGCAAGTTTCCTAATTAAGTTTGTTTTAACCACAATTTCTTGCAACACTAGATGACAGATCATGAAAATTTCACTTAACTTTATATTTACAATTTGTCCACAGGCATTTCATCGCGAATAAATTTTGATGAATTAAATGAAAAAAGAGAAACGCGGTAAAAACAATTTTATGCATAGTTAAAATATTACAACCAAAGAACTACAGAACCCGTCTAAAATACGGTTCAAGAATGAAGTCAAAATGTGGCCAATGTTTAGATTGCAATAGAGGACACTAAACAAAAGAATTCAGCTCAAATTAAGACACTTTTAGTGGTTTGAACATTGAGTAATCGCATATGTACAAACTGTGCATGTTTCCCTCCATCGTAAGCGAAAAATGATTGCAACTGATCGGTCTAAAATGATTTGATTTGATTGCAGTCAAAGACAGTTTCTGGATTCATTTGCCTATAAAGGCTCTTTTTTACTGCTTGTTGTATTGCTGTTGTAACTTATGGCATTTTACAAACCCACTGACAGTTATCTGTCACCGATTTAAGCCTAGTGAACGTCTCTTGTTTTTCAGTAGCGCCAATTAGGGTCATAAGTACGACTTGGCTACTGCATGCATTACATTCGCTTGCACAACCCCTATTTACAAGGGTGGCACATTCACACACCTCAGAGAGAACACGAGAACAACCATGCCCGAACCGGAACTCGAATCCGGGACGCCCAGATCACTGGAAGTTGCGCTACCACTATGCCAGCACGCCGGCTTTACTGCTTATAAAAGTAGATAATGAAAAATGGTTTAAAATTCACTTATATTAACTAAATTCAATTTATTACCGATAAATCTCCATACTCATAAGGTTCTCTCATACGCACACATACACAAAATCAAGGAAGAGTTTGAAATGAAAAAGAAAAATTCTTCCTCTACTAAATACTCAGCCAGGAAAAGCAACAAGCAGGTTAAAAATGGCGATTAGGATTTAAAGGAAATAACAGTCGAAATATTGCATACTGTGTAAAATCAGTCTTAAGGAATTTTCATACTATCTTAGTAATCTAGTATCTTAAATTATGTGATGGGTGCTGATTACTTTCAGAGTTTCAAAGTTACATTTATGCTCTAAAATAAGCGAGATTTTATGCCGTTGTCTTCAGCTATAATTTATCAATTTGTCTTTATCGATAAGCAGCCGCCTTCATCTATAATATTCAGTACACATTTTAAAAACGAAGTTGTATTTCTCCGCGATTCTTTGTGAGAATAATTTACACTAAGACATAATTGTATCTTTTCTGTATTATAAAAAAAATTTACATATTATTACGAGTCTCAACAGCATAAAATATTTCAGTTAAAAATATTATAACGGTGAATTAAAAATTGAAATTCTTTTCAGATTTTTAGTAACTATTAAACGCGTGGTTCTTCAAAATCCTAAAAGTCAAACTATAAAAAATTGGAGAAAGTTTGAATACCACCGATAAAAATTAAATGTTCGGTTCTCTACATCTAGATAGATTTCAATATTTAAAGCTGTAATTAAATTAAAGAGTTTAAAAGATACGCTTTAAAATGCTCAACTATCTCGGCGTTTTTACATTTTTAAAGTTTGTAGCAGCAGGGAAGAATTGAGTGCTTTTGGTTATGCAAATTTCGGGGTCCCTTTGCCTTCATCTGAACTTCAAAAACCAGATATTTATTAATTTTAATTTAATATCTAGACTACAGTGGAGGCATCAGTGAACGTCGAGCCTATATAAATTACACCAAGAAATAATTCAAATATATTAATATCCATTTAAACACATTCTAAAGCAGCAAAAATTGCATTTGCAGATCCGTTGCTGGCCGCCTTCAAGAGAATTAAATTCTGTATATATAAAATTTAATTAAATATAAAAGTCATTTAATAAAGTGAAGTTTGAAATCCTTTTAATGCATTCTAAATACTCGAAATTTACCAGGCTAGTTGAATAAAGAATCATACCGCCAACTGACAAAAAATAACCAAAATAATCCGAGTGCAAATTTTAAAATATTTCAAATTGCTGAGAATAATATTGCTAAGTTTAAAATTCACCTTATTTTAGTTTCAGTATTTTTGAATCTAATAAAATCACAAAATTACATCCGAAACTATCTCTAGGTTTCCAGACTTCCAGGTAACTATTGCAAAATAAATGAATTTAGATAACAGCGGCACAGTTAAATAGTTATAAACATTCATTGAAAAGTTACAGAAAACGTTCATTGAACAACAATTCGTAGAACAAAACAATAAAACAAAACAAGCAGAAAACTTCCGACTTTCAAATACAGACAACGCATATTGAAAGTAGCATTGGCTTTCAATTTCATTCATAAGCAGATGCTTTCTTTTGACAACTGCGTCATATTTCTGACTTGCGTATTTATACGCAATTCACAGTTTCGTAGATCAAACATATTCACGCAAAAAAAGAAATCAAAGGAAACGCACTTTAAAAATTTTCCTTTTATAGAAGATGAACAAGTAGCTTTATATGCTTTCTTTTATATAATACAGAACCTCTCCCGACCAGCATTTCCCAATGAGCCAGACAAAAACTTCAAAACTATGGATCTTGATTCTAAGCAGGCTTCTTTGCATAATTTTTGGGTTTCGAAAACGTCTTGATTTGTAACCTTCATTTACAGTTTTAAAATGGACTTGTTAAACAATTTCTGTTTATAATCTATATCTATATACTTATAATAAAGCTCAATGTGTGTGTGTGTGTGTGTGTGTGTGTTGGCGCTCTACAGGCCAGGTCATTTGACATACAGCTATCAAATTTGGTACATGTATACCTTAGAGGTCGGGAATGTGCACCTGGGGTCCCTTTTTTTGAAATTTTAATTAGAATTTTAATTATTAATTAAAAACTAACTTTCCCGCCAAAAAAATCTTTCATTTTCCCCACCGCCAACTTTTCCGCCAAAAAAATCTTCCATTTTCGCCATCGCCAAATGAATAAGGCTTCCGGGTTTTTTTTCTCCCAACAGTAATGAGGCTAGGGTTAGTATTTTTCGGCGGATTATTTCAAACGATTCTGTTTATTTTCTTAATGTTTGATGCATTTAAAATTAAACATTGTTAATTAATCGATCCTTCAGATTCATTCTGAAGAACTTTTGAATAAAAATAAAACAGAATAAAGGAAATTAAAAATTTCTAATCCGCATAGCGTTACCCCAACTGGCGTAGAAAAAAAATCACGTATTTGCGTTACGTAACTGGCGTTGAAAATTCACGCATGCGCTTTGTGTTCTGAATTTCGCATTGTGTTGACGAATTATTATCAACCGATGCGGACTGGATTTAAATTTTTTTTAGGTTCGTTGCATGTTTTTGTAATTAAAATGTATTTATGTTAGTTATATATTTTTTGTATATGTTTATAGTTTTAAGTGCATCGTTTTTTAAGTAGTTTTTTTAAAACCTGTTTTAAACCGTCTATTTTAAACGATTCGTTTCATTTTCTTAGTGTTTGATGCATTTAAAAGTAAACATTGTTAATGAATCGATCTGCTCATGATGAATCTAAGAAAATTTTGTTGACAAATTCTTGAGATAATACGTAAATTGAAAAGGATATTCTTTAGTGCCCATAAAGTTTAAACGCTGAGTGACTCTATTTTCATTAATCAGATTATAAAAAAATTCTTTGTTTCAGTAAAAAATATTATTATATTAATTGCAGATTAATTCTTTCCACTTTAATTTAAAACATAAATTCTACGGGTGTTAACAGAAAATTAGAGAGATACATATTACGTTATGACTGAAGGCCTTTATAATATTATGAGTGAATTATATGACTATCAAAATTTGAAGTTTTAAAATATTTTGATGAAGAAGCTATTAAAGTAGGAATTGCATAAAACATTTAAATATAAAAATTTTAACGAGCATTAAGATTGGCGAACCGGTTGGTCGACAAATTCTTGAGATATTACATAAATTAAGAAAGATATTTTTTAGTTCCCATAAGGTTTAAATGCTCAGTGACTCTGTTTTCGTTAATCATGTTATTAAAAAAATTAACATTTATTGACGAACACGAACACACTGATATTCACCGTTACTCTGATTAGATATTATAAAATCTGAATAGATAAACATAAACGTGTAAACAGCTGTGCGCCGGTTTCTATGGCAACACAGCTGGAAAGGGAAAAGAAGTTTCCGAAGAAAATTCACGCATGCGCATTGTTCTGATTGTTGTCATGACAACCACTTTCAACAGACGATTTAAATTATTTTTAGGTGAGTTACATGCTTTTGTAAGTAAATTGTATTTATGTTAGTTATATATTTTTTTGTATATGCTTATAGTTTTAATTACATCGTTTCTTAAGTAGTTTTTTTAAACCTGTTTTAGACCGATTATTTTAAACGATTCATTTTATTTTCTTAGTGTTTGATGCATTTAAAAGTAAACATTGTTCATTAATCGATCTGTTCATGATGAATCTGCGAAAATTTTGTTGACAAATTCTTGAGATATTACATAAATTAAGAAAGATATTCTTTAGTGCCCATAAAGTTTAAACGCTCAGTGACTCTATTATCAGTAATCATATTATTAAAAAAAATGCTTTGTTTCTGTAAAAAATATTATTATATTAATTGCAGATGAATCATTTACACTTTAATTTAAAGCATAAATTCTACGAGGGGTAACAGAAAATTAGAGAGATACATATTACGTTATGACTGAAGGCCTTTATAATATTATGAGTGAATTATATGACTATCAAAATTTGAAGTTTTAAAATATTTTGCTGAAGAATCTATTAAAGTTGGAATTGCATAAAATATTTAATTATTAAAATTTTAACGAACATTAAGATTGGCGAACCGGCTGGTCGCCAAAGGCGGCTAGTTAATTAATAAAGACGGAATTGATTGGTAACGGAATTTTAATTTAGGATCGCAAGATTGTTGGTACAAGATCTTTCATCTTAGTATGCTTCTTCAGATGAAGCAGAGAGGGCCGCGGTGGCCTGGTGGTAAGGTTTCGCCTTCGGAACCGGAGGTCCTCAAGCTCGAGCGCCGATTACACCGAAGAACTGTCGTGTAAGCTGGCCTGGTGCACGTTAAATTCGTCGGGTCCAAACGCCCTGCCGCTGTTGTGGTATGGAAACTAATAGAGGGGATGCCAGCTTAGATGATGTCCTCTTCATCTGACCGCGGCTCAAAATGACGAGGTCCGTCCCGAAATAGCCCCAGTGTTGCTTTGAAACGGTTAATACAACTAAAACTTAAACTCAGAAGAAGCAGAATCCCGACATTCTTCTGAAAATTGGCTGTGATCCTTTTCTTGAGTTCAGTTAAATCCTTCATCTTGAGTTTCTCATGTTGGCATTGCATGAAAATTTGGAAAGTGTGATACCGACACTGCTGTTGATCTTGTCATATGTGCGAACAACAAAAAAATACGAGATCAGTCACAAGAAAATACAAATGTGAATTCAAAAGAGCCATTGATATAACATGAATTAATTATGTGTGTTTCCATTTTTGTTTAGTTATTTATGAATACATTTGAAAATTCCACATCTTTTCCGCTAATGTTCATTTAGACATGCATTTGAGCAATTTACTTTTTTCTGATAATAGTTTTTTCGAGCTCCTTTGCATCAAAAGTTGCAAAAACCAGTAATCGAAATTACAACAGAATTTTTCTTTTGAAATGACCCTGATATTTTAAACTATACCGTAGATTTGAAAGGATTTGTCAGATTAATATCCTACTTCGGAACTACACGAAGACATCTGAGAATGGATTTTGTAACTTTATCTTGATCAAAATAAATTAAGATGATGCATTACACCACGCCAACATATGGACGACTGATTTACAGCAATTATTTTATAATGTTACAGACCGACATATTCAATAGAATCTTGGTGGTACTATTTTTTGATCACATTATTGCCCGGCTCTTGAAGTAGAATATTCATGCATTAGTGGTTAAACTACTGCATTGAATGACAAAGGAAAAATTACTAAACAGGTTTCTTTTTTTCCATCCTTAAATATGTTTTTACTGTCGCTTGAATGAAGAGTACATAAAAAAAATACTGTCAGCTTCAAAAATAAAAGACCTCAAGATATTTCTGAACCTCCTTGATTTCGAAAAGTACATTTTTGGCATTTTGTCTATCTCTGACAAAAAAGCTTTAATGTAGATAGATGCAATTCTGTCTTTAGTTATTACATCTAATTTGTAGATATTTATCCAATTTTGAAGAAACTCTGCTCACGGGAAGTCTAGCTGTCCTACTGTTAGTATATAAATAACACGATAACTATAAAACGAAGAGAACTAGATGAATAAAATAAAAATATAAATTTATCTGAAAATAAAAGTATTTTTTCATCTATAATAATAAATAACGTTGATAATAATTAAATGTCTATACCGTGTTGAGTTACATAGTATCATTATTATTTTATTTTATATAATTTGGCTAAAAAATATTTTTAATGAAATTTATTTGAAAGTAAATGTTTTCGCATATATCCATAAATATAATTAATAATATAGATATTTTACCTTTTATCTTCGTAAATATAATTGAAATATAGTAAATTAGATCTCATGCTATTCTTTGTCATAATATTTAACTTAACTTTGTAACTAAATGTGTTTTTTTTAATTTTTTAAAAAGTTTTTATGCATTTCGAATTTTAAAAAAATATATTTATTTTCGTTTATTAAGAAAAAAAGATTTAATGTTGCATTTTTATTTTTGCATTTAACTTTATTTATTTCACTATTATTTTAAGAGAGTTATTGGTATTCATTGAGACAGAATATTAACTTCCAGTTTCCCAAAGTTGTCCAAGTGTTATATGTCTGTTTTTAGTATAATCAGAGCTGTTATGATATGACATCGGGTCGAGGAGGGCTATCATAATACGAAATTACCCTTTTTTTTTTCTGGAAAAATTTAATTTTTCTATATTTTTATTACAAATAATAACACAGGCTTCATTTCATTATTTACTAGTGTAAGGAAATTGTGGCAATCTTGTACTGTACATAGTGATAAGCCTAAATAGGTAAACTTCGAAAGTCTCTCTTTTCAAACTCCAATTTCTTATAGTGGAAATCTTTTTCAAGATGGGCAAGACAGTAGACAACAAATTTATAAGTAATTGCCAATACAATTTACATACTATACACGTGCAGTTTTCCAATTTCCACGAAGATTTGTTTTCATCTCGTTAGATTTTTGTGAAGAATGAAAGTGACGAACATTTTTCAAAACTCGGAAAAAATGAACAAGTATTGGTGCTGCCATCTGTTGACTGCAAAATCAACACTTTCTGGTTTTAGTTTTTAGTGATAAATCTTATCTTAATTCACATCAAAAAGATGCATATGTCTCATTCGCTAATTCACAACAGCAATTTTTTAAAAAAGAGTCTTATAAAGCTAATTCCCAGTAATTTAACTTTCTCTTATACCTCAGCTATTAATTTATCTAGGTAGTTATCTAATTTAATTTTAATAGTGACATCTATTTCACTGAAAAGCTTTATTCTACTAGTAACAACGACTATTCGTTAGGAAATATAAGGCAAAATCAGTACAGATTATATTTCTAAACTTAATGTTCAATCTATTGATATAATAAAGCATTTATGTGCCCATTAAAGAGGCCAAATTTTCGAATCGACATCGTAATAACTTGCTGCAATTTCTTTTAAAGAATCGTTTATTTTACTAGTAGCTTCAATAAATTAAAACTGTTGATAACATATATGGGTTGTAGAAGAGAGAATTTTCGGTCTTTTGGAGAGAACTATTTGCATTAAAAAAGTGTTATATGGATTATTGCCATGTTTAGAGAGCTCTAAATATACATTGAACATTTAAAAAATCGATGAATATTTTCATTTAGGTATGAGTTTATAAAAAATAACGAGCTTTTCTATACGAAAAAGAGGGAAGGAGGAGACTTGGAATTCCATTTTTGAATTTTTTTCTCCATCGAATCTTTCTTTGAGATCAGTTCGTGCTTTAAACAATGGAAATGTGCGGCAATAATTTAAATTAGGAAATGAATACCCATCATACGAAAGAATTCGTTTGGTATTTTATTCCTTCAGCTTTTTTATATATTTAAATAAAATTGCTCATTTTGCTTTAAATTTAATAGCAGTGACATGTGTATGTATGTTTTTTTACTTCTTCTCCCTGACAAATTAAAACAACAATCGACAGACAAGCAATCGCTAGATGGATTTAGTGAAATATTTGAATTCTGATAGCAAAGCAATATTCTGAATATTTACTATACATCTATCTGCAATTTTAAATACTATCAACAAGGCAGACAGAAAATGCCCCCTTTGACAATTTCGCTCAAAGTTTAATAAAAATGTAGTTTTTGAATAAAGACCGCTTAGCAAATTTTGTTCCTTTTATTCATTGCATTATTGAGTTCTGGCGTTCATGGACATGTTGTTTTTACAAATCTCGGAATCATCTAGCAGGGCTAGACAATCCCCGTGAATCCAAAAACGTCTAAAAAGTCTAAAAACAGTTGAGGGTCCCGGAGGATTTCGTCTTTGTTGAAACCCAAACAAACCGAAATATGGTCAGGGGAGGCCATGTCTGATGAACACCAATGGTACTCAGGGTCTATTTTGGGACTCTGCCGAAAAGGGAGGGTCTACTATAACCGTTCAAGAAGCGCGATCTGCGTCTAAGCTGGAAGGTCACCTCCGGAGTTTTTACGAAATACTATGAGTGGTTGGGAGGGGTTTTCGAAAGCTTGTTCAATTCTATTTTTTCCACGGAAGAAATCTTACTAAAGGTGAGCTTCTCACACTGACTCACACCCTCCTCAACAGCGGACCTGGCTAAGGAGTCGGCTTTTTCATTACCTTCAACCCCAACATGTGAAGGGATACATTGAAAATGTGTGGCATGACCGGGTGAAAGTCGGTCAAGTAGATTTAAAATTTCCAGGCTAATCTGGTCTCCAACAATACCCTAATTAGAGAGAGTTGCTAAATTGAAGCGTGACTTCAGTTAAGATCCAGATGTCTTGAAAATGATCCTCCAGCTGAACTACGTACTGGAAGCCCCTTCTGATAGCAATAAGCTCTGATCTATAAACGGAACACAAATTAGGGATTTGGATCTTGAACTCTAAAGCGCCGGTAGGAGTAGGAATGTGAGCTCCGTTTACAGACATTCCCCCTTCGCCTCTATTACCTTCATATAAATCTTTAAAGAAGATAGAAGAATACTATGGATAATCTCCATAGCCAGAGTTCTGACGAAAGCAGGAATCTCAGAGTTTTTCGTCACACAAGTCAAGGGTTCGTCGTGGAAGTGCATACCATCAAGTTCCGGGCCAGCTCCCCGGGACCCCAAAGAATGGAGCTCTACATCAGAAGAAAGCAGATTCAACTTCTTGCAAAAGAAAAGGGGCTATGTTTCTTTAAACATCGATTGTGTTGTGTGTGTGTGCCCTGCTACATCTCATTTCTCCTTGTCAACATATCGACATAAATTTCAGACTCACAAAAGTCTAAATTGTGATAATGATTCATCAATATCTCAAAAAAAATTGATTTTTTTTTGAATAATTTCGCTTTGTATACAACAAGGTAACAAGTGTGAGTGGTTTATCCGAAAGTTTCTTTCATAAACTTTAATAAAGGTGAATTTGTGTTTTAGTTACGTTTTTTCCAACCGATTAAAAGGAAAATTTGATACAAAACTACAGTTGCAGTTAAGGAATCATATACCAAATTTGATACATTTAAGTCATTCTGTTTATAGGTTATCGGGTTTACATTCTTCTAAAAATATATATTGACAAACGGTCAACAACTTGTTGAATGTGGCTTAAAATTTAACAGACTTCTGCCCTATAGATGTTAAATCTGCGTTCGGAATTGTATCCATCTAGCTCTCTTCATTTTGTAATTATCGTGTTAACTTATATTCGAAAGCCGGACATCGATATCATCGGAATGGATATTATACGAAACTTTATAGAAATCGGCAAGTTTGGTGTAAAGATCATATACCAAATTTCATCCACCTGACTCAAAGCATTTTTGAGTTATTTATCTTTGTCACAGACAGACTGATATAATGCCAAAAATATGTATCTCCAATTCAGGGGTGGGAATGGGATCTAAAACGTGGAGATTCAGTAAAACCTCGTGTTCGAATTGCTCGACTTTCTCTATACTTAGTATACGAAAAAGTAAAAAAAAAGGAACCATGAAGGCCCTTATCCCCTCTTTTATGTAAATGAACTATTTCAAATAAAAACTAAACTATTCTAAATTATTTCAAGTTGGAGAAGAAACCGTAACATTCCTCTTAATACAACTGCTGCCACGAGTTTGCCCCTACCTATTTACCTTAATTATAGTCCACTTTCTTTGGAACCCGGAAATTGAACTTTCGTCCAATTAGCTCCTAAGCACGAAAAAAATTGGTTTGTGAGCTGAAATGGCGAATTCCACGAAGGGTGTTGATTCGAACATTTACGAAGTATCTTCCCGCGCCCAGTGGAGCGTGGCGCCAAGAAAGCAACAAAAGCAGAGCACGCAACCTCAACTCAAGCATGAAATGGGTTGCATAACTGCTCGGACGTCCTTCACAGGTGGTTCGGAAGAAGGAAATTAAACATTCAATAATTTTCGAATTTTAGCAGTTAAAATAGTTTTAAGTTCTCCGCCAAATAATCTTCAATTAAGATTTCAATGAAAGATAGTGATATTTTCTGATATATTATTTGATTTTTGCATGCTTTTACATATTTTTATTTAACTTTGACTTGTATTATGTTTGTAAAGATGAAAATTTGTAATCGAATTTTCCCTCATTTCCTAATGGGCTTGAAAGTTCTGAAATTTCAAATACAATTGTGCTTCCAATGACAACGTACCATTTTAGTATTTTCCACTTTTAAATATTTGTTTGCTAATTCCTTTTGATAAGATTCCGTGAAAAAAATGAATTATTCCTCATGTATTTGACTATTAATTTAAAAAAAAATTATTTTTAATTCTATAATATTTAAAAGCTATATTCTGAAAAGTAAAAATAATAAAAGGTATTAAGTGTACTTAAATGTAAAAAAAAATTTTTACCCAAATTATGATATTAAAATGAAATTACAAAAGCATAAGACGTTGATAAGATAAAGAAATTAAGCTACTGTGAATTTCATTTGAAAGAAAAATGCACATTATTTAAATGTAAAAAGTATGATTATGATATAAATTTTCGTAAAGTTTTTTTATCAGCGCATAATTTAATTTATGCATCCATAATTTTGATTTAAAAAATATTTTCTTACGTATTTATATACTAACAAAAGTGTTTCAAAAAATCTTTTTATAATTAATAATACCAGTTGTTACATCTAGAGAATGTTTACCGATAATTCCTTTTCATTCGACTATTTTCCTTTCTTTACCTCATTTGTGGGAGTTTAAATCATCAGATAAGAGATGATGTCAATCATATAAGATATAGGCCAGAAATTAAGTAAAGGACAACTAGATCTTTTCACTGATTCATTCCGTAAGATTTGTGAAATCAAAGTGTTACATAGCTGCAAAGTCTGCATCAAAATATTTAGAGCAAAACAACTTCTGATTCATCTTGAAAGAAAAGTTTAGTGTAAAACAGTTTTTAGAAAAACCACGAATCATTATAAAGATTTCTTCTAAAATTACTGTGAAATGCTTACTTATGCCGATGCCATATTTTCATATTTTTGATAAGAAAACCTCTTCTAATATAATATTAAAAGCATCTTTAATATAATATTAAAAGCATATTTTATTTTTATTGCAGCTTTAATTATTATGAATAGATTTTAGCTGCTACAGTAAATGTCCCCAAAAATGTAAAAAATATATTTTAATCAAAAAAAAAACATGTAATATCAGTTTGCTCCAGAAATTAAATTGATTTAATTTAAAATGAATTGAAATGTTTTAATTTCTATATACAGGGAGTTTCTAAAGTTTAGACTCAAACTTTGAGAAGGAACATAGGCATATAAAAGTAGTTCATTTTTTCCCAAAGAGCATGGAGTCGGAAAAATCAAAGAATCAGCAATTTAACTAACTTTATACTCAGATCCTCTTCGAAGGCGCACGGAAAAAACTAAATGACCGGACAGCCTCCACAATTTTGGCGGGAACTAAAGTTTAATCTTAAAGGACATCACCGGCCACGATACAACTTCTCCCAAAGGAGGCACTTCCCGTCATCGGTAAAGGGCACCGTTTTTGAATCCCTTCCAGGGCGGTGAAAACCAACCACCATACCGGAGGTTTCTCATCCCCGTGTCTGAGGTTCCAACTGGATTTGATGAGAGAGGATTTAAGTAAAGAGAAAAGATACACCTGATCAAATGTGCAACAAAGATTAGTACTAATTTACATAAATTAATTAACGTAGAAACATCATTATCTAATTTAAAGAAAGTGATTCTTCTAGATAATTTTGTTTCATTTTCGCTAAGCAATGAGAATCTTAAAAATCAGCTGAGCGTCTGCCAAAGCTTGATGAAATCAAAGTCAGAAAAATAAATCAAAATATAACATTCTCCCGCTATTTTTAACAAATGCAGTTATTATAAACCAGTAATGAGCAAAAATAAATTAGCATTGTGTTTAGAATAGATGAGAATGTGCTAAAATTAGTCTAATTAACAAAAGTCACGAATACATGCATAAATATATATATACCCATACCCTGAATTAACACAGTGTCCGAGAGATGAGATAAAGCAACAATTAATGTCAACTTTCGCTCTCACAGCATTGTCTGCGCCCGTCACAGTCCTTTGTTTTGAGATTGCGTGAAACTAAGTGAATAATCAAAATGCGAGGAAAGCGATACGAGGGATCATTTCTGTCCACGACAAACTGTCAAAAAATGGATTAACAGCTAGAAAACTGGTACGCAAAATGGAACTACCGTTACTCAAGAGAAAAAAAAACAATTCAGTGAATCATTGAAACGTTTTCTTTTTCTTTACTTTTCGCAATACTTTCAAGGATAATAATTGATTATTGTTTCAATCAGAGTAGAAATCAGCAAAAGATGTTTTTGATATGCCAGAGAACTGTGGAAAATTTAGGTTTTTGCATTTTTATTTTCTCTTATACGAAGTATAGAGAAAGTATTGTAATTGTAAAAATTTTAATTTTGATGAATCTCCACGTTTTAGACACCCTAAATTAGAAAAACACATTGTTGGCCTTATGTCTATCTGTTCCTTTGACTAATATAGCTCAAAACTTCTTCAGTTAAATTGGTGAATTTTGGTATATGATCTTTAGACTAAATTTGCAGATTTCTATCAAATTTTGACCAAAATTCAGTCAGAGCAAGTCTGTCTGTCCGGCTGTTCGAATATAAATAAACATTATAACTGCAAAACGAAGAGAGCTAGATAGATAAAATTCGGTACCCAGATTTAACATCTATAGTGTAAACATATGTCAAATTTTGAATCAAATCCAATAAGGTGTTGAATGCCTATAGGTTTGCACTTTCCGAAGCACGTAAAAGTGATAAATCAAATATGCAATGACTTAAATATATCAAATTTGATATGCGATTTTGTGATTACAAGTGCAGTTTTGTATCAGATTTTTATTTCAAACAGTTGGGAAAATCGGTTGCATCTAAAAATTCGATTTTCGCGTATTATTAATCGCATGCCATTTGAGTAATCGCCAAACACTCGCCAAGAATTAAATGATACACTCAGATAGACACAAATCAACCAATAGATCAGTAAAAATACCAAATTCAAGTCAAAAAATATTTTGTAACTATTTTATCCCAAGTCGTGAAAGCGTTTTCTGGCTTAACATATTTATTAGAGAGTATGCAAGAAAGTTTCAGAGCGTACCCCTCCCCCTCCCCTGGTTATAATGCCCCCATGCAAAAATTTCTCCCAAAATTTGACAGGTTTGTAATTTTACTGTAAGAATAATTTCTAGTTCTCGTCCATCTATCTCGTTACTATGTTTTTGAATGTTGTTTATATGATAATTGTTGTTTAATGATGATTTAAGATATATTTTCAAAGAATATTTTTTTCTGAAATGTTCAGATTTTCAATCAGATTCAATCGATAAAAATAAATTTCATAATTAAAAATAAATTTACAAACTCATTAACTATAACTCAAGCCACTATTAAGAAATCATATTTGCATCAGTTACGCATTTTTATCCTTATGAATTTTATTTAAGAATAATTGAATAATCAAATAAATAAGTTATTTATTGCATTTTTTATATCAAGTATTAATGTCACCGTACAGAAATATCTTGAGTTTTTTAAAATTATATTCCTACATACTTTAAATTTTTTATAACTTTTTATTAACTGCGAATAAAAATATTAAATTTTTTGTCGTATAGATTTAAATGTCATGAGAATTCTTGTTTGCCTATAATGCGAAATCCAATTATGTAAAAAATTTCTTAAATTAAGAGGCAGGATTTAAGAATAGGTTTTACAAGTAATTTTTGCTATAGAATATGGTGGGAGGTTTTAATCAGGGAATTAAATAAAAGAAAAGAATACATCAAGTAAAATGGGCAAAGGTTCAATAGAATACATTTCACAATACCACGACAACACCGTTGCATGAATGATCACAAATCCTTTGTACACAAATTTTAAGTACTGTAAAGCTGTGTTGATGATACTGCGTCCTTTGTCTTACCTCCAAATGACTTGTAATGTTGTTATTTAAGCAATCTGGCTTTTATGCAATAGCATATCTTTATTGCACCGAGTTGGTATTATACCCTTTGTCAGGTGGATTATTCCCTTTTATACAGTTTACTGACAGAAAGTCCCTCTACTTCCCCTTCTTCAATCTGCGTTTTCGACTCTATGCTCTACAACAAAAATGAAATTTCAAAATAATATTCTCTGCACCTGACCTAATCGTCAACTTAGTCTGGTCAATTGAAAATATACTGTACAGGATGATTCCAAATTTATGATACAGACTTTAAAAGTAGGTAGAGAACAAGGATACAAATAATATTCGCATTGGAAATCCAAGTAGTAATCCATTTCTTGATATAGAGTGTCTCAATTTAACTGCAAAAAAAAAAGTTGTTTAGTTTCTGAATTTCGTGGTGAAATCTTATAAACCAGTTAACAGCTACGCTACACGAGCAATTACTTTTGTATTGTGGTCCTGTTACTGGGCTGCGAACCACAAAGACCCAGGTTCTATCCTCGCTGATACCAATTCGAAACAATTTTATACTTGTGAAGAATTTTAAAGAAATTTTCTACAGTGGTACATTTATTTAAAACCATCATTTATTGTACAGAAAGTTATGAAAGTATTTAAGTGACAGAAGTAAGAGATGAAAAGAAAGACAAAGTATTTAATGACGGCGTCGTTGACAAGTAAAATGTTTACAAACGCTAAAAATTGCTTAAACCAACAATGGTACATGCTTCAAAGCATTGGTGAGGTAATTGGCGTTCACTGCCAATGATGCCAAATTTTTCACGAACACGTGCAGAAGCTATTGAGCAAGCAACAAGATCTTCAGTTAACTCAACTGCAATCTTATAAAGAAGACTTATTTAGGTGTCCCCAGAAAAAGTAATCGATGCTCGATAAATCGGAAAATCAGGATGACCGAGAGACAGATGCATCATGCCATTGTTGAAAATTTCATTAAAATATCTTCACTAATGAAAAAATTAGAAATTAAGCATCTTATTTCAGTTGAAGTAAGCCGCCCTGTATTTATGACTAAAAAATGGATTGCAGTCTGGGTTTTCAATGTGAATATTATTTGCATCCTTTTTCTCTACCCACTTCCACGTTTGTACCATAAATTTGTGAAGCGGTGTTGTGTATATATCTGTACATTTTAATCTGATGATCAAACCAGTGGATGTATTCTCATCTTGCACAATGTGACTCGTTTTGCTCTATCTTCAGGCTTCCATAAAAAAGTAAATATGCATATTAGATCCATTGCCTTTCTTCGTTTCGACTCAAAATTTGATTCAGTTCCTCAATTTACTGTCGAAACAATTTAATAAGAGTAGTTTCTTTAGCTCTTGACATATGGTGTTCGCGACAGTGAATTCTTTTTCCTAATTTCTTTAATTCTGGTCATGAAATATAGTAAGAAGTAAATGTAGTAAGATGGAATGTAGCTTAGTAGCATCCATCTAGCTTCTTGAATGTTTGAGTTATCATGTTGGCATACTCTTACTTTCTAGTAACGTCCGAATATCCAATAGTCCAACATTTAAAAGCAATCTGCACTTTTGGAATGAAGAATACATACTAAATTTCAATTTTCTGACTTGTTCCATTTTTAATTATCGTACCCAAAGGCAGTCATGCCATCACACATATGTAATTTTGAACTGAGGAAATTTTGTAAAGAGGATATTCATCAACTCTTGATGACGAATCTTTGTAAAATGCTTTCTGTTCTTAAAAGAGAAAATGAAAATTAAAAATACATAAATTGTACATTAATACAGAGGGAGCTGCGTATTAATCTGGAAATGATGTATTGGACTTTATTTTTGGAAAAAGAATACTAAATAAATCTTTCGCACAACCCTTCAACTTCAAAAACTGATCTGATTTCAACAATTTCGCTACTCTTTAAGCAAAAGGTCACTAATCGGAGGCTCTATATTTATTGTGTTAATATTATTTAAAATGGGTCTTTTGTTGAGAAAAGAAGCAGTTTATCAAAATTCATTGAAAGGATTCAATTAGTACTGCTAATTCGGTGGACGAGATACTAGTCATCGAAGGTGGTTATTTAATAATAAATATTCAATGAATAATTTTTATTTCAAAAGTTTCACTTTAAGCATGAGGATTCATTTAAATACAGATTTACTTTTTAATTCGGAAATGCATCAAAACTGAAAAAAATTAAAATTCATAAATATGCTTTTAATTGTTTTAATTACAACCTGCAGAAGCGTGTATGAGAACCTCCAGATACCACATTCTGAAACATTCTTCAAATGATCAGACAAATACACGCAATGTGACAGGTTACTTTGCAATCCAAGTGCATTTTTTCCAAAATTTCTTTTTGCAATTAGTAGAGTGAATTTCAGCTAATATTTTGCACATGAATTCGATGTTGGCTGATGACTTCAAACCTCAAGATGCCAAAGGAAATGAAAATCCTCTCCTGGATAAAGCAATACATGAATCCTACATTTCGCCAACACAAGACAACGTCCATTACATACAATGCAATGTAAAGACTGAGCCTTCCTTCACGAGTTTTTTAGTGAGGTATTGTGTGGACACAAGGAAAATCGACTGACCCACTCAGATTAACGAGATCTCATTAATGCTCGGTTCTTTTCTGCGGAGCGAGGGAGGTTGCACGCGAATATTCGCTTTCTTGCAATGAAGGTAACCCCGTTTTCATTCGCGAGGCTCGTTCATTTGAGGAGATTGCAGCAACAGATAGGCAATATATAAGCGATCCCTCCTCACACAGAAGCACAACTGGCTCGAAACTCCCAGAAACATGAGAGGCCTACTGGTGAGTATCGGACTTCTCTCCTTTCTCAATACTTCTTCGAGATTGCCAATCGAGAAACGAAGCCATTACATTACGTGGTTGTCTATCTTCAGAAGTAACGGTTAAATAATCATAATGTATTAGCATATTTCCTATCTGAACTAAAAATAAATGTCGGCGGTCTACAAGGCATGTCCTTGGATTTAGAGCTACCGAATTTGGTAATATATATATACCTACCTATATGAGAGTGGAAAAGTGTACCTTCAAACATATTTTCATTCACATTTTAATTAGAATGGCAATTAAAATTTATGCAAATATTTAGCTATTTTCTTGTGATAACTTCCAAAAGTGTTATTTCTTTAAAATTATTTTTATATTATCTTAAAAATTCAAAGAAAATCCCTTTTTTAACTATACAAAATTAAATATTGTACCCTTTATTTTTAATTTCAAAAAAAATTTCAAAAGTATTTTTTGCATCCATACTTTTATTATTGTAATGAATTTCAAGCAGTTTCATTATTTACCCTAACTTTTAATCAAATATTTTCTTTTCATCTCTTAAAGCTAATTATTTATGAAGAATATCCATTAATTCATTTATATATTACTAGTAAAAATAGTGGATACGAAATAAGAAAATATCTAGAAAATATGCTGGTCATCAAAGGCTTAGGTGTTTGATATACAATTCATGTTCAAGTGACAAAAATGTGCGTTCCGTCCATTTCGTTTGGGAATCCATCGAGTATCTTTCAAAAGGAAACAAGCTCTATGCCACAGCATAAAGCATGATAACGGATATTTATAGTACTATGGATATTTGTTTTCTCTGTTCCTCACATTCTTTTGAAATAAGACATAGAAAAGCTTCATATTTTCATGCAAGGGACGTTCAGAATGCCTTTTAAGTGGATTCTCTGAAATAAGAGAGTCTCTGTATCCCCTAACTGACTAATATTTCCTTTCATGCTTTGATGTCTCCCGTAAATCAATAATAACGTATTCTTGAATAACTTGCCTGGATAAACAATATTTTCGATTCCATTAATTTTAAAGATCATTTATTTTTTGTACCTAATTATTTTAACTATAATAAAATATTGTGCTTACTCATTTACTGCACCATCCAAAGCGATCTCCACGTTAATCGTATCTACATAATTTATACCAGCCTTGTTTTGAACAAGCTGGTATAAAGTACAGGAGTCGTTCTTATTATTTATTGTCGGATGACAGTTATCAAATGTAAACAAATCGTCTTATGAAGGTTTCAGATTGCTTCATTGGACGTTTTTAAAAATACATTCATTTCAAAGCTTCTCTTCACTAATTAATGGAACTACAAAATATCATTTGAAATGCTTAAAAGAGGACTTGCCGTTCATCGAAACTTCCGTTTAGTAAAAGGAAAGAAAATGTAAAAGAAATCAAATATTTTAGAATTTTGCACTCTTATTTTCGAAGTAATATTTGAATATTTTTCATAACTTCTATTACATCATAATATTTTGCATACTGGGAATGAAATCATTTGTTCAAACATATATTTCCCTAAAGCGTAAGAAAAATGCAAATTTTTATCAATCAGGGGTAATAGCGAAGCTAGACTCTCAGAAATCTGAAAAATGTTTCGCGCAGATAGTAAGAAACTTTAGAGCTTAGAAAATGAAGATATTTACTGTCTCTAATTATAAAAAGTGTTAATTAGAAGTATTTAATTTTAAATTGAAGTAAAAAATGAAGGTGAATGGATGCCTCCCATTAGCGTGTTGCGATGTTTAGAGTGTTTGATGAGTGCCGTTCAGATGCTGTCTTCATCATCTGATCTTAACACAAAACTACAAAGTCCGCTTCAATATAGCCTTAATGCAACTTTAAAAGAAAAAAGAATTGACTGACGTACCAACTGAAGCATATTAAGTTGACTGCAAGGGAATTTTACTGAATATGGTTTAATTGTTTATTTTTTGTGCTGCTCGGCATAGGATTGATTTTATTCATAAATTTCTACCAAGAGCAGTAGCAGAATATATGTGCTTGTGTAATTGCAACCTTTCAGATAAAATGGCTGGAACTTTGTCAATCCTGCTACTTTATGGCTACGTAACATTGGTCTGATGCTGTCTTTGCTTGCTAATCTTGAATGAACATATTCTTCCACAGATCGTTTGTTTAGCGTGCTTGGTGGTGTTGGCGACCGCCTCTGAGTACCTAGTGCACGATTACGACGTTCAGATCCATCCTACCCACGGCCATCACCACGGCTACGATGACCACGGGTTCGCCACCAGCATTCGCTATGACAAGAGGTACCACTACAAAGTTCCCGATTATGGTCACCACGATGACGTCATCTACCAATATGTCTCTGATGGACACCACCACGAGCTGGACGATCTTCACTACTGAAACCATTGGTAAGGAATATGTTGCTATAGAAATGAATAACAAAAATATAAACAAAGCAATTTTGAAAATCCGTAAAAAAGTATTTACTATAATAAATACTTTTTAGTATATTATTACTTTTTACTATAGTATGCTTTTATATAGTATTTACTATAATAAAACAAATTTTAAAAATTGGTATACTTATTTGTATATTAAAAAATAGTACTTTTATTGTAAACGCTTTATGCCTTTTAATCTTCAATTAAAAGTGCTACGGAATCTTGAAATAGATTTTTCTCAAACTGACAATGAGGTAAAGGCTCATGTACCTAATCAAAATTCAATTAAATTTAATTGATTAAATGCTCATGAAATTCTGGTTATATTTTTTAAAAAAAATTTTCAAAAAAAATATGTATCATTGTTTAGAAAATGATAAAAAAATGGCTAAAAAACTATTAAAATATTGCGATTGACGTTAAATTTTATTTTTTTAATGACACGCTTTGGATTGATAAAACCCTATCTGCATATTTATGTTACAGATGAATATTTCTTTTAACTATGCAATTTCTTTATTTTCACAGGAGGTACTAAGAATTCTTGAAGATGCAGACATCATCACTGCTGAAATATATTGAGCTTAATGCTTCATTTTTAAGTTTTTGTAAATAAATTTGTATTTTGTACAGAAATGTGTTTTCTTTTTTGTTTACTAAGTCTGTATTGCATGGGGAATTTCTTTTTGTTACTCTTTTGAAAGTATAATTGCTCATAATATATTTTTTTCACTCTTGTTTAAAATTGAAACTATAAAGAATTTTGTTTAAATGTAAAGTCCTATTTATATGTGGAAATATTTTCAAACCACAGTTAAACTTTATTTCTAAAGATCAACATCGAAAATGGAATTTTATTCTTTATTTATTTGAAAACCTTGAAACTTGGTTAACTTTTATGGACAAGCCTTGGGTGTTATTTTTTCTAACACTTATTGGCTATTATCTTTTAAAAATATTACTATTCCTGATTCCTTCAAAAAAGTATTTTTAAACAGTAAATTGGGATAAACATTAAAGCAGTATTGTCTTACTAAAAGCCTCACATTTGATCTATTTACTAATATGAACATGAGCTTATTCTGCTGGAGTCCAATCACATGACATCACATCTTGGGTGAAAAATGCAACTGTCCATGTGCTCTGACATCTGATTGCTTATTATTTTATGCGATGTTGTAGCTTCATTTTCTTATTTTACATGAAAAATACTAATTGATTTCACCATTAAAATGGTGACGCATTTTATTTGTATTGTATGGGCATATCTTACAGCATATTAGCTGGATTAGCTGATGAAACAAATCTCTAAATGAAAAAAAATCGACGTTAGCAGGCAAAAAAAGAATAAAGATAGAATAATAAATAAAATTATTCAGTTTATCATTGTAATTTTTCAGCATAATATTGCTTAATATCTTAAAGAGCTTTGATAATAATTCAAAAAAATATTAATGAAATAAAATAAGAACGTGAAAAATCTTTACAATTTTACAATAGAATATGAAAACATAAACAGAGACTTTTTTTCCTTATTATTCTTTATTCTTCAATTCGGATACACTCAAACACGCACGCAGAAGCTTTGATTACTGATAAGTTACACTCTGATGACAACAAAATGACAACAAATTCACAGCTTTATAATCAGTTTAAAACGTAACAATATTAACAAAGCGGATATTTTTTACAACCTTTAAAATAAAATAAATAACAATAAATTCATTTGTATAGTAATCATTTTAAATCATTCAATTACTATAATAAGAAAAATTCAATTTCCAAAATAAAACATATCCATATTTTTAAAAAAAATCCACATTCTCAGATTCTTCTACCATTTTAACCACAGAAGAAAAAATATATTCAAAACAACGCTAAAAATATACATAGCTTGAATCATGAATAATTTTATTCTTGCAGTCAATTATGATTCAAGAGAAATTATTTTGTTCATTTTTCATGATCGAGTTCACAATTCCGTAACTTTTCGAAGTATTTCTTCAAAGAATAAATTCTTTTTAACGTAAAATTGCTTTGACCATTTCAATCATCTAAAGTGAAGGCTTTCAACTTATTTCAACCTTAATGGTAATTACTTATTGGTGATAAAATGTTGACATGAAAAATTTAAATAAATTTTCAAAATGAAATGTAAATGGCGCCCTTTTTAATACTTTTTTAATCTTTATTATTCAATTCCACGGGTGTACTTTCATTTTTGGTACTCCCATTATTTTAAATTAGTCTTTAAGACGACTATCACACTAGATATATTCCATATAAGCTTGGTTTTTTAAGACATTCACATTTTCTAGTTTCCAGTTTTTAATCTTTCATTATTCCAAAGATGATGGTATTCTGAAAATTTTTCAATTTCAGAAATCAATTTTTTCGCGAATTCGCTATCAGATGGAGCCTCTCTAATGGAGTCAAATTTTAACTATCTTGGTTAAATGATAATTAAGTTTTGAAAAGATTTAAAATACTGCAACACCGAGAAACACATATGAAAAATGATAACAGAATTCTATTATTATAGTTAGAAAACAAGTCAAGATAAGCACAAAGAGTTTGATAAAGTTATTGGTTAATATAATTAAACTGTGGTGACCCCTTAAGATAGGATGATTATTTAAAATAAAATCGATACCATATTTAGACGCACGACTCTAAATGCAATTCGCGAACTTTGGAAAGAGTAATTTCTTTGAGAATGAGTAACAGATTTCTAAAGCCTGATATATTTACTAAGTAGATCATTCAAAAACTGATCATTTAAGAGTTTTTATACATTCTTTTTCCCACGACATTTATTTCTACAATTAATCAGCAATATTTTATTCACAAAAATGTTCTATGTAAGTTTATTTTCTTATGTAAATTACTCCCTCCCATATTATACTTTCATTTGAAGCATATTGATCATCAGGGTGATCAAATAATATGCATTATCAAACTCTGTATATTTGATTGGTTGGCCGGCACACCATCAGTCATGCTCAAACGAAAAAAAAAATCATTAAAGAAGAAAAGGAGTTAGAATGTAACTATATATTATTCAGTATACATAAACTTTTTTGCAGATGTTGAATTATTTAAAAAAGAAAATTAGTAGAAACTGAATTATCTTACATCAAAGCATTAAGATTATAAAGTTACTTTTTTTTCCTTGCTACTAAATATACTTAATCTTTAAAAGGATACAATTGAAGACTAATATTTTTTAAATATATATATATATATATAACATACAGTGTATAGAAAATTTCTTTGAAGTTGAATCAAATATTAAGGATCCGATATTTGAATTGATTTTTATGTGGTGTTAATAGCCTATATTTAGGCTTCAAAAAATAAATAAATAATATAAGGCATTATAGTCCATAATGGGATGATGAATGAAACTTTATCACAATTTTTACCATAAAATTATTTTTACGTTTGTAATTGAAAGCGGAATAATTCGCATACACCAGTTTATTAGCTGACATTTATTACATCTGCGCAATATAGCGCTCTGGCCATATTTTTTTGCCACAGCAAAACATCTAGTACAAAAGTACAGAAGAATTTATAATTTATAATTTAAACAGTAATAATTCCCAGATTATATACTGTAATTTTTAACCCTTGATGACAAATTTGGAATATCAAAATTTTTCATGCTCACTTGTTGTTGACTGTTATGCATTATGTTGATCATGATATGTGATTCTGTGCGATAAATATCGAAAGTTTTTCTTGATCACTTGTTACTAGCTTGATCATGATGCATGATTTTATCCGATAAATATCAAAAGTTTTTCTTGGTATCTTGTTACTAGCTCAATTACGATGTTATAATGCATGATGTTCTCTTACATTCTGAATGCCAGCTAACATCATGCAGATATCGTAACAATGTTGTTGGGAATTTCATGTAATAGAATTGTCTTCTCATAATGTTCTAACAAATTATAGAAAAAAAATCGAAAATGTTTAAAGTATCTTCAGCAAAATAGATTATTATTAACTTTCTAAGGAATGTTATATAGTTGTTGGAGGACTCTGTTTCTCTTTTTTGAAAAAATCTGAATATTCAGAAATACTCCGTTCCGCTATTTCTTCAATCATAATAAGAATTTCGCCAAAAGTACCACAATCCTTATAATCTGTTCCTAAATCTCACTTTTCTAAATTGTTTTTAAGAGGGGGAAAAAAAAGAACACGTACATAACTTACGCGCATAAAAAAATGCTTGCTTTCAATAAAGAAAATAATAAGTTGTTAAAATTATCTCATCAAACATACCTTTTTAAATATTATAAGAGTATATTTTTATATCTTGAACTTAATAATAATAATAATAAAATTCTTTCTATTTAACTAAATGAATTACCATTCAATTTCTCTTTTCTTAGAAAACCTCTAGATGGCGCTACAAGCTACGCAGTTCATAGTCAGGAATATCATTTAAATATTTTTACTTCCTTAGTTGATTACAATAGTTGATTACAATTTTGCAACGTTTATTTTATTTAGTTTAGAATTAATTTAGTTTCTCAGCTATTATAATGTGATTGAATTATTTCAATTAATTATGTTTTATTGCCTGGTTGCTTCTAAGTAACAAATTTTTTAACTTATTCCAGAGATTTTCGATAGGATTAAGGTCTATGTTATATCCAGTTCATTCCACTTTGAAATAAAATTATTTTGAAACCAGTTTTTATATACCTTGGCAAAATTATATGGAAATGAATCCTGTTGAAATATAAATTCTTTATTATTTGGCAAAACATCTTGTTCAGAAGGCAAAAATTTTAGAATGCTTATTTAATTTCTGTATTTTTTACCTTTACATTCTCTTTAATCGTAGAAATTCTGTCCAGAACTTCTGCTGTCTTCAGAGCCTGACTAAGGCGGGGCATACGGGACAGTTGCCCCGGACCCCCACATCAGAGTGGACCTCCAATTCGAATAGAAAGTATATTTTAAGTTTCCTTATTTTTTTAAACTTTTTTTTAACAAAATATTTTACAACAAATAAAAATAAATAGAATTGAAATCAATAAAATGGACAGAACGATATTTCGTCTGACCATTGCAGGGGGGAGGGGGCTTTATAGCTATTTTAGGTTCCAGTCAATTTTCTCGTTATATGTATATCTATAAGGAGGTGAAACTTTTCAATACCTCCATAAAGTTCGGTTCTTTGGAGGGGGCACAAAAAACTTTTTGCTCCGGGCCCCAATTTGCCTAAGTTGGGGACCGGCTCTATCCACCCAGCAACTTATTCCTAGAGGGGCTGAGGGGTCTTTCATTCTTAATATGACAATCAAAGTTTCAAGTACGGTGGGTATCTGGTCTAAAAGCACAATGCTAAGAAAACGAATGCCTTCTTCGCATGTGCGTGAACTTGACGCTTAAAATTTGAAATAAATCTACAAATATTTTAACGAAAATTTTTATTTTTGAATTATAAGGATTGGAATAATTCAGATTAAACATAGATTAAGTATTCGGAATAATATTCAAAATAAAAAAGAATAAAAATATATAAAACAATTATTCGGTTTCGAAACTCGAACTGAGGACCAGTAAAAACTATGATTCGCTCTGTCGCTCTATCCAGAGCCTGACTAAGGCAGAGGCATACGGGGCCGTTGCTCCCGGCCCCCACATCAGAGGGGGCCTCCAATTCGAATAGAAAATTTATTTTAAGTTTCCTTCTTTAATGAACTTTTTTTTAAAAAAATATTTTACAACAAATAAAAATAAATAGAATTGTCTGAAAATCAGTAAATTGGACTGAACGATATTTCGTCTGACCATTGCATGGGGGGGGAGGGGTCTTTATAGCTATTTTAGGTTCTAGTCAATTTTAAATATCTATAATGAGGTGAAAAATTTAAATACTTCCATAAAGTTCGGATCTTTATTACTAAAGTGGTGAAGCAGAGGGGCCCCAAAAAGTTTTTGCTCCGGGCTATGTCAGGCGCTGGCTGTCTTACACAGTTTAATCTTTTCAGCCTTTATGATTCAAAAATTACTTTTTTCGTAGAATTCTTTTATTTTGATCCGATTTCTGCATTCTCCGTCGGCGTTTAACTCTGGATGCATTGCATGTTCCTCTCATTAATCCAATTCAAGCCGTGAAAGAGTAATTTTTGTATCTTCTCCTATACCAAATACAAAAAAAACTGAAATCATCAAAAAATTTGAATTTAAGATTTTGACGTATCTCCACGTCTGCAACCTCCCCTAGATTGAAAAACATATTTTGGTATTATATCTGATTGTATGTGACAAAGACGCTTTGGCATAAAAGAATAAAATTTCGCAGATGGTCTTTACACCAAATTAGCAGATTTCTATGAAATTGTGAGGAAAATCCGTTTCGGTGAAGTCTGTCCGCTGTTCGAATATAAGTTAACACGCTAACTACAAAACGAAGAGAGCTAGATGGATACAATTCTGTACACAGACTATACTTTATACTGTAGACACCGATCACATTTTGAGCCACATGCAACTAGGGGGTTGACTGTCTGTTGGTTTATACTTTCTGAAATACAAACACGATAAATCAAAACCGCAGTTTCCTAAATGTATCAAATTTGGTATACGATTTTGTGACTGCAATTGTATTTCAATGTCAAATTTGTATTTCAATCGTTTGGGAAAAAAGCTTGCAAAAACAAATTCAGTATTCAGATATTATTATTCAGCGTTCCAAAATTTAATCGTCAAAAATAAAACTCGTAAAGAATGACAAGATAGATTCAATTTAAAAAAAACTAAATTCATGCTAAAAGTTACTATTTCGTAACTATTGTAAGCCAATTCCATCGAAGGCGTTCAATGATTCACAATTTTTAGTGGGAGGGTCGATAGCACCTTTACTAGAGAGTATGCGAAAAAGTTGGAGAGGGAGGGGACTCCCGCTGGTTCCAGACAAAATGTAGCAAATGACATCGTTTTCTCCTGTGATTTTATGTATGAAAAAAAAATCAGCTTTTAAAAAGCACGAATGAATTTGAAAAATATCTACAATCAAAAATATACACTTAACAAATTCATCCTTCGAATTTTTCTACAAGTAAGCAATACCGTACATATCAATGAAAGAGACGAAATTAGATTAGATTAGAGTAGTTGAATTTTTAAAATCAAATATTATAAAAATATACTTATAATCTTAAAATACTTCGTGTAGGTTTAGAATTTTCATGTTAAGACCTTATTTGAAATTTCATGCATCTGAATTGTTGCTCTTTTGAGTTTTATTGAGACAGAGATTGCATGTAATCACTAAACTTCTGACTTAGGAACGTCTAGAGCCTGTGAAATGAAACCCCTTTTTACAGGAGGGCACATTCACACATCTCACAGAGAGAACAGGAAGAACAACCATGCCCGAACCGGGACGCGAACCCGGGACGCCCAGATCACGGGGAAGATGCGCTACCCCTATGCCAGGACGCCAGGCATAACATTGTAGAAATATCGGGCAATACCTCGTGCGAATAGTTAATTTGATGTGATACTAACATCATTCATTAAGAAATGGAGTCATTAAAGGTTTTCAGGTTCTCGTGGGTAGACAGTTCGGCCTTGACCACACGCCGGGAACGAGAATGAGAACAACAAAATGAAGCCTCTACTCGAGGATGCCTCAGGAGAAATAGAAAGTTGCTCTCATTTCGACAAAGAAAGTTAAACCTTCAAAAAGAAAATTCAAGAACACTTTATTTGATATGATTACTTAGTACTTCTCTGCAAATTAAGTTTTTTTTTTTTTTTTTTTTTTGTATTTTTATTTAAATATTTTCTCCGAATTTATATAAAAAGGCTATAGAATATTTTACAAAAAAAAAATCTTTTTGAAACTTCATTTTTCGTCTTTCCTCCACGGTTTACTAATTACAAAAATGCCAGACTGTTTAAAATGAATACATTTCAATGATTTTTTTTATAGCGAATCGTACTTAATATGACGTAATCATGCAATCAATGAATAATAAAAACGAATTCTTTCCTATTTATCTTCTGTTTCTATTGGAAAAACTCTGACCATGATACAGCTACGAAGAGGGAGAATATGAAAAAAGAGGGAGGATATGAAAATATATTCGATGAGATGATTTTTAAATTTTAAATAATATTTTAATTAATAAAAAACTAAGCAAACTGTTCACATTTTTGACGATTAATTCAATTAATATTACATATAAATTGATTTTTATTGGTTTTTTATTTTATTTATTTATTTATTTTTGCAACATTTTAAAATTGAAAAAATTATCTTTTTGAGGATATCAGTTTTTTGAGGATATCAAAGGGAGGATATTTATCTTTTTGAGGATATCAAAAAAATTTTGATGCTGAAAAAGTTTTAGAAATATCGTTTATGTATAATTTGCAACCACATTTTATATATTTTATATTGGTGCCAGAAAATTCAGAATAATTGCAATTTGAAAAAAAATTCTTTAAATCAATGTATTTATCTGTTGAAATTTTTATGTAAGAATTGTTTACTGTCACTGATTTGAAAAAGCGTCATCTGTTTTTTAATCATGCCAGTTTTAGTGCTGCGATATTTTATCTTGTAATTTATTTTTATAAGAAATTCTTAGATATTATTTGTGAAATAATTTTATACAAAATTACTTATACTTCATTCATATATTAATTTATACTTCATTTATTGTAATATATGCTCTTCTCGTGGACGCACATTTACAGCAATATAAAATTATTATAATTTTATGATTTTGAAAAATTGGCGAGATGGCGCTATAATAACCTTGCTTTCATCTACTACATTGTGCTTTTAGAATATAAACGCCCTTCAAATATGAAACGAAATCCTTTTCTCAAATTAGAAGTTATATCTGCATCGCGGCTTGAAGGGTGTAGAGCGCAATGGTGTGATAGCGAGTGTTTTTCTCTTACTTTTCAGGCCATCAGTTCGATTCTTAAACCGATTGTCAATCCAACCTTTTTTTCTTTAAGAAATTTTCTATCTTCCTGTGCATACAATTCCCATAAATTCAATAAACATTCTATTATTTTCACTTCAAATAATTGAAATGAACTACTAAATACCTATACGATATTTTTAATTTTTAGATGTCTGGATCTGGCACATGCAAAACTTGATTCTACAAAATACATCATGCTTTTAAATAGATAGTGCTGGGAGACCGAGCTTCGCTCGTAATGTCATATAGCGTTATCTCGCAATCTTTTGAGGTAATAATAGGTTATCATCCTATGCTAACAATGCAATTACCAGAAAAATTTACGAGATGACGCACCATGAGAGCAGATAATATTTGTTAAAAAGTGTGTGTGTGTAAAATAGCGTTTTTTCCGGAAGTATAAATAAACTTATATATATAAACTTACGAAACAAAACCTTCTTCAAAATTAAAATTTGATCCAAATGGTTGGAGCTGTTTCCGAGACACACGAAATAATTTTTTTATATATACATGAATTGTTGGCATAAAATAATAAGATAACATCAATAATTAAATGAAATTCTGCTCTCAGATTTGAAGTGATATCTGCCCAAACACCTTGTGAGTTTGTAGCTTGGTGGTATGATGGCACGCTGTTTCCACTTCTTTTTCAGGACTTCAGTTCGAATTAGAGTCCACTCGTCTGTAATTTTTTTTATTTATTTATTTATAAAATTTATTTATCTTATTGTACATACAATACAAATAAATTGAATAAAACATTCTATAATTTTCACTTTAAATAACTGAAATGAACTATGAAAAATCCATTCAATATTTTCTACATTTAAATGGCAGGATCTTAAACATGCGCAACACCTTCTATCCAATGCCTTTGTACTTTCAGAATAGATGTGCCATGAAACATTAAAAGAAAACTTTTATCAAATTAGAAATTATATATATACACAATTACTCGAAGTGTGTGTAGCATGGTGGTATGATAGAGCGATGTTTCCGCCCATTTTGCAGGTCTTCAGCTCGAATCTGAATCCACTCATCCGTATTTTTTTTCTACTTTTTTTTATTTACGAAATTTTTTTATCTTATAGTAAATACAAAATCCCTAAATTAATTATACATTCTATTATTTTCTCTTCAAATAATTGAAATGAACTAAAAAATAATCATTCAATATTTTTAACATTTAAATGTAAGGATCTCGCACATGATTGCAGAACAATTCCAACAGTATGTAGCAGTTCTATTTCGAAGCGATGAGTTGAATGCAGTTGTGAAAATGCTCAATAAAGCAATTCCAAATTGGTACGATGGTTTGTTTACATTTGATAATTGCCATTCGATAATAAATAATAAGAGCTATTCGTGAGACTCATATTAATGTTTTATATATAGATACAAGCACACGAATTGAGGTATACTAGTAAATAAATTAAATAATAGGTAGTGCAGTCGCTCAGTATATAAGCGCCTTAGAAAACTTTGTTAACAGAATTCACTAAAATTTGGAGAAATTAAAAAAAAAATAAATAAAGTCAAAATTCATAACGGCATGACCAAAGAATAAACAGAAATTTCATTCTTTAGCTTTTAGTAATAATAAAAAAAAAGAAAAATTATTTTAGAAATAATTTTTCTAAATAATTTATTATTTAGAAATAGTGAAAATAGTTGAAATTTCAATATACGTTTGAAAATTTTGTTTATAAATGTTACTTAAAAGATATTTTTAAAAAAAAATTATCAAAATTTAGCAAATAATTGTAGAATTATTAATATGACACAATTAAATAAACAGATTTTTGAATTTTTATTATTTACAATAATTATCATTGTGTTATATTTGCCAAAAGTTATCGACAAATATATTTGCTAAATTTTTAATCAAATTTCTAATCACAATTTAAATAAAGTAATCGTTCCGGGGTATTCATTCCAAACCGCCAACGTAGTCTGAGATAAATATGTTATTTCTAGAGTGCCAACGCACACACTTTGTTTTATTATTATAAGTGGATATACAAGCAACTGCAATGAGTCATTATTTCGTCTGGTTGTAGACTTGGGGAAACAGGAAATATTTGACTAGATTTTATAATCTTTTAACTGTTTGATTTACTAATAAGCAGTAATCCCCCGGGGGAGGGGGGGCACCTCGAAATGAGGATGAGATGCTTCCGACATGGTGGTTGGATCTCGCCATCCTCGAGGCTACACAAATAGGTGGGGGATCTGACTCCTTCCATCGATGACGAGGCGTACTTCCTTCGGGGAGGGTTGTACCGTGGTCGGCGATGGCCCTTAGGACTCAACTACAGTTCCCGCCAGTGTTGCTGTTGCGGTGGTCCGGTCATTCAGCCTTATGGTTTAAATCCGTGTGCCTTCGTGGCGGGTCGGAGAGTTAGATGGTTGACTTACTAATAAGCAGTGGCATAGCTACCGCGAAGAGGTTAGAGAGTATTCATGCCCAAGAGCGTAGTCTTATGTAGCACTATAGTGCGTTTGTATCGTTTTTGGAAATAACATATCATGGAGGCGCAAAACAATAACACCAGGTCCTAGGTGCAAACTATATTTATTAAACCACCGATAAGGAGCAGGAACGAAAAAATTATACTATGCCTTGGGAGCCTATTGCCTCGCTACACCAGTGCAAATAAGGTAGCTTGATGCGGGGACCCCGAGCATACGCCGATTAACCGATCTTAGAGAGAATCTATGAATCTATAATGTCACGCCGACAGCTGGCAGGTCAGTCTTTTCTAACCCAAAATCTTTTACAATCAGTATTCGAGTCATTCGCATTGAAAGGGAAATTTCGGCCTGATCTCCTTTACCTCACATTCATCTGACACACGACGCAATTAAGCGGAGATTGATGCATTCATCGAAGTTCGCCTTTTTCTTATTTATTTATTTAACTTTAACCTGGAAAAGTTACTCTGTTGCTCTTTGAAAAAGGCCATCCGTCTCTGTAAACGATGGATGAAGGTACTGGAAAAAGTCTTTGAATGGGAAGAAAGAAGTTGAGATTTAAATTCGTAGAGATAGCAAGGAGTGGTCACTTCAAAACTTTATTGAATATTCTTTAATAAAGATATTATATCAGAGAACGCCTTGCATGGTACTGGCTTACAACAGCCACGAAATATTAACCTTTGGCGTGAGTTTAGCATTTTTAATGAATCTGTCATGTCATCCTTAGCAAGGGTTTTTTTTTTTTTTTGCAATTAATCCTTTGCATGTGGTTAAGATATCCGAAAATCGATTTTGTGTTTTAGAAGAATTTTTCTTAACCGACTGAAACAAAAATTTGATTCAGTACTACGATTGTAGTCATAAAATTACGGACGAAATCTGATGTATTTTAAGTCACTGCGTTTTTGTGTTTAGCGTTTACATGTTTCTGATCAATAGACAGTCAAATCCATGTTGAAATTGGCTCAAACTTTGATAGGTATCTACACTATAGACATTAAATCTGTATACTGACTTTTATCCATTTAGATTTCTTCTTTTTGTAGTCATATTCGAACAACCTAATTGAGAAAGCATTATTAAAATTAACAAAAAAAAATGCATATATATATATATATATATATATATATATATATATATATATATATTCATTTTTATTCATTTATTTTTGTGCCAGTAGTAAGGATATCTGATTTCTTCTATTCTTATATGATAACTTCTATTCTCATATATATTTTCTTATATTTCTTATATATTATAAAAAAATATTATATATATAATGTTATTTTTGTTGAAATAGAATGCAGGTTCGAAGACGTTTAAATAATATGTAACATTTTTTTGTTTGCAGCAGATCACTAGTCTTATATAATATGGGATTTCCAGCGCGCGTCAATTCAATAAATGTGTTAACCTTGAGAAGGGCAACGGAAGTATCACTTTCATTCGATACGTAGTACTGATGGCGCATTATATTTACAAAGGAATTAAATTAAGAGTTTAAAATATCATTACTTTATATATATATATATATATATATATATATATATATATATATATATATATATATATATATATATATATATATATATATATATATATTATTATTATTATTATTATTATTATTATTATTATTATTATTATTATATATTATATTTCTTCTATTCAATCTTACTAAATATTCGTGACTTTTCCAAAATAAAATTATATTTCCTAAAAATATATTTCCCTATATTCTATTCTCTATGTAAAAATAAAGCCCCCACATGAATAACATAAATTATTATTCAGAAAAATTTTCAAATATTATGTACTGACATAATTTATTGTGGAAAATATTCCTTCTTGAGAGGATGATGGACTCTATTTATCTGTTTTGGAATTTATAGGTAGAGACTAGTGAAATTTCTTGTAGATGTATATCAGCATATAAATATTCAAATATCTTTAAAAATTATTTTAAACTAATTACAGTTTTTAAAAATGTTCAAATAATTTTAAGATGTTACTTTCATCGAAAATTTTATTTTTTCAAGTTAATTTTGTTAATTACTTTCATTTAAAAATTCATTTGTGGGAAAATGATGTATTATTTTGTAATTTCATCTAAAAGTTTCCGGGAAATAATCTTATAAATGCTTATTAAATATTTTATTCAAATTTTCTACTTTTCTGAAAATTATCTAAAATTTTCTAAGTATCTAAATATATTCAAAATTTAAAACGGTTACACAAATTTATTATAATATATACAATAATATTTTATTATTTATTTTACACCATAAAAGCTCCAAAAAATTTAAAAACCGGCAACATTTTAAAGATAATTAAATCTGGAAAAAATATCATTTTCATAAAAGATCATTTAAAATATAACTAATATTTGAATGCTATTTTATTCATATAGAATACATTTTGATAATATTGTGTTTAAACGAGAAGTTCGTTAGTTTTACTCCACTTTTTTAAGCCCCACATGATAAATAATTTCCCGTTTATATCAATATTTCCGCATTGCATGTCAAGTCTGATAGATTTCCGATAAACGTTATATAACATAAACACGGAAATTATATCAAATAAAGACGGCCTTTCAAAATGAATGGATCAACTATACACATTCAATAGTGCTTCCGCCGTTTATGTTAGTGTAATCATTTAATAAGTTTCATTAAAATATTTTATCTGAAATTCTTTTCAAATATTCTGTTCGACTTTAATTCTAAGAAGTGACTCTCTGTTTCCTTTCATCCCCGCCGGACTTGCACCTGTTCGCTAGGTGGTGTTTCTCAACTTGACCGAAGGATCACTTTCACCGATAGCTGCTCCCGGCGTTTTCGGATTCCAATATAAAAAGGATCGGTGTCTTTCATAAGAGCAGAACCGGCGTCTCACGACTCACCATGAAAGCTTTGGTAAGTGTCTCATTTACTCATTTTCAAGTGTCTCTTAAATCGATGCTGATCGGGATTCGTGTTTAATTTTTAGTTTGGTAACACCATCAAATTTAAATACATGTTAGAAAAAATTCGATTTATTCTCACTTTAATTTTTTTAACCTATTTTTATCAATTTTCGTCAAAATCAACTGTTGAGCTTGATATATATATATATATATATATATTATGTTGAATTCTGGCAGAATCTCTGGAACTTGTTCCACAATGGATTGGATCTTCAAAAACGAAATAATTTATTTTTTTCAAAAATTCCGTTTCAGTTTTCTTCAAAATAAAAAAAATAAAAAGTGCCTTTTCTTTGTGCTTTTAAAATTGATAAATCTGTTTTAAATATCAAATTCTAACGTTCCAATCGAAATTCTAAACCAATGGATTCGAGTATGGATGCTCAGCTTGCAGATGGACATTAGACACAGCGCCGACGAGGGGCAGTTCCAATTCATTTCATTTTATTTGTTTCAACGATGAATTTATTTATTGATGATGAGTGAAATCAAAAATGGAACCCCAAATGCTATCGAAAGAAAAAGAAATCTTTGAAATCTCGTATAACCCAGGATGATTATGCGAATTAAAGTGATTATATATTTTTATGATTTAACTACAATTGCATGGTATCAAACAAACACGGTTCCAAGTTCCTACATTAACTGTTATCTTCCTTCATTTATTAAGTTGACTCACTTTTCACATATTTTAATTTTATTTGACCTACTTCATGTTTGTTAAAATGGAATTTTGCATCCAATGTTTCTAATGTGCTAAAACTCTAAGATTTTGAAAAAGTTTGTGTTCCCCACGATGTTGATATTATTAAATATTAAAATACCATGATAACATGATAATATTTTAATATTTACATAAATTAATTGCCAGTTAATCCATTATTTAATTAGATTTTAATTTTATACTTGTAGTAACGAGTAATAAATTTAAGACAAATTAATTGCAATATTATATACTATTTTAACTGAGCGAATAGAATATAGGAAAATAATCATTATAAAAAACGTTGCTCTTTAATTCATTAATAAACAGGCATTTTTAAAACTGTTTTTATTAAATTCATTTAAAAAAATTATTGGTAATATGAGCCGTAGTATATACTATATGGCGTATTGATATTCAATCTAGAGCTAAAATATAAATTATTTCTAACTACAGTACGCTCACGATTATTGGTCGTTATTAATCCCAAAAGTCTAATAAAGGAACTTTAAACACAAATAGAAAAAGATGTGCTTAAACTCAAATATATATATATATATATATATTTGGAGACCACTTCCACTGGTTTACAAAATTTCCTATATATATATACAGTCAGTCACAAAAATCTACATACACTGATCAAAATAAAGGTTTCTCAAAAAGCAATTAAATTTCAATTTTAAAAATCATATCACTCCTTCAGTTTTCTCTAAAAAATTTGTTTTCCATAATAAAAATATTCAGAAATAATAATTTCTAGGAAATTTTGTGATTTGTATAATAATTATCAAGTCGCAAAAGTCTGCATACACCTGATTGGCGGACGGAAAAAAATTTGCATACAAAGTTATTTTGGAAGATTGTCTTAGTTTGAGGTTACATGTTTCGTTATCTATTCTAATCTTCATTTCCCGTGATTTTTTGACATTGTAACTTCAACAAAATGAGTCAGGGAAAGGAAACATCTTTAGAACTTCGAAATATGATAGTAAGAATGAAATGTGAAAAGAAATCTTATGCAGAAATTGCAAAAATTGTAAAAAAAAGTCGGTCAACTGTTCAAACAATCTACAGAAATTATGTTATGCGTGGAAATGTGTTTAACAAATATCGATGTGGTCGTCCAAGGAAGCTTAATGATCGTGATGCAAGAGCCATAGTAAGAAAAGTGAAGAAAAATCCGAAAATTAGTGCTCCAAAATTAGCGAATCAAATTGCAACAGCTAGTGGAAAGAAAGTGCATCCAGAAACTGTTCGTAGAATTCTTCGATCAGCCGGCTACAATGGTAGAGTTTCTAGACGAAAGCCGTTCATTTCATCTACTAACAAACAAAAGAGACTTGATTTTGCTTCTGCACATATTGACCAAGATTTTAATTTTTGGAAAACAGTTGTTTTTACAGACGAGAGTAAGTTCAACGTGTTCGGGAGTGATGGCCGCGGAAAAATCTGGAGGAAAAAAAACACAGAAATGAATCCCGAGAATTTGACTCCAACTGTGAAACACGGTGGAGGCAGTGTTATGGTTTGGGGAGCAATGGCGGCCGCTGGAGTGGGCAATTTAGTGTTTATCGAGGACATAATGAATCGATTTGAATACCTGAAGATTTTGCAAGACAATCTACTTCCATCGGTTCGAAAATTGGGACTTGGGAACAACTTTGTCTTCCAGCAAGACAACGACCCAAAACATACAGCTAAGATTGTTAAGGAATGGCTCCTTTATAAAACGCCTAAACAGCTCCATTCGCCGCCACAGTCCCCAGACCTGAATCCCATCGAGCACCTTTGGGAGGAAGTTGATAGGAAAGTTCGGGAGCAATCGGTAACAAACAAGGAAACCCTAAAGAAGGCAATAGAGTTTGCATGGTCTCAAATTACACCTGAGACGACAAAAAATCTGGTTATGTCGATGCCAAACCGAATTCAGGCAGTTGTTACTTCAAAGGGAGGTCCTACAAAGTATTAATGTTACATTTTTTGGCATTTAATTCTGAAATTTTGTATTCTTCTGTCTCTGTATGTAGACTTTTGTGACTATATAATTTAATATGTTGTTAATTTTTGTTATGTTTTAACGAATTTGTTCATAATTTTTTTTGTTAGATATGAGTTATTATCCAAGATGTTAACGAAAATAAAGTTGTATATTCAAAAATATGAGTAAATTGCTAGATCTGCGAACATTAGCGGGTGTATGTAGACTTTTGTGACTGACTGTATATATATTTATATTTTGTAAACCAGTGGAAGTGGTCTCCAAAAATTTTCTTGCATATTCCCTAATGAAGATAAATTTTCATTTTGAACGCCTTGCATGGCATCGGAGCAATATAATTACAAAATAGCAACTTTTTGTGAGAATATAGCATTTTTATAGAATCTATTGTGTGCTTTTTAGTGAATTTTTCGATATTAATTCCTGGCATGCGGTTAATAATATCCGAAAATCGAATTTGTGTTTTCCCAACCGAGTGTGACCAAAATTGGACACAAGACTACACTTGTAGCCACAAAACCACATACCAAATTTGATATATTTAATTCATTGCATTTACATGCTTCTGAAAGTACAGACGACTAACGATCAATTCCTTGTTGGATTTGATTCAACATTTGACAGGTTTCTGCACAATAGTTGTTAAATCTGTGTATTAAATTTAATCCATTTAACTACCTTCTTTTTATAGTTATCGCATTAACTTATATTCGAACAGCCGGACAGACAGATTTCTTCTGAATAGATTTTGTTCAAAATTTGATAAATTTGGTATAAAGACCATGCACCAAATTTCAATCTTCTAGCTCAGAGTTTCCGAGTTATCTTTGTCACTGACAGATATTTTCCAAAAAATGAGTTTTTCGAATACTGAAAAGATCTAAAACGTAGAAATTCATTAAAATCTCGATTTTGAATTTCTTGACGATTACAATACTTTCTCTATATCTCGTATACGAGGGGAAAAAAGTCAAGTAAAAATCTTGTCAGCTCAAAAATCTACTGTTTATTAAATCAGAACAACTTACTGTAAATATAAATCTTTTCAAAGCAATATCCTTCTGGGTTTGTGTCGTTGCCTTTCTAGAATTATTCTCAAAATGTATTTATTTGTGGACGAAGCGCTACTCAGTTTCATGAATCATAGAGAGAGTATTTATTATATTGAAACTTATAACGAAACGACACTTTCTTTCACAGGGTGTCCTTCTCCTCTTCGCTTTGGTGGCCTGCTGTGCAGCCATCATCCCCATATCTATTCATCTGGGTCATTCGCATCGCTACGCCCCCTCCTATGGACACGGTCATTATGGTCACGGCTATGCTGTAAGGAGCCATCACTATTATCCCTCTTATGGATATGGACATCATGGGTATGGGCACGATCATTATGGACATCATGGATATGGACACAGTCCTGCTTTGACTATTGGATTCGGCAAACGATGACGAGGTAAAAGCTATCATTCAAGCCATCATTAAACGAATAATTTTAAGATTATTTATTAATAAATCCGCTGATATTGCCAGAGTGGGTCGAGGTGAAAATATTTCTGAAAAGTCCGATTTTAAAAAAATAGCATTATCCTACATGTAAGGTGTACAAGCATTTCAAATATGGTATATTCATTATGGTATTGGTACTATTAAAGTATAGACTGTTTAATTTATTAAGTACTTTTATGCAGACAATTATTATTTTATTGAAAATGGATCTCAAAAGGTTTTAAACAAAGCCACTTTGAATGATATAATTTTATATTTTAAATTGTATGGATCATTGATAAATTTTCTTTACTAAGTAATTTCGCAATTACTTTAAACTACAACATAAATGTGAACGTCAATTATTTGAAAATGCATGCCATATTTTCTGACTGATGGAGTACAATCTTTATAAGTTTGTAGAGGAATGAGACTCTTTATAATTTCATTATGAGGTAGATGAAAATAATAGACGAGTTTCAGGAACAGTTATTTAATTATTTTCCAAGTTCCACAGTTCGCAAGACAAAACAAACACGAACACGAAAATACACGACACTCACTTCGAATACAATCTAATAATGACCCCTAAGAAGGATCATGGGAAATATACCTTGATGCTAATAAGGTAACGCCATCTGTTGTATCAGAAAAGGTAGTAGAATTATGTAACCACTACAAGTTTTATATTTATCTGTAACAAATAGAAACAAAACTGCAAGCAATCTTTGTCTCTTCCAAATCATTCTGTACTGAAAAATAAATATTTTCATAATCTCTACTAACCCTTAGAGGCATGGTGACTTTGTTTGAATCTACCTACCCTTTTATTCTTTTCCCAGCGTGTATGTCACGTCGATTTGCCACGGAAGCTTCAAATGTAGGCACATAACTTGTATGCAAATGTACGAAAAAATTAATAAATTATAATTTTTATTTCCTTATTGCGTATTTAATTTAATCAATTTCCACCTGAAATTCTATATTTTTATGATCTGTGCCTCAAAGGATTAACTTCCAAAATTCTAACTGATGTAAATAGATATATCAACCAGTCAACAACTTTCAAAATCGTTTGAACTCAAACTGCAAGTTATATCTTCCAAAATATACATGCATCAAAACACACTCCCTGGAGTAGAGTAATGTAGAATGAATTACTGAATAATTGATAGATACTGCAGTTTTATGAAGATAATTTATGTGAGATTGTAAAGTATATTCCCGAGTATCCGGCCTAATGTGGCGGAAGGTCAGGCCGGATAAGAAAAAAGCCAGGTAGACCGGAGTTCTATGAATTCATTTCTTTGCCCACCAGTACCAGAAGACGAAGTTTTTATACCAAAACTCACTGTTATAATACGTATTTTCTCGCTTCTTATCGACTACTAAGCCCTCCATTTATCTCAAACCACGTAGTGAATTTACGAATATTGTGCTGTTATAATCAGGAACAGCGGCAACAATTGAGGTCCGTTACAAACTGATGAAATAATGAACAAAGGGCAAAACGCTATTCTCTTCCTGTCACAACTTGAATTTTGCGCAAGACATGCAGAAGGATTGTAGAAGAGGCCCGCTTCCAAAGCTTTGGCAATGTGGCCTTACCTTCCTCATTTAATGACGATAAAAGAAAATTAGGCCGAATAAGGAAACCAGATACTCGGGAGTATACTGTAATAAAAAGTAAAATGCTTCTATCGATATCGTCGTTTTTCTATTTATTCCGAAAGTTAATATAAGCTATTGTAATGTTATATTAATGAAATTAAAATCCATACATTTAAAGAAATTCGCATTTTTATCAAATAACAAATTATCACATTGTTAATTTCGACATATTACATCTTTCTCACTTATATTAATGTCCTATTATTTACAGGAAATTCATTTTGCCCCGAGAAATGCGATATCGAAAACCGGATGCAAGAGAAGAAACCAGTAAGTCATTCTAAATTCAACAAGAAAGATTCGACCGGCAAGCTTCACAGAAATTTCAATGGACAAAACACTAACAAGACATCCCACTCCCTTCCGAGACCTTTTATTTATGCATGATTTCCTGCAACTTCAAGTAACAGTTTTTACTAATTTAAGAATTCTTCGGCGAGAAAAAAAATTAAAAATTCGTTTTATTATTTTTTTGTTGTAAATTATTTTGTTACTGTTAAAAGAATCTATCTTCGATATTTTATTAGTATAAAAATTTAAATATAATAATTTATGGATTTAAAAAAATTCAATAAAAATATTACATTTTTATATCGAAATGGATACATCTTTCTGTTTAAACATTTGAACCATTAATTGGTTCAACTTTATTTAATGAGTGTTCAGCCGACTTTCCCATTACCACTGAACAACGCAGTAGCGACAGTGTTTAAAGTGTAAAATTCATTTAGAAACATCAATCGGAAGTAAAAGGTGATAAACTTTTCAACTGAATGGCACATAATTGATCGATAAGTGTTTCACTGGCTTTCTTCCCAGACGCAACACAATTTAGTTCTGTTTAATTATATTAAAGGAAATATTATATATATATATTAATATATTATTAAATACTTAATATATTACTAATTATATTACATAGTTTAGTTTTAATTATATTGTTATTTTTTACAGCTTTTCCCTAGTGTAAAAACTGTAGTGCACGTGTTTGATAGAAATAGAAACTTATTTTCTGCACTATGTTTAAATTGTACAAAACAATAAGCCTGTGAAGAAATGACTTTCAATTGATCTTATTTTATCCAATACTGTATAATAAAAGAAAAGTAAATGAGATACACAATAAAGTAAATACTCCATTTTGTATATGGCTATATTATTCTAAATTAAATACATTGTGCGTACCTTAATATGGGACATTTCATTCCGATTATTTTTTGTTTGCATTTTAGGGTAGAAGTCAAATTCAATTTTTTCTTTCCCACTCAAACTTGGCACAGTTTAAGAAATACCTATCAGTCTCCCTATCAACTAATCATGAATCTCGTACTGGAATACACAACTTGTTAAAAAATACTTTACCTTTAGTTCAATTTATGTTATATCAAAATTGCATTATTTCCAGTTTTCATTTAAAGTATTGTATCTTAAAAAATCTAGAGATCATGGATGCTTAAGTAGATAATTGTGCATACATTTTAAGAATGCAAAAATAATAATAAACAAGCTTAGTTCTAACAGGAAAACCTTATAAAGCATTTTTCTGTAGAAGTTGAAAACTTTTAAGTTAATTGTCATTGATTTATTAAAATGTCTTATTGAAGAATTTTCTTATTCCAGTAATAAATGTAAGAAGTAAATGATTTTATCAATCAATTTTAATATGAGTCACTGTAGTGCTACTAACAAAACATTGATTAAAAATTCATTAATTTTTAAACACTAAATTTTTAAAAAATAATTTATTAAATAAGATTGTTTTATTTCATAGGAGATACTTAAAAAATGAAATTACAAGCAGTTAATTTAAGTCAGCATATATAACTTTTTTTTTTCCACTTCAAACTTTGGAATTTTTAGAGGGAGTGTTAAAAAAGATTTTATTCATTATTGGTGACAAAATTACGACATATATATATATACATATATATATTGCAGCTTTAAACTTTAAAAAAAGTGAGTCACACAACTTACTTACACATTACAACTTGAATATTTGCTGAACAAGAAAAAGAAACAGTAAGCAAGAAAACAATTTTAAGAATCAAAAAAGTTTATTTTAGTTACATGGCAGTTTTGCAAAAATACTTTATTTGCAAATGCAGTCATTTGTACTTCATAACAAAGTCTGAAGAAAACAGTTTTACTTTTAAATAAAAAACTCTAGAATTTCATATCCCAAATTGGAAGGCAAAAGATTAACAGTAAATGTAAATTTCAGACATTAACATTAATATACATTCAAAATTATTGAAGAAAATTAAAATAAATTGCACAGATTACTCATCTTCCATTTTACAGAATAAAAATTAAATATAAGTTTATCAACAGGATAATTAACAATTAATTGAACGGAATATCGGCGACTAGCACATGTAATCTATTAAATAAAACAGATTCCATGTTTTCCAGGACTAGATTTCAGTTCCACAAGGAACTGCGGAAAGGAGAAAAAATTACAATAACGAAATTGTCTGTTCCAGAGCTGAAGGAGAAACGTCCACTTTCGGCACAACATGGAAAATATCTTTAAAATTTAACAAAAAAGAAAAAAGGTTTCTCCAACACATATCAAAAATAAACTTTTCATAAATATATTTTTCTTTACAAAAATGTAACGGCGTGGTCATATAAATAGTTTGTACTAACTAAAATTGGCCATCCGTTCGTTTTGTTCGCAAATCGCTCGAGTCCAGATTCAGTTCTGTACCAATGGTTGAGACAATCTCCTCCTCTGCTGTTGCTGAAGGAAGCCATTGCTCTTGAAGGCCAGAGAGCGGATTTGACGTTGGGCAGCCTGAAAAGCAGAAACAATTCCTTTTTACCATCTATTTTGAAATCTCACAGCATACTTTAAATGGTAACACAATTTTTAAGACACATTGTTGGATTACTCTGCTTAAAACATTCAATCGTCAAAAAATCTGAATTCGAAAATTTGACGAATCTCCACGTTTCAGACCTCTCAGAATTCAAAAAACACATTTTTGGAAAATGTATCTGACACAGAATTCAAACATATTTTAAGCTAGACAGATAAAATTTGGTTTTCACACCAAATTAGATTTCTATCAAATTTCGAGCAAAATCTATTCAGAGAAAAGAAATCTATTCGGTTTTTCGAATATACAATTACTACGATAACTACAAAATGAAGAGAACAAGAATGGATAAAATTCGGTACACATATTTAACATCTATAGTGTAGACATTTATCAAATTGAGCAAAATCCAACATGGGGTAGCCCGTCTATCGGTTTGTTCTTTCTTGTCCCTTCGACAGTTCGAATATAAATAAACATAACTCCAAACTGAAGAGAGCTATGTTGATCAAATTCAGTACACAGATTTAACATCTACAGTATACACTTAAATTTTGAGCTAAATCCAACAAGGGGTTGACCATCTATTTGTCTGTACTTCTGTACCTTTGAAAAATTGTAGATGCAATATCTTAAATATGCATTGATTTAAATATACCAAATTTGGTACAATATTTTCTGACTGCAATTGCAATTCTGTATCAAATTTTAGTTTCAAATGAGTGGAAGAAAGATCTAAAACACAAATTCATCTTTGCTAAAGAACATATGAGAAAGTTTTCAGATATCTCCCATTTGTTGGGAGATGGGTTTTTTTTAATTTTTTTATTGGTACCTTGCTATATCCAAATCTAATAGAAATGAGAAAATTTTAAAACATATTAGCATTGAAATAAAGTTTCTTATAAGAAATAAACAATAATCCTTGAGAAAAAAATAGCACCTTCCAAACAAAATGTTAATAAATAAATTAATAATGTTAACAAAGTGTTAAGATTCAATTAATAATTTACAAACAAAAATTAAGAATCCTTTTGTTCAAGAATCGTATGCAGAAAGCATTTAATAATTGAAATATGTATGTCAATGGAATCCACTTAACTCAGTTTAAAGGTTCACAAATTCCTTGACTCGGAAGAGGAAGACAACAATTTTAAGATAAGCACTTAATTTAAAATCACCAAATCAAAAACAAATGATTAAAGACACAACAGTACAAGAAAGGTACATTACATGAAATCAAAAATAATCATTTATTCACATTATAGGTATTTTAATGGAATTAAAATATTTATTAATAGATTCTTAAGAGAGATAATTATCTAAAATTATACATCTTCCTGCAACACTAAGAACGCTAAAAGCATATAACTACATCATTTGGTACATTACAAATTTGTATAACTACTGATTATAATGAATTCAACTTTGTAACAAGGAATAGAAGACTGAATATATACATTGGTTACAAATAATTTACTGTTATTTTTAAATGAATAAGGACACTAAATACCATTGCACAGAAGAAGTCACCAACAATATGGACGGCAGTTTCATCCGTTTCAGTATTTTGTCCATTTTCTGGAAACTTTATGAGAGCATGCGTCATCCTTTGCAGTTCACGTACCTAAGGAAAACAATTTGCAAGCTTCATTGTAAAAGCATACATTTTTATCTACGAAATTAGGAGACAATTTACAAAATGCTGTATTTAAAACTTTGAAACATTAAGTCTCAATTATTATAACAATATATCATTATAAAATACCGAAGATGAATCTTTATATCAGGTACAAAGTAATTGCATATAATCAATATCAAATACAAATAAGGGCGGGTAGATGGTCCGTTTTATCCAAATACAACAAAATTTAGTTCCTCCACATAAGGGAATTTTAGATTTAATTGACAGAAAAAAAAGGGGAGCATGAAGTTAAAAAGAAGAGATCCAATCCAATTCTATCAGATTAACAGAAAAGATTAATGTGGATTTATTAAATTTCTTGATTCAGCAATAAATTTTTAAAAGCACAGTATAAGATAAGGCTTTGATAAGTATAAATGCACAAATTTAAATTTGATACAGATCAGTTTTCACTATCTTATAGCATATTATATATATATATTTATGAAGAATAGAATCTCATTGCTACCTACATGAATTTAATGGAATAAAATCCAAAATTTTAAATGGCAAATACTGCAAGCCCTTTGCCTACATGTCATTGTCTAAGAAATAATACATTTTCACAAACGAAATAACACTTATTTAGATAAAAAAGAGCTTACTGTCGAGCCTCCTTTTCCAATAATTCTCCCAACCTGATTTGTGGGAACGAAAATTTCAACTTTCAAGGTTGCATCCTGGGGGCCACGGAAACCTTCAAATCCTACCTTCTTAAAGATCATGAACTGAGCCTGAAAAGGAATAGAAATTTAAAGTAAATCCATTTCAAACATTTTGACACAAAACAAATGAATTAAAAACTAATGATTTAAGTTTTTTAAAATTATATTCATGAAAATTTCATGCAACAATTTTTTTCAAATGCTTCAGCAATGAAAAGCATAGAATAAAAATATACATATTGGTGTTGCATTAAGGAACATATTACACACACTGATGTAAAATAAAATCCGAGTAAAAATTGATTTAGAGGAATGATCTTCAGGCAAAATGTTTTTCTAGGCAACATTTATTTAATTAAAATTTCAAAAATCCCAGATTAAAATAAGCATGAGAAAAGTTTCAGGTGTAAAATGTTGGTATAATAGTAATTACTATAATCATGCTTTTGAAGGTAAGCATAAAAATACTCGTATTGTGTGATATACGGGATACTGAATAAGAATAAAATATAATACATGAATAAAATTCCATGCCTGTGGTATTTGGTCAATCAAATCAGAAAAAAACAACCAATTGTAGATAGCCCTAAATTTATTATCCAATAATATTCTATACCTGCTTGAATGAGAAGAAAATCTGGCACTTTTATTTCACAATGTGATCAGATTCTAAAGAGCATTTTGAACATCATTAATATGGAGACAAGTGCTAATCCTTTGGAAAATGGCACTCCCAAAATAGTGATTAAAAATGGCTTCTAGTAGCAGTAATTAAAAATGACAGCAGAAAAAGTTCGATCATTAGTCTGCTGGCTAAATTTTAAAAATAAGTAGCACATTATTGAATTTTAGTTATGATAAAAAGAACAACTTTAATATAATTCCTGGTGAATATTCATCGTGTCTAGGCCACACAATTTAGTTCCAAGCACTATTCTGGACTTCTAAACAAGAGGCCATTTCTGGAGTCCTCATCTGAGAACACATCTCCACTTTCCATTCCAGTAGGCTCTAGCTAGATACCATTTAAATTACAACTAGTGATAATTTGTAATTTGCAAAATGAATACAACAGAGTACCTCACTTTAAACTATCCCTCAAATAATTATTTTCTGCTATGTCATTCTGGTTCTAATTTGGTTTGATTTTTTTAAAGCACAAAGAACAGGATGTTGACTATGCTGTGCCAAACAAGCAGATAAAATCATAGCAGTATGAAAGTATAAAATCTTAATAAGGTAGATTTAAAATTTTTAATAAATTTATTAAAAAATAAAAAATTTCCAAAAAATTAATATTTAATAGGGAGAATAAAGCTTTATGGATTTTGAAAATTCAAAAGATTAAAATGAGGTTTTGTCATGTAAAATTGACAAAGAAAATTATAGGCATTTAAAAAAGTTGCACGCATTGAGTACTGAAACATGAACATTCAAACAGAATTTGACAATAAACTTTTGATGGTTTAATCAAGAACACATTGGCTATCGTTCATTGAGTAAAAGATGAAGATGAGTGAATCTGGTTCTAATAGAAGCTCGAATTTCTTTTATAAATGCAGATGAAGATTGCTTCTTTTTCAGACAGTACCTTTTCATGACCACTGTTACCAACAATCATATTTGATACTTTCTTTCCAAGTTATTTCTGCAATATTGCAAAAATAAAACTCATACATTACATAAGCCTATTACATGGTTTCATTTAAACATGGTAAGATGCGGATATGTTTCTTAAAGCTATTCTTGTCCCAAATCTAGCTCGCAGTGCCCAATTAAGAGAGTCATGAATTTATAATGCATATTGAAGAAAAAAAGTTTTACATCTTTATAGTGGTGCTACTAGTACTATTATTCACATAACAAAAAATCTGAATTGATACCTCTTTCTGATGTTCAAATATATTCTTAATGCTAAAATGGAGTTTAACAATTCCATTTTAGTATAATAATTTTATTATGTCAAATTTATAATTTTGTCTTGGCTTTAAAATAAACATAAACAATAAATTATTTTAATCTGCTTTTGTTGAAAAATCAGTAATTACTTTCCACTGAGATTCAGGTGTTCCAATTACACACACTTTTCTCTCAGCTAGTTTATCAGCAGGGTCCTTCATTCCCTGCTGTTGTTGTTGTTGTTGCGGCTGCTGCTGCGGTTGAATAACCTAAAAATAGAGAATGGAAATTTGAGAAGCCATTATGTACACATTATTCAGATACTGGACACATATTTCTGAATTAACTGCATGATTATCTCAGATAAATAATTTACATTTCTTACAACTATAATTAAGAAGTTTAGATCATAATATTTTAATTATGAATTTAATTTTTAAATCAAACTTCCAAGAAACTAGATTAATTATTAAAATATTTATAGCAGTAGAAAAATATATTTGAAAGTTATAGCTATGCATATTTGGGATATTGTCCTATATCGCAAATTAAAATTGTTACACATGGTATATCTTAAGATAGTATCATGAAAATTATCTTACCAATCATATAGGAATAATTCATAAAAATGTGAGCCATTTTAATGACTTCTACATTGCAAATATTGTGAAGACACACACACAAAAAAACAATAATCCAAGTAAATAAATGCAAATACTACTGCAGCCTATTTAGAAGTGGACTCTACTGTTGCCATATAAAAAATATCAAAAATTTAAAATAAAAATATACTACAACATAACTAAGTTTGCTCTTTAAAAGAAAATGAGTGTTATCTGCAGAACATGCATTCAACCCAAATTAAATATTAAAATATGAAAGAATTTTAATAAGATGTATACTAAATTGAATATTATGCTGAACAAATTAAGCGGAATCTAAATAAAGATGAGATAGTATACACGAGATAAATGCTACTTTTAGAATTTTTTTTGCTGAAAAATATTTTATCCTGAAATTATCAAATAATGGTTTGTTTGTTTTTTTCCCAATTAAAAAAAGCCCTCTTTCACTGAGAAAAATACAAACTTCAGAGTAATAGTTACTCAGCATATTTGAAGGGGGAAACAGTTCAGTCCCCCCCCTCAATTTTACAATCTGCATACGAAATTAACAATGCTGAACTTTATTTCTATTCGATTAAATCAAAATAGTAAATATCTTCATTCTTATAAACTAGGTAAATATCTTCTCAAACTGAATAATGGCTATTTTAAAACAGGTCTCACAATTTTTTTTAATCGTATTTAGGTGTCCAAGATAATCTCTGAAGTTACAAATTACACTTATTCAGGATGTTTTGTACTATTGAATTTAACATATATCAGTTTAATAGATAAATGGTAAAACTAGCCCTCAAACCAGCATCTTCTCAGTCCCAAAATCGAACTGTATTAATATAGTTAAGTGGCATGGAAAACATATATTCAACTTATAAAAATCATTTTTTGCCCACAGAAAAGATATTTGTGGCGATTTACCTTAATACTTGCACCCGAGCAGCTGATCATCTCTCTAATATTACTTCCGCCAGTACCAATGATGGCTCCTACTGCAGAACTAGGTATATATATGTAGACTGTCTCTTTGTTCAGGTCCACAGGTGGAGGCGGAACGCCATACATGCCATAAGGTGGGGAAGGAGTTGGACTAGGCAACGATGGTTGGAGCGCCATGGGATGCATGCCTGGGTACATGTATGTCTGCGATGCTACAGCAGCCAGGTCATTCTCGTAACTCTGCCGTAGTTTTGCACTGATCATTTTCTCTGCTTTGCTCAAGTTTTCTAGTTTACCTTTGACTGTAATGATACGCTCCAGGTTCCAACTGCTAAAATCATGAATATTACTAAAAGGTAAAAAAATAAATAAACAATGTGGCTGCTTTATTTAAAACTATAAATGGCTAAAGTATTTTAAACAGTCAAAAAAACTTATATTAAAGGGACCAAAAGTAATTTTCAAATGAAATTGTTTCTCCATATAGTTATAAAAGATAAAAGTAAAAAATAATATAAACAGCCCCCTGCTCAACGCTTAGATTTAAAATTTTCTACAAAAAAAATTCAAGATTCAAAATTTGCAATAATTTATTAAATGCAAAATACTTTGTGCATTTTAATCTTAATTATATGCCAAAGTCCCATTAGAATGAAAATATCTTTCCAAAAAAAATTTACATTTCATAAGGGGAGGGGGGGGGGGAATAAAGCAGCATGATTATCTAACTTTAAAGTTAACAATTATAATACTATTTTGTAAGAGATTGAAAAAAAAAAATTAGAAAAATTCATTATGTGATGTGAAAGAAAATTAAGAGCTCAAAATAGAAAACTTATTGTACATTTATGCAATTTGTACAGTCAGTATTACTCATAATTATAAAAGATCATTGCAAAAATGTCATTCAAACTGAATGAATATCCTTATTAAAAATCTATAAATTAATATAAGAGGCCATCTACATATCTATTTTTACAAAATTGTTTGTTTATGCATAATGTTAATAGCAATGAAGCAAGACTAAAAATGTAAATTCTGCTTTTATTTGTATGCTAGTTACAAATAAAATATAGATTAGTATTTTTTTTTTTAAGTTTCAGTTAAAACAATTAAAAATTAATAAGTTTAGGAATAAATATTAATAAACTAGCTTTTACATTACATAGTCATTAGCAATTTTATTGTGTGATAATCAGTTGCTAAATAAAGAGCAGTGTTCAAAGAATTTTTCTTTTACTGCTCATTAAAAAGTCTCAGTATTCAAAGATTTAGATTGCAAATAAAAAAACTAAGAAGATTCTTAGCGATTAATAAATGTTTAACCTCCAAAAAACCAAATAACTGAAAATAAAACAAACCTGGAGACTGCAATCTTGGTGTCGCTCTGCTCCATGATACGTTTTATGGTGGAGCCATTCTTGCCAATGATTCGCCCTATTAAACTATTGTGAGCCAGGATTTTCAAAGGCAGTTCCCTGAGTAAGAAACAAAAGTGTCAGAGAAACTTGGTCTATAACTCAGCTCGAGTTGTTCCTAGAATTCCAGAACAAAAGTAATCCAACCAATCCACATTCTCCCTTAATTCAGGATGGCAATTAAATATATTTTATTATCTTTGTCACAAAACAAAGAATAAACACTACTAATGAAAATTCTATTCTAGATTAGATACTTTTATAAAGCTAAACAAAAATCAATTTGACAATAAACTTTTTTTTTTTTTTTTTTTGAAATTTCGACATGTCAAAACTTCCAAATCAAACATTTTCTAGAAAAATCCATCTATTTAGTAATAGACACTTTCTACTAAAAAAATAAATATTTTGGGTTACAAAAGATATTTTTTTAATATATCAAGCGAGTCTGCTTCTTAGAACTATAATATGGGGGAAAAAATTTACTAATTATTTGATATAGTAAAAAGATGAATACAGATCCAAACTGATGAAATACAGTATCAATTTATCACACACAACATGACTATCATTGCACAGGCTAAACTATGTTCATAAGAATAGTACTTGAGATATTTTAAGAAAGACAAGATGATATTTTGAATTCATTCTTGTATTTGTTTTGTTATGAACAATTGAGATAAAACATTTCATAGAATAAGATTAAATAAATGCAATATAGAATTCGAAAATTCTTGTTTCAACTACACGATATAGCAATAACAACCACATTTATTTTAAACCAGCATTATTCAAAAAGTCGATAAAAATTTCAACCTCAAGGTAGAAAATTATCATGTACTATGAAAATGCTTTTTTGAAAAATTCTTATACTTAAGAAGTAAACATTTTTACAAACAAACTGAAGTTTATACCTTTGTCAGTCACCTACCATTCATTCTATTAATTATTTTTTGTAATAAAAGAAAAGATACGTCACTGTCAAACAATTGTCATCTTCGATTAATTTTGATGTTGTAAGAAATTTAAAAAACAAGACTTAAAAATGAAATTTTTATCACATACGCCAATTTTGAGCAATAAAGAGAAATTTGAGCATAATGATAGATTCTATAATAATATTTCCTTTGGTCTTGAATTCCTATTTATTTAAAAGATTTTGAGCTTATTAAATAATTTTTCTTTAAGAAACTGGTGAATACATCCCGAAATTGAGAATCTTGGAACTGAGGATGACATCCCATAATCCAGATTGGATTACAACAAATCAAGAAGGGAGAACTAGCAATTGAGTTGTGAAAGATGATTTTTGTCACTACCTCCAAGTGAGTATTGTCAAAAGAGACTGTAGTTACCACTTTGCTTTGATCATTTGTTCCTTTTAATTCAGTTTTGATGTGTCTTGAATTTATGATGGTGTAGTACAAATTATTTGAAGAAAAATGACAATTTTAGAAACTGATCAATTAATATTAATCTAGCTTTAAAGATAAGATTTTTCAGCCAATTGCAGCTACATTTTTGAGAAAAAAAGATGAAAATGCTGTGAAATGTCAAGTGGATAACAAAATAATTTGAAGGTGCCATGAATGATTTGACAAAGATACTCTATTTCCATAAGACAAGAGTAATCTATTAGTAGATCAATAATCTCTGAAAAAGTAAAGATATTCACATTTTGCTAGAAAATAATTTCAGGGCACTTCCTTCTATTCATCCACTTTTAATATTAATAAAAAAATATTTACAAAAATTTCACAATAATTTAAAGCTTATTAAAAACTTCAAAGTATAAAAAATACAATTTTACATCAAATGTATATATAAGATGAATCAATAAGCAGAATAAAGAACATACAAAAAAAATGTACAAATGCTCTAAAAGTACTAATATTTCCTCTCTAGATCTATATAATATTATCAACAAATCTTGTAATATTACATACAAGGAACATTATGAAATCAAATATATCAGGTCTTGTAAAATTATTTAATTTAATTATTAGAAACAAAAAAGTAAGACTAATTTGTTACCCTCGATTGGTTGCATTTGCTTCCTGCTGCATTATTTCCATTATCTTTTGGCAGGCAGCAGAACAATTTTCTGGTGATCCATATATTGTAATGACCTTAGAATGAGAAAAAATAAACCAATCATTACATCAACCTTTTAAGATGAAGGAACTACATCAGATATTGGATAAGTAAGAGATTCTTATTACATACTTCACAAAATAGCATACATTATATACACACATATAGAAAAATATGCTTATACAAAATGCAGAAAGACTTCAAATAATATATAATACTTCAAAGTAATAACATTACAGCCCCTGCCAGACACTCAAAAGAAAATGAAATGGATTTGATTTGATTTGATTTAACATTTTATAATAATGTACCAAAACTTCTGATGAAACCCTGAACATTCTTTTCACAATTGAGTTGCTCCAACACCAATTTTAATCAACTGTATTTGATTTGGCATTGAAATTCTTAATAAAAATGTTAAATTTCATAACATGAAAGTTACTTTTTTTTTAAGTGCAAGATTTCATTCTAAAAGGTCTTTCAAATCCTCAATACTGTAATTAATTTCATAATTAAAATAGTAGTCCAACTAAATTTAGGTTAGAATATGGCAACTTCAAATTGACTACAGTGAATCTGAATATTTGATTTGGCATGATGTTTGGTTCATTTAATATTCTGCAAGATATCTAATAATGCACAAAGATAATAAAATATTTAGAAATGTTTTAATTTAATTTAGAAAATAAATTTCCATTGTTTAATAATCTTTTCATTCTTTTTTTCAAATACCTTTTAATAAAGAAGTACAGCCAAGTATACTCTTCAATTTAAATGATGATTTCTTAAGTAAAATGTAACTTCATTCTATGCTATATTCAAATACAGTCCTGGATTTATGACTTCTTTAAAAAGGAACAATATTCAAGAACATTAAAATTTCAAAATGCGTATTGAAATAGTTATTGTTCTTTAGATACATATATAATTCAGGTACACTAAATGCAAATTCCAATATGCCTTTCTTTAAATATATAGACAATAAGCAAAAGAGTTCATGCATTCAACTAAGTTCAATGCATGATATTAAAATCCTTTAATACAAGTATTTACATCTGCAAGCCAAAGATTGCAAGATATAAACATCTAATAGCAAATCTAAAATTTATGAAAATACTATTAACTTTATATCTGAAATTACCTGGATTATCTTGAGACTTAATTCTACAAAATAAACTAAGATTTCAACATTCAGAATTTCTACTTATTTCTAACACTGAATATTTTAAAATATCTTTAATCTATCTTAACCTAGTTGTAATTTATATTCTACTGAAAAGTAGAATATAAATTACAACTTAATTCATATTTACAAGTGACATGTAAAAAAAAATTAGTAAAATAGACAATTTTAGGCAATATTTTTAATAATAATCATAACATTAGACCTTTCTTGCTTCTTGCATTTTTTTTAACTACATATATGAAATCAAAAAAAAAAAACTACTTCACGCTTATCAGGGTAATTAGACCCAAAATCATTTTCTGAACTACAATGAAAGTAGAGAGTTCAAATAAAGTAAACGAGCACAAATTTAACCACGCCCTAAAAATCAATTATTAATATTACTCAGATGGAATATTTAAAAATATCTTAAAAACGAACATACTTTTTCAGGAGATCCAGCATTTTCTTTACGATGAACATCCACCCTAAAACATGAATTTTAATATAAATACAATAAAAAGATACAAATTTAGAATTAAAGTATGCTTATCCTAAACAAACTACTCATAAGAAAGCAAATCTTATTGGTTTGAACTTCATAATATGGGAATGCTTCATGACTTTCTTAAAATAATTTTGGAATTCCTTTACCTTATAAATTGACGTCTTGGAAATAATGAAAATTACTAATCTCATGCCAAAGTTCAAAATCATAAATATGACAGTTAAAATTCATTCTGAAAATTGAATTCTGAAAAGCATATTGCCAACATCTGTGATATTATATTTTCCTCTCTCCTCTTCTCAGCATATTTCAAACAAGAATAATGAATTCAAATTACTTAGGTAATTCCAGGTGAGCCAAAACTTTGAAAGTATAAATACATTCTGTTTACCTGGCTCTGGATTGTTGTGTGATCTGGCGGATGGTACCTCCAGCCCTTCCAATAATGGCACCCACCATGTCACTCAGAACCAATATCCTAAAATGTTTAATTGCATACATTTAGGATAACAAACTCCTCAACTTTCAAATTCAGATATTTTCAATATAATATGAACACATCCAACACTTTTTAGAATATTTTGTTAAACACACAGGTTGTTCAAAACAGAACTTAATGGATGTGTCTTTCATCCAATATAAGAACAATGCTTCCCAAATATAGAGGCAAGATTAAAACAGAAGATAAAACACTTTCACAACAATAAGATACTATTTTAGTTTAATTTCACACATGAGGAATATATTCATTATTAATTGATCTTAGTCATGTTTATTAATTCCACATTAATTAATATTATAACAATTTTCTACACTTGGATTGAAAACATCTAAAATCATAATCTGATCTATCATAATTTTGAATGCAAGGAACCTTTTTTTTAAAAATGGCTGCAAATCCAGCTACTTAATAAAAAAAATTATATATAAATTCATTTTAATAGTATTTTCATACATAATTTTAAAATGTATTGTTATATAAATTAATCATACCAAAATTGGAAGAGTTCACACTTTTCAATATGGGCTGCATGACTAGCAATTTTTTTCCAATGTTTGATGCTGGCCGAGACGGTAACTGTTATGACTTGGGCAAGTGATTTTTTCAAAGCATTTTTATTATATGTCTTTTAATCTGAAATACTCTCCTACAAAAACTGAATTCACTGAAAACTGCATTGTCCTCAAAACTCAAACTAAGTACAAACCTTAATGGAAAGTCATTTGATCTGTAGAGTCCAGGACTACTAAAAGGCCGAGGGGGGCCTGTCCGAGACCCTCGGCCACCTCTACCTCTGCCCAATTCCATGATGTGCTCCACCTTCAGAAAAGAGCCTGGTTGGATCTCGTAATTATTGAGTTGCAACAGCGCCCTGAAAAAAAATGTAATACGTGAATTTAATAGAGGAATGAAATTGCCATAACCATGAATCATACCTGCAATTCTGACCACTAATAAGATATTTTCCTTATTTGTAGTAGGATAGTAGGGGTGAAACACAGGCGATTCAAGTGATGAACAATGAGATAAAACAAGAAATTGAAACAGGCAAGTTCTACTGGCATCGCATACTACACAGAATGAGAACTTTTGAAATCATTCAAATGTGGGTGACATAACACTCAACTCAGTGTGTTGAGTTTTAGAAACTTGTTTCTAACGAAAAAAAATTTAACTTATGCCAAAACTTCAAAAAAAAAAAAATTAACTGAATTATATATAAAAATACAAATTTATAAAATTAGATTTCAACTGATGTGAAATGCTACATTAGATTTCATAAATTTAAGTATTCGACTCGTTTGTGGCCAGAAACTTAAACTATATCACCTTGCGATATTTTACAAAATCAAAATAGTTGTTGACAACAATCATATTTTATCTCGAATTACAACGAAAAAAATGCAGTTTTTATTTCATTGTTCCAAAGTTTTAAAAAATTTTGAAGACATACTGATAATATAATTTTCCATTCCCAGGAGAAATACACAGATTACGTGACTACATACAACTAATTTTGGGAAAGGGAAACCTAAAGACTTTTTTAAATATATATTTTGAGCAGTACTTGAAATTATTCGAATAAAAACTACAAAACGTCAAAATTTTCGAAAATTATTCGTACAATACTTTATATAAGCAGATTATTGTAATCATTTTTTCTGGTTAATATCTTGACTCACTAAATTTAGGTATATTAAAGTTTATCTGAGGGCAACACATATAATATTGAAATGAACTTGATAATTTCGAGCCATAATCAGATGATGGGAATCGTATCTGAGCTGGATATTGCCTCTTCAAACTACTGCACCGCATTTATGGGATTAACAGTCCTGGCAAACGTTGTATCAAAAAATTTAGATTGCAAAAATAGTTATCTAAATTTATAACACTATCTTTTTGATAGTGTTTAAATTACTTTTAATTCTTGGCATGAAATACTATAATCAAAGTCTTGAAGGTGGTGCATAATAAAGCGTTTTTGCCAAATATTTGCTAAACTGCTACCATTGATTAAATCCAGCAGGAGTTCTCAAACTTACACATTTCCTCTAATCCAACAGGAGTTGTCTAAAACTTACACATTTCCTCTACTAAAATGTATTTGTATATTAATAATCACAATGCCCCGCAAATAATAATGAAAAAATATTCAATTTCAAATCAGTTTTTTTTTTTTTTGGAACAATTGCTGGTGTGCACTTTTTACTTAAATATCAGAAAAGCAAATAAGTATTTTTCCTTTTTTATTTATTCATTTTTTTTGACCAATAGAAACTAAGATTTGGCATCGAACTACAACCATAAAACCGCAGGATAAATTTCACATCTTTAAAATCACTGTCTTTTTCTCATCATGTTTATATGTTAGTAAAGTACAGACCAACAAATGTTCAACCCCTTGAAGCATCCGGTTTCAAATTTGGCATATCTATATTTAGATGATAAATACATGCATTAACTTTATTCCATCTAATCCTCTTCACTTTGCAGTTATTCGGACAAACTAAAAGCTTCCTCTGGATGGATTTTGTTCAACATGTAATAGAAATCTGCAGATCTGACGTTGAGCATATACTAGATTTAATTCGTCTAGTTTAAAGCAGTTTTAAGTTATTGTATTCATATAGAAAATTTCAACTATGTATTTTTCGGATTCAGGATATCTGAAACTTTCGAAATTTGACGATAATAACGTATCTATGTATACACCATTTACAGAAAAAAAATATGTGCGTTTGGAATTGCAAATAAAACCCTCACCCCCTGTAAAATCGACTAAAGGGGGTATAAAGAGCTTAATCTGACTATCAACAGCAGAATAGATCTTTCTATATATCAGTTTAACCAGTAATGAGAGAATCTAAAGAAACTGAATAGAAATAATTTAATTCATAGAATTAAAATCTTACTGTTGAGCTTCTGCTTGGGTCTCATATGTAGCTACTGCATTGTAGACGTTCTGTTTTGAAGCACCTGAAACAGAACCATGGATCATAATTTTTTAAAGATATTTATCTTACCATTAAAAATAGACATATCTATCAAAGCTGATAAAAGCCAGCCAGGTTATTCCTCGAATTTCCTTGTATATTTCCATAAAATGGCACATTGTACAGAGAAATTCAAAACAAAGTGAAGAATCGAAAATAAATTTTGAAACTGCATCTCTTTCCACTGACTTTAGATCCAAAACCTTTTACTCGTCAACATTTTTTGACTTCAAAACCACGAGTCAAAAAAAATTTGGTCAAAAAAGTCACACACACACAAAAAAAAAAAAAATTGTGAAAAGTTTCAAAATCGAAATTTTTAAAGCACAAATTTATTTTTGGGATTACGCTTGTTTGTGATCAGTACAAGATTTGCACAGATTAGTAGGTATGAAATCTGATATGCGGACTTTTCACCATTTGCTTATTTCTAGCGAATTTCCGAAGAAATTTGTGAAAGAAATGTTCGTCGCGGTGGCGGTCTTCTAAGTAGACAACTACCTAAGCCACAAGTCAACTGAAAACTTCCATTTTTATAAATGCTTGAACAAGTTTTAACAAACTACTAAGTCTATGAAAGAAATTATTATAGTATTAAGACGTTATCGAGTATAAATAGATTCCAATATGTCTCATTACGTTCATTAAGTTATTTGTACAGACGTGAATACTGAGCAGTCTACAGTAATAAAGGAATTAAAAAACACATTTATGAAATTAATAAAACATTAAAATAAACCTTAAGAATGTACAGTGATGTGAAATTAAATTTTGCTATCCTATTAAAAGAAAAGAGCCTTATACACAAAGCAAAATATCTAAATTCGTCTGGTTCACTCGTCCATGATAATACGATAAAAAAAATACATAGCTCAGTGAATAAAATTAACCATTTGCGCTGTAAAGAGGTGCTGCGCACGTCGGGATGTGTTTGTCACACAATCGCCACCAACGTGCGACCCACATTCAGCAGGCAATTGCCACAAACAAAAATAATATTCTGAACCCTCCGAGCGAGATTGTTTATCGGAACATACTCTTAAGTCGAAAATTAATCCATTTAAAAGATATAAATCTTTTTACGATTTCTATAAGGTATCGGATACTTTGTGTGGCCTCAACGCGAATTACAGTGGAATGTTTTGACACGCGCACCTATGAATTCCTAGCCACCACACATGGTTAAAGGCCAGCAAAAGCATTTTTAATGTTTTAAGGATTAAATTAAAATTTTTGAATTCTCAACATCATTTTCATTGAATATTTATTTTATTAATTTCCTGGAGATGACATTACACCAAAACGTTTAAATTTGACAGCAGCTTTCAAAATCAACTTTGATTTATTTTTATATTACATTAAGAAAAAACAAGTGGTGCAATTGCATGGGCAATTTGCCATGCAAATTTTACAAAAAGCGACAATATATATTGACGCCGTATGCTTTTAAACAAGGAAGAAAAGCGGCAGCCTTTTAATCAGTATTCCACCCAGCAATATCCATTTCTTGAATTACATTGTATAAAAGAAATGAAATCCTTTTTGGCCACCTTCAGCCTTAACGTTGAAGGTGGTTCCATGGTAAAAAACACAAAACACCACTTTGGTGGTGACGTTAAGTAGATGCACAGACTTCTTGTACCATGGGTAATTATGGTATATACTCCCTTTGGGCGACCTTACTACCAGAACATAATGAAACTTAGAAAATGCAACTTAATATTTTTCAAACCTTAAAATCAATATAATTAGAATTGTTTTCATTAAACTGATAAAAATTCCCGTGCGATAATTTTTTTTCGTGTTTTTTATGTGACTTATTGGTGAAATAAAAATACGCCGAAAACGCCAAAACACGGCTTAATTTGTAAATAAAAGATTCGAGATGCACGTTTTCAGCATTAAATGTATTTTTCTGCCATATTTCGTAATTAAGTGTTAAGATTTCCAGCAGGAAGACTAATTTTCAATAATAAAGAAAAACATTAAAACAAACTACAGTGTTGCATTACATTTCTTCAGTAGCTTTAATCTGCTAACATTTCGCGCAAAATCGAGGTAAATGAAATCGGGTAAAATTCATCGTATTGTCTACGAAAGGAAGACTGCTTACCTTTCTCGCAGTGCTGGAAGTTTCCAAAATTAGATAAAAAACGAGTAAACTCATCCCAAGGATAGTGATCAGGAATATTGTTTATCTGGATGACGCTGCCTCTGTTTCTGGAAAGGAATTAAAACGGCAAGTTTTTAAGATATATTGAAAAATATGAAAACTAAGGGAAATGGGAAGTTTTTTCTCAAGTAAAATTAAATATCCGATAGAAAATTTTAGACATACGGAACGGATGATTTATTTTAATTATAGAACAATCGAAAAAATATTTCTTAAAGTATCTTAGTAGCAAAACGAAAATGTGATGCTATTTAAAAGTTCATAATTACAAATCGGTACGCTCAGATAAAATAATTCTGGTTAATGTTACTGCAAAATTAACATAATTTAAGAGAATAGGTTTAATAATTACAGTAATTTTATTTAATATGCTAATAATAAAAATTAAAGAATATATCGTGCAACTTGAAAATCTAAAAAATATATTTTACGTAATAAATAGCCCCTGAAGATTCATACAACTGAGCCGAAAAATTAAAGTTTAACAGATGTATACTGCTTGTAAATATTGCTGTATAAAATTTCATACGATTACTTATTAGAATGCATTCTATGCATATCGAGATTTGAAGAAAACACGTTTCAAGAAAAAGCAAAAATGTATCGTAGGAGCGTGAAGTCTAATTACATGAATTGAATATGTATTAAGATAATCTTGTAATATGTTACACCTTGCCACGCGATTTTGTTACGACTTATCTCATTACATAGTTTCGGACATGTTTGTTGATTAACGAAATATTGCGATTAGTATAAAAAAAATTTCATGCTCAAGAACAAATATAAATTATTTCCATTTTTAGATAAGTGTTTTTTTTTTCTCTCTTTTTGCAAATCGATACATACAACTCAAAGATGTATGCTTGTACACGCGAGCTTCCAGTAGAAAAAAGTAAAAATATAATCGTTCCCTAATTTTATTTTCTTATGTATAAAAAACAGCATGAATGAATTTTATGAATTGTGGCAATCGATTTCATAAAAAGAAACATCACTGAAAATTTATATATTTTTTTTCTTTGAGAGAACTTTAAAGAAATAAATCTTTAATGTATAAAATAACAAATTTAAATTAATATATTTTGTTTTATTTTTAAATTCAGAAGCATTTTATTAAAATGAGGAAATGGGGATGTTGAAAAAATTAGCAATAACGTCTGCCCGACACTCAAATTTTATAATTTAGCAAAAGATACGTATTCATAATAGTATTCAAAACTTAGAGGGGGGAAAAAAGTTTACATGAAATAAATTTTAAAAAATTCCCAAAGACTATATTACAATAGCATCGAATACTTTATATATGTTAACAAAAAGATTTCCAAGAAATGAAAAATTTTAATAAAATATGTATTAACAATAAATTAGTTCTGGATTATAATACAGGACCAATGTTCCACATCTCGTATAAGTCAACCATATAACTCTCCGACCCGCCCGAAGGCACACGGATTTAAACCATAAAACTGAATGACCGGACCGCCGCAGCAGCAACATTGGCGGGAACTGTGGTTGAGTCCTAAGGGCCGTCACCGGCCACGGTACAACCCTCCCCGGAGGAAGTACGTCCCGTCATCGATGGGAGGAGCCAGATCCCGCACCTATTAGTGTACCCTCCAGGGTGGCGAGATCCAACCACCATGCCGGAAGCATCTCATCCTCATTCCGAGGTGCCCCCCGGGGGGTCCACATCTAGTATAAAGTGACTTCGAATACTAAAAAATTCTCACTTTCGTTTTCGTAACAAGAAGTAAGATAAACTCGACGTCCGAAAAAAGTAAACAAAACAATCGTTAATTTTCGTTTGAATAAGGGACCCATTAAAGCAGAATATCAGAATTGAGCCTTCATTACGTTGCCTCTTCAATCGAGCGCAAAAACAAAACTATTTTCCTTTACCCTTTGATTGCTGTGGGAGCATATATGCTTCCAGCAAAAAGCATCGGTGTGAACTGTGAGAGCAAACACGTCCGGTGCAAGCCGCCAGTTCAGACCCCAGCGATCGCTACTGCCAGCCACACGCCGCTCAAGCGAAACGTTTCAACTTGAAGCAGTTACGAGTCAACGGGTTAATTATACCGCTTAACATATTGAAGGGCGGGGGGAAGCAAACGAAGGTTTCCGGACTTATATACACAACAAATCAGTTGTGAAAAATCTTTGTCATTGCATTTAAATATTAATATAACCAACTTTACAGATCCTAAGTTGTCTTGACTATAAGCACGAATGCTAAACAGAGCCTACATAAAAAAAAAAACGGTGAATTAAATTATAATACCATGGGATTATCATTGTAATACCATGCAAACATGAAATCGCCGTGCTGCCTTTTTCGTCCCATTTATTCGCTCAGATTGACTTTTGAAATTATTAAATGATTAATATGGAATACATTAAAACACATTTCACCTTGCTAATTTGACAAGTTTGAAAAATAAGAATTCAATTAAATCAGTTTACTGTAAATTAAAAAGTAAATATAGTACAAAGTAAAAACCTACAAAGTTAATGATTAGTAAAAACACGCACCGTTTGCTTTGCAAATGTATTTGTGGACGAGTTTTAATTCCATCATAGCATTTAAAAATATTGTTATGGATGGTGCATCAAAATAAATTTAAATGTTTTTAAAACTAAGGGAAGAAACCGTCCGGAAATAAAATTAATATAATTAACAAGGTAATTTTTTGGAGTCTTAAGACTTTTGTAGGGTAATTGTTTCGGAAGATATAAATATCAATTTCTTTAGGTAAGTCCTAACGATTACTTATCTGGCGATGTTTAAACCTATTTTTACGCTCGCTTAAGTTTTTTATTTGAAATCAATTTTTTGATTTCTTTTTATCTTCTTTCTCCTGATTGAAAACAGTTTTAGGTTAAAGTGCGAACTATCTATTGTACATTACTAATAGTATTTTGCAGCTTCATTAATTAACTAAGGGAAGCATTGAATTCAATGCAACTGTAAAAACGTTCAATGAAGCAGAAATGTATGACGGTTTCTTTACATCTGACTGTTGCCATTCGACAATAAATAATAAGCGCAACTTCTGTACGAAGATATGTTAGCGTTATATTATATACTGATAAGCATATATAATTTAAAAATAAAGAACTGGTTAGCTGATACATAACAATCAATACAATTTGAAGCAGCAACCAACAAACGAGATGCATGAGAATTATAATTTTGAATTTAAGGAATTTCTGAGATATGACGTAGATTATCTGAAATTTCGGCCCCCTCCTATCTTTAAATATAAACATCCCGCCGCCTGGTGAATAACTGGTGAAATGAATTATCGATATGATTTTCATTGAAGTTTAATTCGACTTACAAAAAAAAATGGAATGAATTAACGAATCGATAAGAAATGTCCAGTAGCAAAATAAATTCTCGATCCTCCCCCCCCCCCAATCCTTTGAAATTCCTTCATCTTTCCTGGTTTTCACGTGCGGTTGGGCACCAAGTATTAACATGCTTTCTCTAAGATCAGATTTATTGGAGAATAACAGGAAGTCAGTTAAAAGAAAAAAAATCCCATCCTAATTGGCACATTAGGAAAAGAAACCGTTGAAAAAGAATTTGACGTTATAATAAATTATTAGTCTTTCATCCTTTCAGATAAACTGAGAACCAAGCATGCTTGGGAACTAAACACTGGGAGTTCCATGTTATGCTGACCACCTAACCGGGACATATGCCTTGCACCCCAGGGCCCTCGGTCAAGAAAGCATATATAGATACTGTAGGTCTTGGCCCACATGGACAGCCGTGCCACTAAGTTTAATCATAATTTATGGAAACAAGAAAAGAAAGTATAAGGGAAAAGTAAAAAAAATAAGTCCAATTTCAAATAAGATTCAGAATATTTGTCTTTCCCCAGCTTGCGGAGATGAGCACGGAAACTAACGCTAGGATTCATTATATTAACAATTCGTTTAGAAGCCACACAAATATTGTTTTGAGACAGACCAAAAGATGAGACAGAAATCAGATGACGAGGGTAGCATCTCAGCTGACATCCCCTCTATATTTCTGCACCACGCCAGCAGGAAAACGTTTGGAAGACCAGATTCGCTTATACGGAGTTTCTTCGATAGAATCGGGTTTCAAAATTGGAACCCGGCTTCCCCAAAACCTCACCGGACCATTATTGCCTGCAGCTCTAATGAAGAATAGCCTGACTGCTTAATTTGCAAAATGGGGGTACGAAATGTGTGCGACTGGAACTAGGCTGACATTCATTTGCTTTCAGATACAGACTGGCCTAATTTTATCTTTTACTGCAAACCACTTGAAACCATTTATTATCAGAATGTCAATTACCAAAATAAATGGAATGAGAAAATCTTAAATATTGTTTTCATTATTACTATTTGCCTTTATCAGTTACGACTTGTTTCTTGTCCGGGAAAATATATTTGGGGCTATAATCAACAAAATTGGCGAATGTTTTTAACGTATATTATTTAACTGTAAAAGACGGTTATAATCAAAGAATCGCAATTACATTGAAAAATAATAATTCCAAAAGTTTTCACTACCCCGGCGCCACCTAGAAAAATACTTCCAATGTTGAAACAAATTACCGATTTGAGGGATGCGTCACGGAATACTTGAACACAAAATTCTTAATCTCCGGTTGTAATAGACGATATGAGTATTGACACCGCATTACGATTACTCAGTAAGTGATTGTGCATAATGAAGATGACTAGCAGTTACAGTGAGCAGTAAAATAATGTTTCAAGAGAGATAGCAAAGATTCAATTTTATACAAGCATTTCCCATGACAATGATAACATTTAATTGGTTGCATTAAAATCATAAAATATTAAAGGCATTACAATACGAAGCAAGGCTGGTAATTCATACCAGAACTCTTAAATATGAAATGAGGTTATTTCATGGGCCGATTTTAAGAAGACGCTAGTTGGTGACAATAGAAAAAATATAACAGGCTAAACTGATTTTTTTTACAATTATTGACTGTACTTGAAAATAAAAGAAATGTAAAAACATTTTAGCATTAAATTTAAAATATTAGTTTTAAATTTCATTTCAGACTTAGTCATTTCTAATAATAACGGTGTGTATGCACATCCTTTTATAATACCAATTTGCTGAAATTCGGGAAAAATATACTCAATCAATTTCCTTAAACATTTTATGCATACTTTTTAAACAGATTTTATAGTACAATAAAATTCAAACTTTTTATTCACAATTATATTGTGCGACTTCTTTCATTGTTAAAAAAAGGGGGGTCTGCTTATCTATGTATTTATTAAAGAAACCGTATGTTGCACTGAAGAGAAAGATAATGTGCAATGAAAAGACAAGACAGAAAAGATTCTAGGACAGTTTGCGTTTTTAATTATACTTTGCGGTCATAGGACCATTGAGATGGTTCATTTGCACAATAATCAAAAGCGGCAGAAGGTTATTACACGGCATTTATATCTATTATAATTTGATGCCTAAAAATTGGAGAACACCGAGCTATGCTTAAAAGAATTCACTGAAATTCAACCATTATTCCCTTATCAAAACGAAATTACCGCAAGTTACTGCACTTGCAGTTTGTTAAATTTTAAGACGGTAGAAGGGGGGGGGGGGAAATGCACGACAATCTTTTGGAAAACAACGATTTTTTTAAATTAAATTGATTTTTTACCTAAATTGATTTTTTAATTTAATTCTTTAATTAAAATTTCAAGAAATTCAATTTAATAGTTCAAGAAAAGTGACTGTACTGTGTCACTTTTTTAAAGTACGAAAATAGCAAATTTGGAGGCTCTAAATTCAACAATCTCTAAAATCAAGCGTGTATTTTCTACCTCCCTCTTTTGTAATTGAAAGAACAGAATTTATAAGTGCCTTTACACGATTACAATTTCTCTAAATTCAGATTCACCCTTCATGTGCATCAGACAATGCGCGTAATTTCTAATAAATTGTAAATTTATGTTCTCAGTTTTCACTCCAAAATCAAATTCGAAAACAAGCTCAACATGAATTTTCAATTCGCAATGCAAGATATTCCAAAACAGAGCCTCGATTTAGATTAGATCAGACTTGTTTCGATTTCGTGTGTCACTCGAGCTAAGCGATATAAAATTTAACGTAATTACTACCAGTAATAAAAGTATATCAATAATTTAGATATCATGGTCCTGTACATGGCAGGTGATAGGACCTAGAGCTATCTAATTTTTTAGAGATATACAGGATTATCCAAAAAGGAGGGGTGGGGTTAAATCTTTACTTTTAATGCACGGCAATAGATAGACGCAGCACTGAATAGAAGAGCGCTCCAAGTTCTATTCTACGCATTCAAAACAAATTCCATTTGACATGGAAAAAACCATCGAATTGTAAATCCACTTCTTCCCTTCCGTGATACTGGTTCCTGGTTATAAACTCAATAATTCCATCTTGCAGATCTTAAACAGAACAGTGGCCGACATAGGTTTCAAACAGCCATAACATTGGTTGGAAAATTAAATGCTTCTGCTTTTGGATAATTACAGTCGAAAATGATTCGGATATGCTCAGCACATATGCGAACATCTAGTGTTTTCTCCTCCCCCCTCCCCTCCCCTCTCCCAGGGGGCATCTCGAGCATAAGAAGCTTCCGCATGGTGGTTGGTTCCCGCCACCCTGGAGGGTACACGAAAAGTTGGGGGTCTGGCTCCTATCGATGACGGGACGTACTTCATTAGGGAAGGGTTGTACTGTGGCCGGTGATGGCCCTTAGGACATTCCGCCACATTTCCCGCCAGTGTTGCTGTTGCGGCGGTTTGTCCTTCTGTATTTTTTATTCGTTTGCCATTGGGCGGGTCGGAGAGTCAGTGATATGACCCCCTCCCCTCTTCCAACGCATACGAACTCATCTACGAATTTCTTCCAAGTGCAAATCAGTTTATGACGAAGCAACTATTTGATGAATTTGCAAAGATATGAAAGTTAAGACGCAACAATAGATTCATTCTTCGTATACTGCAGCGCACAAAATGATTTTTCCTAAGACATCTTTTTGTCACAAATAAAAACAAACCCCCACCATTCTCACCCTCTTTTAACAAGACAGCCCATTTACGAACTCATCCGAGATTTTTTACAATTTTTTCAGCACATTAAAAGCCGGTTAAAATCGAAAAAATGACTAGTTATCCGTTAAGATAGCATGAGCATTATATGCATATAACCTTTCGAACGAAGTGTGGTTTGGGTTCTAGGAACCAAATAAATATTTGGACTCAAATATTTTGCACGCTTTTTTTCCGACAGACTAACCAAAATTTGACATTGAATTATAATTGTATTTAAAAAAATCAGTTCATTTCATTTATTTAAATCAATGAGTCTGAATTAATTATGTTTTACATGCATTTAAAAAGACAGACCAACAGATGGTTAACTCTTTGACGGATCTGATTTCAAGTTTGATGCTTATTCACATTTCGGATGTTAAATCTGTGTACCAAATTTTATCCATCCAAGCTTTGTTTTCTGTTTATCATGTTTGCTTGTAAGTGCTCAAGGCATTATACTAAACTACGATGTTTCAGGCTCGATATTAAAATCACTTTTCAAACATCTTTTTTAAACCCAGAGAAATAAAGTACGAATTTATATCGCACGTTGCAAATGAACCGAGACTAACTTTATTCGTAAACTGAAGGCGGGCATTCCGATTATTTTCGAAAAGCAAACTTGAATTGAATGAAAACGGCACGATCAGCAAAACCCAATGTTATTTTTCAGTTTTAAAATGGAATAGCGGTACTCCTCTCTTGCGTTTGATCACTTTTTATCAGGCTTCAAATCTTTTCTGACTGAACGGACCACTTATAATGGAAAAGCGTTATTTGATTGATATTTAACTGTTTTAGTGCAGACAGAAAACAATGCCAAGAATGTTAGACCAATTTGAGGAATTTGCTAAGGTTTGGATAAAAGCTCATACGAAACAAAACACAAAAATGCAACATTACGGAATAAAATAAAAATAAGTATAATAGTACAGAATAGTTGAAATAAAACTGACGGTACTCAAACTCGTAGCTCTAACTTTACTAAACGGGTCCGAATGAAACTTCATTTGTTATTTAAAAAATGGGGCCGAGGCTCTCATCGGAAAAAACAAAAATAGTTTAAAACTATGACAACAGATAACATAACGAAATAGATAACAGTTCAAAAATTATATATTTATACATCTGTGGGCATACTTTCTCGGTCAATAATACGGTGAAAGCGCACTAAAGTGTTATCAACGCTAGCACGCAACATTTCAGTATGAATAAGACATTGCGAATGACGCTGACTTTCAAGTCCACTTCGTTAATTGCATGTCCTTGATAAACACGATCTTTGAGAAAACGGCACAGCCAGAAGTCGCTAGGAGTCGGATCTGGTGACAATGTTGGCCAGGCAAGTGGGGAAGTAAGTGAGATGACACGTTCTTTACTTGTTTTGCCGTATAAGCAGTTGATGTGGTCATACAATCTCTTTACTCTAACGCTGGGATAACTTGATCTGCTGTATCAATCACTGGTAAATTTGTATCTAATGAGCCAGTTCACTAAAACTTCCTCGAAGTACGGTCAACAATAAAATTCGTCGTGAATCTATAACATGCTGTGACGTATGAAGTATGTAGCGGCTGTTGATGCACGAAATATATGAAGCTTCAATCGGATTTATTCAGTAGAAACGGAACTATCAGTCTGAGTAATGTTAGTTTAATTTTAACCACCCTGCGTTACAATATTTGTAGAAAAATAAGGCTTCATCACAAACCCAACAATATATCTTCGTTCTGCCCTAAAAGCATTTACAAGGCGGTCGGGTCTGGACCAACAAACGTCAGGGGCGATTGAAGAATGATTGATCATAAAAAATTTTGAAATAGAGCGAGGGATCGCAAACGCAAAGATGATCGTTATAGAGGAATCTTCACAAGTGAATTAAAAGAAATCGGTATAACAGATAAAGCGTATAACAAATATTGAATGGAATACAAATTCTCAACACCACACTTCAGTTGCATTAATAACAGCAACACAAATTGAAAGAAACAATAGCAAATAGGCATAAACAACAAACCTTAGGAGAATTTGAAATTATCATGCAAAAGATTTGCTGTTCGGAGCTATTAACACTTCGTACAAAGTTCAAATATCTGTTATACTACTGTGAATTGGTACTATTTTATTAAATACATACAATATGTATGTAGGGAAGAATGCTGTACCTTTGACCGATTTTTATGATTTTAGGTCATTTGATTCCATCGCTTATGAGGCTAGTTTTCAGGGCTCTCAATTATGATCTTTAACATTTAGTTTTTTCTTTACTTGCTCCTGTTTTTTATTGAGTCTTACTGTAAGACCTCACATTTTCAGAGAGATATCCCTGATAAAATCAATATATTCAGACTGTCAAGAGTTCGGATTAGAATATGTTGACAAACCTAGAATGGCTGAATCTCGCATAAGATATAGATGAATTATCGGCTTATCAGTTACAGGTAAAGGCAGGAATTCGTCATTAGGAAAAATGATTTTATTAAAAGACAAAATCTATAATCTAAAACAATGAACTCTTCCATGTTATTACGCGGGGTAAGATTTAGTAAAAATTTAATTACATCTCATAGTAACAAGTTTACGTCTATTACTTGAAGTTATTTTTTTTTTTTTCATCCACATGTTCTAATTGTGAGGAAAAAATGATAATGGCATCATTTGTTTGCCGTCTATCTGAATTACGTCCGTTTCGTGGTTGTCAAGGAGCAACAGATTTTCAGGTCTTGGTCGGATATGATTAAGTGCTTAAAATAACGGAAGAATAGTCGTGTGAAGCAAATTAAAGATCGAAAAGTAGAAAAATAATCACGTAAGAAAAGCATCATAGACGAAAAATAATCTAAAGATTAAACTACTTAAAGAATTATGAGAGTTGGCAACATCATATCAAATTTTAGATTGAAGTATGCTTAAAACTCCGAACTGTTTTCATTGATCCTCTTTCAAGAGACTTAATTAAGGCACCCAAAACATTTGTCTACTCCGCACAAAAGTTTTCAGATTGGAATAAAAACTGACTACAGATGGGGCTCCGAGAACGAAGAGAGCAATATAAGTTTTCTAGAAGAGGAAGCACTCTTCTCGGAGGTCCCGCTACAGACCACAACGACAGACCAGACAATCAAGGGTATAATATAGAAGACATACACAAATTAACATTTTCATTACAATCTGAGCAAACTATTTTAGATAAAAATTATCCTTGATGAGTTCGCGTTACCACGGAAAGAGGGTGCAGTAGCTTCTGAGGATAAAGAACCCTGAGCACTCGAGGGCAGAAGACCGACTTCTAGCTCATATGAAGATGACACACACATTCGCTTGCACAACCCCTTTTTACAGGGGGGGGGGCACATTCACACACCTCACAGGTAGAATACAGATGAACAACCATGCCCGAACCGGGATTCGAACCCGGGACGCCCAGATCACGGGGAAGATGCGCTACCTCTATGCTAGGACGCCGGCAAAAATGATCATTACTTTTCTTTTTAAAAAATATTTTACCTCTAACGAGGTCAAAAGAACAATATAGCGCACTTTCACATTTAAATAATTCATTTTTCGTTTGGATTAGAAACATTTGAATCAGAATTTGCACAAAAAAGAACATTCAGTCCATCAATAATAAGCATACGCTAATATTACTTAATTGTATCAAAAAATATTATGACTCCAATATATGTTTGTAATAATTACTTTTTAGTCGTGAAATCAGAAATATTGTTATTCATCCAGCTATCGTTCTTTGAAACAGTAGCAAGTTAAATTAAGTAAAAGTTAATCTTTGTACTGAACATAATTTTTCCCCCTCTTGCTGCCAATATAGACGGAAACGGTCAAAAGTACAACATTTTCCTCTACTTTTCAATTCATCGCGTTATTTCTCGAATGCTTTAGCACGACGAGATTAATAAACTATTGTGAATATTTGGATTTTTGTTGTTAATTTTTAGAAACTGTGTTGGCGTCCCCGTATTCAATGAATGTTGTCTGTCTTGATAAATATATCACTCCCAGAAATTTGTCGGTGAAGTTATGGATCAACTTGTATATCTCAAAAACCCCGATTTAGGAGAAATTTTAAAAATACATACGCAGAAAAAATTCTTCTCTCAAGCTGCAAAGCTAAGGTATTTAAATTAATATATTCAGATTCCTTTCAATCCTTAAACAAAAGCAATTAACTATTGCATATTGAAGAAACAAGCATTTATTGCAAAATAAATATTCATTACGATTTGTATTATCACATTTAAATAACCGAATTATTCAATAAACTAAAGCAAATATAAGCTTCCGAACTTTTCTGGGGCTGTTTTTGCATAACTCTGTCAAAAACATTTCTGCTCTTTATTTTTATTCATTTATTTTTCTTAACGCTATTAAACTTTAATCTACGAGCATTTAAACAATTTCACATTAAGAAATGAAAATAAGTGAAAACGTTTTATTCATCCAAATGATGTTAGAAACGGGGGAAAGTAGGGGGTTGAAAATAACTTTTCAGCCCCCTCACTTCTAAGCAATTGCAGCTATCGAAAAAGTTGTTCGTCTTAAAGAGGCGCTCATTCGCTTCATTTGAATGGATCGCCTAATCAAAAGTTATTATATTGCATATTAAACTTTTGAACTGAAGGTAATTTTGGATTTTAGGGGCCATGATCAGTGAAAATCTGCAGAAATTTTCTCGAGATCGTGTTGCGAGAGCCATAGCAATCGATAGTCTTCCTATAAAGAATCTACTTAAAAGCAAATATTAAATAAAACGTCTTTTTCTTACATTCGAAATATTATCAACTCAAAAATATTAAAAGGCATTCACATATTACATATTATTACAAAATTATTCTTTTCGGAACCAAACATGCAGAAGTTTTCTAAGTGGTCTTTCACTAGAGAATTTAAGATGCTATTCAACGGGCAGAAACGGGCATTAAAAACACGTATTAAATCGTATCTTTAAAATAGTCTATCTTTTTAATTATATTCCATTTCTATTCGTGTGTCCTGACACATACACACGTTTATCGATTTAGGATGAAATTTATCATTTCGTTGCATTTTAATTAGGAATGAAAATCTAAACCGAGGAAAATTTTAACACTCCCGCCGTAAGTCCAATTTCCTGTTCGAGTACTATTTAATGAGATGATAATTAGACCTCTGGTTCGATCCCTTTCCTTTCCTTTTTTCATAGGAAGCCATCTTGACCCTTGCAAACCTCAACGTATTCGTGATTTCGGCAACCATTCCAACATTCAAAACGAACTGCTTTTTCACGCAAATATAGAATAATGAATCATATCAAGTCATATCATAGTTTTTAGCTTTTCCCTGAAAAGTTACTCATTCAAATCTTTATTTGAACATATTTCAGATGTCCGCACATATCAAAATTAGTTCTGGGTCTCAAGCGCTTTTATCTGAGGTAATGATTTAAAAAAAGATTCAGGCTTTGGGTGCTACAACAGACGAATGCATATGGAATATTGTTTGCCAACGGATTCTAAAACACTCCGCGCTTTTGCGCATACGTTAGGATGGGTTTAATTTAGCAAAATAGGGTTCAGAGGAAAGAGGAGATGTTTACACTTAAAGTAAAATCCCGAAATGCGCATATTCTTACGCCTGTCACCCCTTAGTGAGCTAGAATCGTCGAAAAGTGGTCATCTCAGGATAATGAAACGAACATTATCTGTGACTTCATAGTGATTTAAAAATGCTGAATGAATTGGAATGAAGGTAAAATAATGAACTATAATTCGACAAATGCATTTTGATGGACAATGGATAGAGAATCCGAAATCTCGAATCCAAGAATCTCATTTCAACACAATTAAGAGCTTAGATGCAAATTTAAAAGATTAAGTGAATAGGATGACCAAAAAAAATATTCATCAAAGCGGCTTTAAATTTAGTGACAAATTGGTAGAAGTACAAATACATTCCCGAAAAGAAGGATCAGTTAAAAATAGTGCAATTTGCTCGTGATGAGATTCGCGCTCCAGGCATCATTAAAAGGTATGTGTTAGAGGAAATTGGAGCTTATTTGAGAGTCCAAAAACGATTACATTGCTTAGCATTTCTTTAAAAAAAAATCAGATTTGTTTCATTTGAATAGGCGCTTAATACGATTTTTGGCGATTAATCCTTGGCGTGCAGTTAATAGTAACCGAAAATCGAAGAGTGTTTTAGACTAGTCTTCTCCAACCGACTCAAACAAAAATTTGGCATAAAACTACACCTATAGTCAAAATCCTACACCCATTTGTGTCCGTTTTTGGGTTATCGCGTTTGCGTTTCTGAAAGCAGATCGACAGACGATCAACCCCTTGTTAGATTTTGTAACTATCTATATAATAAATTAAATCTGTGTACCAAATGTTATCCATCCGACTCTTTTCGTTTTGAAGCTATCGTGTTAACTTTTATTCGAACAACCGGACAGACTTCCTCAAGACGGATTTTACACAAAATTTAATACAAATCTGCAAATTTAGTGTTAATATCAAATTTTATCCGTCCAGCGCAAAGTGTTTTTTGAGCTATACTCATCACAGATAGAAATTTTCCAAAAATGTGTTTTCCGAACTCAGAAAGATTTAAAACATGGAGATTCGTCAAAATTTCGACATTTTTTTTTTAACGATTACAATACTAAGGAATTATGCACCCCGAGATTTCATTCTGACTCTAGCAAAGGTATTAAATAAAAACCAGTAAATTTAATGTAAAATGTCTCTGGTAAAAAGAAAAAAAAATAAGAATTTTCAGTGGTGTGACCAGTCGGTCATTGTGCATTATAGCAAGTGAAACAAGGCTCATAAAATTTTGCTTAAGTTTTGAATAGTGCAAACGAACGGTCCTGCGTTTCATTCGAATAGTATCAATTGTATACACGTTTTCCGACAACTTATCCAACATTGACAATAGGCATGTGCATTTCGCCAGACGAAATTTAGCACGCCGGCTTACAATAGAACGAAAAAAGATTAAAAACAAATCAATACGAATTTACTTTCAAAATTTAAATTCTACGCTTACGTAGAATCGAATTCATAGCAATGTCATTTTGAAATGGTTTAGCATTCACGGCATTTATTCAATAAAAATGAATGTCATAACATTTATGCCAGCGAACATGTTAATTTATCTTAAAATAATTCCATTTTTGTACAATACTGCCACCTTGTTAGCCATGTAGATAAAGTAGTACAATATCCTGCCATGTAGAGAAAGAATTCAACCAGCTGAGAGATATGTTTGCCCGATATAATTTATAAGATTTTTTTTAAAAAATCTTATGAAATGTATCATTTCTTTCTGAATATCATGTAAACTTATCCCAAAACTAAAAACATGAGTAAAATTTATGGATAAATAGTATATTCATTATAATGTAATATACATTAAATCTTATATATATTAAAAATAAGATTGAGTTCAGTTCACGGGATAAAAAGATTCCCCCTCGACTCTTAAATACTGTCAGACCTTTTTAACTCCTTGAATTTTAATTGGATACTTAAGGAGAATATTTAAATTAGTTTTTCCCCTCCCTCTTGAGTTGTCACAAAAACTGAATGCATACCTGAATACGCATGGCATCATGCATTGTATAAGTAATAAAAGTTTTTCCTTGCGTTCGTTGATTGTGTTTTATACTGCACACTAGATTAAATTAAGCAAAATTGTACTTTAATACAAAGCAAAGAAAAATTGTACTTTTGTACTGAGTACAAAACTGTACTTAGTAGTAGAAAATGTCGTACTACAAAACTTGGTTCTAAAGCTTCGTTTGGAATACTGTATAGATATGCTTCAGTTGGAATCATCTACTTCTGAATCTATGCGTCCTTGAAGGAAAAAGTTCGCTGGCAAAACCGATCCGATGTAAAATTCTTTAGAAAGTCATTGTTTATATTTTACACTATGTATTAGAATGCTTATAATGTTTGAATATTTTATTTCAAATGCAGAATTTCAGAAAGTTTCAGAATCATTGTTTGGGTAAAATAAGTATGCAGTTTTACAGTAACAAAGGATTATGAGGCGAATTTCGTATTTCTGCATTGTGGCCAGAATGACTAGAGCTCTCGCTCCCAAGTCACTTCACTTTTAATATCTACTTATATATGGTAGAATCAAGACAAGTTTCGAGCCAACTGCAACCCAAATGTGAATCCTGCCATTTTCAGATAACCGTTTCGAAAATAAACAGAAAATGCAATGGATGTGCGAAACAAAAGATTCATAAGTTTCACAATGGACTAATGTTTGTCCCTCACCCAAAATGAGATGCAAAGTAAATTGGGGGGGAAAAACCTTAGAATATTTGAAAAATCTTATTTTTAAAATGAAATTTTAGTACGGCCGCCGCCCCCAGCAGCAGAAAAAATTTATTGCTGTACCGGAGAATAGTTTCCTCGGAGAAAAAAATTCTTAAATGATTCATCTCGCTATTGTAACCCACCAAAGTTACATTACGATACTTCTTAAACCAAATCGCGCGAAGAAAAACAGCAAGATCACGGAAATTCACAAGTTTTCAATGATCTAATTGCAAACAAAACCAAGAAAATTGAATACTCGACTTGAAATATCTTGACTTCATTTCATTGAGAACGCTGATGAACATCTACTTGTTTTCTTTTACATGTTTCAAATTGGGCGCCGAGAAAACGGGATCGGAGTTTTCCGCTCCCGCCGCCACAAGAAAGAATATTAGGCGCTCCGTTCAATAATTTCTAATATTTTTCAAAAACCGAACAGCTGCAAAGGACGTAGAGCGGTATCCGACTCGCGAACGGTTACGACTAATTTATACACATGTTTATCGCCTGCAGTGCACTTTTCGCGCCTATTGCAAGATGTATTTTCTTGTATTCTACTAACAATCAGTAATTAATGCAATATCAGTTATATGTAAGCAAAAATCAGTACTTTTTAAGGTCAAAATCCCATCCATTAAACTTGAGTATAGGTCAAGTACCACACTCGTTAAAACTGAGATAGTAGTTGAGTTTACTGCGCTTTTTCAAAACCATACTTACTCTAAACATAGACACATTGGCAAAAATCAAAAGCTTTTATCATATTTTACTAAGATATTTCATTTTAGAAAAATCCAATATCTCATTGCAACCCTCAGCAAAAAAATAATGATTAATAACTTGCACCTACTCAAATGCGATATCCTTTCTATTCAATTTACATTACCATTATACTTACTTCTAAAAGGAGAATTGAAAACTTAACGCATTAGAATTAACTTCTTACCTAACATACCACAAATTATTAAGCGCATTCAATATAAAAAAAAAACATTTAAGCATTAAAGAAATGGGCTGTTTTGAATTTGACTTGTTTTCAATAACAGCGCCGCGAAAATGTCAACTTTTTTTTTTAAATGTTTGTGCACAATTTTAGAACATACACGAGCAACGTTTATACACACTGAAAAAAAGTTTTCAAAAACTTCCGAGGGGCGGACAGTTATGAGTAAATCTGTCAATAATTAATATTCAACACAGCAAAGTTTTTAAAAAAATAACAACCGGAAATATGAAGTTACACTTTGAAATGATCATGTAAGACGCTTGGAGCAGGGCTCTCAAAATTATAAAAACCAATGTTACAACATCGTTTCCTACAGTCCTTTCATATTTTTTTTTATTTTAATATCTACATTTTACATATGTCAGCATGCCACACGATCAACGGCTCTAACACTTGACTATCTTTAAACGATCTTTCAAAAGGAACGCTGCACTTAAAGAAAAAAAAAAAAGGGGGGGTCAACTTCGAAACACTTCCAAAAAAAAAAACGCATGCACTTGTTTATAAGCAGTTTGCTCCCCTTTTACAATCATGTGGTAATTATTTTTAAAAAAATAAAAAGGAGCAGGGGCGAAAGGGATAAATTAAAACTTCAAGGAGCAAAATCAAAATTTCTTACCTAATGCATCAGAGGCCGCGACGGACACTTGCCCCGAAACTTTTGCAGTGAAGCAAATTCACTTAAAAACATCCATTGAACAGTTGTAAGTGCGTCAGATGCATCGGCTGCGAGTCCAGCGGTGGAGAGAGACTCGCCATAGAGACGGGAAGCGCGCTCCGCCATCTGAGCGGGGCTGACGTTTGGCATTTTGGAGGGGGCCCAGTCATCGCCATGGAGACGTGACGTCAGCGGACAGGGGCGCGCGCGCTCCCACAGAAAGGTCGTGGAATAGGGCGATCCTCTACTCGCCCCTCAAGACTTCGGTTTCGGAAACTTTCTGAACAATGACTGCCGCGCACACGGAAAGGGGGGGGGAGGGGAAGGACTAAAAAATGTTATTCAGATTCCGTAACAATGTATCCGTTTAGCGATGCTCAACTTTCTTTCATCCACTTCGGGTTTCGATACTACTTAATTTGAAAATCATTAATGTAATCAAAAGAACTTTGAAATTTTAACGAAATAAAACTTTAAATTTATCACATAGTTAATAAAAATGTTTGCTAATGCTAGAAATCCGACCTCAAGAATTAAGAGGACAGTTTACTTTGAAATAAGCAAAAACGGACAAAAACATGATTTTATTTTTATCGTTCCTTCCCCAAAATATATGTACATTCAAGATATATGTACAAGATATATTGTTCAATAAAATGAATATTTGAAGGACCTAGAGGGGAAAACCACATTTTAATTACTTTAATCAAAATGATACTCTAATTAGATTTTAATATCTTTGAAATGTTCCAGGTGTCCTAATTTTTGAAGAAATTAAATGAAATTGATAAAGATTTCGATCAAACATTAAAAGAAAATAGGGTTCACTTGCATACATCTAACATTTCGAATTTTTTTAGATGGTTAAAAGTCACTATTAGTTCCGAAAAACAATTTTTTTTAAAGTTCAGTAAGTGGGCATAAAAATGTTTCTAAAAAAATTAGCATTTAATTGAAATCGCAAAATCACACGCAGTTTTATTCAAAATAAATTTATATTGAGCAATAAGAAAAAAAAAGTACAAAAAAAAATTTAAAATTGAGTCACCTGGAATACTTTAAAGTTTTAAAAATTGCATATATTTTAATTTTTAAAAAATATTTCGTTTTAAAAAGCTTTTATAAAAAGAAAGTTGACATTTATATTTTAATGCATGCATAAAAAAATTTCATAACTAGAAATGAATAATTCACAAAAATGCCTAATACAGTCCACCGTTCCCTTGAAGGTCTATATTAGTCTTTTGTTAGCAAAATTATAATAAAAGCTTCGCGAGTAGTGCAATCCAAATTCGTTGTCTTAAAAATATTTTGATTCCGTACTTGAGTTGCATTTTTAAATAAGTTGCTCGAATTGCTATTATTTTAGATTTAAAATGTACTCTGATACTCTGAAATTTAATTGATTTTTTTGCTATATACAAGATTACCACAAACATTTGACAATCGGCTTCAGTTTAAAGAATTTTATTTTCCTTCAAAAAGTCAAAAGTCTCCATTTCCCCTCATTTCATTCCATTCTATTCAAGTTCAGTATTAAAAAAGTCGCCTGTTTTTTGTTTTGTTTTTTTACGATAGACATTGATAGTATTTTTGTTATCGATATAAACTGCAATAACTAAGGAACAAAACAATCTACCAAAAATGATTTCTTTTTAACCATTTCCCACTTCCAAAGTAAATCTGAAGTGTTGAAATTTTAAAAAGCTACTAAAATGTAATTAAATTAAGATTATTAAGATTATAAAAAGGAAGGCTTGAAAACAAATAGAGTGAGTAAGCTCACAAGTTCTCCGTTATCTTTTCAGCAAAATTTCGAACAAAGAAAAATTTCGAATTCCCAAAAATATTCTCAATTTGATTTTGTTCCCGCAAAAGCAATTAAAAATAGGCAATCTAAATTTGTACACACAATTCATCTAATTAGTAGAGATTAAAAAACGATATTCAACAAATGGATTTAAAATCATGGTTTATAAAGTTATTCATCTCTGACGCACAAATGACTCATTTTTCTGTTAGGACATAACTGATAGATAATTTCAATCTTCTTATTTTTCCTTAAAAAATCAAAATATGTAAACAGATGAAAAATTTCCCTTAGCTTTCAATTCACAAGAAATCTCTTTAGAATGGAAGAAAAATCCACAACATGAATGTAAAATTATCAATAAACAAATTTAAAATTAATATATTTTGCTGATCCCTATAGAGAACTATTGGACAAGTGAAGCATTTCTTAAGAGGTAACACATTAATGACAGAATTATTAGATTCCTGCCGTTACAGCAACTATCAATAAAAGTGAGTGGATTCTCGTTCTGCAGGTGGTGTTGCTGGTTAAAGGTCCTATCGCCGATGACAGAATATACCTTCTTATGAAGGCCACCAGCATCAGATGCTCACAATTTCATATTTATATATATTTGCTCATTTCTTATTTCCCACATCATTTAAGGCATTCCAGTCATTCAGTCCTTCTACGAGTCAGATAAACAATGTATTTCATAACTTAATAACATGAAATGACATTTCAATTTAGCAACAGAATTATTCTGTATTTCTGTTACTTACACTAATTAAAAAAGTAATTGACCATTTTTATTAGCATTTCTTTTTGAAACGACATGAGAACTCTTCAATGTTCAAAATGATGGCGAATGTCATTTTGAACAATACAATGACACTTGCCTCCCCAAAATTCATATCGATGGGAGGACGTTTGGTCACGGTTTCCACGTCACCCATGATCATGCAGCATCGCCCTTTTGATTTTGAGGCGTCGGGTTTGAAATGCAGAATGACACCATCGGTAATTAAAAACAGAAGAAATTAAATCTAATCTTTAATAAGCACTAATAATAAAATATAAAAAATATATTTTTTTTATCTCAAAATTATAATAAATTATAATAAAATATTTTTATCTCAAAATTATAATATTAATAAACTAATATTTTTGAAGTTCAAAATTAACTTATTTTTAGCATTAATAAAACTGCTTTGTACTCAAATAATTATAGAAATTGTTTGTAGAATTCAATTTACCACCGAGTTCAACAAGCCAAAGGGGACTGTATATTCCCCTAATCATTTTTTTTTTATCAATGTTATTGTTTCCCCTCAAAAATTGAATGTTAATTTAGAAAATTGCTTGTATATCCAAGAAAAAGTATGTTTCTTTTTTTAGTTTTTATCAATTGAAAAAAAATGGAAATGCAAAAATAAATTCACCTGCCTAAAATTTACTTCGTAATAAACAACGTTTTAGGAGCTACCAATTTCGTTTTTCCGTTCTTTCCCAATTTTTCAGCATTAATCCATTCACATGCAAATTTTATATTGGTGTACCGATTTGTTTCAAACGAGGAATGTAATAAAGTGAGGGCAACCTTGATAACTCGTTTACATCCTACCCCCTCGTTTGAAAATTAAACAGACGTGCCAGAATAGAATTTGCAACATCGACTGGGCTGGGCTGGACCAGTAGTGAAAGGGTTAAATATCTACACAAGGGATGCACTACAATTATTGAATCGATTGTCCATCACTAAATTCAATAATAAAATAGGTTCAATAATTATGAAAAGAGATACGATACAAATTACTGATGTGATAGTAAACTCCTTTCATGGTTTTTTTTGTTTTGTTTGTTTGTAATATATATTCAAATAAGTGAATGCCGAAATACTTGTATACAGTAGTTAAATTTCTTTTCAATCAATATATTAATTACACTGAGAATTACTTAGGGTAATACAAGTATTTTAATCGATTCTCCATTTAAATATTTCTGAATCTACATAAAAATATTGCGCACACCCCCTTCATCGTGCTACTATGCTTTAGTTATATTAAAGTCCCGTTTTAAAGCAACACTACGGCTATTTGGGGACAGACCTCGTAATTTTGAACCGCGATCAGATAACGAGGAGAATATCTGAGCTGTCACCTCCCTCTCCAAACTTCCACACAACACCAGCGAGAGGATGTTTAGTCCCGACGGATTTATCGTGCATCAGACCCGCTTACACGACTGTTCTTCGGCCGAATCGTATCTTGAACCTGAAACCCTCAGGTTCCGAAGCCGAGATCTTACCACCAGGCCATCACGGCCCCCAAAACTGTCGAAACAACTGTAGGAACAGCAGACAGGCTGCTTACACTTGGACACAATTGCAGCGCGACCACAACGAGAATAAATGATATTTATCACTCCTCGATATCTGGGTATTGCATATTACACCATAGTCAAAATATGCGAGCACGAGCATGATATGAAAATGTCCATCTTCACCTACCTGAAAGAAGTTCAAAGTTTCACATTCCGTTGGTAAATTGAAGTTCACTTGTCTTTCGGGACATAAAGTCCCTTCTTTGTCGGAGCACTGTCCATACTAAAACTTACTGTGCAACGATGATTAAGCTATACTGTGCTATTCGCGATACGCTAATGCACGTGCGAAATATGGAATCATTCGTCTGAGACATGACAAGGCTTACAGGCATGCGTCTCACACTGTTTGAGCAAAGCCGAAGGATTTAGTTGAAAAATTTATGAATCCCATTATACAACCCGAATTTGTGATTCATAAATTGTCTGTTTAATGGCAGCAGTTTCGAAAATCGGTAATTCATTTGATTCATATCATTATTAATTGCATTTTTTATCACTATATTCAAAATTATGTGCGTAACGTATTAATACTCCCCCATAGTTTTAGAATATAAAGATTTTCATACTTTAAACTATTTTTTGAAGAATCAAATTTTTACTACAAAAAAAAAAACTAATGTATTTCAGAAAGAATGAGTAGTATTGCACGTGAGAAAAGGACTCAGCTTGTCAAGAAACAAGCCGAGATGTAAACAAATATCAATTTTAACGTAGCCGAGCTCAAAACCCTCAACCACTTTCCTTTTTAATTATAATAAAATGATATTTGAAGCTGTAATACAAGATCTGTGGTGGAGCGGTGAAGCTTTATAAGCCAAACAACAGCTACGAGACATGAGTAATTACTTTTGTCTTGTGGTCTTGTTACTCGGCTACAAACCCAAACATTGCGAGTTCAGTCCTCGCTATCGCCAATAACAACAGATCATACCCAAAAAGCACTACAGCTAGCAAACTCATCTAATCAACTAAACTCTTAGCACTCAAGACCTTTTCCTACTCGAATTTCCACAAAATCAGTGGCGATTAAGAATCCCCTCTTGAGTGTAAAGGATTGCCTACTTAATAGCATCAAGAATGCTAATGCAAAACATAGCACAAGCAACACTTAAAAATTAGGATTTATAAAAAAAAAATTAATTTTTAAAAAGTCAAACTGGCAACTTACATATTAATTTGCTTTATATACGATGAAAATTGCAGACAAACTATATTGAACTACCGTTCATATTTACATACATAAGTAGAGAAAAATTTCATAAATAAAAACAATCTCACAAATCTTAATTATTCCCACCTAAAATTTAAAAACTTTTTAAATCAATATGCATCAGAAATTTATTCTTTAAAATTTATGAAATAAAACATTGGCAAATAAATCTGATGCTGGCAAAAATGAATCTCAGACTATGAACCAATGGGAATTTTGATATCAAATTAATTTTGATATTTGATTACCAAATGATACATTAATCTTACCCAGGACCAGGATCTCTAGGGGGACATCTTTAAGTTCTTACTCGATTTTTTTTTAAATTTTAATTCACTGTTTAAACAACTTTAAATAGTAAATCCTAATGATAACTAGCAAAACATTTAACTACGGATTCTTTTTTTAAAAGTTGCTTTGAATATTTCGCATGTAAAAAATTGCAAACTATTTTGAAAGGTATTTTACAAAAAATAGTAAAAAAATTTAAAGCAATCTATACTATGCAATTACAGAACTGTATAATTTTTTTAATTACAAAGCAGCAGCAATTTTTTTAGAGTTTTATATTTAATAACTTCCAAAAGATAATTAAGAATATTAAAATGTTTATAAGATACCAGATTTTAATTTAAATGTGTTCAAGTCGAAAACTCGTGCAACTGAAAAGCATATAATATACTTGGGCACAATCACAAAATATACAAAAATTTCAGGAGGTCTCAACATTGCAGGACCTTTCAGTAGTTGCCAGTTTGACATGTTAGCTCTGCTCTTACTCAAAATTATATTACGAAATGAATTAGCTTGAAGCGTTAACCATCACACTGAAATTTGGCCTCTACATATTAGATTGTGTTTTTTTTAAAGCCTATTCATTTGGATTTAAAGCTGTTAAATGTGAAAATTTCTGAAAACTGATATCATTTACTGCAGAGTTTATTTTACAAGTGTTGATTGTGAGAGTTATAACAAATATATGGAAGCAAAAGTCTTTATGTTAGGATGACAAGGTCAGGGAAAAGACTTTTTGCTCTCATAATAGATGTTCATTTCAAGACTATGACCAACTTTTTATTTATCATTACACTGCCAGTTTTTATAGATATTTTTCTTGTTATAACTTGTTAATCTCGCTTTCGCTTTTAAAATGCCTCAAGTTTGTGTGAAATACCAGAAAACTTTAGCTATACATTAAGTAATCTTTTCTAACAGGAAAAACAATCACATAACACTCTGAAACAGCATAAGGACATACACATTATTTGCAATAAATGTAGCAACAAACACAAAATTAGATTCAATACCATGATTTAGAGATTTCACAGCAAGAAATATTTCTAACCTCTTTATAGGGATCTTGATTTAAAGAATCCTCAAATTTTTCAGCATTTTTATACCATTTGATTTAGAACAATTTAAAAACAAAAAATGTAACTATCCAAATATCCACTTGGATATCAATATCCAATTTAGAACACATCTAGCCATTCTAAAAGTAATAGAGGAATATCAGTTGAACTCTAATGAAGGAATAAGTAATACTAGATATGATCCTGGATTTTTCCTGCGAAAGTTATAGCCAAATCACAAAATATATAATTATTCAATAAATATTAAATAATTTCTAATGCTAACAAATCATCTTTGTTAGCATTAAGATTACAATGGAGAAAATTGCTTGCATGCTCATATCTCAATATTTTCTTTTGCCATGTCTACCTCGACTTCTTCCCAAAAAACTTTAGGTCCAACTGTACTGAACACAGTGAAAGATTCTGTTAGAACACTGCACTATTATAAAAAGGAATGAAAGGAAATAGCGCTTGGCAATGTTTGATTATTACATTAAAGAAAAATATGGCAGAGATAAATAGGCTAAGAAAAAGTACTCAACTTAAAATCATAAAAACACAATTATATATTAATTGTCAATTAACTATATACTGTACATTATACCTATAACTGTGCATTAAGTATTTAATTTTACTCTCCAACATCTACTAAAAATGACAGAGCTAATGATTTGCAATGTCTTGCATAAAAAATATAAACTCAATTGAATGTATTTACAAATATTTCATGAAAAATTATGGATTAGTGATATATGAACCAGGTATCAAAAAAATCTCCCCTTCCCAATTTTGTATCTGAATCTGATTAATTGCATTTAGCTGAAGATTTCCCAAGGTATATCAATACATAAAGTAATGTAAAGATATCATTAAAAGAAAAAGACTGAATACAGCTTAATCTCCTATTATGAAAAAATATCTACATCTTCAGAAAAATCACCAAATTTTGGACAATATCTATTCATTCACGACTGTTTGCCAGTAATTACCTGTGTTTATCTTGCTTATTGATTCATTTCCAGTCTCATTTTTAAATTTATTTCCCCCCCCCCATTTTCCTTCATCAAATTCTCAAAGTAAAAAAAAAAAAAAAAAAAGCAGGCAAAGGATATCAAACTTTGCGAGTGGAAAAGTTAGTAAATTAGATTTTTTAAATATGAAAGTTAATAATTTCAGGAATGCTGCCATTCTCCAGCCCTAATAGATAAGTTACCACTGCCGATAATCAAATTTTGATGTGCTGAATACATTTCATGGCGATTTTTTTAAAATAGGCATTTTAGTTTTGTTAAGTTTTATCATTCGAAAATTAAAAATTGCTCATTTTAGTTAACCTGAAGAGATAGATTAATTGCTTCTATATTGATTTGTTATTTTTACTATATATTTTTAAAAATCTGCAAAAAAGACTGGCAGCACTTAGCTGAAAATATTGCATGTTTGCCAAAAAATTTACTAGCATAAGCACAAAGGTTACTTTGGGTATTTTACATGGAAGGGTTTTCATCGGCATTGTAAATAATAGCATTAAAAATTTAAACATGAAATAGGAAGCTAAATATCTTTTCATAAAATACTCTTACTAAAATCAAATCTCCTTACCCACTACAGAATTTAAAGATATTGCCTACCTTCAAAAGAATAATAGCTAAATGAAATAATTTAAGAATTACATTTTCTTACCTTCTATTTTGATTAAGTGATGGTTCCACCAATAACTGGGAGCCCATAACTTCGTAACCTAATGTGGAAAAAGCAAACACATTAATTGTAAATAATAAAAACTGTTTTATAAAATTAAAAAAAACTGAATTGATCAGAGAACAGTAAAAACATTTGCTTAATTTCTCACAAAACCAAGAATTTAAAAATTTATTGTATTTGAAATAACTATTCTATAAAGAAAGTTCTTCTTAAATTTAAATAAAGCTTAGAAGTTTCCAAAATAAATGTTTTTAACTAAACTTTGGGAAGTTTGTTTGACGCAACATATGTTCTAAATACATTCTTAAACATTTCTTTTTCTACTTTCTGCCATGAATCTTACTTGTATTAGATTTAACAGAGAAATTTTTTAACATACCTAAAAAATGAATATTTTGCTAAATATTGAGGAGACACTATTCAAAAATTCATCAACTGCTTCTTTTTCCCAGAATACATTTCATACATGTTAAACTTTTTTTTTTTTTTAAGGATTAATCTGTTACTTTCTGCTAAAATTCGAATGTATGCATAACTTCATGTTCACTTTCAAGTTGCATTGATTAATGATCATTCCCAATCTTCTTAAAAACTAAGCATAGTAATTTAAATTCTGATATTTGTCAATATCAACACTTTCTAAATATGAAAAGATTGGGTACATTGCAGAAGTTTTTACTTTTTCTATCTTAACATTTTCTCAAGGATATGCCTGTGATGTTATCCTTAGTCATGGATTGGAGGATCACTTAACTATTTAAAACATCGACTTTTCCCTCAAATGAAATGTTTTGTTTACAATAAAGAATTTGGATTTTACAACAGTTTATTTTACATACCTCTGCATCTCTATCATCTATACATATTGCATGCAAGAGTAGATTTATATATAAAAAATATGACATTTCCCTTAAAGCCTAATTTATATATTAAAAAATATTAAAAGTATTTCCCATCAAGTCTGAACATAAGGAATTCATGGTTAAAATTACATTTTGAATACTACAAAATTTTACAAATTTAAATTTCTCCTCTAGCCATTATTTTTCCTGCTCCTCCCAAGTTATTATAGTTTTTATTTTTTTAAATAAACATTTTCATTTAAAATTAAGAAACCTCTTTGGTTTTATAATTTAATTTTATTCATAATTCTTCGATTAAGAAGTGACAATTCAAACATCATACATAATAAAACAATCGAACTAAAAACTTTAGATGGAAATAAGATACACATAACTAATATTTTATCTGATTTTTGTTTTTTTTTAGTCTAAATAACATTTTTTAATAACTTAGAGATGCAACAATAAATTGCATTTGTCAGTAATATGATTGCTTTCATTTTTTATATAATTTGTTACTTGATAAAAGATGATTTAATAAGATAGAACAAACATATAAACTCAAAAATTACTTGAATATATCTTAATGACAAGAATCCAATATGACTGACAGATAATCAAGTATTGTTGATATCATTTAATTATAAATTTAACTTACGATAAAGTACATAATTAAAATTGATAAACTGTACACAATATATTTTAATGTACATATACTGCAATTTTAAAATATTTATATCATCACTACTAATGGCAGATTTACGTACAAGTTATAATTTAGTGTCTTATTTTCTTAAAGTGAATGATCAAAAATTATCTATGTCAACATGTGTCTACAGTTTAGACTATAACAAACCCTATATCAAAAACAGTTCAAGACTTCATTAATTCTGGATTGGGCAATGAATACGACACATTTTCGAACTGATGAGTCGAAATTAGCAACAAAAAAAAAAAGGAAAAAGAGCATATTTACATACAATAATTAAGTCCAATTTCAGTAAATATTTGAAACAATGAAAATCCAGTTTATATTCCTTTCATGAAAAAGAAGTACTCAAAGGCTTCCAATATTTTTTAAATATTAATTCGAGGAGAAGGGAAATTCTGGGAGTTCTAGGGCAAAAAATTCAAATAAGACAATTTTGACATATATTTATCCAAAATAATATTTCATATTTAAAATTTGTATAAGGTTATTCTTTTAATAAATTTCAAGTTAAAATTTAAGAGAAAATTTCACTAAATATTTTATTTATAGGTCAATTTTAACTATTAAATCCTTTCTATAATCAAATTGATTCACAGTTAAGAGAACTTTCTTTTTTAAAAATTGAATTTCATAAAAGAAAAGAAATTGTCTATAGAATTATGAAAACAATTTAGAAGTACAATAAATTTTAACTCTGCACAAATGCACGTTATTTTAAAATAGAGTTTGTTTATCTTTTCACAGACCAAACATATTAAATATATTTAAGTATATTGAGTAAGTAATTGTTGTTGAGTAACTATGTTGATTGAGCTACAGTAAAAACAATACTGAAAATTTTATTAATGTACTTTGTAAAAAAAACTAATGAAGTCACTTGTTTTGTTTCAGTTGACCTTTTCAAATGCAAAATTTATCTGTACTTTTAAAAACTTTAATTATATTATATAGATATATTACATAATTTCCAACAGATTATACATTAACCTGAAATCTGAACCATTTTTATCGTTTCAAATATTAAAACATGATTATCTTCAATTGTTGAAAATTAAAGAAGGGTGTTTCATATAACTGCATAAATTAAATAAAAAAATAGTAACAATATCACCAAATTTAAAGGATGGTTGAACTACATATTTATGTTATTAATACTCTGTCATAAAACTGGTTGGTCTTCATTAAAAATGTCTATGTATGCAATGAACAAAACAGAAGACATTTTAAATAGCATGGCTTTAATATCTGCCAATTTAACAAAATCATGAACATGAAGTTACATCTGTAAGACTAACATGAAATTAAATGTAACCAATATCTCTAGCAAACCAGCTGGACACTAAAGGCAACTAATGTGAATGAAAAATAGATTCAATTTGAATAACCATTTAACATTTTGTAGCTTAATTATATTTCAAGCACAAATGCACACATCTGAAAGCATCACTATACAGGATAAAATTTTTCTGATGAAAAGGACATATCAAAATGTAAAGAAAATATGATCTAACAGCATTCAGATTCATGGTTCATAGAAAGCTATTAACCTCTTGCATGTACATAACATACTTTATACGTTTTTAAAGTCAAGAAATTATACATCTTAATACATAATTTATATTCAAAATAATTTTTCATATAATAAAAACATTTATTTAAAAATTAGTTACTCTTGAAATATCAGGATGATATTTAGTACTTTGAAAAATATGATACATTAATAAAATTTGCCATACTATAAATTATAACCATACACAATAGCTAGACTTCGTTATTTTTATGCGAGTAGACATATTAAGACTTTATTTAACAAAGAAATAAAGTTCTTCCTATACATCATATTACCTCAAGTTTTTTAAAAATCAAATTAAATTTATACGACTAGAAATAAAATGATTTCCTAGAATTAAATAAAAAGTAAGTTTTTTTGCAATTATAAAAAAACAGATTCACAACTGCTTAGTGGCATTTATAATTTCTCGCAATCAGGACAAAATATACTTCCAAGCACCGCATTTTACTATAGAAATTATCAATCAAACAATGAATACATTTTTACCACTGAAAAACAAAACTAAAGAAAGAAATGTAATTGTCAGTTACTGATTTTACATACTGCATTTAATTTGCAAAATATAAAGTAGAAAATTCTACAAAAATAATCAGTACCTAAACATTTTACTAATTAAGTTACATGAATTAAGAATCCAAGAAATTGTGCTACAATACTGAATAACAATTCTGGAAATTTCGTTTTCATATAATTTAATACTTTACAAATTCAATGTTCTTTTGAGCTGCAAGTTTAATTTTTAATAAAAAATTCCAAAATACATTTATCCAATAAAAATTCCGTTTCTTGTTAACAGTAATCTTAAGAAAACCAAAACGAACAAGATAAGACTTAATCCATAAGCAAAACATTGTTTTAATAAAAAATTAGTATATCAAGTTAAGAAGCAATTTGTAACATATGCCCAATTATAAAAACAATGAAGATAATAATCATGTACCTTATAGGTATATAGTATGTTAATCAGATTTGAGAATCAGGACCTATGACATAGCGAAGAATATGAGAAATCAAAATTATAAAATAATTTCACAAATCAAAACTGATGACAGCTAGAATAGAAGATTTTTTTGAAGGAAAGTTTTTACAGTAAGTAAAATAAATTTGGGAACATACCATTCAGCACTTCAATGGCTCTTTCTGGGTGTAAATTATCCGGTAAATCAACTAAAGCATAATTGTACCGAAGGGTTATGTTTTGAGGCGAAACGCCCGTTTGTTGGCAGAAAATATTATGGAGCATTTCCTCATTAGTTCCAGAAGGTAAATTAGTGATATAAAGCTGTCTATTGACACTCATAATGCAAAACAAAAGCACTTGAATGAAATAAAATATAAAAGAACTTTAAAAAAAATGAAAATAAATAAAAAGTTAACTAAACCAAAAGGGCCAACCCCCCAAAACACTATCAAACTTTCTCCCACGTGTTCAAGATAGATCACGTGATTCTACATTTTTGAGGATAGTTTTGAATGCAAAACTGCACAGATGCGTAAGTCCGCGAAATAATTCTGATCTTTATTCCAGTATTTTACAGCTGCGTTAATTTTCCAAATTCTGAATTTAAAGGAAATTAAAATATTGGAAGACAGTAAAATATTCGAAATAAATTTTTATTCCGTAAGTTTTTCATTTTCACGGATTTCAGAGCATGCGCAGTTGCACAATCTGTACTCAGATTAATGTTGACAGTTTTGCCGGTGAGCGAGAGGAAGAGGAAAAAAATTACGCTTTTTTGACCCCCCCCCCCTTTTTTTTTTCTATGCAGTCCTTAAAGAAATAAATTAGCATCCCTTCAACTTCTTTTTACTACTAAGTAACTGCTCAAAATGTTTAACAGCGTTTGAAATAATTCAAATTTTAATTCTTTAATAAAACAGCTAAATTAAATTTTCATCTCATCAGAACTTTAGCATGCATGAAATTGATTAAAAATCTCATCCTTGCATTCAGCAGGATTAATCATTCATATTTGAAATTAATATCCTGGGTTCTACAGTAGTCCATAAGTAGGACTCGAAAACTAAACAACATGTTAATGTACTACTTAACTTGAAAGACTTTATATGGGATTTCAGCTATTATAAATTTGCCCGCATCTTTCTAAAAAGAGGAGAAACCACCATTTATTCCAACTAAAATGAATTCATAAATAAAACGTATACCCAAAAAGAAAGAATGATTTCGATTTCGCACATTCATGGATAACTATGTTAAAAACAAATTTGAGCCTAATCATTCGTTGTCTTTGCAACACAACATTACCATCAAATGGGCTAATTTAGGATTTTTCTGATTCTTAAAAAAAAAAAAGAAAAGAAAAGAAATACCATTTCAAGTTTTATGACCTGAAGGTACCAATTTTTCTTCATATCTTTCCATACATTCAACTTATGTTCCTTCCAATCTCAAATTAAAGAGTTTTGAAATAAACATTTTACCAAAAGTAACCGATACAAGTTAAGCCAAAATAACAACAAGCTTAACACAAAAGGAAAAGTAAGTAACAAATAAGAGAGCAGGTTGTTACTCTTGCATCAATAAAATAAGCAAGAGACGATAATGATAAGGGACAGAACATCAAGATAAAATATATATCACAAATTTCAATCATTGTACTTAATCCTGTAAGGTATATATTTCTTTGGAATACTAAAGGCAGATTGCAAGAAAAAAGTTTGCATCCTGTGATCAATACATTATCTACTTAATGTAATGGTTTGAAATGAAACTGCCTTATTTTGTGAGAAAATTTGCAAAAAATGAGTCAGAAAAAGGATCATTTGTTATTCATCTAACCAGAGTGGTAATTAGATCAAATAATTTTATTCATGCAATTTCAATTAGTGCAGCTATATCACTTGCTGATATTAGGGACAGTAAAATTATGTACATTTAATTGTATAGGAATAGTAAAATCATGTGCAACTCTTGTAAATCCCCTACTGGCATTGGTACAAAGCATCCACAGATATTATTACATCTTCATGATATTGTACTCGGAATAGCGAAAATTGTAGCGATATCGTATAATATCTCATGCTAGTAGGATCTGCTATTGTGAAATTTTGAAATCCAGATAAGCTAAAGAAGTTTTGCTATGGAAGTGAAATAACACGATTCTTTTCTTTGGACTCTTCTAAATGGTAAATAAAGTATGCGTTGCAGTAAGGATCGTTTTGAGCAATTGTCAAATAGGAAATAACTCAAGATCTCCGAAGCTCCAGTATTTTTACGTTAATTTCAAGGTAAATCATTATAACTATCTATACTATCTTGTTCAATGAATTGTTCAAATAATCCATGATATTTTGATTATAAAGGCTGTAATGCAACATATTCAAATGTATCAAGTTTCATTTAAATTTCAAAACCTTATATTAAGGATTTTTCAATACCAGTTTTACTTTGCACGTCTGATTCATAAAAAACTTGCATATTTAGGAGCATTAAAAAACTTTGAAATTTATGAATTTGTTTAAAATGCTTTCACTTTTTTTTTTTTTTTTTTTTTTTTTTACGCGAGATAAAAACATCTCCAGAAGACATGCCACAATTTTATATTTAATTATTTCAGTACGTTATTATATTTGTTACTTAGTAACTTTATGAGGCTGGTGGATTGGAAGGCACAAAAGAAAAGTCCTGAATTATCCAAGGGCTCCTACAAAGCTCAATCCGGCCCTGGCTGTAGTTACACAAAATTTCACATTTCTTCTGCTTTATGGCCTCACTTCTACAGGTTTTTTTTTCAGAGATTTTATTCGTCATTAGTCAGATGACAAGATAAAACAATCAGGCCAGTAACCCAAGTATCGCACTATATTGTATAATATAAAATTTGGGAAAATAATATCGATTGTCATTTCCGTGCGTCTATATTTGAATACCGTGCGCTTTTGCCCTATATCCTGGACTGTCCTTTTAATTGAATATTTTTACTATTTCGAATTAAGAATGTGATTCGAAGTCAAAGAAAACGATTTTACAGACTGTTAGAATGAACTTCCCAGAAATTAGATTCACCAGAAATAACTTAAATATACAAGATATTTAAAAAGTTATTTTCCCGGAACTATTTATCATTTTTTTCTTTGATTTGATCCATAACAATTATTTTGTTGATGTTAAGAAAAGGCAAAATTCGGATAGGGGAGGGTCTTCATCACACAAGACTAGTGGCAGAGGAGCCATGACTTGCAAATATCAGCAGTAAGTTTTCGGGTGTTATTCCGGTACAATTTAAGATGTCTTGAGATTTCCAAATTGCTTGCATTTTGTAAATTTCGCTTGAAAATGTCAAGTTTAATTTATTGTACCACCTATGAAGTCCAAGTTCCCCACACTAGTTCTTACAAAACTAATTAGTTGGCCTCTATTTTACAGTAGGTCACAAATCTTTGATATGCAGTACTGTATTTGATTTGCGTCAAACTATTTTGATTATCATCTGATCCGAAAATTTTGTATTTGCTTACACTCATAAAAATGATATTTTCTCGAAATTCTGCCGATTGCTTTAGATGCATTTTTGCAAGATCAATCTAGCTGTCGATTTCCTTTGCTAATGTAGAACTTTTATTTTTTGTCATCTTACTTATGTTTACCTTGAACATTATGACAGCTTCAGGATTTAGATTTCCAAAACCTAGTTTTAAATTTTAATACTTTTACCTGTTATTCCTGGATTAATGCGAACTTCTTTCACAGGCCATCTCTTTTCACGTTTGCCAAGTGCTCATTTGTCAACTAAATGTCTGATTGTTTTTACCTTTGTTTTCTTGAACCTTAAAACTATATTAAAATCAGTAAACGTGGCGAGCTTCAAGGTTCGTCCTACATAATAAACTCATTTTCCGTTGTTTTATTATCAGATTTCACAGATCAACCGAATATCTTTCTCGGTTTCACAGATCAACCGAATGTTTCTCTCGCCATTGTTCCATTTACAACCGCTTGCGATGATATCGTATGTCTAAAGTTATAGACCAACAAAAGTGTAATAAATCAAACTTTATTGATGTTTTAATATTTCTTAGGTTTCTCATTTTAAAAGTGTCTCAATACTTTTTGACAGTTGTTTATGTTTAATTAAATTTAAAAGGCTGGATCAAATAGTAATTTTAAAACAATAAGAAACTTTTCCTTATATACTATACACCAAATGTTAAAGCATTTCTTGATTTATTTGTTTTAATATGATTAATAGATTAATTAATAGTTTTACATGTTATGTACTACAGTGTTAATACTTGTTATGTACTACAGTGTAAGTCACTGTATATGCGTCTAAAATTACAGCAACCCTGCATTTCAGGAGTGTGGGTTAATTTCTTTTGGACATTGATTACAATACGGATACTCTAGATCATTTTGATCCATTTGAAAATGTTCCATTACATTCTAGCTATAAACTATATTCTTTTCTTTCTCAGTAATTCTGTAAGAAAAATCCTGATAGTGAACGAGGAAGGATTTATCGCCAAATAAACTTTATTAACAATTTTTAAGTAATTCAATAGATTTTTAGGAAATATTAGAGCTATGTAGAAAGAATTTCAATGTTTATGTCTATATAGAAAAACAATACCAGAAAGCTTATTAAGAGCACAAAAAAAAAAAGCTTCATTACTCTGAACAATGCACTGTTAATCCTTTGCATTCGATTGGAGACTTTCGGTTATCACTTTGCTACCACAATTCGGGAGAAAAAAAGTTTAGTTCAAATAAAGAGTTAAACTGCTGATAAAATATTTATCTATATAGATGCATACTTTTAGTTTATTTTCTACGAAATATAATAAATAGACATTAACTAAATCAATAGTGCATCAAAATTTATAAATCAAAACAGGTAAAAAATTTTGCGATTTCACCAGTTTGGATAGTCACCGGCTTTTGTTTTAAAGCAAGACAATAAAATATTTATCAACTTTAACAAAATTAGTAAGAGAATTTTTAAGCAATAAGACATTTTTGTGGGTTGGACGAAAACTAAGGCAAAAGGCTATTTTTCAATTAATTTAAAATTCGGAATTACATATGCTGCTTATTAATGAAGGTGTCTGCATCGATTTCCCAATTTCCTTAGTTGGAATTGTTTTAATTCCAAAATTTCTTTTTCACCTCTACATAAGATTTCTTATTTTTAATGATACTTTTGTATCATTGCTTAAAATTTTCAACTACTCACTATGAGATCACATTCGATTTTTAAAAAAAGCTGAATAGTGGATTTTTTTCTTAAAGAAATGTTCTCTGAGATTACCTCTCGCGACAAATTATATGACCTTGGATAATTAAAAGGAGAAAAATATTTATTTTTAATTTGAATTAATAGAATCTGGAGTTTATTTTCCATTTTTCTCCATCTATTTTATTGAAATTTGCATTCTCTTTTATAGAAGACAAATTATTCAATTTTTGAAAAAAATTGGGGAAGGTAAAAATCCACATTAAAAAGATTTGATCGCCACGAACTCGATTTATAAATAAAAGGAACAACGTAAGTTTTAAAATCATCACATTGAAAGAAATTAAAATAACTGCAAAAATATTGGCTACTATCCGAAATGAAAAAATATTGAGCAAATATTGAAATGATTTTAAAATATTCCAAAGAGAATTTAAATGCTTATTTTAACAAAATTTTACAAAGCCTTCAGAATCGACATTTTAGTATTTTTTTTTTCTCATCGATAATTTCTGTATTTGTGAAAAATTAGTTTTGCAATTGGTCAGGCAAAACGCGGTTAAGTTTTATAATTCAAATTTCATTTGTTAGAAGCACGAAAATATCCACTTTACTCTTCTAATATTTTTATTTACAGTCAAACTATTTCTCGGGTTTAAGACTTAAATAAATTAAAGAAAAAATTTCAATTAAAGAAGAGCGCAAGTTTTCATATAATGCATAGATACAAAAATCTAAACCACTGGATTTGTATTGTGCATTAATCTGCAACTTATCGGAAACAAATCTATAATAAGAGCATACAATAAAAATCCATTAAGTAAAAGTTAAAATTTTAATTTTTAAAAGGCTTAAAAAGAGTACAATTTCATCGTTAATATGTTTTTAAAAAGCAGTTTAAGACATTATAAAGCAAAAGGTATAAATCATAAATCTAAGACAAGAATATTTTCATATTTTCAAAATATTCCAATAATTTAAGTGAGCTCAAAACAGTGAAAATTATAAAACATGCTAAATAAAAAGAAATTCACTTTAGAAGTTGCTTATTGATATTGCCTGTCCAATGCAATAGACGCTGTTACTACCATTCAAGAGATATTGTGTAGCACATAACTTGCTGTACTATATAGTAAGTACATGCTGTACTTAGAAATGTCAAACTTTTTATACTCACTGAGGGGTGAGAAGACTTGATTATTGTCCCAAAGATTCTCCCACAGTAGTCCGGGGATAAATAGCAGGGAGACCTTAGAATTCAATGGGGCATCTTTAGATTTTGTGCCGCTTTTAAAGATTGAACCGCTCATAGAAGCTTCGGTACGAAACAATCTCAAGACAAAAGCGTTTTCGGGCCCTACTTCAGACCTTTCAACTGAAGAGTGGGTGCGTTGCAATGATATGTCATCTCTTTTTAACGCATGGTTCGGCACATGCGCAGATGACTGCAGCTCGACGTTTCGGAAGTGATACACAAGAAAAAAAAAATGTCATCGCCAAAGAACCAAAACATTGGAATTCTTATTTCAAGTCCTTCTAAATCTGCTACGCTTTAAATATAACAGTTCGTTAGTTTTCCATTATCTGAAACATTCAATTAACAAATATTTAAATTTAATAGAAGGTATGGTAATTTAGTAGAAAGTTGGGATTTAATTCGGGTTCCAAAATCATGTTTATTGTTAATGCATATAAATGCAACAATATAGAAGTCGAATTTATAAATCAAAACTGTTGATTTGATTAGAAGCTCGGCCAAATACGTCAACAGGCTGGCTTACGTAGCAGATTAGGAATGAATTTCAATACATTCTCTTTGCTCTGTCATATTTTACTTCAAATCTCTCAACGGATAGAATATTTACTGGAGTGTTTATGCTTATAAAAGTAGCTATCTTTTGGAATCAATATTGCAGGTTTAACAAATTTGGGAACCATCCTGCCAAATGAAAGGGGTTCAAAATAAGTCTTTTTCTTTATTAGATGACAAATATATGGAAAAACCCATAAGGTGAACACCTGGAACATCTTAATAACAATAAGGTGCATCTTAGGTTCTTGTTCTACTAATTTCTGATTAATAAAACCGTCAGGTGATCAAAGCAAATTAATCGATCCATTGTTATATATAGATCTGATAGTTGCAGACACGTTTTCCGTTCAAAAACACTTATCTTTCTTGCAAACGGACTAAAATGTTTAGTAATTTCTTATAACGAAAAGGCGTTATAAGAATTATTAACCCATAAGAACCCAAACACTAGCGATGTTAAGAAATGACCTCACAAGTGAATTTGATTTGATGACCTCAAAACTCGCATTTTGAACAAATTTATCAATGAATTCTGCTGTTATTACTTTGATATAGCGTGTTTATATTTTTGGCGATTTTAGTGCGCTTTAAATATACAGATTTTGAAAAGGTATTCTTAAATGTACTTGGTGTACTTTTGTCTTTGTCTCTACAGCATAAAAAAATAAATATGAAGAGTTCATTAAGTATTGAACAAAAGTTGATCCTTTTTGTTTCTCATGCTGCATTTGTAAACACTGGTTACTTCAACTTATAAGAAATACTGGCGAAGCGATTAAGGACTTGAACAAAGGGCTTAGAGATGCGTTAACACCAGGCTTGAAGATGGGGATTCTATTAAGTCAAAATAAATCTGTGCATTTACTTCCCTTTTTTAACCAAAACGTCTCTCAAAATACGAAAAAGAAAAAATTCTACGGCGCAGCATTAAATCACCCCCAATACGCAACAGAGAAAAAGAAGGAACTCAAATTCGTGTTTTGTTTTTGTTGCAAGAGGTAGTAAATGCTTTTCATTAATAAAAGTATTCGCAGTTTCCAATTAACATTGTTGGATAATGATTTGGCCAAAAATTTTATATAATTTCGTCAGCAATTTAAAGGATGCATGCGAAGCATACTAATTTTGATGTTAATAGTTAGCCAGTGTCGAAGTAACATTTTTAAAAATGCCATTTCCATTTTTATTATGTAACAATTTTAGATTGATGAATCTAGAATTTCTGCACCTTTGGAAACAAAGATGGCTTAGATGATGCCCACTATTTTAACTACGGCCAATTTATTGCGCCTTAGCAACTATGTATGCATGTCAAGGTTTCAGTTTAATATTTTTCTTTTCCATTGTGTATATCTCGTTGGTAAACATCCAACACTCACATTAAGAACTTTTTATATTGCCTCCGACTGAAAGTTACAGAAATTTCATTTGGGCTAAAATAAATGGAGGAACTTCTTGTTCTAAAGCATTTGATTCAAATTGCATGTTTTGAGATTTGCTTAAAATTTCTGGAACTTTCCAGATTTAGTACTATGTTGATCGATTGATCGAAATTTCCTTCATTTTAAATAATTATCAACTTCACAGAAATATTTTTAATTCATCAAACTCTAGTGAAGTTTAGCTAAATTTATAGTTAGGCTACATAATATCCTCAAATAAACAGAAACAGTCGTTTCGCTGCAACATTTTATATCACTTGTTGCCATATCTTATTCAATCAACCCAGATACCAAATATGGACAAGGTTTACATTTCTGGATATCTTATTCAGTCATTTTTATTAGCATTAGAATCTTATTTGAAAGTTCCATAACTTAATTTTTGAATTTATTCGTTGAAACTTGAACAATATACTTATATTTAAATCTGAACATGCATAGAAATTCATTTTCTTTTGTACAGAATTTGACTCTCTTCTATGGCCACAAAAATATTCATTTCTTATGACTAAATAAGTATGACTTTGTTATGTACATTTTAAAATTTCTGTATGTTTGTTATTTGCGCACTTTTTATGATGGATTGCAAATTTTGTATATCCTCCAGCCAAAAATTTCAAAGTTTAATACAAGACGAAACACTGAGAAAAAAAAAAACTTACGCTGAGCTTACCTTATGGGCTTATCTGTTTGTAGTATGTGACTTGAAATAATATAAATGTCAGTTTAGGTCAATCCAAAACTGAAACCATACTCCATCAATTCTACCGTCGTAAGTAGAAACGCGCATGCGCCGTCAGCTTGTGTACTGAAATGCGAACTAGACATTACTGCCGCCTTGAAGGCACAGCGGGATATGATTCTTACATTCTTCAGTGGTCATATTGAGCTACTGAGAGTGATCTGAATTTTGTCTGACAACATGTTTAGTTTCAAACTTACCCATATGTTTAAAAATTTATTTTGTCATAAAAAAGTGCTTATTCATTTGAGCAGCAAAGAAAAAAGTTCGGAAAATGGGTCATTGATTTTATTTCTTGTTTAGAACTGAAATTCCAAAGAGCCTTCAGGATGTATAGTCTTCAAGTTTTCTGGTTGTTGTCAGGTTAAATAGTTCAGGCAATCAGATTGGGATTTAGACACATATTTAATCATTTAGTAATCTCCTTAAGTGGATAACTTATGCAAGATGGATTTGTTTGTCGTGCATAAAGAGAAATTTAAACTAGTTCTACAGAAGTGTATTTCTAGCCTCTATTTAGAGAAAGGTGGGAACTTTGGCGGCATTGTGAAAGGAAAAAAAAATAACTGCATTTCAAATATTCCATAATAGCTTAAAGATAGATCATTCGTATCTTCATCGTTATTTAATATGATGCTTGTTTTTTCCTTCCATACGGAGTAAAAGAAAAATTATATTCAATGAAAATATAAAGTGGCTGTTGGAAAAGATAAAGAAAAAAAATTGCGTTCCTAATCATGATTATCACTGTCTGAATATCATAACAATAGATAGGGTTTTAATGGAAAGATAAATAATTTGAATAATCAATATTTTTTTTCTGAATTTAATTTTCTAAGCAAACAATTCTTTGAATGATCAAAATAAACTTTGTAGTAGAAGCTAAGAAATAGTAATTGTAATAAATAGCAAGAAGCACATGTGGTCATTATAAAAAATGACGGACGAACAAATCTTGTTTCTCATCCATTTAGAGATGCTTATTTTTTAACGCTAATTGTTAAAAATTCGTAATATCTGTTTGTTTATCGGTAACAATCTAACACGCACACTTCTCAGTTTTTCTTATAATGGCTTCTAATATTACGTCCGACCGAAAGTTAATATCCATAAAATCTCACATAATTGGTAAGTAACATAATTTGTTAAGAAGATTCAATCAAAAATCGTGTGGAAATAGTTATCGATAATGTAGTTCAACCGATGTTCAATTGTTTAAAATGTTTTTTTTTTTTTTTTAATTCTCAAAAATGTGTGTTAGCTCGTTTCACAAGCAGTTAGTCTTGTCATCTTAATTTCTACTATAATCTGGTTGATTGGAATTGATACAAATGATGCATTTTATTTAAAGAAATATACGGTGAATAAAAATTCAAATAAGACTTTATGGATAATTAAAACTGGTCATAATTTTTGTCATCTATATTTATAATCATACATTATTTGATCACAACATTCGAACTGAAAAAAAAGAATCCAAGAAATGAGTGCACAAATCAGAGTTTGTACTCTGATATTCTCAAGATATGGATATTCAACGCGTTCTGAAGTCTTTTCTTCATAAATAATTCGATTCATCCTCATACAGTCATACAAGATCATACTATAAATTTAGAAGGTATTATTTCAGTTGGTGCAATCCTGATTCTTTTCTTTGTTACTTTTTCTTTTCTTTTACCTTTTCATTTTAGAATTGCTCTTTTGCATCTTAAGCAGAGAAATGCAACATTTTTATTTGCAGCTAAACCTGTTGCATCTCAAACCTGAGATTATTACACCAGGTTATCATTATTATGGTTGAATAAGATATTTGTACTCTATTTTGAGAAGTCAGATCCTTGCATCGAATTAATGAGAATAAAAAATTTCGATCATTAAATCACAATGGATGCTTTCTGCCTGCCTTCTGCTGACCACACATAGCTGTAGGCCAACAAATGGCAAAAGGATTCATGCCATTACAATCAAGTAGTGCATGAATCATTAAAGGGAAAGAAGATATATCTAAATAAGGACTAGCTTCAATAAGCATATATGACTCACTAAATCAGTTGCAGCTGTTCCCCGAAATCTTTCTCGCATAATCTCTGATAAAAGTGTTATTCCAGAAAACGCCTTGCATGTCATTGGCGTACACTGATTACGAAATATTAACCTTTGGCGCGAATTTAGTATTTTTACCGAATCTATCGTGTGATTTTGACGTGTTTTTTTTTTTTTTTTTTTTTTTTTTGGAAATTAATCCCTGGCATAAGGTTAATAGTATCCGAAAATCGAATTTGTGTTTTTGACCCGTTTTTCCCCAAACGATTGAATAAAAAATTTGACACAAAACTGTAAAACTGTAATCACAAAATCAAATACCAAATTTGATATATGTAAGTCACTGCCTTTTTGAGTTACCGAGTTTACATGCTTCTAGAAGTACAAACCGACAGATTGTTGGATAATTAATATAAATATTAAATGTGTACTGAATTTTATCTATCTAACTCTCTTCGTTTTGTAGTTATTATGTTAATTCTTTCGAACATTCGGGCAGACATACTTCCTGAGAATGGATTTTTCTCAAAATTTGATAGAAATCTACATGTTTGGCGTAAAAATCATTTTAACCGTCTAGCACAAAGTGTTTTTGTGTTATCTTTATCACAGACAGACAGACAGACATAATGCTAAAAATGTGGTTCTCGAACTAAGAGGGATCCGAAACGTGAAAATTCGTCACACTCTCGAGTTGGAATTTTTTAATGATGACAATACTTTCTCTACACTTCATATACGCGAAAGTAATAACACAGTCAGGTTTCGGAAAAAAAGCTAACCTTTCTTATAATTATCAATGACGTAACGATGGTGGGGGCAAGGAAGTTTAGATGCCTTGGACGCCAAGCAAATTAAAGGTCAGTGCCGTTATGTCACTTTTTACAATCAAATACGATTAAGAAGCGATAAATAATCTCAAGCCCAGAACTAATTTACAGTTGCCAAGCCATTCAAGGTGCATAAAAAATGACACTATGCTTTAGCACTACTGATACTATGCAACTAGGCTTTTTTACCAACGACCTGTAACGAAGCTAGTTAACAATTACTTCCTCGAGCAATTGCTTTTGTATCGTGGTCATGTTACTGGGTTGCGAACCACAAGGTCCCAGGTTCTATCCTCGCTTATTCCAATCCGCCACCTTGGTGACCTCGGACGATGATTTTTCAACCTTCGTACAGATGTTGTGGCGCCAACTACCCACAGCAAACCAAAGTCGTCAGGCTCACTTGACGCAGCAACCCAAAAAGGCCGCAGCAACCCAAAGTCATCAGATTCACTTGACGCAGCAAAAACATCAGCAACCACACACGCTCACCATAACGGTTGGCGCTACTCAAATGGGTACAGGCGTATTAGAATCAACAGCTAATATATCACCCCTCAACAACCATATCGTTCGTCTCACCTCCGACTCACTGGAGGGAGAGTCTGTAGAGAATAGCATATAAGTCAGTTAACAACAACGCTACTTGAGCAATTGCTTTTGTGTTGTGGTCATGTTACTGGGCTGTGAACCACAAGGTCCCAAATTCTATCCTCGCGCATACCAATCCGCCACAGACCCCGTTTTTCAGCGGAATCATTATTCAACAAAGCACTTCCGTAAGAAGAAGAATTTCTAATTTCTCCCCTCTCATTTCCATCCCTATTTTATAAAACTGATATCTTCGCAGGTTCAAATGACTCTTTATTAATAATGAGTGTAACTCTTTTTAAAGTCATGCGAAATATACTTTGAAATGAATCATTGTTTAGATACGTATAGTAAGAGATTTTTTCACCTCTAAATAGAACCATCCTTACTCAATATTTTCAGAAAACGTCAATAATAATAACTCCCTTCACAACTTAATACAATTTGCAATCAAGTTAATAACCAACATCATTTATATCTCTTTTAATAATACAGGGAGAATGCATGCATTGTCGCTTACAAACTAGATCGCTTGATTTAGAGCAACCGAATTCAGTTCATGCATAATTTGAAGGGTAGGAACATTCATCTTAGAGTGTTTTTTAAAAATTTATATAGGATTTTATTTAATAAAAAAATTAAGTGAGATTGTGACGTTCTCCCGCAATAGTGTCCGAAAATATTATTTCAAGAAAATAAATTTTGCTCCGTCCTAAAAATTTAAAAGAATTTTCTTTTTGATGACAAAAATTTATCCGTCATTCAATTTTTTTCCTAAATTTTGAAAAAAAAATGTATTTATTTATTTTGCACAGTGTTCTACATTGTTTCATTGTAATTCAAACTGTTTCCATAGTGTATATATTAATTAATAAAATATACAATAGCATGATTTTCTTGCATTGTTGAAATCTACAGAAGACAGCTTCTGCTAATTAGCCGTTTGCATGAGGAATATGTAAGTGAAATTGGATTACAAAGAAAAACAAAGTGCAATAATGCTGTCAATGACCTTACGATGTCGTGAGACTGGACTCTATTATAAAAAAATGTGCACAATAAACAGAGCAGGCAATGCATAAAAAATTCAATTGATTTTAAACATTACCATTTATAATAAATATTTCAGTCGAACAGGCTGGTCGTCCAAGACGGCTAAAAATTATTGTTTTGAAATAATAATGTGATCATACCGAACGTTGAAAAAAAATTTGGCGTTAGTTCACACTAAATTAACAAATTTTGATTAAACAAATACCTTGATGTTTTAGTTTCTTAACTTAAACAACAAATAACTGTTTTTTTAAATTAATTAATGAAGAATTAATCAAATTAATTAAGAAATTAAATAACTTTTTTTTAATAATAAACTAAATGAATTTCTTTTCTTAAATAAATCTGAATCATAAAAAGTATTTTAATATGCTTTAATAGTAATTATTTAGTGGGTTAATATAGCTTCTATCAATTGCGCAAAGTTTTTAACCTTCTCATGACTTTGTTTTCTCCGGAATTAATTCATCCAAGTATCTTGGTAAGGCTTCATTTTAGAATCTTAACAAGTTGTGTCTCAAACAAGAATTGAAAGAAAAAAAAAATCTAACCTTTAAATCTCATGCACTTTTTCGCTTAGTGAAAGTAAATTATTTTACAGTCCGATAAGTGTTCATGAAAATTTTCATCCTGTCTTACGAAAGATATATATGCCCTAATATGAAATTGAAAGAATAATGAGTATGCAATTCAAAAATTCGAAAATACCAGATTCGGGAAAAAAAATCTCGAAGTTCGCCTATTACCCTTTTCTTTTCCCTAGTTAAAATTCATAATATATAATCAATTTTAGCGCCAAAATTCAAATTCCTCTAGAATTTTAACAGCACATATTTGGTCCGATTTCTAAAAAATGTTAATATTTCCAACTGAAGCTTATGGAGTTAAGAATTTTCAATCAATGGCTTGGCAACACCTTGCCTATATTATTTTCTCTTCTATCAAATTAGATGAAATTCTTTGTTCTGGAAATGGGTAGCCATTTTGATTCAACTAAATGTTCACAAAATACTTTATATTTTTATAGATAGCCAGACGGCTTGCATAGCCTGGTTGGTAGGGCGTTGGATTCTTATCCCTTGGATTTTAGTTCGAACCCCACTGGCCGAAGACATCGATATATGGTGGCTGGTGCACGTATAAATCTGTTGTAGCTACAAAGTCCTCGAAGTTGAGACAATACCACTGGATCAGAGGTGCTAGTTCTTTGACTCAGGTCTAAATTATGATCTGTAGATGTATGAATGAAGTCTGACCTATGAAAAGGGCTGTGACGAGGAGTAGCTAAGATGCACATAAGTAACATAGATGGTGCTACTGAAACAAGAGACGCTAAAACGAGGCTTAAAATCACTGATTTCGTCTGCGGTCTTGTCGGTAATAAATACCATAAGCAACCAAGTATTTTCATCATAAGAAAAAAAATAAAAATAGTAAATTTATTCAGAATAGTTCTCCAATTTTCATCCCCATTTAATACAAAATTTGAATGCTAGATTTTCGAAATTTAAACATGTTGACAGTTGCGCTGAATTTCTCACAAAGTAAATTCTTATGGCCCCACTGGTCACAGGTGAACCCCACGGCAGTCAACGTGTTAATAATATAATGCAAAAAAAAAAAAAAAGCAGAGAAGTTAAATGTGACATATTACAACGCTTCAAAATGTCCTATAAAGTCCAAGAAACATGAAACTTTTTGAAGAAATTGTTTTACTTACTGTAGTACTAATCGCCTGTGACGATCAACCTTTAATTTCAGTGAAATCGTTAAGAATATCTTCATATCCATGAAATCCCATCAACCCATCTTAACACCTTTACAGAAGCGCGGAGGGTTTCAGAATCCATTGCCGAACAATATATTTATTAAATTTGGTCGTCGTCTAGCAAACGGTCTAGCTTCTATAAAAACAACATACGAAAACACGCATATACGCATTCATTTTTTTTAATAGTAAATATTATACAAAAATGTGCACTACAAACTGGACATTATTTTTTGAAGGAAATTTTCTTTTTTTTTTTTTTTTTTTTTAATCTTTGCTCTGATTCAGGATGAGTGAATAGGCAGAATTTTGCGTACATATGCGCAACATTGATTTAGCGTGAGGTGTTTGTTTTAGACTTTGTGAGCAATGGAACAATTTGGAACGAAACTATGCTATAAAATTCGAAGTCGAGATTTTGTTGAATCTCCATGCTTCAAACTCCACTGAGTTCGAAAAACACATTTTTGGCATAATGTCTGTCTGTGACAAAAATAACACAAAAACGCTTTGAGTTGAACGGATGAAATCTGGTATGTGGTCTTTGCAACAAGGATTGCACTTTCTAAATTTCTATCAATTCTGGAGTGAAATGCATTCAGAGGAAGTCTGTCTGTCAGCCTTTTCGAATATAAATTATCACAGTAACTACAAAACGAAGAGAGCTAGATGATAAATTCAGTACACATATTTAATATTTATAGTGTAAAACACCTATCAAAGTTTGAGTTAAATCCAATAAGGAATTACTTATGACCATGCATTCGGATCAAGGCACATATTTCAATTCTATGCTGTTTTCTGAGCTCTGTACTCTTGTAAAAATTATGAAATCCTGTACAACAGTGTTGCATCATGTGCCTGGCAAGAGACAAGAAATTTTGTTGAACGATTTTAAATTATTTTTCGTTATTAGTTTCAAAGAAGACGGCAGATTTGGATCAGGAATGAACAAAGCATTGTAGAGATCTTTAGGCAATACAAGTTTCGGGGGCCCTATTAGCCCTATCTAATTTTCTGCATCAGATGTTTTTTCGTTAATTTTTGCTTCCAGTATAAGCAGTTTTACGTCCCAAATTCTTATAAACTGACAAAAAATATTTAATTGTAGGTGTCTACATAAAACGGTTAGTTTCAGTATTTTTTATATGAGAAGAAGTAATAAATTTTAATTTAAAACAATTTTAAACGAAATAATAATAAGAAAAACTTTTGAACACAATTTAAACATTATTTAACTGTGGAATCAGACCTTTTTTTAAAAAAATTGTAAATGAATGTATTATTTAGTTTTAATACTACAAAATATGAAATTTATAAAACATAATTAATTAAAAATATTAGAATAATATTAAGCATATAAACTATATTTTAATATGAACCTATTCGAGCGCACAGTCCTTGCAAATTAAATGAAATCATAATATTAATATATTCAGATAATATCTCAAAAATGATCTATCAAAATTGTGGGGGACCCCCATACGTTGTGGAATCAGAATGTGTCTAATTTAATAATTCAGCCCTGGCTGGGATACATCTTGACCATTTTTTCTGCTGACCTATAAGAGCGCGATCCATGAAGTGTTTGGATGGACTTCATTAGATATGATTTTTTATAAAACGTTGCAACTGCCGGGTGATATCCTCTTTGGACAATCGACGAATAAGCCTTCCAAGGCGAATAAATGCATAAAGAATTTTGAGGCACGTTTGAAAAGCGTACATTCGTCTCCCGGAAAGCGATTTAATTTGTCCTGTGAACGAATGCGGTATATGTAAATGCTATCAGTATTTTCAGAAATCCAAGATTCACGCACGCGAAATTCGAACCCATTGATTAAAGCAGGAGCGTAATATCAGGGACGGCAGGAACGGGTTAATTAATGACGAGTCCTTAGTCAAATCTCGTTGGCTCTTTTATAATTCGATCTCCGATTTTCTAATGTTTATGTTCCAAGATATTCTATGTTTCACATATTTTAATTTAATCTTTATATAAATAATTTTTGAGAAACAAATATGATGAGAAATTAAGATAAAGAATATATGTGTGTGTGTGTGTAATTTTCAGCAATAACTTAAAAAATGTACATAACTTTGTTAACGCAATTTAAATAATGCAACTCTACTAAGTAACTTAATTAAGTTTAAATAATGCAAAGTTAACTTTAATACAAAATTAGCCAAGATTGCAGAGTTATGAATCAGTCAGTCGGTTGCCCAGGAGTGGGGGGGGGGAGGACTACACTGATTTGTAAGGGAAGCTAAGAACATGAAAAAAAAAATCTAAGATAGATAATTGGAAAATAAATGATATTTAATCGTAATTTGTATAAATTCAAGCAAATGATTATGCAAATAAAGTGAAAGCACAAAATCAAACTACTCCTAAAATAATGAGAAAAAAAGAAGCTTCCCCCTCCACCCCCACTATGTTGCGAGGATCTAAAATAGTTTCTTACTTAACTTATTTTCATAATGTTTGTCCACTTTATATATTTCATGCATAAAAAAAAGGCAGAAATCTTTATTTTTTTGTTGGAAATAGAGAAATTTTCGCACCGTCACCATTTCAACCATGCATTTCGCAAGATTGAAAGGTGTATGTTCTTTATTTCTTCGAGGGCGATCGTTTGGCCCGCGTGACCTTTCGGCGCTGCCTTCGCGGGGTGGGGGTGCAGGGAGGTGGTGCGTGACGTCAGGGGGTCACTCTCCCCGGATCCCATCGATCGACGACGCATCGGGATGCGTTCTAAATGCGGAAACAGCGGACGGCTAAATTTAGCATCCTCATTCTGCCCCTCCGCGACCCCCCCCCCCCCTCCGCTTTCGCTCCTCTTGGCGAAGTTCAGTTGGCGGCCGAGCCCCGGGAGAGATTTGTGTTTCGATGATCAAAAATATATATTAGATTTTTACATAACCGTTGCAGCACCAGAACTGAGTTTTTAAAATTTTTTATTTCATTTTTCTTTGCTATACAACGAGATGGCAGTAACTATAGACAAATGTTTGAATGATCTGCAACTTTTACCGATGCTGTCAAACAGATGATGACACATTATATAACTTTTTTTATCAAGCGCAAATTTCATGGGGGAGGATGAAGTTCACAGCATTCATTTGAAAAAAAAAATAGTTTATATATTTTAGATTTTATTATTTTGAAATATCAATTTAGATTTTAGATTTTTAATTAACCACTGCAGCGCCAGATCATAATTTTTTTATTAGTATTATTTAATTTTTCTCGACTATGAAACGAGATGGCAGTAACTACAGACAAATGTTTGAGTGGGTTGCAACTTTTACCGATGCTGTCAAACAGATGATGGCACATTATATAACTTTTTTTTTCAAGCGCAAATTTCATGGGGAAGGATGAAGTTCACAGCATTCATTTGGAAAAAATAATTTATATATTTTAGATTTTATTATTTTGAAATATCAGTTTAGATTTTAGATTTTTAATTAACCATTGCAGCACCGAATCAGAATTTTTAAATTTTTTATTTATTATTATTTATTTTTTTTACTATGTAGGTAAATAACTATAAATGATTAAATCGTCTCCAACTTTTACATGTTCTCAAACTGGTTATATATATATATATATTTTACAAGCGCAAACTTCACGGAGATGAATGTAGTTCGCAGCATTTCCTTAAAAAATGTTTCGTAACTGGAAAAGGGTGAAGGGACATGATTGTAAGGCTTTGTAGCTCCAGATCGAAAAGTTTCAGACTCTATTCCTGACTTCACTGAAGAATTTCAATGTATGCGGGCTTAATGCACATTACAGTTGATTTCGAAAGTCAAATGCCCTCTGTTGTGGCACGGATATGGAGAATGAATAGCCGATTCGGGTATTCTCCTTTTCTTCTGACCATAGCTCAAAATTTGTGATGTATGTTCCGAATTTCCCTTTAAACCGGGAAGTTAATGTGATTAGATTAAGCTGTAATTGTTTCTATAAATATTTAATCTCGTGTTTTCTTTCATTGCTGGAAGATAAAGGGGAAAGATTTCATTTGTTACCTTGTGATGATAGACAGTTACGCTTTTAATTGCACTGTCCATAAAAAAGTTAAATAAAATGAATAAATATAAAGCTTTAAAATAATACGATTTAAATGTTTGTTAAAGTTTGATGCTTGACTATATATTATTATTAATATTTTGTACATGAGTTTCGATCGACATTTATCAAACGAAGTGATATAGAACCTATTAAAAAACAACTTCTTAATGAAACAGTTAAGCACCCTCGACAGCTGATGTTTTGAAGTTATCTTATATCTGTGGGACATAACAGCTGATTATTAATTGACAGAACGGCAAATTCCAAAAAATACAGTTCAGTACTAGAACACACCCAGGGAATTCTAGAGATTCCAAGTTCGGGGATATTCTGTGGCGAAAGAAAGAAAGTACTAGAACACAAAATTGTGTCTCTTATGCAAATTTTCGCTGGCGGTGTTGATGTGTTTTAAAAGATTTGTTCCATATCATAATTCTAAGCTGGTAAAAAAAAAAAAATCAAGAAAAAGTACTCACAGGTTTGTATTGTTCTGCAATTCCGTGGATCTAAATCGCATTGAAAATTTGTGCAATATTGCGAAGAAAACTGACCTCTCAACAAAGAAAAAAAGATAATCGAGAATGTAATAAAAAAATTTTTGTTACGACGACGTCAAAAATTTAGACTAAATTAAGGGAAAACATACCAAAAAGCGTACAGAATATCATTAATGCTAAAGGAGGGCATATAATCTTCTAAATTGCTATGAAATGCAGGTTAGGGGATTTATATAAATGAAACTCTATATGAGATAATCGTGTTTATCGCGATTCATTTGCAGAATATTATTTGTAGTTGCATAGATTTCATAAAAATAGTTAATGTATTAATGCTAGAAATCATATTTAAATCATTCGTAAATTGGTATTTGCACAAACTATGCAACAATACTATTCAACAATATTGTATAAAAATAAATTAGTGTTTTAATTATTGACCACAAATTACAATTCCTTGTTAAATATTATATCGTATTTGCATTGTCGTTAACTGTGCAACAATACTGTCAAACAATATTGCAGAACTATACTTTCGCTTATTTGGTAACAAATTTTTATTGTTTAAGCATCGAAATTTTTTCACTAGGCTACTTTGAATTGTTCTTTTGCGGGGTTTTTTCTAGCCTGGCAACTTTTAAAACACCAACTACGATTTTGTGATGGTTCCATCGGGGATTGTAAGTGCAAGCTTATATCACATATTTTTTTATATAATTGATATCCTTTGATATTTAATATGTACTAGCCGACTCTGATGACCCATTTGTTCGCCTAGGTTACTGATTTTTTAGGCTGTTAAATGATAAATATGACTTTTTTTTTTTTTTTTGTAATTTCACTTTGTTATGGGATATGAAAGAGAAACACGAATTCACTTGGATCAGTTTATTGCAAATTAAAAAATGTATATATGAGAAAAAAAATCAGAAATAAAAATCTTACTACGGAATTAATGATTGGCAAAAGTACGCAATAGAATATTTTGATGGATGAGCTTGAATTTCATCATAACATTTCAGAACAAACAGTTTATCAAATTGAATAAAAAAATATTAAAAATAAGGGGGAATTATATGGAAATGAAATTGATAAAAAAGTAATTTTTTAAGTCTTCAGATAATACTAAGATAATTTTTGTAAGGTAGCTTTTTTTACAGATATGAACATTTATTTCCATAAGTCGTAACAATTAACTATTTGCCGACGGTTAAGCCAATTTTTGTGCTCTATTAAATGTTCTATTTGAAATCTTTTTTTTTTTTTAATTACTTGTATATCTTCTTTCCTCTGACTGAAATGACTTTTCTTGATACAGCGAATACTCTCCAAAATATTTCTAGCAATATTTTGCAGTCTCATTCATTATCTAAATACAACGATAAATTCAATGCAGCTGTAAAATCATTCAATGATGCAGTCTGAAATGATTGCAATGGTCTCCTTGCATTTGATTGTTGCCATCCGACAATAAGTAATAAGGGCTATTTCCGTGCCACATACACTAACATTATATAAATATATCGAAAGAGAAATGATGTCATGCATTAGAGATCTTTTGGGCATAAAACACTGTGAAAACGAGGATTCATTCAATTTATAAAATTCCCAAATCTTGTACATAATTTAAGATACAAGCATTGTACAGTAAAAATTTTTGGTAATCAGCAAGACAAGAGAAAATTTCCTTATAAATTTTTTATGCTTAAAAGTAATGATATATAAATCAGAAAATTCGTCTTTTATTAAATTTTTCATGAACAGATTAATATATAAAATTGATAACATGTCAATGAAGCGCGTTTAAGTTTTCTTGCAGTTTACATCGTGAAATCTGTACATCTTCTGTAAAAATACCTTCTCAGCAAGAGATGCTAATTTTTAATTTCTCTTATACGAAGTACAGAAAAATCCTGTCATCATCGAAAAATCCGAACTCGAGGTTTTGATGCAACTCCACGTTTTATACCTCTCTGAGTTCGAAAAATAGATTTTTGAAAAATGTCTGCATATCTGTGACAAAGATAATTAAAAAATGCCTTGAGCTAGATAGATGAAATGTGGTATGCGGTCTTTACATCAAATTTATAGATTTGTTTTTAATCAAATTTTGAACAAAATCTGTTCAGAGGAAGTCTGTCTCTCCGACTGTTCGAATATAAGTTAACATGATAACTTCAAAACAAAGAGAGCTAGATGGATAAATTCGGTATAGAGATTTGACATTTATAATGTAGACATCTGTCAAATTTTGAGCTAAATTCAACAAGGATTCGACCGTCTGTCTGCCTGTATTTTCAGGAACATGTAAACGCGATCACTCAAAAACGAAATGATTAAAATATATCAAACTTGGTGTATGATTTCGTGACTCCAATGGTAGTTCTTTTGTCAAATTTTTGTTTCAATCGATAGGTATAAACATGTTTAAAACATAAATTCGATTTCTGTATACCGTTAATCACCAAAACACTCGCCAAGGTTCACATAATAAGTTCAGTAATATTAAATTCATGCCAAAGATTAATATTTCATAACTGTCGTACGTCTTACATATAAGGCATTCTCTGGGATAGCACTTTTATTAGAGAGTGTGCGAGAAAGTTTTTGGGAAACAGTCCTGCTGGTTTTCCCTCATTATTGCTACTAAATTCAATATTGAGAATTATAGTTTACCCTTAGCTTTGGCTATATTCAAAAGAAATGCTTAGTACGTGTTACACGTTGTGCTTATGCTAGGAAAATTCGAAAAAAGTGAATGGGGATTTATTATCAACTAGTTACCTTTAGCGACTCACTGGTTCATCAGGAAGGTTAGTTTGCGTTTAATTTCAATTAAGTCTTATATAATTTTGATGCTCATGATTCCATTAAAAGGCAATCTTTAAGAATTGTCTTTTAAGCAATGTTATTTTTATAGTTTTAGAGGAGATTGCAGCTAGTTGTCTCACTTTTTTTTTTCAAGAATTTGTTTTAAAAAAAGCATTTAAAGTATTTTTACAAAAATCTCTGTAAATCTTACTCAAATTATTGAAGATTCATAACATATTTTTTCAAAAATAAAAGTTTTGGGCTAGACACTGAATTCAAATTATCAACAGTTTTATACACATTTGTTAATCGTAACAAGTTGTCCCACAATAAGGCAGGCTGTTAAACTATCAGAAAGTTATTTGTCAGTTATAGTATATTAGCAATAAAAACATAAATTAGGTTTTATTATTTTGCAATATTTTGCAGTATATTAATAAGTCTATGATCTTTATACCTTTAGTGCACTTGATTTCATAAGCTATTTCGATGTATAACCATTATACTTGAATTGCAGTTTTTCCAAATATGGAATTTGTGAAACTTTGTGTGAAAGTTGCGAGCTCGTTCCAAATTTCGACCTTGAAACCAATTTATATTTGAGAAGGATTCTGAAAACTGATTTTTGCAATATGAACTGTCATTCTCTCCAAAGACACCTGTAAAAGGAACCTTTCCCTTTATTTATTTTCTGAGTTGATTCTGTTTTTCTCAAAGTAGGTGGTAGTTTTCTTTTCTTTATTTTTTTAGGCCTAGTTTATCCTTCTCCGGCTTGAGTTTGCTAAATGTTTTTTATTACTAAATCTGTTAAAATAAAATGGTTTAAACCATTAACAGTTTTTGCTTGACATTTTTCCTGCCGTCAGTTTCTGGAAATAGCATTATTTGTTATGGCTTGGCATGAATCTATCTTTTCTCCTTTTATCGAAGTACAGAAACCTATTTCTCATGAAAGTCTTGCTCTTAATGTAGAAAGGTTTCTTTTTTATATGAAAGGAGCTCCTCCTGTTCCTGAATAAACGCCAATCTTTGAAACGTTAAAAAAGACCGCTCAGCGCATCTTTTACAACGTTTCGTTTCTCAGGTAAATTTGTTGATTGTAGCCGATGGCAAGAAATCTTCATCATCAAAAAAAAGTCCTAATTAAATGGACAGATTCCATTTGTGGAGGAACCTACTATAATCTTCTTCGGTACTGCAGGATCTATTTCATTTTAAAAGAAATGTCATATGTGATCGTATGCTTTCAAAAGTTGATCCTCATTCATCAATCAATGATACTGCTGGTGAATTGTTTTAAAAGGCTCAAACATAAACGAGTTGCAACTTATGTCATATGTGGAGGGGAGAAGAAAAAAAATAACTACTAATTTTTCAATGAACATCAATGCTAGTAAGACCAGATGACGCTGATGTTTGGCTAGAAAAAGTGGGACATATCTCTCTTTGATGTCTCATGAAGTTTTAAATGTTTTCTCCAAATACCTATAAACATTTATTCGTTAATCCTGCACTTCTTTCAAATGCATTTGAAAGAAAGCAATGATTAAAATTTTGCTGGGGGTGGGAGTGGGGAGAAAAGAGCAACTGAGTTGCCATAACAGTAACAGCAAGAATTATTCTTAATAAAATGACACCTTTTGCTTATGTTGGGCTCCAATCTGTTTGATACATTTTCTGACAATTATTTTTCTTGTTTTTTGAAATTTTGTTAGCTCAATCTCTTCAACGTTTTTTACAATCGCATTTTAATCTATCGAAGAATCTGGAAAGATTTGTCTATATTGGGCCCATTCAAGCTATCAGCTCTACTCAAATATTGCTGCTAGAAGGCCATTGAAAATATATATAGTTGCACAAATCGATGAGTGTTTTTCAATATAAGATTTTTATTATTTCAAGTTACTTCTTTTTTTGTTTTTTTTGTTGATAAGAACTTTTCTTGCAAGGTAGGTTTCAATTTTGGTAACATCACTTTCTCTTCCTATAATATTTTTAAACGAAAGCTTTATTAATTATTTTAATCTGGCCTTTGAGAATATTTTTCTAAGGTATCTGGCTTTCACACCTATTGATTCAATAAGCTTTTGAACGAATGCATTCCCTGTTAATTTAAATTAATCAATTTATTAAACGTGTTGGTAATTGCATCTATTTCTAAACTAGTGAAAACACAACATTCACTTCTTTGAATCTTCAGCGATTGAAAAAAAAAAAAAAAAAAATCAAGACAAGAAACACAACACTCACTTTTGCAGTTTTGCTAAATAAATTTCAGCCAAAAAATTATATTGTAATTTACTTTCAATTTTTGTCAGTCTTTCTTTCTTCTTTATTTTTTATTTTTCTAATTTGTGAATTTTTTTTCTTGGCACTTTTGAAGTTCTGATAAGATATCTTTAATGAATTTTCCATCCTTTCTTTCATACTGAGGTTCTTCGCTTCTCTAAGTTTCATATTCTTAAACTTAATATTATGAAAGTTTTTATGAAAAAACACTAATATAAAATAATATTAATATAGCCAGTGGCAAATCTTTACAATAATCTAATAAAGGTGTTTGCAAGCCAAACCGGGTGACACAGCACTCTATGCTTTGGCTGTCAGGAATGTGTATCTCGAAACGATTCTCTTTTCTTGATTTTAATTGGAATTAATTCATTAATTTTGCCAGTTTTCAGCGCTAGCTTCCGAAAAAAAGTACCGTAAAAAACTGTTTTCAAGACCAATAAAAAATTTTTAAAAAATGTATTTTTAACTTTTTGCACTCCTGTGTTCATTATGACTACCACTGTGCAGGGTGCATCGTTTTCATATTCTTGTAAGATAGTAATTATTATAAAAGCCATATAATAGCAAAAGCTATAGTATTAATTCTTAGGAATTATAACAAACCTACAACTATTTCTGCGATTTTTAAGCACTTAAAGGAAAATCTTACATTCGCATATCTATATACTATTATAAATGTGAAAGTTTGTATGGATGGATGTTTGTTAGTCAATCACGCCAGGACGGCTGAACAGAAGTGGATGAAATTTAGCTGAGAGATAGATTATAGTCTGGATTAGGACATAGGCTTCTATTTATTCTGTTTAATTGAGTGGTTAATTGTTTATTAAATAGAAACTAACTTTCCTGCCAAAAATCGCCAAATGAGTAAAGCTTCAGGTTTTTTTTCCCCCACGCCAATGGAATTAGGTTTAACATGATTTTAACTATTATTTCAAAAGATTCTGTTTATTTTCTTAGTGTTCGATGCATTTAAAATTAAACATTGTTAATGAATCAATCTTTCGGATTTATTCTGAAATACCTTTGAATTAAAATAAAACAGAATAAAGGAAATTAAAAATTTATAATCTATATTGCGTTACCCCAACTGGAGTAGAAAATTCATACATTTGTTTTGACCCAATTGGTGTTGAAAATCCACGCATGCGCAGGAGTAACAAAAGATAAAGCCATTGATGCTACAAATTCCAATCTATTTCCACGCGTACGAAGTCGCGGCTAAAAGCTAGTATATAATAATGCATCTCATTACTTTTTAGAATGAAGAGGTCCGTAAATACTTAGTCATGCGATTTTCTTTTATTCTTCTAAGCTAACAAGAAGGAATTCAGTTTAAAAACGGTGCAATTTACATAGGAAACTAATATAGTAAAAATACAATATCATAAAAATAAGAAGATAGATTTTCCCTGAAAGTTAAGTTTTCAAATGCACTATTAAGTCATGAGACTTGAATCCATTACTTGAATTATTAGAATGTTTCAATTTACTATAAAAGGAACAGCTATAAGGCTCATGAAATAACATGGCTTTGAAATCTGCCGTAATTTGTGGCTTAAAAATGTGCAGGTGTTTTTGTTTAACTATACGGAGCCGCAGATATTACATTACTTGGGGAAGGGGGGGGGGGCTGAGGCTATCTCTTATCACAAATTATGAGAGCCAAATGCCTTCGTTAAGGGTTTGGGAAATTTGGAGCGAAGATGCTCTAAACTTCCAGATGTTGTTCTCGCCATCTGAATGAGATTCAGAATTACAAGGTCAAACCCAAAATAGCCCTTGTTGTTTTCAAGCGATACATTATTGTAACCAAGCTAAACTAAATGCCACTCGTGAAGTAATTGATCCCCGGTATTCCACTGCTATAGGAATTTGAGTTGTGGTAGGCATACATCACACCGTTGATTATGAAATTTCACGCTCACTGTTTCGGTAGTTTGGATTCGCCAAACATTTTCATTTGATGTATAAAGACGAGTCATATTTTCATTTTCTCTTATATGAAGTACAGAGAAAGTATTGTAGTCGTCAAAAAATTAGAACTTGAGATTTTGACGAAGTTTCATTTTTTAAAGATGGAGGGCTACGTTTCTAATAATTTTTAATTTATTTAATAAATAAAATTAAAGAAATTTTAATAGATTGGCATAAAGTGTGTAACATGCTGAACTGAGATAGTTAAAAAAAAGACGATGCTAATATTCAAAACTTGCGAAGTGGCATAGTATCATTTCATATAATTCAGAACTATAAATTATTGTTAGGAAATGCTGTATCATTTTACAATGGTTAGAAAATATATTTTTTATTTCAAATCATAACATATATTTAAATAATTTTTTATATATTATTTATTTATATTTTTATTTTCAAATCATAACATATTTTCTTTAATGAATGTAATGAATATTTACGTCTGGAACAATTGAGTAACAAAGAAAAAAATTTAAAATTTCACTGAATTGCTTCCTTCATACTTTTGTTATTATAAAAATTGTATTTGAACATTTTCTGTTCAAAGAAAGTAAAGGGATTTTTAATAATTCGACGTGAAATCTACCTCACAATTTTTAGTTTGTTTTTTGCAACAATTGAAAATTTGAGCAAGAGTTGCAAAAATTATTTATGCATTTCTAGGAGTGAATAAAACATGTAAAATTTACCAAAAAAATTCCCTTTTTTTTTTTTTTTTTTTTTTTTTTTTACTTCTTTAAGAAGAGCGAAAGACTGATAAACTTTTTCAAATTCATATTATAGTGATGACAATATTCTACATTTAGTAGTATCTAGAGCAATTTTTAATCCTGTGAAAATTTAAAAATACTTTTTATAAATTGATGTAAGACTTTAAAAAAATGCTTTTATAATTGTATTAAAGAATATGAATATTTTATATTCTGATTACCACTAACTTTTTAGTCATTAATTTACACCCATTATTACAAGTATTATGCAATATTAGAATCAATTTTTTTAAACACGCCACCACAGGTGATGCATCCCGTTTGGAACCAAATTTATTTATATAAACCTATTTGTTAATAACTAAGCTCTGCAAATATTAAAACAGTGTACTTTTATCGAAAATACAAAATTTCAAAGCTCCAGCACATTAAGAAGGGCATTAAAATTCGATAAGAAATTTCTGTTCTCAGCAACCTGAATCATGTCAATAAAAGAGTGCAAAAATGGTTTTACTATCTTATATCTAAATAAACTTTTTTCGAAGTCAATAATTACACAATTAAAACATTTTTTTAACGGGAGAAAAATCCATTTGTAGGATTAAATATTCTTCATCAGAGATTTGTTTATTTATATAGAATAAATTTTTAATTACATTATGATTTAATTTTTTTTTCGATCTTTTTTTCATATGTATAAAATAGATATTTTTTTCAAAATAAATAAATATTTTACGCGCATTGATACATGGAAAAATTGTTCATAAAAACTTATTTTCATGATGCATTTTTGATAATATCACTAGATTTTTTCACTAGAAATTAGTATATTTATTGTTGGATATTTATTTAAATTTTTTCCAAATTTGAATTTTTATTGCAAAGATTAAAACTTGTATGAACTACGCAGAAGCAATTTTTGCATCCATTTCATGTAAGATCATGGAGGCTTAAAAATATTACTGCGTGTTATTCATTTTTTGATGGTTTTACAAATACTTTGAATCAACGAAATCATACACTAAATTTTTCTTTTAAAAATCGTTCTGATGTCATGTAGTCAAAAAAAAAAAAAAAAAAAAACCCCTTTTCAATGCAGAATTTTGTTTTAAAATTATCCTCTGTAAAATAAATTTCCTTGCTGCAAAAATAAAAATGCGCTTATGGAGCTAAAATTACAAAAAAAAAAAAAAAAAAAAAAAAAAAAAACTATTCTGAGAAAAATGCAAAAGTTTCCTGATAACACATGTTCTATATAATATTACATTTTCAAAAGAAAAAAAAAAAGAAAAGCAAGAAAAAAAAATCCATAGACCTTGGATTATCTTATTGTTAACCTCTGAAAAAGTGATCTGCCCATCCAGTAAAAGAGACAAAGAAAAAAAAAGTGTTTTTGGACCACTTTTTCCGAGTCTTTTCGGTCGACCTTTCGCGGGCATTTGGCGTCTTGGGTGACGTTTGGGCGCCAAGCTGCCTACGTCACGGCGCGCGGGCTCTGACGTCAGGAGAGCTGTTTATTTTATCGGTCTTTTCGCAAAGGTCATCGGTTATCAGGTCAACCGCTGGACCCTATTAATAGACATACATTCTTTTCTTCCAATTACCCCCCCCCCCTCCACCTTGCTTTCGAAATGAATTATAAAAAAAAATTCTTTGTCAATATAGAAATCTTTAAAGCAATTTTCGAATAGTGAATTTTTGTCCAATATATTGTGGCAATACATATTGCAAAAAATTTGCGACTATAATTTTTGGATCAATGTTTGTAAAACGTGAGTTCAAATCATGCAGTTTACGGTAATTATTCTAAAATTGGTTTAAATAGCATTCTAAATTAACATGATTATAACGATCTGCAGAATAATAAATTTCTATCAAGAAAGCATTGAGAAATGCGATAATCGTGCTTTTAATTAAATTCCCGATGGTAATCCACTTACAATTATTACATTCATTGCAACCTCAAATCACAGGATTAATTTATGCAATAAGTGCATATGGTATAGATGATTAAACAATCAATTCATAAAGATACAGACACAGAAAAAAGAAAAGAAGCAAGAAATTATTGCTGTGAATAAAAAACCACATTTCCACAGATATATTCCAGATTTTGCTTTCTATAATTATCCATAATTTTTTTAAAAAAATTTATTAGAATTATTAATTTGCAACACTGTACTCAAATCCTCTGCAGTATAATTTCTAATTATTATTCTAGCGAAACATTTACTTGAACAATAACGAATGCTCTCTTATTTTTTTAACGTTATTTTATTTTATATATTTACTTTTATTTTATTTATTTATTTACTTTTTTAAAAATTAATCTTGAAAATTGAAGAAAATATCGCCTTCTCTGCACCACAGAAAAGGTGCTCTCGTTCTCTGTGAACTGCATCTCCATACTAGAATTTGAAGTATTTGATTTTAAAAAATTGATTCATTGCCGCAAAAAAATGGGGGTAAGTGAACTATGTTCTTTTTTGTACAAATTTTTATTACGGGAAATTTTTGTGGTTAAAATTTTAAAATTAAAAATAATATAGTGATATAAATGCCTTTTGAAAAAATACTTTTTGTGCGCCATTTTTTAACACGATTTCATAGATATTTTTCTAAATTTTGCCGAATAGATAGGATAATTAATTTTACAACTTTTTATAATCTTTATAACCTTGCATCTTTTTATAATCTTTTATAATCTTACATCTATTATGATCATTTTACATCTTTACATAAAATTATTATCGTAATTTTATATCTATTTGAAAGCATACGATCTTTTTTTATATTGTTTTCCACCACTCATAGCTTCTGAGACATTCAAACGTTACCGAAAGTAAATAATAATAGATTTTTTTTTTTTTTTAAATTTACGCCAAAATATTTTTAAAAATGCTAACAACATTCACAATTAGAAACTTCTGGGTGCTTTAAAAACAAATGCAATTTATAAAATGGCGAAAATGATAATGCAGTAAATTTCAAAGTATGTCAGTAACTTAATTTTATTGCTTATAAAATTTTGTTTTAATGCTTTAAATTCAAACGCATGCTTTTAATTCAAATAAAAGACAAAAGAATCACTAATTTAATTGGAATTTTTAACCAAACTGTGGCATCAATATTATCGAGTTGAAAGAGTTTCAACTAATTTGGCTTATACAGTAAAATATTGAATTTCCACGTTTAAGAACTGTAATCTTTATGCTTTTGATAAACTCTTAGTATGCATGCATTAAAATTTTGGATTAAACCAATTGGAAAAAAAAATTCAGGATAGGTGAGATTTCATTTTATTTTATAAAAATTAGAATAAAAACGATTCTTCCCTTCTTCAAGTTTCCAAGCACATAGGAAAAAAGAGAGGGGGGGGGGAAATGCCAGTAAAGTTGATAAAGCTTTATTTTTTTCTTTCATTATTAATTATATTTTAAAATTTTTTGTCACCAAAAACTTAATTGTTGCTACCAAAGTTAGGGCCAAAATTTTCTAATTCTCCACATAACAAATCATTATATATATACTAGCCGTCTTTCGCAACCAGCCGGTTCGCTAATCTTAATGTTCGTTAAAATTTTAATAATTAAATATTTTATGCAATTCCTACTTTAATAGCTTCTTCATCAAAATATTTTAAAACTTCAAATTTTGATAGTCAAATAATTCTCTCATAATATTATAAACGCCTTCAGTCATAACGTAATATGTATCTCTCTAATTTTCTGTTAGTTCCCGTAGAATTTATACTATAAATTAAAGTGGAAAGGATTAATCTGCAATTAATATAATAATATTTTTTACTGAAACAAAGTATTTTTTTTGTAATATGATTACTGAAAACAGTTACTGAGCGTTTAAGCTTTATGGGCACTAAATAATATCTTTCCTAATTTATGTAATATTTCAAGAGTTTGTCAACAAAATATTCTCAGATTCATTATGACCAGAACGATTAATTAACAATGTTTAATTTTAAATGCATCAAACACTTAGAAAATAAAACGAATCGTTTAAAATAATCGGTTGAAAACAGGTTAAAAAAAACTAAAAAAACGATGTACTTAAAACTATAAGCGTATACAAAAAATATCTAACTAACATAAATACAATTTAATTACAAAAACATTCAACTAACCTAAAAATAATTTAAATCATCCGTTGATAATGGTTGTCATGTCAACAATCAGAACACAGTGCGCATGCGTGAATTTTCAACGCCAGTTACGTCAACGCAAATGCGTGAGTTTTTCTACGCCAGATGGGGTAACCTATGCAGATTAGAAATTTTTAATTTCCTTTATTCTGTTTTATTTTAATTCAAAAGTACTTAAGAATGAATCTGAATGATCGATTCATTAACAATGTTTAATTTTAAATGCATCAAACATTAAGAAAATAAATAGAATCATTTCAAATAATCAGCCGAAAAATCTTAAGCCTAGCCTCATGACTGTTGGGAAAAAAAACTGAAGCCATACTCATTTGGCGGTGGGGAAAATGAAAAGATTTTTTTTGTCGGGAAAGTTAGTTTTTAATTAATAATTAAAATTCTAATTAAAAATTCAAAAAAAGGGCTATCCTATCTTTTAAGTTAGATCAAATTGCACACGGTGTGCAAATTTGATTAAAATCGGTTTAGTAGTTTAGGAGTTCATCGCGGACAAACAACGTGACACGTAATTTATATATATTAAGATTTACTTCATATATGATGCTTCCTTATTTTACTTTATAATTCGTTCTTCAATTCTTAGTAATTCTTTCATTTCTTGAGTAATTCTTTAATTTCCATGAGCTCCACATTCTTTAATGCTCCATAATATGTGTTCTATATTCCATGTCATTCTAATGTTCCATTTTATTACCATTCTATAGCAAAATATAAATAATTTATTCTCGTTTCTGAATTCCAATTCCTTTCAGGATAAAGTGCTTATTTTTGCTGGCATTTTAATTTTTCTAACTATTTTCATTGCAATAAAAATAAATTATGCCAATTTATTCCTCATATATAGGGGTAAAAAGTTTACCAATGAAATAGTAAAAAAATCTTGAGACAAGTTCCAATTTCCACACTGTAAAGTAATTTACGGGCAGGCACTTATTGTCGGCTCTGAAACTATACTTCGAAGATCAAAGCAATGACTCCCGTGACGCTTTAAAATCTCAAAAAATATTAGCATTCAAGCCTAAATTATATCAGAAAAACAAAGTAATTTCACCAACCATAATACTGATTATCAAAATCGATTCTTTTAATCTAATGTGCGTTAATTTTCTAGAACAGAAATTTGTTTGGGCATGATTTCTGCTGCTGTGAGTTTAAAAGTAATTATTAAAAAAAATGCTTTAATTTTCATTCCATTCCTGCAAATACAGGGTGCTTCAAAAGTACAGATTAAGTTTTAATGATGAAAGATGAGATTTTAAATACCTTTATTGAATAGAAGAAGACTTGGTTTAGTACAAGATTGTCGGGAAATTATTAGACTGATCAACGTGATTTTTTTTCCTCCCTAGCCCACGATGATTGTCAGTCTCGTAATGTTTGGATTTATTTTTAAAGAGTCAAGAAGAAGAAAGAAAGAAGAAAGCGATATTCATTTTTTACTTTTGTGATATCTCGTTGCCATTTTGCTGCAACAAAGAGTGTACTGTATATGTGGATAGAATTTTTGAAAATATGAAGAGATCCATGTATCGATAATGCGAAGCTTATCGATGATTACAGTAACATCGATGAATTAAAACAGTAACAGTGAAAAACAGTACTTTCTTTCTGTATGAGAACATCGTATAACATGCTAATGATTTTTTCACAAGCCTATTGATGACGTAAAGTGCTTGAATATTATTTAATCATTTAAATGTCTGTGGCTATTTATTAGACCTCTGACTGATTTCAGTTTTTGAATCGGTTCTGAAGCGGGAGGCATTTCAGCCATATATTCCATGGTCAATAATAATAACAAAAAGTTTTATTTTGACATCGTCTTATTTCATTAAATCTTACAAAACATTTCCGACCAAGAGACTTTTTCAGGGGGGTGAAAGTTAATCCGACATTGTGTCAAAAATTAATGAATTTGAGAAGCTCTATTTACATTATTTCTAGAACGGCTGGATATTTACCAAGATTTCATTTTATTATATATCTCATTTTCAAAATTTGTTTGAACTGTCAAGAAGAATTGAGCTTAGTAATTTGATTATTGTAGTATTTTTATCATTCAACTTTTACGCCATTACTTAGATCTCGTGCTGCCCTCTATGACATTGAGGATTAACTAATTTTCATTAAACTGTAGTATCAAATATGGAATAACCAAACGTTTTTGCTTATCGTTGTTATAAACATAAAATGAAGAAAAAAATTCCTTCCTCACATAGCTGTTATTTATATGTTACTGTAAAAGGTTAAAATTTGGAGAATGTCGATTTTCACAGGTGAATGTCAGCATTCACATAGTCTTTTAGTGTATGTCCGAAATATTTGCTAAATATCTCATTTACACCGGCAAATGTCGACATTCACCTACTAAAGCTGAATGTTGAATACATCGGAGATTTGTATTTTCTTCTCCGTACTTCAGGTGCAATAAAACGTCACAAGAATGACGTAACTTTTTCGCCTCTCTTTCTGAGAGGAGTGACTAATCACGGTGAGGACAAAAGTTCGTCACTCGATTTAATAGGCAGCCCGGGATTTTTTTTTCCGGATATGTAGCTTTAGGTTCTAACGTGAAACGAAGAAGAGCTACTCAATATTACTTTCCTTCTTAATAATGAGAGCAATTGTACTTGGATAAATGTTAAGGATTAAGATTTCAGTTTTAAGTTTAGCCAACAAAGAAGTTGGCATTTACACCGTTGTGGACTGTTATAACCATGTCATTAAGATTCGTAGAAAAATACCCCCCCCCCCCAATAACCAAAATAAAAATATTTTCGCTATGTTTTTAAATAATACTTTATTAATTAGGGAGTCCGTTACCCAAAATTCTCAAAAATATCATTTTTTTTGTAAAAATAAATAAAATGAAATAAAAATAAAAAAGTAGGTAATAAAGTGATAAAGTAAAAATAAAAAAAAAGGTTGTATTAATATTCACATATTTCTTTATCATTCACAAAAAACGATTTAAAAATTACCTTTGGTTTTTAAATTACAAGTTTTTGAATTAGACCTCTTAAACTTATTTTTATATAATAACAAAACTTTAACAACCTATATCTTTGTTTGTGGTTATCTTTATTGTCGCTTTTCGACTTCCACCGAAACATATATGTGCTTGTCGACATACACTGGTGATGTTCCGAGTGTACAAGATTATGATCAAATATTTTGTCTGTCATTGACATATTTAGTATGTGTTTACATTCACCGGCATGAAAGTAGACATTCTCCAATTTCAGCCTTTCATAGTAACATATAATACACTCCCTCTCTCACCCACCCACACACATACGCACACACACACACACATTAGCTGAATCTAATGACCAGCCGATTCAACGAGATTTATGGTTGCAAAAATTTTCAATGAAATATTTTACATAACTTGGTCCTAATGGCTTTCTCAATAAAATATTGAGAGCTTCAAACTTTGATAGTCATACAGTTCACACTATTTTATAAGCTTACACCATTGTTATTGTTCATTGTATTGTGCATTTGCCTAAGTTTCTGTCATTTTCCCTAATTTAATATTTAAATGTCATTTTCCCTAAATTTCCCTCATTTAATATCAATTAAATAATTGATATTAAATTAAATAATTAAACTTAAATTAATAAAAAATCTTTTTTCCTAAATCTAAATATGGTTTGTAAAAATATAAGTACAGAAAAGATAATACTTCAGCACTGGTCTTATGTCTGCTACAGGATATTTGTTTATAATTTATACAATATCTCGAAGGATTATTTTATAACAATTTCTCTGCTTTATCATAAAATTCAGTCTCCAATTTTAATTTCAAAAGGATTAAATGACTAAATTAGTAGCATTTTATTTTGTTTCAATCAATGAATACACTTGTGAAAGAATTATAAAGACTACATTTTACTCACTCTGTTGATTCTATAAATCATATTCAGTAAAATATTACCGACTTTAAAAAAAATTGTGAACAAACCTGACCGGGGCATGAAGCTTTGATTATCGTACTTTTAGGGCAATCAGTCTTGGAGAAACTCTGATTATTGACTAGGATATTTTCCTGGAGCAGTCTGAAATTGCGCGTTTTTATGAAATAATATTTAGAGTTTCTTAAGTCAAATCAGATTTTGTCGGCAAAAGGGACTTTTCTTACTAGAATTTAAAGAATATTTTATTAAATATCATTAATGGGAACAAGGGGTCTGTATAAAAATTTTAAATTCTGTTATTCATCAGAATATTTATAGATTTTAATGGCAGACATTTAATTTATAGTCTAAATGAACTAACAAAAATTTCATTACTTCCTTTAGACCATTTTTATTAGCTGTGCATATGTTTTACAAAAAGATTAAAAACTACTGTCAGGCCGCCACCTTATAGATATCCTGTATATGCTAAACTATATTTGCCTTAAATAACACAAAATTATTGAATTAACCAGTAGGAGTAGTTTCTACAATCTTTCTCTCATACTCTGTATTAAAGGTGTTATCATTCTGCCAGCACAAAATTTTGGACGCTGGGTAAAGCCCCGAGTACCCTGAATGGCATTTGCCAACTTATAGTTACGAAATATTGATATTGAGCGAGAATTTAGCATTTTTGCTATAACTATAGTGCGATTCTTAGCGATTAGTCTCTGCAAAGCGGTTAATAGTATCCGAAAAACGAATTTGTGTTTTAGATGCGTTTATTGCAACCAACCGATTGAAACCCAAATCTGGCACAAAACTATAATTGTAGTCATAAAATCACATACCAAATCATTAAGGCCTTGCGTTTTTGAATTCAGCGTTTGCGTGTACAAGCAGACAGAAAGTCAACCCATTAACAGATTTCGTTGCAAATTTCCATAGGACTAATTCATATACTCAGTGAACAGAGCATGTTTAGAACAATTAAAATAGCATGACTTCAATGCTTGGTAATTTTGAGGAATCATAGCCATCAAAATACAGAGTGGTTATAGTTAAACTTCCCCTATAAACCGCATCATACAATGCAAACGGCTGAACGGATTGCAACGAAATTTGGTATATAGACTTATACACGAGATGCGCTCACAGAATTTCGGGGGAAAAAAAACAATTAGTTCCAAAATGTTCACCAGAGGGCGCCTTTGGGGGAAAAACATTAGTTTTAACATAATAAATGACCAAAACGTAATACAGAAACAATATTAACATTTATTGACTAATTCCTGATTACATTTTCATCGAACCAAATTAAGTAAAGGTAAGAAAAAAAAATAACAGTATGCTGTTTGAGGGGGGGGGGAGTTCAGTTTGCAGAAAAAAGAACAGATTAGGACGAAATTGCACAAGAGGAGCAGTTGTTAATCATGTCCAGGATGATGTAGGAAAGAGTAACCACCATCATTCACCCGCAAAATTTCAGGTTGATGGACAGTAGATTCAGGATGGTTCAACAGTAGATCGTAACTGATCAGTTCTGATGCTTCGCACATAAAGCGTTATGGAGTTCTTTAAGTCATTCATCAACAAGATACCGTCATCATTACAGCCGGAAACAGCGACATAAAACATGACAAAGACTGCAAACTGTTCTTACCCTAACCTGTTTTGCATAAAGTATCCTCTTCTTCGCAAGCATGCAAATCTCGACATTTTTTTTCCTTAAATTGACAGCTTTTCCCGGTTTTACATTTCATTACTCATAATTCTTGTTCTGAATTGTTGATATTGTTTCTGTATTCGTATTGGTCATTTATTGTGTTAAATTTAATGTTTTTTTCCGAAAAAGACGCCATCTGGTGGACATTTTAGAACTAAATTTTTTTTTCGAAATTCCGTGAGCGCATCTCATGTATAGTCTATATACCGAATTTCGTTGCAATCTGTTCATTCGTTTGCATTGTAAGATGCGGTTTATAGGGGAAGTTTAATTATAACCACTCTGTATATCTAAACGATTTAAATGAATTAAATATAATCAATATTCCCAGCTGTTCGGTATTTATTTCCTTTGTATGATTGGATGAGTTCAGAATTCGGTATATCTAAAACACTTTTTTAATGTAAAGTTATAAAAAATAATTTCAATAAAAATATAGAATATTTTTGTTGTTAATTTTCTTTTAAAAGTATGTAATTAACATTTTATGAAATATATTTCTAAAATAAGGAAAAAGTAGTATACAAAAATTGTGTAAATTCATCAAAAGACAAATCTCATTATAAGTGTAAAGCAGCGGTTCTTAACCTATGGGTCGCGACCCAAAATTGGGTCGCGAAGCATATTTCTTGGGTCGCGCTGAGTCAAACCAAAAAAGTTAGTAATACACCAAATTTCAGACATTTTAGAAATGACGACTTGAATAAATATCAACAATCGAAAATGAATGTGATTAACAAGATCAAAAAATATCAACTGATTAAAAAGCGAGAGCAAAAAAAGTACGTGTGATGATAATAACGGTGAGAACTAAAGGGAGCAAAGCTGGCGAGGGCGTACAAGAGAAGCGCGCCAAATATCTTAATTTACTTGTTGAAGACAATAATATTGATATCACAGATTTTGAAATACAGAAAATTATTATTAATCATTAAGAAAAACTAATAGCAGACTTTGATCGATATTTCCCTGCAGACAATGTTTTCAAATATAATTGGGTTCGAATGCCATTTCATTTTGATGTAAGTGATTTGCATGAGGAATTTGTTAATATTAATAAATTTCAAGAACAATGAATAGAAATACAAAGTGACCAAGCACTTCGATACAATTTCTACAAAAACACTGAATCTTTATGTGCTTTCTGGTTAAAATTAAAAACCGAAAAGCCAATAATTGTTAAAGAAGCCCTAAAAGTATTATTGCCCTTTGCAACAACATATATGTGTGAGGCTGGTTTTTCGGCTCTGTGTGTAATCAAAAACAATTACCGGAACAAGTTAAATCCTGAAATAGATATAAGGTGCTCCTTGACAAGCATTCAACCGAGGTTTGAAGATCTTTCAAAATGTATTCAAGCACAAGGTTCTCATTAAAACTGTATGACTTGCATTTAAAATTTAAAAGACTTAACATACGTTTTGATATTTCTTTTTTTTTTTTAGGAATAAGTTAAAATGTCAATTATTTTCAAAAAGTTATAAATATATTTTAATTTGGTCAATAAAAATTATTAAAAACACTTGATTATTAATTAAATTTTCCTTGGATCGAAAAGTACTTTTGTTTATCTTTATTATTAAAAAAATAAATAAAAAATTTGTAAGTTAAAAAAATTATCATCGTAGGATTGAAGATTTTTTAAAAATACGATCTAAAATAAAGCAATGAAAAAATTATGACTTTTTTTCAAATATTTCTCAAATTTGGGTCGCGGCTTAAAAAGGTTAAGAACCACTGGTGTAAAGTGAGGATGGGGATAAAATAGTGAATTGAAATTCCAATTATGAACTATGCTGGCTTAAAACAAATATTTTCAAAATGCCTCTTATATAACCGTGCTCATACTGTGATCTTAATATACGTTTCGACTGACTATTTTTAAATGGAAACAGGAATGGTAATTTGCTTGTAAGATTTAATGCCCTGCCACAATCAAAGAACTCAAGAAGGAGTATTAGAACGAACACACAAAAAACGAAAAATATTCAGAAAATAGCAAACCGGTAAGTAGCAAATCAAGGCACATCATTTTGTGTAAGATAAGGAGCTAAAACATCTAAGATTTTGTTTTACTGAAAAATTTGCGACTACTTAATCGAACAACATAGCTTTATTCTAAGATTGATAAATTTTGTGGTAAACATATTTCCCGTGACTCTAGAAAGCGTTAAACGTAATTTCAAATCCATGATTCAGTCAAACATTAAAACCGTGTTACTTTAATAACCTTATACATCTTCAGTTCATTGTATATACGAACTTTTCTCTCTGGTATTAGTTACGTGACATCAAATTAGCTATCGAAAAATTAAATTTCCAGTTATCTTTCTTCTAACATTTGCAGTATTTCATATTCATTTTTTATTCGTCAGACAAACAAAACAAAAAATCTTTTTTTTTTTTTTTTCTTAAGGGGGGAAAAAATCCTCTCATTTACTGAAAAACTTGGTAAAGAAATCAAAATTGCTTCATCGATGCGAACGAATCTCTGTCTGGCGCTAGCGAGTGTCTAGAAGATGTCTGACTATAGCAATTTTGAGAGAATTTGAAAATGGAACCCTTCCATTTTTGAAAGGGACACCGTTAATTTCGTAGATGTATGGTATGAACTGATTTTTTTTTCGTTATATTTTCTGGAACGTTTTTTTCATCACACTATAAATTAATCTGAATGAGAAGAAGCAGAAACAAATTTCGATAAAAATCGAAGTGATAATAGTAGAAATTAGAAGCAATAAAAATGGCGGGAATAGAATATCATCGCCATCATTCATCAATATTGTGATGAATGATGACGATAATAGAAGAACGAATAATTAACCACATATTCTCATTACCTCTTGAGAATGGATTAAATTTATTTTGTTTAAATTCGAATTGAATAATAATAATAATAAAGGAACACTGATATATTTTTAAAAAAATCTTTCTTCATAAAAAGAAAAAAAAAAAAAAAAAAACATTAGAGCTGTACTAAGCTGAACTACAGCTGAATTCTTCGTCGGATTTCAGATTTTTTTATTTTACAAAATAATTCATTTTCAGAATTTTTCAGTCAAAACGGTAAAATTTATTTAATAAATTGTCTAATTACTACACAGTATTTGGCAATGAATAATTAATCGAACAAATTCACTACTTTTATATATGCACATTGAACTAATTAAAATGTATAAAGTTCATAATTCTGAGATATTTTCCTGGACTAATTTGGATGCCGAATTTTTACTTTAATTTTTAAAAAATGCAGCTTTCTAATCTTGTCTTCTTTTAATTTCGAAAAAAAACAAAAAAACTTTCAAGTTCTATTTAAAGTATATATTTTTATTATACATCATAAAAAATAATAATTTTTTTATTAATATTTCATAATTATATTTTCAATGATTATGACATCCACTGCTGAATTATTTTCGTAGATATAATTCAATTAAAGAAAGGGACTGAATTGTTGATGCATAATTTTTTTTTCTGAAAACACATTTCTAAGGTATTTCCGAAAGTTAAGCCTAGTTAAATTTTCAATTCAATATTAAATTAAAAGAATTCAAAATTAACAATCATTTTACATTTTATATCATGAACTATTGATTCTAATTTAGTAAACATATTTTTCAGTAATGTTTTGTTAATTATTTAAAATTTAATTACTCTTCATTATTTACACTTGAACTAGATTCCTTCATTTCTGAAAGAGAAAATCTTTCTAGAAAGAATTTTCTTCTAATTATCTTTCTAGAAAGAGTTGGATCATTGTTTTTGGATCGAAACTGTTAATTATAGTTTCCGGGTATCTAAAGTAACACAACATAATGGAAAAGAGAAGATCTCTCTTGAAATTTGGGCATGTAAAAAACTGAAATTATTGTAAGACATCTGGCTTATTTTTACATTCCGGAAGTAACGTGAAATAAAGTGTCTGGAAAACATGATATAATGTTAAATTAGGCTAGAGAGGTTGTCGAATTAATGATATTAAAAATGGAAAAGTAATTGAGGAGCGATCAATTATATTCAATTTATTCTTCAAGAGATAGTAACTATTATGGAAAAATGCAAGTGGATATTTGGGATATAAATTCTTTCCTTGATATCTCTAGAAAAAAAAAACGAAATTAATTTTAAAAAAAACAAAAAATAAAATGCATGGCAAGGAAATTGCCGCAGAATGTGCAACAAGCTAAAGTAATAACTCACTCCCAACCTGGCCCTTAACTCCGCTTTAGACGGACGATTTATGGAAGGTTGAAAATTAAATGCCAGATGTTGAATTTGAAGAATGATGATATAAATCAAATCCCACTTGAGCATTCCGAAAGGTTGAAATCCAAACAAATGTCAGTTAATATTGCCCATAATTTTCTGAATACTTTCATCGAAGCAATAAATATTGCTTATTGAGAAAAGTGAAAATTAGCAAAGGTAAGTGGACAAAAAGGCTCAGAAATAGTGGATAAGCCTGAAAAGCAACGGAGTGTATTCCTTAAAGCAAGATAATGCCGGAGAAATGAAATATAAAATGAGTCTTGTTGCTTCTAATAAGGGTCAAAATATAGAGATAATTTAGGGTCATATTTAAATATCATTATTTCATGATAAGGAATCATTCAAAACGTTTTGGAAGCATGTCATTGGACTGACAGCAAATGGAATTCGACTTCTGCTTTTTTTTTTATGGGTAGTGGTAATAGTAACGTAAATTTTTTGAATAGTTGATTTTTTTTATTCAAATTATTCTAAATTTTAACGTTTATCTTTAATAATTAAAAAATATATTAGCACACAATAATTATATTTACACCATTTTTAAATTCACAAAATGAGCTTTCTACCGATATCAATTAATTTCTCAAAATATTTCTAAGTATAGTTTAAAACCAGCGGGTATAGTCTCAACAAAACTTTCTCGCATATTCTTGAATAAAAGTGTTACCTGTCTCTCCCCATTTAAAATTATAGATCTTGGGTAATGTCATGAAAGGTCAAATTTTTATTTTTATTCTCACACATGATAGTTATGCGCTTCGTAGTACAATAAAAAAAAATGCTACTTGTGCCACCGAAGGCCATTAATGAATTATGGTAACGAAATATCAATGTTTGGATTATATCTCGCATTTTTACTGAATCGATCGTGCGATCTTTACCAATCAATACACAAATAATAGAAAATCGAATTTGAATTTGGGGCGCCCTTTATCCGACCTAACAGAAATGACCATTTAACCTAGAACTACGATTGTAGTCACAAGATCACATACCAAATTTCATTTAAGTTATTGGGTTTATATGCTTGCAAAAATAGATCTAATCGATTCTTGTCGGATGTGGTTCAAAAACTATATTTCAGATATTTACCAGTTAACTGTTTCGATTCCTTCGGAAAATGCGTATCTAAATTGTCATAAACATATATAAATATAATAATTGCCATTGAATAAACTCGTCATGACGTCAAATGTTGCACTTTTTCAATGATGAGTATACTCGTCAAAAACAGTTAACTGGTTAAAAACGCATACTTAATTCTATTTCTCTGTCCGTTTTTGCTTTCTAGTTGCCGCGTTCACTCGTACTTGGACATCTAGCTTTTCTCTATTTCAATTTCGTTAAAAAATTGATATCAAGTCCTGCACCAAATTTCGCTTGTTCAGATCTGAGCATTTTTTATTATGTTCACAGACAGACATAATTTCGAAAATGTATTTTTCGGACTCGCAGAGCTCTAAAATGTGGAGATTGTCAAAATTTCGATTTTTTTTTTTTAATTATATTAGTTTCTCTTTGTATAACTACATACAAAAGAATGCAAAAAAAACCTTAATTGTTTTAATTAATAGGATCAATTTTGTTAATTATTGTTCATAATAATAAAACTAAATGCATTTTTTGCGCGCATGTTACTCCATTTATATAACCGAGTAAATTAAAAAAAAAAAAAAAAAAAAACTTAAGATGATTTGAAAATGTAGTTTCAGACATTGCTCCACTTTATAATTCTTTTTTACACAAAATTTCTACAGCAAGTTTTCTACCAGAACAACCGGATTAAAAAGCAAAATGTCACCACTATAAGATAAGAGAAAGATTTTTAACTTTTATTATGCGAGTATAGCGATACCTTTTAGGGCTTAGAAATCTCAGAAATAATAGTAGATTAGTATAATTGTTACATATTAATGTGCACATTTTTGTTATTGTACGAATTTTATAATTATTCAACGAGAATGAGAAAACGATGCCACCTACACAATGGCAGTAAGACTGTGACATGCAACTGAGCCGTTTATTTTGAAAATGGGGCAAATCCATTTTTTGTTATTGCGAGATATTTAAAGGTTAGCGTTTCAATAAATTTAAAAATATTGGTAAGTATTAATAGATATATTTTTTGTATTTTGTGATACCAGATAATGTAAGTTTGTAATCCAATAGCGTTTACAATGCTGATTGATTAAAAAAATAAAGTTTTATTATAACTAAATGGACTTGCATCACTTTCAAAATTAATGAATTATTGTAAACGTACATTTAATTGGGAAATATTTCAGTTCTATCAGCCTTTTTTTTAATAATAAAAACAAAATACTATTCAAATTTTTATAAATATTGAATCATTTGATAAGAAGTGAAACAAAACAAAGAATATTTTTGTAGAAAATATATTGTAACAAAAAAAAAAAAAAAAAAAAAAAGAAAACAATTTAGTTTTATTAAGAATTTCAATGAAATTATACATTTTAAGTTTATACCCAGGTATAATTAAATTGAATTTTATTCAGGAATTAACATTTTAAAATGTTTATGATGGACGGGAGGATATATGATAATAAATCCATCATATCCTTGTATTTTTCAGATGTAATAAATCTCCTTTTTTCCTTACATAAAAGATATTTTATACTTCTGAAATTACTTGGAATTATTTACCTTCCTCGTTGTGTTGACAAATCGATAATTTTAAATTCAAAATCTCGTTCTATCGAAATTTTGTTGAACATTTTGTATGGTGTATCCCTTGTAAATCCAATCCAGCATATACAGTTGACAAAATGTTTATTTGTATACTTCAATTTTGGAATATTATAGCAAAATAAAATAAGGTAACTAAGTTAAAATTGCAGAAATATATTCTAGTGAGGTAAAATAATAATAAAATATCAACAAAAAAATAATCACATAAACTTTAGTTGATTAATGAATAAAACTTTATAAAAACTGTACAAAAAGAGTATTTGTACACTTAATTTGGGACAAATTTTATCCATAATTATAATTACTTTATAGAAATTTAATACTTTCTATGCATTCCATTGGCTTTTACCATTGCTTCAAGACGTCTTGGCATTGATTCTGTTAACTTTTTGGTGGTTTCTTGATCTATTTCTTCGCCAAGCTTCCATGAGTGCTTCTTTCAAGCTATTTTTACTTGTAATATTTTTTTTTTCGTACTTGAGCCTCCAATAGCAACCACAAATTTTTAATTTGATTTATATCCGGGGATTGTGGTGGAGTTTCAAGGCGTCTTGGCGCATTATAAAGCAACCATGTTTTAGTAACTATCGCAATGTGTTTTGGATCGTTATCTTGTTTAAATAAGAAAGTGTCACCGATACCCAATTTTCTAGCACTGTCTAATAAGTTATACCGCAACACATTAATGTAACCTAAAGCTGTCATTTTTGTGTCAATAAAGTATAATTTTCCAACACCGCCATGAGCTACACAGCCCCAAACCATCACATTTCCACCATCATGTTTCAGGGTTTGAAGTACATTTTTACTATCAAGGGCTGTTTTATTTTTTCGCCAGATTTTTCGGATACTAGGGGATGAAAAAATTTCAAACTTACTCTCATCTGAAAAAATAACCTATTTCCAGAAGTCCATTGGGTTGTCTTTGTATTTCATAGCAAATTCTAGACGCTTCTTTGTATTTAATTCAGAGATCATTGGTTTTTTTTCTCGGAGTTCTGCCTTTTAAACCAGCACTATGTAACATATTTCTTATTGTTTGAGCGGTCACTCTAAAGTTAGAAGATGTGAGAACGTCATCTGCAATTTTCTGAGCAGAAATTTGTGGTTTTCTAATAGCTGCTTTAACAATATTTCGTTTATTTCTTGAAGTTAATTTACTCGGGCCACCTGGCTTGCGTTCATTTTCAACGCGTCCAGTATTTTTATATTTTCTTACGATGTAACCAATAGTTGTAAAGGGTAACTTAACCATCTTTTGAATTTCGTGATAAGATTTTCCACTTTTATTAAGGTTAGCAATATGAGTTCTCATGTCTTTTGATTTCGTGGCCATTTCTCAACTTTTCTCTGCGAGTGACCTTCACTGTTAAAAATGATAACCTTCAATGTTTAAAAAATACAAACTATCCAAAAAAATTAACTGTAATGTGAAAAATTACATGAAATGATAGTAATACTTACCGGAGATATAGGTGTACAAATATACTTTTTGCAAGAAATTTTCCAAGTTTGTAAGATTTAGATTTTATTTTCAATTATTTCAAAATATTTTTTTCGTTTACTTAGAAATAAACAACAAACTCACTCTCACACGTCGCAATGAATAAAATAGCTGCTTATATGTTTCTAAAACTTAAAAAAAAAAGTGGTGTACAAATAATCATTTTGCCTACTGTAGTTAATCAATTCACGGTTTCTCCATCGATATTTTTCTTTCTTTTTAAAACAGCTTTTTCCAAAGGTTGGGTTGAAAATAAATTTCCATGTTTAATTTCATTTACTAAAAATTTATTATGTTTTCGACAATTTTGTATTACTTTATAGTAATCTTGGGGAATATGCAAGGAACTGGTTTCTGGATTGAATAGTTACTGCATAGTTCCACTTCAAAATCACGATCGTTCGGTAGAAATGAATGTCCTGACAATAAAAATTTGGGATCAATGATATTTATTTCGTTGTCACTGGACTGAATAATCGGTGATTGAAGTAAACATTATTATCAAGACACAAAAATTCTTTTTATATACTTTTTCTTATTTATAAAATACTGTACAACCACCGTACAATATGAATATCAAAAATATATAAATAGAAACACTCTAGATTTCGAACATGATGTAAAACGGTCACATTTGCTTCACCATAGAGCTCCCGGAGCTAAATTTTGCCGTAATATATTCGATCAAATATAATTTCAATCTAAGATGGACTTGCACCACTTTCAAAATAAATAGATTTTCAATACTGCTAAGTAGGGATTGCAATACCGGTATACCGAATACCGGTATTTTGAGCCATTTGTACAATTTTGTAATACCGGTGTTCACAAGTTTAAATACCGTTTTTTCGGTATTTACTAGAAATTTTTTAAATTGTCTCCACTATATGTTCAGGGATCGCTAACATAGCAAAATAATATACGTTCTTGTTTTTATGTCTCCCTAACGGGCGAAATTAATTAGGTAATTAATGGCTTAAATCTAAATTAGCGAAACATAGATTATCCCTGAAAGAAGATATTGTATCCATAACGACTAATGGAGCAACAGTTATGGAAAAAGTTGGAAAGTTGATTGGTGCAAATCAGCAATTGTGCTATGCACATGGAATTCAATTAGGAGTAATAGATGTATTATACCAAAAAATAAAGAACAGAAGAATCCAAATACCGTGGATATAGAAACTCCGGATTCCAATTTTGAAGAAAGTATGAGTGACAGTGATATTGACAATGAAGATAATGACAATGTAATTGTTGTAGAAGATATTGCTAATGAGGATGAAATATTAACCATCAAGAATTGCTTCCTATAATTAAATATTCGAAAAATTGTTAAGATATTTAAACGTTTCCCTATAAAAAATGATATATTATTAAAATATGTACTAGCTGAAAATAAAACAGAAAATATGTTAATATTAGATTATAAAACACGTTGGAACAGTTTACTCCTAATGATGGAACGATTTTTGAAACTGAGAAATCCAATGCAAAAAGCAATAATCGACTTAATATCCAAAACTATATCAGTCTACTTCCAATAAAACTGACTATTGAGGCATTATGTCTGAGAGATTCTAATTTATTAACAACTAATGCAACAATAAATTCCCAGTTACAGTCACTGAAAGAAGAACAAGCATCACTATCTGAAGAATTATATATTACATTGAAAAATCGCACAGAAGAAAGGCATACCGAAATAGAAAATGCCTTATGGTATTTACATAATTATAATGATTTTAAAATTGAAAATGAAAAAGAAGAAAAGAAAATAACCAATTCAAATCTGATTAAGTTTAGAGTAAATTTTGTTAAAATTTTTTACCCACAAACCTATCCACATACAGAAGAATTCGGTTCAGTTATCGAAGATTATGATGACACTCATGTCGATAGTGAAAAGGAATTGTCTCTTGAACAAAAATTAGAATTAGCGATGAATAAAAAAATTACAACGAACCAAAATACAGTACAGAAATCAGCTATATCCAAAACCATCTGACGGGAAATCGATTTATTTGAAGATGAGAGATTTAGAGGTAAATACTTGGAAAAAGTACATCGCGCATTGCTAATAGTACCACCAACTAGCGTAGATGCCGAAAGAGCGTTTTCGACAGCTGGTCATTTTTACACAAAATTACTTTTCAGACTTAATCACAGTACAATGGATGCATTATATTTTTTAAGATCACATTTCAAAAATTTGCAATAGTACCGCTGACTGAATAGTGATATTTACACTTTTTTTTTTTTTGTGATTTAAATAAGTTGTTCCTTTACTTTTTTGTGATTCTTTATATACTGTTATAATTTATAAGTTACATATTATTTTTTGTGATATTTACACTCTCTTATAAAACTGGTAAATAAAACAAAGAATCACCTGTGTTTTCTTTTTTTTCTTCTAAAATTCCTAATACCGGTATCAAAACCGGTATTAACATCTAAAAAATACCGAATACCGGTATTGAAATTTTGGTCCTGTATTGCTATCCCTACTGCTAAGAGCTAAAACTTCCATCTCCCAAATATTAGAATCTAAATTTTTTTTTTTTTTTTTTTACTATAAATACTTTACTCATAAAAAGATCATAACAAGTTTTATCTATAACTGCCATTATCTGCATTTTTTTCAAAAATGGACTTGCCTCACTTTCAAAATAAACAGCTCAATTAATCTCACTCCTATGTTCCATCTTTCAGGAGTTTTTAAAAATTTAATAGTGATAATTGCGAAATCGAAATTGTACAATTATATCAAAGTACAAAGCAAAAAGTAGAGATATTTAAATGCTATACTATTTCTGATGCAACTGCAATATTTAAAGAATTGTTCACATTTAATGGTTACTACAATTTCAGAAGTAGACACACAAAAAAGCAATAAATGTTTGCTCATATTTAATTTAATTTATTCATAATTTTCAGCCAACTATCAAAGTTGTAAGTTAAAACAGAAGTGCATTTCAAATCAACATCTAGAAATACAATTTTTCAGATGATCAAAGATGGCTAATTTTTAAAAAAAATACTCTATGGAAGAACACCTCTTTCCTTCCTTTCAGTAAAATGCACCTTTATTCAAGTTACGCAATTGTGGCAGCATATAATTATAGGCAGTCAAAAAGCCCTTACATTTATAACTAGGCTTTATTAATAGAATTTTTAGTCAATGCATTTCAGCTGTTTATCAAAAATAATTATGGCTTTGTAAATGGTCTGCTGTGCATTGGATTGCAATTAATATCAATTTGGACAAAAACTATTTTTTTTATAGTGAACCTGAAATCTCAAAAATATTTGATTCGAAGTTGCATAAATAAATTCAATTAATTATTGTCTTGTTTTTAATAAACAAATTTTTCAGATGGAAATTATGCTATAAATTTTTTTCTCAAAAATGAGTCATAAGCAATATTGAAGCAGATAGTGATGTTTAAGGTATAGTACGACACTTTATGTTTGTCTCCTTACCATCATAAGTACACTATATCACAACTAACAGACGCATGCGAACACATTTCAACATTTATAACAGAACTAAACCCTATACTTAAATAATATGTATAAAGTTGTATTCTACTATGTTGTGGAATTTTAAACAATGGAAATATTTATTTAGTATTCTTGAATTCTTTGACGTTTCAATGTTCCCTTAATATATTGTACAAGCAAATTTCATTCCTAATTCTGAAAGTAATTTATGTAGCAAAAGAGATAAAGCAACACATTCACTTCGGAAGATTTTTTTTATTGTCCAGCTTATTAAATATACACCAAAAGTAGAGTCAAAAATAGATGAACATTTAAAAATCATAAAAATTCAGAAGGATCAAATGTTCCTTCATTTTGTTTACAAATATCTAATACAAAATATATCTTACACTAGATTCTCTTCAAACAGATATACATATAGTATTTCTCTATTCCATAAATAACAGGGGTTGCCTGTGCTTTGGTTATCTACAGACAAACAACGCTAAGTATTATTGTGCAGCAGAATACAAACAGATGACACTTTCTTTTGATATCCAAGGACAGTTGCAGTCCAGATATTAACTGCATTTAGAACAAATCTGATCAACGGGCAAAGAAAGTTGCATTCAATTTTTGCAAGTAACAGAATTTATACATCATAAAATTCTGTTGATTTCTAAGTACCGATTTTTTAAAAAATCTTACAAGATGTAAATAATTTCCATTATTTTAATGTCAAAAATTCACAGATCATTTAAAAAAAATTAATCTCAATAAATAAAAAGAATAAGTAGCAGATGAGAAAACTTATTTTCACTCTCTAAATACCTTTGTGCACAATTCAAAGAGATTTCTTATGAAAAATTTGCATACTTTCAGAGCTGTTCAATTAAATTTGTACTAAACAGACACTTGTTGAAGTCAACAGAAACTGTTGCACTGTAAACAGGTATTATGCATTTCACTCAAATAATCTGAAAACCCTAATAAAACCCAACCACGAAAGCAAAACAAAATATACATTTTTTTTCTTAAATTTTGATTTAAAATGCCATACTTGGATATGAAAGACTAGTGGATGATTGTGGATTCAGACCAAGAAAAATTTGATCCCTGCAAATTTTAAGAAGAGGAATACTGTACGTATGTTTTATGAATACAATTTATTCTTACTCAAGAGTAAAATTAACACTGCCCATTTAAATAAATACACTGCTCTAAAATACAGAAAGAATAAGTTCTCCTTCACACCATAGCAATACTCCACAACCATCCACATTCACTGTGGGCATCCAAATGACGAAAGCAGAAGAAAGGGGGCTTCTACTGGATGCAGCACTGCTTCAAGCCATTCTGGGTCTTCAGGCGGGACTTGGGACGGTACTTCTGGAGGTAAGCAAGTTGCTTGGCATTAATGGCACCGCGACGTTTCCTGAAAATATGCAGAAAAATTACAATTATTTACATCTTATTTTCAAACTAATTTTTAAAAAAATTTAAAAAAAATAAGAGCATTTTGCACTCAGATAAGTAATTAGAGACATAATTCAATGAATATATGAACTAATTTTACTACTTTGAAAAGGTAAGGAATATAAATGCTTAAGTTATACATTCTTGAAAATAAATAAAATCGGCAACTTCTTGCAGTTTAGCAGGTATATTTTTAAAACTATAATAGTTAAAAACATCAAATATATGCATCATCTAGAACATGAAAAAAGATAGTTAATGTAAAGAAATTAAAATTATTAGTGTGGAGCTAAAGTGATAAATGATTTAACATCTAAAACAGTATTTTATAGCAACATCTTTTCTTTAGCTCATGTGCAGAAATAATTTATCCATCCTTTTAACATTTGCATGTTGGTAATCAGCTTGAATTAAAATAGGTATTTTCATACATAATAACATCAGAAAAAAAAAAATTCAGACAATTGAAACAGCTATCAAATTTAACTCTCAATAACCTTCCTTTTTAGAGCTTTCTAAACAATATAAACTTAAAAACTAAAATATAAAATTTTTTTGAATAACAAAATTTTAGTTAAGAGTTTATCTCCATACTTATGAACTAGTTTACATTGTATCTATTATATGAAATGTGAAATCCTGTGAGGTTTGATTTCAAGTGCTTTTATGAAGGTTAATAGCAGCTAAGCATTGGCTTTGGGTATAATAGTGAGGAAACATTTGTTTCTTTTGCTTGTCTGAGCCAGCAGATACATGCCAGGTTCCACTTAAAATACCTGACAAGTTTATTGTGCTTCCTGAAATAAATACAAATTACGATGCTTTTCTATTGTGCAACAACTTAAATTTAAGATACTTTAAAATGAACATTTCATTACCAATAAATAGTGCTTTGTTCCTTTCTAATCCAGAACTTTTTTTCCCTCAAAAAACTTAATTTAACTTGTCAAGTGACTTGCATACTAATAAATATAATATAGGGGATTCAATTTAACTTATTTGCTAATTTCGTTCCAGTAAATAACATAATAATTTATTATGTTATTTACTGGACAATACTATTAGAACAATACAAGAAAATTTTTACAGACCAAAAATTTTAAAGTATGAAATGTATTTTCAGAACAACCGAATATTGCCAATCTGATGGATATGATTTAAACTATAATATTTAATAACAATTTTGCATATAAACTCTTTAGTATTTGAAAATTGCGACAACAACAACATGTGTAATTAATAGAAAAGCAATGCAAGAGTATCAAAGCCTTTTACCTTTCCTAAGATTCGTATTTTCTAACAAACCCAAGATTTAAAATGAAACAAGCTATTTTTTAAGGTATGTGTAGGAATATATTTTTAGTAATAACCATTACATGCATAAGTTATTGCTTTCCCAACATATTAATGCTTTTTGCCTTCATATTAACACTAGAATCAAATAAACCTTTAAAAACTCATAAGTTCCCGATTTCTAGATTTTAAGCACGAATAAAATGAAGACTGGGATCAAATGAAAAATGAATTTAAGATGTTTCCATCCAGGACCTAATTTTTAAAAAAAGTAAAGAGCAAGCAATATTCACAAATTTTTTAATTAGTGCTGTATCCATGCCAATTATATTTGTTATAAGCAATATTCAAGAGAGTTTTTTTTAATTCAATGTGCTGCTACACTGTGTTTAGTACAATAGATTAAACGATAAAGTTTACACACTCAACCTCCCAAAAATTTCTTTTGTTTAATTAATAAAATTAAATACTCAAGGATGTGTATAAATAAAATTGCAAAGACAGTTCCTTTGTTGAGAATGCGTTTACAATTTAATATAGCTGTTTGCATAAAATATTTGATTTAAAATTGTACTCATTTTGAACTCTTGTTATTTTTTGATAATAGATGTAAAAATATGACTAATTTATTGACCTTCAGTATTGTTAGGTAAATCTGAGAGGGGAGGGAGGCATGATGAGACGGCGATATTAATGATGCTTGTAATATTTATTAAAAATACCTGGAAACTTTAACAGAAAACAATAGCTGTTAGCAATTCATATTTTTAAAATGCCAAAGGCAGATGACACATTTTGTATAACTGCCACATTCAACACAAGTAAATGAAAGTTTTTAGTTGGATAAAATTGCACAACTAAACATTGCATTAGTGTACTTTGGTGATAAACATTCATGTTCTGATGCTCATTTAGCATTAGATTTTTTATTCAACTTTATCTCTGATATTCTGACTAACATATTTTAAATAAATAATGCAAGTTAATGTAAATAGTATACAACAACAAAAACAATACACTCTGTATTAACTGAGAGAAAAGGAAGCTGACAAATATACACAGGAATAATATACACAACAAAGAAGAATAAGACAGCCTAAATACTCACTGTCGAATCAATTCCACAGCATCTTCGTATTTCATCCCCAATTCCATAAGAGCAATAGCTACTAATACTGGAGCTCTGAAACACAAATTAGTATTGATTTTAAAAGTATGTATTAATTATCTACTAATAATAAAGACGAATGCATGTATCTGTTGATGCTCTACAAGCCAGGTCAATTGGCCCAAAGTTATCAAATTTTACATACACATTTTTTATGGAATGAGTATCTAGGAGCAATTTCTTTGAAATTTTTATAAAAAATTACTACTAAAACACAAAAATGATTCTTACTTCACCTTAAAATTTGAAAAATTATCTTTTCAATTATGTAACATTTTTTGCAGTGTAATTTGTTCTTTTTTTAATAAATGCAATAAAGAATATTTTAATCATATTTCACAATATATTTTGCAGATGAAATAAAATACAAATGGTTTTCATTTAACAAACCATATTTCACACAGCTTATTTTTTCCATTGTTAATGATCAAGATATGAAGATGCCACTTATTTTTCCACACTAAAAGGCATGCTTTTAATAAATATGAAATTTTGATGTCTGAAGATACCCAGGGTTCTATTACTCATATTTAATAAGAAATTGCAAACTCTCTAAAAATATACAACAATTTTTTTTTTTTTTTTTTTTTTTTTTTTTTTTATCGATTTACGATTAAAACTGATTGAATTATAACCATTTAACCTAAACACAGATTGTATACATACTGATCACAGAAATACAATCTTTTTTTTTTTTTTTTTTTTTTAACAAGCAGTTTGGAAAAAGAATAACTGGGGCATAATTTCGATTTGCAAACAATTCCTTACGATCTCTCTCGAGGCTCTAAATTTATCTGTAAAACTTAAATAAATAGTGATTTTCAATGTTTTATTAGTCAGTTTTAGCCCCAGAAGGGATAGATCCTTTGTTTTCTTTCCTTTTTTTTTTTTTTTTTTTTGTTTGGCTTCAAATATTAGTGTCCAGAATATTTTATTAAATAAAAATTATAAGACTGGGAAATGCATAAAAAGTTAAATTTATAATTTTGAGATATATATTTATTGACTCAAACACAAAATACAATTTTAATTGTCATTTAAAGTGCTTTTCTAATTAAAACTATATTTCTATCTGTAACAGTTTAGAAATTGGCTATTGAGAGTGGATACTTTGTATACATTGGCAGTGAAAGAAGTAACCAAACTACAATGGAAGCAAATACTCATTTCAAACAATACTTTCTGAATACTCCTGATGATCAAACACAATTTTTGCAACACTTCCAGTTTTTAAAAAATTTCTATCTTTTAAAATACAAACACTTATTATCCCCCCCAATCCATCTTTTAATATATGATTATTGCGAGTTGATGCTTTACATTTACAAAGAATAATAAAATATAGAAGGAGAGAAAAAAATTCACCTGCCAAGTCCAGCCACACAATGCACAGCTACATAACAGTCATTTTCTTCTTTGAACCTTTTACGCAGCAGATCAAACCAATCATGAACTATTTTGTTTGGAGGTGGAGAGCCATCATCAAACTGCCAATCCTGAAAGAAGCATAGTTTAAATTATCGTGCAAAATTATATTTATAAAAGAATCATAAGACTACATATATCAGAAGTACAAAAAAACATTTCAAAAATGCAATTTCATTCCTACAACTAAGCAATCATTAAGCAAGCTTTAACAAATATTAATATTTTTAAAACAAGTTATGCATTATTTTCTCCAAAATTACTCAATCTTTTATTATTGTAATTTTATTATAATATTTTATTATTGTGCATATATACATACTAATGTACAATAATAATAAGCACTTCAAATAAATCATACTCTAATTAAAATCTACATTCATTTGAAACCAAAGAGAAATTTAAGCATTTTTTTTTTTAATTAAAAAACAGATAACAGAAAAAAAAAATCAGGCAATATTTAGACAAGACAACTGTTAATATACAAAATTATTCAATATATTTTTTAAATGTGCATCTTCAGAATAACGATTTGTTAATTAATAGAGGCAGGTTAAGGAATTAACTGATAAAACACTAATTTAATCATATTGATAATTTTTATCTGGAATTCAGCAGATAATTTAATTAGAACAATTTAATTTGAGATTCACATATTAGATAAATTTAAAATAACCTTTCTACTTCAAAGTAGATCTTATTGGGCAATTAATGGATAAACATCAATCCCATAGTTGATAAGTATAATATTGTTTTTTAAAAAAAACTTTTTGGTAAAATTTAAATTTTATCTCATAATATACAAGTTTCATTGAAAAAAACTTATTAGTATATTTCAAAAATTATTTTTTGTCCACATTTGAAATTATTTCGGTTTGTAATTAATGAACATTAATTAGCAATTTTACATATTTCTCAGTGTTTGTTATTCATAAGAACTGACATACAAGCCATTTTAGAGAAAAGATTTAGTACTAGATACTGAAAAGATTTCAATTACTTCCTTTTAAAATACATAATTTATTCAGAATTTGTTTCCTTTTTGTCTTTCCCAAATTTGCATCGATTTCACATACTGTAGATAATTCAATAAAACCCAATTCTCTGCAAGTATATGAAATATTCCAAATTAGAAATTTCTTTATCAGTGGGTAATTCCATATGATTAAAAAAATTCCAATTACAAACTTAAAGCATTTTTGTGTTGTTCTCTGAGTTTTAATCATTTTACAAATCATCCACAGAATTTATTTTATCTGCATCTGTTATATGTTTTATTATCTGTTTTATATGCATCCAATTTCGTAGAAATTCAGAAATTCTACTGCATTATCATATTTAAAATGGTGCGATGCAAAGCAGAAATAATTTTATTAATTAATCAGGAAATAAAAGAATCATTAAAAACATTTACCAAGACTTTAATGCCATGTTTTTCCAAAACATCTGTTTTATAGGTGGGTTCACAAACTCTCACAACTTCAGTGACATTCTTTTTCTTCAACTCCTACACACACAGAAAAATAAGTCAAAATGGCTTACAATACATAAAAGAATTCTTAAATGCAACATCAAAAAATTTCACATGTATTTACACAGTTGCAACAGTGAATAATCACTTGGCACAATGAAATTACAAGTTTACGAGTCCAGAATACATGATAAAATGAAGCAAGACAATTTATTGGTTACAGCAACCTTGCAGCAAGCAAATATTATAACAGTTAAGTATCTGACTAGTGCATGTAAGTTGAAGAAGCTTGCATTTCTGCAGAACTTTCAGGAGAAATCGGCCCATCTTAGAATTTTTCTGTGGATCAAAATAAATAGATTGCAATGACCAATTCTTTGTTACAATACTTAATGGCCATCCAGTTTTTTTAAAAAAAATTTAAGGCATAAAAGCTTAACCCAATTTCCCCAGCAAGTGATTGGAAGAAATGTCTACTGTATAAACATCTGTTAAATATCATTCCGTTTCTTATAATGATTAAAATAAAAAAGAGGATGATAAAGACTTGTGGATTATGTAGTGGATGATATTTGCAAAAAATGCTTTTTTCACTTAACATTTGTTTCTAGCCAGGCCAGAAATGAAAGCCAAAATTTTCAGGACCTGGAATTTACGAGAATGTTAATTTACTGGAAGAAGTATATGCACAAGTAATTTTCCCTGAAGTTCATCAGTCTAGTAGCCCTCAATAATATTGTGAACTATAATTTAATTCTATATTCAATGTTGCAGTTCTCAATGTTGATTTTAATAAGGCAACCATTTGAATCACAGTATGAAAGTAACAACATAATGTAATTTGCTGTCTCAGCCCAAGAGCTCATAAAAAGATATCCAAGTCAGAAAATTTTCAAGAGTGCTTAAGACAATTGTAAATATCTTAAAATGAAATCTGAAACAAAAATAAATGAAATCTGAGACAAAATACAGATGTAAACAAATAATAATGCTACCAACAATCAAAAATGTGCAATCCTACCAACGAACTATTTAAAAAAAAAGCCCACAAAATAAACATTTTTATTGTTATATATTATTTATACATTGGATCTTTCTACAGATAACGAATAGAACTGAAATTATTCAGTTTGTAAAACTGAACCAGAATTTACACATTAGAACAAACTTCTCCAACCTGGAAGCTCATCATTGAGTACTTTAAATCAATTCCTTCAGCAGCAAAATTATCAAAGTTTGTAATTTTAATTAAAAATTGTGGAATAATTGGTGAAATTAGAACATGTCAATTCATTACCAGTTTTCAGCTTACCTCTATAAATGTATTGATGGTGGCATCCGTTGGCCTGTCCATAATGAGGAATCTCATGTTCTTGAAGACAATTTCAGATGGTCCGGGGCGCATAAGTTTCTGCTTCATCGTCATTCCGGATTCACCACACAGTTTCCAAGAAAAATATTTAAATTTTACAAAGATGCACGCAATTCAGATGATAAGTAAAGGATGAAAATGAACTTCTATTAAGCACACACTTTATTTGTGTTGGGCCTGGCAGTATTCACCTTTGCAGAAAACCAGAAACTCCATCCAGTGGATAGAAACAGCAGAAGAAATCTGCAAGAAACACATAATTAAACATTCAACCCATTAAACCAGTTAATACATGAAAATTCCTTTTCTCTAATAATGTCCAATAAAAAACCAGTCAATAATCAATAAAGTACAATTAAAAATTAGCAACTCGGGTATCTATTTTTGCAACAAATTTCTATTCTTCCAAAATTCTATTCCCAAATATTTTTTTTCAAATAGTGAGACACTTACAGAATATACTATTTCCATATGTCAAAGACATTTTTAATTAATTGCCACTAAATTCAATTACTTTTTTTAATTATTGTAATTAAAACATGATAGGATGAATATCTATTTACAAGTACAAGATCTGAACATTATTATGAGCATTTGTTCCTTTTTTAAAGGAATTTTAAAATCGGGTATGAATTTAAAATAGAAATTTACCCAAATAAAATAAATTAAGAATGGCAACTTAATAAAACAGCTATGGCTCAATTATTAAAGTATGCAACCTGCCGCTTACCAAACAATCACATTGAAATCAATGCATTTTATTTTCTATTATTACATAACAGATGAAATGGGAAAAAAAAATAGCAGGGGGGTAACAGTTTAATACAGCAAAAGTATAGTATCTCAATAGTTTGCTTATTTCACTTAAATGTAATAAAGATAAATGCAAGTTTTTATTTTAAAAGCACCATTAATGCTATTCCCACAAAATAAGCATATACAAAAAGAAAAACTAACTCTAAAATCCAAGAATATTAATACTGAATGCTAATTTTTAAAAAACGCAAGATATATAAATACTAATTTTTTTGAGTTTTTAATCCTCCAACTGCTAATGTTAATTATTAAATTTCTATCATATTATGCTATTATCGGCTAATACATCATAGTTTGCTTCATTAAAAATATTTAAGCTTATTTACAAAAGTTGCATTAAAAAAAATGGCAGTCGGATTTAAAAAAAACATTATCATCTAAGTAAAATACCTCGTGCCAGTATTAACCAGTATAGTCATCTACAACCAACGTTCTGAATCTTGGTCGGATATCAAAATGTAACGAATTGTCTGGGTACAGGGTTGGAAATATTTTATTATTTGCCAAACTGATGATTTTATTTATGCTTTCAATTTATGAAAAATGTATAAAGTATGTAAACAAAATGCCGTTTACTCCGAATTAGTTGAGAGTAAACAGCTCAAAACTTCTTTGCAAGTAAACAAATTATTTCGTCATAATTATATCTACGTTCCTGAAAATAAAACTAAATCGATAACAATCTAATATCTTCCAGGATGTTTTCAAAATATTCCCCAGTTAAGATCGTTTAAGCAGGTTAAATACCTCTATTGTAGCAACACATGACGGCGGATGTGATTTTATAAAGTATTAATATTAAATATTATTGACACTGATTATACAAATGCAAATACACAAGAATATGATTTCGCCGAAACGAACTTACGCTTATGTATGAATAAATATGGAATTTCACTGAAGTACAGAACAAAACACTTTGTAGCAAAAATAAGATTTCATCTAATTTTCAATGAAATGCATCAGTTAAACCGGATACTGCGGTTTTTATTTATATAGGAAACACGTGATGAGGTTATAACGTGACACTCAGTTAAAAGGTTAAGGAACTGAACCTATTTATTTTTATTTATTCTTTTCAATTCTTTACAAATAAAAATACTTAAAAGACGAGCATTTTGGTTTGTATTTCCGGTGCTAGAATGTAAAGGTCGAGACAATACAAGAATAGACTACAAAATATCAAAACGCACTTTTTAAGCTGCGTAGAAATTCCAGCAGGCAGACAGGATCCATTGGCAAGCCCGCGATCGAGGGACGAATGCCAAGGACGGGATTTGCTGGCACAACTCGAACAACAAACACCGACAGAACAGAAACCAAACAAGAAAAACAGGGGGTATTTTCCAAGAGGGAAACAGATAGGCCTGGAATGCGTGTGGTGGCACACAAGAGTGAATAGGAAAGCACTAAGAAGTGAACTCATGCAACAGTATTTAGAAAAAGATAAAAAGAACATTACAAGTCATAATCATATCGAGAAACAGTTACCGCGCGAGTGACCGTGGCCTTCATACGGATAATGAGATTAAGAGTGAGAGAATGGAATAATCCGAAAATTGCAAAAGCCTGGGCGTCATAATTCTTTGTTTACAACAGGAACAGCTGTCTGAATTCAGTAATTACACACAGTAACATCTTGGAAGGCGAGACAGACAAGGTAGCATAATTTCCAACATTTCAAACTAGGTTTGTTTACTTGAATAAGTCACTTCCATTTTATCGAGAATTTAAAAAAAACATCGCGAATACTTTAAAGTGAACAGTTTGTGGAATATCATGAATATTCTATACAAATACTTCGTCAGACATTCAAAAGTAGTGAAGCATTCGAAACAAACAGTCTAAAAATCATCTAAAAGCAAACAAAGTTGAACACCGTTGAATCCAGATGATACAGCGTTTAAAAGAAATACGGTGTTGAGGATTTAGATCCGACGCCAATGGAAAAACCTAACATCAAGCGAGATATAGAGAGATGAATTTTTGTGATTTTATCATTAAAAAATGTTCCACATCGCTGGCAATGCAGAAAATTCTTAGAAGCGGCAAACAATACTTTTTAATAAACAGTTAATAAACATTTTTTTTTCTTCTTAAACTAAAACTTCACATGACGAATTTCAGGATGAATTTGTTTTGTTAAAGGAAATTTCTTCAGCAAATTCCAAACACCAGAATAAAAATAGCGAATGTGATCAAAGAATTCAAAACACTTTTTCCCCCTCCTTTTTCCAATGTCGTAAGAAAAGCATATACCAAATTTCATTCGTCTAACTCGTCAGCAATCATTTCAAAAATGTTTTTCAGGATAAATAAATTTCGAAATTCGGAGATGCGTCAAAATCAGTTCGAATTTGATGATTACAATATTTTCTCTTTGAACATTTCGTATATGATAAAGTAATAAATAAGACCCATCAACAGAAATAAACCATTAACAGCACACAGGAAAGTTGCTTCATTCAAAATTGAAGCAATGTTACAAGGTAAAGTTGTTAAATTGGCAATTAAAAGTTAAGCGCTTTCATAACGTACAACAATTAAAGTAGCTTGAATAACAAATGGAAGGCCAATCGACACATTATAATGATTCCGGAGTAGGATTAAGCATTTCCACTTCCAAAATCAAACAGCATTATATTTTGGTAAGCAACAAACGAGATCTTTTCAACAGTATCAAAATTTCATCGACGTAAAAAAGAAGTTGCCAGCATTTAACGAATCAGTATGAGAAAGAAAGGAAATTCAAGGCAGAATTTTTTAAACAGAAGGGAAAGACTATAAAATGCACTAACCATGACTGAAAAGATGTCAACAGTCTGATGAAAACCATTTTGTTTTAATTTCTATTTTAAACTGTAATATAGATTTTTAACCTGTACTGTAACTCATATTTTTCCCTTTTAATTCTGAACAATTAAAGGGTTGCTATACACGAGACGTACATTACTACACACAAGAATGACTAAGATAATAAAAAATATATAGTTAACTAACCTAATAGCAAAGAAAACGGAATACCAGCATAGCGCGATTTATACAGATATTTGTTATGGATGGACTCGTTATGAAAAAATAAATCCAGTATTTAGATCGATTTCTCATTTTAATTTAACGGGACGGTTCACCTTTTCATTATGGATCAAAAATAGGGATTCACTTACTGAAATATATGTCTACTGACAAACAAGCATTTGTTTTCAAAGCAAAGCCACTACGAGTTAAAATGTTAGGATAACAATTTTATCTCTACAAAAACTAATTATCTTCCAAACCTGATTATCCATCGCAGACTGGGTATGTAAACAAACTTAACAGAATTCTATCATCACGCATAGATGGACAATAAATAATTTGTTTGCAATTCAAACGAATTAATACATTTAAAGAGATTAAAAAATGTTTTTTTTTTTTGGTTTCCTATAAGACCTACTTTAAAAAACAAATTTTATAATGCTTTTTTTATACAACCAGTCATGCCATTTGCCACCAAAGTAACAAAAATGTCACATTACATAAGTCAGGCGAAGGTTTAACAGATTTAAATTACAAACACTGTAATTAATGCTAAATACATTCAAACAATACAACCTGCCCTTAAAAGATCTTTTACGAAAATTTAAATAAAATCCAATAAAGTCACTTTTTAAATGAGTTATTCTGTGATAAAATAGAACCAAAATATTCTTAATTATTATCGCAAAATTAGCATTTCAAATTTAATTCATATGTGTATCGAATGGCTCCTCTAATTAGGCATTTAACCGCTCATTTCCCCCATACAATTTAATATGACAGCTTATTGTCAGAGGAATGTGTTTTTGTTTAGTATAATGGAGAATCCACAGAACATTAGAGAAGTTAATGGATTCCGCTAATATCAACACGGAATAAGAATGCTTATGAATAAATAACCAGAATATAAATTTAAAAACAGGTTCTCGGGTAACTCTCGGGGCAATCAGTTAAGTGATTAAAAGCAGTACTCTCCGCCAATGTAATCCTGTTAATTAGCCATTCAGATAATATGTGGAGCCAGCATTTTCAACAATATGTTCTTTCTACATATCTAAAAAAGTATTTACCCATTTCTGCTAGTCCAGCACACAAGCCACGCATCTGCTCGGTCCAGCAAACACACACACCAGTATCACGATCGACTAATTAACAGGGAAAAATCCAAGCAAACAAATCTCATCCGTGCGACAAGAACAGAGGCACCGGAATTCCGAGTACTGGAGGGCTCCCAGTCGGGGTGGGAGATGCGACGAAGCCACGTGATTTCAGAAGAGGAGCCGGAGAGGAGGCACGCGAAGATTGATGCAACAGCTGAAGATGCTCCCACAGCCGTTTGCGTAATACCTGTTAGCAGTTGAGCGACAGTTAAAAGCGTTTATTTATCTCAACTGCTCCTCATCCAGAGGCTCATATGGGGGATAGATTGGGTCATCCATTCGCGTTCGGTCACCAGGGAGAGGGCGAACACAATTTTTCTTAATACCTTCCGGCAGCGTGGCCTACTTTTCGACATTTTTTTTTCTTTCCCTCGTGACTCCCTCAGGACACACGCATTCACTATACTTCCGAAAGCACGCTGGATTCGCAGCTGCTAACTGTCAGTTCCATTTCTTACGGAACGAATTGAAACAGGTTCTCATTTTATGGAGTTCGAAGTCGGAACGCTGTTTAAAGGCGAATCTGAAATGCTATCAGACTGACTTAAAAGGTCCAAACACTAAATTGACCAAATATACAATTACAGGAACAGCCTCATTTTTTTTTTTTTTTTTTTTTTTTTGTGACTTGCTGTCCAATATTATGCTGAGTGGGACAAAAAAAAATCAATTTATCCACTTATGAAAAAAAAAATCAATGTTTGGAGAATGAGTTTTTCGTCCTAGATAAATTGGCACAATAAATACAACAATATGAGTTAATTATAAATGATTGGCATTAATGCCAATACTAATGAAAATTCAACAATGATTGTGCTGTTTGAGTAATATATGTTCAACAAATACTTGAATATTGCCCTACAAAGACTTTAATACGTATTTTATGAGAAAGCTTTTCATTAACTTAATTTTAGAAATCAAGATTTTAAAAGTATCTAAGAAATCCAGATTTCATTCGTCAGATTCAGTCCCGGTCAGAAGTCGCATTCAATTCATTAGGGGTCAACTTAAATTTATTACCATCCCATTTTGAAGACTATTTTGGAGTGAATTTGATCACTAAATTATTGTCAGACGACGACCGCTGACGCGTAAACTGACACTTCTCTACACCAAATTTCCCGATTTAATTACGGTGAAACATTTTATCTATGATGTGGCACTTAAGGTATCCGAACACTTTGAAAAGGTCGATTTTCGCCAAAAATTACATTTTTTAAACAGAATTTTTTTTTTATTTCATTTATTTATTTTGGATAGACCAGTCTCTGAGCTATCCAAAACAGGTTTACTTTAATCTCTACATTAATTAGAAGATATTAATATTTTCGTAATGATCGGTAAACCAGAAATGGACATTTAAATAACTGGAAGTACCGCTCTAAAGGGTCAAAAACATGTGAAAAATTTGTATAAACATATATTTAGTTTTAAATACGGAACATTTTTTGCCTTGCAAAATGAAAAATGGGTGTTTTGTGGAAATTTACACCTAAAGATGTTTTTGTTGACCTCCGAACCCTCAGATTAGGGGTATTTAGGTCTGTAATACATTTTTACATTACCGAATACATTACTGAAAGTTCTTAAGGTTATTGGAGTGTATAATAGTACAAATGCAGTTAGAGCATTTGCCGAGCTCGACAAAAACAGAATATACGAATCTTGGTGGCATTCACTGTGAAACACAAAAATTGCCAGAAAAAAATGATTAAAAAAGGGAAATTATTAAATGTTGAGGAGGAAGAAGGTATAACCTATAAATGTGGTGAATTTTAAGTATGTACACACAAAATTTATTATTAAAACATGTTAGTGTATACTGTAAATGCATTTTTCTCAAACTTGATTTTTTTTTCTTATTTTTTGCTAACTTTAAATCAAATAACTCAAAATATAATTATCATATTACTATGAAATTTGGTGGACTTTGTCTTTATACTATTTTCTAGGAAAAGAACTAAAAGAATTTAGATCGAGGAAATACTTTTTAATTTACAGCCTATTGTTTGAACAATGTCAAATTTACTAAAAATTTCATGATAAATTCTTCGACTGGTTCTAAAATTTTTATTATTATAACCATACGATTGTAGTTCATTTCCTAGAAAAAACAATGTAGTTTATTTTGGTATAAGTTTTGTTTGGATGAGAGTAATAGTTTTTGGTGTAGCCAATTTGAAGTTTTTAAAGAATTTGCTTAAATTTATGCTATTAAATGCCAATTATCATAAAGTTTCAATGTTTATTTCAAATATTGACATCCTATTACTCATTTGAATAGTTTTAAACTCAGAAATGTGGTTAAAGTATGTCTACACCATGTTTTTCTAAAAATGTGCTCCGAACGTGAACCTTAAAAGCACAAAGCGTATATAGATGGTAAATCTTTAGTGGAATCGGATTTTGAAACGAACACTCCAGCCCGAAGTCAAAATCACCAGGCATCAAAAAACCACTAAACTGCATAAGAGCAGAATTTATCAAAGATTTGACATCAAGCGGTTTGAGGTAACAAATATTTAGATGATCATGTAGTCTAATACTTGAACGAGAGCCTTTATACTCCGATTAAGGTGTCTTTCCGTAATGAGAGTATAAAGGAGTCGAGTATCAGTATCTCGACACGCAGTCGAGAATACAATTCAATACATCTATATGCACTTAGTTCCGAATCGAGCTCAAATGACGAGTATAACAGCCCAGGAGCAACTCGCATTCTTAACTACCCTGGCGGACATACAAAAATGCACAAGGAAATTTGACTACGATATGATTAAACCCCTTTGTAAACAATGGCGATTGAACAGAGCCCCATTAATGCATCGCAATGACTGGGCATCTGACTCATCGTCGTAGCATTGTTGCACGTCCTACTATTTCGCTTATAGTAATACTTCCTATATTTGTCGTCTTAATATTTCTACAGAGATGAAAGTTAGTATCATGGCAAGGCTACCTGATTCGGGCGTAAAAGTCGAAAGTGGAATGTTGAATACACGACAATGTATGCTTCCGTGCTGAAGTGCCACTCCGTCGCCAAAGGTTTAATATGAACTCATAATCACGAAGGATCTTCAACAAAAATTCGAAGCCAGATCCAGTGATCAAGAAACAAGAACATATCTTAAAGTTATAAAGATCATGTGTGGTCTCCGCTCCAAGACCTTCAAAGTTATTATAAATTTTAAAAAAAAACACAGAGACTGATAGTTATACGAGTTCGCTTCATTACTCACTAGTATAATAATTAAACAGAAACCATGGAGAGATGAAAATTGATTCGAACATAAAATATTTGCGATTAGTGAAAAAAGTAATCGCAAATCTATAACTTTATACACAAAATACATCTTTCATGTCATTATTCCCTAAAATGAATCAACAATATTGAAATTTCAAAATTTCTACATTATATAGGAAACTTTCAGTTCTTTCGGTGAATTCATCCCTGTTCAGAGGAAAGTCAGACCAACTAAAGCTAATTCCAGGCAGAAAATGCTTTCCAGGTCTATAGCCCATGACCTTCGATAAAACGTCGTCTTATCGTAGCCTTGCCATCTTAATGGAGGCATCGACCCAAGACCTCTAAACAGGACGTGTGTATTTATCTGGTTTTCTCAGAAAATGGGTGGGCGGAGTACCAAATCTCAACTAGAGCGAAAAAGGTACTGTTGGTAGTTACCGAAGCAATGTCCTGATCCCCCAGCCAACTCTTCGGGTCTGTATCTGCTTCACATTCTGCAAACATGTTCATACTAGTCGCTTTTCGCGACCAGTTAGTTTGGCCAGATTATTTGATTATTTAGTTGTTAAATGTTTAATATGGAAATCATTTTAAAACACAATATTTCGTCTTGTTTTATACGACGGAAACGTTATTTCAATCGAATCAGATTACTAAAATATACATATATAATGAAATAAAAGAAAGAATGAAAAATACTACAACAGAGTTAATGATTGGGAAAAAGCACATGATTGAATGTTTAGATGGAGAAGTGAATTCCACCACAGAATTTTGAAACCTTAGTACAGATAGAATATTGAAAACAATTAAAATGAAAGGGAAAAATTGTATGGAAATTAAACATATCACTAAAAAGATGATTTTTTAAATCTTAAAGATCATACAGACTACTTTTGCAAGATAATTGTAATATGAACATCCATTTCTGTTGGCAAGTCGCATAATTACCTATCTGGCGATGGTTAAATCTATTTGTGAGCCCGATTAAACTTTTCCAACTTTCCTTTCATATCTCCTTCAGACAATGTACTTTTTAGTAACACGGCGAAACGTATTCGAAAAATTTCCAATAACATTTTGTAGCTATGCGAAACGTTGGATTCAACACAACTGTAAACAATGAAGCAGTCTGAAATTCATATGATGGTTTGTTTACATTTCCCTGCTGCTACTTGAAAATAAGTAATAAGCACGATTCCGGTGCCACGTACATTACCGTTTTATATATAAAGATATATTCATTAATTTTGCCTATTTGCTTTCAAGTCTCATGGCATGATTCATCCAACAGTTTCTAATCAAGATATAAATTCGATTTTGTTTATTAACGTACATAACGAATTTTCCGTTTAGCTTGAAAAAAAAAAAATCCAGAAATCTTTTTGGAATGAATATTCGATACGAATTTTAGATTCTGTTGGCTTTTAAATGACAATGGCTTTTTTTAAAAAATGTGCATATAATTCATTTAAGATTGTTTGTGATCATAAAAAAATAAAATACAAATTAAATATTTCATTCAATATTGTGCAACAGAATTATTGGATAATAATTTAAAATACAAAAATTTGATTACAAAGTGCTGCGATGCTGCTGCTGGATTTTGCCGCACGAATTCTTACACTTCTTTTAGAATTAAACGTACAGGTACAAAACAGCTATGAAAAAGCAGCGATCAGCAGCGATTTCCGATCATTGTAAATTCTGCGTTTGTTGCGATTCATTACAACTCCTTTCAAATATTAATAGAATTTTCTTTCTCCATGATTTATTCTGTAGCATCCTTCAAATATTCTTAAGTTGTAAAAGTGTGTGGTTAAGAAGATTAATTTCAATTAAGTTTGCATAATTTGTTAACTGTTTTAGCTTGAATAATTTGACTTTTAGAGGAAAAAAATAATAGAAACACATGATTGTGCTATTTTGTATTGATTAATTAAACTATTTTATATGAAAATTAAGAATTCCTTCAATCCTTGAGATTACGCGAAAATATCTTACATTGTGCTTTCTTAAAAGATTTAGACTATTTTTTTATATAAAATGGATGGGAGAAATACTAAATCTTAAATATTTTTAAAAGTTATATATAAGTTCTAATTGTCTTACACTTACACAAAATTTTACCGAAGTTTACAAATTATGTGAAGATGCCGATTCGAGATAAACGCTTGCTGTTGCCCACTATTTCTGAGCATGCGTTATCTTACTATAATCGCTTAACTAACTGAATGTTAAACCACCTTTAAAAATGTCTCTTATGAAAAAGTTGCTTTGTTTGGTAAAACAAATATTCACAAGTACTAAATTCTGACTAGCAAAAATGGAATTTACTAAAAAAAAATAAAAATAGTGCAACTATTTAACTAAATTTTGTAATATTATAAATAATCCTAATGTTATTTTCAAAAAAATTGAACCCCCCCCCCCTCCTCTTTATTTTTACAATGAAATACTTCAATGTGCGATAAACAAATGGCTGCGTCACTGGGGCTTTTCCCCCCCTTTTTCCCCTATCTTGCACAGATATACTAGTATTTAGGAAGTATTAATAAAGATACTTCTACTGTAGAATAATGTTAAATATTGTTTGCTAACAGAAGACCTGGATTTTTTCATATTATTATTTCATATTATTTATCTCAAGAACTGGTTACCATCTTAGAAGAAAATAAAATTCCAATGCCAAGGAGTTGGGCTACAAAAAATTTAGGAAGCTTATTTACACATCGAGTTAGTAGTACCACTATGAACATGCAAATCATGTTTGCTTTAAATATGCGATGTGAACTTTATGAGCATTATTTATCTTCCGGTTGAACTTTGAATCCATCGTGAATTATTTTTGACAACAGTGGGGCCACTACCAAAAAAGAAAACCAACGTATTGCCGTGGCACATCTTATTGTATCTACAGCAGAAATTCGAACCTCTTAATACAAGAATAGCACATAAAACGAAAATAAATCGATTACTTGAGAAACAGCTTCGAGTCAGATTTATTCTGTTCATTTCAGAATCACGAAAATGATTTTGAGTGATTTTATACCACAAAGAAGTATACGCAGTAATATAATCGCATTTTTGAAATCCTTAGCTAAGTCTCAATCTTTATTTTTGTTGCGTTCGTCCCTTTTCCTTTTACAATGCTCTTATTTAGACAAAATAAACGCTTCCTAGAGTATGCGCAAAAAACAAAAAGGGTCTCCGTATAAGAGAACTGGAAGTAGCTATAATGGTTCCAAAATAATTTAAGTAAATCAGTCGCTTATTCTCAAACAAAACAGGGATTTCTATAAGATAAAAGGGGTAAACTTTACAGAGTCATTGAATATGTCTTTTATAGTAGCGTGAAACGTAAAAACTCCCTCTAACTACAGTGATAAAAGACATGGCATTTATGACAATGTATCTTTTCGTGGCTTGACAAATAGCAGCTTTCACGGACGTCATACCAGGCAACGCTGACGACATTATTTCAAGGGGGCTCCAGATATCTGTCTCACATTTCTCTACAGAGGAGATTATCAAATTTAAGTCCGTGCATCTTAAAAGCAACTTTATACTCAAAGAATTAAAGGTTTTAAATTCGTAATATTCATTTGTGTTTGTAAAAAAAAAATTCTCACTAAATATACTATAAATCATAATGGGTAATAAATGTTGATATTATTCATGAGGAGTTCATTGCGAGGTAAAGGGAAAAGGCAAATGGAATGACGCTCGATTTGCCAAACTAAAATCTGGAAAAATCCAAATTCAGTATCTACATTCACAGCCTAACAAACAAATGACTAGTGTGGACGCTCCCTTAGGTACAAAATACAAATTTGTTAAATATATAATTTATATCAATAAGATTAAAACAAAATGTTAAAAGGTTAACAAATGTTACATTTAACATTCATTTTGAATAACGCATTATTTCTGGTAATACAAGATTTAAATTAATATAATTTATATATAACCTATGAGAACAGACATTCTCAATAGTGAAAATTGCCAAAAATTTCGTTAAAAATAGGAACGATTTTTCGCTAGTAAAATATAATACCTAATAAAAAAGTTAAGACACATAGAAGGGATGATTTAATTATAAAGTAGTAGAAAAATATTTGTTTCTTAAATGGCAAATCGAATATGTGTTATGAACTTGAAAGCTACCGCATCACAACTACAAATCGGCACGTTAAAAAAATAACCCTGAGTTAAAACCATTCCAAAATTAGCACAATATATGAGCATAGGTTTAATAATTACAATGAACTCATTGTCATTTAAATATGCTAAAAAATTTCAAGAAATGAATGTCGTTTAACTTGAAAATCTAAAAGAATATTTTTTGCATGATAAATAGCGTCTACTAGTATTCAGAAGAAAAAAATATATATACTTTACATATGCATAATGTTTGCAAATATTGTTACATAAAACTTCATACGATTGTAATGTACAGAATACGTTCTATGTGTAGAATCAAATACCAGTTCTCGCCATAGCAGAAAAAAGTCCGCCCAAAACTATCAAAACTCGCCACACTAACCAATATGATGAGAAATTTAAAAAATAGCATATTTAGCGACTTATTATCTTAAAAAGTTACAACCTCACGACATTCGCTACCCTGTACAAGATTCTCCTGTATGGCCAGTTGTGATGTACTATTTTATATAACCGGCATAAACAAATGGAAATTTAAGTTCGAATATCAAGCCATTAAAAGAGCATTAAATCAAATCTGAAGTTGGAGTAATAAAAAAAAACGAGACACCCGATTCTCTAACAAGCTACTGTTTTCAATCTAAATCTCATCATAAGTTGTTTTTGACATTTAAATTACGAATCAACTAACCAAGGCGCCGGAAATTGAGAAATCCGAGTATTACCTCGCGATTAGGTCATACTTATAAAAGAGAAAAGAATGCACCGGGGGCAGCTGAGAGATAGACAGAATAGCGGATATCTTATCTGCTGAGCTGTAAACCTCCACATGCTGCTGCTGAGCAGATAAAAAGAGAGAGGGAGAGGGTAAACATGTTTTCTGGGAAACAATTATCAGGAAAAAGAACGCACGATTTCGGGCCCCAAGAGTGACGGATATATGACATTCATATTTCAGAACATTTCTCACACAAATGCAAGCTCAGTTTGACACAGTGATTGCACGATGAGAGCTGGACAAGACTACTGAGATTTTTTTTTTTTTTTTTTTGTCGCCAATGTATTACTGAGAAACATAAAAAGAATGCATAAATTACAAGAAAGCAAATCATGTTCAGTAGGTAGATATATATACATATATAGCTTTGAAATAAACAAAACACTAAATATATACTTCTTAAACATTTTAATTGATGTATATATTAATATTAAAAGACAGACCCGTGAGGAAGAAGGAAAAAATGACAATTATTCAATTTTGTAGATTTCTAAATTTCTTTACATAAATTTTATGCAACTATATAACTGCAATTGCTATATTTTTCTCAGCGTTGTTAGGTGTGAAGGTGAAAAATCTTGGAGTCCAAATATTCCTTTAACCGCCATCTGAAATCGCAAATCCTGTTAAGTAACTTTTATTATGCTACTTTAATACTTTTAAAATTTCTTTCGGCAATAGGAAGTTCTCGAATTTCTGAAACTATGACTTCGCTTTATGTCTAAATGTCAAATCTACTTTTAACTATTACTAATTACAATAATAATTTAAGGTCTTTGATATAATTTTATTCGTGATTTTGAAAAATTTTATCAAAATGCATTGAAGAATGTCATTATCTATTAGAATCTGACAGATTCCAATTCATCCAATTGCAGTATCTCAAATATTGATTAAGAGTCAATAAAAGTTACACTCGAACGCAATTGATTATTACTCACCATTTGTCATGATTTAAGAACTGTGTCTTAGTAATCCAATTCTTTTCCCAGACGAAACGACAGAAGTCCGAAGAGCGATAAATTTTTGCCGAGCAATAAATCAGTTAATCCAAGGCTCATTTGGAAAACCATCCAACCATGTGGTAAGATTGCTTAAATTGTTACTAGCACTTGTTTGTTAACTAGATGTTAAAACATATGATTTTAAGTAGTTCTTAGAAGTCTGCATATTATCTATATTCGATCCATGTTTTCTTATTTAAATAAAACTGAACAAAAATTAACTACACAAAGCTCTAAAAGCAAGGTTTAAAGAAATTTCCTTTTTGAATTTCAAATTTACAGCTACTTTTTTTTTTTCTAGAAATTTGATTTTCTTATGACAAAATATAATCGACTAATTATTTCATACTTCGTGTCAAAATAAGGTTAACTTAGGTTTTTTTTAAACAAACATTTTGTACCCAACAAACGCAAACCTATTTTCAAATTAGGGGCAGACTTGGCAAACGAAAGAAAATGTTATCGCCCTTTAGGCGATTAGATTGTTTTTTTTAAATAAAATAATTCTATTTTAAATAATTTAAAACTTCCTCTTTTCCTCAATTGTGTTTCTAATGATTAATCTTTAATTTTAATGCACTATCATAATCTGTCGGAAATAAAATATGTAAAGACTTCACTTCAAAAAATTCCATTTCATAGAATATTTTTTTCATTTATCGCACCCAAAATAGATCATGTATTTAAGAAGTATAACTTGTACTGCGAGCGCAATGCAGATTTACAGGCAACAGTATATGGTAATCCATTTCACAATGAACATTCATGTTGCCACCTGACAATCTGGAATTGACGACAACTTGCACGTCTTGTCTAAAGCTTTTATAGTTTTTATTAAGGAACTATTCGAAATATAATTGATTCCAATTCTTGGCGGCATAATGAAGATGTAGATATTTAAGATTCTGAGCGGGCCTTCATGTTCAAGTCCGTACAGGACTCGGATTATCTGGCTTAAGAATTCCCCTTGACATTCTGGGTTTGCATTTCTTTCGAGTTGGACAAGTTAACGGACAGACACTTGTTATGCAAAAGATGGCTCTTTAATTGCTCACTGGTTATCAGAAGGGAGAGGGTGATACTTCAACACAACTATAAAATGTGGATAAAAAAAAAATGTTTTTTTTTGGGGGGGGGAATGGAAGAGACAGAAATCTCAACTTATAAAACGATGAAATCATTAAGTGCTTAAATGTCATACCAGAAAAGAAATATATATATATATATATATATATATATATATATATATGATTCAGTTACCAACACAGCGAGCAAGAAATGATATTTCTCAGGTTAAATTTATAAACATGACATTTAAAACTGGAATATTCAATTAAACGCAGTCGTTATCGCTAAAAATCGCGGCTTACTTTCACATTTAAGAAATTGAATTGATATATTTCTATCACTTTTTTTAAAAGTACATACTGCTGCAAGGCTTCGCTGTTCACTTAGAAAATGCAATCTAAATATGAGAAAAGATGATTTAAAAAGAATTTAAAACAAAAATACATCCCCTTCAAAAATTACATCACTAACATACATCTAGAAAACAATCTGGAGAGCTAGAACCGAATCGGACCGATCCAAATTAACTCCAGTTGGCAGAATACTCGATCATACGAATAAAGAAATGAAAAATTTGCTTTAAAATTTTTGAAACTACAGTTATTCAATAAAACAATGTTTTCTCTTTTTTACCCAAAATTAAAAAAAAAAAAAAAATGTTTTGGTATAGTTTACATCTTTCTATAAGGATAACTGCATTTTTCATAAAAAGTAGATATAAATCTTGATCGCAAGTGTTCTAAAATTTAAAAGTATCAATCGATGGAAGACGGAAGGCATAATTGATAACTAATGACAATTCAAATTGATAGTATATATGTTAGGCATAATCGCATCGCTGGAAAATATATGACGTCATACCATATTTTTCTGGTTCGTTAGATTTACATCTATATAAAGAGCTGCATGAAATTAAGCATATTTCCTTTTATACGTCACGAAATATGCTTCACTTCCAATGCACGGAATTAAGCATATTTCATTTAATTCGTTCCATTATGATAACGTAAAATATGCATTTTCCACAGTTCTCGGACCGTCGATATCAGCTGCCTTTGAAACTTTCCTCTGAAATGTTTACGAATAGCAAGCAATCAAATTAATTTGAATAATTCCAACAGTAAATACAAAAAACCGCATATTGTCAATGCCACCTATTTCAATTTTACAAGAGGAAGAAAAAGCTACTTTTCGCATCCAATTAAAAATATCTTGTACTCACATTCGCATTTGGTATGAACATGTGATTTCAAGTTCCCACTGGACGAGAGGAAAGGGAGGTGTGGGGGGGGGGTAATCAAAAATACTAGTTATTGGTAGAGGGGGAATCAGTTTTCACTTCTCCTATACGAAGTATTGGATTCAAAGAACTCTACGAAGTCTAATCTAATCAAATTTGGAAAATGCCTGTCAAAAAAAAAAAAAAAAAAAAAACTCAATTCTTATTATATTTTGAACAAAATCTATTATTTAAAGGGAGTCTATCTGCCTAGCTGTTCGAATATAAGTTAACGCGCTAACTACAAAACGAAGTGAGCTAGCTACATAAAATTCCGTATACACAGATTTAACATTTATATTGCAGACACCTAACACATTTTGCGCCAAATTTAAATTCAATAAGGAGTTTCCCGTCTGTCAGCCTGCATTTCCAGAAGCATGTAAACACGATAACTCAAAAACGCAATGACTTAAATAAATTTGTTAAGTGATTATGTTACTATAACTGTCATTCCGAGTTAAATTTTGACTCCAATCTGTGGTGAAAAACGCGTCTAAAACGCAAATTTAATTTTTGGCTACTATTAACCGCAAATGCAAGGTATTAATCGCCAGAGATGATATGATAGATTCAATAAAAATGTTTAATTCTTGTCAAAGATTAATATTTCGTGGCTTCTGCACGCCAATGTGATGCAAGCCGCTCTGGAATAACATCTTCATAAGAGAGCATGCGTGAAAGTTTTAGGGGCACCACACCTGCTGGTTTCTTCTTGTAAAATTTAAATAGGAGATGTTGCTCACTAAGCGACGGAATAATAGTTAAAAATAAATAAGCAAAAAAAAAAAAAGCATCTGGGATTTTTATTCATTAGGTGTTTTACTCATTACGTCAAACTGGATAAAAACGTAGTTAAATTAGAAATCAGATCTGAATCTAAAAATACCGCACCAAAGACAAAGAGGAAACAAAATTTGCTGAGGTTGTAGAAGTTTCTGGCGCGACTGCGGAATGGGCAGAAAATTTATAGAACATAAAAATGACGAGTCCCTTTCTGTCTTCAAAACTGATAGTGTAATATATTTTACAAACACATAAAGCAGCTTTTTCCTTTCAGAACACGTTTTCACGAATGCTTCCTCCAGATAATGAATTTAAGATTATACGTACATTTATATATGTTTAAAATATTATATACGTGTTACATACATTTATATACGTTTTTTTCCCACCTGTAATATAGGGAGAAAAAGCAAAAAAGGTCATGGAACAATAATTGCATCGGTGTTCGATTCGTAAGATATCTATAAAGCATTCAGCTCAGAACATACAAAATTGAGCTGTAGTTTTTTTTTTTTTTAATTCGTTTCGAAAAAATGTTATACTACCTTCATTTCTCTATATACGTAGTTAAATTTTATTAGTAGTAGTAGGGTCTCCTTCCTGAGCTTAAGAATCAGATGAGGCATCTATTGGTTCAGAAAAGTATTCATCAGTTCGAAATAGTATTCGAGTCTAAGCAGATGTTTAATTCTGGCATGTGATTACGATACAGTGTTTTAACTTATTTTTATCTGAAGTAATAAAATAAGATGAATCTTCCCACCTTCAATCACAAATGATTGCAACACCATTCCCAGTGGTCTGGTGGAGTAACAGCAATTCCACATTTCATTTTTTTTAGCAAATAAAAAATTTTTAATTGAAAATCCGCCATTTTGACACATTTTCTGAGTATTCATCCGGGACAAGGACCTTATTCTCATTACTGTTATAATAAGAAATGGTGATTATTATAAAATTATAACAGTAAACTTACTATTTAGTGAATAGCATCCATTTTGCTATAGAAAGAAAAGAAATCGAAATTCAAATTTATCGTAGAATTAAAAAGTTCCTTCCCCAACCCATCCTTCACACATTTCCAATAAATTTAAAAATAGCTCACCATCACAATTATTATCCACTTAACGATTAATAGTATATTCGTGTTCCCCCCCCCAACACTTATTCTATCCAAAATAAAAATTGTTAAATTAAAAACATTTGAATTCGATTTTAATGAATAATTTTAATTTTATTCAGATGCCTTGTAAAAATCTCAACTGAAATGAGCATAAAATAACTGTTCTCATTCAAATATTATAAAAATTGAAGTTTATCTCTTTATTTTAAACAGAAAATTTCTCAACAGCTTTAAAAGGGAAGAATCGTCCATGTGTACTCATAATCACCAATTTTTGCATTTGAAATAGCCAGAGGATTTTTTTTTTTTTAAATCAACATTTCATTTTCTCAGAACAAAAATGTATATATCATACAAAAAAATGTGTACTGACAAGATTCAGCAATATTCCATCACTTCTGCTATGTTCTTAGTTCCGTCAAAAATTTCTCAAATTATTGCACTATTCAACACCAAGAGCAACACCACTATTTATATGCTCTTTTAAGCAAAAGATTATCATCTATAACTTTTATTGTATTTATTAAGGATTGTAATATATAGTAAAAATGAGACGCTTATCTTTTATGCTAGTTACAACAGAATCATTAAATAAGAAAATTTCCATGAGAAAAAGAAATTAAGTCATAATGCTATGCAATTTTTGAAGCTTTATATTATATAATTTCATCTTGAATTTACACTTATAGCAGGTTTATAAGTAAAATATTTCCTTGAAAAAATTAAATTTATTCAGATTTTAATTAAGTTTGAAGATGACTCAACTATTAGAAAATAGGATAATTTCCTAATAACAGATTCACAAGAATTAAATTTTAAAGGCACCTCAACTTAGCTTCAAAGTAATGAGAATTTTGATAATTATGTACACTACTAGTAGGTACATAATATATGCTCTACTTTTTAAATTTAATTATCTTTCATTGTCCTAAATTTATTAGAAATTACATGAATAAAAATTTAATTTTTTTCCAAAATATTATAATATGTTTAGACAGTATATTATAATAAGTACACAGATTCATACCTTTTCAATTTCAATTTTTTCCTAGATATGAATATGAAATACATAATATCAAGAATTGAGATTACTATTAACATTATTAAAATAAGTGGTACTTTTCCTATTATATCGGCGCGCAGGCGATAAAGTCGCCAATAATGATGCAACCAACGCCAAACGGAATATCGCCGCTGGTAACCTTTTGCTTGGTGTTATTTGTTCCGGCGACTGTGTGCTGTCGCCAAAAAGTCTACATGGCGAGATTTGCGCCTGTATTATGGAAAAGTACCAAATAAGTTTATGCTCTAATGCGCATTGAATACTTCAGAAACAGACTAATTTTCACAATTAACAGAAATACAATTAAAATCATTATATTATGAGTAACTTCCCCCACCAGTTTTTTTCTTGATAAAAATTTACACTATCTTAAATGGAAAAGAATCCTCTCCTAATTATTTAAAGCTAATTATTTCATAATGATTGAATAAATGGTAATAAGATAGCTAACAAGCATAAGACAGTATTAAAAGCTATTAATAATTAAAGACCTCTGAAAATAACAATCAACTCTGGTTCTATATTTCCAGGAATTTAAATATTTTATATATAATTACATTTATTTATTCAAACAGAAAACAATTACGTTTCTTCTCTTTAATATCCAACAGATTAAGTGCTCCAATATTAAAAGAAAGAATTTTTTGCATGTTTATCAAGGGGAAAAAAACACGACATTACTCTTTTAATAAACAGGTGATTTAGAATTATTCGTTATATGAAATATATTACAGAACATAATGTAAATTTATTTGATACAACAAAGTAATCTTTAATATAATTTTTTCATATAACATAATAATATAAGAATATACTTGGGAGAAAAAATTCAATTTTTAACACTACCAATCAATATTCCGAGTCATAAAAACGTAGTTAAAACAATGGATGTTTAATTTCTTTCATCTAGGTAAATAAAATTTACAACATGGCCAGTTTTCTAAGGTTAATTTCAGTTCAGTTTCATTTTAATTAAAAATAGTTTTGACTTCAAAATGGAAATGAAAGATACTTATAAAGTTTTTCAACTAAAGGTTATGAATTCTCAGCTTATGGAACATGCTACAATTTAAAAAAACATATTAAAGAAGAATTTGTAATTCTAACAGTATACTGAATTATTACTAAGTATAAAGTTTAAAAAGAGCTATTTTTATTTTTTCAAATATCATTCATTTCATGGGTACATGGTAAGTTTATTCTATTATTTGGAAAATAAATTTTTTTTTAAAGGAACAACAATTATTTTTATCTTTCCCAATCAATCAAGAAGAACTAAAAGTTTACGAAATCTCGTATTATATAGAACACATTGATTTAAAAAGCAAAGCTTATTATTCAATTATTAATTTCAGTCAATCATAGTCAATCAAATACTTAAGCTTATTACAACTAAATCAATCTTGATGTAAACTTACTTTTTAAAAAATATCAAAAGAATATAAACGAGTTCATCTAAGAAAATAATTCAATTTCTTTTATTCTAGATCTGGTTATAAATCTAACAATTTACTCATTTATTTGAAACTGTCAAATTTCAATTGAATTCAAAAATGACTTTGAAATGAAAATTCGAAAATGTAAACAATTATAACTTGATAAGTCCATAATATATTTAATTCAATGCGACTATTAAAGCAAACATAGCTTAAATCTCAATTATGAATAAAAACACTTATACCAAAAAGCGCATATAGAAAACATCTTATAAATATAGTAATCGAACACAAGATTTATTCATTCTATTTAGAAAAGTTTGAGCCTGCATTTACTGATCTGCAGTATATAAAGCTTTCATTTAATTCCATTATAATTAGTTAATGTCTTCATCAAATTATTTGAGATATATTTTTTATTTTCATTTCCAAAAAGCCAATCGATTTTAATGATTTAAACCAGCTTTACAAATTTTTGAACAAATCTTGAAATACACTACAACAACATATGAATAATCTATTGGAATAAAAATTTTGTGTTCGATAATGATACAGATGTTTTCTGAATAATATACATTGCCATATCCATCCAATCATTTATTATAAAAATATGTTTTTCTTTCATTTCGACACATTTCTAGACCCTGATAAAAACAATGGATATGGCCTACATACATTCAGGACAAAATATTGCCATTACGCTTCCGTAATTACGCATTTCTTTCAAAATGGCTTCTTTATTAACTATATATATAGTATCAAGATTAACAAAAACTGAGAACGAAATGATATTTTTGGTACATGAAAAACCATAATCAAATACAGGTTCCAACAAATCCAGACATGTTCTATAAGATTACGTAACAGGCGTCACAAATGAATGCATCAAAAATATCTTACGAATCAATTCTGGTTTCATTTTTGAAACAAAATAAAAAACTTGAATTAAAATAACATACCTCGAATGCGAAGCACATCGAAAAAAAAGCTGGAAAACAAACACCTTTCGCTACGAACGACTCACGATTGAAAGAATGTGCGACTAATGTGTCACTGGAATTAGAAATTGGAAATGCCCAAAAAGCGTCTACGAGCAGAAGTAACTATTGACGTCAAAAGCGCCATAGAAAGGTGCGGCTTTAAAGTGACTCTGATGATTGGCTAAAGATTGTTGGTTGAATTGCATCTGGCCACAATTTCGAAGCGAAAAAGTCCTTTCTTTACGTGTATTAAAAATACACCGACCAATCAACAGTCATATTTCGATAACATAATTTCTATAGCGTCCTCTAATTCTTCCAAGCCATTCTGCACAAGATATGTGAAATTTCAATAGGATTGCTTTATAGATGTTTCTTTTTTAAGCTTGTTTTACATGATTTTTTTATGTGTGAAGAGGCTGGGATTTCAACTTATATAGAACTTTAAAATAACAGTTAATATCGTTTAATTTTTTTCTTTAATTTTCCTTTTGCTTTCTTTTCCCAAACCCCAGAGAAACGGCAATGCGCAGTAACGAATGCGACAAGCTCTATAGTCAATAACGTTCCAGAGTGTAACCAATTTCGCTAATTTATAAGAGATAAAAAAATCGAAAGTGCATTTTTTAGTGGATAATAGTGCAGTGCAGACGTTAGCATTTTATCCGCATCGACTCAAGATAAATAACCCATGGATTTCAAGTTGTATACAGCGAATGGTACCGAAGCTGAAACATATGGTATAAAAATGTTATCACTTGATTTGGGACTGAATCATTAATTTCGATTTTCCCATATAGTGACCAAAATAATAAAAAAAAAGATATTTTAAAAGTTGATTTCCTTAACAAATTTAAATTAATTCCATAAAAAGAAACTAATTGATGAACTAACTCAACTAGAGGTGATTGGCGAAGTGGCATCCATAAAAATAGCGATATCGTTACAATAAACACTTCGACATAATTTCATATTCTACTAAAACAATACTCAGGTTTATACAAACCAAATTTGTTCTTATCAGGACTAAAACATAATATTCGTATTATAATACATTGTCAACCCGTGCATTCTAAAGCAAGACCGCTGGATCATCAAAAGCTTGCAGTAGTAAAGAAAGAGTTCCAATTCATGTTGGGTAATAACGTAATAAGGCCCTTTAGTCCTTAAAGGATAAATCATCTTCATGTGGTGCTACTGTCGTGTACTTGCCTATGGTACATTGAAAACTACTCTCCTTTGAAAAAAAACTATAACATTTATTTCTACGACGGGACAAGTTATTCTATATATATATTAAATTTAAATGACTACATTTACGAAAGAAAATAGTTCAGAGTCTTTTCAGCTGCTGGTCACAAAGTTTTTCAGTTTTTTTCAAGTTTTTGAATTCCAATACCGAATTGAGTTATTACTGGCTTCGTCAAAGATCGCGGATTCGCGTGACAGCTACAAAAAGATAGACTCTTCTCTCATGTGAAAATTACAGACGGCTAAACGATAGAACAGTTCTTGATAGATATCCTATTCTTAGGATTTAGGATTTTCATCATATTTTAAAAGGTACAAAATTTATTCCAAAATAGATTTATTTAAGCCTACTACCAAGGGCCTAATGCCGAAGAAGACAGATGTAAAACTGCGCTTATTACTCCTTTTGGATTGTAGAATGTAATGAGTTTTGATTTGAGGAATGTACCAGCAACGTTTCAATAATATATAAATACAGTTTTTTTCTAGTATAAATTTTGTTTTTCCCTACATAGATGACATTCTGATTGCTTCTGCTAGAGAAGAACAACACAAATCCATTTAAAGTTATCCGTCCATTTGAAGAATTTGTTTGTCCATTTGAAATTAATGTTTCAAAGATTAAATGACTGTGGATTTCGCATTAACATTTTCAAATCCATCTTTGGCACACAAGAAATAGAGTTCTTGGATTATTTAATTATTCCTCAATTCTCCCGATGTCTACGAGACAAAGTTCAAACTATTGTAGATTATAAACTTCCAACAACTGTTCAGGAGCTCGGAATATTCTTATGCAATATTAATTTTTAATGGCGATATTTAAAGAAATCTTTTAAAAAACAATATATCATGCCTGATTATCTTAAAGGAGCATGAAAAAAAATGAAAAATTCAATAGACAAATGAAGCTAAGGAGCAATTTCAACGATTCAAAGATGATTTAATCAATATAGCACTCTTATCATTTCTGAATCATGAACTACTTTTGTTACTATATGCAGGTGCTTCAGATTCAGTGATTGGAACTGTACTTCAACATTTTGAAGATAATAGATGATACCTGCTGCATTTTATTCCAAAAAAACTAAAAGAAGCACAAAAGCATTATCGTACTTACAATAAGGAATTATAGGAATTTACTTCTCCATTAAACACTTCAAATTTTTACTGGAAGGAAAAACATTTAAAATATTCACGGACCATAACCCAGAATCTTTGCATTTAAACAAAAGCGGAAAATGCCTCACCTAAACAACTTAAACATTTGCAATACCTTTTACAATTTTCAACTGATATACCACAAATTGAAGGTCGAGACAACGTCGTTGCAGATACTTTATCTAGAATTGAAGAAATTTCCTTGCTTGACTACGGTAAAATAACAGATGAACAAAATACGGATAAAGAATTACAGAATTTGAAGACATCAGAAATTTCTCTGAACTGCAAACAGTATGCGTTACCTTTTGGGAAGTCTTTGTGGTATGAAACTTCAGCGAATAATGTCAGACCCTACTTTCCTAACAGTTACTGCATGAAAATATTTCATCAAATGCATAACGCAGCCTATCCTGGCATTAAATTATCTGTAAAGTTCTTTTCATCTAAATTTATTTGACCAAGTATCCATAAAGATGTGTAGCTTTAGAATCAATCTTACATGACTTCCCAAAAGAGTAAAATTAATTTGCACACCAAATCAAGTTTTGGTGATTTTTAACTTCCTTCAGAAGGACTTAGTACGTGCGTATTGATCTCATTGAGCCCCTACCTATAGAGGCGGAGGTATCAGGGAGGCGATTGCCCCCCGTCGGCGAAAGATTGTGAGTTTCGTTGGCAAAAGTCTTCATCACTTCAAGATGGTTGTAGACTCTACAAGGTAAAGAGCTGCGCATTATCGAAGATGATTATTTGAAAACAACCTTAAAGTTAATGTAAACTGTTGAAATATCCAAGTAACGGTTAAAGCGGTTTGGCTATATTCGGCAAAATAATCGATATGTTGCTAGGGCAATAAGATGCTGCATTTTGCAAACAATTTTCGATAGGCCGACTAAGAACTAAATGAAATGGATGTAGAAGACGTTAAGTTCATAGATTTTCAGACATCTGATGCAAATGCCTTTCAGCTTATAATTTGCTGTACTTTTGGCGGTATAACCAACAAGGTAACAAATGAATAATATATCGACAAGGTGATAGGCGCATTTTGTGAATAATTTTTGGTCGGCCGACTATGACCTGAATGCGGTGAGTGTCAAAAATATTACGTTTGCAGATTTTCAGCTATTTGATTGAAATGCCGTTCAACAAGCATATAATTTGCACTATTTTTTGGCAACATATTCGACAAGATGAATAAGATATCGCATTCTACCGACAATTTTTGCTTGGTTGATTATGAACTGAATGCGATGAACGTCGAACATTATATCCACAGATTTTCAAATGTTGTTCAACAAGTTTATAATTTGCACTATTTTTGATAATATAATCGACAAGGCGACATGTGAATAATATCTCGCATTTTGTCAAAAAATTTTGATCGGTCGACTGAGAATTCAATGTGATGGATGTCGACGACATTAAGTCCGCAAATTTTCACTCATCTGATTTAAATGTCCTTCTTTTAACTTATAATTTGTGCTATATTTAATAGAATAATCAATAAACTGGCAAGTGAATAAGATGGCGCATTTTTACCACCTAATTTTTGTCTTTTTTCAGCTAAGATGCTATCATAGGGCATGGAGAAAAAAAAATTTGTTTTCATCGAATACTTCGATTACTTGCCTGTGGAATTAGAGAAATTAAAGCTTTTATATGATACATGAATAGGACGATAAAGTTCTTTTCTCTAACTCAACATTCAAATTCAAATTCTAAAATTAATCGTCAAATTGTTACTTCTTCGATAACAAATTGGTAAATTTATTTATTTATTTCATCATGAGAATTATCTGTCTAAAATCTAATTAATGGTTAAACTAAATTTAATACAGTATTCTTTTCTTTCTATACTCTTATGCATATGCCTGCTAAGAAAAATTACTTTTCTGTAGAAAATTATTCGAATTCATTATAAATCTCTGGAGAAAGTAAATTGTATAATAGTAAATTAAGTTAATTTAATAGTAAAATATCTGTGTGTTTTTTTATCTAATTTATCAGCTTCAATTATTCACTAAAGAAATATTACCGAATGCAATTGATGGGTAAAAATATGTGCTACGGTAGCTTTTTAGTTACACTAAAAGAGTTTATTCAAGCATGCATTAAATTTGTTAAATAAATTACTGCCTAAATTCTTCAGATTCTGCATTCAGTATCATAACTATATAATCGGGGAACGTAAAATTTCTTTTCTTTTTAGTCTTTTCTTACAATTACTCTACGCAGTAAAAACTGTATAATTACAGGTGATTCTAAATCTATACTTATAATAAAGCTCAATGTGTGTGTGTTGGCGCTCTACAGGCCAGACTATTCAACTTACAGCTACCAAATTTGGCACGTGTATACCTTGGAGGCCGGGAATGTGCACCTGGGAGTTATTTTTTCGAATTTTTAATTAGAATTTTAATTATTTAAAAATTAAGCGAAATTTTGGCGTGTTTCTGCTATAACTTCCGAGAATATTACCGCACAAAAAAGATTTTTACATGAAGTTAAAGATCAAAAATTTATCTTTTAAATGATACCAATGTTTTAACCTTAAAATTAAATTTCTATTTTTAATAAATTTTTAAATAAATATTTTAACTATATTTTTCAACAATTTCTTTCGTACAAAATAAAAATAAAATTTAAGCTGCAAGAGCACGTTTCGCATTCATGGGGGAAAAATTAGCTTTTCTCAAAGTGTTGCCATCACATTGATTAAAGCTCCAACTAAAAATAAATTAAATCTTTTTGGAAATGAAATCTGCAAAAATATAATTTTCGGCATGTGTCTGTAGGAAATGAAACAAATATGAAATATTATTTTTTCTAAAAAATAAATTCAAGAAAAATTATTTTATGATCTTTTACACTCTCTATATTATTAATCCAATAAATCAGTTTTATTTTAAGGCAAGTTTTGTTTAATATGAACAGGATATCCATTCAAATCAGGGCCACAGAGCTAATTTGTAAACCTTTAGTAAGACACAGATCTGCTAAAATGGTCTAAATGGAAAATGATTATATTTTATGTAACTTGATTCAATAAATGCTCTAATAAATAACTAATTTTCGATTTTACACAAAGCTTCTGCTGTGGAAATCACGAATAACAAAATGTTCTTGAAACACTAATATTTTAAATAAAAAGAGCTAATTTCCAATCAACTAAATCAATCATTTCAACTGGCTGATTTATGAAAATGTGAATATCACTATTCAGTAAAAAAAGGATAGTTTTAGATTTTCCATCGATCGTTTCAAAGAAAATACACCAATCAACGCGCAGATTTCTCAAGATTAATTGGCCTAAGATTATGAAAATGTTGAGTTTTTCAAAATTTTTAACATTCAAAACTTCATAAATAAGTCTTAGTTGATCGTGGAAAATAGAAACATTCATTCATTTATTTAAAATTTGGTGTGTCCAAAATATTTCTCAGAATATGATACCTTATTGCATTAAATTTAGACTTCATAATTTTTGAAATATATTTATAGGCAGGAACAAAATATTATTATTGATTTCATTTCAATCCTTTTGAAAGCATAACTAAAAACTGCATTTTATGCTGAATCTGAGAAATTTTTGTTGAATTATTGTTTGAGATATTACATAAATTATGAAAAATATTTTGTAGTTCACATAAGAGTTAAATACCGAGCGATTCTATTTGCAATACTCATATTCAATAATAATAATTTATACTTATAAATAAAGCTCAATGTGTGTGTGTGTGTGTTTTGGCTCTCTACAGGTCAGATCATTTGACATACAGCTACCAAATTTGGTACATGTATACCTTAGAGGTCGTTAATGTGCACCTGGGGTCCCTTTTTTGAATTTTTAATTAGAATTTTAATTATTAATTAAAAACTAACTTTAACGCCAAAAAAAAATCTCCCATTTTCCCCACCGCCAACTTTCCCGCCAAAAAAATCTTCCATTTTCCCCGCTGCCCACTTTTCGCCGAAAAAATCCTCCATTTTCCCCACCGCCAAATGAGTAAGGCTTCAGTTTTTTTTCTTCTCCAAACAATAATGAGGCTAGGGTTAACAATTTTCGGCCGATTATTTCAAACGATTCTGTTTATATTCTTAATGTTTTATGCATTTAAAATTAAACATTGTTAATTTATCCATGTTTCAGATTCATTCTGAAGTACTTTTGAATTAAAATAACACAGAATAAAGGAAATTAAAAATGTCTAATCTGCATAGCGTTACCCCAACTGGTGTAGAAAAATTCACGCATTTGCGTTAACGTAACTGGCGTTGAAAATTCACGCATGCGCACTGTGTTCTGATTGTTGACATGACAACCATTACCAACGGATGATTTAAATTATTTTTAGGTTAGTTGCATGCTTTTGTAAGTAAATTGTATTTATGTTAGTTATATATTTTTTTGTGTATGCTTATAGTTTTAAGTACGTCGTTTTTTAAGTAGTTTTTTTAAACCTGCTTCCGACCGATTATTTTAAACGATTCATTTTATTTTCTTAGTGTTTGATGCCTTTAAAATTAAACATTGTTAATTAATCGATCTGTTCATGATGAATCTGAGAAAATTTTGTTGATAAATTCTTGAGATATTACATAAATTAAGAAAGATATTCTTTAGTGCCCATAAAGTTTAAACGCTCAGTGACTCTGTTATCAGTAATCATATTATAAAAAAAAATGCTTTGTTTCAGTAAAAAATTTTATTATATTAATTGCAGATTAATCATTTACACTTTAATTTAAAGCATAAATTCTACGGGAGGTAACAGAAAATTAGAGAGATACATATTACGTTATGACTGAAGGCCTTTATAATATTATGAGTGAATTATATGACTCTCAAAATTTGAAGTTTTAAAATATTTTGATGAAGAATCTATTAAAGTACTAAAGGAGGTAAAGTTGGAATTGCGTAAAATATTTAATGGTACAACTGGAGTTTAACCCCCTGCTTGGCACAATTTTTAAAAATCGCCAACCATGGTTTTGCGAAATATTCAAAAGCAAAGGAGCAGATGTTCAATTATAGTGCATAATAGAGATTGCTAGCTTTGGCGCGTTATCGCAACTTGGCGATGAAGGGGGTTGAACTCCTGTTCAACCTATTTAATTATTAAAATTTAAACGAACATTAAGATTGGCGAACCAGCTGGTCGCCAAAGGCGGCTAGTTTTTAATAAACTTCGGATAAAGATGTCTTGATAAAAGGATGATTAAAATAGTTATTCATAGAATATTCATATCTAACATATTAACCCTTTGACATGCGAATTTACTTAACTTCCTAATTAGAAGACAAATCTTATTTGGGACAATTATTATTATTTTAATTCTTAGAATAATAGAAGGGCATTTGAGGAAATGATGCATTTCCAAGTGATTTTTGGATTTTAAATTACTTAAAGTGTATGTACACACTTGAAACTTCAAAAATCGTTCAAAATATCGAATATTTTTTTATTGCTTAATAATGTTCTCTGGTCCTTTAGCTTTCAAACGATACCAAATTATTGTCAATATTCGGAATATTTCTCGAGTTATAATTATTTTTCTTGAGGTGCTTTCATTAAAAACCCTAGTTACGGTGTTTTTAAAACTCATTTTATGAAGAATGATATTTTTCCACTATGTTGCTTCATTCAAACAATCATAACTCAACAAGAAATTAACCAAATATAGTTATTTACATATCAAAATAATCTGTATGAAATAGCGGATTTTTGTGCCTCAATTAAAGTTATATTTATAGAAACAAATTTTTAATAGCTGTTTAAAAGTTAAAATGACAGAAAAAATCTCGCTTTTTCTATTCATCGTTGATGAAAAAATTGTTTAAAAAAATACTATACATTTTTATAACTTGTTTGAGGCAGACAACATCAAGACTAATATTAGGCCTCATTTCCAACTAGAATTGTGTGTCTGTACAAATTAGAATTTAAGATATCATGCTTCAAAAAATAGGCTAATTAGCTCATTAAATATTATTTAATTAATTAATAATTAGTGCAATAAGGTTTTTTTCTCACTGAAATGAGTTTAAACATATATTAATAACCTACTGTGAAAAAACTGGATTTTTAAAGTTAAAATTAAAAAAAAAATCTTCAAGTGTGTACCCACACCTTAATACTTTCACTTAATTGTAGATTAAAAATGAAAAATTTAGTAATTCGATGTATGAGTCAGTCTTCTGATTGCATATGAAGGGGTGAAGAAAAACCAATGCATGGAATTGAGGGGATACAGCTCACTTTTGGGGAAGAATATTAGCTTCGAGAGGAAAAAAAGTACTTAACCATAAGAATGCGTGCTTAAAAATGAATAGAGGGGTATGTACTGCATCTACTGTATAGGGTCCGACTGTATTTCAACGCATGGTAAAGTTTAAGTATCCTTGGACTCAAAAGAATCCTCGGCTCATTTTTATAAATAATTTTAGTTTTCATTCGTTCGATTTATTTCTTTTCTCATTTCCCCTAAATTTAATTTTTATATAAATTGTAATTTAACTATTTATTCTTTTACTTCTGTCATATGTCTATGTATGGAGAAATAGTTTCTTTGTTTTTATAGATACTAATATTGCAGAATAGATAGCAGGTAGTAAATTTGGAGAATTCACTTTTTTTTTTTTAGCATAAATCAAGAATAGAAGGCAGGGAACAAATTTGATAAATTTCGGAAAAAATGAATAATATTTATTATTTTTCTTTTTATCAGGATATTTAAAAATAATCAAACTGAAAAGTAAATTTGAATCAAAGATGAAAATATGTACACATTGAAACACGAGAAATTTGGTTAATTTTAAAATAAAATTTCAACCTTTTCATATGATTATTTAAAAACCATCTGTTATTTTTTTACACGATGGCACATACTTAATACTTTGCAGATGACTTCGTAATTATTAATCTATGTATCTTAGTTAAGGAAGAAATTTTGCAAAATTGACCAGCTTAAAGATTCTACTCATTGTTTCGCCCATTCTCCTTTACACAAATCATTCACAAAGGAAAGTGCTAAAGTTATTTACGTTATTAATTGAATATGCCCATTTCTTCAGAATCCAATCAATTCGATAAAGCAATAATTTAAACTTTTAAAGTTTTATAATAGCCCAAGCTCTATGCTGTGTAATTTTCAATCAATTTGTTCGAATTTTGAATATATTCAGAAGTTATAGATATATAAAAATTTCTTATATATATATATATATTCATCTCCTATGCTCTTTGATTAAAGACGGATTTCTGAAATTAACGAATCATTGTAAATTTATCATCCAATTTTATGAAACATACTTAAAATATCCGCCATTAAAACTTTCCGTTAGTGTGTAGTGGAAATTTGGAAACATAGTGTTGATTCAGCAGCTGACCACTGATTAAAATTACGAGTTCAAAATAGCTGTAATTAAAACCGAAATGAAAATAAAATTAGTCAGACATTTGTCAATAATATATTTTATGCTTGCCGTGCTATATTAATTCCCACCTTATCAGATGTACTTTGTGTTTAAAAGTAAAATCATTTATGGAAAACTTTAGAAATGTCTCAAGATATTATAAAATGGCTTGCCATTTTTAAACAGTTTATTTTTACGTATTGTCCCTACCCTTCCGGGGGGGGGGCACCTCGAAATGAGGATGAGATGCTTCCGGCATGGTGGTTGGATCTCGCCACCCTGGAGGGTACACTAATAGGTGGGGGATCTGGCTCCTCCCATCGATGACGGGACGTACTTCCTTCGGGGAGGGTTGTACCGTGGTAGGTGACGGCCCTTAGGACTCAACCACAGTTCCTGCCAATGTTGCTGTTTCGGCGGTCCGGTCATTCAGTTTTATGGTTTAAATCCGTGTGCCTTCGGGCGGGTCGGAGAGTTAGAAGGTTGACTTTACGTATTGTCCCAAATCATATGAGTCAGAACAAATAATACAGAATGAAAAGTAGTGATTAATATTTGCATTACAGTTTAAGAAAGAGAACATTTTTTAGCAGAATATTGTATTATCTCAAAAATAGATGATTCAGTCAAAGGAATTTTAAATCTGTGTGAAAGAAGATTTAACCCTTTGCACTCGGAAAAATAATTCGATGCATATTTATTCACTTAAAATAAGGACTTGTTCATTGCTCCGAAAAATGAATATATATATATATAATTGTTTTAATTAAAATTTTCCCGAATTATTTTCCATACTTTCTTGTAGGTTTGTTTTAACAATTAAAATTAAAAAATAAATAAATAAAACGACAAAATGCTGCACCGTCTTTAATGGTGAGTGAGAGGCATCATCCGAATGCAAAGGGTTAATATTTTTGATAGATAATTCGTGATAGTAATCCAGAGTATTACGTGCTTTGACACTAGGAAAAAAAAGCAGAAACTAGAACAATTTTTTTTTTCTTTCCCTTTTTTATGAATTTTATATAGTTTATTGAGAGTAATAAATCCATGATTGCCAGGGGAAAAAAAAATACTTGAAACTCTTATTCCGAGGACATGATGAATTTCCACGAGAGGAAGTATTCAAACAATAATTTATGATTGGTTCAGAAGTATAATTCTAATAATAAAAGTTATAATTTACCCCACTTATTCTAAAAATGGAATGAATTTATGCTGAGAAAAAAATTTAGAACAGAATGTTAGATTTTTTTTAAAAAAAGCATGGTGAATATGGTATATCTTGAATAATTGCAATAATAATAGTGGAAGAGTTGAAAGTGATTCTTGAATTTAAAAATAAAAGAAATGGAAGAGAAGGAAAAAAATTTAAAGGAAATGATCAGCTGAAGCCAATTTTGTTTGACAAAAAGATATATTTCAAAATTTTATTTTCTAATACTTCCTATTATTTATTTTGAGAAAACGTTCAAATTTATCAGAAACTTGAGACTTCATATGATTTTCGAATTTTCGATATAATTAGAAAAGTATTTACAAATTGACTGAAGACAATGTTTTTTAATGTTACAAAGACTTAAATGCGATTTTATAAAATGATATTGATTGCATTATTTAATGGAACCAAAATTTATTGTCGAGTTTTACTCTTGAAATCACAATATAATAGCATTTATATATATTTTTAAATATTTAATTTTCATCTAACTTTTGTGCACAGTTTTGAAAATTATATTGACTTTGGCGATTTCCTTTGCTTTTGCAGAACATCCTTCATTAAGATTCTAGACAGTAAAAAAAAAAAAAAAATCCCATAAAATATAGCATTTGTCAAGAATGATTTACTTTTTTACTCATTTCATTTATTAAATCAGAATACATTTTTTTTTCAAAACCATCATCTAAATTATGATATTACGGACAAATATGTTATAAAAAATATGTTAGAAAATGAAACAAAAACCGCATAGTGTAACTTTATTCCAATAAACTGTTTATCAAATTTCATTATTCTATGGACGTCCAGTATCTAAGTTCCGTTAAGAGATTAAAAGGAAACTATTACAAGAGAAATACTTTTATTGCGCAATACACTGTCTGGGCTATTTTTCAACGTAGTTGCCACCAATGTCGAAGTATTTATCTTAGCAAGATACGAACTTTAATATGCCCTTGTCGTAGAAAGATACAGCCTTCGTTGATGAAAAAAAAAGAGCGGAAAATGCGAGGATAATGCATTAGCAGTGTCGTAATGGTGACAAGAAACATCGGCAAAGCGTTACACGCATATATATAAACTTATAATCCTTTTGAATGAAGAGTGATTTTGGATGTTACGGACCATTATCGGTGAAGAATTGCAGAAATTTTCCCGAAGTTTTATCATGAGAATCGTTGCAATAAGTTGTCTCCCTATAGGAATCTACCTAATTTGATAAAAGTTATCTGTATTTGATGGCTATAACATATAAAGGAGAATTTTTCCAGCTTTTTTTTTTTCCTGTGAAAGAAACTAAACGTTCTTTGGTGTAATTTACAACTACAGGGAACGAGAGAAAAAAACATCTCAAACGGATTGAATTTGTGGATTTAATATAATTATTTTCCTATTAATTTTAATTTGGCATTTATGGCAATGATTATTTCTTTTTTTTAAATAATTTTTTTTTCTTTTTATATTTTGAATTATTAAAGATCTATTCAGTAAAGCATTTCTTCCTTTCAAATTTTATTCGGCTATTATAAATCCGTAATCACCCTTTCCAGTTTATTCTAAGCTTAGTAAATATTAAAATTACAGTTTTTTTTTTTTTTTAATATTTGGAAAAGAACGCAATGAATGAAAGAAGCTGAAGCCCAATGATGGTTGAAATCATTGTATTCGCTTTCTCAGCTTTTCTGCTTAAAATAAAAATTTTCATAAAAAGATTTTTCGGAAGAGTTGTTATCCTCAATAACTGAACGTTTCTTAACCCTTCACGATGAGAAGAAGAATTTACCACCATTTTGAAATAATAGGGCATTTATTACCTTCCAGTTCACACAGACGTTTACAGACCTATGTATATTGTGTTTGCAGTATTCCTAAAACATCTAAAAGCAATGAAATAAGAACCAAAAGTTGAAGTACTTAAACAGAAAACTTCATAGTTTGTTGGTTTTCTTCTTCTATGCTTTTTGTCTATTTTTCTGAGAACATTAACTAATCTTTTTTCCTTAATAATAAGATTTTAAATTAGCTCATTCAATATTTGTTTTTATTAATTACATTCTTACCAATCCGAAATCGCCGGTTTTATTTATTAACTCGTTGTTCTTGTCCGATCTGAAAGTGAACCAGATAAAAGCAAAGTTTTTCAACAACGTCGGCCACAATATAGAAACCCAAAGAAAGTTTCTTGAAAATTCTGTCCTGTTCTGTCACAAACAGTTATTTAACTAAAATAATTCTCATTTTCTTAAAAAAATATTTATAAATGTACACACAAAATTTCATAACACGTTAATAATTTATCTTTGCTTGTTTGCAGGGTGTTCAGAAAATAATTTTATCTACCTTTACGCATGATGTCTCTTTGAATGCTGGATATACTGAAAAGTATTTGAGATTTATTGATGTTCTAACATAGAATCTGAAAATTATGTTGATTCTAAATTTGGCATCAGACATAAAGCTCAACGAATTTCATGGTCCGTGTTTGAATATCATCCACGATCTTCCAAACAAAGTTTTATCGCATGTACATTCGAATTCTTGTAAAATTAATATACACATTGTATTTTTGTGCCGTTTCTGCACCCTTTCTGGTTGTTTCCACAATTGTTTGTCTGTGTTTTATCTTATTATTCTATTTTACAAGCTACATGTATGTTTTTATTCCATTTAAGGATTAGGGATATAAGAAAATACTGCTATTTTGGATTGTTTAAAAAAAAATCTTGCTTTTTAACCAGAAACATAAAACGTCATATTTTTCTCCTTTTCTAATTCTTGAATTGATACTTTAGAAATTTTTACTTTCTCGTATGCAATACTTTTTCATATTCAAATAAAAAAAAAAAATTGTGATCGTCAAAAACTTCGAACTTGCGAATTTAACGAATCTTTCAGTTTTAGATTTCCGACAGAAAAACACATTTTTGTAACTATGTCTATCTGTCTGTGAACACGATGATTCAAAAATGCTTTGAACTAGACGTACGAAATTTGGTATATCGGCTTTACACAAAACTTTTAGATTTCTATTAAATTTGGAATGAATCCATTTAGAAGGAGTCAGTGTGTCTGGGTATCCAAATACAGGTAAAAATGATAAATATAAAATGGATAAAGCTAGGTAAATAAAATTTGGAACACATATATATTTTTTTCCTCCAAATTTGGTGCTAAATATTTCTATACTTTAGCATGCATCTAAGCACAATAATTCAAAAACGTAACAGCTTAGGTAAATGAAATGTCATTCAATGTTTTAGTACCTAGAATGCCGGCGTCTTGGCATAAGGTACCGCGTTTTCCCAATGATCTGGGCGTCCTGGGTTCCAGTCCCGGTTTGGGCATGGTTGTTCTTCCGTTGTTCTATCTGTTAGGTGTGTGAATGTACCCCCCTGTTAAAAGGGGTTGTGCAAGAGAGTGTGTGATGCGTGAGTAGCGAAGTCGCACTCTTGGCCCTAGTTGGCACTACTATAAAAACAAGAGACACTCCCCCACCGGCTTAAAATCGATGTCTTCGTAACAGCGGACGTGTCCATGGCAAGTGCCATAAGAAACAACAGTACTTAAAGTATAAATTTGTATGAGTTTTTGACCCATATCTTTCAAAGGGTTGCCCTTCTATTGATCCGTACTTCCACATTAATGCAATTACACAAAATAAGTATGAAAAAAATAAAATTTAGTGAGCGATTTCAATTGCTGGTTCTGCGCCAAATTTTTATTTTAAATCTGTCCGAAGAAAAAGGAAGCCAAAATATATGTTAAAAATCTCTGCATTCTTGCCATTCATGACCTTGTTCAACGTCCACAATTTTATTCCAGTATGGGGAGGAGGATAAAAATATTTATTAAAGAGTATGCGAGAAAGTTTCAGGAAACCCTTCCAACTGATCTATCACTGTAATTGAAATTCTTAAATATTATTGACATATTTTGATGATGGAGTGATTCTTGTTTTAATGTTTATGATTTACATTGTCCAGGTATAGCAGCCCTGTCAAAGATGGAGGCAAAACCAATAATGGGGGACTGTCTGTAGGCCTGTATTTCAGAAACATGGTAAAGCGATAAGTCAAAAAAGCAATGGCTTAAATATATCAAATTAGGTACGGGATTTTGTGACTACAAGCGAAGTTTCGTGTCAAATCTTTGTTTCATTTGATTGAAAAAAAATTCGTCTAAAGCCCAAATTCGATTTTCGAATATTATTAACCTCATGCCAGGGATTGATCGCCAAAAATCTCGCGAAAGATAACACGATAGACTCCGTAAAAAGGCTAAATTCTCGCCAAAAATTAATATTTCTTAATTATTGTACACCAATGTCATGCAAGGCGTTCTCTGACATAACAAGTATATTAGAGAAAATGCTAGAAACTTTTGGGACACAACTCTCTCTGGTTTCTGAATAATGTCAGTATGTAACCCATTTGAAATTATACAATATCTTTTTTAGAGAAAAAAATTCATTCTCCTCCACAAAGTCGTAAGATATGAAAGTATTTACAGACATTGCTGGATAAATCTTAATTCATTAAAAGATTAGAGATGCATAATCCCCGATTTTTTGAATAACAAATAATATTGCTATTGTTATTTTTAAATATGCGTTCCAAATATCTGTTATTTCAATCATATTATTAATTAAAAATTATTAAATATAAAATTTATTAATTGTAATTAATACTTAATTTACTAATTTAATTAACGTGTGATTGAATTAATTTATCTGTTTCAGCTTACTTCTTAAATTTTATTTTTTTCTCAAATCTATTTATTTAATTTATTTATTAGAGTGAACCATTTTCTGCAAAAGATGAGTTAAAAATATATGTAATTTCTTTAAAATGCTTACTTTAGCCCTATATTCTACCAATAGATGGCGCCAGGAGTAAACAGAGTACATGTAATCAAAGTCAATCATGTCACGAGCAATTAAAAATGATCTGTATGGAATAGCGCATCATCAAATGCGAATATCGGTCACTCCCGTAAAGTGGAACGGTGACTTCGCACTTTCCAGTGAATTCTCGCACTTTCCGGTGAAATCACCGCTCCGATAAATTTCAGTGATATGCAATTCAATGATACGATACGATAATTCCAATAACCGGTCCGTTCACTTTTCAATCCAATCACAGATTTCTTTCGAGAGCTTCCATTGGACAGATCGTATCGATTGTCACTTTCCAGTAAAGTCCCCGCTCCGGCAAATTTCGGTGCTATCGTATCGTATCATTGAATTTCTATCGTAAGCCAAAACCTGTAATCGAAATATCATCAGTATGATCGTATCAAGGATTTGAATCACACCCCTCTTTGAAAAGTATTGATCACTTGTATTTGTGACTTTTTGATATTAGTTACGTAATAACCGCTCTGAAAATATTCGTCATCCCTATAAAAGATATCAATCTGAGATTTTTGAGGTGTCCCCTCTTGCATAGCACGTACATTAGTATAAGGGCAAAAAATTCATTTAAATTTTAAATAAATAAATGTATATAAAAAATTTAAAAAATTGCATATTTTCTTATTTTATCTCTGACTGAATTAAGTTATCTTAAGTTCTGCGACTCATTTTATAGGATTTTTCAAATGTATAACTGTTTTAATTATGTTGTATATGTTTTTACTGTAACTTTTAAGTTGATTGTCTTTTATCTATCAAGACGCGAAATATCGCATATCTCCCTCGTCTTTTACAGCCTAGTATTTGGGTGCGTGATATAGAGCTTTCCTACTCAGTTATGGATTTTCATAACTAACAGTAGTGAATAAAGCATTATTCTTTGGATACTACAAATTGTACGTGAATTTGTGCTCATAATGCACCACAATTGTTGAAGAATTGCTTCCAGATTGCTCTTATTACCGAATCTACTTTTGTAATGATTATTGTAATACTATAAAAGTTACAAAATTTTCAACAATCATAATTGCATTATGATTGCAGCGAGAAATCCCCATTTAATCTGTCAAGAAGGACTCTGGCTTATAAATACGCGGATTGACATTCTCCACAGTTGAATTATTTGTCTCATTTACTACCACAATGGTCCGTGTGTCATTCAAATTTAGTATTTCTCCGCATTGTGTTAAAAATATCTTAGATATCAAACCTTTATTGGTCAAACATATCCTTGTAATTTCAGCATAATGGAGCACCAACCCCTTAAAACTCTACTTATTATTACTAGATGCTAATTTGTATAGGTGCACATAAGTTCAGAATATAAATTCCTGCTGATATTTTGCTTCTTTTGATGTAAAAGTATGTTGCGTTTTATGAATATAGCTATTAATGCTACTGTTTTTCTGCATGCAGTGAAACCATTATAGAAGAATGCATTCTATAACAATAAATCGGCCTATTAATTTGCTTTGAAAGTCATGAAGAGCAAATTATAAGTACTTAATTGAAATTTTTAGAAATCATTAATACCACCGAAATAAATATTTAAAGACAACTAAATTTGAAAGTTATCCAAAATTAATTGTGTCACGACAGTGCATTGTTTGAAACCATTTTGGCTTCAACCTGTGAACCCTATTTCAAAGATATTAAACCGTTGGTGTGTAACGTCTTATGTTTTGGATAGGTGTATTTCATTTTCAAAAAAAAAAAAAAAAACTTTAAGCATTGACTTGTTTGTTTTTTGATTTATTTTAAAAAAAAATTCTTCTCATTTACCAGAAACTGATTTCAGTATAACTTAAGTTGGAAAGATTTTGTGATTTTTTTAATGTAGAAAATTTAAAAGTAATCTTTCCATATTGGCATAAAATGCCAAGCAACATTGTTATGACATCTTCTCGATATTGGTCATCTTTCAGAATGTCCCATAAATATCATGGAGATATCGGACAAAATCTTGTGCTAATAGCGTTATTTTTATATATATATATTTGGCAATTTGAAAATATTTAACATATTTCTGTAAAAAAGACTTTTAAATGACTCTTTATCAATTTTTTGTTACTTTTTTCTAAAAACAAAATGAAATAAAATTATAAAAGCACTTGATCTTTTTAAATTTAATCTTAGTCTACAATTTCCTTAATAATGTGTTACAGAAATGATTAAATAGAAATCCCTACAATTTATGCTTTTAATTATACTGGTTATTAATAGTTTGATCGACTTTTTTTCTTTTCTGTTTTTTTCTATTTTTCGTTTTTACTTCTTTAAATAAACAATACTATTCACATATTTTGAAGTGAATAGGCACTTCGAAATCCATTTGAAAAGTTTGAACATTTCTAAGAATTATTTTATTAATTCTATTTTTATTTATATTAGAAAAGCATATCAAAATTTCGGATGTAAAGTTAGCGAATAATCTCTAATACTAATAAGATGAATATATGTATTTTTGTTTTTGTTCTTTGGCGTTGTGCTGTCTAAACCGTGTAACCTACTGCTACCAAATTTGGCACTGTATACTTTGGATGGTGGAAATGTGCATCCGGAGTACATTTTTGAAATTTGATTTGAATTTGATTTAATAAAAAAGTTTAAGCTAAATAGCGGTGCTTTTGCATTATAGCATCTAAAAATATTATTGCACAAAAATAAATTTTGCACTGTTTTAAAATTTTTAAAAATCGTTTCTTGATTATGCTAATTTAACACTCACGCAAATTTTTGAAGAATGTTGGATTTTTTTTTTTTGCTTAATTTACTACAATAGATTACATTATTAACCCGAGCTTCAAACCTTTTTCACCATTGCTTCAAATATATAATCGCATGATTACTTTCGATTGCTGAAAGTAGAAGAAGAAGGATTTAATGGGTTGCATTTGATGAGTAATACTAGGAATCAGAATAGAGATAATTATGGGAAAATGAAACGCATTTCACGTGCCATAAAATGAATCAGATTGTAGCAGGTGCATTTACTTATATATTTTTGAGAGTACTTCTCAAATATTTATATGTTTACTTAATGAAATATTAAACGTCATATTTCACAGGAAATACATATTGAACTTGCTTTTTCAAAAAGAATTTAATGATAAATTAAGTATACAAAGTGAGCTATTTCCAAGATATTTTAAGACTTTACAAAAAAAAAAAAAAAAAAAAAAAGTGAAAATCTACGATACGAAAGTCTAGATAATTTAATATAAATTCTAATATAAAATATGAATTTTTTATAATTTTACAAACTAATGCAGTTTTTTAAATTTAAATAAGTCCGATCCTCTAATTAATAATATTTATAATGTGTTAAAAAAGCTGACCTCTTTTTTTACTGTTTTGTTTAAAATTTAATACTTTTATTTTCTAGCTTTTTATAAAGTTTTTTTTATTTAAAAATATTTTACGGAAAAATATTTAATTATCTCAATTATTTTAAATGATTAATTAAATAACAAATTTTAAATTATTATTTCAAATAATAATTTAAAATTTAATTAAAATTTGATAACATTAATAGCTTTAAGAATTAAAATTTGAAATAAATTAATCACTAATAAATTTAAGTAATATAATAATAGTAATATAATTATTTATAATTTATTAATTTTCATTTAACAAATCAACATAAAAATATGAAAGTTAAGTCAAAAAAGATAACTGGATTTGGAATTGAGCATTGAAGACTAATTATGGGTCCCTATCGAACTTAATCCGACTCTGTTTATAATATAATGCAATTATTACAAAATATTTTTGTGCTATTGGAGGAGGGCGCATTTACCATAATAAACACACTTTCAAGTAACATTTTTTGTTTTCGAGTTCATGTGTACTGATGGCGATCTACACGATATTTTGAAATTGTGGAGGCTTATCTCTCTTACTTACGATAAAATCAGCTCCTGCTACATTGCATATCTTACCCTTCAATATTTGCAAATGAGCGGCTGAAGGGAAAAATAATGGAAATGGGCAGCTTTTGGATTACAGCTGATCTTGATAGTTGGTATTTGAGACGCCTTTTTTATTTCATTGATTTTAATGAGCAGATAAATGTTATGATTTTTTTTCATAGGGATGAATGCATTATTATTGTAACTTCTTTTTAATTATTATTACTAATTTTTACCGATGGTCACAGTTAAATATATCTACTCTTGTTCAAAATTGAAAAAATAAGAGAAAGAAAAAAGGATTCTGTTTCATCGGCATGGCAACTTGTTATTTCGTCAGTTTGTTGACGCCATAGGTTTCTGTATTTGATGACACTCGGATGTAGGTCGTTAGTTGAATCTCTTTGGCCTTGTAAGGCCGTGGAGAGAGTTTTTAATTAATTTTTATATTATACATTATTCTAAATACTTTTTCTTAAATGTTTTGTTATATTTATTTGTTTTTAATGAAAGAAGAAATCTGTAAACGCACAGCTGTGATAGCTCCTTTCTGCCTTTTTTCCGTGGTCAAAAGTAGGCTAAAGTTGGATTCATTGACAGGTTGTGAATAAAGACATGTATGTGAATTGGAACAGGATTTCTAACTTGTGAGTTTGAAGATGTGCTTCTAAATTATTTTCCTAAGCAATGGATATATTGTAGTGAATTTTGCTGTGTATAAATTAAAGGCACAAAGAACTCGTCGCCGTCGAAGATAATTTTGTATCCTGACAAACGTCATTACTGTTTTACATGCCACATAATAATTTAGAGGAAAATTATTCAGATTTTTTAAAAAAAATTATGAAATGGGAATATTATTAACGTTATGAATAAGATATTTGTTAAACTACTTCTTAAATTTATATATGCATATATAACATTTTGTATTTATTTGCAGTTAGTAGTTAATCTTTTTGTACAGCACATTTAATTTTTAATGCAAAGTGTTCATGTATTATTTGCTAGATTCATACTTTTATTTTGAATTTAATTCTGTAGCATGTATATTGGTGAAAAATTTGAATAAATATTTATTCCAAGCATATATATAAATAAAATCTAAAACCATCATTTTTATTTACATGCTTATTTCATAAATTTTTTCATACATGTAAGGAAGATCCCTATTATATCAAGAATCAAAGATAAGAATTTTCCTCACAGAAATAATTATCTAATTTAAACTTTTCCATAAGTTATATTTCAAAATCAAAGATATAGTTTCTCTTTTAAAGGTCTAATCTTCAATTATAATTAACTTTGGACAATACTAAGTCTTTTTCATTATAAATTGTCTAATCAGCAACATACACTTATACCAAATAGTAGTACTTCTTTAAAGTAACATAGAGACAAATTATAAAAATATATTTTGTAAAAATAATTTTTAAAAATCTTGCATGAATGTACTTAATATTTAGGTGTTTATGGTAAGCTTTAACAACTGATGTAATGAATTTGTAATTAGTATGCAAGATTAGTTTGATTTAATCTGTCAAAAGACAGAGGGTGATAAACCATGCAGATCATAAAACACAATGGTAATATTGCCCTATCTCTTGCCATTTGCAAGTTTTGATGGATATTGCGACCAATAGGGAAAAATATCCTGATTTAAAATATTTAACTATTTATAAAGTAAGCTCATATTTGGAAAAAAGGAAATATCTCGCAAGTTGACACCATTATCATCTGTATACTGATATTTATATCAGAGCCACAAGTGCTGAAACTTTGTGGAATGCAAAAGTAAATTATTGCTAAAATCTTTAATGTTGATTACCATAAATACCGTTTCTTGTTACTACATATCAAATTTATCTGAAATTAGTCCATTCCAGTAGCTTTCAAATTATCTTGCAATAAACCATATCAGTATTCTAGTTTAGGAGAAATTTAGTATTTTGTTTGCAATAAATGAATGAAATCAGCATTTGTCCAAAAAGCAAATGTGTGAAATCATTGCTATTCCTGATTTTAATCTGAAGTTTATCATTTTAATTAAGTGCAAGAAAGCAAATTTTAAACCCAAATAAAAAAGTAGCATTTTTATTATGTTAGAAACACAATGGAAAAAAACTGATAGACATCTTCGTATCTGAAAGGCTCATTAATGAATTTACATTCATTTAATTTATCCATCAAACTTTCATTTTTTCTAATTTTGGTGTATTGCAAATGAAAGTCTAATTATCTCGAAACACTGATATAATTTATGTAGTTTAATTTGAAAGTTGATGGAATGGACAGGTTTTTGGTAAATTTGACATAGTGTAGCTAGTACGGTATTTGCGGTATTCAACATTGAAGATTTTGGCAATAATTCAATCTTGCAATTTGCCAAGGTTTCAGCATGTATGGTACAATTATAAATATGAGTATCTTATGAAAACATTGTTATCTTATAGATATTTCCTGCCATTTCAAAATATATTCTTATTTTACGTATAGATAAATAAGAAATGTTTTAAATTGTGATTTTTCCCAATTGGTACTATAAGCACTTTATCCAATATAATAGCAAATGGTAAGAGGAAAGATGGAATTTTCATATTGTTTTATGATTCATAAAGCTCTACTATCATTTTTTTTTTTTTTTTTTTTTTTGTTCAAAATCTTCTTATATATAACTGTTCATTCTCAGATTCAGAAATCCACCGTGTTTTTGTGCTTGTGCCATTTTGTCAAAAAAGGGGATCAGAGGAGAGATGAAAGGAGGAGATTCTTACATTTAGCAGTTGGGTGCACTCAAATTATTTGAGAAATTAAGAGACATAGTAACTGTTTATCTTTCCCTTTGGAGGATCAGTTTAGTCTCTTGTTCCTGAAAAATGAACAGTATAAAAAGCAAATTCACTTATTCACTCATTGGCTTTTTCACTAATCAAAAAATTTTCCAAACTATTGGAGCTAGATAGTTGCAGTTTATCAGGTGGTTGCTTCCGGGTAGAAAGTGCTCATTAAAAAAGGATTTTTTGAAATTTTAACAAAAAATTACCCTTTATTTTAACATTTTCTTTCAACAACTTCATTGTATGTTATTGCTCCAAAACCATTTTTATATCATCTAAAAGTTCAAAAAATTAAGTCTTCGAGGACAATTTTACTTCCATACAATTTTTCTTTTAATTTTAATGCATTTTTCAAAATTGATTTTGAATCGTGGTTATTGTCTTTGCTGATATATTACAGATATATTTTTTCTCATTATACCAGGAAATAAATTGCTAATGGTATTTATTATTTCTTCTTCAAATTTTTTTTATCTATTGAATGTTCTATTTTGTAAATATTTTTTGTGATGCTTATTTTTTCTTTCTAAAAAGTAAAGGGATGAACAGCTGCTGTTTCCTGTTATGCAGATATTTGTGTTGATTTTGTATTCGTTTATCTGGTATGCTCTTTCATTTTACATATCAATGAGCAATATTGTTTCTGAATATTGCAAGAAATATCTTATAGTATTTTTTTATTTATTATTTTATATGAATTCTGTTCTTCAAGACCGTCTTAGCATAAAAATCGAATGTCAGTATAAAAATATTGCTTTCAATCAATTTTTGATTGATCAGTTGTAATGTTAATTAATAATTATGGATGAAAAAATTATTTTTATTAATGGAACAGAAATTCTTTCCAGTACAATAGAAACAGTTGGTGATGATGCATGTCTGTTCTCTTTTTTATCTTATATGATTTTGATTTGCTTCCTATTTCTAAGAAAAATCGGGACAGGCTTTGGAGGTAGATGACTGATGATGATACCTTGCACTTGTAGTGAAATTGGTAGAGATAAAAAGGACAATAAGTTCAAGTGTTAAGAAAATTATCAAATTTGAACATCAAGCATCAAAGTAATCTATTCTTTTATAGTGGGATGACAAGTGAGAGTGTAAACATAGGTAAAATTAATCGGTGATTTACCACACTGTTGGCTGGGAGCCAAACCATCCTGAACAAGTAGAAGGGCATTCACTGGAAATGATGACAAACAAGGTTATGTTTTGATTATACTTTAGAGATAGAAGAGTCTGAAGAATTGGCCTTTGATGTTGCTGAATAAGCAAAGGTCAGCTACATCAAAATCTATTGATGGATGCTGTGAAACTGAGCTGTAGCAAGGTGGCCTTTCAACAACAGCTGAAATTCAGGCGGACATTATAACAACTGGCAGAGATTCAAGTGGAATTTGAAACAAATTTTTCTTGTTTAGCTTCCCAGCCTTAAATTATTCTTGTAATGTCCTTATCTGGATAACCTGTTTCTTTTTCTTTTACATCAATAAAAAGAGAACAAAAATAGAGAAAAGTATTTACAGGTGTGATTAGAGTAAAAAAGTTAAGTAAAGTTATTTCAAAGTATGCTGAGAAAAATCTTGAAATCAATAGAAAGGCTGTTGAAAGGTATTTTGAAAATCACCCTGAAATTATGATTCGTATATTGAAAGTCATCCTGAAATAGATTGGTCGTGAATAAATATAAATATTTCAAAATTAATAGATTGGCTTTGATAAATATAGGCAAAAATATCTTAACATTCTTAGAAAGGTTTAAGGTATTCCCAAAGTTAGAGTATTTTATGCATTGTAACATTTTTTTTATATAAAATTAATTTTTACATTAAAAATATTAGGTATAACAGTGCCATGTATATTAGCTAGTTTAAAGTATAAATTTCTTTTAAATGACTTTCATAACACCAAGATTAAAATGAATTAAATTCTGAGTATATTTTAAAAGGAAATATGGAAGAAGTTAGTAGAAAATCATTTAAATCGCTTTTATTAATATATATTTTTAAAGTGTAAAAATCTGAAAAAATGAAGATTAATTGGTTAATGGTTGTAATATTTCACTGAAACAGTTTAAGAATTGAAGTTGTATTGGGTAGGATCGAAATAGCAACGTTGGGTTTGTAGCCAAGTAATAAGACCACTAGACAAAAGTGACCACTTGTATCCCGAGGTTGTTATCTGGCTTATAAGCTTCACCACATTACTCTTCCTCCAGTGAGTTGGAGGTGAGATGAACGATATATTTGTTGCCGTTGAGTGGTGATATGTGGGCTGTTCACCAATGAGGAAGTTGTATTGGGTAGGATCGAACTAGCAACGTTGGGGTTTGTAGCTGAGTAACAAGACCACTAGACAAAAGTGACCACTTGTGTCCCGAGGTTGTTATCTGCCTTATAAGCTTCACCACAGAATACATATTTATATGTTAGCCAGAGCAAAAGAAGTACTATGGAATACAATCAATTTAGTCTAGGCAGTATAAATACAATTGTCCTCAGATAGGTTAACCCAAATGAAAATTATCTAAAGCTTAAATTAGTTTCATTTAATTAAGAAGCAAAATCAATTTTAACCTGATAGAAATTTAGGTTAAAATAAACTGAATAAGATTAGTTTTTTTTTTTAGTAAAATTCACTGTAGATCTTTCTGTCATTGAATACTTTTTCTCATTTTATCAATAATATAATCTAATAAACTTTTTCTCATTTTATCAATAATATAGTTATTTAAGCTATTATATTGCTTATATTTCATTATATGCTAAATAAATGTGAAATCTGAAAGTAATAGGAACCATAATAGATTATGGTTCCTATTACTTTCATTAATAGATTTGATTTTTTTTTCTTTAAAAATAAATAAATATTTATTCTAAATTCATATCTCTCCCATTTTAAGTTTCGCTTTTTTTTTGCCTTACTACAAGATAGCATTGAGCATAAAAATAATTGCAAAACATATCACTAAAAGGGTTTGCATAAAGAAGTATTTTATTATTGAATATGTACTTTTTAGCATATCAGATCTGGAGAATTATGTTATCTGAATTTATTGTATTGTAAATTCTGCGAAGATTTCAAATACAAATACTGATTTTAAAAGATTTTTTTGTTTTGTCTTATTCAGTGCATTACTTCAATCATAAAATTTACTTTTGAGTTATGGCAAATTTTTAATTCCTTTTTTTGGTGATTCATATAACATATTTTTTTGTTCAAATTATTAGTTTTATAATTACTCTATTGTTTAAATTTAATTTAGCACATTTATAATTGTCTATCCAAGTACTGTCCCCGGTGACCTTCAAGGTCTTGCACCCTTTTGGGTGGGCGGGTCGTTGTGGGGTAGACTAAGACCAATCTATCCAAATTATTTTCAGTAAATTTTGTATAGAAAATATTCATTTCTGGTACATACTTTTGTGGCTTAGTGCATTTTTATCCCTTTGCAATCTTTTTTTAACTGTATGAAAATTCCACGTGGAATTGTAATATCTGTATTGGATGGAAGGAAGGGTATGTATGAGAAAGGCTAACCAAAAAAAAAATTGGGTCTGATGCAAAATTGATTTGTAGAATCTTAAAACCAATTTCTTACTTTATATTTATTTTGTTCTTTATAGCATTGCACAAACTGATGTAATAAGGGCTTAAAAATATTAATAAATGAGGGATAACTAAGCAATTTTTATAAAATTAATATTTCAGTCATAAAAATAATAAAAAATTTAAAAAAAAGATCATTAATCTTGCTTGTTTTGTAAAAGATATGATTTTGAAATTTAATAATTTAGATTTTAATCTAATTCAAATCTGATTAATACAATGTCTAAGAAAAATCTTTTTCAACTAATGCTGGATCTGAAGTTATTTTTATTATTTTCAACCTTGTAATGAAAATCACAATGCTTAATTTGCTTTGGAAATGTTGGACGTGAAATTTCTAAACATTACATAATGATATTCAAAGTAAAAAGTTAAAAGGAATTTTCTTTTTGCAAAAGCAGTCAGTGGTATGAGACCATCAGAAACATGAGTCCTTGTGCATTTGCATTCCTCTTAGATTGTCCCTATGTGCAAAATATTTGTATATTTGTATTTAGTTGATTAATTATATGTGGAAAAGAAGTGGATGATGGAGAAAGTCTTCTTCAATTAAATTATGACCAATTTTGAATTCTACTTTCAAATAATATATCATCTTAAAAATAATAAATAAAAGTACTTGGCTTATTACTATATAGAAGAAATACTTAAAAAATAGTTACATATTATAGTTCTCTATTAGAAGCAATTCTGTTTATAAACCATTTTAAAAAAAGTGGTTTAACTATATATTTTTAACTGGTAACTATTTAAAAATATCTTACTAAGGAGACACCATGAAGAAAGAATCAATTATATTACTAAATAAGATAATCATGTAATAAAAATTACTTCAAATATTTATTAGCTTGAACGGGACATTGCTGTTATGTTATTTTTAAGAGTAAAGACTCCTTTTTAAAATATTAATATAGCAAACATCTGATATAGAATATTTCAGTTCAACATTTTGGTTTTGTTAAGGCTGAGGCATAGTTTCAATTTTGTATTTTTCTTTGAATTCAATATATTTTCTTTCAAAAATCCATAAATATTGCCTTTAAGACATTTATTATTTTTTTTATGTGGGCAGTATTGAAAATATAAAAATGTGTTTCCCAATAAAATTATTTCTGTTTATTACTGAAATTGATTTAAAAAAATTGGTGACTGCCTAGTTATTTATGCTTATCAGTATTGAATCTCTAACAGTAGCAATGACTTTTAACAATTTCATGTCAATAGAATTTATGTGTATGATCACCATTGAATTCAGGACTATAATGTAGTTTAGAGGTTATTAGATTTAGTATGCTATATCATGATGCTTATGTTAGATATTTTGTAGAAATTACTAATGCTCTGAAATGTTACCAGTGGTAATTTTTTTTTCATTTTTATATTTTTGAATGTAAAACCTTTAAACATGATTACAGAGAGTGGAATATCATATTTATCTTTTAATCTTGGTAAAGAGATGTATTTTCAGAAGTTTATTCCAAAATCAAGCATTTTAAGACAAATTCATTTCCTAATAAAGCCTTTGACAAAAACTCTGTCAGTATTTTGCATTAGAAATACATTTAATATTTAAAACTAATGTTTTCATTCTGAATTCTTAAAAGTGTTTGATAACTAACATTTTAATATTAAGCTTCCTGTATCTACATCTTCAAAAATAATTTACCATCAATTTATTTCTGTAAGCGAATTAAAAATTGATTTTCTTTCAGACAAATTTATTTTCTAAAATGATGTCCATGAATAGCAATAAAAGAAAGGGGCGTCCAGCTCCTAACAGGTCAGTCGATTAATATGTTTCATACTAAAATTTGCTTCATGATAATAATGCATTTTATCAGCTTTCTGTAATCATTCTCACATAATATAGAATGCATCTGCATTAGGTAAATAACTTAATATACATTTCTAGGTTCTTTAAAGCTTTTTAAGGTCGCAATGAATTCAGTATATTATTATTATTAAAATAATTTTACTCAATACTGCTTATGTTGTTATAAATTAAATTTTATTGAAATTGTCAATCATATTTTAAGTATATTAACATCAAATTTATTACTGTTTAACAGGGGTCATTAATAGCCATTTTTTTGTACTATTACCCTGAGTTTACATTGATTATAATAACATATATATGTTTATGCAGTAATTAATTTTTTTTTCTTTTTCTAATTCCTTTTTAGCAAATTTGGGCGACCTAAATTATACAATGAAAAAACAACAATGCCTGTAAGTATTTTGATTTTATATATGCATTGGTTTTAGAGCAAAAATTATTATTTTTTATTTTGATATTTATTTTTTTAATCTAATTAATTTTAGTTATAGTGAACATTTTATGGTACTTGTTGGTTGTAACAGTGATTGAAAAGTGCCAAGAAAAAATTTCCCATTTTGGCGATTTCAATCATCAGACTATTTCTATGTCATTTGCACATTCAAAATTTTTCATAATAAGTAATAATACATGAGAATATTTTTTTATAATTCAGAAAAAAAAAAATTCTTGTCACTTTTTGGTCACCATTAAAACCAATTCTACTAATTTTATATTTTTATTTATTTTAATAAAATAAAAAAATAATAATTTCAAATATTGTAATATTTTAAAAGGAGGATGGCTAGTATTTTTTTTTTTTTCTATTCTAATATTCTAAATTTCTGTTAAGGATTCAATTTAATTTATTTTACCTTTGATATTTTCTATTGATATTCATATCTTCCTTTATTATGTATTTTAAAGAAAGGTTCATAGATTTATTTGCACTTATTGATTTTTATTGCATTCTATTCGACTTTGCAATCAGTTGGTTCTCTGGGAATATTGATTATATTTAATTTCAGTTAAATCCTTTAAATATAACTTCATATCTGTAATAACTGTCAAATATTAAAATTTGTTATTTTGATTGTCCTACATATGCTGTGTTCATTGAGTACATGGATTTTTCTCATTGAGATCAGTTCTATGACATTTTAGCCTTATTAAAGTTTATCCAAAGTCTAAATGTCCTGTTCATCCATGTTCTATCTTTCATAATATTATAAATTTATTTTTTATTTATAATGTAGATTATATAGGTTACTAGCCAAATTCTTATGTAGCTTCTAATAATACAAGAAAATAACTTAATTCAGTACTTGACAAAACAATGAAAATGTTGTGCTGTAAAATTTTCAGAACTTATGGTAGGAAAACATCAACATTTCACTTAATTCTAAACTGAAATTGCTTCAATGTTCACTTTCCCAATTGTATATATGTAGTGACTTTGGTAGCTAAGTCAAAATTTTGACCAACACAGTTACATATAGGCACATGCATCTGTTTTAATACCAGATATGTTATTTATTGGTTGTTTTCATTTACAGTTTGATGGTGTGTATGGTAATTCACGTCTCATGCATGCTGCAGCTTCTCTGGTGGTAAGTTATTTTATTACTATGTATGTGTATATAAATAATTATAATTAGCTTTCTACAATTCTGTCCTTGAATTTTATTTTGCTGTACACAGAACCATAGAAAATTACTTGATTCTTTTTTGTGAGTTTTTGGAAAACTAAGAGAAATTTACAACCAAATTTTTTTTATTTGAAGACAGAATTAAAAAAAAAGCCAGTTTTCAGAGAAAAAAAGTGAAAATGAAGTTTGAAATTAACATTTTGTTTGAATTAAGTTTGAACACATTTTTCCAGTTATTGTTTTACGTGAGAACACTGTCATTTTAACTTTTTTGGAAACTACTCATCAGTCAATCTTACTTTCTTCTTTTTCAAACTTTATTTATTCCTTTTTATTTATTTCGCAATTATACCCAACCAGCGTCCTGGCCTAGGGGTAGCGTGTCTTCCCTGTGATTTGGTCATTCCAGGTTCGGGCATGGTTGTTCTTTACCCAGTGTTCTATCTGTGAGGTGTATGAAAAAGCCCTCCTGTAAAAGAGGGTTGTGCAAATGAGTGTGTTAGTCTCATTTTCATATGGTTTAAAGTCAGACTTTTGCCCTCAGGTGCTCTGGGGTCCTTACCCTCAGAAGCTACTGCATCCCTCTTTCCCTGCTTTCTTGGACTTGGTTTGAATTGGAGTTCAATCCAAGGGGGATAAGCAACAACAACACCATCTAAAATTGTCAAACACTTTTTAAGAGGATTCCCCCCCCCAGTCTGTGAATTCGGACAGATATAAAAGTATTTATAGTTATTTTTCGACTTCTGTTTTGGTTTCAGACAAAGATGAAATTTCTGAAAAGTAATGCAGATATCCGTTTAAAATTTTTACTGCTCATTTCTTTCTGTTTAACATATCTTTTGGAATTACAAAAATTCCAGTCAAATTGAGGGGGGGGGAGGGAATTCCAATGAAGGTTTTTTAATCTTAATATTTGACAGCTCATTTTATATGCATTTTTAATATCTATAACTATTGAATTAAAGTTTCTCCTCTTAGATTAACATCCTCTTAATTAAAATTGAAAAAAAAAAATCAATAATCTAACTTGCTCATCCAATCCCTAACCCATTCAGGAAAGTTAAAGGCCTATTATTTAGAACCAATGCAACAACTTAAAAGAATAAAATGGCTATTATGTATTTTCCCCCATTTGAGTTAATTTTCATAACAACTGTTGGTTTTGTCTTGAGAATTTCATCAAAAGATTTGCAATCTTTCCTCTCTGTGTATTTGAAAGAAAGGGAATCGGCAAGCAGTAATAAAAATAAAAGGAATTTTCAATAGATTGAGCAATTGGATATAATATTTCTAACCCTTAAACACAGAACTGAAATAGCCTTTGAAGTATAGGAGAATTTTTTCGTACAGCTGTTATAAGGTTGTATTTGGCACTGTTCCATACATTCTAAGTGTTCTGTTTAATAGTCTGATTGAACTGAATTTATATAGTCTAATGCTTGATACATATTTAACCAGTTCTTGAAAGAGAAGGGGGTGGGGATATTCTTTCTGTTTTGAAATAGGGAAGGAGGGGAGGTTGAAACCATAGCCATCCTACACAGCCAACAATAGTTTAAGAGATTATCTTGTTCTATGGAAAGATTTGATTTGAATAAGATTTTATTTATTTCCATGAATAGTTCATCAATAAAGTGAAAATTTTTAATTTATATAATGATGAAATTTAAAAAGAATTTTCAATTTTATTAATAAATGTGGATAATTTTAGCTTATGTGGGATTTTGAACCTCTCTTTATGGTTATTATTTATTTTAAAGTGTACTATTTATTCAAATGTTTGTCAGCAAAAGGAGAAGATTGCATGTCAGATTTTTAAAGAATGGGAAACTTTCTAAGAATTTTTTGGGGAAACCAGGTGAATTTGTTGAACAAGAATTCAAAATGATAAACAGTTTGGTATATGTCAGTAAAGGCAATTTATAACACCAAAGTTTAAATGCAATAAAGATCTTATAAGAAGGAGGTTCTCCTCATCATTGACCAGAATTATTCTATCATTTTTTGTGGTCTTCTTTGTTAAACTATGCATTTTTAGCACAGAATATGAATAAGAGGGTTACTGGACTGTTTGAAAACTTGCAGTGTCATGGAAATTGATTTTCTTGTAGGTCTAAAATGTGTAAATAATATCTATTTGATTTTTCAAGTAAAGATTTGTATGTTGATATCGGAACAGTTAATACTGGTTTCTTTGGTGATAAAATTATTAAAAGTCTTACAAATCAGACTTTTTTTCAGAAAATTAGTCTATAGATATGAAATACGAATATCAGGATTTAGTATGTACTTTCATTCATAAAGTTTTGGATTATTTCTTTCTCAACTTTATACTTGCCAGAAGTATGCATGTAAAGATCCAAGGAGAATAGTCAAACAAGCCCTGCTATAACAAGATGAAAGGCATTCTTGTGAATTGTAGTTATCTACAAGAAGAAGAATGATTCTATTTTAATCAAATTGAATAACTTTTTGAATGCAATTCAAAAGAATTTGAGGAGTTTGAAGTATCCAGAAATTGAATTGACAAGTTTTCGTCAGAATATTGAAAAGGTAAAAAATCTCAATAGAAATTATGTGAAGTAATTAAAATTTTACAATCCTATGACTAGACCATAGTTGAAAGCGAATTTTCTTAAATATATTGTGAGTGAAATTCTTAAACAAGAAATATGTGTTGTAAAACATTGGTTTCAACTGAATTGTTAAAAAAGAAAAGTTGGAGCTGAAAACCTTTAAATCTCAAAACAATTAGTTCATGTGGAAAATTGAACTCTTTAAGTATATCGAAAAAAATGGACAAGTGTAGATTACAATCTCAAAATGATGAAAAGCATGAGAAAAGGAAAGATATATTAAATTATTTAAAATAAAAAAGGACAAAAAGTGAAGATTTTTAAACTGCTGAAATTTATGAATAAATTAATTGAAAAGGCAGAATGTAATAGAAATTTTTAGTGCATAGCTGGAGGAAATAATTTTAATGATTGGAAGTTTTAACAGCGTAATTTAAAATGTAAGTTCTAAATATTTTAAAGGCATATTTTTTCCTGTTCATATGTTTGAATGTCAATAAAGATTTTTTAATTTGTATTGTCTGCTGCATTTTCCTCTTCATTCTGTAAATCAGTGGTCCAAAGTAATTTTAAGAGATTCTTATGAAATTAATATTTTTTAGGAGTTTTCTTTGAACTAAATTGTGAATGAATTTGTGGAAATTAGTACACTTTAGTACTTTATATGAAATTAGCATCTAGTGATGTGTGGTAGCTAGCAATAAAGATGCTTGCTTTATGGTCTTGAAACCCACTTTGATCTGCATGCTATATCTCATTAATTGAAAAACAGCATAACAAGTCTCCTTAGTTTTCTCTGCTTTAACATTTAGAAGTATCCAGGAAGAATGTAACCATGCATTTCAAAATTTATATTGAAAATATTTTATTTAAATTTATTATTTGTATTTCTACATCTAAAATGTATAATTTTATGGACTCTGAATTTTCTAAAGGAGGTACTTGAAAGTCCTTGAATTTTTTTCCTTCAATAAGAGTGGTAATCCTATATGCATGTATATATTCTACATTTCCCACCCCCCTTCTTTTTTGTCTAATGTTGTTTTTCCTGTAGGGCTGTGTTGTTCAAGTTCAAGTACGAGATGAATCGGTTTATGAAGGTATACTCAGGACCTTCTCTCATCAGGTATACCAAAAGTATCTCTTGTCAAATCATATATTTTACTCTAAGCATTTAATAATTGAACTGTGTTAAATGTTTTATTATTAAACAAATCTAATATTTTTAAATAAAATTTGATTCAATTTCTTCTTTGTTAAATAGAATTTTTTTGTTACATGTTGAAACAATTTTTTTATACCTTAATGTTTTGTATTTGAAATTAAATTCATTATTATTTCTAAGTAAGACAATTATTAGAATTATTTTCATGAGTACCTTTTTTTTTGTTTCAATATTAAGTGAAATTCAATTTAGTTCATGGTTAGTTAAGGTTTAGTACAAGGAAATGAATGTTTTACATTTGTTGAAAAAAATTAATTGAAAAATTTCTGTAATCGATTTTGTCCTACCTGGAAATCATCACAAAACCTTGGAGTGAAGTTTGTACATTTCTAATTTGAATTGGTTTGCTGTTAACTATAATTTCTGATTGTGTAATTTCTATTGCATTTCCGTGATATCCAGTTTTATATCTATTTGAAATTTACTTGTAAGGAATAATATATTTATATTTTTTTCAGAACTAAAACTGCATTTCTTAGTTTAATATTTTTTCATTAAAATTTTATTTTAACTCTCCATGGGTATATATAGTTTGTAATTCTTGTATCTTAAAATATTTTCCTGCGTTCTTAAGATATTTTTGTAAATATGAGTTGTAACACAGAAATAAGAATTGACCAAACTTGAATAACAAATGTCGATGCAGAACATTATCTTGATTTTTTTTTCAGTTACAGCCAAATTATTTTCATGTCAAAATTCCTTTAGCTGTCTAATTATTATTATTTTTTTTTTTTCCCTTCCCATTTTTAGTTTGAACTTGTTCTTGAAATGGCTCATAAAGTTCGAGGGTCCTCTATTACTCCTCAAGGTGTTGGTCCCTCTCTCAGCAACTTGTTAACTTCATTCCCCTTTGAGGGAGGTGTTAGTGAAAAACTAATCTTTTGCTTGCAAGACATTGTGGTGCTCACTGCTAGCAATGTAGATGTAGATTTTGCTGTCAGAGGTATGTCTGATGTGTGCCTTTCTTTATAATTATAAATCTTACCCATCTATAAAAATTGCAATCTGTCATGAACAAAAATAAAAATGCCAGACATTTGGATTTAAATGGCTTGTGATTTAATTTAAAAATAATCAAAAATTTATGAATTAATTCCTCTTAACTCCACTAGATTTTATTTTGAGATAGTTAAATGTACCAATTAACTATCTCAATTTATAAATTATAGTGTATAATTAGTGTCAATTTTATAAATTATAATTTTTATTAAATTATTTCCTATATTTTAAAACATTGCATATAATATGATATGCTAATGATGATGATTATTTAAACAGAGAACAATATTAATTGACATCTTAATATAACTTTTATTTTTCCCTACTGCTCATAAATGTCTATTTTGGAGCAAATGTTTAGCAAGTTGTCATTCAGTGCATTTGGACTAGTAAATATTTTTCTTTTTAATGAATATTGTGAATATTTAATTTAGTATAACATTTTACAGATAACTTATGAGCTATTAAATTATCTCTACATAGAGCTAAAATGGTTTTGTTATTTGGTTGTGGAGATATAAAGGTAAGTACAAAATATGAATTAACGCATGCTAAATTTTCAGATTTTAGATGAAAAGCATTTAAATTCTGTTATTTAAATGCTAACAAATACTTTGCTAAGGATTTGGATCCTGAAGTTTTTACAATACTGTGTCCTTTTGTATTGTGATTGTTTATCATTACATTTTAGATTGGTGCATTTATTTTATTTAATTTGTGTATTTTATTGATTTATATTAATAAATTGCTTCTTAAACTGTTGCTTATTATTTTAGTTTGAAATCATTATTGGTGTTTCTAAAACTTTTACAGAAATGTTTTTTTTTTTAAATTTTTTTCTATTTTAAATTTTTTTTGCAAGCATTTTATTAAAACTTCAAATAATTAATTTCAATTAATTTTTATTAACCTTGATAAATACTTCCTTTTTATGATTGTCTTTTGAATTTGATTAAATTTTTGAGGTTGAAAAAGAGTTGTAAATATTAAGAAATTTTGGCATCTGCACTTCTAATATATAGAAATACAATTAAAAGCAGTGCAAAATTATAATTTTTAGATAGTAATATAAATTACTCGCAGGTTGCATTATTTGGTTCTCAAGATTCTCTTTTTTGCAATTTTTTTTTCTTTTCATATATTATTAACCTCTTATTGGTAATTTTTTTTCAATAAATCATTAAAGTGGTTGATAGACACTGGTTTATACTTTCTTTCCCTCTCTCACTCCATTGTATAACGTTGTTTCCTTAAAATCTTCAAGTTTTTGCAAGTTAACTTTTTTTTTATGAGTAATGGATATTTTATAAATGAATTTTAAAACTCTTTACAGAAATTGGCTTTAATTGTATGATTTAAAAAGTAAATGGGGAATTTATTTCATTGAATCCTTTATAAAAAGTTTTTTTTCTCTCCCAGATACATTCACGGACACAGCTATCAGCCGCTTCAATGGCCAAGTGCTGGAGAAGGAACTGGAACCTTGGGAAGGACTTACAAGTGACACAGAGGATACTGCATTAGGGGGGGATGAAGATGATGGTTCTGTAAGTATATATTTTTAACCTTTAATATTTTATATAAATTTTAAAAAATGTAACTTTTAGATCTTATTTTTATTTTCAAAATTTTTTTGATAAATCTGTTTGGCTGTACTAAATTATGTCAGTGGAAAAAAAAAATTAGTTGCTATTTTTTTTAGATATTAAAAAAAAAATCTGCATGTGTTTTCTCCCCAAAACTTTCTGGTATACTGTTTAATAAAGGTGTTATTACCCATCTCCTCAAAGAACATTGGGTAAGATGGAGAATACCTTGCATGACAGTGACATACAATAATTACAAAATATTTAACTTTGTCATTAAATCAGCATTTTTACTCAATCTACCATATGATCCTTGGTGAGTTTTATTTTGGCAATTAATTCCTGACATTTGGTTAATAATATTTTAAAATCGAATTAGTGTTTTAGATACACTTTTCACAATTAATTGAAACCAAAATTTTAGCACAAAATTAAAATTGTAGTAACAAAATCACATGTCAATTTGATATATTTGTTATTGTATTTTTTTTGTTTGTTTATCATGTTTACATGCTGTTGAAAACACAGACCAGTAGACATTGAACCCTTTGTTGGATTTCGTTCAATAGATGTCTACAATATATATGCTAACTTTATATGCTCAGTTAACTTTGTTTTTAATTGTAGAGCTTCATTACGCAGAATACTGATAATGGTATTTAAATATGGTAATATCAATTGTTGCTGATTGTGGGAGCAATTTTTCTTCTTATTATTATCTATTCATTTGGCTTTACTATGTAGATTCGTTTAAAAATTTTTAATTACTTTATTCTTCTGAAATCCCCTTGAGAAGTCGTAGTAAGTTTCTTTAGAAATAACACCAATCTAACTATTTATGATTTTCAGAACAAATGTTGAAATATCAGATATTTTCCTTTAATTAATAATAGTAATAAGAATATATAATTTTTTTTGAAACAGAATTTTTTTTAAGAAAATATATTTGGTATTAGTTTTTTTATTATTTTTTTTTTTTTGGATTTGATAAAAATTTCATGAAAATAAGTTTTTATTAACAAGGAAACTACTATAAAATGAAAGATCATGGTTTTTGCTGTATAAAGGTATGTTTTTCTGTGTAGAATGGTTGGGATGCGAATGACATGTTTCGAACCAATGCTGAAAAGTATGGAGTTAAATCAAGTTATGACAATTCCCTACAAGAATATACGTAAGAAACTTTTTCTTTAAAGTTTTTTTAATTGCACAGTTTTTTTTTTTTTGTTATGAATATAATATTTTGAATATTTGATTTATTTATTAATCTTATGAAATTCATATATTGTTCAAATGCATAGATGCTTTTACTAAATTTTTTTTAAAAATTTCAGGCTGTTTATTACTTTGTGTTTATAATATTTTTTCAATTTCTGTCTTTAATAAATATAATTGCATAATCATCTGTAAATTTTAATTTTAATTTGCTTTGTTTGTTTTTGATATTTGTGTAATATTTTAAATTTACATAATGGAAAATATTTAAAACGTTTTCATTTCTCATTTAGAGAAAATATTACTCATGTGGAAGCTGTTGAAATGATTAAGATTTAATGTAGATATTGATGAAATATAAATAATTTAATTGAAAAATATATCTATTAAAATGGTGATCTCTTACTAGCAAATTTTCCATCTTTTTTTAATATCTATCTTTTTTCCTATTAATTCTAATTTTTTTCATTCTTTGTTATAAAATATTTATTGTACAAAAGTTGTTTGTTTATAATTTTATAAGCAACTTTTTCATTGAATGCATATAGCATTGCTATTTCATTGTTCAAAATTTAACTCAGTGTTCGAAATATTGTGCGATGTATTTTAGAAAAAATTCTTTTTTGTAATGAATTCACAAGAATTAATTATTAAAAATCGATCCAAAAAAGGTTAAACCACTTAGTAACAAATATAGTAATGTTATATTTAAGCATAAATATGGAAATCATATTATACTACTATATAAGAAAAAGTTTCCTTTATGTGATTTGTTGCAAAAGGGTTTTGGAATGATTAAAAAAGTATTTATATTTACTGTTTTTATATAAATGTTATCTGTTAATTCTGTGCCTGTAAAGGTTTACTCTTGGAAATTTTTTTATGTTTTCAAAATGCCTATTAACTAGAATAAGAGAACAATAATTAAGATGATTAAAGAATAATGATGCTTTTAAAAATTTTCATGTGATATTAAACTCATTAGTTGTCACTAAATATTCAGTATTTATTGTGTTGCTGCAGATTTAAAACAAAAGCATTATCTCCTTACCCAGAAACCAGTTTAATTTGTATAATAAAAATTCATATACTGTCATATGATATAGAAATCCAAATAATTGAAAGACTTTTTTTTCTGGTTTTGTTTACGAATGCTAATTTTCAGAAAAGAAAAATTTTATGAATACCTTTTTTTTTCTCTTTTCCATAATTGTATTTGTTTGTTCCTTTTGAATAAATTTATATCCTAAATGTTCATAAAAAAAAAAAAAACTTCAATGCTTACAACTTTTATTCTGTTTTGATTTGAATTAATGGAACAGAAACAAATTATTTAAGCGAATTAATAATGCCCCCCATCTCCACAATGTCTGTATTAGGATGTATAGTATTCTTCCCTGTACAGAGTGAAGCATGCAGTATTTTCATTGCAAACCTGGGAAGATTACTTATCAATCATCCTCGAAGTTAGTGAACAGGTATTCGAGTCCCTTAGTTAATTTAAATTTGTTCAATATTTAATCAGCCTTACATACATATAACTTTTATTAGTTTTTATGCAATTAACAGTCTAATTAACTAACAGTCCAATTAACAGCATCTAAATTATTTTTAAAAATCAACTTCTGTTGCAGTGTTCCACTAAACAAAAAGGATACAGAGGAATACAAACAAAAGGAAGCCAAAGCGAGCAAAATTGCACAAGAAATTGAGAGTAACATGACTTACCAGGCAAGGTTGCTGATGGAGAATGGGGATGAGGAAGATAGGTTTAGTGCAGTAGTTAGGCCAGAGGATGGGGCCTCATCCAAGTATGAAATTTTTCTGTGTTTAGAAAATGTTACCTTGACTGTCAATTTAAAATTATATTTTATTGTTTGAATCTGTTATGTTAAGAATGATTGAAGAAAAGTGGAATTCTGCATGAATGTAATGAAAAAAGATATGAATTTGTGCAGCATTTTAAAATAATTTTGAGGTGCATTTTTTGGAATTTTTTTTTATCCAAAGAAAAGATGTGGTTTTATCGTAACCTTTAGAAGCAAGAATTCGGCAAAACCAGCTTCACATGAGACTTTGGACAAAAGTTACTCGAAAAAGTTTGCCTCTAAATGCATTAATAAAATTGTTATTTAAACTATAGTGCTGCAGAGAAAATATAATTTTTTATTCATCATTTTTTAAAAATGTAATAGTAAATTTTAATTCAATTGCTAGATATAACATATAAGGTCTAATTATTTTTTGTTTATCTAAATGTTGAAATATTTCAATGTAAGAAAAAAGATTTCTTTTAATACATATGATTTTGATACATATACATTCACCAGTTTCCAGCTCCTTAACTTGATATATTCTAAATTAGTGTAGTAGATATTTATATGTACTTATGTGTACTTACTTGTATTTTTATAGCTATGATAATCCTATGAGCCCAGACCACTTGATATTGGCCCATTCAACAGGGGACCTGACTCTGGTGCTTTGGGCCGGTTAAATGATATTAAATGACCGCTTTTCGAGAAATACCTTTCACTTCTTAAACTCCTTTAACCACTCCAAAGTGCCTGAATCTGGCCCCTGTCGAAAGAGGCGATATCGAGCAGTCAGGGCTCTTAGGGTTAAAATCACCTTCTTTTAGAAAAATCTTTTATGAAAATTTTATCAAATTTGTTCTATTTTGAGAAATCTGATATAGTTTTCAGTAAAAGAAAGATTGAAATTTTTTTGAAAGGTATGTGTTACCTCAAAAGAGAAGGAATATTCCAGGATCTAAAAGGCAGAATGTGCCCATGTCACCTGTTCATGCAGCCAAGCCTTATCCACCTGCTCCTTCCAAACAGCATGTGTCTGCTCACCTCCCATCACCATCTCCACCGGCACCTCCTCCTGTGCCAAAGGAGATAACACCCCAGACATCCTTAAATGGAGGTAAGAAATTCAACCTTTGATTAATCTTACAAGCACACAATTATTTTGATTTAATAATTTTCATCTCTGAAGAATGAACATTGAATGCCTATAAGCTGTGAATTTTGTAATATAATTTAATCTTTGTAGTTAAGTTGGAAGAAATTAATTTTTAGAAATTGTAAAAATATGGATTAGCTGATTTAGAATTGAACATTTAAAATGGGAAAAGCTTGTCTAGTTGCTTGAAGGAATACATTCTCTGGAAATATATTGCTTTACTTTGCTGATTACTGTTGTTTTGCATATTCTGTTGCATTTTATTTAAAAAAATAAGGAAACAAATTCCAATTGATGATAATTAAAAATTTATTTATGAATTTAAAGAATTTTCTTTATTGAAAGGTTTTTTTTCTTCTTTAAACTAGCTTTGCTTTTGAATGAAAAAAAGGAGAAAATTGTACAAAGTTGTTTTTTAGTTCCAATATTTTTTTTTTTTTTTTTTTTTTTATGAACAGAACTTTGCTTACAGAATTAGTTTAAAACATGTTTTAACTTTCTATAAATGTTTTTGCGAAAAGTAAAATAAAATTTTCAACACTTCTTAGTCAGATATCATTGTGTGAAAGAATTTTTAATATGGGAAAGAGATGCAAAAATTCTTAAGTCAAGAAATAATTTCATAATAGTTTGAAAAAAAAAAGAATTGCTTTGGGATGTGTATGTACGAGTGAGATAGTGAAAGAGTGATTATCATACATTTTTGAAATTTAAATTTATGAAAAATAATATAGTTATATGTTGTCTTGTTTAATGCAATTCGATGCTGTTTTCTTCTTATAATTCCTGAATAAGTTTTATTTTCTGGTACAGATGGTGCTGTAGCAGAGAGTGTAAAGACACCCTGTGCACCCTCAGTATTAGAGAATGTGCCTGCTCCTCCAAAACCTTACATCCTTTCTTCTCAAACACTACCGCCAAGGATAGAAAGAAGAAGGGAAAATGAAAGGAAGCTATCTAAATTGAAAGGTTAAAATCGCCTATTTTTTCCAAATATTTTTAAAAAAAATTAAGTCATTTTCTTAGTTGCATTATTTTGTATTGTCATCTGTTTTATTAAATATTAATCAATCCACAACAAATATTTTTTTTAGGAAGAAATGATGAAATTGAAGAATTTAGAAAGTTTAGTTCCAATTTTAAGGTAAATTTTAATTAACATTCTTTCTGTTGGATATTTTTTAACTCTTATTGGACACTAGATTTTTATACATGGCATAGCTGACAAGCACTGCTGTCATGTGAGAGTTGACTAATGACCTTAAATATTTTGAAAATTTTCAAATTCTTTTTTAAAAATGCTTGGCATTATTTTATGGTGAGTTAGAAATTTGCAGATTTTTAGCCTGATCCATTCTTGTGGCTCTACCTTAACTTCTTAATCTACCTTAACTTGTTGAAGTCTTTTTGAATTACTTCATTTTTTTATTATTTATTATTATTATTTTTTACACTTTCTACTGGAACGCAGATTTTTTTGGGGGAAAAAAGATCAGATCAGATCAGATCTGATCTCATAGTAAAGCAGAACATTATAAAAATTGGGGGGGGGGGGGGAGAATGTTATGTGAACAGTTATTTCCTAACAATATGTTAAATGTAAACATAAGGGCAAAAAACACACTATCTTAGAAGCAATCTTTTCAAATCCATCATATTGAACTTGTCTAGAAATTGCTACTCCATTACATTCTCTGATTAAAGTCAACAAGATTAAGATTGAAAGAATTTTTATTTTAGTTAAAATACTTTTTAAGATGTTATTTCATTTTTCTTTACTTTTAAAAGTGTTTTGTTGGTTCATAACTTATTTTAAATTGTTATTTTTATTATAAATTGTTATTTTTATCCCTTAAAATGGTAATGGGCATGGTATGGAGCAATCGATTTTGCATAAAAATTTATTCCCCCATTAACAAATCTTTTTAAACTGATTTGTAATTCTGAGTGGAATGTTGTGAAAATATATTAGGCTTCCTAATATGATTCTTCAAAATATGTTAGTAAAAACTGTAAATAAAATTATTTTCATTCGGAAGAATAAATTGATTCAAAACAAAAATACTTTGATTGCATTTTCTGTCAATTATTATTATTGGTAGTAGTAATAATAAGGCAATCCTTGTGCACCTCAAAGTACAGCACAAGGCTTACAGAAGTAAGTAGAAACAACTACATACATAGATGAAAAAGATAAAAATAAGGATAAAAACAACAGGAAAAAACAAATCGCAGAACTAGTTAAAAATTGAAGCAGCAAAAGCAATAAATTTACAGAATGAGAAAAAAGCCATTTTGTGGTCAACCAAAACATGAAGCGGAGGTGGAAACGTAATATTACAGGCATCAAGATCCACAATAAAATCCCTTCTCCCTTCAATAAACTCTTCATTTTTATTATTTGCTTTCTAATATCAGATCAAAATGTTTTAGAAAGAGTTGATCAGTAAAAAAAGAGGTATTTTTTTTCTTTATAAAACCTTACAATAACCTTGATTATACTTTTATTAGTTAGTGATGATGTAAAGATTTAAAGTAAATGTAGAAACACTGTAAATATTTTTATTAATATGTCTGGAAATTATTTTGTAGCTTTCTGAAGAAAGCAAAGATGCAAGTGAAGACTTTTCTATTTCTGAAAGGAAAGATGACTCGAGCATTTTAGCCAACAAATTAGCTGAACAGTGCAAAATTGAAAAAGATACAGAAGAAAAGACAACAGACATATCCAAGTCAACTCTGAATCCCAATGCAAAAGAATTTGTTTTCAATCCAAATGCAAAATCTTTCACACCTGTAAGTAACATTTATTCATCTATGCTTTCCAAGCTTCATCAAAGAATATTAAGTTTATTGGCAACAATTTAAAAATGTAAAATAAAATGAAATTAAATAAACCAAGATATTGAAATAAAATAAAATTTAAAAAGGATATAAGGAAGAAAATATTAGACAGAGAGATAAATTGTGTAAATAAGAGGAGGGGAAAAAAAAAAATTGTTTTTAAAATCTAATTTTTATAATTTCTTACAACATGCATAATTATTCAATTCCAATAACATAGTAGTGTGTCATTACTTTCAACTAATACATGAGAATATTAATAGCATTGACAAAAAAAAGGGGAGGCACACTTCCTTTATTGTAAAGAGGAACTTCTGAAAGATCATTTCACTTGGCAATGGGAGAGTGTGAGTAATTAAGTAATGAGTAATTAAATAATTAAAGTAGGTAATTTTTTTGCCAAAATTTTTCCGTCAAAACAATCATTTTCAATTTTATATTTGTCGTAACTGAAATATAAATTTGCAGAAACTTGCAGTAAAGATTCTGAATGATAGAGAATATTAAAAAAAATAATAATAATAACAACGTATTATTTGACTTTAAGTGAGCGTCAACAAAATGTTGTATTTAATATGCATCAAACATAAATTTGAGCATCATATGAATGAATTGTTTTTTTCATGTTTATTAAATGATCTGGCTTTCTTGATATCTGTATAAAGTGGATATGTATAGAATTAAAGCAATTTAGTCTTAATTTGTAAACACATTTGCCATCCTGATTTATGCCTGTGGTTAATAGATGCCCCCTTCTCTGCTATATCTTTACTGTAGTAAAGAAGGATTTCAGTAAATATTGGCTGTGAACCAAAGGTAATGTTTTAAGAATCAGTGTTGGTTTGTTTCTGTGTATTTATGATAAAAACCTGTGCTAATTAAATTTTCTGGATCAACAGACTTTAAAAAAACCCTCTTAATACATGGAAATTATGCATCTACTTTTTAAAAATGTTGGAAGGAAACATGACTTAGATTACAATTCATTTCAGTGAAAAAATTTTTAAAAAATAACATTAAAAATCTTTTTTTTTTTCCCCCTAAGAATACCAAATACATTCATTTGTATTCTTATTAAACCACCTTTAATTATAATTGTGATTCCATATGTGTTTTTAATTGTGTAATTCATTTCAACTATAGTTTAACGCATACTGGGTATATAAAAGCTATTCATTTGTATAATTTTAGGGTTAGTTTAATTATAATCTTAATGTAGTTTACTAGTTGGATTACTATATTTTCATCTTAGCTTAACTTGTTAATGGTAATCATTCAATTTTTTTTTTAATCTTAATTTTGTATTTTGTATAAAATATTTTCAATACATACATTATTAATTCTGCTGAAGGCAAGTAAAAGCATCATTGCATTTTCATATTGGTAAAAGGAAAACCTTTTGAAACCATTTTAAAAGCAAATTCAATATTAAATGAATAAATTTGATAACAGAATTTTTATTTAAGTATCGTCAAAATTGCTTTGAAAGATTGAAGTAAATTTAATTGAATAAAATGAAATTTCCCTTTCATTTATGTTGCTAGTTTAATTAATATTATGTTAGTTAATATAGATAATCAAATCTTGTAGATCTTTGCTACCCATTTTGTCTGAATGTCATTGAAATGTCTTTTCCAGCGTACTATGCCTGCTAGCAGCCCTCAAGCTCCTCGTCTTCAGGCCCAGAGCCCTGTTGTCATGGTGCCCCAAGCACAGATGATTCCAGGTCCTCTCTTTACCACCATGGGCCCTCAGTATGTTATGCAACAATTTGCACCTCTCTCGCAACCCCCACGTTTCAGGAAAGGTGGGTATTTTATTTTAATCTTATATGATGAAACATTGAATATTCTGTTCTACATATATTTTCTATTTTATACCCAACCTAGGTAAAGGCCAACTCCTATTGCTGTTATAATTTTCAGCTTTCCTCCAGATCTCTTTCATTCAGGAAGGGAATTTGTTTATATATATTTACACACATGCGCACAAGTACACACACCTCGCTTTTATATATATATAATGTATTTTTTGCAAACATCAAGTCGATTATACCATTTGTTATGAAAGTATGAATTTTGAATATTAATATTCAAAACTATTTTAAATTGTTTGTAAACTATTGACCCATGATTATAATTCCAAAACAATTTATTGTAATTAAATGTTTTACAATAACTAATTTTCTTCCATTTAAAGATCTTTATTGAATTATGAAGTATTAGATATTATTGTTAATATTTCTCAAAACTTTTTTTGTTTATTTTTGAATTTTATGGACATGAATCTTTTATCAGTTCTGTATATGGGCGAACATTATAGGTGACATGAAATGTATGTTGTTGTGAATATTTGCTTTTAACATTTTTGTATGTTTATTCAAAATTTCTCATACATTCGACAAAATGCTCTATATTTTATGTTAAGCACGAGAAATTAATTTGGTTGATACATTATTGGTACACATTCTCTTGTAATTTTCTCACAAAAGTGGATAAATAGTATGGATAAGGGAGAACTCACTGGGAAGAAACAAATCATTTTATTCTTAAGCAATCTGCCAATGTGCATGTGTTTTGTATTGCATTTTTCATGAGTAAATCTGACAAATAGTTCTGAGATATGATTCATTGGCTAAAAATCAATCTTAAGTGGACATGTGTTTTATAATATTCCTTAAAAGATTTGCAAAAAAAAAAAAAAAAAAAGTTTTACATTGTTGAAGTTTATCTGAAATTCAGTAAGTGAAAATAATGTTTTTATTTGTTTTCTGAGCATTAGATTTTATTTTATATTGATTTTAATTTAAAAAGTAGAACATTTTTACACCTACAATGAAGAACATATTGAGCAATAAATAAATAAAATAAAACAAACATAATTCTGAGGACATTAGATACTTCTGGAAAAAGTCAGAGAAATTTCTTTAAAAAAGATTTGAAATTATAAGGCAAAATTTAGTAAAATTCAAACAGCAGAAATAATGGCCACCCTGTTTACTTTTTATTATTATATTTTAATCCAACTAAAATGATGTTAATTGTGTTCAAACAATATGAATAAGTTCAATGTACTTTTTAGTTTTAGAATCAATTGCAGTTTTATATTAAAAAAATAGTTACTTAGATTATTTGTAATTACATGTTAGATGACATGGACAGTCAGATTAGCATTAACTTTAACTTAGCACAATATTATATTGCTTATTCATGCATAAACATTATTCATTTTTTTAGATTGTTCATACTTAAACATTCAGTAAATGTAACAATTCAATCAGATACCTGAAATATTATTTTCTGTATTCTATATTTATACTTTAATAGTATTTTGGTGATGGAATCTAAAGTTATGTATTAGAGATTAAATTGAGCATCACCAGTATTCCCAGTGAATCAACCTATTACCTAAGGCACTTAATTCTCAATAAGCTGAAATTCCTCCCTTTACAGTGTTTGAAAGCTATTCCTTTGAGTATATTAATATATAAAAATTACTTTTCACACAGATTTTTAAAAAATTATTAATATTATTATTATTGAAGAATTTCAGCAATAATACTTACTGTAGAATTTCTAAGAAAGAAATGGTTGAAACAGTGCTTTTTATCTTGATCTTTGTATCAAAATCTGTGGAAAACGTATTCCTAAAATATGTATTTTTATTCATTTCAGCATCTGGCAATCAGCCTGTACTGGCCCAACCAGCTGCTTCATCTCAATTGAGCATGCAGTATGCTTCACCTCAGTTGCATCCTTCGGCTCCACCCCAACAAACAATGGCTTATCCTCAAGTACATTATGTCATATTTTTAGTCTCCTCATATTGGCCAACTATTTTATAAATTTATTTTTTAAATGCTTGTTTGATGGAAATGTTGTGTTTTTAATGTAAAATATATCATTTGACTTGTTTTTGTGTGTAAAAATGGTTCTTTTGTAATTGCTTTTATACTCCAATGTAATGGAGTTTTAGAAAATATTTATGCATTCTTGATGATAATACTCTATAATATTTAATATTTTTGAAGTTTAAAATATTAAAAATATAGAGTAATATTATTATTAATAATAATTTAATATTTTCAAAATTTATTTATTATATAATTATTAAAAATGTGAGGAAATTGATTTTTGAATTCTATATTATTTATTATTATTAATTATAAAATAGATTAAAAATTAGAAAATGATTAGGATGAACTAAATTCAGTTTTCTTTAAAACACTAATAAAGTAAAGAAATTCAACTAAAGGAATAATTTATTCGTAAATTTATTTTTCATTTATTTGCAAAAGTAAAGTTGTGATACCAAAGGGCTAAAATTAGTCATTAAAAAAAATAGAAATAAGAAATGAATTTTTTGCATTAATATGTCATATTTGAGAGTATACAAAAATGCATTGTTCTGATATTCTTAATAAATTTTAAAATTTGTAAAAGTTATGAAGCACAGGAAAGTTTTAATTGGCATAACATAAATGTGAATAAAGGTTCTAAAATGTATAAGTTATGAAGCACTTCATTGAGCTTCTACGCTAATATAAGATTAACTGTGCATCTATTTACTTTGACAAAGAGTTGAGATGGAGATTTACTTATAGTTATTTATATAAAAAAAGAATGTGATGTTAGTATGAACATGGTTATTTTTCTTGTATGATATGCCACCAATTGAATATCATGGCTGTGATTCTTCTCTAGATTAGTCTTTTTCTACTTTTTTAACAAAAAGGAATTCTTAGAAGGGGGGGGGCTAGCATTAAAGCAAGCTGCACTAAAAATAGCTAACAAAACTATCAAATTACAGAGAAGTATTCATCTCTAAAAAATAAGGTTCCAGATTTCAAAATTTCTTCCACTTTTGAATCTTGTACACAAAATGAAATTGCTTGTTGTACCAATGTGATGGATACTCAGAAGCAAATTATGGAATGTCGATTGAATTGTGTCATTGAAAGACATGTAAAAAAGGAAGGGAAAAACAGAAATTTGTCTGAGATATGCTGCAATAGTCTATTAATCATTTAAGATATTTTTATTAAAATTCTTTTGATGTTCATTTTTATTAATAAAGTACTAACTTTCCCTTCATATTTGTTATCCTACATATATCTAAATTTTGTACGGGACTGTACACTTTTAAAGCGCCTTTTCGAAAATCACATGCTATTGATTTCGTACTTTTGTAAATACTTTGAAGTTAATTAATATTGGTATAGTCATTTTTTTTCTATATTAACTAATTCAAATTTTTTGGATGTCTTTCCATTGTGCATTGTTTTGCGTTGCATTTTTGAATTCCCTCTTTTTTTGCCTTTTGATCAATTCTATCTCTGGTATTTAGAATTGTACAAAGTTAAAATATTACATTATTATAAAATCTTGTCAAAATTGTTCACACATACATAATAAAGAACGACTTTTCGGATCAGTATAATTTTACAGTAATTGTCAATTTGTTAATCCAAAATTTTCTTATAGTATAATTTCTGTTATGCTGATCTATATACGATTTAATACTAAGTTTACAGATTTTAATATTCTTGCATTTTTATTTTTTCATGTGAGAAATTATAATTATCTGTATATATTATTGCCTAAAAGTTAAATATATTTGATGAATATACTTTTATGCAGTAATGGAATAATGTTTTAAAAAAATTTTCAGATGAACTTTGTAATGGGTCCTCGTGTTGTATCTCCTCAGCCAGTGGGTGTGGTTCCCACATCTCATGCTGCCTCCTACTGTGACACCTCCCACCTGCCTACACACCTCATTAGTAAGATCTTAATTTTGAAATAGTTTAAAATTTTTATGAGCTTAGTTTTTCTGCATTATAAAAATCAGTGGTTTTTCAGACTGTTGTTTTAGAAACAATGAGGATGTGGTAATGCATCATCTTCAAAAGAGAGGTGTAAAATAATGTTAAGTTAGTTACATGTGTACCTAACTTAACATTATTTTACACCTTGTAAAACCATGTATGTACCATACATGTTTGCATGTATACCATACATGGTATTACATGTATGGTATACATGTAATACCATGTATGTATAAACATGATTTGAAAGAAAAAATCCATTTTTTATGTTTTATCAGTATTTTTTTGTCCAAACCAAGCACAGTGCAAATCAAAAATTGGGCAGAAAGCAGAAAAGAGAGAGTATGAGAAAAATCTTGAACTTATATAGTTTTTGAAAAGCATTTGCCAGTACAGCAATATGTTCTTCGGAAGAAAATAATAGCATTTCAGAAGTTAAAGTCATAGTAAAGTTATTTTTCAAGTGATTAAAAAGTTGTTTTTAAATTGTAGATTAATTAGAAATTATTACATACTCATTCTTACAAAATAACTTTGCCTGTAATATGTTGTTTGCCATATAACTAGCAGTTTGAACTGCTTTGGAATGCAATAAATTGTTTTTGAAAGGTTTTTGCCTGGTTTAAGCTCTAAGTCTTAAAATAACAGGACCAGTTGACCGGAAAACTGGGAATGATCACGGAATTCCACTGTTGATTCATTGTTTTTAGATTGAATCTCAATTGAGGTTCGGAGTAGCATTACTGCTCTTAATCAAAATAATTTAGGAACAATAAAAATGGTTCAGATTTACAGTGGAGAGGAAAGAAAAAAAAATTAATCATCAAGATTAATTTTGTGTTTGGATAATAATTTCTCTGAACTTTTTTTTTTTAATTCAGGATATCAAATTGTGAAATATATAATAACAACATGCATGGCAAAAATAGTTTTGCTTGTGCATTCTATGGAAAATGCAATGCAACTAAGGCCCAATTCACATCAATGTATGAATTTCAGCTTAAAGGCCCTATTTCAGTTTTTAAATTATTATTTTTTTTATTCACTAAGTATACAAAAAAAAAAAAGAAGAAGAAGAAGAAATGTAATCGCTAAACAGATTTTATTTTGAGATTTTGACGAATCTTAATCCCTCAGTTCGTGATTTCTCTGAGTCTGCAAAACATATTTCCAGAATTACATTGAACTGTGAGCTTGTTATTTCAAACATGCTGTAAGCTAAATAGATGAAATTTTGCATGTGATCTTTGCATGAAATTTGTCAATCTCTATCAAATTTTGTACAAAATTCATTCCCAAGAAGTCTTTGTATCTGAAAATTGATAAGCATGATAAGTAGAAACTGACAAAAACTAGATAGGTAGAAATGCAGGGAATTTTGAAATTTTCCTTAAAAACTAGGGAAATATGGAGAATGTTGAATTTCTTAGTCACCCCCCATTTAATTTCATATTTATTCACCAATCTCTTTGACCATTACAAGAATGAAAGACTGTCACCATAGTGTCACCAACAAAATAACACCATTTGTGGCTGTTAAACCCAAAACACTTGTCCCTTTTCTATTCACTCTCATTTTTTTCTGCATAGACCAGTCCAGTGTCTAAGATGGTTGGGGATACCGATATCAGAATAATTACTAATAATCTAAGTGAATGCTAGTGAAGTTACTGAAACTGAAAAAAGGTGTTTTTTTTTTTTTTTTTTTTTGGCTGAGTGGATTTTTTTGGAAAAGGCTAAAAAATGAATCATAAACAGTTTCATTCATTTAATGAAGAAGTTACAGATTTGTGTAGCAACCCTGATTAATCAGTTTATGACTTAACTAAATATTTAAAATAGGTGGCAAAATCATTTTTAGTATTTTCACTTATAATGTATTTCAGGTATTTTAGTCTTTTTTTTTTTTCTGGATATTTGTATTTAGAGTGCTGTTTCTTTTTTCAGACAAATATTGTATTGCTGTGTCTGCCCACCCTGGAACAAGTGCTGCCAACCACTCTATGCAGCAGCCACCAGTGACACCTCACCCTCCGCAATCACAGACACCTGTGCTGCACCCCTCTCAGTCTCCTCAACCTCCAACTCTGTATCCACCTATGGCCCAACACCACACTATGCATCACTTCCCCACTCAACAAGTGGTACTAATGCAACAGCAGCAGCAGCAACCCCAACTGCAGCAGGGACATCATCACCCACTCCATCTAATGCATGGGCAAAATCCAGGAGGCCCCCTTGCCACCCCTGCCCATATGATGCCCCAAATGACCATCATACCGACGAGTAATCCAGCATCCATCTCCACACCGCCCTTTGTGCAGCATCCTCAAGGTAGGTAGCAATGCCATCTGTAAGAAAGGGAGATGTGTGATGGTCATTGCGATACTTGAATGATGATGGAGATAACTGGACTTGTGTGATAATGAAGGTAGCAGTACATGTGTGGTGGTGATAGTAACTGGACATGTTTGGTAATGATTAATGGATATGTTTGATGATAATAGGGATATATGCTTGATCAAAAAACTTGCTTTCTGATGCAGTGGAAGTGTATTTCTGGAGATGATCACAGTTGATGCGTGATAAGTGTTAGAACATGTATGAGGTGAATACAAGATGTATGACTGTTTTATTGGATGGTCGTGGATATGGTCCCTTTAACAAGATGAACTTTTATGCAAACTTCTTTAAAAAAATCTCTTGTCAAAATGTGAAACTTTTTAAGTGGGTACAATATGAAAGAAAAATATTTGATGTGGATTAATACTGAAGCATTTCTATTTTATCTTTGGCATTTTTTGCTGTATTCTATCCAATTTTTGTTAAAACTAAATGCAAAATGGGTATTTGTGATTTAGTTATGATACAAATTGTTTTTAGAACCAAAACTGAATAGATTTCTTTTATTTCCACACTAAAAAATTAAACATATAAAATTTATTTAAAATATCACTGTGTTAAATTTTATTTATATTGACATATGCTTTACAAAAATGAAAATAAAATAAAAAAGATTTTAAGAACAGAAATAAAATATTTTAGAAAATGCCCTTGTTTATGTTGATTTTCGTCTCTGAAAATATTTTCTTTATTGTTGAAGAATTTGTTATCTTACTTTGTTTTTAAATTGTAAGAAATTTTTCATATTCATTGTTTGCAAAGAAATTTATTATTTTTTTTATAAATCAGTCATATTAATATATATAACAATTTGTGATTTCTTAAATTCAAATATGTTTATTGTTGCTAATTTAATATTGTAATTAAAAAGTTTTAAAGATTTCGTATTTTACATATATTTGAAAGTACGTTTTAATTTTTATTTACGAAGTGTAGATAACGGAGCAAAATAACAATAAATTGTCATGAGGATTTTTTTCTTTGGCCATAGAGTCATATTAAGAAACTTTTTTTAATTATCTTTTTATATTATATTTTTATTTTACAAAAAAAATTATAAATTAATGAGATTCATGTGTCTTAATGCACTGAGGAAGATACTGCAATATGACAATGAAGTTCTTTCAGTATCATCATCATACAGCCAACATTAGGCGTGGAAATATATATTCATTTCATCATTCTTAGGAAATTAATTTTGGTGTAGTTAATGCATTAAAATTAATACAATTCAAATCAGTTTTAGCAAAATGTCAACAAGCTTTAGTATTATTGGTTCTTCATTCCCTCAGATTTTTTTTATCACGTCATATAGTGAGAATAATCATATAATAAGATTTGGAAGTAAAATTCCAAGGGTTGCAAGGAAGGTTTGTAAGAGATTTTCTTTCATGAACATAACTTACCAATACATTTTGTCTAATTTTTTCCCTCCAAATGCAGCTTATAAAATGTGTATTAGGTTATTACTATAATATGAATATTGCTATATTTCAAACTATATAGTTGAGGAAATGAAACTTGGTATTTTGAAATTTGTTATTCTCTAAACTCTCTCATCAGGCTTCATCTTTCTGAAATCTTTCTTGATTGATACTGCTGGAGTTGCAAACTGCTATATTGATAATGTGATGTATTTTTGTCATTAATAGCAGAACCTTAATTGCTGGACTGTTATTTTAAAAGTTTTCTCCAAACATTATTAAAAAACAGCAATTATCTTTGTTCTACGCATTTTATATATTCATTATGTGTTGGATTGGATTTGGTTCAATTTTACATAGTGAACAATATATGTTTAGTTGGTGTTTGCTGTAATAAATCCAACAACAATAATCTGATTGTTGATTTTTTTTTTTTTTTTTTGCTGATTTTGGTAATTTTAGGAAATTTTAATGAAATAATGTGGATAAGATAGATTTTCTTAATTTATTCTTTGAATATGTATTACGAAATTTTGCTGTTCCTCCATGGATTATTACTATTATGAATCTTGATTGGCTGTGATATCGCAATGTTTCCAGTACATTCATTCTTAATGATGACATTTTCGAAACCTAAAATTATAAACCTTCTTTTTATCAATGAGAAATTTTTTATCTTTTTAGTTTATCGATGAACAGCAGATAATTGTAGAACCATCAGTTTCTAGTAAATTTTATGACACTCTTTGTGGATGAAAAATTTTCTTGCCGAAAGATCTTTAACAGTATAAAGGTAGCATTAACTTTTGATAAATGTAAAAAGACTGTATGTAATATTTGATTTTCTGATTGTGAATTTCTTGTGTTGAAATATCAAACAGCATGTTCTATTCTTTCATGGTCTCATTTGGAGCTGTATTACCTATACTGGTTTTTGTGCTAATAAGACTTAAGGTTTGTTAATATAGCTTTGACTATGAATTTGCATCATGAGTTCAAAGTCAGTGAAGGTCTGCTATGTCGTTGGCCTTTGGCATGCTGAATTGTTATTGAAAACCAACATTTTTCATATTCTGACTCAGTGTTGCCCTTTTTATATATTCATTTTTTATTTTGTTAGTTCTACATTGTCAGACTCCTCATCTTGATGCAGTTTAAAAAGTAGAATATATTGTAAATGAGATGAAGTAGATAATAATGCTGCATTATAAATTGTTTTGTTAAAAACGAAAGTGACATTCAAGCAGTCTATGATCTAAAAATTATATTATAAACTTTGAAAATGATCTCAGAATTATATATTATGGAAAAGAAACCATTATACTTTTAAAAATCAGCATCTATTTCAACGTATATTTAAAAATCATTTTAATGGAATTTATGTTTGAGCATAAGACATATATACAGTCAGCTCAGGCACTAGAGCATTTATCCAATGTTCATGCACTTCATAAGTTGTATTAATTATTAAAAACTGTGATCTTTGAATAACTTTGTAATTAATCCTAAATTTAATTGACTGAACTTTGTTATAAGTATTCAAACTTTATAATCAATTTGATCAAGACATTAAATAATAAATATTTATATATTTTAAGAATATTATTAGAAACAAGTAGTAGTATTTGATCAAGCCATTACGTGCTGCCTTATATGATAAATATTTATATATTTTTAAGGATATTATCAAAAACATGTAGTTTTAGATAGAGACTTATCATTATCTTAAAATGCTATCATTGCTCATTCCATTCAGTTGCACATATTCTAGCCATTCTTCTGCACAAATATTTCTTTAAATGCCTAGAAAAAAAATTAATATAGACAATTAATGAATTGAAATCCTGAAAAGGCCTTCATGAAACTTGCTTTATAAATTAAAGCTTCAGAACTTAGCATCCAATTTCACAATTTCTGTCAAGATTTTTAATAAATATGTGCTCCTTTCTTTGCAATAATTGTACAATTTTATTTTAACACTAGTGTAATTACAGAGGGTGCTAAATCATTACATATCAGCAATTTATAAGTTGCAAAAGTTTGCATTTTATTTTCTAACATATGAAGTAAGCATACATTAATTTTCAAACATTTTAGTGATTCTTCATGACTCAGACTTTTCTGCATTCGGAGAGGGTGGGGCAGAAAAATTGGAATCATGTTTGTAAAAAGATAATGCAAAAATTTATATGGATGAAATTTTATATGCAGACTACACTGGAATTATAGATTTGTATCAACTTTTGGACGAAAGTTGTTAGTTTTGGTTCTATCTTCAGCATCTGAAGATTATGATTTCAAAACCAAAAGAGAGAAGAATTAAGTTTGATATATGTTGCTGTCACTGGAAATTGTGCATATGTCTTAAATTTTGGACAAATTTCTCAAACTGTTGAACTCTTCATTGATCTATTTAATTTCTCATATGGAGACACAATAATTTGAGAAGTAATGCAGCATATAAATGACATTTGGTATGTTTTTGATTGCCACCAAATGCATGGAGCTGTATTGGATTGGAACCTAATTACTCAACAAAAAAAAGGTCCAAATATTTCTTCAGTATGTTACAAAGCACAAATGCACCATTTTGTGTAAGTAAATGAAAAAGTCGAGAATAAAACAATCCTGTTAGTGATCGTCAATCTCCTGACTAATATTACAAGCCTTTCTTATATATAAAATGCTTATGTACATGACGCAGAAATCGCGCTTATTGCTTGTTGAATCATAACAGTCAAATGTAAACAAACCATTTTTCAAATTTCAGGCTGCTTCCTTAAATATCTTTACAACTGAATCCAGTCATTCACTTAACTAATTAATGGAGTTTTGAAATATTATTAGAGCTCTTTTGAAAATAGTTCAACATACCTCCAAAAAAACCCCATTTAGTCAGAGTAAAATATATATGATAGAAATCAAGATAGAGGTTTCAAACAAGGTTTAATCGAACACAAAAATAGGCATAACAGGTCAGATAAATAATCATTATGATGTATGGAAATTGAGGCTCACATCCTCCAAAACAATTATCTTACAAAAATAGACATTTTTCCATTAATTTTAATAATAATTTAATTCAATTTGATATACTATCTGTAACAGAGTATAAATACCATTTGCAATTCAAACTCTTCCATCAAAACATTCAGTCATGTGTTTTTATCAATCATTAACTCTAGTGAGATTTTCACTTCTACTTTTATTTTGTAATATGTGTGCTTTTTAATTTGCAGTAAACTAATTCAATTGAATTTCTGTTTTTCATTCTTATCAAATAGCAAGGTAAATCTTTTTTATTACATTCCATATTAATAATTTAACAGCCTAAAAAGTTAATCTGGCCAAACAAAGTAGTTGCCAAAGGCGACTAGCCTTTCATGTAATAAGACTTGCTTCTTGATATATAGTCTAATTGAATTGTCATTAAAAATACAAAGCTGTGTCATTAAAAATACAAAGCTATTGATTTAAGATGTTAGGTTGACTATCCAGAATAGGTCTGCATATTATGAAATAAGGGAGGGAGAGGGTGAATTTTGAAAAACTGCTTTTTCACATTCAAAGAAAAAGCTATAAATTTGGGAGGAAAATTTTTAAGTCAGAGGCAGTTGGTATTAAAAAGACCTATAAAATGGATGATGAAACATTATGTTAAGAGTAAAGAAAAAATAAAAATTGCGTGAATCTGGAAAATTGTCAGTGTCAGTTTAAAAATTGTCTAAGTGTCAATTATAAGAAAATAACTTATTCAAATTTTAAATATGGGAGATAATTTAGATATGGGAGATCCGATTAATATACTGTGATAAAATTAATACATGATACCGTTTCTTTGCCACCATTTTATTTATTTATTTTTACTTTAGGAGGAATATAATGTTTAGCTATAACTTTCAGATTCGATACTATGTGAATGCCATCTGTTTTGGATTTTTCAGACATATCCATCCCCATAAATGTGAATAATTCTATTTGCTGTTATATATGCTGTGAGAGAAAGAAAAAAAAATTGAAGATAAGCGGAAATTTCATGTTCGCACGTACAATGGCATGAAAGCGAATTCCGCAGAGTAACTGTCTAAAATGATGGACTAAGGACATAAATCAGCATAGAAAAGTTTTTGATCACTTTATATTTATGAGAGGCGATCTACATATCCTAATATGGCTTACCAAGCTGATTTATCGCTTTGCTCTCCGTAATGCGATGCATTATTATGCGTATATGTGTATAAAGATTCCTTTTAGTGCTTGGAAAATTAGTTGAGTATCTGAGGGATAGTTTTAGGTTTGTTACAGTGCTTAAAAGTTAATGGGGAAGTTTTAGCTTGTGAACGGCTTTTATAATAATCATTATCCAACAAGAAGTGAAAACAATGTATCCTGCATCAGACAGGACACGGGTGTAATAAGGATTAAAACAGAAAATACTTTTGAATTCGTGTTGACAGTCTGATTCTGTGATCAAAAAGTTAATGAGGCAGTGAAGATGAATATAGTATCAAACTTTTGAGCAGTGAAATTAATTCATACTCCCTGAAGCATCACTATTAATGCATTGCTTATCTTGCTGAAGGAAAAGGACACAGCATAAGACAATGTGCAGTTAGATGAAATGCGCAGCTACAGTCATCATGTGGTTTTGACGTCACATGAATAAGTTATATTGATTAAGTTTATAAATTTAAGGCTAAATTCATGTATACCTGTCAATCTGCATTACAATTTTCAATATTTAACTTTAATTCTTCAATATGAAAATATGGTTGTATAAGAACCTATATTACCGGAAAAACGACTTTTAAAGAAAGTTGCAGAAGATGAAGTAAACTGCACAATATGAAAAAATGTTGCAGAACATTGAATTAATTAATAAAACTAAAGCATTTTGTCCAGTAATGTATTAAACAACACCATTGGAGGAACACAGGTTAGATTCTTTAAAAAAAATTCGCAGTGTAAGCGTATATGGCACATGCCACATGTGACATCGTGAATTTAACATCTCGTTTGTATGGCATGGAACTTTGAAGAAGAATATGTTCCATTCGTCATTTGATTACGATTCAAAATGGCGAATTTTGTCTAAAAATAGCTCTCTGTTTGTTTTGAAACAGGGTATTAACTAACTTAGAATACTTAATCTGATCTGATAGCAAATTGTTTGTAAACATTCCCATTACATATGATTTATTTTTAAAAAGAAAATTTAATGAAACGAATGTTTATAATCTCCCAACCCCATTAAATCAGTTTGTAAAAAAAAGTTTTACATATACCATTTTATGACTCACTCTGCAATATATTTTTTAAATTTAATATCAAGGAAATTATTCAGGAGAATTTAAAACAAACGTAAGCATATTTTGTACGAAGAGTATTAAATAACAAACATAATGCAGGGAGCAATCAGTAAAATGTTTATTAAAAACCATATAAATACATTACACCAAACCAATTTTCTTTTCTTTATTTGTTAACACTCCTCTATTCATGAATTTTTGTCTTCTACTACTGGAAAATTCGGGGGGAAAAAACACACCCTATTTATGGACAGATAAGACATAGAATGTCAGCTCTTTGGATGTGTATACTAAAAAACAATGCTTATGGGAAAGAAAAAAAAGTTTATTACAATCTTTAAATCAGGACTTCTTACAATTCGCAGGGGGGGGGGGGATTAGTGATAATCGTAATATTTAAAGTGAGTAAGAAAATGAAGCACTAACTTATGATGCTTAAATAGAAATTAATTTTAAAAAGTCACCTACCAAATTTTAATAAAACATATAGTGAATAGAATTTATTTGCTTTTTTTAAGAAATGTTTATGAATCTGAAAATTATGTTCCTACTTGGAAGTTTCGCTTCACAGTTTAACCTATTAACCACGTTCCTCATTGGGCATTTTGGAATTTTAATTCAATCATTCGGCACCAAAAATATATTTGGTACGCCTGACAGTTTAGTTTCATTCTATCTATATATATCAGTCAATATTGTGTATAGCAGAAAATATGCTTCGATTTTTTTACAACAAGCGAACAAATTTGAAAATCGTTTGTTAGTTGAACGATGGTGATTTTGATTGAAGCGTTATATCTTTGGTTTGGTTTTTATATTGCAATGAAATATCGTACACAGATATGTAATTTAGAGGTTATAGTAACGATCTGTTACTTATTCAGTTTTTATTGAAATGATTTTATTGGTCATTTTATAATGATACCTTTTTTCAAAAATATCAAATATTTTCAATACAAAACATAATTTTAGTATAATTATACGGTTTTACAACTCTTTCTGCATATATATAACTTACCCGACCAAAAATTAAAAAAAAAAATAATAAGGCAGTTAATGGGTTAATTATTGATTTAAATTATTTAAAAATATTTTGCAATGTACAGTTTGTGCTCCTCATAAGGAGTCGAACTTCCGCTTCTTTTGGGTCGAGAGTGAAAAGTTACAGCATGGGAACTGAAAATAATGTTTCTTGCGAAATACCGGGAAAAAGCTTTGGGAGTAGACCTCTGCTTTTCTTATTCCCGTGACCGCTTGGAATTTAAAGATAAAATTCGAGATGTTGCACTGTGGAATGTTCTGGAAACTATTGACAAGCTTCTATTTCTAGTCACCCCCTCTCGAAAGTTAAGATAAGCATAGGAAATGGAAGGGGGGTATGCGGAAACGGGGAAATCTATTTCCTGTTATCAAATGGAACTATCTCGAATCTTCACACATTTTCTGTGGCGACGGTATTTTCTTCAAAATCGAGGAGCTGCTATCTTCTTGTCGAAGCTCTTGTTTCTGAGAGATGGGGAAGCTCTATTGTCTGGGTTTGGGGGCTATTTTAAATGGTGTATTTTTGAACGTTTCGTTAGGCAGACTTTTTGAAGAGAAGTTGGTATCAGGCGAGTGTAGTATCGTTTAAAATATCTGTGGTATGGGTCAGGAAAATATTGAGAAAAAATAACCACACTTGATCCTCGGAAAAAATTTTTTAAGTCATTCAAGTGACAAAAATTAAAGTAATATTATAATTTATAACAATATTAAATCATATCTGCATTAACCCTCTAAACGGCTGATTAGGCTTTTTCCCGTTTTTTATGGTTCTGATGATGAATTCTGATTAATGTTCTTGTAACAATAATGTGCATTCTAACACGCGTGTAGAAGTAGTTATAAAAGGTAGAGTACTTAATCGAAAAGGGTGCACTCGTACCTTTGGCAGATCACAGATTTATGTAGACGTGCAGAAGTTTCATTGATTTCCAGAAATCAAACCTTTAAACCATTATTACCTGATAAACCATGACCTGAATTATTAGATTCTTATTAAATGGATCCATGGCACATTTAAGCGTTTCCAGAATTGCATTTATCATTTCTGAGATCGATTAATAAGCTTTTAAGTTATAACTCTACTATATTTTTAATATGTGAAGTACTTTTTTGTTTAAATTTCATTTTATTTTTCAATTAATTATATTTATTTTGTTTCTCCATTTTAATGTTTGGCATAATTTTTTTTTTTTTTGAAGATCAGTTTTTTTCTCAGTGTAAGGTTTGTTTTTTGATAGACACAGTTTTAAGCACACCTTTTGAGATCATGCTTCTTGTTTCTAGTCATCTAATATCTAATATCGGATATATTATGACAGATTGAGCTATCTAACTTTGTGCTCTAGTTCATCATTGGTTTTAAATCTCATATCGGACAAAGTGCTTTGCTGAGTCCGGACGTTTATGCTTGCTGAGGCTCTAGAATTAATTTTCAATGTTATTTGCACCTATCATGTAAAATGATCCGAAGATAGCCACGTTTACTTAACGTCTTTTTATAATCACCCCGGTGTCGTATGTTGCAGGTTTTGTGAGAACAATTGTATTGGCGATACTCTTTGAAATATACGAATTTCATTTATCTCTTCGAAAATTGTGGCTTTTTTTCACTAACGTTAATTGTGACATTGGATTGAAAATCACTTAAATTGTTATTATTTATCATTCTTTCAGCTTAAACAGCTGTGATAGTTGGCAGAAGAACTAACCCGAACTAAAACAGGGACTTTTTTAAAATTATAGCCAGTCACCCCATTACCACAGAACTAAGCCGTATGAACAGGGATTATTGTGACTGGTTGTTATGCTCATTAACTGTCCAAATTTTTGCATAAGCAAACAACGGCCAACAAAAGTTCAGAGAATCTTCAAACTGTTGGTAAAAGGCTAGAAACCTTTCCCGTCATTTCTTTTAATATTTTTAAATTTCCAGCGTATTGTAATGTTGTGTTAAAATTACTGTCCATAATGAGCCTTCTTCTGATTTCTTTGAGTTGGACACATTCTTTACGTAGTGCTGGACTGAGCCTATTTCCCCACATATACACGTGCTGTCTTGCATCCTTCCGAATCTGTAGAAGTATTCAGGAAATCTTCCATGTCCCGATTTTATTTGCACTATCATCAGGTGAAATATTCTTTTTATAATTTTTGGTTCCTGTATGAGTTTATATGTTATGCGTCCTTTTCTCAACGTGATCCATCTATCCTACACTACATAATCATCTCCCTTGTAATTTCCTTCTTTCACATTTGGAATGGTTTTGGGACTACTATATCTATTTGGTCTTTCTGTGCAGCTTTTTTTAATGTTTACCTGCCCTCTCGTTTCCGCGTATTCCGATGTGAGCCGTAATCCAGTTTAATCTAATCCATTTGTTCTCTTTAGCCTTTCTCGGTTTTTCTTTAGTTTTCCAGATTTCTCTATTTTTGGTGTTCGTATTTTGTATTGCCTGAAGGGTAGCATAGATTCTGAGAAACTAAAGCGTGGAAAAAGCTGGTGATGTTGATTTGCTTGACCTTGAAACGAACTTTGTACAATTCGATACTAATTATTTGCATTTTTTTTTTTATTACGTTGCACAAGTTGTTGTGATAGATTCTTTAAGAACAGATGGAAATAATATATTATTTTTACGAAGTTAACATTTCAATCATGCAAAATAATCGTTAATAATTAAATAACAAAAATGACTTCTTCCTAAATTGGTAAATACAATTCGATATGCGAATTATTAGAATAAGATTACAAAACGCAATTTTTATTTCAGTTTCTTGATTGTTCTACACTGATAATAATATCATAATTTAGTTTGTTTGACTTATTCGGATTCAATAGATATAAAGCTTAAGTAGTTCTTAACGAATACTTGATCTGAATTAATTTTCATCATTTTTAGTTTTAAGAAAGATCCTACTGCAGAAACAAGGATAATTAGTAGGGCCAATGTAATGGGGAGAATAGTAAAAACGTTTCAATCTAATTCAAATTATTTTTAAATAAATTATGTGAAAATGAAGGCAAAACTCAACAAAAGAAGATTTCGAATCTTTCTTAAAAATAATAATAACGTTTCAATTATGATTCGTATTATGTAGTCGACGTTATTAGTTTGTTAAAAACACAGTGACTTTCCAAGCACTTAATATTGCTTTGGATTTTGATGGGTTGAAATGTATGCAGAACGTGTGGTAATATTCTGACGTACCAGAGTCCCCCCCCCCCCTTCTGCTAAGGCAACCACGGCACGGGATCTTCTGTTTTCGCACCATTTCTGGCCGGTCTTGGCTGACAGAGATGTTATTGCAGATTAATAGATAAGAAAGAGCACTAGAATTCGTGACATTGGTAGGTTTCTCCATAAAGTTCACTATCCTGTTTTCTTGATACTTTAGTTGGCATTTGCAGTCAGGTTTGCTTGCACTCAGATAGTTGGACAAACAGTCTTCTACTATGGATTTCATTCAAAATGTGTTGTGAAGTCCACATATCAAATTTCATCCGTCTAGTTCAAAACATTATTTTTTTAGTCATTAACACAAAGAGGCAGATATATATATATATATATATATATATATATATATATATATATATATATATATATATATATATATATATATATATATATATATATATATATAATTCCAAAAGCATGTTTATTGGATTCGAGGAAATCTGAAATCTGGCGATTTGTCAAAATCTCGAATACGAATTTTTAGGCAATTACAATACCTTTTTTTTTGTACAGTTCGTATACGAGGAAGTAAAAACGTAGCTTTGAATTCAAAATAAACTTTAGTCTTGATATTTCAATAATGATTTGACATCGATGTGATACGTTCCCAATAAAAATAATAAATGAGGAAGTCATAGCCTGAATATATTTTGATTTTTCTTAAAGTAAAATTTTTCTTTCTTTCTTTTTTCAGGTGTGTAAAGAAATTGTTGAGAGAACAGACAGAAGCAGCCAGCAGCTTATACTTAACTTATTGTAAAACACTTTTAAAACTTTGTGACCTGTAGGAAAGCTCACAATAAAAAAAACGAATTTCCTTTTTGCAGAAAGCTTTTCTTTTTTACTTTTAAAATATTTTTTTGGAAACATTATGCAATATATATTGGAAAAAATATCAAATACTTCAACATCAATTTCCATCTTTTAATGCTTCAGGATTTTATAATCGGCACAATAGGCATTGTGCGATTGAAGCGGTTTTTTTTTTTTAAATGTTGCCATTCACTGTCTTAGAAATTTTACAATTGAATAAATAATTTTCTTTTTGAAAGATATATAATTAAAATCAGTAAGGCTTGCTATTATTAGCATTCTGAATAGCCTTTCGTCAATATATTCATGATCAATGTTTCGCAGAATGATTGGCGAAAAGGCACCGTGACATCATGCTGGATTGGCATGTTTCAGTTTGTATTCTTTTGTTTGAAGAGATTTTTATATCTGCAGGGAAGGACTTTTGGCCGGATTGGACTTGGAAGATTTCGCGCAAGTGTCTGTGGAGCCCTAAATCGATGAGATTGTGTCTGTTATCATGATTATGGGGCTAGAGATAGATAGCAACAATATTGATGAGCTGGTGAAAGAACATAGCCAGAACTACCAAAGAACTTATGGAGCTTCGTTCTATGTCACAGCAAAAAGCTGCGAATGAGATTTAGGAAAGGAGGGAATAACAGAAGAACCTCTAATAAAATAAAAGGGATTTCCTTTTATTTGATAGGAAGGTTGGTTTATACTGGTTTGAATAAAAGTTTGCGAAATTGTTGCTTCGCCCATGAACTTGCCTATTTTGAGAAGCTTCGCCCGAATATGATAGTAACCGAGCGCGCTATAAATTCATTTAACGATAATGGTATTCTAATTTTCGCGAAATTTTGAATTGTAGCCAAACACAAATATCTTTAGCATACATTAAATATATATAAAAAGTATATATTAAATAATGAATTGCATTATTAGAAATTTGTTTCAGCATTTCTTTTCGGAATGTAATGCACTGTCCTAATTTACATCGATTTCTATAGAAAAAAAAAATATTTTACCTAATGAGTGTTTCACTGTATGAGTAAGATTTGGGAACGAATTATGCTTAAGTGAAGTTCTGTCATATATATTTGGTACGGCTATTAAATGGATATCATAAAAATGTGATTTTTAAACCTTTTATGTCCAGTAATGTTTTTGGAAGTTATCGAGGGAAAAATACCTAAAAATTCAGCTTCATTTTTAATTAATACAAATTTTAAAAATAGAAAAGAAAGTCGCCCGAAGCTTTCCATCCCCTCTATCCTAGGTATATATGTACCAAATTTGATAGTTGTAGACCAAACTGTTGGTCCTATAGACCTCGAAACTATTTCTCTCTCACACACAGATTTATCTTTAATCTGATACAAAGAATTTAAACCAGCGGTGTGATTTCCTCAAAACTTTATTAGAAAGTTTTTATACCTCACCCTCCTAAAAAAATTGTAGACCCTTGGGCAAGGCAGAGAATGCTTTGCATGGTATTAGCGTAAAATAGTTAGGAAATGTTTGGCATGAATTTAGAATTTTTGCAAAATCCATCGGATAATTCTTGGCGAGTTTTTTGGGCGATGAATCCCCGCCATGCGGTTAATAGTATCCGAAAATAGAATTTGTAATTCACATGCTTTTTCCTCAACCGATTAAAATCGAAATTTGACACAGAATTAAAATTTTTTTTGTTCACGGAATCACATAACAAATTTGATATATTTAAGATATTGTTGTTTTCAATTACCGCGCTTACAAGCTTCTGAAAACAGAGACTGTCATACGTTAAACTACTTGTTGGATTTGATTCAAAATTTATTAGATGTCACCACTATAGTTGTTCAGTTTATGTATTGAATTTTATTCACCTGGCTCTCTTCTTTTAATACAAGGTACACTTATACAAAGGTGCGTAGTGAGAAACTGCATCAGTACTTTTAAGCACCTTAACCCCAAAAATTAAGCACCTTTGTATAAGTATGCATACATAAACTGCGTATTTTCTAAGCATAGTATTTTTTTTCTGTTTTATAATAATGCATAATTTTTATTGAAAAAAACATTCTTAAAAATTAATTTTGAATGCTTATTTTTTTAATTTTGATATTTATTTCTGTATTTGCGCAACATCTTCTATTGTAAAATCATGCCTTTTTGGATTTAACAAAAGCATAGAAATGATCATAAAAAAAAAAAAAAATTATTACTACCAAAAAAAATTAAGTCAACTCTTAAAAGATTAACAATAAAGATCTGTAAACTTTTTCAATATTTCTTAAAATTAAAATATCAGATAGATACAACATTTCTGAAAATGTCGAAGCTCACTCAGCATGACCATAAATTTTATATTTGATTTTTATATAAGTTACAACAATTAAGATCGAAAATGGCTGAGGTGGAAAGAGTCAATTTCTCCCTGCACTGACTTATTCTATCAAGTAATTTTATTTGCAATCCTAGAAAACTAAAAACTAAAGCATTTCTATGACTATCATCATACGACTGGCAAAACTAGCATGAAATGGATGACAGAACAATGCCGTGTTCTAAGTAAGTTTTTAAAATCATTTTTTAATAGAAAACAATTGCAGCGTTCACAAATGACCAGACTAAAAAGAAATTGTCTTATCGCCTCTTGTTTCTAAAGTGTAGTAAAAGTCTTTATTAAACGTTTAATGTTCCTAAAATTTAATGAAAACCTGCTTTTTAACCTAAAAATATTACTGAAGAAACATTATATATATATTACGAAGAAATGAAAATGCTTTAACAAGTCCTAATTTTCATAAAAAACAGAAACAAATTCATTAAAAAAAAATTAGTTTTCTTTTTTCTCAAAACGTTTTTGCATATTGCCAGGAAATGCCTTGTGTATCATTAACGTACAATAGTTACGGAATATTAACACTGGGCGTGAATTAAATATTTTTACTAATTCTATCATGTGATCGTTGGCGAGTGTTTTAGGATTAATCTCTAGTATGGGTTGAAAATATCCAAAAAGAGACTTTGAATTCAGACGCATTTTTCTTAATTGATCAAAACAAAAATGTGACTCAAAACTACACTTATCGTCACAAAATGACATACCAAATTTATATCTTTCATTGCACTTTTGAGCTATCGTGTTTACATATTTCTGACAGTACAGACCGACATGCGATGAATAGCTTTTTGGATTTGGCTCAAAATTTGACACATGTTTTTATAATAAATATTAAATCTGTTTGCCAAATTTTAACTATCTAGCTCTCTTCCTTTTGCAGTCAGCATGCTAACTTATTTTCGAGAAGTCGTACAAATAAACAGATTTCTTCTAATCGGATATTGCTGAAAATTTGTCCGAAATCTACAAGTCTGTTGCGAAGACCGTCATTACCAAATTTCATCCATCTAGTTCAAAGAGTTTCTGTGTTATCTTTGCCACAGAGAGACATTTTCCGAAAATGTGTTTCCGAATTCAATTAGGTATGAAGCGTGAAGATGCAGTAAAATCCCGAGTTCGAATTTTTTGACGATTGCCACATTTTATCTCAATTTTGAACACCAGAAAGTAAAAATGCCAATTAAAGCATTGTTTGAAAGAATCTTTCTTGAAGCTAGCGAGAGACAATAAATCGCATTGCTTCAAAATTTCACAAAACTAATCAAATGAATTTTATTCAATGAACGTGCTTTAAAATTATTTAAGTTAACATAAAAGCAAAGAAGGCTTTCTTTTCTTTTCTTACAATTTTAACGGCTGCAGAATAATGTGATTCAATTATTCGAAGAAGCAATATCATTTTGAATTTCATTATATAAAAATATTTTGAACTGTGTCCAAAACTAATTTCTCAGAAATTATTTTTAAAAAATTACATTCAACCAAACAAAATTTTTATTCAAAAGTTATTCTTTTTTTAACCTTTAAAACGGTATTAAGATAATTTTTATGCGATAATATGCTTTAATGTTATGATGAAAACACTTTAAATTTCTATTTTTTAATCAAACTTCACATTAAAATTTTGGGAAATTCGTTCTTAGTGTGCATCTAATGCCAAAAAAATAGCTTTCCGAATTTCATGTTCCTAACTTCAATGGCTGTATGTTAAGCGTTGCTCAGGACAAGACTTGGTATATAAAGAGGGATTTCACTGGGAAAAAAATTTCTACAAGAGTTATAAAAAAAGGGCAAAAACATTAAAAATAACAGAACCTAAATATTGAAAAAAAAAAAGTAAAAAAACTTTCTTTATTTCCTTAAGAATATTTAAGTACCAGATCCAGCAATTTCTTTTTTTCCTAATCAAAACCAATTTGGCAAGATGAATCCAGCAAATAACAATGTTCAAATGGATGGGGACATTCAAAAAATACCGCGTAAGATATCACAATCATTGAACATTTAAGGTTTCAAGTTGAAATTTCATTATACTAGATTTTACGCGCTTGACTAACATAATTACAAAACGTAATTAGTTACAATTCAATATAGTACAGCTGAATACCTGTAGTAGGTCTTTCAAGCGATTGCTCATAAACGATATATTAATGAGAATGATGATCGAATATGATAGTGTTTTTAAAACAGCTTTTTTTCATGTTCGATATATCGCATCAAATTCATCCTGCTATTTTCATATCTTCCGTTGATCGGATCATATCGCATATTTTTCTTTAACAACACATGGAAGTTTAAATATATACTTACCCGGAATAACTTAAAAGTCAAAAATTGGAACTAGAATTGCTTTTCGATTCGCAATAACTATGGCATAGTATGCATTTCGTGCAGTCGCTTCCATAAATAACTATTCCAATATTTTAATAAATAGCAATTCACACTGTCAAAAAAAATCACTAAGCCTTATCTTAATATGTGCTGGAATCCCTGGAATACTTCTTCGAATTCTTCCCTTTTGTTGATCTTCGTTCTTTGATACATCCGGTAAACAAGCCTTTACGACCATGATTTCGAATTATCATATTCAATTTGTCTGAAAACAAAACAAACCGAAAAGCCTTCTTCGCTTCACGAGAAAACTAAGCACTTTTTAAGGATCTTTTCTGAAAATTAAGCACTTTTAAGGTTTTTAAAAATGGTTTTCAAATTTAAGCCTTTTTCATGACGCTATGCACTTGATAGAATTCCACAAATTTGGTGTAAAGATTGTATAACTCAAAGCGCTTATGAATTATCTTTGTCACAGACAGGCACAATTTTTGGGGGAAAAGTCTGAAACGTGGAAATTTCTCAAAATGTCGAGTTCGAATTTGTTGACTATTTCAATATTTTCTCTGTGCTGTGTATATAAGAAAGTAAAAAGGATGAACCCAGGCTAAATCAAGATTACTGCTTATTTTATAAACAACGGAATTAGGCTCATCAAAAAAATAGATATTTACAATGCAAACATGACGAATTACAAATGTGGATTAATTCTTTTGTGTTGAAAAGACAGATGAATAACTGCCGCTGATGCGGCCTGGTATGTTTTTCTATCCTGAATTACTGTTATGCAAGCTACTCTGAGAGAACTCCTTAATCAAGAGTTATCTAAATATAGACAATATGCAGTTTGATAAATGTTATCAGTTGAGGTGTGTAGTTGAAAGCGATGTTTTCCTGGCGGTTTCAACCAACATCCCTCCCCCTAGTTTCCTGGAATGCGAAAAGAAAAGGAAATAAATTTGCCAAGGACACTGCATAATAAGATTAATTCATTTTATCTTTAACTAAAAGAACAAACATAATTGCACCTCATCAACTCGAATGGCCCTGCAAAAGTTATTTCAACTGGTGTAATGAGTGTCTCTCGACTTTTTCGTATATTGACAAAAATAGACATCCTGCATACGATAAACCATGTTTTTAAAAATGATTGAATTGATCTTCAATCTTCTTAATAATAGCCGTCATCGGCTGCCTTATTAATGACATTAATATATTCATCACGACGGATTTTCATAAAATGCATCTTATGAGGAAAAAATTGATCAATTGATCTTCCTAATAATAGCCGTCATCGGCTGCCTTATTAATGACATTAATATATTCATCACGACGAATTTTCATAAAATGCATCTTATGAGGAAAAAATATCTTAAAGTATGATAAATAAAAATGGTAGAGGGTTTTAATTGGTTAACTATCCCATCAAAATGTGGAAATGAATTGACACGAAAATTCGTGAAATCGTAATGTTGGGGAGGTCCTATCTTTTTTTGCAATATATCTCAAGAATGGAGGTTCTAGTTACAGATGACTCTGGGTGACGTGTTTGGAGATCATTAGCTTTCATATAAAACCAAAATTATAGAAATCAGTTAAATTGTTTTGGGTGGAAAACTCTGCTACAAGATTTTCCCATCAATAATATATTATGAAGTAGTGTTGTTTAAGGATGCAAATTTATGCAAGTATTTTAATAAATTACTTATGTTTAAAATGACAGTGAACGAATATTAGTGGCGGTTAATTTTTCTTTTAGATCAAATTAAATTTTTCGGTTATCTAATTTTTTTTTTTTTACATCAAATTTGTTTAATTTGATTACGTTATGTTTGTTTATGCGTTCGAATATGAATACGCGTATTAATAAATGACGCATAAAATATTAGAAGCTCAGGGCCACCAGGTACCTTTGTACTGGCACTGCATATTGTTATAATATTTATTGTTTGATATTTGATAAATTTATTAATTAAATATTAAATTATTTACATTTAATTTCAGAAAAAAACAAGTAAAATATATAGTTGATGCAAAAATGCATCACTGTGTATAGTTAAGGTATCTCCGTTATTACATTTTTCGATCAACCACTGTTGTATTGAAATAATAAAAATAGAATGTTGCATCGACCCGGACGTCATTAGATGAGTTTCAAAATTCTTAAATTAACTCATGATCAGGCACGAAAGGGAGCAGTTTTAAAATGAGGGGAAAACATAAATGAATTAAGGTAAAATGTAGAATGCTTTTCGAGTCTGAACATTTAAAAACAGATCTTGAAAATATCTCTGGGAACAATAAAATTCACGATACCCCCCCATCAATTACACAATAAAAAATAAACTTCACTACTAGAAATTTAAGTACAATTTTATTACAAACACTGCAGCAATGTGCTTTCAACATCAATTTGATTACAAGATAAATGAAACAATAATAAAAAATATGGAGAAAAAAAAGTTGCGCTCACTAAAGTAGTGGCATCAATATTCATATTAATGAAAATTATTCCAATGAAATGCAAATCTCCATAAAAAAGAATATTCAACATGAAATTCTTGGATTTTATCCATATCCTCTCTACACATTTAATACTTTCAGTACATATTCTTTTATTTAATATTGTGATTTTTCTAAAGCAGTATTTTAAAATACTGATCAAGAAAAGGCACTAAAAAGATGCAGTGGTGAGTTAAATATTTAATGACTTCTAAGACGCCAGCATCTTTTACATGTATGAAGGGAACTTCTCGCAATGCTCTGTATTTTTTATTTTTATTTAAATAAGTAATGTGATCGGCAAGTCCTTTTAAGCCCGTTCAATTCAAAACAACATCTCTCATAGCCAGGATAGTAACATATTCCTTAAGTAATGTAAATATTCTGAATTTAATGAAATAGGCCAAACGTCAATAGTGTCGAAATAAGGAAGTAACAAAAATTAACTTAAAAAAATAGTAAAGAAGATTGCTTAGAAAGTCCAATTAGTAAAATGTACATTATATCATAATAAAAACAGGAAACAGTTGCATGGAATTATCTGTAAAATTGGCGAATGTATTTGGGATTAAAATTATGAACTTTCCGAGACTCAAAAAAGGATTCGTTTTAAAAATGAAAAATATATAATTCGGTATCATCATACAATTTTTCCGATTTAAGCAAAAGCGAAGTGAAATTTCAGCAATGTCGAAATTAAACAAAAATAATAATAAAAGGAAATCTGAAAAAACCCACTCTGCTGGGGGGGGGGGAAGGATTTATTTTTCATTTTTAGGGCGAATCCTTTTTCAAGTAACGGAAAGTTCATAATTTTAATCGCAAATATCTTCAATTTTGCAGATAATTACATGGAATTTTTTACTGTATTTTTATTATGCTATAGCTAAGTGGACTTTTTGGCTGATGTCCTTTACGTTATGCTGTATCCTGTCACAAAAAATCCGCGTAGTCATTTTATTATGGGTACATGTTATTTCCCATCACTATAGAAGACACCATTTGAATTGAAAGGACTTTACTGATCATCCTTATAGTAGGAACATAATACCCAAACAAGAAAAAATGAATGAATAAATAAAAAACAATCGCACTTACCATTAATATATATTATAAACATTTTAATAAAGAATGCAATTTTATTTAAAAATTGATCACTTAAGCAACGACTAGTTTGATATACAAAGACTGAGTGCTTATTTATCCATTAATTTACAGCAAATACAAAAATATATATTCAAAAATTTATAATAAAAAAATTATGGAGCACGTAATTAATAATTATACAGGAAAAAAATATAGGAAAAGAGAGAAAAAAAGTATGTAAAAATAATCGAATAAGAAGTTTAAGTAAAAATAATTGAATTATCTTATATGAATCTAGATATCTATGCTATTATTTGAGACATAAGCAAGTATATCTAATTTAGTTCATGAAAACAAAATGTCCTAAACTTAATATTAAATACTTGCATACTTATTAAATACTTATAATAATGAGATGTGGAAAGTACTCTTATTTCACAGCAGGAACCAATATAAAAATAAATTCATAAAATAATCATAATATGTTCGTAATTTGTTTTTTTATTGTTATACATGAAAAATGATTACAGATACACATATTTCTAAGCATATTTTGAACAAATGCTGGATTTTAGTTTATTAGAAATAAAAGAAAATTTGGATTATTAACTGATATATTTAGGAGAAATATTATAATAATAATAATTAAATACTATTGACTAGAATATTAATAATTATTAAAATAATTATTTCATTATTAGAATATTAGATTTTATGTTTCTTAAATTTGTTTACATTTTAATTGCTAATAATCCATTTGTTTCTTGTAATTATTTGTTAGATAAGCAAGAAACTAATTAACATCATAAGATTATGTATAAATTACAAAAAATTACTTTTGTTTAGTTTATGTTAGTCATCTTTCTCTTTACTAATTGCACTGGGTTGATAAGAGTTTTAAAACACAATATGTTTAAAAGAAAGTGTCTATTTATTCCTTTAAAAAAAATCTTAAAAAAAAAAAAAAAAAAAAAAAAAGGTTAAGTATGGCGGTTACGGTTAAAAGTTTTTTTTTTAGTGGAAATAATAAAATACTTTTATAGAGTGTAACTTGGCTTTAAAGCTGATGAGGATATAATAAATTTTCTAATTAACTGAAAATAGATCTAAAATTAAAAGCAGCAAGAGAAAATAAAAATTTTTAAATTAACAATTATCCTTAATATTTAACTTTAAATAAATAAAATCTAATTAATGAATGAACAGGTAATAATTTTAATAAAGAAAACATTTATACAACACAATTTCAATATAAACAATATAACAGTTCAAAGTTTTTTTAAAATGTAAGAAATTATTGAATGCTTCTTTGATTGGATACAATGTGCAGTGGTAAAGTCCTTGAACAAATTAAATGGCTTCTAAAAGTTATTTACTTATGATTTCTGAGGTCATGAAAACAGTTAATAAAAATGAATTTTTAGAATTTTGAGTCCAAATTAATCAAAATAAGTTTTAATCACAATCAATATTTTAGCATTATATTAAATAAGAAGTTCAAGAGCAAAAAGAGGTATTCAAATAACTGATAATCAAATTAAAAACGTCCACATTAGCCAGGTTCCCAGTGTAAAATAAACTGTTACAATATATATTAAAAAGATCATTTACATTTTCCTCAAGCAACTCATAAGAATAAATATGTATCACACTAATGCTTATGGTAGCTGCAATGACTAAATTACATGACTAATACTTTGAAAGAAAAAAAAAACATTAAAAACTTTACATTATACAGCAAAACTAATTACAAAATCTAAACATACAAACAAGTGCCTTAAACATTCAAGTTTCGTAGAAAACACAGGCATAAATTTATCTATTAAAGTAATTATTTATTGATTGAACATAAATTTAAAATCGAAAAGAAACATCAAATCTGTCTATGCCAGTAAGCTTCAAAATTGAAAAATAACAAAGTTTCTGGGTCATTCTCCAAATTTGGGCACATTCTTGAAACTCAAGAATATTAACTATACTATTAATATAATATCCACATAACAAATGGTATTACATAATTTTAGATGGGTACTAATTAGTTTCCTAAAATTGAAAATTTATTGAAATTTTTTTTTTGTGAGATAAAAATCCAAAAATCCAAATATGTGAGAAAAATCAACTCCGTGGACTGCAACCAACCCATAGTTTACTTAAATATGTGGATATATTATTCAAACTACATGAAATTTTATATTTTATTTAAGTTTAATTAAATAATTATGCATTAAAAATATTGCTGTGTGTTGAAATTATAATAAATCTGGTATATTCAGAAAGTTTTATTCATCTAAAGTTTGCAACCAGGTTCAAGCATCACCTCCATGGACAGAGATATTTTTTAGAAAATTTCTTTCATGTGGCAACACTACTCATTTCTTTCAAGTGTTGTTGAAGAGAGGCAGCCATTTTGTATGCATCTGAATTGAATGCAGATTTGAATTAAGCTTTGTTTGTACACAGGAAAAAAAGAAAGTTTCAATTCTAGGTGAGTATGTTTATTGGTTATCAACTCCATGACTTCTATAAAAGCTATAAAATGTGAATTGTAGTATGTTTTTTTAAAGCATATTAAATGTACTTGATGAAAAGACATAAAAAACTTTAAAATTATTTTGTATCATTAAAACTGTTCTTTAACTTACACTAAAAATGTAATTTCATCATCTCCATGGGCACTCCTGAAGACAACTTTGCCCATGGAGTTGATGCTTTGCCCGTGGAGTAATTAGGCTTAACTATGAATTTAAGTTTCTTTTACAATAATAAATATATAACCATAATTATACGATATTTAAGCAAACAATATAGATTACCATTTTATTGGTGTGGTTTCACCATAACTTTTTAAAAAAATGCTAGGTGCCAAACATAGAGATAGGCCTAAATTTGATGACAATGCATGATGTTTCACCCAATTAAAAAAAATAACTATGATAATAGATAGAGATGTAACTAGTAATACGCCTATTTGATTTTAAAGTTGTATACCAAGTAGATAGTTGTTAATGTTATCATAAGTTTATTTAAAAAAAAAAATTACATTAAGCAAATATGATAATAAAAGAAACTTTTTATTTTTAAATTTTAGATATGGCCAAAACCAAGAAAGAATGTGAGAAGAACAAATTAGCAAGGCAGAAACAGAAAAGCGAATGCGAGAGAAAAAGACGTGAACGTATTAAAAGTGACCCCAAGTTATATGAAGAAGCAAAGAAAAAAGAACGTGAACGGTATCATGCTCGAAAAGAAGCTGGCAAAATAAAATCTATTCATGAAATGACATCAGTCCGAGAGCAAAGAGCTAAACGAAAAAGTTGGAAAGCATGTTCCAGGAAATACCGTGCAGCCAAAAAGAATAAACAATTAGTGATATTAAGTGTGGACAGCCCTCCTTCTAGCCCTGCATTACCATTAGTCCTAAATGAATCTACTGAACCTCAAGACAATTTCTCAAGTGCATAGTCACAGTGTGCAAGTTCTGAAACACCTATTAATGCTTTCTCTTCTGGAAAATCTAGAAGAGAAAGCGGTAGGAAAAAAGTAAAAAGAAGCAGGTCAGCCGCTTACAGTAAAATAAAAAAAACTAGAGGAAGAACTAAAAGCGTACAAAGCAAAATATAGCAAGTATAAAAGTAGATATTATAGGGAAAAGGGAAAGAAAAATTAAAGGAAAGATGATACACCAAGCACAAAAGTCAAGAAATTGGTAAAAGGTGTGAAGGTATCGTCTCCTATAAAAAGGAAACTGGTTTTTAATGAAGCAATGATTTCCCAAATGACTGATAATTTTCAAAAAACACGCAATAAGAAAGAACCTATAAAATCTTTTCTCTGTTATGTAGCCGGAAAAATTATGAAAAAATATAAGTGCCTTAATGAATTAAAAAAATATTTAAATTAAAAAATCTTAAAAGTACGGATGGTAAAGAAAAAACCACGAGTCAAGTCAAATTAGAGCTGATTAAACAAGATATTCAGAATTTTTTGGAAGATGATTCTTGCAGCACATTATGTCCTGGTAAGAAAGATACAATTAGTAGAAAAGGAGTGAAGAAACAAAAACGCTACTTGAATGATAGTTTACAAAATCTTCACAAGAATTTCTCCAGGAAGTTTACGCAATACTTTATACATTACAGTACATTTTGCAAACTTCGTCCATTCTGGTGTGTCCAGAAAAAAGTCGGTTAGCGAGACACTTGTTTATGCAGCCTTCATGAGAACATGAAACTGATGGTGATTGCATTAAAGCAGCTGAATATTATTTCTGAGAGATCCCAGATGAACTTTATAAAAGTTTGTGCTGTAATACTAAAGACAACATTGAAAAATGTTGAGAGAGGAACTGCAATGAATGTAAAATCAAGATGATTAAGTTCTTAGAATATTCAGAAGACACAATATCGTATGAGAAATGGGTTTTGAAAAAAGTTAATATTGTAGCCAAAGGAATCCTTAAAACTGTTAAAAAAACACTCTAAAGATCAGAAATGCCAAAGTTCATGCTTCATATTGCTAATATTTTACACCAGCAAAGAGAAGTGAAGAATATAAAAGATCAATTAAAACCCCAGGAAGTGTTAATCCATATGGATTTCTCTGAAAATTATGAATGTAAATACTCAAGGGAAATCCAGGCATTTCATTTCGATGGTTCATGCCAACAAGTAAGCATCCACACAGTTGTAGTTTACAATAGAAATTAATCATCTACTACAATACTTACCAAGTCATTCTGTACCTTATCAGAAAACTTGAAACATAATCCTATTGCTATCTGTACCCACTTGAGTCCAGTACTTAAAATTGTTAAAACCCTTGTTCCTAACTTAAAAACTATTCATTTTCTCAGCGATGGACTAAGTACACAATATCGCAATCGAAACACGTTTTACTTAATTGCCACTCATTTACCATCTGTCCTCTTATCTGCGAAGGAAATAACCTGAAATTACAGTGAAGTAGGGCATGGGAAAGGTGCACCCGATGGACTCGGGGGGACTTTGAAGCGTACTGCTGATGCACTGGTGACCAGGGGAAAAGACATCTCATGCTTCAATCAATTTGTTTTTGAACTACAGAAAAATCTTAAAAGTATCGAAATAATACCCATAAAAGAATATGAATTCAGTACACTTCGTGAAAATCTAAAAGAAGAGGGAGAAAGATTTATAGGAACAATGAAAATGCACCAAGTTTTGTGGGCCAGAGCAAAGCCTAATGTTCTGCATTTCAGACGATTAAGCTGCTTTTAGTGTATACCAAGTGATATTTGTTCTCATGGTTATGCTAAAGGAGCCCTGTCAATACAAATATCTCCACATCAACCTGGATGTTCCACCAGCATTAATCAGAAGAAATCCTCTTCAAAGAAATTGAAAGTCAGTGATGTCTACTCTGACACAGATGAAGAATGGAGTGAGGATATTCCTTGCAAAATGCAAAAAACAGGGGAGTGTAATGCAATTAAATTAGCTATGACAGAAGACAGCCTAATAAATACATATGTGGTCACAGAATTCATGGGTCGGAAAAAAACTCATCACTTTGTTGGAATGATTTTAGAAGAAAATGACTGCCAAGAGGGGGTGGTAAAATATATTATGGTGACTTCATGACTAAAAATACAGACAATACCTTTTTGTTTCCATGTTGCAGACTTATCCTGGGTTCACTCTAGAGATATAAAACAAGTTCTTAGTGACCCTATGCTTACCCGTCGACATACATATCTGTTTAATGACTTGGATTTTAAAACTTTTCCTAATTTAGAATAAATTGTTTTAAAAAAGTGCTTTCTTTTCGATATTGAAGTATCCATTTTCTAATAAAGTGTCTTTTCTATGTTTAAATTGTACTGTAGTATTTTTTTCATTAAATTCTATAGTGTGAATTTTAGTTAAGACATTTGATTCCATTGAAAGTGATGTTTAAAGATGCTTAGTTTCATATTTCAAACCTATATTTCCACAATATTCCATTGTGTGTCAACTCCATGTCCTGATACATCAACTCCGTGGGCAATGAAAACAAAACAAAAAAAAAAAATTCCATGAAAAATATTTGTTAGTGATCTCGGCCATAGGCTGGAATGTATTAAGAACCATGCAGGGATTATTTAAAAAATATTTAAAAGAATTTTTTTTTCTTTAAATTGACATCTAAAAATACCTTGTTTTTGGAGAATGACCCTTCTAATGCTATTTTTACACAAGACAAAATTAAATGGCTATTTCAAAAATATTATTCTTATTATAAGAAAATATTAGATTATGAGCTATTATGAATCTATATTTTCACTATACAGTTTGATAATTACAAAAGAAAAAAAAAAAAAACCAGGGATAATTTTCCTATACAAATCCTAATAAGTAAAATTCTATAAAATAAATTCAATAAAAGCAGATTTTAAAAACACTTGTATCAATGTACTAAAAAGTAGATATTTTCATTTTATTTACTTTTATTATTTTATTTACTAATAACTTTAGCTTATCATACCATATTATAAATATTATGGAATCTTCAAACAATTTTCTCACAAATTAAATACCGGATGAGACTGCTGGAATAGAATCAAAATGCAATTAAACTAATTGGTAAAATGAAAATATTTATAAAAATACTAATATATAGCATAATATAATAAACAGCATATTATCAACAAACAAAAATGTATAAAATTTCAAAACTCATGCATATTACAGAGTGAAGAATGTTTACAAATATGAAATCAGTCAAATTAAAATACACAATAAAATAAATCAATAAATAATAAAAAAAGCATTATTACTTGTAATTAAGTGAATGGCCCAGATTTTGCAAGGATCCTGGTTAAAACACTAGAAAATTTAAAAAGATAAATTACTTACTGTAAACTCTGCCTCTCATCTTTATTTAGATAATAAATTTTGACAGATTAAATGGAATGTAGCTTTCCCATAAATTCCTCAGAATCATTAATTTTTACCAAGTTTTCAGCAAAATTCAGTCAGATTGATTCATAATCTTGATTGATACATAAAATTTAAATAATCATACTTTACAATATGATTATAATGGATTGCTTTTTAGTACAAAGAATAGAATAATTGTTTTATAAAAGGATGATAATTTCTGCAGTAGATCATATTAAAAGCAGAGAACGTTGGTAATTTTGAGCTGTACACATTTAATGAAGTTTCAAATTGTCACAAGGAACAAGTGAAACAGCCATATTTTCTGTGACAATGTGGTCTTCTTTAAAAAGATTATTTTCAAGTAGTTTCTCCTAAGTGAAGCATAACCATAGACAGAAGCAGTAAACAAAAAAAAGCAGTAAAAAAATTACAGACAGTTACCATCATTAAATTTCACAGAAAATATCAAATTTTCAAGGCAACTGTGAAACAGCAAATAGTGGCATAAGTTCTGATGAGCATATCGTTAAAATGATGACTACTATCAATGTTTTTGGTGACATGTTATCATGTTTTGGTGACATCATGTGGTGAGGAATGGAAAAGCATACTGAATTCACATCCAAAATGTAGTAAGAATTTGAAATCGCAAACAGGAGCAATAAAGAATTTCTTGATTATGATAAACCTTCCAAGATAGATCTTGACACAGTATTACTGAACACTTTTGTTTGCAAGTACATCAGATAAATAATTTCTTACTTGTCAAATAAAATGATAAAAAAAAAAAAAGCACCATCTAGTTAAATTTTTTTTTTCAATCTAATTTATTATTTCTTTTTTTTCTACCACAAAAATCATAAATAGAGTATGCAATTATTAATATAATTTTCCTATTCCTAAGAAAGAAGAAATAATTTCAAATATATATATATAAAAAAAAAGAGAATCACTCTATTTAGATAGTAAATATAGGAGTTTTAAAAACCTTTGAATTCAGTGATGCTAACATAAAAACTAGTAAACTCAACAAGTTAAAAAAAAATTCTTTGAAAAACAATATTTGCTATTTCGTTATTTCAAAATTGTACCTAAACAACAACAACAAAAAAAAGTTATATTCTGGAATGAGTAAACAGAAAACTTTATGAAAAAAATATATTAAAAAACAAAGTTAAAATAAGGGGGGACAAAAAAAAAAAAAGAAAAACACACAGAAAAAAGACGCTTGTTAATTCTAAAGGCAAGACAGCTGCTTAAGCACTATTAATTAGTCCAAACAATCCAGAGAATGTGCTATACCCCTCGTAGGCGAAACCTTCATGGAGAAGTCAAGCGTGGGATAACCTTGTATTAGGGAGCTGCTGGACAGAATATCTGTCCAGGGACTGGCATATAGGAGAACATTTTGCTCAGTGATGCCTCCACTGACCTCCACAAGCACATTCGGATATTGAAGCTTCAATGTCAGAGCAGCACGCTTGCCCTCCTGCAAGATATTTCATTACGAAAATATAAATAAAAATATAAGCAATTTTTTAAAAATACCTCATTATAACTGTAATAAAAAGCAGACATTTTTATTTTAATTATCTATTATTTTGTAGTTTTTAATTTATAAGCATTACAAAAATCATGCATGCTGCACTTAATTTTTCTCAAATTCAGTACACATTGGGAACAAAGATTTGGGATCAAAGTATAATTATATTAATCAATTACGCAAAAATTAAGTTAAGAAAAATTAAAGCAATGTATTATAATCGAAAAATTTAATAATTCTAGACCATAAGCAACTAACTGGAAAAAATGATAGCAAAATTCGATTCTTACAAATGTAAAACGACTCATTAGGTAATTCAACAAATTATTATGCTCATATAGAAATGCATTACTTTCCTGACTTAATATAATCTGAAAATTCTGCATTATTTAATTCCTTTGAGAGCTATTTCATATTTAGTATATTAACATAGTAAAAGCATAAATGCACACAAAAATAGCATTTAGAACAAGTTTAGCAATATAAACCTGCAAATCAATTTGAAAATAAGCTTCAAAAGTTAAGTATGAAAACCATAAACCAATAGAAATGTAAATAGAATAAAATAAGAAAATGTAAGGATAAATAAAATAAAAGTTTTTTTTTTTTAAACTTATTTCTACAATAAGTAAAAAAACCTGGGTATGTTCAATAGTTTTCTGTTAATTTTCAATTAATAAACACTGGCAAGAGCTAGATATTTAAAACAGTACAGCGAATCAAATCTTTTGGGAGGTTTTAATTACAATTAATAATCAACATTTAACTAATAACATTAACTAGTAATAAAACAATATAATATAAAAGATGATAAACATGCAAAAAGTCTGACTTCAGGATCAAAATTGTCAAGCATCACAATATCACAATTTGATTGACACGCTTCTTGAGCTTCAGCTATGGAACGGCATTCAACTTCAATTTTGAGAGCAAAGCCACTCAGCTGACGTGCTTTTTTTATGGCCTGGAAAAAAATAAAATCAGATGAATAATTACGAATAATTCACAAGTATTTACTTCACATATTTAACTTTACAACAATTTATATTTACTTTTTACTGAAATGATAACACAATGCAATGGAATATATTTAAAACTATTATTATAAAAATATTTATAAATATTTAATATTTCTTCTTTTACAACTAAGCAATAATATGTTGCAAAATACCTATGTAAATGTATGTAGCTATGAAGAATATCAGAAGAAAAAAAAAGAAAAAAATATAGTAAAAGTGACAATTTAAAAATGAAAATACTAAATCAAATGAAAATAAATTGTTTTGGATTATTAAAATAACAATAATAATAATTTTTTGAACTTTACTTGAAACATATTTCAACGCTTAATAATGTGTTTGGTATTTTCATATAAATTAACAAAATTTAGGTTTAGACTAGGAATTGAATATCTTTAATTATTTAAATAATTAAAGATATTATTGGTTAGCTGTATACACATTTTATGGTCAAAAGATTTATGACCTATTTCATAGAAAGAATACACAGATAAATGAAAATTAAATAACAGAAGCAAAATAAAAATTATTACAATTTTTGAAATATTATCTGAAAAAAAAAAAGACTCAATGTTTAAACAAATTAGGGGGAAAAAATCTTAAAACCATTTCAAGAATGATATTACAAATGGATATTAAAGGTTTATAAGAATAATTCAATATTTATGAGGATACTTAACCTTTCATGTTTCCTGTAAGGGTCCAAACATATCTACTTGTAAAGAAAATATTTGATATATTTATAAATAATGACTATATAACTAAGAGGTAAATTCTCCAAAATTGGTATCATTACTTCAACCATTTTTTACTGTCATTTCTCTAAAATCATCAATGGATTTAGAATTCAAAACAAGAGTTTAATGCCACAAACAGCGATGAAAAATACAAAGTGAAATTGCATGTTTTTTTATAGTAAAATGACAGAATTAAAAGTTGTTAAAATGAGAAAAAATATTTTTGAAAGTTTTTCAACATCAAATCAGAGAATTTTATGAATATATCTTAGGAGAAAGAGATCAAAAATACTAATTAATAATTACATTAGAAGTAATTCAATAATAATTTACCGCATGCTTTATTAGTTGAAATAACTTTAAAATTTACAATTTCAATCAATCTCCCCCAACACATTTTACAATATTTTAAAGCCAAATTTAGAACACTGAAAGAGGAATAAAGAAAAAGATAATTGCATTTACTTTAAAAAAGTACTGTAATTGGAAAATAATAATAATAGCAAAAATTTTGAAAGAAAAAAATTATTACTTTTTGTAATTTATGGTTGAAAAGGTCATACTGAAAATGACATACTAATTCTGCCATTTAATGATAGTAGCAAAAATACCAGGAAATGAGGGAATTTGATATAAAACAATAAGACATTTTAGATAATATATCAAATGTATATATTTGTTAAATTTTTATTGTTTAAATGTATATATGTATATCAGTCTATAGGTACATTGTTAGGTATAAATTTCTAGTAAGTACGAGAAATTAAATTTTTTTAAAAAAAAATCTGTAATTTAGTACTTATAAATAAAAATGAGCTTTTAATTTAGAAATTTATACAAAAATAATAGCTTGCAAATCTATTTTAAACAAATATAAATTAAAACAGATGAAAAAAAAAAAAAAACCACAGAGACACATTTAAATTCTGAGAGAGGATAACATATGCAAATATAAAATTTTAGTAACAAGTCCAGAGGATACATCATCTGAAGCCACATAACAGAATTTCAGAATGAATACATGCTTGACAGCAATTGTTTTATGAAACTTTTTAAAATTATTAAATAAAAGTTATTGCGGAAAGAAGTTTTATTTAAAATATATTTCCTAAATAAACATATCATGCTAAACCTATTATTTACCTTTATAAACAATTTAACTATATATTTAATATACATAATTAAAAAAAAACATTTAAAGAAGCACACACGGCACAAATTTCCTGAAAGTGAATGGATGCAAAGAGGATGTATATATTATAAAAAGCAAAGCTCTAGTATACATTTGTCACTTTAAAACTAAAGGCGATGATGGAGCAGAAACGTAAAAAATATAAACCTCGAAAAATATTGCAAAATGATATCTCTCAAATTTTATCACAAATGATCATACTTGATCAATTGATCCTGCTAGTGTGATATGATTATCTTTCAACATAATCATGCTAGATAAATCATATCGGTGCATGTCCACACCACCAACCATCAATGCATATTTTTCTACCATTCGAAATCCTGGTGTGGTTTTACGAGAACCAGCAATTGTTCCTCTCCAACCAGCTTTCTGAATTATATCCATCATTCTTGCAGCTGCAGTGGCCACACCACTGGCTCGACTCAATACATTTAATGCTACCCGCTCAGATAGAAGTAAACTTTTGGATGGTCCACTAACTTTGGCAACTTCTGTTATTGGACGCAGGCGATCCCCTTCTTTCTGTAACCATGTCACCTGAAGATTAAGTTCTGCAAAAATAGCATTGACAAAAGGAATACCTGCCAATACACCAGGAGATTTCATGTAAATTGTGAACTCACACCGCTGATCTCCTACAACACCTCCACCGAAATCAAAACTGCTGGTGTCTTCCAATAACCATTCACGTGCAAGGTTTTGTAAACGCAAAGGATGCAACACATTTTCCCACATCGCATAAAGACTGAAATAATCAGGAAAAATATAAGTTATATTTAAAAAATTTGATGAATAAAAGAGTTGAAAGGTTATTTTACTGCAAAACAGTCAATAGTTTGCTTCTTAGTGATGAAACGGTATGACAATAGATATAGGAAAGCTGGAATGAGAAAAATATCTTAATACTTCCGCTTATTTAGCCGGCTTTTGTAGCAATTATGACAGATAACCGGCTCGTTATCTCCAAGTAAACAAAAACATCTGATAATAATGTGATCAGTTGTTACCAATACCATATTTCTAAATTTTAGTTGCATACAATGGCTTACAAATAGTTTTTATTTATTTGCATGTATGCAATATTTTATCAAACTGATTAAGTAAAAAATATTTTTAAAACACAATATGTGTGAACAGCCCACCTAATTTAAATTTTGGCAAATAAAAGAAACATAATTTTTAGAGGCGAAATTACTTGAAATTAGTTCTTTAATTTTTATTAAAAATTCTTTATATTACACTATGAATAATTTTATTAACAACTTTAATTATAAATGGCTTTATTAGAAGGGTAATATATGGTTATAATAATTTTTAATAGATAACGAAACTTGTAAATAACTCATTTCTGATTTGATTTCAGGTCAAGTCACATTTCTGAAAGCGGTTTTTCTGCCTTACCGTAGCTGTTATTTCGATTCATGATTTGGCAATAACCTACTTGCCGTTTCTGAAAGAGAAGGGGAGACCGTAACTTTTTTAAAGGTAAAGATTCTGTCTGTTCGAGCTCGCAAGTGTATGCAGTACTTTTTTCGTATGTTAATTTGACTCAAAAAGGATTTTCTGTTTCTTACGGGAGGTTTAGAAGTACACGTGTGGGCTTTTCTGCCAGAAATTGTATTTAGGTGAGTTTAGATTTTATTTTAAAATTTTGGATCTTGAAATATCAATACCGAAAATTTTTATGCAATTTGTTGTCGGCTAAATATTTTCTATTAAATACCTTTATATATTTAATCAGGATATTTTTGTTTCCGAAAATGCAGGAGTTATAGTTTAATATAAAGCCTTATGTCCTCTATAATAATTTCTTGTTTTGTCAATGTGAATTCCAAAATAAGAATAACGAAAGGATTTTCACGTTATTTTCAAATGTATGACTATCATATCTATATTTCTGCCCATGCACTTCTCATGATTTAATTATTTATGCATACTTGTGTTTGGTATATATTTTGTCGTCACGGTGTGCATGGGCAAAGTTCCAATCCATTCGGCTTATAGTAAAATATACATATTCAGAAGTTAAAACATATTTTGAGATAGATGCTAAAGAGTTATGCTTTATTTATTCACAATATTATTACTGGAAATTCGAGCTTTAATTTTTTTTTCTGCTTGTAGGTTATTAATTTCGGTGTGCGAAGAGTATTTTTAAGAAAATAAAAATAAATATTAAAAATTGGGTAATGCTTTAATTAGAAGTACGACCTCTTTGAAATACATAGAATTATTCCATGTAAAATTTCTCAATTTAAATAATTATTTTTGGTTATTAAAGCTTATCTGATTATATAATACATCATTTTATGAAAGGACATGTTTTATTTCTGATTTGAAAATAGGATAACATAGCCTTTTTTTCATGTAAATTTTGGAGTATTTGCATATTGACATCTAAGCAAGTTTCCTATAAGTTTTCATTAAATGTTTTTTTTTTGTTTCTAGAAGATTGGTAATTATTAAAGACTTGTAATTGTTTTAGATTTTTCTTTGATTTATATACTTTATTTTTATATTTTATGATTTTTTATTTATATGCTTTATATTTTTATTAATTAATAATTCTTTGAAATATTTAAATTAAATATTTCCTACTGTTAGATTAATACCATAAAATATTAATATCTCTTAATTTTATGTATTTGTATAGTAATTTTTTCTGTTTAAAATAAGTAAATTTTTTTACCATGGATAATATAGGTTTTCATTGAATTGAATATTTAGTCCTTCTTTTGCATATTTTCAGCTTTTTTTAATTTAGCTAAGTTTATTTTTGTTATCCTCATATACACTTAAACATTCCCTATTGCAGTATATATGTTTATTTTTAATTAATATGTTATTTTAACAAAGGGTAGTTAGTTCAAATTTTTTGTTGCTGTATATAATTAAAAGATTATCAAAAAATATTAAGAATACATTTAAGCTCTTTTTTTTTTATTTGGATATTACTAGCTGATGTAAATGGTAAAATTGAACTACTTTATAACGTGTCATAATAAATTGATTTATGAAACATTTTTAAGATAGTCTAAATATGTATCCAGGTTTTGGATTGATTTACTTAATTGTTACCTTTTTTTAAGAAAGAGTATTTTGTGTGTAATATTGTCTTATTTACATTCTGTGATATATAGTTAGATTTAACTATTAATGTCAAATTAATGAATCTGAATATATCAGATTAAAGCAATACTCTCTCTCGCCAAGAAATAAACTTTTTAAATGTTGCATGTTAAAAAAAAGTAAATTTTTATTCAGTTTTGTTTTGTAAAATAATGGTAATTTTCTTTATGCAGTTTTGATCTATAAGAATTTATTTTCAAATAAACCTACTAAATAAAAATGAAAGTGAATGTTATAATTTTTCTAATGAAAGTGAATGTTATAATTTTTCTAATGAAAGTGAATGTTATAATCTTAATGATCAGTAATTTATAGGTTCTTTATATTAACAGTAATTATTGGTGGATTGTAAAAAAGATATATTAAAATTCTGACGATTAATTTCTTCAGTCCTATTATACCTATATGCTTCATGAATAAATTATGATTTTAATGGGAGAATTAGCCTTGTGAATTTTTTATGTACTTCTCATTGTCAGTTGAAAATTTTTTTAACTAAATTTTTTCTCAAGTTAATTATTTTTATTTTGGAAATGAAAAATGCATTACATTACATTATATTAATAACATTGTATAATGTAAAATTTGTTTATATTATATAAGTAAGAATTTTTAATTCTCATTACTGGTATAAAATGTAGATAATTATCTATATGACTAGGATTATAGGATTAAAAGTGATGCAAAAATAAAATTCATTTAAAATATTTAGTGCTAACTAAATTTAGAAATTTTTGAAAGCCTTATTTCTTTATCATTTTTATTCAAACTGGAACTGTTTTTATTGCAAAAGTTCATAGCCAAGTGATTTGAAAATTTATACACAGATTTTTTGAAAAAAAAAAAAAAAATGTTTTTTAAAAGTTTACATCTTTGTTATTCCACTATCAAAATATTTATGAAGTTGGTAATTTGCTTAAATCAAAATTCAGTTGGAAAACCTAATAACTTATTAACTAAGGTTTTGCAGTACCAGTCTCTTTCCCTACTTATATAATTATCAGAATTATAATTATAATCTAGATTTCTCTATTAAACTATATAAATGTCTTGAATTACCTTACATAACTATTTTGAATGTCTTACCCTTGCATAACTATTTTTAAAAAATTAACTATGCTGGGAAAATAGAAATGATTTTTTAAAAGTGAACAATTATTTTAATGATCTGTCTACATATATTGACTTTTTAAATTGTGAAAATAATAAAATTTCAATTATTATTAATACATTATAATATATTTGAAATATAAGCAATTTTTGTAGACATTATATACATAACCATTTGTTTTGCCCGGTCTTTAAATGAAAAAAAAAAAAAAAAAATCATGGTGTTACAAATTCCATTATACATTCGAATTGCTGCAGAAAGTTTTTACCATGTATTCTTATCAAGGTCTTGTGACAGCTGTTTGACAAGGTTTGATCAGAAAAGTGAAACCATTTTCTTTGATCAGTTTCAGCTGAATCAAAATTCTACTCAAATCTTCAGACTGCAATATTGATAATAAAGTATATAATATATTATATTGAAACATTTTAATTATTATGTATACATTGTATATTACATATAAGTTAATAATATATGCTCATAAAATGAAAGCACTGAGATTTAGAAACCTATATCTTGCTTTAGATATACAAAAAATAAAAATAAAAATAATGATGTTACAATTTCCACTATGCATTCGAATTGCACGAGAATTGTTTTATATTAAGTAATTATTGATAAAATATTTACGAAAATGCCAAAATTCAAGTTTTTAGGATTAAAATAAATATCAGGCTTTCGTGATTCGATCGCATGATTAAGGTTTGTAGAATTTTGAATTTCCAAAAAAAAAAAAAAAAAAAAAAAAATGTTCGATTTGTGATACTAAAATGCATATTTCGAATTACATGGATATCATCATTTTTTCCCCTGTGAAATACATAGGTTGAAATATTTATGGAGAGCATTCCGATGCACATTTTTAACAATCCATTAATATGAAATAAAATGTTTTGCAGAGGAAAAAGTCTCGAAAAAAATGCTTCATTATTAACTTTTTTAACAGAAGACAACAAACGTCTGGACACGAAAACGACTTTTACGATTTAAAAGGTAGCAAATTTCAAGATACACCTTCACGAATTTCGAAACCCTTTTTCTGTTTGATTAAGCTCAAAGTATTCGCCATATACATTGAGGTACGGAGTTACCACTCCAACACCGTGCGCGAAGCACATCGTTAGTGTGAATGGTGGAGCCCGATAATTATCTACTAGAGGCTATCCACATAGATCTTCCCATATACAAAGTGGTTTTCGGCTAAAGAAAAAGAAAGTGCAATCCAGTCGATGAGAGCTATTTTTGAAACGGAAACGAGGTCGGCTCACACGGCTGATTCCTGTTCCCGAGTTTTACTTTTCAGACTTCCATGCCTCACCAGCGTGAAGACGCTCGATTCGCGACATTATGTTTCATGTATTCATACACGTAGGATCATTGCTGGTAAATGGTCTCAAATCTTCTATTTTCGGATTCCTCAGTCCTTGCTCGAGACATTGGGCCATCGCAATCTTTGTTCCGAAGTTGAATTCATAAGAATATTATAAAATTCGTGAAAAACAGTGTTATTTACAATTAATTTAATTATTAAGGCTAGACCTTTTTTAAATGTGGATGCAATTAAAAAAATTTTGATTTAAAAATTAAGGATTTTTTTTCGCTTTTAATATAAGATACGAATGTGAAAACATTTTATGAATAACATGCATTTGTTTTTTAAATAAGGAAGATGAATTAAAAATATCGAAAAGGTTTGAAAGACCCATAAAATTCTCCAAAATGAAAAACAGCATTGTCGGAATACAGCAATGCCAGTTCTTCTAAGAAAGTATGTTTAATGTGTTCTTTTGTCTTACGTGAAACAATATTTAGAATGAATTTACTACTATACTTTTATCTGAGGCGCGTCTTCAAATGTTAAATCGGATAGAGAATGAATCTCTTAAAAAAGGTAATAAACTGGAGTGTCCTGATGGAAATTTCCCTAAAAATAAATTTGACTGAAGATTAGCTCTTTTTAATCATCCTTGAACTGCATTCCTCCGAAATCGCTCATCATCCGTTACGGTCCAAGCTAAGACGAGTAAAGTAATCTTTGGCATTTTCCAAGAAATCGGGCATAGTCATTTTGCCAACAGACAGACACTTTCTATTTTCTTATTATCAGAGTTAAAAGGAATAAAGAGTCCTGTGAGTAATGGAATATTGACATTCGCTTTGCGTGCTATTGAAAGTTGATACTTCGAACAGAATTTCCACAAAAATCAAAATAGGTCCGGGGGAAAAAAAAGCGTGACTGCAGAGCAGAAATGCTAAATGTGTATGTGTGGAAAAATTATTAGTGTGCTGTACATGTTCTACCCCCCCCCCCCGACTCCCTGGTTCTTTTTAGAATGGATAATGTAATAAAAATTTCGCGGCCTTGCAGACATTATCTTAGCATTATCCATCTTTCAATTTGACGTGCTTCTAGAGATCAAAAGCGTAGAAGTCATTATCGTTAGACCATTTTCTTCGATATATCGAATTGAAAATGACTGTGTAATATAATATAGCTGTGGCTTATAAGCATTGTTTGATTATCAATTTCGTTTTGATTAAATCTGAACTATCTACATTTTAATAATACCGAATCGTATCAGAAGTGCGTCCTTTTCGGTCTCTCCCCCCCCCCCCATTCTGTTATGAAAGTAGTAATGAGTGAGAATTTGGAAATGAGTTTCGTGCGAAAACTGGAGTTATATTTGGATTTAGTTGTAAAATTTATTGAAAAAGTACTCTGTTCTGTGACTTTGCTTGACTTGATATCAGTTGTGAATAATCCTCTTGCGGAGTGCGATTCACGTTTTTACTTTCTCGTATAAGTAGTATAGAAAAAATATTCTAATCGTCATAAGAATTCGAACTCGAGATTTTGACGAATCTCCACATTTTAGACCAGACCACCCTGAGTTCGATAAACATATTTTAGGAAAATGTCCTAAAATATGTTTATTTAACATTAAGTTACGTTTTCCTGTCTACAACAAAGGTAACTCAAACGCTTTGAGCTAAATGAATGAAATTTGGTATACGGCCTTTACAACAAATTTGTAGATTTCTATCAAATTTTGAGCAAAATATGTTCAGAGGAATTCTGTCTGTCCGGTTGTTCGAAGATAATTTAACATAACTACAAAGCGAAGAGATCAAGATGGATAAAATTCGGTTTATGCCGAATTTTATCCATCTTGATCTGTAGTGTAGGCACCTTATCCATCTTGATCTGTAGTGTAGGCACCTTATCCATCATTTAACATCTGTAGTGTAGGCACCTCTCAAATTTTGAGTCGTATCCAATGAGGGGTTGAGCGTCTGTCGGTCTGTATTTTCAGAAGCATGTAAACGCGATTTACTGAAAAACGCAATGATTTATATAAATCGAATTTGGTATGTGATTTTAGGTAAGTGTAGTTCTATGTCAGATATTTGTTTGAATCGGTTGGGAAAAACCTGTCCGAATTGCAATTTCGATTTTCGGATACTCTTAACCGCATGCTAGGGATTAATCGCCAAATAACTTGCCAAGGATGACACGATACATTCAGTAAAAATGCTAAATTCACGTCAAAGGTTAATGTTTCATAATTATTGTATGCCAATTTCTTGCAAGGTGTTCTCTAGTATAACACCTTTATTGGAAAGTATGCGAGAAAGTTTTGGAAAGACCATTCCTTCTGGTTAGATTATATTTTTCTATGCAAGCTAAAAAATATTTTTCTATTTTTAATTCATAGTTTTTTAGATAATTTTTTGCTGCTTTGCAAGGCTAATGGTCTTAATACTGCTCATCTTTTACAAGTTGAAGAGAAATTTAGGTTTGACTGCAGGAATCCTTTAATTTTAAGGAGTTAGTTCTAAAAAAATTATATTATTTTTGAGTTTCAATAAAAGATATCGAACTAAAGATTTCACCTGAAAATATTATACTGAGCCGTTTTTATTAAATTCCTTGATTTTTCTAATTCTATTTTCAAAATTTTAAGTAGCTTTCTTCTTAGAATGGCTATTGCAATCTTTGATTCTCATATTGCAATTTCTCCAGAATCCAAAATCGCATCTCGTTTCACCCTATAAATCACACTGGTTAACCAACCGACTCGTGTGGTTTCGAGTGTCAAAGAAGAAAGCCGTTTTCTTTTTAGTGTTTTAAAAATAATGATTTTTCCACGTTATCTTATGAGAATAACAGATGGAATAATTTTAGTAGGGTTTGAATCGATGATTGGATGCTATAGGGAAGTTGTAAATTTCAGCCGAGTTCGTAGCTTGACCATCAACTTAATGAGTGTTTTGAAATTTTCTTTTCTTCCATTAACCCTCTAACCCTAATGAGCAATTTTTTGTTTTTTCGATAGCTGTAATTTTATAGAAGTTGAAAAATGATTGTCAACCCCTATTTGGAATTACTTTTTAATCTAAGCTTGTGACACCACGTTGGGAAGTTTTCATCGGCTGCTTTCAGGTTCGAGACCCGTTTCCACCAAAGAACCATCGTGTAAGCAGGTCTAATATTCGTCAAATCCCTCGGAGCCATACATCCTCCCACTGGTGTGGTGTGGAAGCTTGGAGAGGGAGGGTGCCAGCTCAGGTGTCGTCCTCGTCATTTAACCTAGATTTAAAATTACGAGGTCCGTCCCAACACAACCCTAGTGTTTTGCTTTAAAACGGGACTTTAATATAACTAAAACTAATTTTGTCTCGTAAGTCTTATGAAAATAGTGAAGGGAAAGGCTTTAACTTTCTTTTCTGTCCTCAAGCGACAGGGATATATTAAATATATTTCATATGAAAGTAAATATTTTTATTTAGGTAACTTGAAAAAACGGAAATCTAGGGAGCGAAATGCTTTTTTTTTTCCTTCTTCTGGAAACATCTCCCTCCCCATTCATTCGTGAAAATGCCTAAGTAGCAGAGCCGAACGTAGATTGTTTTCAAGCCGTTCCTTCGTGCATCCCTAATGCAGCCGATGTTCGCAATAAAAGCTTGCGATGAATTTATCGGAATGCGAGTCTGATTTCCATACAATGCATCTGTGTTGAGAAAAAGAAGGGGGATAAATCTTCTAACTGCATTTGTAACTGTAACTAATCGAGTGAGGAAAAAATAGAACCATGTCTTATGGTAATCAGCTCTGGAAACGAGAATGTTTTTTGGGTTTGTCGAGCTCGATTCTTATGAGTCATTCCACATGACCCCCACACCCTTTTCTCTCCCATGTTTGCGAAAGCATATTTTCAAGTAAATTATGTGGAACACCATAAAAAGCGCTGGAGCTATTCAGTGTTGGTTTATAATGCGACATTGGAAGCATACCCATTATAATTTGATGAAAGGCTATAAACTTTCGCAACCATATTACGGATTTCAAATATCTATATATTTAAGAGAATGAGCGATATTTTTTGATTCAGTATGATTACCTTATGTGAGTACTACAAATCATTATGTTATGCTTTTCATCGAATTGGTGCCTTTTTTTTAGATCGGATCTTTATTGCTTTTAAATCGTTGTGACGGCGCGGCAATTTTCATATCTCCGCATGGCGAGATTTAAATCTTCGTCTGACGATATAAGAGGACATTTTTCAATTCATTAATATAATACATTTGCATTTTATTTTTGCTGCGCATAACTTTAACATAACTCACAACGAAAAGGTTTTTTTTTTTTATACATATAAATTTACTGCACTTTTACTTTATCGTTCGTATACGTAGTATACGATAAAGTAAAGTATAGAGAAAATATAGTAATCGTCCAAAAATTCGAACTCAAGATTTTGACGAATCTCCACATTTCAGACCTCCTTTAGTTCTAAAAACACATTTTTAGAAAACGCACGTCTGTCTGTCTGTGTGTGACAGAGATAACTGAAAAATGCTTGGAGCTAGTTGGTTGAAATTTGGTATACGGTCTTTACATCACACTTGCAGATTTCTGTTAAATTTTGAGTAAAATCTATTCAGAGGTTGTCTGTCTATCCGGCTGTTCAAATATAAGTTAACACGATATCTACAAAACGAACAGAACTAGATATATGAAATTCAGTACACGGATTTGACATCTATAATATAAGCAGCTGTCAAACTTTGAGTCAAATCCATGTGCAGGTTGATTATCTGTACTTGTACCCGTTTTAGAAGAATCTGAAGGCGATCACTCAAAAGCGCAATGATTTAAATATATCAAATTTGGTGTGGAATTTCGTAACTACAAGTGTAGTTTTGTGTTAATTTTTGTTTTGTTTCAGTCGGCTAAGAAAAACGTGTCTAAAACAGAATTTCGTTTTTCGAATACTATTCACGCTTGGCAGACATTAATAGCCAAATAACTCGTCGACACGTTAGATTCAGTAAAAATTCAAGGATGACATGTTAGATTCAGTAAAAAGGCCATATTCACGTTAAAAGTCATTTCATGAGTACTGTACACCAATGCCATGGGAGGCATTCTCAGGCACGGCAAGCTTATTAGGGAGTACGCGAGAAAGTTTTGGAAAGCCCATTTCCCTTATTTGCATTTGTAAATGCATTCTAAATATATAAATGTTGTTGCTGACATGAATTTTATTTAAACTTTGTCTTTCGGGATTAAATTACTGATTGTCATTTAATATAGACTCCTCCTCTCCAATAAAAAAAAAGTCTGGCCAAATTTAGTAGTTTTTAAAATTGTCATCCTCTCTAGTAAATAAGATCTTTTCTTTTAACGGCACATTGCATTTTTTTTGTTGTTTAAAATCTGTAATAATTAGAACACGAATAACATTGCCATAAAATTATGAGCTTTTGATAATAAGTAGCCCAAGAAGCTGAATACGGAAAGAATGATCTTAATTTGATCTTTTCGTCTTACGAATAAATTCTTTAAGCACAGCTTATTGAATGAGTTATTATAATTTCGATGTATAATTATATTAAAAATGTGAGTATCAACTCCAGTGAATATGGGCTTTATCAAAATAATGTATAATTTGTACATTTCAGAGTTTTGTGTTGTAATCTTTGTTGACCTGCTCTGATGTTTGTTTAATCTTTTACGATGAATAAGTTTTTCAATTTTTATTTTTAAGTTTTTTAAATATAAATTTTTCGGTATTCTTGTGTGAGTGTTTCGGATTATAAATATTAATTTTTATAACAATCAATTTTTTTTTCAAAAATAACAAATGGTGCTCCATTTAAAATGACAAGTAAAGTAATTTAAAATGCAAAAAATTAAAAGAAAAAATTCTATCTGCCGTATATAACGTAAAATTTTGTATTAGCTTTTTTTATTCGTAAAAAATTATGCCCTACTTGCCGCTTTTGCCGACCAATTGGTTCTCCGGGAATTTTAGTTGTTTATTTCTATTAAATCTCTTATATATGACTTGATATTCATAATTCCCTCAGTAAAGAATTTTTAATCATCAATCTGTAACATACGTTAATATAATGTTATTTCAATAATCTGTTCTATTTAATGGACTTTCTAATGGAATCCCTTGGCATTTTAGTACCGTTATAAACTGAAGTATCTTGGTAGTGTATTTAAAATTGCATTGTTTTTTGTTGCAATGTTCATTTCACTTTTTGATTCTTCACATAAATTGTGAAGTTAATGAGCAGAATCTTTCTTCCTTAGATTTCAATAAGGAAAACAAATCTTTCGAGTAAGCATTTGATGCAACAATGAAAATGGTCTGAATTTCCTTGCAATACTAAAATCTATTGTTTAAAATTGTATTAAAGATATTTCTAAAAAATAGTCAAAATTGTCACATTTAAATCTGTATATTTAAAAAAACATTTCTTAAAATTTTAAAATGATATAAAGATCAATTCTGCGGACTAATTTTTTCGGGCATTATCCTGTGAAGTGCCAAAATATCATTTAATTTTCAATTAACAAAGTTTCTAATTAAAATACATAGTCATACAGTTTTATTATTAGTAGATATCTACCAAGTCCTTTTGTAACGGTGAAGTGTTATCACTAACTCTCCGACCCGCCTGAAGGCAAAAGGATAAATAATACTGAATGACCAGACCGCTGTAACTGCAATATTGGCGAGAACTACTGCAATATTGGTTCAGTCCTAAGGTCTGTCACCGGCCACGGTACAACTAACCTACTTCCCTAAGGAAGTACGTTCCGTCACCGATGGGAGGAGCCAGACCCCCACTCTTTCGTGTACCCTCCAGGGTGGCGAGAACCAACCACCATGTCGGAAGCTTCTCATCCTCATTTCGAAGTGCCCCTCCGGAGAATTTTTGTAATAGTGAAGAATAATTTAATATTAGCGCATAGAATGCTTACAATTTTAAAATTTATTTATTATATATGGCCTAATTCTCTTCATTTTCAGTACTCAATCTTTCATAGGTATCCCTTTGATTTAAATAACGAATGAGCATTATAACACTTCTATTCTTTCATCATTTGTGGCCATTCATCTTTTCTTTGTTTTTAACTGGAACCTTTAGAATTCCTTATTATGCCGGACGGTGGCATCTGCGTCTAGAACAGGAATGGCGAACCAGTAGCGCACGTGCCATCGATGGCACGGGACACAGTATTTTGGGCACGCCGCCGATCAAAACGGTTTGCAAAATGTACCTGACATGCAACTTCATTTGATAAACTGAATTTGTCCCAATTCGATTGGTTGAAAATTGAAGAATTTGAAATGCAACTCATTGAATTCCAGTCTAGTTAAGTGTGGATTCAAAAATTTATTGAAACCAGGAAAATATTGGAATTGATTGAAACAGAAGGGTTAACAAGCAGCATAAGTAAAAATGCCAGTAACAAAATGTTGGGAACATGGAATTCGATTGAAACAATGTAACTGTTTGAAGAACCTGGCTTATGTTATTTTAAGCATATTTTCATCTATGCCTGCGAGTCATTTTCAGAGATGAATAACATTAAAGACTCGCTTAGAAACCGCTTGGCAGATGACTCCAATTCAGCATGCATTCTGAACATCTTACAATCCTAATATAAGTTATTTGTCATCTAATCTGCAACAACAGAAATCACACTGTTACTTTAATTTGAATTACACATATAACTAAAACATTTATTACTATACTGTGTGTTTTCGTAGTAAGTGAAGAGTTTCGAGTTGTTAGTATTTAGTTTTATTCTTCCCAATAATCGCAGGCCAAAATTATTTGACGGCACGTCTATACCTCATTAGACATTTCTTTAGAAAAAATGGCACGTTGATTCATAAAGGTTCGCCACCTCTGGTCTAGAATATAAACTCTTCTGTTGATTCTTTTCACATCTTGCTGGCATTTGACTGGTTAGGAGAAATTTCGATTCGACTCTCGCAGTTCTTTGCAAACCTTTGACTTTGCGGTTGTTGGCATGCAGTCTTTATTTTTTTTCCTCTCTTATATGGGAAAAAGAAGTATTGTAATTATCAAAAGAATGAACATCGACATTTTAATGAATCTCCGTGCTTCTGAACTTCCCGAAACCAAATAGCACATTTTTCGAGTTTTGCCTGATGGGCTGTGAATGTAATAATTTAAAACATTAAGATTACTTATGAAAATTTAATACGTGGTCGTCCGTCAAATTTGGATATTTTCATTCAATTTTGAACCAAATCCATCAACTCTTTTGTATCACTCAAAAATGCAAGATGAAATTAAGTGTATGATTTATTATTAGAATTGTAGATCTTCATCGGTTTTTGGCCCAAGTCCTTGAAAGAGTCCGTACGTCGATTCTTATAATTGCATGTGATTGAAATAACTCAAAAGCGCAACGACTTATATAAATAAAATTCAGTATGTGGTCTTTTCATCATTTGGCTACCTGTGGACACGATATGTGTAAAGAAAGGCATAAAAATACGCATTCGGTTTTCTCCACTGTGCTACGAAGTACAAAACTTGCCTTATATAGTGTTAATATCAGAGAAAGTTGAGGCGAGATCCCTCCTGCTGGTTTTGCAGTGTTTTTTGCTCGTTTTCTCGATATCACCAGTTTGTTGAAATAATCATCTGGCAGTCGCATTCCTTTTCGTTTAGTCATTGGTTTTATCTTTCTTGAAGGTACATCCCTTTTAATGTTCCTACTTTCTTTCTCGTGCTGTTTCCCCTTCCTCAGTTTTAGTTTGTTTCTCCTTGTTCAGTAATATTTTCATTTCCATTTGCTCCTTACAGTCTAAATTTAAAAACGTTGAGATCGAAAGCCTCTTTTTTGTAATTTGTTTTTGCCTCGATTTAATAACCTTGTAAAAGTTCATAGGGTAAAAGTTCATATATTGTTAATTTTTCTGGAGACATAAATAATATGCTATGGAGTGTTACAGAAAACGCCCCCAGAAATGAGATATTTCTTTAATAATAAAATATTTAATTGCCAGAATCGAACCAAAAACTTGGCAATTCTATGTCTATATAAATTGAGTCGCACCTTGGATTGCAAATATTTCCTTGAACAGTCTTAAACTGTTTTGCACATCACCGAAGAGGAATTTTGCTGTAACTTCTGTCACGTGATGCTAAATAGCAATTTTCGCATGAACAATGACGTCTGCTCTCGTCTGCACAACTTTGGCTTGAAGAAACTAAATTATCAAAAGTCGCAAGATTAAAGTCTAACTTTAATATCCAACCGTTCGGAAAATAAGGATTAAAAGTATGGTTATCACCAAATGCTATAAGTCTTTTAATTTTTTTTTTTCCTGTGCGGAAATCTAGAACGGTACATTTTGAACTCTTTATCACAAGCAAACATTGGGCAGCGGTTTTGTGAAACAGCGTTATATATCATACATTAATATTCATGCAAGATGGATCATTTCTGGTCATTATTAATCCTATTCAGATCAGCAAATATTGTTTTCGACATTTTTCTCTGATCTCCCCAAGGAACCGTTTACTTTATACTCGACGGAATTAGCGTAAGAGATAAAATTGGCAGGTTCCGGCTTATCGGAAATGAGATGGAAATTTTCAAGTTTGGATTTTTATCTTGGTCTTTGGTCCTAGTCAGGATGTTTATGCCATCATATTCTCTTGAGTCTAAACTCAGAGAAATATGGAAACTATTTGAATTGACTGATTAGATATGAATACTGTTCAGCAACGAATTGTAAAACCCTCCGCGTTTTTACGCATGCGTTAGAATGGGTTTAATTCGTCAAAATAGGGGTGAAAGGAAAGATGAAAGGAGATATTTACATTTACTAGTATCTAATAGGGGAAATCCAAGGTCAAAGGGAATATCGGAAATGCACTCATCGTCCCGCGTCTTACCCCTTAATGAGATGCAGTCGTCGAAATGGGGTCGTCTCAGAATCCGTTGACGAACAGTTTCAGGTTGAAGCTACTCCTTTCAATGTGACCAGATGAAACGACACCTGATACAACACTCCCCCTCCAAAAAAATTTGGTTACCTGTTGGAAGATGTTTGCTCTCGGAAGTTTGTATGCAGAACTTCCAGTCCAGAAGACTGTGGTAATAAACCACGGCGACTGTATGGCTTGATTGAAGTGATAGTTTGCATCTCAATCATGGACGCATTTAATAATTAAATCTTAAGTCATTGTTTTAGCCAAAATATAAATTTCTACAATTTTTTCCCAATTCTATGAATAAATTCACATTTAAATATTAGTTGGAATTTGAGATTGTTCTGAATTTTACTGTAAGGATGAGTCGTCAGTATTCTGTAACCTCAATCAGACAAAAAGACATGAGCGCTCAGCTGCTTTTTGTATGTGCGAAGTATGGGAATAGAAAATGCTGCAATATTAAAAAAAAAAAAATCACACTTTATTATTTTTATGCATTTTTTAAATTCAGACTTCCTCGAGTGTGAATTTTATAATTATGTCTGTATGTTCGTTATATACGGTCGTGGTAACTCAAAATTAGAATAATTTATATGTAATTTGATAAAAATATGGAATATTTTTGCTAGAATTCCTCTACCGTAGTATGTGTATCCGTTAGTATTGTGAAAGTTGTAACTCAAAAAAGCAATCACCTAGATGGCTGAAATTTAAAATACAGATTTATCATCAAATGACGGATTTATTTAATTGGATTTCATCTGTCGAATTTTATTCGTGCTTATGGGAAAATGTTAACTTTAAAACAGAATGGGCTAGACGTGTGAAATTTATTCGGTCTTTACTGCAAAATTGTAAATCTGAAAAAAAAAAAGAAAAAAAAAAAGTGCATTTGTTTAGGAGAAGTGCTATTTTTTGTGAATGTCTTTTTTTTTTTTCACTGAAATTAATTTTTAAAACTTGGCATATAATGGTATGCAACTATAATTTTGAGGGGTTAACATCCTCTTCAGCAAATTTTAGTGTAATTATGTGTTTCTTCACATCGGCACTGTTGTTATGTTTCCGTGGCCAAAATGACAGTACCATTTTTCTGACCGATTATACTGATATTCCAAATAAAATATAATTCCATATGTTCAGGTTTTGTTTAAAAAAATCATTATCATTTGCTTTTTATTAAAATTGCATCCAATTGCTCATAATGTTGCAAATAATTGCGAACTGTGCTGAAAAGTGATAACATACCGTTTTCGGGTTCCAGTGAGCTTGCTGACCCAATTATGACCCAACTTACCGCAATCGTGAAATCGCGATTGAATCGAACTGTGCTGACACGCGTATGCAAATACCGCAGAGTTGTGACTGTTGATGACGTTTTCGGCGATCACTGTACGTCATACACATAGAGCGTGAGAAGAGCAGCTCTCATTCATCTTGATGGACAACGATCCAATTTCTTGTTTTGTAAACAAGCCCGTGCGTAAAACCGTCAATTGGTTGTCTATTCTAGACTCGCGTCTGTCATTCAACCTCTCCAAGCAGTGGATTTTTCTAAATTCAACTTTCATTTACGAAGTGCTCTTGGAAAATTGTCCTTTGGAACTTATATGCCAGTTCGTTTAATAGTTTGATAAGCAAAGGAAGATAATTTTTATCTGACATTTTAAATGGATGGATCTATGTGAAAAAGAAAATAAGTTCAAGATAAATGTGTTAAGAGGAAAAAGAAATATAACTTTCTATTAAGATGCAATAAAAATCTGAAGTATTTCGCACAATTTTTAAAATGGTTTCTAAATGTAATTAATAATTTATTAATTGAATTTAATAGAGTATTACTTTAAATAATTTTATTTATGAATTTAATTATTAATTAATTATTGAATTTAATAGTTTGATTGATAATGATCAAAATGAAGCAACATTTTCCTGTCGGTCGTTCCCATATGGTTCATGTTAAATGCTGATTTGTCGGCGAAATCGGTGTGAAGATATTTATGCCAATTTTTGCAAAGGGTTCGACATTAAATTAAATTTAAAATATTAATACTAAATTTTATATAATTTAATATTTATTTATGTATTAAATTTTTAATTTACGTTATAAATTTTGTATTTTGACTTCCAAGTGTTTTTATCATGTGTAATTAATTATCTTGCCAGAAATCTAAATTTTTTAAATGGAAATTTATATTCTGCTGTCAGTGACAATTTAACACTAAAGTGAAATATATTTTTTTCAATTAAATTACACTCGGTATAATCATTATGCAGTTAAAATTTGATTATAAATTCAAATACCAGTAATTGACATTCTATGTAGTGGAGCTCCGTATTTGAAATGAAACTTGTTAAATATGGAGCTTGCTCCCCCCCCCCCTTTTTTTTTTTACTCTGAGATGCGGAGAGACACAGTTGGGATATCTTTCACCGGTGATAAAGTCGATTATATCATCGTATGTATTGTAGCTTTAAGTTGTTATTGAATATAATTATTATTCAGACTTCAAGAATTCATTTTGAATTTTTTTCTATGCTTCATTTTTATAAATGGGTTGATAATTTTGAGATATTCTGGCCATATTATTTTCTGAAGATTACGTTACAACATTTAAGAATATTCAAATTGTATGTATTTGTGTGTGTTTTGCTGATATTGACTGAGGAAAAGATTATTGATGTTAGGTGATCTTATAGCGTCTTAATTTAAATGTTCAATGACCATTTTCAAACTGCAATTTCGATGTATCACTAGTGTTAAATATTTTGTTGCTTCCTTGTTGTTTCTTATGGCACTTGCCACTGACAAGCCCGCTGTTACGAAGACAGCGATTTAAGCCGGAGAGGGAGCGTCTCTTGTTTTTATAGTAGCGCCAACTAGGGCCAAGAGTACGACTTTGCTACTGACGCATCACTCATTCGCTTACACAACCCCTTTTTACAGGAGGGCGCATTCACACATCTCGCAGATAGAACAATGGAAGAACAACCATGTCCAAACTGGTACTCGAACCCGGGACGCCCAGATCACGGGGAAGACGCGCTACCCCTCTACCAGGGCGCCGGCGTTAAATATTTTAGAATGTTCTATTACTGGAGTTTTTTTTTTTTTTTTTCTTTTTTTGTGACTATAATTGACAAAAAGCTGTTTATGTTGTTTGCGAAAAGTTTTTTTTTTTTTTTTTTTTTTTTTTTGACGAAATTAATCATTGTTGGAGACGTTTCCAGTCATGTTGTGTAAAGATTTTTTTTATTTTTTATTATATAAAATTTTCACGTGTCGGTGATTATGAATCGGCTGGTTATTTTTTATATTCGATATTTTGAATCATTTCTCAACTCGAAAGACTTAATCCAGTTCTTTCGTGATGTCAAATGCTCTAGATCATAAGCGTTTGTTTTCTAGATTTTAATTAGCAATAATTGCTGAAATTTTGGATTCATATTAATTAATCTCTAAAGAAAAATGATTTTTTTAACAGACCATGACCTTTTGAATAAATTATTGCTTTCCAGATTGAAAAAATCCTGGCGAGTATGAAGTCATTCCACAGATAATATAGAAGGGATTTCTAATTTTTATGTAATATATTTTTTAAATGAATTGATACAGGATGATTCTCTTTATTGCTAGTAGCCATCACTGAATTATTCTGATTTATTTATAACTGAATTATTCTTAGATATCGTTTCTTTTGGTGTGGATTCCAGCTCCTGGAATAAATTACTCACGTTTTTCACAATATCCTTTCTTTGTTGCAATTATATACGAAGGTGTTATTTCACTTTGGTTGCATGTACTGAATTGAATTGATTTAGGCATGGCCATCTAAAAATGAGATTCGAACCTCTAACCAGAGCCATTGTTGTATATTATTTTTAAAATTTACTCTTAATTATATAGTGGGCTGAGGTGGCCTGGTAGTGAGATCTTGGCTTCGGAACAGGAGGATTTCAGGTTCGAGACCCGATTCTACCGAAGAACCGTCGTGCAAGCCAGACTTTCTTACAGGGTCTAATGCACGTTAAATCTATCGCTTCCAAACACCCTCTCGTTGGTGTGATGTGGAAGTTTGGAGAACAGGCTCCTCAGGTGTCGTACTCGTCATCTGACCGCGGTGCAAAATGACTAGGTCCGTCCCAAAATAGCCCTAGTGTTGTGTTAAAACGGGCCATTGATATAACTAAACTGAATTAAACATTATATGGCAACAATCGAATGTGTGCAAAAATGCTTAACATTTTCTCAAGATAAATGTATATAAAAATAACTAAAAAATATTGTGAAATATGCTTAAAAATGTTTTAAAATTTTATTAATAAAATTATTGAGAAAATTATGCAGAAATAAAACTTACATTGAAAAGCCAGTTTTTTGAATTTTTAGATGGCGTTAAAATATTTTTTCTTCAACAGTAGTCTCCGAAATAATCGAATAAAAACTTTAAAATGTTCGATTATTTTTAATTAAAAAAAAAAACCTAATGAAAATTTTGAAAACTCCTTTCTTAGTGACCACACCACTTATTATAGAAGAAATAGCTATGTGCCGAATGCAGTAGCTGTAGAACATCGGTCTGCTCTGTAGTGTATTTTAAATGATTTTTTGCACTAAGCAATTTGCAATAATAACCAGCCTGTACACATTATCTGTTGAAAATAAATGCCTGTCTAGCATTTCAGAACGAATTTAGAGAATTTTTTAATCATGGAGATGTCACAAAGAAGGCAGTTTTTGAAATGTTACTGAAGAAAGAGAATGAATGAATCCCACTTGGATAAGTTGGCGAGAATTTTTCATGCTCAAGCTTTCAGGTGGACAGGTGCCAAATTTTATCTCCAAATGCCACTGTTTAAAAACCCAAGTTACTTTGTATCTTACCGTAGAAAATTCGAGTGTTTTTATTTAGGTACTTCAAAAGGGTTGTGTGTTCTGGACAGTTTATAAGTATTATGTATTTTTTAAAGAGAAATCTAAGATGAATTTTCAAAATTAAATAACGGGATTGGTTTTCCCAAATTTTTCTGGCATACTCTCTTATAAAGAATTTATCCGCCCACCCTCCAACCGTCGCTCACAAAAATTTGTGGACCTTATAAGCAGAGAAGCCTTACATGCCATTGGCGTGCAGTAGTTATGAAATATTTAACTTTTGGCGTGAATTTAGTATTTTGATTGAATCTGTCGTGCGATCCTTGGCGATTAATCCCTGGCACGCTATTAATAGTATCCGAAAATCGAATTTGTTTTAGACGCGCATTTTATCCTGTGTAATAGAAGCACTTATTTTCTGACATGCGCTATTACATGTGATGTTTTGCATGAAAATGCATTTTATGTGCACAAATTTATTTACATGATTTCTGCAGACTAGAATGTACTTATATGTTGTCTTTTAATAAATGAATTTTTATATCACCAAATCTGTGTTCAAACTTTGGGAAGGTACTTAGGCCCTTTTCTTATCAGTGAAGTTATTTCATGAATAATTAAAAAAATAGATAATACATCCTGGGATTCTAGACCACAAGCTGTCACATTTTTTTTTTTTTTTGTAATATTGTAGAAAGTCGTTTCATTTTACAGTCATTAACTGTGTGCAAGGGGAATGGTATAGGTTTGACATTTAAATATCAACCTTGCTAAGTCTTTATCCTTTGTGAACAATAATATGTTGGGTAATTCAAAACAGTTTGACCAATGGCTGTGACGTCCTTTTAAACTACGATAGGAAGAAAAAAGGCGAACGAAGTGCAGAAGAAATATTTAAGTTGTGTTTGCGTTACTGTAATTACTCTGTGTGACTTTCCGTGGTAGCGTGCGCAACATTTTTATGCTTGTTCATTTTCTATGAGAGCCTCGACAGCATGTTGGTAGTCTATGAAGTGAATGCGAAAGTTAAGGGCCTGTTTGCACTTGGCTATTTAAATTACCTGAAATCATTTTTTCTATCTTTCTTTGATGACAAATGTCAGACGTATTGTGTCTTAACACCTTCTTTGTTAATAAACTGAAAGTGCGCATAGAGAATGTTTTGCGTCTTGGTGAACTGGGCTACTGCTCGGATGTTGCCCATATGGCCAAGGAAAAGCATGGGATAGTTATTACGTGTACGCAAGTGAAAACTTTAAGCTTCTATACTCAATTTTTTTTTCCAAAGTTGTTCCTAAGGATAATTTTTTTATAATTACCCTGTGCATATGAAATGTCAGGAAAAAAAACATCTTTTAATGGATAGTCAGTGTGTCTTTTAGGAGAAAAACATCTTTCTATACAAAATATCTTTTAATTAAAAACGTCTTTCAATTAAAAAAATTTCTTTTAATTGAAATTCTAATTTTGAAATGATTTTAAAGTAAAAGTAATATGATTTTTTTTCCTTTTTATCGAGACGATCTCGCGGCAATAAAGGATAGAAGACAAAAACGGCTTACCGCTATAGTTTTCAGCTCATCATAAAGCAATTTCATGCCTGATTATGGCACTTGTGCGATTTCGAGCGAAGCATTTTGAGGCATAGAGACGAGAAGCCCTTCAAAATTCCAAGAGAAAAGGTTTCAGGTTTATTAGGACCGCAACTGGGAGAGCTTTCTGATTGTGAAAGATAATCGGTCATTTCTGGTTTTTATTTTTTTTAAAACCCAGCCGCTGGAAGCCTCTGTGCATGGGTTTCCAGAATCTGCTCCAGCTGTTTGTATTCCCACTAGTTGTGCCGGCATTCTCCACTTATTCATTCAATTTCGTAAAGATTCAAAACAATTCCCTTAACTTTTCAAGTATGAAGAGGAACTTCATGGCATAATCTCGGCTTTCTGATCGGAAGGTGGCACTTTTGATATTGGGTTCAATGAAAATTCGTGTGTACGGGCCTGTTTCTCCTTCTATCTGTAAATGTCAAACTTCCTTCCGCTAATGTGGGCAGTTGGAAGGGAATAGGTGTTTGCTCAGATGTCGTATTCACGTTTCATTTATGAGGTTTGTCCCAAAATATCACTCGTTTAGTTTCTATATGGATAATTAATTTAACTAAATTATGAACGGACGAGATATTAAAAACCTTCTTGAAATGGCGATTTTCGCTGAGAACTCGGAAACTTTTTATTCCATTTTTTAAGTGATTGGAAGATAAGATCTCTTGTCGTTTTAACCGTCTAATATGATTAGTTGTCTAATTTCATGTGCAGTATATTTAGCTGAGTTATATAGAATAAAATAAAACTATTAGAAGGATTATTTATTTTTACTTCTTTAATATTATTCACATGGTAGTAAATGTAATGTGGGGTAGTGACTTTACAAATCCTTATTAAACTATAACTTTAAAAATCCTGGCAAACTATAAATCGGCATATATACATTCATGTCCATAAATTAAGGATAATGCAAGTTCAGGAAAAAGAGTCAGGAGCAAAACAAATGTCAGAAGCAAAACTTATTTGTAAAGCCTATTTATTAAAGAAAAAGTAAAGAGCAAAAAATGATGCTATATGTTTGATATCATTAATAAAAATTGCGTTTTTTTGCTCCCTGGAGCAAATTACAACTATTTACAAAAACCAATATTACATGGTTGGTATGATGGTTAATACATAGTATGTCTCCCAGACGATGCAATACACTCCGTACAATGCCCAAGCATGCTGAGTATCAAATTATCGATCTGATCTTGGGGTGTATTACATCACTCATCAATCAATGCTCTCCGAAGTTCCGGTAGACATGTAGGAGGTACATGTTGTTCCAGAATGACGTCCCGATAGATTTGACCTGTCATGGTTCCAATTTGAACATGCAGGTCAGTTCTAGAACCCAGAATAATTCCTCCTCAAACGAGCAATCCTGCACCATCGTAACGGTGTCCTTCAATGATGTTCTCTTGGTGGTAACGAGTACCTGGCGCTCTCCATATGAAAGACCGGCGAGAATCAGATTGCGAACTAAACCTGGACTCGTCGGAAAACATCACACACTCCCACTGTTGCGGTGTCCACAATGCATGCTCTCTACTCCAGGCTAACCGCAGGCGACAGTGACTTGCAGTAAGTGGAACACATCCGACAGACCTACGAGCATATAGACCAATCTGCCCTTAGCGTCTGTACACGGTCTGCTTTGAAACTGTCGTACCAGTGGCTGATGAGAGCTGACGAGACAGGTCTGATGCTATGCTCCGTCTGTTTCTTTTCTTTTGGCAGTAACTGCCAAATAGCGGTCCTCATTCGGAGTTGTAACTCGGGGATGATCTGTGCTGTAAGTGGCTGTAACGTCTACTCACATTATCATAATCTTGGAGTCGTTGCCAAAGCCCGGAGATGACACTAGACGATTCCAAGTTCCTCGGATTTTTCCAGCTGGATACGCCCACATTCCAGACGGCCGATAATTCTACCACGTAAAAAATCATCCAAAAGCGCCCTTTGTGTCAAAACTATGCGGTTATTGCACTGAAAGGCTTATACAACGCTTGCGAACCATTTTACTTCTTTGCCTGTATTCCTTATACATCACTCTCTTACACTCTCGTCATTGTAACGTACTATCGGTGTCATCTGGTGACTTGCTGCAATTTGCATATGATTTTTGAAGATGTGTGTAGTCATTTTACGGGTGATATATGTATTTTAGAGTTCGATTTCCAAGTGACTCTAAATTATCCTTAATTTATGAACATGAGTGTATATAATTTATTAGGAAAGGACCAAATCAGCCTTTCAGTTTCGCGAAATGTGTAAGATTTAATTTCATTGTAATTCCCATAGAATCAAAGCTCCCTGTATTAGGAAACTCATTTTTTAAAACTATTATATATGAACTTTATTTGTGTAGACCTTGGGTTAAAGTCCATCATGTCAAACTGACTTCATTGAAATCTTTTCCCAGCTGGACATATTTGTAAAGTTCGTATGGATGATAGATCCGCTCCCTTCCGCTCCATTTCATGATTTACCAACATTCTAGATGTGATGCTCGTAATTGTCAAATACACACGTTCATACATGCACACACAAAAAAACCCTTAAAATGTTTTAAAAATAGGTTTCCGGCGTAAAAATTGCAACTTTCGTGTTGAGTATTGGAATTGTTTGTTGCAGCTTGTTTACGCCTCACAGCAGTTCTTGTATGCTTTACCTCAAAATGTTCAGACACCCCTATCAATAGAAAGGTTAGCATATTTGTCTGTTATTAACTAATGTAATTTTTGTTTGTTTCGTAATAAATTTAAGAATTTAAAATAATTTTAATGACATTCCAAATTATACTTAGTTTTAATACTATTTCGATGATAGATTGGAAATCCATCGGTGCTTCATTTAGAAAAGGTAAAAATGTTATGGTTGAGTTTAACGTGGGGGGGGATGCTGAGCGGGGGGAAAAACTAGCAGTATGTGTTCCATCTTCGCTCGCAGGGAGGGTCTCGACGTTACGTGTTCATCTGTGTCTATTCTCAGTGCCAAATTTCCGTGCTGTGGGGGAGGGCGAGACGCCCACGTACTGGCTTTGTTTGCCGAACAGGAATGACAAATATTTTTAATATGGGTTGTGACCTTTTTGGATTTCATGGTCATTTGGCTGCTGTAAAGTTTTTCTCTTTTTTTTTTATTATTTTCCTATCACTTTGTAAAGAGATGGGATGCCGAGATAAAGGCCCGTAGTACAAAACTATAGCTGTGCGTATATATTTCGAAATTTTAACAATCCTCTTTCCTCTTCATCTATCTTACACCGTAAAGATCCTGGCGATATTTTGTATCATTTGACATCCCATGAAAACTGTCTTGTAAAAAGGTGTTTCATAGATTGCTTTAAATGCATTTTTGTATTGAATATTGATGTACAAAGAAGACGTTCCCATTTAGACGGGCTGATATCCTGTGAACAATATTTCGAATGTGATTGTCTCAGATTAGCGACCAAATCTCTGTGTAACACTAAATTATGTGGTGCAGAAATCGCTCTTAGTATTTATTGTTGAATTGCAATGGTTAAATTTTAAATAAATTCATATACAAACATTTCGGACTACTTCATTGAATGTAGGTATTAGAAATATTCTGGAGAGGCCTTTAGTGTTACTAAAAATTCCATTCAGTCAGCGGAAAAAAATAATCAAGAAATAAGTGTCAATTACAAAATTTAATTAAGCGCGAAAATAGACTTAACTTCCCTAGGTGAGTACTATTGGAAATGAATGATCATATCTTCCAAATATATTTTCACACAAAAAGATTTTTGCACTGTCTTAAAATCTTAAAACTTAAATATTACTTTTAATGATATCAATTCTATTTCTATGCATTTTTTTTCTTTAACTTTAATTTTTCATTTTTATATATAACCCGTAATGACATTTTTAATATTATTCCTTATTCAAACTCGTCTATCAAAACATATCGCTTGCTTTTGCCAATGATAAAATCAAAATTAAAAAAAAAAAAATCTTTGGACATTAACTCCGCAGTAGGATTTTCAATTTCCCTTTTTATTTCATGATGTATATAATTTTTAATTTCCATTCAGTAACTGGTAGTAGTGATTCAATTATATTCATGTTTTTCAGTCGCATCAAATTACTAAGTGCTATTTTAAAAAATGAATTATGTGTTTATCAATTTCTTAGGTTGTTAAATGATTATCTGGACGAACAAGTCGCCAAAGGCTGTTAGTATAATGAATCAGTATAAACATAAAAAAAAAAAAAAAAAATGCAGGACTCAGCTTATTGATCTTTGCTATTTATGCATGCTTGTGTTTGTTCGCATGTCGATAAAATAATTTAAACATTAAAAAAAAAACCGGAGTTGCTGGACGTCAAACAAAAGTTGGGATTTGCTCATTCCTATAACGGTGATAAACGGACCGATGCTGTTTTTAAACTCTGCCTAGCGTTACAAATAGTGATGGGCGATTATATTATAGATGGAGATGGACATTTGCATTTATTAAGCTACTGATACGAAAAAAAAAAAAAAAAGTTTGGTATAGTCTTTACTTCAAATTTCCAGATTTTTATATTCATTATAAGTAAAACTTGTTCAGAAGAAGTTGCCTGTTCTCGTATAAGTTAACACAATAACTACAAAACAATAAAAGCCAGATGGATAAAATTCAGTACATATAGTATAGACACCTATCAAATTGTGGGCAAAATCCAACTACAAGTTGTCTGTCGGTCTGTACTTTGAGAAGCGTGTAAATGGGATAACTCAAAAGCACAATGACTTAAAATATATCAAATTCGGTGTGGGATTTTGTGACAACAAGTGCAGCTTTTTGTCAATTTTTTTGTTTCAATTGTTTGAGAAAAACGTGTCTGAAACAGAATTTCGTTTTTTCGGATACTATTAATGTGTTGCAGGGATTAATTACCTAACAACTCGTCAAGAATGACACGTTAGATTCGGTAAAAATGCTAAATCCACATGAAAAGTTAATATTTTTTAACTGTCATACGCCTAGGCGTTCTCTGGGATAACACCTTAATTAGAGCGTATGCGAGACATTTTGGAGAGACCATTTCTACTGGTTATTGAATAAGGTGACCGCATTTTAAACTTTTCTTCCAAGAGAGGTCATGGGCTACCTGTCAGTGAGCGAGCGTGTCTACCCCTTGCCGTTTCGGGATATTTGAACGCTGCATGTACTATTCCTTCCGTGCTTGCAAGCCTGTCAGCGCAACTGTCTGTTCTTGCTTGCGGGTGACGAGCGAGTCGATTGGAATCGGTGGGCGTCTTGATGCTCCACTTGTAGAGATGAGCCGCGATAGCGTGACGTCAACCGCGGACGTCACACTCGTGCAGAACGGGCCTTCTTCCTCCGGTCCGGGCGACACCCCCGAACCGCTAGCACGTGTTCCAGCCGAAGAGCAAGCAAAAGAGAAGGAAATGAGCGCGAGTGGAAATTATACGACCTGACATAGTGCGCCTAAAAATAAAACAATGCGAAAAAGATTCGGCAACAAAAGTACGAACGCGCCGTAATTTACAGATCCTTGCGCGACCGCAGAGGTAATCTCGTAGCAGATAAACACGTATCGAGGATCTTCGAGACTCGGATTAAATTATGCTTCTTTCTCCAAAATAATTGTAATACATGCATTACTTACTTTTACATCTCTCAATCACCTAAAAGCAGAGATGGCATTTGAGGGTTGATCTTATCTTTTAGTCGAAGGATTCCAGTTCGAAATTTAATTTCACTAAAGTTATGTGGTGTATATGGGTCTGGTGCACGTTGGATCGAATTGGTGTGGCGCTGGAGAGTTGTCACTTCAGAGATTGTCTTCGACATTAAACCATGAATCAGAATAAGATGCCCCTTCTTTATGCACCCTTCGCATTTCTCATAAGCAGGATATTATTGCTAAACCAAACCATACTGGCACTCGTTTCTGGTTTTCCGAAATTTTTGGGATGCTATTTTTCTTTCTCGTATATCGGTGGAGCGCAGTCTGTCCTGCTGTCAACACGATAAATACAGAACGAAAAGAGCTATGTGGATAAAATGTGGTCCCAAGTTAATCTTCTGAAAGGTAGGCATGTGCTAAATTTTGAACCAAATCCATTAAGAAGTTAACTGTTTGTGGGCCTATACATTTGCAAATATCCAAGTGCAATAATTCAAAAACATGACATTGGTAAAAGAAATTTGATTCACTTTTAGCATCTGTAGCTTAAAATTTTAAACCACATTAGTCAGTGAGTTGACGTTTGTCGGTCCATGTTTTCTTATGTATGTAAACGCGATAACTGCAACCCAAATATAACTTAAATAAATGAAATTTGGTATGAAAGTTTGTTCTGTGTCATCTTTGTCGGGAAAAATAGGTGCCCAAAATGCATATTCGGTTTCTGATACTTGTTTTTTAACCGTATCTCAACTAGTTTTCGCAAAAAAAAAAAGAGTACTTTTTTATGCTATTGTTTAGCAATGATAAGCTGTTTACATGTCCTGTTCTTTTTTACAATACTACGAAGGAAACAATTCTCATGTGCAGGATTTTGAAAATAAAAATGAGCACTCATGACGTTCATGGCTTTTCCGAAGATGCACAGATTTATGCGGGCAGTTGGTAAAACACCTTTACTAGAGAGTATGCTAGAAAGTTTCGGAGATGCCTCTTCCGATGCGTGTTTTTGAATCCGTAGCGCGTTATGTATCAGTCTTTCATTGCATTACATCTGTAGCATCAATTGTGCATGCTCTAGACCCTATTATCCAGGAAGAATTGAAGTAATTCATGTTCTATGGAAGTAAAGTCCTGTGAGTATGCTAATGAATACGATTTATGAATGCCTTCACTTTCAAGAGGATCGTCAATATTGTCGTCAAACCCAAAATCTTCATTATGATAGCGGGCATTTTGATTCAAAGATGAAACAGTTTCTTCTATTCTATGAAAAGTGTTTGAGTGACGCACTAGAATAATCTGACAATAAGATTCTGCATTTATAATTTTTCTTTCAAGAAGTAAATATGTGTATCCCATATTAATATTACAGTTTCGGATATCATACTGTACCATCTTTGTGATAATTACCATCCAAGAAGTTAGTGGAAGAATTTGACAGTTCAGGAAAAATTTACGAAAGTACTGACACCTTGTAATCTTTCATTTGGAGATGGTATATTTCCACACTGCTGATCATTCTGTTTGATGTGTTAACAGTTGATGATACCAGCCGTATATCATCCTTTTGGTGGAAAAATGCATTACAAAATTTAACTGGCTTTAGAGCAAACAAATAATGCTGTTTAACATGTTAAGCGTCATGTCAGTCACCGGTGACTGACTTTATACTTTTCGTTCTGCCTACATAAATTACTGTTGACTGACAATATAATTTTCGTCCAGGCTACTTTAGCTATTGTTGATTGACGATAAAAGGATTTATGTCCTGTTAATATATTTTAATCTGGATGTCACAAAATAATGTATCCAAAGATAGATGCAGTTGTATCTCAGCTTTGCATAGATGCCTAATTGTCTGCATGTCAAAGAAATATTGCTGATTAAATGGAAAGGACGCTAGTAATTGCTTGGCCAATGCCAGGTATTATATTTTGATATCTCAGGTGCCAGTTTGGTAGTTATTATCTGAATTTCTTTTGGTTGTTATTTGTATGTAACGATCTTCATTTGTTGTAGTTTTAGCTACTAAATAGAATGTCTATAAAACTTTCCAATTTCTTCTTATTTTTTCCGAAACAATTTAATAACGTTTTTGGCAATTCCGAAGTCATTAGCAATTTCACAAACTGAACAATCTTCTAATCTACGTACAGTTCCTCCACCGGTAAAATCATCTACATGTGTTCTTTAATTCAAATCATGTGATATATCAAGAAAACACGTACGCACACACCTTTTTGCACATTGCCCCTTCTTAACTTTTACCCTGTCATGTGACATTTTGCCTGTTTTTTCCTTCAAAGTTAGTTATCTCGTTCTCTGCCGTGAATAATCTTAAGGAATTAGCCGATTCCTTAAGACTATTCACGATTTACTCTTGAATACAAAACTGCTGTTTTGTGTTTGTTCCTTAACCACTTGCCCAGGAGAAAGATTCGTCGACATAAAACATGACAACGTCTGCAAACGTTTCATACCCATACCTGTTTTGCATAAAACTTCCTCTTCTTCGCAAATATGCAAATCTCGACATTTTTTTTTCTAGAACTGACTTTTCCCAGTTTTAAATTTTATACTCAGCATTCATATTCTTGATTACTAATATTGTTTCTATTCCGTTTTGGTCGTTTATTGTGTTGAATTTAAAGTTTTTCCGGAAAAGGTACCCTCTAATGGACATTTTGGAACCATTTTTTTCCCCCGCAATTCCGTGAGCGCATCTCGTGTAATCTATTATCAAATTTCGTTGCAATGCGTTCACCTGTTTGCGTTGAAGGATGCTGTTTATAGGGAAAAATTAATTATAACCACCCTGTATATCTTTTAAATCTTCTATCTTTTATTTTTCGACACTGCTTATGTAAATTCTGCTCATTCTCAGTCGACGGTCCACGCGCATCATTTTTACTGCTATGACAATTGCATGCTGACGTGTGTAGCACGTCATCGGCAATTTTGTGACAAAAGAATTTCGACGTGCGTTTTACGTCTTTGCAGTACAAGTGGTTAATCGATGAACATCAGTGTAGTTAAAATGCTATGGAATATTTGACAGCATTACATGCTGTGTAGAAGATATGGATTGTGATGGCATTCGTGCTGGAAATTATTCATCGAAACACGCAAAATTGTATTTGCAATGCGTAGGAAACTGATTCATCCTTCTGATAGAATGTTTGTGGTTGTTTTATTAAATAACTGATATGTCGCTTGCATCATAATGAATCTTCTTCTTAAGTCATCTGCAATCTTAATTTTAAGGCAATTAAAATGCCTGCCCTTAGTTATGAAAAGAACGTGCATTTTTCCACTCGCACAATTATTACCCGATAATAAATGTAATAAATTGTGATAGTTAATGTATCATGTCTTTAGCTTTATAAAATATCCAGTGTGCGATTTCCTTCATCTCTTTAGTTTCAGAGGTGTGAGTGTTATATATAAAGATATTGTTCAGAATAATAATATATTGTTCAAACACTAAAATTTTTTTGCTTTCATAAGAACATTTTATTCTTCCTTTCACGTTGTATGAAAAGAAAGAAAAATATTGCATCTATCAAAGAACACCACCAGATTTAAATTTTACAATTTAAGGACTCCCTGATTCAGAAAATGTATTTTTGAAAGTGTCTGTTTGCGAAAAACTCAAAAACGTAATGAACGCATGGAATTTGGTGTGTGCGGTTTTCACCACATATGTAGACTTCTGTCAAATGTTGGACTAAATGCGTTTGTGGGAATGTCGTTGTCCATCAAGCAATACGGTAATTCAAGAATACATATACCTAAATGGAGGAAATTAAGATAAAATTTTATCATCAAGACTGTATGCCTGGATCAAATTTTAGAAGAAAGGGGCACCCAAAATACATACTCAAATTTTTTTTTCACCATAGTGTGTAAATTTATAAAAAGTGGTGTAGAGAATACTATCGCTGTTTTATTAACGTTTTTAAATAAGCAATTAAGCTTTTGAGTGAAAATTAATTTAACACTCCTATTTTTCATTTCGTAATCATTGACAAAGCTGGTAACGTGAAGCCGGCGACAACCACGTAATTATAATTACGGCCACCTAAGTTGTCCATGATATAAACTAAATCTATTTAAAAATTATTTGTGTATTTGAATGTAATTTAATTTTTAATATTAGCCGTCTTAGGCGACCTGTTTGTCTAGATTATTGGATTTTTAATCTGTTAATTATTAATAAGGGATTTATTTATTTAAAAATAATTTTACCTTGTAATTTGATATGACTAAAATACATAATTCAATTACAACAATTTACTGCAAATTACAATGAGTATGCATTATGAAATAAAAGAGAAAGTGAAAATCCTACTATGGGTTGAATGATTGGCGAAGGAGAGTTGAATCCCATCATAGCATTTAATAACATTGTTTCAGATGGTATATCAGATTGAATTAAAAAAAATTAAAAGTAAATGAAAAATTGTACGAAAAGGAAATTTGTCTTAAAAACTTTTTTAGCCTCAAGATAATACAAAAAATATTTTTATTAAATAATTGTTTTGGAAGATACGAGCATCCATTTCCGTATGCAAGTCAGAGCAATTATAGGTAGACTTAATATATGAGCGCCAAAATTGATATTTCTCTCTAAATAATCGTGACAATTTTTATTGAAACTTTAAAAACTGTTTGTGAATAAATAATTTCTGGTATAAACACAGGATTGCACTTTTAGAATCTTTGGATGATTGGCACAATTTTGACGTCCTTGGCGAGAAACCGCACATTAGTTTTTAGTCTTACCACGATTACTTGTCTGGCACTTATAAGCCTATTTTTGCACTTGATTGAACTTTTTGTTTTAAGTCTATTTTTTGATTTCTTTTATATCTTTTATTTTCTGAGTGTCCTCATTGATGACATGAAGAGCTGTCTCCAGAAACACATCCGATAATATTTTGCAATTCCGGAGCATTTGAATCGGCACTTCTGTAAAAATGTACAATTAATGAAGCAGTCTGAAATGTGTATGTTTTATCTATGTTTGACTGTTGCCATTCAACGATTAGTAATAAGATCTATTTGTGAGATTTCGTTGCGTTGCAGTTCTGTGACCATTCAGAATTGCAAGATACCCTTTTTGATTCTCTTTATTCCACATACTTGAAGCTGTTGAATCAAAAAGCTCAACATGAAATTAATTTTGCCGATGCCATTTCTATTCTTTTATTCTAAAGATTGGGAAAATCCATCTATATATAATGGGTAGCTGGAAAAAGATAATTTCTTCTTTCGGAGGAACCCCCGGTGAATGACGCGTCCTCTGTGTTGACAATTTGATTTGACAGACCTTCAACCTTCTCTTGTCTTATTATCGAAAAGATATCATAAATCAGAGGAGCGTCGATTGTTTATCTAAAAAGATAAAATCTGAACGGTGAATAGGACTAGAGTTCATTTCCCTCATGCTGCGTTTGGAGAAAAGATAAATATGAAGACAGTTTTGGATTTGTGATTTCTAGGGTTTCTTGGTTGATTATCTATCTATCTATATGTATATAAAATGCTAACATACGTGGCACAGAAATCGAGCTTATTACTAATTGTCGAATGGCAACAGTTAATTATAAACAAAAATTGATTCGATTTTCAGACTGCATTATTCTTTAAACATTTTTATAGGTCTACTGAATCAAACTCTAATATTATTAGAAGTGTTCTTGAGATAGTTCGTCATGTCATTAAAGCAGACATTCAGAGGAAAGAAGATATAAAAGAAATCGAAGATACAGGCTTCAAACAAAAAGTTCATTTAAGCGAAAATATAGGCTTAACCTCTGCCGGATAAGCAATCGGGTTACGATTTAAGATTAATATACAGTTTCTCGCCAAGCTCGTCAAAATCGCGCCAGTTGTCCAAAAACTCCTTAAAAGTCAGCAATCCTGAATGCATACCAGAAATGGTAACAAATGGTTTTTAAAATTGCAATAAAAAATTGTCACGATTATATTTGGCGAGAAATCATTGCAAAATATTTCAATTTTAGTACCCGTTTATTAATCTTATGTCTGACCCCAATCGTTATGATTTACTAGGGGAAATGCTTTTTAAAGAAATGAATCCCATATTAATAATTAACAACCTAAAGACCCAATAATCTAGGTGAGCAAATGGGTCGCCAAAGGCTAGTTATGGTTTATTTTATCATATGATTTGATGTTTATTGAATAAAGAATTAGTTACCGAAAATGAGAAATTTTTAAATTCTTTATGTACTTTGATATCGAATTAATAAATAATGTGTAATAAAAATACGGTATGTTAAGATATAACGACAATTGTAGTAAAAACTTATATTTGCGGGATTTTTTTTTTTTTTTTTTGACAAAACTCTTGCAAACATAAAAATCCTCCACCTAGAATCTATTATACTTGATAATTCTAAATTTCTCCAGAAGTATTAAGACGCTAGTGTCGGAGGATTTTGCGACTCCAAATTCGATTCGATCCTACCAAAGATTCAACAGCGCAGCTTGCATTAAACCAGCCCTCTGTACTAAGAGAAGTGGAACTTAGGACAAGTGGCATGTTTATCATTTGACCAAGAAAAAACAGTTGTTTGAAATATTGCATAAATTATAAAAAAAATGTTTTCTGTTCTCGTATTAAAAAAAAACATGTTTGGTTTTAGCAAAAAAAAAAAAAAAAAAAAGTTTAATTATTTTCGCTTTAATTGAAACTTCAAACTATGGAAGCTGACAGAAAATTAGATACATAATACAATGAATAAAATGGTGTTAATCTTGTATAATAATATAAGTTATGTGAGTAATAAGATTTGAAGCTTAAAAAGATTTAAGATTTTTGCTGAAAAAGCTATTGATAGACAAAGTTGCATAAAATATTGAATTGGAAATTTTAGTGAGCACTCACCAGCTATGCGCTAAAGGCGGTTAGTTAATAATAAATAGGAAAGAGTGTGAGTGTTCTAATAAACAAACCGTTATGTCTCGAGCTACCATACTTGGTATAGATACGCTTTGAAGAATGAGAACTTGAACCTCGGGGCATTATTTAAAAATTTTAATTAAAAATTCAGTGAAATTTTTGTCTCCCCAATAACTTCTGAAAGTATTATAACATTAAGCCATATTTATAGCATCTTAGCCTTTTGGCACTTAACGCCGGATATATCCGGCATTCACATAACTTCAGAGACGAGCGCCGGCTGTATCCGTATTTTAACAATATTCGAACTTTTTTTTTTTATATAGCAGTGTTTCTTGTGAACGTTGCGCGCATTATTTGGCAAAGGCAATAAAAAACACGATTCGAATTATATTTGTTCAACCTCCCTTTTTTATTACTAAATGTTATAAAGAAGTAAACAATTATCGAAAATAGAGCAATCATTAGAAAAAAAGAAAAAGGAAGAAATTGAGATTTTTGTATGATGCGTCCGTTTGCTGTCCAAAATCATCCCTATTTCTTACTGATAACTCAACTGGGCTATTAGCATTACAAAATAACTAAATAGGAATGGATCAGATTCACTGATGGTTGTACGCATCCATTTGCAAGATTACATTTCCCCCGAATACATTATTAGTTATAGCATTTCTAAGTTACTAAATTATATATTTGAACCGAAGTTCGGTTTTTTTTTTTTTAATGAATGTTAAATTATGGATTTTATCATAACTTCCCATTTATTTACTTGGGTAAATTATTCCGATTTTGCGAGAATTTTATTTTTTAAACTACTAGCTTCCGTATACATAAGTAATGGGCAGACATCTGATATACTAGCGCAATGTCGGCCTGCTTAAGATTGAAATGAACGAGGGTATAAATCCTCACTCAGTGTTGCTTTGCATGGCCTTTCACTGAACCAAATGGAAGCTGTGGTTTTGAATAATTGCCCTTAAAATAGAAGTTGCTGATTTACATTTATTTATGCATACATATAAGGTGCTGCTGTAACGACATGCTTCATTTTTTATGACATTGGTTTTTTTTTTTTTTTTTTTTTTTTTGTCATATATTGTTAGTTAACTGTTTTTCACGGGAATGAATTTCAAGATTTTGGGTGAAAGTTGTTTGCGGAAATCATTGGAATGAAGACCGGACTGTTAAGAATGAACGAAGAGTCGTCATTTCGAGACCACGGAAGATCCACCTTATATAGGGGGCATAATGTGCATTAAATTTATCGCTGATCTCAGGATATTAGAATGTCGTCGACTGAATTTCCTTCATTGGCATCTCCCCCCCCCTCCCCCCAGTGATTCATAATTACAGAAATGCCCAGGTATTGCTTTAAATCCGTATTTTAGTTAAACTAAATCATTAGTAATTTATAACAATTTTTTTAAAATTCTTTTTTATGCACCTAATGTCTGCTTTTGTCTACTGTAATGATTTGAATTTATATTCGCGCAATATAAGTTGAATGGGCTGCACCAATTTAGTTTTGAAATGCATGTGGGGGGCAGTAGGCAAAAGAGCAGATTTGTTGAGTCCTTGAATATATTTGACCTTTGAGATTGACTTTTTACGCTCGGCTTGAGTTTCACCTTTTTTTTTTTTTTTTTTCCCTGTGTAATTACACTTCTACGAAATATATATAAGTTGCCCCAAACAACTTCATTTTATTTATTTTGATTGAAACTATTATAACATTTAAATTAAAAAATGATTTTTTATTCTTTCCTCCGATTTTAAAAGCAGGAAATGATTGTTAAATATTTAGATTGACAAAACTTTTAGATTGACATAAATATTTAGATTGACATAACTTAGAAAGTCACAAACAGCCAAATCGCAAATAAATATTTCTATGTTTTTCATTGCTGTAGAAAGAATTCAACGAAATTAAACCAATTTTTATATTAAATGTAGTTCCATTTGCAAAATTAAATTTTATCTGAATAAGCAATTTAAAAAAACAATAGGATTGTTTTATAAATCATAATGATAACCAGCGTAGCTTTCGGCGTCCTACCATCTTAAATTGCCACTGAACTGTAATAAAACACACTTTTTCTATTTTTATTATAACTTTTATTATGTTTGAGCGATCAGTAATTTTCCAGAATGTTCAGTATAATTTAATATGAATTGAAATAATTCATGATTTTTTGAAATTTCTAGTGATTATTCTCATCTAATCTCGAAATTTCATCGATTTCGCTGGTACCTTGTCGCATGTTTTCAGATTGATAATCAAATCTATTCGCGTTCATTTTATAGTTTACTTAACTTACAAATTATCTTTGTCATGGGTGTAGTTTCAACAATTCAGTAAAATTTAAGCAATTTGTATCTGAAGTTGCTGTAGAATACACTTTCAACCGAAGATAATAATTTCAAAGAAATGACTTAAAATATTTACGAATAAAGCAAGAAGTAGTATATCATTTTTTTAAAGCTATTCAATTCCATTTATGAAAGACCGCATTGTTATATTATCGTTGCAATTTTTGGTAATAGTTTCTGCCTGCAACTAGTTTTGTAGATCTTAAAATATTTGATTAAATATGGAATTGAGGAAATTTGTTGCTTGATAGCCGATTGCTCTTGGCCCAAAGAGTGTGATATGGCACAGTAGGCATTCAGCCAACCGTTTTCGTTACGTACGAGTTGAGTTGTAATGAGTAGGCAGCGAGACGCATATCGTTCTCCAGTTTAAAAGATATTTTTTTCAATAAGCGGGAAGTGAAAAAGAATTTTTAATTGTTTAGAATGCAACCTTGAACTGGAAGATTGTGCAACACCCTTTTCTCTCGCTCTGTCTGAGGTGGAGTATTTGAAAAGACACGTGTGGCTGGCAGCGGGGGGTGGAGGCTTCTCCTTTCAAGCAAAGCCCTACCACGAGTCATTCAAATTTCCAAACATAGTTGTTTCGGCCTTCAGTAGTTTTTTCAGGTTTGCTGTTAATGTGTTTTTTATTGTCACCGAGAAACAAAGTTTGAATTCGCTTCATTCATCCGTGTTCATTTTGCTTTGTTGGGTAGAGCGTACTTGGAAATTAATCGATTTTCTGTTATTGTCTTCCGTGCTTTTTTGTGGATGGTTGCGTTTTTCCAAAAGCGTTATAAATATGCACGGTACAAAAGGAAATGATATAAAGAAAATATGATATAATGAATTTTTTTTTTTTTTTTTTTTTTTTTTTTTTTTTTGCATTATATAGTCGATTAAGAAAGCTTTAAAGAAGTCAAATGTCATATTTCATCGGAAGATTTATAATTGGTTACAATAACTTTTGTTGTAACACACACACACACATGCTCACGCACGCACACACAGTAAAAAATTATTTTGCGTTAGAGGGGATTTTTGCTAATGATATGCATTTGAATTCCAAAGTATGTTACTATTAGCATCAATTAATTAAAATTCCTAAATTACATAAAGTATAATTGAATGGTGATCATCAGATAGTTAAATGTTATTTGTTTTTCCAGTTATTCATTTACTTACCGATATAATCGCAAAGTACTCTTTTGTCATTTGTTTCAAAGATTATCTTAACATAAATGACTTGGCTTATAAGTGGTAAAGGCCTATTTCCAAAAGTAATAATTTTAATGTTTTTGCTTTCTTGTTTACAAAATATACGAGAAAATTACTGCAATTGTAAAAAAGTTCGAAATTATGATGAATCTTCACATTTTAGATCTTCCGGAATCAGGAAAACACATTTTTAGAATTATGTGTACCTGCCAATGAATACGACATTTCGAACACTCTTAGATATAATTTTTTTAGAACTAGACAAATGAAATTCTGTATGGGGTTTTTACACCATACAGAAATCTATCAAGTTTTTAACATAATCCATTCGTATCTTTTATAGATTTGTAAACAGAATCTTATTATGGTTTACTTGATACAGTTTTAACTTAGAAAATTTATAACTTCTGATTCTCCTTGTTTTGCCCTTCGATGACTACAAGTGATTATTAGTTTCTCATTAAAACCCACAAACCTGTCTTCCAACTACTATGCCCATAGAAGCCGTGTCTATCAGGTCAGTGCCTAGTCCATGCATAATTTATTTCAAAATCCATAAAACTGGCACTTTTCTGTAACTAGACTCCCCTTCCATCCAATTATCCAGGCTCGAATGTATTGAAGAATGTGTTTCTGATACCTCCGCCCCTCTTGTAATAATGTTCACTATGCGTCATCTGTAGCGATGTGAACCGGTGCAAGAGTTCCGGCGCGATTAACTGGCATGTTACGCAAGAACCGGTCGCGAGGCCGGAACACTTGATTTCCGGCGGCCTTTTCTTGGCCGCTTCAGCCGCTTTCACTCCCTTCTTTACCTGGTTACCTAATTAGACAATTTTTTTCAATCCAGTTCTGTCTTTTGTTTTCGGGATAGTGGAATGTTAAGAGATGGATGGGTTTCTTTTTTGCGAATGCATATTAACACTGGCCGCTCGGATTTTGAATCGTAATATATGGCATATCAAAAATGCAGTCCTTCTCCCCACACTGCACTCACTCGATTCCTAAGTATACAAAGATACTGTAATAACCCGGAAATTTGATAGCAAGATTAAGACGAATCTCCATGTGTTAAATCTACGTCCGAAAAAAAAATTTTCTGGATTATGTTAGTCTGTGAATAATCGATAACTTAAAAATGCAGCGAGCCAGACGGATGAATTTCTTCATGTAATCTTTGCACTAAAATTGTGCTGTCATATTAGAGAAATTCCTTCTGAGGAAGTCTTTTTCTCTTTTCATCAGTTTGCTTCCAATCAATTGGAGCGGCCACCCCAAAATTTTCTCGCTTACTATATAATAGAGATGTTATTTTCCCCCGCCTCCGCTAAACATTGTAGACCTTGGCAGAGAACGCCTTGCATGGTATTGGCTTACACTAATTACATAATATTAATCTTTGGCTCGAATTTAGCATTTGTATTGAACTACAAATTTAGTCACAAAATCGCATCCCAAATTTGATATATTTAACACTTTGTTTTTGAATAATTGCTTTTACATACTTCTGAAAGTACAGACAGACAGATAATCGAGCCTTCATTGGATTTGGCTCAAAATTGAACAGGCATTGACATTTATCAAATAAATCTCTGTGCCGAATTTTACCCATGTAGCTTTCTTAGTTTTATGCTTATCATGTTAACTTATGTTCGAACAGTCGGATAGACAGACTTCTGAATGGATTTTCCTCAAAAGTAGACGGAAATATTTGAAGTGAGTATAAAACCCATATACCAAATTTCATTCATTTATCTCAAAACATTTTTGAGTTGAGTTATCTTTGTCACAGACAGACAGGAATTTTCCAGAAAAGTGTTTTTCAAACTCGGGGAGGTTAGAAGCATGAATGTTCATCAAGATCTCGAGTTCGTATTTTTTAAAGGATTATAATATATCCTCTATACTTTGTGTACGAGAAAGTAAAAATGGGACGCTAAACGATTGAAAAATTCGTTACCCGTGTCGCTTTATCTCCCGACTTGTAAACCTTTTGTAAGTTAGGGGCCAAATACTTTTTCCGGTTGACTGCGTATCTGTAGATCAGGTCAGTTGTATGTTCGCGTTTACAGGAGTGAACGCGATGAATAAGAATGAAGTCTGGTTTGCAATCTCATCCTCAAAATTGTAGATTATTATCACATTTTCGGACTTGGTTGGTTTAAAGAAAGATGTCCGAAATGTACTGGCTTTTCTGCAGTACACAAGTAAGAAGCATAAAATGTGAGGAAATCGGAGTATAATATTCTGCCAACCCCGACTTTTTCAGTGTAAATGATATATAGTGTTTAAAAAGTTTATTATTATTATTATTCAAAAGGATTCTCAGAAGAATCATCTGAAAACATTATCACTTTTAAAAAAGGCTGATAATAATAAGAATAACGATGTCTGTTTGGAGCCTATGTCTAGAGAGCAATGAAAGACATCGTAATATGCATTGGTAGTTCGACTCAACGTTATCATCATACGGTAAATACACTGTTCATACCATTTAATATCTTGCAACATTTATTTTTTGTACAACAACATACCTATTTTGTAGTAGTAAGGAAGTGTTCGATGTACGTGGGATAGGAAAATTAAATTGTGCGACACACGTCACGTGTATCATGTGAGTGACTACAAATTTTTTCCACTCCTTAATCACCTAAATAAATAAACAAACGTAAACATAGGTTCACTGAATATAATCCGATAGATATTTATGATTAGAGATGGCTGGCGTATTTATTTAATGCAATCTGGGCACTGTATCTAGAAAGCAATATGTGAAACAGAAAATCCTGCACCAGTGGGGCCATTTCCCTTGGCGACGTGGTAAATGCCACTGCCGTTCAATTGATTTAATGTATTGCGTGGACTGTGTCCAGAAAGTAATTCCAGGAGTCGAAAAAACATGGTTCTATAAATATTTTAGTAATTTATTCCAGTTAGACATGGTCATTGAATTAATGTAATGTAATTCCTAAAATAAAGCTTTGGATTTGAATAGAATATGCAAAAAATCATTAAAGAATGATCGCTGTTTGTTGCTTAAAATTTTGACTCAAGATATTGTGTACAAATATTTATCATTCTTTAAATGATGAAGAAACGAGCTGTTTTGGAATTGAAAATTGTTTAATTTATATAATACTTAAACTATGTACTTTAAAATAAAATGAAATTATTTCATACTTTTCTCATGTGTTTTTTGATGCGTAGCATTTATAAACTGTCATCAACAACGTATCTATTGCAAATTTGAGTGACAAGGGGAAAAACATTTTCAAAGCAAACAGCACAAATGTGAACAGATTCGACTTAAAGTTTGAATGCTAAGCAAGAAATTTGACAAGCACGCCAAATGTATTGAAAGCATTCTTTTGAACTAGAACTAGCTAATCGCGATATCGACTCGGTTAATATCAACGTTGCAAGAAACCTGTTACAACAGGTTTCATTTTGATTGAGACATTTTCTAGAACTTACCAATGCATTTTCTCAAATGTGCATTTTAATACAGAAATTCAAATATTTCTAAAATTTTTATACAAATATTTTCAGATTTTTTTTTATTTTCCATTTATGTTCAGTGCTTGATTTTTATTTTCTGTCAATTACTTTACTAATAGGTAACTTAAAGAGTAAACTTGCTATTTATTTTGAATGAAAAAATTATTCGAAACAACATACATTTTTGTATTCACTGAAAATCTCATCAATCTTATACTTAACAAACATTGAAAGAAAAAATAAATACGTTTGAAATACTTCTATTCCAGGTAATGAATGGTAAGAAATAATTTTTATAGATAGAAAATAAAATACATCCTCATAGTGCGTACGGGGGACAACGGCGGGCTAAGATTATATGACACTTTAATGATCTGTTACTTTGTTTCAGGTTGGTACAAATATAAAACTTTGATATTTTTTTCAAGATTGATTTAATGTTATCGAACTTGATAGCTGATGAGGATTTGTTTCTAAACTAGAACTTCTCCGAAAAGTTTTGGCTTTAATTTAACCGTGATTGACGGATGGCCGAGAAGATGAAAGACTTTGCTGATATCATCAGTACAGGAGTAAAGGGGGGTTCTTCAATGTTGTTCAATGTATGTTCATCGTTACATCTGGTAAGAAAGTTATGGCTAGGAGGGAAATATATGTATTTTAAATTAAGACATCACTCATGCTCATAGCGTCGCGATCCAAAAAACACGAATTAGATTTATATTGACCGCGTGTTTTGTATAAGATACAGTATAACTCGATTTGAAAATAAATAAATAAAAAAAAAATATTGGGAAAAAGAAAGAAAACGAAGTCGGTATCAGTCGAATCTAAAACTGATATGTATCTATCCGATACTTCTAGTCAGTTTTGTATATCTGATACTTTGCATACCTGTTACAAAATGTCAGTTTAATATTCAGTCATTCAACCCTAATTTAAATAAATTCTATTGTTTTGCTTATTTAATAATCCGATCTCGTTTACGATTAAAGCTGCGTAATATCGGTTAATTCCTACCAGCCTTGTCCGGTTTAAAATACTACTTTTTACGTTTATTAAACATGTGTATATTGTATTGGTTGTAGGAGATAGTTTCACCATCTTGTTTTTTCGCCTGCGTGTTGAAAACGAGGGGCACGTGCCCCCGCACCGTTCCGAAGGCCACTGTGCATAGATTTACGAGGCAGAAATGGCAAACGATCCACGCCACTCTCTATTGTTCGCTACCTGAGTCACTTCCGTCTGCTGTCACTCAAGTTCACGGTCCTTCTTGTGCTAAATATCGCGCTTACGTCGCCTTTCGTGACAAATGCCCTCGTGCGGAAAGCGCTTGTTTTCCACTTAGATGAATGCAACGGATTTCCGATAAGCTCACGTAATGGGTTTTGAAGGATAATATATGGGGCTCAATAGCTATCCATTTTAATTCGAGACTGCGTAGAAATTGCATATCAGTTATGTCATAAAATTCTTATGTACAATGGCATGAATGGCTTTAAATACTTTATAGTTTTTTCTAGCCGCCTTTGACGACCAGCTTGCTCGCTCAGATTGTTAACATTTTATGCTATTAAATGATTAATATAGAATGCATATATAGTATAACATATTAAATTTCCCCTTGCTACTTGATAAGACTGAAAAACCAAAAATTCAATTGAATCAGTTTATTGCAAATTAAAAAATGGTATATATTCCAGAGTGAAAGTGAAAATCTTACTGCGAAGTTAATAATTGAATGTTTTGATTTATGGAATTGAATGTTACGATTTAATTGCACGATAACACTGTAAAACATTCTGTCAAATTGAATTAAAATTATTATTATAATTAAGGGAGAAAATTATATTGGAATGAAATAGATGTCATTAAACAAAAAAATTTTTCAATTAGTATAAGGATCGTTTTTGTGTGGTAGTTGTTTTTTGAAAATATGAACATCAATTTTCGTAATTTAGTCATAGCAATGATCCATCTGGCGACCTTAAGCTTATTGAGTGTTCATTTAATCTGAGAAAGTCTGTCACTGAGAAACTAATAAAATATATAAAATAAAAGTTAATAAAAGAGATTTGCTGTCATTTTCGGTTTATATTGAAGAACTTTTTGGAATAAATCCTGCTTAGAAGTTCTCCAGAATCGTTTCTTCAATCGGAAAATCTTCCGTAAAACTAGTTTTATTGCAGGTACACTGCATTGGTGGTGAAACGCAATCGTGATGCCACACGTATTTGGGTAATTCGGGCAATGCATATTTGTGGAAATGAAGTAGAATCTGAAGTTCAATCGAAGCGGTCTTAAAAATGAAAATTCGTTTTTTACCCATACTTTTTAAAATTTATTTATTTGAAATAGGTAGTAAATTAAAAAAATCTAATTTAGAGACTTTAATAATTTCGACGTTTTATATCGCCTTGGTGTATTATTTTTGAAGTTACATCAATTTGTTCTTGTACATGCAAACCAGATTAAAAAAAAAAAAAAAGTCAAAACCTTATTGGATTAAATTCAATTTGTAATTTTAGCTTCAAATTGTTGATAGCCAAACTGTCAACAGAAAAAGTTAATTCTCTGTAAAACACGCGTGTTTGTTTCATTATGTCATACAACACAAAAAGATTTGTCATTTAACTTGAAATAGCATTTGCAAGAAGTCAGACAACCTTTTCTGAAAAGTTTTATTCAAATGCTCGTAGTGATAACATCCAGGGAAAAATTTAAAACACATTTATTTTTATGCATTTTATCTGGGTTATAAATGAAAAGGAACTTTAAGAAATACCGTGGATATTAAACTAAAGAAGTGCAGCTTTGAAATGAATATCACTAACTACTTCTTAAATTTTAAGTCATTTTGTCGGATAATATCCTACATGAATGCTGGAAGGTAAGATACACTACTGCATAATGCATTGCGACTTTATATAAAAATATAATTATAAATATAAATACATAACGTATATGAAAAATTCGAAAGTAGACTATCTAGATTTTTTTTTTCAGTATAAGAATAGTTTTCCCTACCCAATTGTCTAATAAAGTGCCATATGGGATTCAAATCCTTACTTAGTCTATATGAAATGTAGTCGTTCTTTTAATCTTTTCTTTCTCTCATAAAATCGCTAAAAACTTTTTTTTAAAGAATTGTCAGGCGAGCTTCACTCCAACCGAGATTTAAATTATTTAAATTTAATCGAATTGATTATACCAAATATTGAAGTACTGAATTCAATAATCCAGCTCGTTTTCATATTTTTTTATGGAAATGTTTCTTAATATGTTTTTTGCATTTGTATCAGTAGCTACCTTTTTATCTATTCCCATTTTCATGAAGATATTGCATTCATCTTTCAGTAGAAAAATATTTTGCTACCTCAACTGTATGTTGAAACATCAGTGAATGGCAAACAAAATAAAGTTAACAAAACAAAAGAAATTTAGTTTATGCATTATTATAAGAAAAATATTTTAATGAAATGTTTTAATGTCAAAATTTCTTCCGTTGTATATTTGCATGCTAATGTTGGAAACAACTGTCTGAAGCAGAAACTTTCGATGTTTTTACTGCCTCTTCTTGTATTCTTGACCAATAACTTTAAAAAATTCTATAATAAAAGGGAAATCGCGGCTAGAAAATGAGCGTAGACGTAACAGAATATGAAAAAACGAAAGTTTTTCTTTCTTTTTTTCCGGAAGTAGGAGAGAAGAGTGTAATCGTCTTTTTAAACTCGACTGACAACAGTTTGATAATGCATCTTCGAAACAGTGTGGAGTAATAAGGCTGCAAACTTTTTTTCTTCTTTCCTGTCGGAATAGTTGAAGTGTCTGCATCAGCTGATACCGGTAGATAAAGTCGGCTGCTTGCCTGAGGACGTCGTGCCTCCACACAAAGAACTTTTTCTATCCCCTTCCTCGTTCCTCCACAAAAACTTCTCAAACTTTTATTGAAATTCCGTTCAATCTCTGCTATTGAAAGGGAGAGATGTATGGATAAATATAGATTCCTTGAAAACTCGAAAAATTTGTTTCACTATTTAGAATTTGATTGAAATATTGAAATCCAGTCATTTATTCACATGAGGACTACAATGCAAATGAAAATGACAATTTGCATTTTTGATGGCTCATACATCTAGGAAGTTTGGCTCTAAATTTTAAATTCGATATCCAAATATAGAGAACTTTGCTTAACAAGCATAATTCGTTCCTGACATTGACTCTTAATACGAAACATCCGTTAAGCAAAACAATTTTTTTCCCCCATACAAGTTAAAAGTTCGTTAAAAACAATTTTTTTCCATAAAAGTTATTGTAAAATAGGAAAATGCGTTCCATTCTGGAAAAAACAATGCTTAATCAAATTTATAATTATGTAATTTAATATGTACATCATGAATATTTTGCTTTTTTTCATGCTTTTTTATAAGAATATTGCTTAAGGACGTTTGTCTTCGGTTATGCTTCAAAATTTGACAAAAATAAATGAGACTCGGCTTTATCGTTAAATGAATTTTTAGCGCGCATAGTTGTTGCTTTATCAGATTGATGCTTCTCAACATACGTTTCTTGTTTTGTTCTGTTTATTTTTTTCTCTCCCGACCAAAATTCCTTCACAACGTTTTACTATGACATAGAATGCAGCCGTCTAAGATTTTAGTTGTTTCTGGCAACCAGCTCATTGATGTACTTGCTGATTGAGTTCATCTCAATAAGCTTGCTCAGAGACTCAGTCTCATCGATTAAGGCTCCACAGGCACTTGTTGAAACCCTTAGGTGTTGCGTTCGAAGCCAAAACTTCTGTGTAGATATAAGGGTTCGCTTCAAACAAAAGTTCAACACAGTCTGATACAAGCATGTGGCATCACGGTGTCTCCTCGCAAATCGTTTTGCGAAACATCGCTCGTTAAACGAGTCATTTTCTTTACATTTTGTTTTGCTTGCTATGCGAGGTTTGACTGAATTTTAATATTTGAAGTTTTTTGAATTCTGTCCCAGTTTGATAGGTGATGGAGAGTAGTTCTTTCCATTTTTATTTTGAAATATTGTACTCTTAAATTTAACAACTTAAAATATATTTGATTAAATCAATCCCTTAAATGAAATCATTATTAATTTTAACTTTAACTTTAACACATCTAATTTATTCTTTATGCTTTGTGTTCTTTTTGAGTTCTCAGTACTGTCTATTACTCATAAAAATGACTTTTTTTTCCCCCAAGACCTATGTTAGCTCTTACTTCAAATATTTTTTTTTTAATTTCGAAATTTGCATTGAACTATCGATTTGTTGTAGTGTATCATTAAAATTTCGGTATCAAATGCAATTTCAGTTGAAACTTTAGAAATATTTTAGGATTTAAACTGTCTCCCAATAGTTCCGTATCAAAACATTCAGCTAATTTCACTAATTTTAGGAGACATTTTTTTCGAAATCAAATCAGTTTATTATAAGGTTGCTTGTATTGATATTATTATTTTATATTAATGTATTTTTAAAACCTTTTATAAAATTATTAATTTGGGTTAAATTGATATTCTCTTGTCATCTAAACAAAAATTATTGATATTGCTGAAAAAGATTTTGAAAAAAACAAACAAAAAACAATCATATTGAGTTAAAATAGTTTTATTGCGCACTTTATAACTTTGTAAAATCATATTAAAAATTATGAGTTCTGCTGGCATTTTTAGTTTTGTTTTATGTCCTTACTATAAAATTTATTTTTGTAAAACCTTTTTGTTGTTGTTGATGTGTTTTCGGTTACTTAAGGCTCCCCCCCCCCTTTCTAAAATAGAAACATAACTGTTTTTGTAAATATTTTCAAATATACGTACTAAAAGAAATAGTATGAATTTAGATCTAAGAGTTCTAAATGTCAAAACTAATATTTTTAGCCTTATTAAACACCCCTTAAAATGAAAGTGGTGTTTATTACAACACACACAGTGATGAGAAGTGCTAACTTCATGGCTTCAGACATGGGTGGCAGATGAATAATAATATCGACTTGGAAAAAACTTGTATCTTGTTATTATAAATTTCTCAATAATGATTCAGTGCCCCCTACATAAAAGGCATTGGAAAACTCGTATAGAAAAATATTGTAAAATAATTTTTCGAAATCTTTTGTATTTCTTGAAATTTCTAGTTCGCTCTCTATTTTCTGACCGACCTCCATAAATGATTGAGGAGGGTAAAAAGAATATATTCAAATATATCATATGATAGCTCTTGAGCTAATCTTAATTAATTTCATATAATCCTAATTTATTTTCTATTTTTAACCTAAATTAAATCATATTACTTTATTCCAATATTTTCTTTTATTTCCAGATCCGAATTCCACTTAAAAAAAATATTTTTTTTAACACGCACTCTGAAAAAAAAATGACGACTATTGTAATTCTCAGACTGCGATAAAAATCCCTAACGCACACAGCTTACTTTTCAGATACCCAAGATTCCCTTTCTTGAGAAATCTCTTTATGAATCTCTTTGTAAAAGTACTAAGCGAAAATTTCTCACTCTTTTTTTGTGTCTCAATGCATATAGAAGCGTTTCATCGATCCTCCGGGCGTACTAATCATGCCCTTCCACGGAAAAAATAAAGTAAATTCCAAATTTGTTTTCTTTTTTGTCCACTCATTAGCAAAACTATATATATATATATATATATATATATATATATATATATATATATATATAATATATTAAAAAGCTGTTCATTTAAAAAATAAGTTGATACTTCCTTAGTTTACAGATGACGCTGCCAAATATTACAAGTTACTGATTTAAAAAAGAATTGCTTGCAGTTCTCATTTCTCTCTATTCTTTATTCGCTTAATATTTTCTTAAAACCTATAATCTGAATTTCCTTTATTCGAATGGATCGAGTAGCTTGAATGGAAACTTCATCCAGTAAATTCTCTCACTGGTGCTATTTGGCCAACTCTTCCTTGCGCCACTTAAAAAAATTAAATGAGTCATTCTTTTGCTACACTACTATGATTAAAAAAAAAAAATTCAATTTTAATAGTTATCTTTTATGAGCTTTAAAATGTTGACGTATGCAATATAATTTGTTTCAAACCTGAACTGATGTTCTATTTCTACCTTTGTGCGAATCTCAGTAAGTTTTAGTTTTTCCCTTCAAAATTGATTTTTTTTTGTTTGCTTTTTTACTTAAAATATTGCTTTTCTGAACCTTAAATATGGATAAAAAGGAATGTTTCCTCTGGAGTTATCCCTGTTCTATCATATTATTTTCCTAGTATTATAGATTATGATTGAAACTCTAGAATGCCATATAACTTGATACGTTTATGCTTCTGCTATTGTAGTTACCTTCAAGCTAATGTAATAAGGGCAAATGATTTTATTTAAATGTTAAATTATTTTCCAATATTCATAAAATTTCCGCCTTCTGCCGATTCAATTCATTCTTCTGCTCATTAATATAGGATATTAAATGGTCATTTTTTTAAGGGTTTCAGCCTGTTATGAACCCTTTGCACTCAGGAAAGTAAGACGCATAGTTATTCTTCCTAATACTTACCTTGTTTAGTGCTCCGAAAAACAAAAATATATATTTGTTGTAGATTCTTTTTCGGGGAAATTCATCTTTTTACAACTCTGTAGGCACTTTTAAAAATAAAAATTTAAAAATAAATAAATAAAGCGTCAAAACGGTGCACCATCTTGAATGGGGAGTGAGAGTCACCATCCGAGTGCAAAGGGTTAAAAGGCATTCATCTGTGCTCTATTCATATACAATCCGGAAAATATACATGCAGACATGGGCATGAAATATTTTTCATTGAAAAACTAAAACATTATTAAGACTGATTTGAATGAAGGCTTCCATATTTTCATTAATGATTTGTTTGAAATAAATATCATAAATGCATGGATGCAAAATGTAAATAACTTTCATAGCAAACTATTTACTGAAAGAAGGAAAAAAAAAAAAAAAAAAAAGTAATGATTTCAAGTGAACGGGGCAATCGCATTTTTTGAAGTTGAGATTTCGAATCTTATTTGAACCTATAAATTTCATAGCAAAAAACAAAAGAAAAGAATTATTACTAATGTCGACCGATTCAGTGATTTTTATTTGAAGAAATAATAAAGATGTGTGCATTCACATATGAAAGATATGGAATTATCCATTAAAATGCTGGTTTTCTGAAATCAAGGAAGGAAAACGATCGATTTGATTTCGAAGTCAGTATGTTCATTTATATTTGATTTACTGCTGCTGATGAAAAACTTCTTCCAAATGAATTGAGCCGTTTCATATCAGGGACCTGTTTACTGCAAATGATCCTCCCATCTCGTCGTTTCAAGAACATCCCTGGGAGGTTTCGGTTGGTCGAATCTCGAGCCTGCATCCTCACTGATGAAGCTTATTCGTTCTGAAACGCTGGTCCCTTGCATGGCACGATTTATTTATTTTCCGGAATATTTTGATGGAAAAATTATTTCCAGTTAAATGAAAGTTCAGTTTATTCATATATCACGAATATGTAACTGGTTTTTGAAAAAGAAGAAAAAAACTTTATCTACTCTTCTATATCGACTATTTTGCAAAAGCCATCACATAATGCAAGCTGCTTTCAGATAATATATGATATTTTTAGCTCATAGTAGAAAGCATTATGTTTATAAAATTCAGGCTAGATTTGAATTTTGCTCCATGTGTGCGATAAAGTGTAACCAACGAGAGAAAAAAACAACTTGACAGTTCAAGGCTATTAAAATTGGAGCACTGCACAAGAAAACGAGTTCTCGTTGTTGAGCAATATTTTAAGAATAATAAAAGTTTAACTGCTACAATTCACTATTTTCGTACAAAATATGTTTGGTGACACTTGTCATGCAGCCCGAGAAGCAGTTTAATTAAATTTCTGAATGAGTCATTTCATTGCTTCCCATTTTGGTGATTAGAATTGGCGACTCAGATTATGCATTTTAATGCCACTGAACTTTTTACTTTTCTTTACCAAATGTCCTTTTTCTATAAATGTGACTGAATTCAGCGTTCAGTTTCATTCTTCAAAGCGTGGATGGTCGTGGGATTATTGGCATAAATCTTAGACTTTAAAAAATCGCAAAGAAAAGAGTCCAAAGACGTTGAATCGCACGATCTGAGCGGCTCATTCTGACCCCCAAAACGGACAATTACAGAATCGGTAAATGAAAAATGTATTGTCCGGTATTTTCATACACTTTTTCTGAGTCAAGCGATGGCGAAAGTGAAATTAAAGCAACGAAGACAGCAAACAAAAATATTAATTAAAAAATGAAACACTCTAAAGGAAGGGGCAGAAATCTTATACATTTATCATAATCCTTTTTCAAGTCGCCGAAAGTTCATAATTTCAACCTCAAATATCTTTGCTAATTTTACAAATAACTCCACGAAACTTTTTCCTGTATTTTTATTATGATATAATGGGCTGGACTTTTTTGCCAATCTAGTAATTCTTTGACTTATTTTTTGTAAATTTCTTATTTCGCTGCTGAGGGTGCTGTAACCCTGCTTCAGTGAATTCAGCATTATCAACTTGCTATAGGTACATGTTATTTCCTATCTATATGAGATGCCGTTTTGAACGTAAAAGGTTAAAAGGATGTGATCGATCACCTAGTATATATACATTAATTGATTTTAAATTTATTTCAAAAGTGCCGTTATTTTGATTTTGCAAGTTATTTTAGCATCGTTTACGGGAGATTTTGCTGTACAGAGCTTTATTACACAGATCACTAATTGCAAATTTTTAATACTCTTATCTCTTCGACTTTATTAATTATTTGAATATTAATACTTTATTTGAATATTTTATGCTCATTCTCTGTATTATTGATTTGTTGGATCAAACACTGGCGCAATCGTAATTTTCTTTGCACCCAAGTAATAAGAGATGAAATGACTCAAAATTTAAGAAAGGTTCTGAAATGTAGAAAAGGAAATTTAAATTACTGGTAAAATATGGTGGAAATGTGTATAAATACACGTTTTCCCCGATTATTAGATCAGAATGTTGATATAAATGCCTATAAATAAAAACATTGCAGTTAGAAATTTCCTTTAATTGAAAAACATGGTTAATATGGTCACAAGAGTTTAAAATTTCTTACAACTTTAGATATGACCTTCCCTTTTCTGATTTTGCAAGCATTTCTTATTTTGCGTTTACTTACTATTATTACTTCTTATTTTGCACTTGCATTTTACTTTTTTTCTTTGCAGACACTTATACAATAATTATTGATCGCACAATTTCTTAAAAATAGGTCTTATACTGTCCATTATATTTTAGAGGCCCTACCGTCTTATCCTTGAATGACTTGCTGAAAGCCTTTGCTTGTTAATACTTGCACCAACTATCAACACTTTCAGGCATTTGCAATGCAATGGTGAAAAAACACTGTAAGAAAGCCCTTTGCGGATCTTATAAATTTCCTTTGTTACTACGATTCTTTTTTTTTTTTTTTTTTTTTTGTAACAGTTTCACGTTATCCATGTAGCCGTAGGTCCGTTTTCCTTTTACATATATTACTTTTGTACATTTTGATATTGCTTCAGACAAAACATTATAATCATTTTTGTCACGGTGGTCTGGTGGTAAGGTCTCGACTTCGGAATCGGAGCGTTTTAGGTTCAAGAACAGATTCCACTGAAGAACAGTCATGCAAGGGGGTCTGATGCATGTTAAATCCGTCGGGGCCAAACGTATTCCCGCTGATGTGGTGTGGAAGTTTGGAAGGGAAATGCTAGCTCAGGTGTTGTCCTCGTCATGACCTCGGCTCAAAATGACGAGGTCCGTACCAAAATAGCCCTAGTACTGCTTTAAAACGGGACGTTCATATGACTGAACTATAAGCATTGTTACTTTTTTACCCCCCCCCCCCCCCCACCGTTCTTTCTATCTCGAACAAAATTTTTGGTGAATCTAATTTTTGTCAGTTATCAAAAATTTGTTATTTAAAAATTTTTTGTTAATTATCAATTTTTTTTATTTCATTAAATAAGACCAAAAATTTATTATTTTTTCATTATTCTTTAAAATTTGACTGAACAAAAAGTTGCGGCTTATTAATTATGGAAGTAATGAATATTAAAGCTATGTTTACACTGCGCCGTATTTTAACATCTTTCTCCGATACTCTCTGTCACAAAAGATGCACTCGGAAGCACAGATGCGAGTATTTTTCTTGGCTTTCAGCATGACTCACTGAGAGATATTTTTACCCTCATGCCCCCCTCCCCTCTCGTGTTCCATTTTCGCCGAATGGTGGGATCGAGATAAGTCTACGCGCTTCTTCAAGGATAAATAGGAAATTTTGATTTAAATTTGCAACTTCAAAATTTCTTCAAAATTTTGGGTTTTTTTTTTACTATTTTTTTACTGTAGAAAATTTCATTCAACTCCATGTCGTTGTTTCTGTCAAATATGAAGTTTGATAGCGAGGTCAGTGCTTGAAGAGAAATTTTATAGCAACTACTTTAGTGAAAATAATTTTTAAAACCCTTTCATCAACTTTCTAAAATAGTACATTTTTTAAAGTTTTATTATGAACTAGCCGCCTTTGGCGACCAGCCGGTTCGCCAATCTTAATGTTCGTTAAAATTTTCATAATTAAATATTTTATGCAATTCCTACTTTAATACCTTCTTCATCAAAATATTTTAAAACTTCAAATTTTGATAGGCATATAATTCACTCATAATATTATAAACGCCTTCAGGCATAACGTAATATGTATCTCTCTCATTTTCTGTTGGCTCCCATAGAATTTATACTTTAAATTAAAATGGAAAGGATTAATCTGCAATTAATATAATAATATTTTTTACTGAAAAAAAGTATTTTTTTTTTTTTTTGTAATATGATTATTGGAAACAGTCACTGAGTGTTTAAACTTTATGGGCACTAAAGAATATCTTTCTTAATTTATGTAATATTTCAAAAATTTGTCAACAAAATTTTCTCAGATTCATCATGACCAGATTGATTAATTAACAATGTTTAATTTTAAATGCATCAAACACTAAAAAAAAATAAAACGAATCGTTTAAAATAATCGGTTGAAAACAGGTTTAAAAAAACTACTTAAAAGACGATGGTCTTAAAACTATAAGCATACACAAAAAATATATAACTAACATAAATACACTTTAATTACAAAAGCATGCAACTAATCTAAAAATAATTTAAATCGCCCGTTGATATTGGTTGTCATGTCAACAATCAGAACACAATGCGCATGCGTGAATTTACAACGCTAGTTACGGTAATGCAAATGCGTGAGTTTTTCTAAGCCAGTTGGGGTAACGCTATGCAGATTAGAAATTTTTATTTCCTTTATTCTGTTTTATTTTAATTCAAAAGTATTTCAGAATTAATCTGAAAGATCGATTAATTAACAATGTTTAATTTTAAATGCATCAAACATTACGAAAATAAACAGAATCCTTTGAAATAATCAGCCGAAAAATCTTAAGGCTAGCCTCATTACTGTTGGGGAAAAAAACTGAACTCTTACTCATTTGGTGGTAGGGAAAATGAATAATTTTTTGTCAAGAAAGTTAGCTTTTAATTAATAATTAAAATTCTAATTAAAAATTCAAAAAAGGGACCCCAGGTTCACATTCCCGGCCTCTAAGGTATACATGTACCAAATTTGGTAGCTGTAGGTCAAATGGTCTTTTCTGTGGAGCGCCAACACACACACACACATTGAACTTATATATAAGTATAGATGTTTTTTTAAAGCAAGCGAAGAGGGGAAAAAAACTATTCTAAAAAATTGGGTAAAGCAGGTGTTCTTATTAAATAAGTAATTTTTTTAAAAAATGAAACGAAAAAGGGGAAAAGTTATTCTATAAAATTGTGTAAAGCTGTCTTAGAAACTTCTTTTCCCTTTCCAGCTGTGTTGCCATAGAAACCGGCGCACAGCTGTTTTCACGTTTATGTTTATCTATTCAGATTTTATAACATCTAATCAGAGTAACGGTGAATATCAGTGTGTTCCAGTTCGTCAATAAATGTTAATTTTTTTTAATAACATGATTAACGAAAACAGAGTCACTGAGCATTTAAACCTTATGAGAACTAAAAAATATCTTTCTTAATTTATGTAATATCTCAAGAATTTGTAGACCAGCCGGTTCGCCAATCTTAATGTTCTTTAAAATTTTAATACTTAAATATTTTATGCAATTCCTACTTTAATAGCTTCTTCATCAAAATATTTTAAAACTTCAAATTTTGATAGTCATATAATTTACTCATAATATTATAAAGGCCTTCAGTCATAACGTAATATGTATCTCTCTAATTTTCTGTTAGCACCCGTAAAATTTATGCTTTAAATTAAAGTGGAAAGAATTAATCTGCAATTAATATAATAATATTTTTTACTGAAACAAAGAATTTTTTTATAATCTGATTAATGAAAATAGTCACTCAGCGTTTAAACTTTATGGGCACTAAAGAATATCTTTTTCAATTTACGTATTATCTCAAGAATTTGTCAACAAAATTTTCTTAGATTCATCATGAGCAGATCGATTAATTAACAATGTTTACTTTTAAATGCATCAAACACTAAGAAAATAAAACGAATCGTTTAAAATAGACGGTTTAAAACAGGTTTTAAAAAAACTACTTAAAAAAACGATGCATTTAAAACTATAAGCATATACAAAAAATATATAACTAACATAAATACATTTTAATTACAAAAGCATGCAACGAACCTAAAAAAAATTTAAATCCAGTCCGCATCCGTTGATTCGTCAACACAATGCGGAATTCAGAACACAAAGCGCATGCGTGAATTTTCAACGCTGTTACGTAACGCAAATACGTGATTTTTTTTCTACGCCAGTTGGGGTAACGCTATGCGGATTAGAAATTTTTAATTTCCTTTATTCTGTTTTATTTTAATTCAAAAGTACTTCAGAAGGAATCTGAAGGATCGATTAATTAACAATGTTTAATTTTAAATGCATCAAACATTAAGAAAATAAACTGAATCGTTTGAAATAATCCGCCGAAAAATACTAACCCTTGCCTCATTACTGTTGGGAGAAAATAAAACGAAAGCCTTACTGATTTGGCGGTGGCGAAAATGGAAGATTTTTTTGGCGGAAAAGTTGGCGGTGAGGAAAATGGAAGATTTTTTTGGCGGGAAAGTTAGTTTTTAATTAATAATTAAAATTCTAATTAAAGTTTGAAAAAAAGGGACCCCAGGTGCACATTCCCGACCTCTAAGGTATACATGTACCAAATTTGATAGCTGTATGTCAAATGACCTGGCCTGTAGAGCGCCAACACACACACACACACACACACACACACACACACATTGAGCTTTATTATAAGTATAGATTACTTTTCAGCGGTTATTTTATAATTCATTCGTGTAAATATGAAATAACTTTTTCTTAATTTCAGTACTTGGTGATGGCCTGTGTATCATTTTTCGAAATTTATTGAAATGAATCGATTAAGTGAAATTCAGATCTGAAATTATTAAAATAGAGCTTCCCTATCGAAACCGCATACAAATACAAAATTTCGATATTCTAATAGTTTCTTAGGAAATTACTGTAAAATCAGTTATAAAATTCGATCTTTATAAATATAAAGCTATATAAGTTTTTAACAGTGATGTATTGGTAAACAAATGATTAAGTCCAGTAATTGAATTGCATTTTCTCTTCAACGATTTGTGTGGCATTAAAATGCAAATTGATTCCACGAATAGATGGGATTTTACGTAGCAACTGCTTGGGGTCCATCCCCATCATGGCTTTTGCAAGGGTTTTCTATACCTTTCACTTAGATGGTATTTGTAAGTGCATGAAGAAACTGAATTCGAAATTCACTTCCGTATAGAAGTCAAAATATAATTTCTATATTGTCATTTATGTTTTGATTCATCATCATTTTTTTTTTTTTGAAAAGCAAATTGTTTTTTTGAAAATCGATACCTGTGCATTTATTTTTTACAATTTTTTTAAAAAAATCTTCTCAATGCAATATCAAATATTGAAAGTCGCTGAATCAATCAAATTAGGAAACTCAAATTATCGAACAGACTATGTAAAAGTTTGTTTTATGAATTTAATTGCTCATTTTTCACAATCATTTACGAATTCTTTTCTCGTGTTTGTGTTGCCCATTTAAACTTTCGCAGTGTAAGAGAGGGCTGCATTTTAGAGAAGACCGCATTCACAATATCCTGATTTTCCCGAGTTTCGTTAAATGTTCACACACAGATACGTGTATTGTGAACAGTTATGATCAATGGCATTAACACTACTGAAATACTACTATTGAACCCTTTATGTATATGCTCTTAACTCTATGTGCTCTTGATTCAGTCCCTAAGGTAAATGTCAAACCCTAGATGGCGCCACGCAGATAATTATAACCATACAGCCTGTTTTGTGTCGGCATTTTATGGACATTTATTTTGTTCTTATGCTGTAGCCTGCATATTAATTCTATTAGAAAGCATTTTGAATTTCTTTTCTGTGCAAAAGGGTTGCTAATCTGTTCGTATTCTATGGTAGATTTTTATTATTTTAAACAGACAAACGAAGAGAGACATATTTGCTTAGCAGTGTGAGCGGCCGTATCATCTTTTTGAAACATACTGTTGATTGTTTGAACTATCTAGATTTCAAAATTTACTGACAAAATTTTCATAATCGTAAAACAAAGAAATGCTCGTGTTGTCTGCTGCTTCATAATTTTACTATTGTTTTACGAACTAAGTCTGAAGCAAAAAAAGGCGCCGCATCATCGTGTCATCATGTAGATCTATGTTGTATGTTTTCTGTCACTGATTGTTCAAAAAGGCCAAGTTTCTTATGTTTTAAGACATATTTATTGCCTTGTTCATTGTAGTAAAGAAGCCTTTTAGAGCAATTATTTTTTTTTTCGATTCTGCTACCTTGCTTTCTTTTGAAGTTGACCCGTATTAAAAGGTTTTTATTTAAAACAATCAAGAAGTTTTTGTATTTGTTTTTATTTGGAACTGTATATAGTTTGATAGATTTTTTAAAATGAAGCCCTTTTGAAAATCTCTTTATTTTTGCATGTTAGAAACATGTCGGTGACCGGGCCTTATAATTTATCATTAGTACTCGCCAACACTCTGGCAGTTTTAACAATTTCATTAAAATAATTTCAAATATCAATTTGATTTCTATTTTAAAGTTAAAGGTAATATATAATACTAATTATTTTCAAATAAGTAATCATTTTCTGAATATATCCATCGTATTTGTCGCACTTTTATGGATGGCAGTTATGACGAATTTGGTTAGTTTAGGACTGATGTTAACAATTCCCTAAAAAAAAAAAAATCGCAGATGGCGACAGTTGTAAAAGCCATGTTTTTTAATAATCTTTATTGCGTACATGAACCTGTCTCATGGAGTTCAAGTTCTATGCCACCATGGCGCTATTAAATCGTAACTACTTAGTAATCACACGCCATCTTTCACGGTATTTTCACTTCACTTTCCTGTTCTCTCCATATAATATTTTTCTTCCTTAGTTTTCTATAGAAGAAAAAAATCGCCAGATAAAAAAATTGTTGGCACAATGAAAACTATTAGCATTTTATTGCGCCATTGATATGCATTATAAAAAATTATAGAAGAAATAACCTTAAAAAAAATTACTAAATTTAGGAAAAAATTGCGAGGCATTTATACTAGCATCATTAAAGATAAACTATCAAAATTACAATAAAAGGCCAAAACCAAAACTGTAAATAAAGTTTTTGTCAAATGAAACAAAAATGCGCATTCCTTTTCTCCAATATATATATATATATATATAATATATATATTATATATAATAATATTATATTATTATACTAAAATTGGTCGCTCTAGATGAAACTGTCTTCACTTTAAATTGCCAGCAACACGCTTAATTTGTAATATTAGTAGGGGTTGTTATTTTATTGTTGCGAATACATGAAGTTAATCACAAAGTGAATAGTTTTATATTGAAATTGTTTTTTCTCTTTTCCAGAAATCTTTTTGTGGTGGACGTTTTCAGGTTCTTTCAAAATCTGGTGAGTTTTTTTTTTTTTTTTTTTTTTTTTTTTAATCTTTAAAATTAGCAGTATATATTTATTTTGCAGTAACAATAATGAAAACGAATTCTATCTTTTACGTTTAAGTAATTTGAAATGTATGTGATAAATTGCCAGGGATTGCATTTTATCAAAATCAAGAGTTTGTTTTGAAACCGTTGCAGTAAAAAAAAAGAAAAAAAAAAAAAAAGAAATGTGGAACAAAAAAGAAGGAAAGTGTGGATTTTTCACTCATATGACTCGAACTAGAATCGGTATGTTGCGATACAGGAAATACATTCTGAATACCTATCATAAGATCTTTGCTTCAAAACACGGATTTAGTTTGAATGAAAGGTGAATCGTGTATATATATATATATATATATATATATATATATATATATAATATAATTGTGTTTGTGTCGATTTGCGCACTGATCAAAAATGAATCCTCTGCATTGATGTAAAAACGCAAAAAAAAAAAAAAAAAAACTGTTATATTTAAGAAATGCATTATGCTCTTACTTTATTTTTGACGTTTTATGCGTATATTTGGTTTCATTATTTTCAAAATCTTTAACTTTTATATAATATCACTGGAATTTACAAATTTATTATGTTTTAAAATTTACAAATAATAAAATATCCGTTTTTATGTTTTAAAAAAATATTTTATTTTTTATATTGTGTTATTATTTTTTTATTTTGTTTTTTTATATATATATATTTATTCCCTTTGAAAGGCCTGACCCGTTCGTTACATTCAGTTATTGCGTTTGTTATCCATTAGTTTTGTTTACTTATTAAATTAGGAATTTTTCTTGGAAACCAGCATTAAGATTGGGAAACCGACTGGTTGCCAAAGACGGCTAGTTATGAAGTTTTGGTTTAGTTTATTTATATTGTCCCGTTTTAAAACAACACTAGGGCTATTTTGGGACGGACCTCGAAATTGTGAACCGCGGTCAGATGACGAGGACGACACCTGAGCTGGCATCCCCTCTTTCCAGCGGGAGGGCGTTTGGCCCGGACGTTTAACGTGCACCAAACCCGCTTACACGACGGTTCTTCGGTGCAATAGGGTCTCGAACTTGAAACGCGGAGTTTCCGAAACCGAGACTTTACCACCTGGCCACCGCGGCTAGCTATGAAATAAAAGCGGTAGTGAAAAATTCTGTTACGGAGTTAATGATTGTCAAAAGCACGCGAATGAAATCTTTTGATGCACGCGTTTAAATTTCAGAGTAACATTTAAAAACATTGAGTAACAAATTGAGTTAAACAATATTATTAACGTTAACAGATAAAAATTAGACCTTGGAAATCAATTTCATTTCTATAATTCTTTTAATAATAAAACGATACAAAAACAATTTTTGTAAGATTTGTTTTGGAAATTAACGTCACTTTGAATAATATTAAAAAGTCAACAATGACCCATGCAGTAACAATTTAGCCTATATTTGTGCTCGATCAAATTTTCTGTTTTCAAGATTATTTCTTGCGTTTCTTTCCTGTAAGAAAATGGATTGGTATGAGGGCGAATCCTTTCTAAAATATTTAATAATATTTTGCAGCTCCATCAATTTTCTGAGTGAAGTGCTCAATTTAATGCAGCTCTAAATATATTCAATGAAGCAGTAAAAATTTGTACGATATTTTGTTTACATTTAACTGTTGCCAATCGGCAATAAGTAATAAGGGCGTTTTCTGAGACGCGTAAGTTGGTGTTATATAGATTATTCAAAAACATAATGTGTCTTTCCAATTATATTTAATTTTCAGTGTATTTTATTCCCTGGTTTTCGCACATCCAGTTGAAAACTTTTTACTAGGAAAGCATAATTAATTGCAATAGTGCATTTCGATATCTTGGAAATATCAATGCAGCTAGAAAACAAACTTATGGATTGCCCTTTGAAACAGTTGATTGTAAATAACATCCACTTAACATTAACATAAATAACATGCTATCTAAAACGTATCCTTTATTATCTTTTTGTTCTTCTATGGCCCCCCTCCCCTTTTTTTTTTCTTTAAAAAGGTTTTTATTTAAAGGAACGTTTTTTTGATGCAGTGATGTTCAATTAAAAGCTTTTGTAGCATATGGGGTAGCCCGATTTCCTCTATTTAACAAGCATGATTTGTAATTTTATTTCTTCAAGAAGCGGTTTACATGATTTTAATTTTTGTGTTATTTAAAAATGTTCTACCTGTCTACATTTTGCATATTTCAAGGAAAAATTTTTTGTAAATTTTACATAATGTTACTGTTAAAATACGAATCATTTTTGATTTTATTTGCATCACTTGTCAAGCGAAAGATGGTAATAAAAAAATTGCTCGGATTAGTGACGAAAATCTGAATTTTAATAACTTTGAGATCTTAATGCATCGTATTCGACTTGGAATAGAGTTCTTAATAACTTGGTTTGAATCGAAAGGAAATTAACTTTAAAATATTTTCTTGGTTAAAATTTATTATAAAAAGATTAAAAGAAACGGGAGAGCTGTGAATTTCAGTTTCGAATTCTTATTGCTTTGATTTATTCTGGGAGCAAAATTTGAAAAACGCAGTTTTGAAAGAAAAAAATATGGCAGTAATTGTTTTCTCATTTGAGGTCTAAAAATTTTAATACAAATTTTAGCAACCATGTTGGCATCGCATCTTTTCCCTACGCATAGATTTATCTCGCAGAGTAAACGCTTTTACAGCTAGTTTGGAAATGTTGAAAATCATGAGAATTTTGTAAGGACTCCTTGCAGTGCGAATGATATATTTAAAATTGTTTTTAAATAAGATTTTTATGGTTTTACTTTCGTAGATTATTTTTTTAATGCGAAATTGCATAATATTTTTTTTCCGATTCTCTTCTCTGTAAACAAGTTAAATGGATATATATATATAATATATTTTGTGGGTGTATGTGTATGTATGTATGTATGTATGTATGTATGTGTGAGGGAAATGGCAGTTAATCTCAAGTGCCAAGTTGATTTTAATTTAATCAAATTTTTATAAACTGTTTTTAATAAATACAGACTGCATTTTCCTGCTATTATTTTTAATATTTAATCTTTTACGGCAGTCACTTTTATGTCCATTCATCGAGATATAACCAAGTTTTACGAGGTCTTCACTGTAAATTCTCTATCAGAAATCAAATCATTAGTTTTGAAAAAATCAATTCCGTGAAACTAATTTTGTCTCGATTCCTAAAATTTTTTCCCATCTTATTGATTTTGATAAGGGAAATTCCGATTACTCCTTTCTCATTTCCAATGGGATATCTTAAGCTTACGTGTTGATTAGTATCCCTGGGCTGTACGGTCCTTTTGATGAGATTTTTCTGAAAAAGAAAGATACACGCTTTTAGATGACAGCGCGGAGCATTGACCGTACTTAGTGCTCCTTAAGCTCGCGACATATCCACAAGTTCATCAATTACATAACCGCAATGACTCGTCTCCAGCGGCAACCACTTATCCATTATGGAATGCAGAATTAAAGTGTCTTCGTGCATTCTAATGGACCTCGTGTTCCCCTTTTTCCTGGAAAGGGGGGTGGGTAAGAGTGTTCCTGGTCATCCCGTCCCGTCTGGAACATAGGGAAAGTGGAGAGAGGGGGGCATCGATTTGCAAGCATCCCCACCTGTCCCGAGCGAAAAAAGCCGAATGGGTCCTTCGAACGTCGGAAGAAGACTCACCTTGGATTGACGTCATTCGGTTTCCCCCTCGGGCGAAGTGATCCTCTCCCGAACTTCCCACCATTCCTCGTTCCAAGATGGCAGCGCGCTCCTCCGGCAAGGCAACAGGATTCGGCGGTGAGTTCCTCCTTTAATTCATCTCCTTCATTTATCGGCCACCCCTCTTTTTTATTTAACCCTTTTTCTTAAAGAGGGAGTATGTCTTCACCGGATATTGGTCGTGCCGAAAAAACCAGACGATCATCGGGATCGTTACCTGGATAAAACTCATGAAAGGGGGAGGGGGATCGGGTGGGAGGAACTTTTATTCCGGGATGGAATACAAGTCATCTTTTTTATTGATTTCGCAACATTTTTTTCTCGCCGTTTATTCCCCCGTCCTGTTCTCTTTTTTTTCCTACCATTTTTTTAAAGCACTTTATTTCGCTGTTGTTCGAATAAAAAAATATGAGTCGGATCCCGATCCAGTTCCGTGGATTCGTGGGACCGGATCTAAACCTTCCCAGGTGTGCTTCGTCGAGAAAGGTCGATCGGACGTCGGGAATGTACTAACCCGACTTTCTATTCATTGGCCATTCAAGTCTTGTATTTATTACCGCTGTTGTTATAATTTTTATTCATCGAATATCGAAATAGTCGCGATGTTTAACTTAGAATGGGAAAATGGCATGCGAAATATCATTTGTTTTGAATTTGATATAAACTGTTGATTTCGGATAGCGCTTTGGATACTTTAGTCGCATTGTTAAATTGGTAAGATTTTTTTTTTTTACTAAAACTTTTTGTCTTGTGTTATTATTCAGATTTTTCCATGAATAATATTTGTCATAATTTGGTAATGCGCTTAAATAATATTACATGTATGTCTACGTAGTTCATTGTCATCCAAATGGAGTGAGATTTTTTTCTAAATAAAAATTCAAAATGAAATGAAATTTTATATTAATTTAACCATCTTATTCACAGATTTTCCAGATAAGCAATTTTATGTTTTAATGTTTTATGAAGTTGAAAGAAAAAAAAAAAAGGGATTAAAACTAAGAATTTTCGTCAATTACTAGTTTTAATTTTTAGTGTTTTATTTTCAGTTTTTATTGTATTTAACAAATTTAGCTATGCTATTTGTACTGGCTGAAATCTTCTTAATATTTGCTAGAAAGATTTATTTCAAGAAAATGTAATATTCGACATTTTGTAATATATAATTATTATATTATTTAGTAGCCTCTTGTAGTGCCATTAAACTTCATCGACTTGCATAGTATCTTTGCTTTCTTTATTTAAAATTTTAAAATATGATACATTTTTTTTTTAAAAAAATTCAGGTTACGGTTTTAAAAAATAAGAAACATTTTAAATCGTTGCACCTCGTTTTAATTTCTAGTTGTTTCGAAATTGAATTTCATCCTTTAAAGAGGGCCGACTTTATGCAGAGACATAATTATATTCTATAGAGTCGAAATGAAATAAATATCTTGAATTTTTTTTAAAAGTTCTTGAGAATATTTCACCTTTCACTGAAAACGTTCAGAAAAAATTTCGAGGAATAAAATGAGTGAATTAGTTTAAGGAATGGAGACAGCAATCATTAATTTTAAAAGTAGAAATCATTTATATGAAAGGCGGATATTTCTCTCACTTTTCTGATAGAATGAATTTTAGCTAAAAATTTTATTTTAAAAATCGGGGTAATTCGAGTAAATGAGAGTAAGAAGTAATATATTTAAATCGTCGTTTGATGGGAGAAAACTTTAAAATTTTCCTTTTCGTTCTCTCAGTTCTAGAAAGTAGATGATGGAATTTACTTTTGGATCAAACTTAAGTGTGTATTAAAAAATTAATATATATTTATATATTTTACGCAGTACAAAAATGAATCTGAGTTTAATCTTTTCATTTATTATTGCAAGAAGCCATGACAAATCTTTAATATATCTTTTATATCTATAGAGTCATCATATCATCATAATAATAACAAAAATGTCTTTTAACTTTTTCCTACTAGTATTATATTTAATACGTCAACATGTGTCAAACATCAAAATATATTTAAAATTATCATTTTTTTTTAATGATTTAAACCATTGTGGCATCAAACCGACGATACATTTGGGAGTCGCCCCATGGATGAAATATATGGATCGATTCGCAAATTGAAACAATATATTCAAATTTATTCTTCCCTCGTTTATATATAAATAAATTAGGACAGAATCATGTGTATCGAATCAATAAATTCTCGAATGATAGCGATGTAAAGATTAGAATTGTCTGTTTCCATATCTGTATGCTGCTCCTTATTTAAAGGGGGTCTTCTTCCATACAGATTCATCGATCTTTAATGAATTTCTTTTTAAACTTCTTTTACAGGCCCGGTCACTAATGGTTGTTGAGTATTCGCTAAAATGTGCTCAGGATAAATTTATCTTTCTAATTTGCTGTGCTGAAGCTGTCCACTTTATTTATTTTTAAAAGCTTTGACAGAACGTTAAATTTTCTTATTTTGCTTAGTCTATTTTTATGATGGAGTCCCCTTATCAAAGAGCAGTAGCTCTGTGAGGTAATGTTATTCCAATTAAAAATGATTAATGAGAGGAGCCATTGACGTTTCGAAGGGGACTTGTTTTTTCTCTTGAAAATTACGCTAGTAAAGACATTACAATGCAAAATCCGAAATAAAGTTTTTTAAAAAAATGGTTGGAAAATAATTTAAAAGATTTTTTTGAAAGGAAAAAATCAATGATTATAGAAAAAAAAAAGTAAGATTTAAATGGATAAATACACTCGCAGCTCAAAATATCATCAAATGATGTTAAAGCTACTATTATAAGGCATTGCTTTTGCAATTTTAAACATTTTAGATTTTTAATTGAGTTCAAAGAAGAAAGATAGTATGTATATTTTATTATAATTTTCTTTACAAATGTTCGATCCTGTAAATAAATTCGGGATACTTTGAGCATAATATTATAGATAAAGGTAGATTGCTGTATCAGCTTTTAATTTAAATGATGATCCTATCTGTTATTTATGAATATTCCTTCATCTTGATGCTTTCATATTTAGAAAAATATTTATTTGCTTCATACGGATAGTAAGGGCAAATTATGCCAAATTTATATATTCTTTCGCAAGCCAAGACGAAAATTATTTGGAAACTAGAATATCCCATTATTTTTTGATTGGAAAATTTTTTCTTCTGTCAAGTTGCAAAGCAAAGGTATCATTTTAAAGGAAGGTTTTCAGATGCCTTTCGATCCTGAGGGAAAAACAATGAAATATTGCAATTTGAATTAACCATAGATAATGACTTTATTGATATACATAATTCAGTATTTATTGCAAAATAAATATTGTCACATTTAAATAAGTAATTATAATCAAGTACTTTAAAAAGAACTATAACAGACGTTAACTTCTTAAATTTTCAAAAGTTGACCATTTTTACATATTGACTGTAAATATGTGTTATTATTTTTTATTTAGTTAGTTTTCTTCATGTTATTAAATCTTAAACCACGTGCATTTAAATGATTTTAGAAAAAAAAATAATAGAAGGTTTTTATTTAAATGTGGCAATGCAGTTATGTTTAAAATAGTTGAAAGGTCTTGAAACTCATTTTTCAACTTCTAATCAATTGCAGTCCCCGAAACACTTTTAATACGAAAACTATTTATCTCAATGAAATACTGATTCGCCTGATTTGATGTATTTTTCTATTTTCAATCTTAAAGAAGTTGAATGACAATTTCAACCCCTTTGAGCTTGGAGTCTCGTGTACAAACTCATTGAAGATCTATGTTCTTCTTGCAACATATCTCAGAGGTTACAGTTCATTCAAAATTACTGTAGTTACTGTGTTAACATGAGCAACACGCGTTATGCGCATACATATATCTGGCGGCCGCTTTTGGATTCTAGGTCCATTGTCAGTGATGATATGCAGAAATTTCCCAAAGTCGTATCCTAAGAACCATCGCAATAGGTAATCCTCTTATAAGGAATTTGCTTAAAATTTGCGTATGGATTATTCTCTCGTGTATTAACTTGTTTTTACTTTTTTTAAGTGTTGAAATTCATTATATTGTTAAATCATGTTAAATCGGTGCAGGATACTTGCTTTTATCGTGATTGAAGTGAATTTGACTTACGAGAAAACCTTGAAGTGTTTTTTTTAAATAAGTTTTTTTTTAAAAGCATGAATTTCTGTACGGAATGAAATTAGAATGTTGTACTAAACTTATAGAAAACAATAACTACAAATTTAGTTTCGGTTCAATTATAGTCACCTCATTTTCGTTTTTCTTGATTGAATATAGTCTTGTTTGATGCGTAATGCATCTGACCAAGTGAATTGCCAGTTTTACATGTCATCAAAATGTCCTAAAAAGAAAATGTCGTTTTTTGAAGAATATAAAATTCTGATGCGGAAAGAAATTTATTCTATTAGGTAAAAATTAATTAATAAATTATAAAATAAATTCAATGTGCACAATGAATAAACTTCTGCAATTAATTATATGGTTCTAACCTAAATCTTATAAAAATTATTCCTTCGTAAGTAGAAAAAACATTTTTGAAATAGAAAAAAAAATGTGTTTTAATACCTCATTTACTAATTTCTGTCGTTTATGTGTGTATATATATATATATATATATATATATATATATATATATATATCTTTTTTTTTTTTTTTTTTTTTTTAACCATGGGAGTAAATTGCATGAAAAAGAATGCATATTTCAATTATAATTTCAAAAGTTAAGATTTTCAGTAAATTAAGTTTTTCGGGTACTGCACAGATTTTCTTTTAAACAACGAAAAACTGTTCGTTTCAAATGAAATATGATCTGGTTTATATTTTCTTTATTATTAATTTCTTATGATGTCAAAAGATGCGAAAATGAAAGTGATTAAAATTAGAAAATGCTGAAAAATGCGAGTATCTTAGTTTCTCTTTATAAAGTGAAACAATTTTCTATTTTTTTAAAAAACATTGTTAGATTCTTTAAATATGTTATCTTCCGAAAATTATCTCGTATCGCGATGAATTGGTAAGATATTCCAGCAATTATTACATATATTTTATTCTTAAAGATTTTTGTTACCAATGTTAATAAAATTTGGATTCTTTTTATAAGGTGTGAGATTTTTATTCAAATTTTTATTTTGTCAGCTTCTTCAGGTGGATCATGCTGATCATATCCGTATTGATTGCAAATATCTACATAAAAGAACCTATTCCATATTCACATCAATTTTTATTAATTTTACTTTCCTTTAAAAAAAAGGCACAAGTCTTTCCAATAGGATTTACTCGTGAAACGTTTGCTTGCGTAATCTATAAAAATGGGAAAAACATCTTGGCTAGTGCTTCCTTGTAACTGCACTTGCAATCGCAAATGATTGCTTGAAAATTCGCGGAAGTTTCCCAATGGCTTTCATCTCTCGAAATCGAGTTCTGATATTCGTTGTATCTTGGAATCTTGCATTCAAAACAAAATTCCATATTCATTAGATTATGAGCTTCCTAAACAAAATAAGTGCAAGTAGCTGACTTAAAGCTTACCTTATTCATATTTTTTTGTGCGACTGTTGCGTAATTATTAGAATTTTAAATGCAGAATAGCAACAAATAATTAATATTATAATCGTATTCAACAGATGTGATTCTTTCGTGGATCCGCGGTTTTCCACTCTTTTTTTTTTCTTTGTCTTTTTCTGCTCCTTTGATAAAGAGGGGGGGGGGAATCTGCAATTTATCACACGGCAGGAATGTTCTACCTCGAAGAGAAAGTAAAAGTTTTTTCTTTGCTTGCTGCATACCTCTCCACACCCTATCTGGCAAAATTGTCAAGTTGCGGGAAAATATTCATTGGGAGGAGGAAAAAAATGGGGTCTCGGGTATCAATAATTTCTTTCACATCCGAATCTTTTACTCAAAATGAAGCTAAGTTTATAAAATGAAGCTTGTGGTAGCAATCTGACTAAATGCTGAGAAGCAAACTATGAAGTGCCAGTTGAGTCATACTAATGAAAAAACTGCATATAGAAAAAGGCAGTAATGGTCGGAGATATGCCGCAAAGATTCGGTGACTATTAAAGAGATGCTTGCTAAATATGCTAATGAGATATGTTTATTATAAAGTACTAACTTTCTTTCCCCTCATATTTGTTATCCTATATACATTTAATTTCGTCCTGACGATATACTCTTTAAATTGTCGTTGGCAAAATCGTATTCTATTGATTTCTTATTTTTATGAAACATCATTTTGGAAAGAATATGAAAGCCAATTGGGCTGTATTCTTGATAGTTTTTTTTCTGTACATTGACTAATTCATATTTTTCGTATGTTTTTTCTTCATATGTTGTTCCTTGTCACATTTTTGGATTTCTTCTTTTTTGCTTTTTGGATCATGACATTTCTGTATATTATTGTAACAAGTTTTTTAAAAAACTAGGATGGTCTAAATTTTTATCTTGTCTCCTATCCGTGGAAAACTTGCGAATGAGTAGGGAGAAATAAAACGAGGGGGAAAATAATAAAATTGATATCTCCCGCTCCTGCGTGGGCCTTTAAAAATCATCAAATGTCGAAAATCGAATGTTTTTCATTCATTTAAAAATCTCTATTATAGCAATTGCTATTTAGTATTCAGTTTATTAAGAGTAATAAGTTTTTGATCAAAATTTGCCTATTACTTTCAGTCACATATTGAAATAATTTCACAATTTTTTTTATCAATATGCCATTTTTAATTCCTAATTATCAACATAATTTTGATAAATATCTGGAATTGTAGCATAACATTTTGATGCAACAGGTGCAAATACGTTAGAGGTTTCGAAATGGACTCATTTCATGTATATATTTCTGATCAAAAATAGATACAAAATGTAATTTTGTTCTGAATAACATATAGAAAAACTGAACTTCAGAATTATGGCATTATTTGTTAGTTAAGAATACAGAAGGTAACAAAAATGAACTGACCTTTAAAAAACATTTCAACTATTAAAACCTTTGTATATCTTTTAGAATTTTTTTGAGTGGCATTTTATTCTTCTCTGCAGACGATACTGATGAAGTTTGATTTATAGGAGAACTCGGACATAATGGACCTAATCCAAATGCAGTAGCTAGGCGCCTTCGCCAATGATCAATAACATTATTTCAATATCATAACTTCAATAATATTTGCAAAATATATTAAAAAATTACCTATTCGCAATCCTGAACAGCTGTTAAATTTCAGGTTGATCAATGTTCTTATTTTATCCAAATAAAAGCCGCCTTTAAAGAACTCCATTTTAAACAACTATTGTCGTCCATATTGCAAATATTAACCCCTTAGCTTACAAAGTTGTGTTTGACTCACGTATCTAATTACTGAATTTTTACTTTTAAATCTGCAATTAAATGTAATAATGAAGGAATTAAAAATGCGAATATCACTTAGAAATGTTTCAATATTTCAAATGCCCCTCATATTACGAAGGAGCATCTATTAAATGTCTCTAATATCACATCTAATAAATGTCCCAAAATAGGATGCGCCATCTAATTAGGAAGTTAAGTAAATTTATAGATCAGAGGAGTAAAACTGTAAGTTTAAAATTCCTATATCCCAAAGTACCTGTTTGAAACAATTGAGGCATTTTATTTTATTTATTTATTTTTTGAAAATTTTACTTCAAATTATTAATCTCTAAAAGAAAGCAATGCTTTTTTCCTGCCCTTGCCAAAAATTTGTTTTTGGAACACTGGATGACATTGGAGAACTGAGTATTTGATAAATTTTTTAAAGGGGCAGCAATCAATCTCAAAGAGAACAATGAAGACAATATATAAGTTGCAAATCAACCAAATTCGATTTTGGAATTTCGAAATTCAGGGAAATTATTCAAATGAATGATGAAAGGATTTAACTGTTTTCAAGCTATTACGTGTCAGATTCGTATATGAAGTACTGTCTGTAAAGGTAGTCAACCTAATATATTCCCAAAGCAAGTGGAGTCCCTAAATCTGAAACTAGTATTATATGATTTAGAAATTGTCAAATTTATTTCCTGTAAAAACATTTTACACATAACTTCTTTCACACATAAAAACACTTTAGACAGAGGGGAAAATAGTAATAAATGGCAATTGTATGTATTAGAAATGAATGCCAAATTATTAAAACGGTAGATATGAGCATGGAAAATTGTGCTTAGGAAATTTAAACATTTGAATTATTTCGACTCTAAATAATGCTTCATTTTGCTAAATTTATTTTATAAATTTAAGTAATATTGAAATCCTTTTTTTTTTTTTTTTTTTGCATGTTTATTTTATGTTTAAATGCTGAATTACTGTTTCGTATCGCTTTAAAGTAAACAGTTAGTAGAAGTTGTCAAAATTAATCCTGTCAAAGCGAATCCTTTTTAAATCATTCTAAAACGTTAAAAATTAACTGCCATTTTTCCCTCCCGCTTTGGGCTTCCCGAAAATCAAACAAATTAGTTTTTCTCCCATATACCATCAATACTTGTGTTCTAAGGAAGAAAATAACCTGAAGTCTGAATTGTTAATTCAATAACATTAAACAGAGAAATGACAATAAAGAGTGATTAGCAGTGTGGATTCTCATTCGAATATTATTAATAAAATTTTATTGCAGCATATTTAAATAATGAAATTAAATATGGATATTTTATTGTTTTTACTACGGAAAGAATTTGAGTTTTTTTTTTTTTTTTTATTGGTAAGAAACATCCATTTTTCTTAGTAAAACGATTCTTTAAGGAATGTTTAACTTTTAATCGAAAATATTCGTACAATTCTCCGGCTATTAGGACCTCATCTAATATTCCCATTTTCTCTGCTGGGGGAGAGAAAAAAAAAAAAAAAAAAAAAAAAAAAAAAAAAAAAAATCAGCTGCTTTATTTTTGGAGGAATATCATTTATTTCTATAGCAACTAAAAGGTTTTCATTAAATATGATTTAAACAGTCTAATATTGATAAAAAAAATACTTCGAATATTTGAAATAGTATTGCTTTCTCGATATTTTTTCAAAGAGTTTAATAGTTGGTGTAATTGTCATTTCTTTCAAAAGTGACGCAAAATTGTTTTACTGTCCGAAATTTATAAAAATGAAGATCAAGTTTGCGTGATATTCTTCCATTTTTGAACTATTTCTTCGAGAATCGAAAAAGTTCTTACATTTTTTTCAATTCCAGAAGCTCTTGAATCCTCCGAATTTTTCCAAGGCACCCTTATGCAAAACTATAACCCCCCCCCCCCCCCGAAATATTCAATAAATATTGTATAGATTAAATAAAGTATTTTAAATACTTTTTAAATCGTATAAATATTTATTGATGAAATTTTAATAAATATAATAATTAGCCGAGAGTGTGAGTCTTTTAATTTCCACATCTTCTCAATTTGTGGAAGCAAATTGAATACAGGTCCCTTTTCTGCAGTTTCTGTGAGATACTTTGATTTCGAGTGTCTGCCGAGCGCAAATAGGGTCAAATGAAATTAAAATTATCCTATTTTTAGTTCTTAAAATAGGTGGCTACAGTGAAAAGTCGATTTCATTTCGCAAAATATCAAATATACTCTTTTCCGATATTTATTTTCGAATAGTCATCTTCATAAAATCCTTTAAATTTCTCTTCGGAGTTCATTCTTTGAGAAGTCACATTGATTTTTATATATGCATATTTCACGTTTTAATGCGATTTCATCCTTTACATAATATTTTCTCAAATTCTAAATTTTGATTGAATTTTCTTAAAAAAAACTCTTAGTAATTAAAATGTAATACATTTTTTTTTTTGTTAAAATTTGATATAATTTTCCATTTTATTCTGCATTTCTTGAGTTAGAAATAAGTAACTCATTAGTTGTTCAAGTAAAATAAGTGATCATTTAAAAATATTATTATTTTAATGCTTCAAATTGCAAACAGTTGCATATTTCGTTTTATCTATTAGTCGAACCCCAATATTGAAAAACTGAATAGAAAAACAGTAAATTTTTTTAGTTCAAAAACGAGGTAATACATATTTCTGGGGCTATCTGCAAGATTTTGAATAAATAATTTCATAAACTTTTAAATTAAAAGGCTTTTGCTTTCTACCTCTTTTATAGAATTTTTTTTTTTTTAACATTTAACTGATATATTTAGGTTTTATAGACATTTTTTTTTTTTTTTTTTGCTATCTATTTTATGCAATTCTTCCCTTTTTCGATTATTGTCGTTTATGTAGAGCCAAATTTTCATAATGGTTTTTTAGAATATCAAATTTCTCGAATAACGCTTTTCTAAGTTCATTTTGAAATTTACTTAATTATTTATTACTTATAATTTTATTTTTGTTTTTCCGGATTACTCATTAAGTAGAAATATTTGAGAAGTTGAGATTGATTTTTTTTTTTTTTTTTTTGTAACTTGATATAAATTTTGGAAAGTACAGTAGAATAGCCCATTTGCTTTAATTTAATACTGTTTGTGACCGTTTTCTCATTTATGACTTTTTTTTTTATTCATAAAGATAAAATTTTCCCTCCAGGATGCGATTATTCAGTTACTGATCTTATGATTATCTCAGATTTGTTTCTCTTTCCAAAATGGATTAGATTTTATATTTGAGAGCGCAAGCAAATTGTCGTCCTTAATTGCAATTGTCACATTTAAAACAAATGGCACCGCTGCGCAGATGAAATCAAACTTTATGGCTGCTAAATGTGCTATCATCTTTATAGCCGCAATATCTTTTATACTACTGTACTTATTTAGTGCGTGCATAATTCCGTCCGCATTTTATTGTGCTTTATTTTCCTGACATAAAAGTGACTTTTATAGTTTTTTTAAAGTTTCACACCGATAGTTTATTTGTTGGATATCATACTAAAATTTTTCAGTGGGATTAAAAATTATAAACTTAAACTTAAACAGCAGCTAATTAATGTAAATTTATTCAAAAAAAATGGGCAAAACACAACATTTAAATTGTTATAAAAAGTAATTGTTGAATTCCAAAATTCATTAAAGGATTTGCATTGTCATCAGCAGCTGGTTGAGAGTTATTACAAGCATCTTAGGTAGTTGAATTTTCTCTGATGCAGATTTATACACCTTTCGTAAAGCAATGATTATCCAATGACAGTCTTTTTTACTGGATTCAAGGATCGTTGTTTAATAAAATAAAGCGTAATATCTGTCTTGCAATGTAAGCTCTCTGCATGCTAAATTATTTTCTGGATTGCAGGTGCAGTAGTTTTCTACGTTACAACTAGAATTTTTAATTGCTTGTGTTTTTCTTTTATAAAATTTATATATACGCGAATGAAGTATAAAAAATAGTTGTAATGTTTCATTTTAACATTGGGAGCCTTTTTGGGGAGGGACGAATTCAAATTAAATCTAAAATTAACTTGAAACACTTTAATTGTTTCAGTTTTCTTAGTTTCAGGTTTATGCGATATATTTTTTAATATTTTACATTGGACTTGAAATAAATGAACTTCTTGATTAGATTAACTTCATGTAGATTCAACGACCATTGGCCAGGAATGAAACATCCAGCTCACACTTTCTGCTCGCTCAGTTGCAAGGATAGAAGCTGCATTAATGACCTAGTTGCTATTGTAACGGAAATTTCATATGCATCCAAGTAAAAAAAAGTAATTAATGTTGAAGGCAGTGTTGTCTTCTAGTATTAAAAACTGAAACCGAATTTTTGTAACATTAGACCATTTAGTACCAATTTTGACCATTTCATTTCGGTTTGGGTGCTTTACATACATTTTTCAAATTGATTCAGATTTATGCAATTTATCGCACTAGAGGCATAAAGCGGTGTTTTTTTAAAAAATTTTTTAAACAGATCAATTTTAATATAGCTTCATCTTGTCTTTGAACATTGCCGTTTTAATGACGATGGCGAGCATTGCTTTGGTATAAGATCTTTTTTTTAAGTATACAGTATATTCGGTCGATTGGCAAAACCATAGTCATATCTTTAAAAAGTACAGAATTTGGTACTGAAGTTTGTACAGAATTTGTGACCAAAAATTAATTTTGATCTGGCAGTTTAAGATGACTCATGGTTTGTACAAAATAAGTTTTTATATCAAACACTTTCTTTTTATTTTGGTGCACTTTAGTACGAAAGGTCTTCTGACGTAGGTGTACATCGAAAATTTCACTTTAACACTATTTTATGACAGTAACGTATTATAATGAATTATTCTAAAACTCTTTTTGGCTGTTCTTTAAATTGGCATTTTTTTTAACTTTTAAACTACTGAAAGGTTTTGCATAATTATCTAAATTTTAATCTTTCTTCTTTTCTGTACTAGAAAATAATAAATTTAATGAAAAACTAAACTTTTTTCAAAAAAAAAAAAAAAAAAAAATTATTTAGTATCAAACATGTTTTCATAGGAAAGCATTTCAGTATTTATTGTATTGAGTTAATTGTCTTTCATTGATTTAATTCAACATAAAAGAATGAATAGGTGGCAAAATTTGCAAAATATTGCTTTAAATGATCGAATGTGATATTTTGACCAACAAATATCCTGGAATTGAAGCTAAACTCTCAAAAATATCAGGAAAATAATGAAAATATTCTTTGCAAAAATCTGGCATTTAACTCTTTTTAAATAGTATGTTCTATAATGAGTAAAAATTGTTATTTCTTAATTAAAATGTCTAAAAGGAACCTTCGTCCAAATTACAACAACTTCTCTTCTTCATGAGCACAACAGCCCCTTGCAGACCTTGGCTGCCTCAACCAGTCGCATTTTCAAGCGCTTTCTATCCCCCGCAACTCCCTACTAGTTCTTTATCTTCAGAACACTCAGGTTTCTTTCCACATCATCCAGCCATCTAGTTGGAGGTCTTACTCTGGTCCAGGATCCCATAGTTTTTTTTTTTTTTTAAGTGGGTATTTTGAGGGTGCTCTCTTCAGGGCTTCTCCAGATAGGGTCGAGCCATCTTAACCTATTTCTCCGGATAACCAGTGTTGTCTGTGGTTGCTTATAGAGTTTGTATAATTCGAAATTAAATCTAGTTCGCCAACGTCCTCTCTCTAATACTGGGCCAAAGATAGTTCTAAGGATCTTTCTCTCAAACATGTTCAGAGAACGCTGAGTGTCTAAGTAAATTACAATAATTGCGAACTTAAAATGAAATTAAGATTTAATTATCTGTAATTAGCGTAGGAAATGACATTTATTAGATTATAAGATTGTACTTATAATTAATATGAAGCTGGTGCGACAAAATATTTCAACGAACGGACTTGCCAAATAAAATTAAAACATCTTCATTTAATGAACCTGAATTGAAAAAATATTAAGAAAAGGATGTCCAACTGTTGAAAGAGGAACTGGAATATATTTCGGAGTTAATGTAATAAAGATAAACTTTGTTAACCATTCCTTTAACAGTGCGAGGAGATGCGATTATATAATTTGATGAAATGGTAAAAATAGTTTGATTTTCACATAACGTTGAAAAAAAAATATTGCTTCGCTTCGAAGGGGGGACGAGATTTTAAAGATTTGCTAAAATAGGAGGAAAATTGCAATTCTTTTAAATTGTCATAAATTAGAGGATTTTTTTTTAATGGTGGAGTTATTTTGTGATAATATTTTAAGAAGTTATTGCAGAAAATAAAACAAAAACTCTCTTACTTTCTTATTAATTAATTAATTAATTGTTAATTTAAATTTAAATACCATTTCGAGATGCAAGTCTCATTTTCCAAAATATATTTTCTAAATTTCGTACTTCCAAGCCCAACAGTAAATCCTGTGAAAAGTTAAGACAAATTCTTTCGCTTTTATAATTAATGGAAGTTATAATAACGCTAGTTTTTTCCCCTTCTTTCTTTTAAAGTGGGAATGGAATTCTGTATGCATCATTTTTGTTATCGTTAATTCCATTGTTTAGTTCCTTTTTAGAACGGTTTTACCAGTTGCATATTATTTTTCGTTATTTTGCGGTTTCTGGCATTTCAACTTCAATGTGAACATCTACTGTTTTCGTTACTTTTTTTTGCTGCTTTAAAACAATATTCCTGTTGTTTCTTGCAGCCGAAGTTTTTCAAGAAATCTCTCGTTTATTTCGTCACTGCTTATTTTGCTTATGGAGGGCCTCAAGTGTTTTGTCTGTCATTAGTCCAGATTCCTTCCCCCCTCCCCTCTTTTTTTTTTTTTTTTTTTTTTTTTTTGCGTTCACCGCGGGAGTCTTGAATTTGTCTTTTTTTGTTTGGCTATACTCCTTTACAAACGTCTTCACGACGGTTTCCATACTGATTCACGCTTACTTTATGGATTTTGTTGGATCTTCTAAATATAACACTAGTATGCATAAATCGTTGTCTTTCACCTTGATTCGATTGTTTTAGTGTTATGAATTATTCAACTTTAGGTCTCCGCCTATATTAACACATTTACTACTTACTGCCGACATTAACATGTTTTATTTTTATTACGCTTTTCGACTTTTCCATCCCTCCTTATGTTTACTGACACTTAAGAAATGATCGATTTTAAGCATGAAACTGAATTCTGTAACTTATTCTAGAAGTTTATTCTTTCCTTTACCAAATTTTTACTAATTGGTAGTAGCCAGTTGCGATAGAAGTGGAATTAATTTTTAAAGAATGTTTTGATTTATTTGCATGAATGGCATGAATTTGATTTTTAAAAAGTATGGCAGGAAAAGTTTAAAAGAAAAGTTACCGTTTCTTGAAGAGTGATTTCCTTATCTTTTTAACATTTAAAGATATTCACTTAAAGAAATAATAATAGAAGTTCTCATTTATTTTTTTAAAATATTGGATTAAATATCCGCCAGTTAGTCAGAATTTGATTTGTTTGAAAAAGATCATGTCTCGGATTTTGCTAAAAGAAACATTTGAAGTTAGTATTCAAAATGAAAATGAGAAAATTGATGTGTTCAGTCCAGACAATTTATAGATCAGGAGGGCAGGTATACGAATTGAAATAATTTATTCCGGATTATCGCGTTTTCTATTCAGTTAGGATCTTGAAAAAAAGCACAGAAAGAAAAGAGCTTCAAAAACTATAGTTTGACTAAAAATAGACTAAAATTTCTTCTTTTTAAACATCAGGATTTATTAGGTAAGTCATAAATGTTCGCTTTTTTTTAATATGTAGATTATGATTATTAGTATAATTTTATATTATTATAGTTTTCAACCTTTCATCGTTACTTTTGTGGATTTCAATTTTATTTGTTTGTTTTATTTTTTATTATTTTTAAATTGTTATTTCTATTTTTTGCTGTAAAGATAAACTATTATAATCAAGTAATCAAATTATTCTACTTGAGAGTACTCCCTTTTAATTAATACTTTGAGAACGAATTATCGGGTAATCATTTGCTTTAATTATATTTTAATTCCATTCCTGCGTAGCACACACACATACACACACACCTCGTGCATAAGGATGTTGTAAATTATTGATCTTTTCTTTCATATAATTCTAGTTTCTGCCTGGATGGTCCAAGGCTTCTTCCCGAAAAGCCCCCCCTCCCCCCTTTAAGTACATTTCTAATTTTGGGACTGATTAGATTTGCCTCCGAAATCGCCAAAAACATCTGATATCTCGAGTTGCATGATAATTTTATCTGAACTGAAACGGTAACTCTGTAGAGCCGGTTAGAGACCTTTTTCGAACTTGTTTTATCCAGTCAGAACACTTTGATTACTGCCATTTATCTACTGGGGAGTTTAAGTTTGTTGAGAGTCTCTGATGCCAAAATGTTTGCCGACATATCACTGGAAAACGCACCTAAAACAAATAGAAAAATTACATTCCTTTTAAGATTTTTTTCATACTCGTATTTTAGGTTGCGAATTCTATGTTATGTAAACTAATGAAGTCTTATTCAATCCAAATACTTCTAAATGTTTGAGAATAATTGGAAAACTTGTAGAAATCCTTGACAGAATATATCTTCGGAAATTTTTCTTTAATTACGTAATGTTTTTATTTTAAAAATTGCAGAGTTGTTTACTTTATTTTAACCATACGCCAGTTTTGATGTTTAGAAAAAAATAATTTATCGTTCATTACATTGATTGTATTTTAGTAAGTCCCTTTTTTGTTTTTGTTTTCTTTTGTCTATGGAAAAAAAAAAAAAAAAAATCTTGCTTCCATATATTATTACATGGCATCGATTGCGCACGCTCTTGAACTGATTTTCCTGAAAATTTTGAGATTACGATGGAATCGCGCAACAAGATCTGTTTGGACAGATTGCTGTTATGGCGCATTTTTCAAGCCCATTGGATACTTCCTTAGACATATTCCTTCACTTTCAAAAAAAGGTCGTCAACACAGGCCGCAGAATGAGAGAACATTATCATCCATGAATATGAAATAATTTACATGGAATTATGCTCTACGAAAATTATTTACTTTGGATAATGTAATGATAATTTGTGTATCCATAATATCCCTCACCAAGATATAAAATGACATATGCCTGCTCAACATTGTCTCCCAAGCCTTAGAATCATTGCGTCTTGGTGTGAAAATGCTGGCAGAGTAATGGCTAATTCCGGATTCAAGCCAATGTGCTGGCTTTGCGCCTTGAATCAAATGATCAACAAAATCTTCTTTCATTCTGCGACCCATATGATACCCATTCAGGATCAATTTAGCTTGCATGTTTAAGACAGCGCTTATATTTCTTGTCTGGCTTGTCATAGGTTATTTAGTTTGTGAACAAAATAACCTACGAACACGATTGAAACTCCTCGTTATTATCTGATGGGATTTTCTAAAGCCCGCAATTGTCCGTATCACTCGTACCGATTTGACAGCAGTTATACGACATCTTCTTTCAACTATTTGTATATTACGATCTTCATTTATAGCAATTTCGATCGAAGAAGAACGATTTAAGAAATGACAGTTTTACAACTGTAATTTCTTAACGGTTTAACTACAATCGCCGCTTTAACATATTCCAAATTCATAGGCAGCATCGAACGACTTTCTTCTAATTTACGACAGTATTTCCTCGGGTAATAACGTCTAGGTTTACTTGAATATAACATTTGCTTTATTGAGAAAAAAAATAATTTAATAATGCTTTTAGAAAGACGGTTAATTAATGTTGTCGCATGATGCTGAAACTTCGTATTCATTTTAGTCATCTATCTCTATTCGATGGCGTTGATCTTACTGTTCATTTGTTTTTTGGCGCGCTTTTTCAGGACTGCTAATCTCAAAAGACCTCTTTACTTGTTCCTCTTACCGTGATCTCTTATTTTCTTGGATTCCAGATTGTGAATTCCTAATCTGCAACATTCGTGTTTGAGTGGCCCCTGCCAAAAACTACTAGATTTATTTTTAAATGTGATCGATGTTGCTCAGGCGAGTCACTTCGTTCACCACCGAGTCGTTGCCAATAGTGACATCTTCCCATCGAAAAGGCCCAACTTAATGATTATTCAAGGTCCGTGTGTAGAAACGCCTGTGTGTAGGATGGCTGTAATATTGTGTGATGCAACTTGTTACTTAATTATTTCGCCTGAATTTTAGATAAGAGTATTCGAAAGGCCAGCAATTTTATTTCGACTTCTTTCTTTTTAAAATGTATAGGATACGCCTTTAGAGAGATTCGTCAAGTCTTTTGTAGCTGCCTCTTTCAATATACGTACTGCTTGAATGTGAAAAGTAATAATTTTAGAAAATTAACTTTGAAAGCTCAAAGGTTATTTAAATCGGTTTTGTCGTTTCTCATTTGATTTCCAAAATTGTTTTTAGAATGATTTTTAATTTATTTAAGTGTTAATCAATGGATTAAATGGAATCGATGCTTTTCTGTGTTCCTTACACAATTTTCTGGTTACTGGTTTAATTCTGTCCATCTATTGTTACTTTTGTTCGAATTCCTGTGATAATATATGCATTACATCTTTTTAGGTAGATTCCTATTGGAAGGCTAGCTATTGCATTGGTTGTCATGACAAGACTTTGGGAAAATTTTTGCAGTTCTTCTCCAATCATGGTCCTTAGGATCTCAAACCCCACCCTTCGTTCAAAAGTTTATATATAATACGCGTATAAAGCTTTCCCCATGTTATCTTGTGAGCGGGATAACTAGAGTAATTTTGTTTGGATTTTAATTGGTTTGAAATATGTTGTAAGAAATGTAAATTGACTTTCTTAATATTTATAGAGTTCTACGATAACTGCAATATATTAGAAGTTAGGGGCTAAAAAGGTGATTTTCAAGCTCTGATTTGAACTGTTTCTACCATCAACAATTTATAACGGCCAGATAGTAACCGAGATGTAAAGGAATCTGCCTTTGCCTTCCAGCTTGCCGAGGGGATTTTTTTTTAAAATTATTTTTTGGCATATAACTGTTTAGGTATAAACGAGAAGATTTCTCTGCTGAATGACTTTTAAACTTCCGATTTACGAAAACAATTCATCCAATTCTGTTACTGCACCAAATATATTAATAGCAATTATAAATGCATATTTGAAAAGATATTCACTTTCTTTTGAACTGCAACAATGAAATATTTTTAATGACATGACTCATTGCATTATAGAGCTGGTCGGTAGCAGTGTTCAGTTAATTTTTGAAACCTGCAATGGTTGATCATATTTTTGGAACTTGAGATTCTTTATGTTTATTAAGTTGTTTTCTAAAATATTTATTCCAGAATTTACTGTCTTTAGAAATTGTTTCAAAATGTTTCATTGAGTTGATTTCCTTCTCTAAAAGTAATCGAAAGCAAATGTTTAAAGTATAAAGAACTTAATAGGAATAAAATCTAATTTATGTAAGGAAATATAGCGAAATGGCTTAACAGGGACTTTCAGTATTTAGTGTTTATCTTAATATTAAAAATAATAAAACTATTAATTTGTTTAGACCTAGAATATATTTGGAAAGAATGTTTTGAGAAGATAGTGCAAGTAACAGACATTTCAATGGTAAGATGAACGTTTTGGGAACATTTTGCTATTTAAATTTTTTTTATTAATTTTATTCGGTTAATTCATAAGATAGTATTTAAAACAAACATTTGGGAGGTAGATTTCTAATTTTTAATGAACTAAAATGATAAATAATAATTTCATTTTATAAATAAAAAATAATAATTTCATTTTAAAATTAGATTTTATTTCTTGAGTTACTCGTCAACGTTGGAGGCGTTAACTGCCATATGGGAAATGATTCAAAATTTTCCAAATTTAGTATCATTATCCAACGAAGATATAAGAAGACATTAAAATAATGTTCTGTTTAAGTATACTTATGTAAAACTATGAGCTTTATTGCGGATTGTTTTTCGAGACGCTTTACGATTGTAATAATTTTTCTGCCGGTTTCTTTCTAGTCTCTAGTTAGAGACTAGAAAGATTAGTCTTTATATAATTAAAGTAGGAAAAAGTATGAGAGTCAAAGTCGAATAAATAATTTAAATAATTATTTAAACAAAAAATATTTGAAAATTTCATGCTTACTGATTTCTTTCTTGAGTAAATTTTTTATAATAAAAATTTTTATTGAGTAATGAGACCTTTTGCACACTGAACGTTTTTTTGGCGAACGAATATTTTAGGGCTTGAAATCGATTTGAAACTAACCCTTCTTTGCATGATGATGGAAATTTCCGTCATAACGTTTAGTGAACAAAAAAAAATTGTACTCAAAACAGGTGTACTGTAAATTGATTGTTGCTGGCAACTTTTTTACACGGCTATTATGTAATAAGAAAAAACGCAGCTGCAAAAAAAAAAAAAAAAAAAAAATCAAATGTTACAATCATTATAGTTTATTTGAACTTATTATTCCGGTGTTTGTTGTGGTTGGCAAAAATTTGCGATATCTTGAATATTTTTTAAAAACTAATGTGAGATTTTTTGCTAATAAAAGCGATAATGAGTGGAGAAATTTAGACGAGAGGGACACTGAAGATTTTGTACTGACCTTAACTTGTAAATTTACATGATGATGGATATTTTCATCATACTGTTTTTTAATTATTTTATATATTTATACTAAGATTTTTTTTAACATTTTTCTTTTAATCTTGAGCAGGAATTATATCACCCTGATTTATTTCACACACACACACACACACACACACACACACACACACACACACACACACACACACACACACACACACACACACACACACACACACACACACACACACAAATCATACACAGAAGGGTTAATATGCTTGATGCTGTGACAGTATCACCTTAACTTGGTTCCAAATGTCGGAGTTGTCAGGTTGGATTCTATTCTATTCTGATCAACGATTCATGCATGTTTTCTTATTTTGACTACTAAGCTGTCTTTGTGCGCAAGAGATGCTTTGATCTACTTATATCTATAAATTGTGCCTTCTATTATATTGCTTTCCTGGCGATTATTCTTTTGTTAAATTACTTTCCTATTTAGCCTGTTATCTCTGTCTGAAATAAAAATCGTGATATCTTCTGAAATGCATTTTTGCCTCTAGATCGGCAACCTCGTAGCGCCACTACCTTTACTGTGTTTTTTGCAGCTGCGAGTCACGAGACAGACCGATTTATGTGCTACTGTGTCTTGGTGGTTGGCGGAAGTGATATTTCACACTATAGATTGCCTCCTCTCTATCGGTGGGGTCAAAATTATTAGAAGTGGCTGCATCTCGGACCGATGAATGAAGCGTGCGTGCCGTGGATGTTTCTCTTTTGGCCAGTGGCCAGAAAACCTTCTAGGGAGGATTTCTAATCCGAGATTTTCTCATCCTAATCCTGGACGGTAAAATGCAAATGAAATTCTGTTGAGAATATGAATGCTTTCGTTTCTTTTTATTTCTCCTGAGAGAATAAGTGATTGTTATCATTCTGCCAATTGTCTCTAGGGGCTAGTAGGCCTGAAAGTTAGTGAACATTATAAATAGATACCTGGTTAAAGAATGGTTTTTGTTTCTTAACCTTTAATGTTATATTGAAAGCATATTTGCCATAGACAGTGTGCTAGGGGATGAAGAATTTTGTGAAGATTGCAAACACTTAACATTATGTAATTACAATGTATTCATATTGAACATGTCAGCTTTTATTTTCAGCAGAAATGAGTAGTAATCATAATATTTGAGAGTTCGAACAATCATTTCTTTTTCCAAACCATCTAAACTGTAATTAAAAATGCCTTTGACTTTTTATTTATTCCGAGCGAAATATTTTTAAAATTCTGTCAAAAGCCCAATATATTGTGTACGATTCTGTAATTCTTTGAATTCATGATTATAATTGAATAAGATTTTTGGATATCAGCAAACAAACTTTCAAAACTTTTAATGCAAATTAATGCGGATTTAATTTCTGTCCACTATTAATCTATTTATCTATAATGAATTCTATTTATTCGTCTGATAATTAAAAAAAAATTGCAACGGAATAATAAACTATTTATAAAATTTCTGGACTGCTCAGTTTTTAGTGTCGAGTACTTCTGTAACGACCTTTTTTTAATGTTAATTATGGAAAAATTAAGAGAATCTTTCGAAATCGCAACTCTTTGTTAACTATTTCACCTACTTACTAGTTACTTCGGTTGTGAGTGTAATTACAAAGAGCGCAAAATTAACTTACTTACGAATTATTATGTTTATAAACGACAAATTTGACCTGTAAGAAAATGTCAGGGACAGCAATATTTTTGTTTGTGGTCTTTTGCTTATAGTCTGCAGCTTGACTGAAAATCCTGAATTATAGAGCCTCAGAAATGGATCATAAATATCTTAAATTTTGGTATTACCTGAACTCGCAATTCTCAGTTTACTAGGCTAAAAAATATAAGAAATTTTTTAGAGAATTTAAATTGTTGCTGCCTGGAATCGTTTGGAATGTAACGATGTATTGAATGGTAAGACAAAATTTATATTTGATATTACCAAAAACTTATCGAAACTATCGTGAATGACTGGGAATTCGGAAAGTTGGAAAAAATAAAAGGAATAGTGTTTTTTTTTTCTGAGGGTATTTACAAAATTAAACTAGGCCTTTTTGAAATTTCGCATTCAACCTATGTACAATTTGACAGTGTCTTTATTTGCAAACCTATCTGCATACATTCAGATAAAATTCGGTTTATGTGTGTAAATACTCGGTGCCAATGTTTCCAATAAATAAAACGAGCTGAAATTTATACCCTTTACCTAGGATTTAATTATGTTAAAATTATTGACAAACAAAATGTTGATATTGATTCTAGGAATTAATTTATTTTAGATGTCATCGTGATATAGATGTCATTGTTTAGAATTATTATGCTGAGAAATTGGCTTGATTTTCCAAGTAAGCATGTATGATTTACTCATTGTCTTTTCGAGTATTTCATACGTATGCTTTTGAATGATGACCAACGGCCCGGTCATCAACGAGCTCTAATGTGATATTAGAGCGGGAACAAATACCAGGAAACAAAATACAAGGAAGTTCAGATTTATGATGTTGAATAATATTTTCCAAATTTTCTTTTTGAAGGTCTATTTCTGTATGGAGCTGGACTGTTTCGAAAACATTCATTCTCTGGTTTGAAATTTCATAATCGTCTCTTTTGCCTTGGTGGGAAAACATGTCAGAAATAATTCCTTTTTCCACATTTCCATGTTTCCAATTCTTTCGGTAGTTCAACTCCTCGGAGCCCGAATGCAAAGGGATGAGAAGGGAAGGGAGAAGGTAGGTAAGTTATGTCGTTTTATGAAAACAAAAGAAAAGAGGCACGCGAGGAGTAACAATAGAATGGACAGAAGACTGTTCAGTGGACATGTTTGAAAACACGCAGATAGTACAGTTTTTCTTTGTCCCCCCCCCCCTTCTCGTTAAAAAAAGAATACTCGAAAGAGTACAGTAGTAATGGCTAGTTGTTAATACTGGTCCACAGCTCGTTTTATGGCGAGCAAATCGTTTCTGCATTGCATATGCTAATTATTTTGTGCTTGTAAGTGGCATTTGATAATTGTGGACACTTTAAATAAATATGTTACTGATGTCGTAATTATTTTTATGGATAGTATTAAATGGTATATTCTATGTATTATCTGAATAGCATATTCTAAATGTATTACTCAATGGGTCCAATTAAAAGTCCACGAACGCTTTAAAATTGCACGAATTTTAACAGAATTTTTGTATTGAATTGTAACTCGTATGAATACTTTAATTTTAGTATGTAAATTTACAATAGTTCGGTGCTCATGTGATTCACGGAAATGGCAGCCAAATGCTTTAAAAGCATTGGCATGTGGATAGTTAATAACTTTATTGGGCCGCAGGTCCGAAAATTTGCAGCATGTGTGCTCTTGCAACATCTTTCATTTTATTGAGCAAAAAATAGTGACGTGGAAATTTATTGGAATAGAATGCTATATCGGATAACGTCTTCATCATATATCATCGATGCAAGATAACGTGGCGTCTATTATAGTCTTTGTATAGATTTTAAATAGATGTTCATTTAATTAACATAACCCTATTAAAGTTGTATTTTGAGCAGGTGTCTATCAAGTGGCGATAGATTTAATATTACATACATACATACATACATCTTAACTGATGTTATGGTTTGTGTGTCCGTGAAAAAATCATTCGGACTCAAGTTATAGCATAATAAACCTGTAGCGATCAGAGGAAAAACTAATTTTCCTAATTTTGATGTGTGTTTTTTTCATCGAATTTGCTTTATTCCAGTCGCATCTTCGAATAAGCAACGTATTGTATTTGTAAGAATATATCGAAAAGAATGTATAATAACTACTTAAACCATAGGAAGGGGTCTCTCTAAAACTTTCTTGCAAGCACTCGAATACAGGTGTTTTCGCAGCCTATTGAAACCAAAATTTGACCCAGAGCTACCCTTGTAGTTACAAAATCACGTGACAAATTTGATGAATTCAAGTCCGTGTATTTTTGAGTTACGACGTTTATGTTTCCAAAAACAATGACAACCGCTCAACCTCTGGCTGGATTTGGCTCAAAAGTTGAAAAAGGTCTATATTATATATCTTAAATCTGTGGTCTGGATTTTATCTATCTACCTTTTTGCTTTGTAGTTATTGTGCTAATTTATATTCGAAGAGCCGTACAGACAGACTTTCTGAATGGATTTGGCTTAACATTTCACAGAAATCTGCAAGTTTGATAGGAAGACCTTATACCAAATTTCATCCGTCTAACTCGAAGGGTTTTTGAGTTATCGTTGTGACAGATGGACAGGCAGACATAATGCCAAAAATCGGTTTTTCGTACTTGGAGATGTGCTAAATTTTGGAGATTTTTCAAAATTTTAAGTTCGAATTTTTTTGACGATGACAATACTTTATTTACACTTTGTATACGGCAAAGTAAAATAAATAAATCGTGCATGAAATCGGGTAGTTTTAAAAAGTATAGTTTGAATGAATCGTTTTTGTATTAATTTGCGTTTTATATACATCTTGCAATGTTAATACTATTAATAATTGAATATCCTGTTTAAGGTTAGATATTCTCAAAACTATATGGTAGCGAGGAAGTCGGTTGAGGCTCTGGTCATATTTATTTGAATTTGGTTCATGCATTTGGAGATCTGTTTCTATAATATCGGTTTTATTTAATTTTGTGGGAGATATTTGAGATTCTTGTACTTTCGAGCTTTGTCTTCAATAGAATCTTTTATATTCACAAGTTTTGAAATCATATGAATATTCGGAATCTATTCCCCCCCCCCATAAAATACATGTGCCTTTATTTGTATAGTAACCCTCCCTCTAGCTTTTAGCAGTTATTAATAACCTAGACACAAGGAAAGTTAAAATTAAATCTACATTTTTTTTTTAATTTTGTGAAATAAAATAAATTGAGAAAATTCATGGATATATCGAATAATTTGGATATTTCGTTGATTGAAAATTTTTAGGGTAAACATCTGTATTGAATTATTGTATTAAAGCATCTTGAATTATTGTATTATTACATTTATTGATTTCCAATCACAGATGTATTTTTTTTACAGCTATAAAATTTTTTTTCTTCTGGATTTTGTAAAATTTATTGGATTAGCAAAGTTACAAATATTTAAATTATTGATTACATGATTTCAGATACACTTTTAAATACGCTTTATTTTAAACGTATGAAGATCCTGTCCCCTGAACAAATTTTTTTGTTAAAAAGGCCGTGATTGGGAAAAGCTTTAAAAGCCCCCTTGTGTTTTGAGTCCAACAAATAATTAGACAGGAGGGGGGGGGGGAGAGAAAAAAACGATTTTTTAATTCGAAACGTCTTTGCATGGTGTTTTAGGCTTGAATCGTTTATCTTGTCTTTGTTTGCCTTGATTGCATCGCTCAATTTACAGAAGAAATGCCTACAAAAAATACAAATAAAATAATTTTGATTTGAAATAAATATCCAGAAAATGCTTTAAAATATCATTATGGTATCCTGAACATAAACATGCGAGTGAACTATGTGAGGAAGCAGTAATTTGAATCTCATTAAAATAAAATAAAAATGTTTTAGTAAATTATCTTTGGGAAATTTTTTTAGTATTAAAGAAAACGTTTCGCGGATATAATACCAATATCACTAAATAGCTTTTTTTTTTCTTTGCTATGATATGCTCTGTGATTGATTGTTGTGGAAGAGCGTTAAAATTTTGATTGAATTTTTTTAATTTTTAATTAATGTTATTAAAATTTTAATAAGTCCTTCCATAAGATGCTTCTATTACCCACGAAGTAACTACGTGTCGATTTTTTTTAACTGCATGTTCAACCGAACATTGCATACTATATGTAATGACTTTCACCTCACGTTCCTTATAGACAGTGCAGGGCTTCACTCTAAAAACATTTATTATGTCAATAAGATTAATCCGGGTTTTATTCTTGATGAGAACGGAGCCATTGACTGAATTTGTTCCTGGAACGAGCAGTACGTGGCTGAAGAGATAGAGCGCTCCCGTGAACTTTGACTTTCAACCATCGATCCTTTCCTCTGTCTCGAAGAATTTCTCGCTCTTTTCCCGGCTCTCTCCCAAGAAGTTGATTTTTCTTTTAGCACCGGCGTGTCGAGAGCCCTTTCACCTAAAAACGAAGAAGGCTTTAAAATTTCCTGAGCAGCCACCGTAGATATAGATAGGCTTGATTTGCATTAGAATCCCAGTTGTTCAAATATTGGAACTCCGTATTAAAATAGGAAAAGTCAATGTTACAAACTTATGAATGAAATGTCTTCGCTAAAGGATGTTTATTAATGTATTCATTAGACCAACAGAAAAAGAAATGCAATGCATTTTACCGATAATTGCCTTCTATAAAAATTGTTTATTGCTTCCAAAATTATGTTAGCCGGCTAGAAAATGTTACATTCTCTTACATCTTGAACTTCAATCTACGGTTTGCATAATCCTAATTTTAAATTCTGCCTTTCATTTGAGTCCTCCGGAAGTATTTTCATTCTTCATCGGCCCAAATGCAACCGGCTTACTCGGAGGTTTTTCTTTCGAAAAACTGAAAAGCCGATTTTTAAACATTTATATTGCTGATATCGTTGGACAAAGAAATATGCGAAATATTTAAATATTTTCTAGTATAGATTAAAATATTTCATTTTCATGTTGGTGCCTTTTTACCCGAGGAAGCAGCATAGTATGCTGGGTTTTTTTTTTTTTTGTTCTCAAGTGAACTCTGTACTCCCTTTTGTCTGCAAAGCTACTATACACTGATAAATGCAGCATGAGACAGATTACTGCAGATGTAATAAAATCAAAATAACGAAAATACCGAAAAGGAATACAAGATTCTTTATTAATAATGCGTAGGGCCATCTTTGGTACGTAATATAGCTTGAATTTGTCTGGAAATCCAATTACGCAAATGCAGAATTGTATTTAGAGGAATGGATATATTGTGAAAGTTCTGGAAGAGATGCCGTTGGTTGATATCGATTCTTGATTGGCCATAAAATAGACCATAACGGTACTTTTATATTGAGCTCGGGGGACTGTGCGGGCCTAGGTCGATATTTCATTTCATCTTCGTGTTCTTCAAACCCCGATTAAACCTAGGAAAACCACATGAATAGGATCAGTATCATCCTGGAAAATTTCACCTCCTGCAGGAAACAAAGTTTGCAACATAGGATGGGACCTGGTCAGCTAAAATTTCTCTATATTTCTCCCCAGAGATTTTTTCTTTCAGGGTTACGATTGGTGCAGCTGAAAATTACGACATGGCTACCCATATCATGACAGATCCACCTCCATGCTGACAATTGGAAGGAGACACTCACGATCATACACTTGTGCAGGTGACGTGAGGAAAATTGTGAAAAAGGATTCGTCTAACCATGTAACCGTGTTCCACTTATCAATCGATATGGTTTGGGGCTATGGCACCTTTGTAGATGACGTTTTGCATTAACATCTGTATTAAGTTGTTAATGCCAATTGGGAATTACTGCTCTGCTGTAAATGTTCTGTTTATAAAAGTGCCTCTTAACTGTGATTATTACTGGAGAATCCAGATGCTGATTGAGCTCTGAGGTTTCTTTGGCTGCCATTGTTTTCTTTTCAGACATTACAATCCGATTCATTACCCGTCGGCCTCTTTCACTCAGCTTCTCCTTTTCCCACTGTTTTGCTTTGCCTCGCTGTGTATACGCTACCATGTCTTGCCTTTAGAAACGCCGAAAAGCTGGGATATTTCATTCACAGTTGCTCCAGCTAGTCGGGCTTCTGCAATTTGGCCTCTTTGAAAGTATGTGAAGTTAGAAATGATACGCTTTTGGCAAAAATGCAAGACAAATACCATTTTACTAAAGCTTCCTCATATTACCGTGATATATACTTTTTCTATATTTTAAAAACTGGTAGCTATTATTATATTGTAATGCATTCTAATGCATTTCTAAATGCAATTTTTTTATACCACCTGTACATCGCAGTTATTATACAAGTAACCCACAACTAACATATAAATTATTTATCGTCATCATTTAAAATTTTCTACGGTGATATTATTCTGATGTCTATGCTATAAGAGTAATAATGTTGGAACAGTCTTTTATCTTTACTAATTGAATATTAAATGTACTCTTATTATTTCATGATCCCATGTACTAATTTATACAACAGATAGATTTGGTTCGCAATTTTAGCATTTAATATATAAATTTGTATCAAATTGCGAACCAAATCCTTCAAAGGGTTGACTATCTGTCGGTGTGTATATTGTTGCATGCATATGAGTGATAATTTAAAAGCTAACAACGTGGGTAAATGAAATTTGTGTATGCGTTCTTGTGATTACGATTATAGTCATAAGAACACATACCTGTTCTCTCTACCAAATTTTAATTTAAATTTGTCGGAGAAAAATAAAACGTCCAAAATATATATATTTGATTTTTTTTTTTTTTTTTTTTGTATTTGAGAATTCATCGTATTTTTCCAATAATTCGCCAAATAGACTATTTCGTAACAATAGCTCGCCAATGATTAATGATTTACAAGTATTGGTTTTCTTTATCATATTACGAAGCCCACAACTCTCATGCTGCGGCGCTCTAAAAAATTTATATATCTGAGCATTCATGGCGCTTTGGCGTCTTTTAATTTTATGTGGCTGCGGGAAGGGGGATGAAATCATGATTAGAAAGTATGCGAAAAAGTTTAGCGGAAACCAATCCTAGTTTGAATTTTTTTAATCTATGAAAGTTTTTTTTTTTTTTGTGTGTGTGTGTGTGTGTGTAGTATAATTTTGTCTTAGGTTATTTTTTCCTGCTGATCCTTCTTAATGAGTCCATTTGTTGCGTGCATCATATGTTACAAGTTATCTCATTTTTTTTTTTTTTTTTTCAGTTTTTGAATTCCTCATTCGGGAATGATAGCAAACTTGAAAATGTGCTTTTTTTTTTAACCATTCTTTTGTATTCATAAATTTAAATGCTTTTAAGTTGTGGAATAAAAAAAAAATATTATCTATTGCTTTTGTTAGATCCGAACCAAAACATAATTCACTTTTCTTTTATGTATAACCTTAAATATTTTGGTCTTGAAATATTTTTGTCTATTTTTTTAATCCTTTTTTCCATTGTATGCTAATAAGAATGAATTTAATATAAAATTTTTAATGATATACTGTAAAACTCTCGCTTGTCTGTGAGTGGATCATCCGCTACTCCCGTTTCCATCACTCGGTAATAGAATTAAAAAAAAAAAAAAAAACCTTCAGTCATATATATAAAAAAAAAGCCTTTTAAAACAAAAAATAACTTATTAATACTTTTGTAAAAAAAAAAAAAAAATAACCGAAAAGACTTTTAAGTGCAATATTTTTATTGTTTATTAAGTCGCAAATCCTTTTCTGATCTCTTCTGCCGCCTCCGGTTTCAAATGATAATCTGGAAATATTATGGAAAATTGGAAAATTAATTGAATTGGAAATTGAAAATATTATTGAAAATTGGTTGTAAGATTTTGTTAAAATGAGGAAATTGTAACAACATCGACACTATATTACTACATTTAAAACTTAAATTAAGCTTAAACTTCTTCGTAACTAGTTTTCACTAGAATTTAAAAAAATAACTATTTTGATTTGTTTCTGCTATACTTTTGATAAAAATGTTTTATAAAAACTCGAGTTTTAATGAATATTTACATGTAGAAGCGACGAAACAGCTCAGTACATAAATGCTTTAGAATAATTATAATAAAAGAAATTTAATGACACATTTGCAAATTGCTTCTAAAATCTGAACTTTTCTTATCTGCATAAAAGCACAGGTGTTTGAATTGATCTCATAGATAGTGTATATTAAATCTCTCACTCGCAAATTGCTTCCGTGACGGTTTGACATGGGAATTTCGAAAGCCGTTAGTGTTGAATTCATTTCATAACTATTCCAAATCATGCGTTCCCTGACTATTGTGCTTTCCTGTATCAATCTGTCAAGTCGAATCATATCTGCGCTTTGCACATGTTTTAGGTGTGGGAAAGGGTATTTTTACTGGGACGTCTATTCGTTCTCTCCTTCGAACTGATCAATTGAATTTATAAGTGAACGTAACAATTGACTCAGAAATAGAAGCGCCTTTGAGATCGGGTTACGTTCGTTTGCCGCTGATGTTTGATTTACTTCGATTCGGTACTGGTTATAACTGGTGTTTGATGAATGTTCCCTCTTTTATTCAATCAGTTTCCCATGTACTTTATGCGTGCCCTTTTGTTGCACTCAGTGCCTCGAGAAAAGAGCATTAATTCAAGAATTTAAAATCATTCTATTCGTTTATATCATCTTGAGTCGCATATAAAGGTCGCTGTTCGATGTTTGACCGAAACTGATTTAAACTCAAAAGCAGTAAATTAGACTTTTTTTTATTCTAGATTATCTTGGGCATTTAAGTAATTCTAAAAATAGCATTATGTACATAACAACAAAAAAAAAAGTTTAGAGGTACGAAAATTATGAATGGTATTAGAAATAATTTTACTATAAATTTGTTGTATATAAATATGATCTCCACCGAATTTTGGTGCATCCAGCAATAATTGAGAAAGAGGCTGGATGAGATGACAGTATTGGCCGAAATTGTAGAAACCTTTAAGGAAAAATGCATTTTTGAGATTTGATGGCTTATAATATATAATTTTATGGTAATAAAATTGCTAACATTTTTAAGATAATTTAGTCCAGAATTTAATAAAATAATCTTTATAACAAGTACTTGTATTAGAACAGCAGCAATAGAGAGATAAAAGGAAACTTAGAAATAACGACATATCCGAAAATGTTGACTCGTGATACTCAATACTTATTCGGATAATCTTCAGCATCAATTGATTTAGCGTTAGATTTTATTTATCGTTAATTTTCAGCATTTTAAAATTTTATTTTGGACTTGCGAAAAAAATGTTTGAAACAATATTGCTTGAAACAATCATCCTAACTTGTCTTCTTCCCTTGAAACATTGTGGTAGAAAAAAGATACCATTGTTATTGTGCATGCTTAGCGAAGGAAATTTGGGCTGAGGAAAATGAGTCTTTTGATATATTTTTTTTTTTTTTCCACTTATCTTTACTTACTCCTTTTCTCTGCATTTTACCCCTAGTGGTTGAAAGCACTAAAATAATTTTTTTTAAGGAATTTAAGGTGGAAAATGAATGATTTTTAATACGCTAAAAAGGTAGAGATATTGTGATTCTTCCTTGCTTGTGTTATTGATTTCAAAGAATCGGTTGGCATATTTTTTTTAAAAAAAACAATGATTAATATAAAAAGTTTGTGTTTTAAATGTAGAATTTAATCAAACCTTTTGGAGATATACAGATTTTGTCAGCCGACTACTTAAAAAAAGGAAACGGTCTTTAAATGACACATCTTCGACACAGTCCATTACATTTTGAATCTATGATTAACAAATCTCACTTATGGTAAAACTTCAAAGATTTATGAATTTATAGTTTTTATACAAATTAAACCTATTTATCTAATGTTTTTATTCTAATATAAATGAATTGCTATTTTTTTTATTTCGTTTTACTCCATTTACTTATTGCCTTATATAGTTCTCTCCAATTCTTAATAGGTATTCTACGCTTTGAAGATTCTCAAAGACAGTCTATAGATCGATAACTTTAAAATGTTTATTATATACTGTCCGCAAGTTATGTGTTGCTACCGGTTATGTTACTTTGTTATGTGTTGCTTTGCCGAGTAAGCCATTGAACCTAGAAGTACCGAATGAGTCGCGTATTTCCTTCTTGAGTAGCACTTATTTATTAAGAAATATTTCTTCAGATTTTGAATTTGATTTTTATTTAAAAACTAATCAAAATATTTGTTTTCTCTTCAACTTTGATGGATATTTCGCGCAAAACTCGTGTTTGCACATTTTAAAGTTATAACCTCTAACTTTTCAGTGTTTTAAGCAATTTTTTTAATTAAAAAATTAAAAAATATTTTGAAATATTAAAATTTTTTATTACTGAATTTATAATATGCGCATTACGACCGTATTAAATACATTTTCTTTCAGAATATGTTGCAATTATTGTGATTATGTTTTAAAATATAATTTAAAGGCAGACGAATTAAATCTAAAACATTAATTTGCGTACGATATTTTGGACTACAGAAGAGAATCGGTTTAAAGATTTTAATATTATTCAAGCTTCCTTACCTGCTTATAGTGTATTATCAACCCCAAAATAGTTTGCTTGGTAGATTTCCTAATACTAAAATTCCATTTATTTCGGTTAAAAACGCAATGTTAACTATACTTTCAGTCGATACCAATAACGAGTTGTAGCTAAGATTTTGTCGGGGGAAAAGTTGGTTTTGTTAGTTGGTAAAGAATTGAAATATATTTTTTATTGGAGAATTCAATCTTTTATTTGCAATGCATTATTTGCAAGTTTTGTTATGAATTTCATGGCTCTGAATCTTTTCGATTCCTATGAACTTTAAGGCCTAAATATGTATTTGTACATATTTATCAAGAATGATAATAAGCTGTATTCCTTCTTTTGGGATTCAAGGTAAATCTTTTACAATTTAATCAATTTATGTTAAGTTTAATGAACAGTATCGAGTATCTGCGATTTGAAGTTGAAATTGTTATTTTATTAGCAAAAGTAATATGTCTCAAGAGCGTGGACATTCTTATGTTACAAATAAGCAATAATGCTATGGGTAAATAGCAAATACGAGCTTAAGTTCTTCGCTATTTATCTTAAAGCCATGATATGTCGATATAATTTTAACATTTTTGTAAGTACAGAAACTATCATTTCTTGTGAGAAAATGCTATTCTATTTAGAAGAATTTCTTTTGTCACCGAAATGCATTCGATTCGAGTTGTATGACTGATTCTCGCTAATTCTGTCTATTCCTTCTTAGTGTGAGCAGATGATTCTTGGGTCTTATTAAAATTTGCCTTTGAACATTACTGGAAAAAGTGCCAACTGAAAGGTTTATTGTTTTTTTGGTTTTTTTAAATCATGGTGAGTAAACTGAATTTCGGTGATGTCAGAGTAGAATATCTTCGATCATTACTTATCCTCAGCAAAATGGTTCATATCATTGATTAAATGAATGAAACCTTTGGACACGAAATAAATTAAGTTCTTCATGTAAATTGCTATGAATCGGAACATTTTGATTTTCAAAGTTACTTCTGAAGTAAGTTTAAGAGATTTAAATTCATTTTATAAATGAGATTATAATTTCCTAGAAATGGTAAAGACTTATTTGCAAGCATTAATATACTATATTAAGGTAATTGCACTTATAATAAGACGCAGAAATGATGTTTCATGCACATTTTGCTATAGGTTGTCTTATTCCTTTCATTTTTTTGGCTACTTCCTTGCTGAACACTCCTTTACTTTCCTTCTCTGAAAATCTGTATGGTATTATGATTCTTGAATGCAAGGGTATTTGCGTACAAGTCATTAATGTTCATTCAAGCTTCTGTATTTCATCGACAAGAGGGTTAGGTAAACTAGGAGGTATGTTTGTTGGCTAGAATATTGGGATCAAAAAAAGTTTGTTGTTTGGACTTAAAATAATTATTTTAATAAAAGTAACGAATGAATATGTCTGTTATGATTATATATCAATGTGTCACAACTTAATGATTTGTTTACGTATGGAAAATGTTTTATTCGTTTTCACATATAGTATTTATATGAAAAGAAATATCTTTCCATGATTTTCTTCATAGTACATTATCTAGTTAATTGCTTAAAAAGTTCTCTAATTAATCACAGTTAATAAATTATCTTAAATTTTAATAAAAAGTAATCAGATTTCTCAAATCTCACGTTTGTGGATATGATTTTTAAAATGATGCATCTTTTTCCTGAACTTGTTTTTATCAATCAACAACCGTCTATCAGAGGACCATTGATCGATAGTTTTATGACTTGGAACACATCTGCGAGTTCTCAGCATTCCATTCATAACGCAGAACACCATTATCCATTGGGACAAAGGATATTATCGAATATTGTGGGGAATCAAATATAAGGATGTTGTGCTTTCATTCTTTCTCAGGTGAACAACTTAACGCAAGTACCATTAATTTGAAATTGCCTCATGTAGGATCTTTTGACGAGTCACGGCTTAATGGTTGTTTCGCCTTCACTTTTGCACCTTAATCTATTTGAAGACACATGCTATATTTGAGGTTTCGCAAGAGTGAATTATGTGTATTTCTTTATGTATCACGTTGATGTATTGTGTAGGTTTAAATCATCAACTTGATTCGTGACCTACAAGATTTGTGTATGGTTCAAAATAATTATTGGGTAGAGCATCGAAGCAATATGAAGTTTCCTGAATCCTCTGAAAGGTTGTCAATTGAGCGAAATTTATGGAAATTTTGGATGTATCTTTGAAGTGTTTCTGCCATAGTTCCAACACGAAGGTTTCGTGTCTTGAAAAGGAGGGGAGAAAAAAAAAAAAAAAAAAAAGAAAAAAAAATCGAACCCTTGAAAAATTGATCCAAAGGATCCCATATTTTTTTTTTTTTTTTTTTTTTTTTTTGTGTGATTACAACATGAAATTAAAAAAAAAAAAAAGCCAATACGAAAAGAGAAAACATTCATGCATGAAAGTGTTCAATTCAGAATTATCCTGGCTATGAAAGAAAGTACGAGAAAATTCTCTTAAGATAATTTACAGCCATCCTTTAGATTTAAAACGGATTTATTGATATGGATTGAACAGATAGATAAGCAAGAGTTACTCATGTATTAACCTCTACTGCTATTTATATTCCAAATGGAATTGTAGCGCTTGTTGATAGACCTGAGATAATTCGAAAATATTTCAAATGGATTTTGTGAAAAGGAAGTATATTAATCCTTATTTGAAATGTGTTCCTATATTATGATTCCATTATTCTAACTTGAGCATTAAAAAGCTAGAAAAATTGTGTATTGCATTGAGTCATCATTGAAATGGCATCTGAGTCATCAGTAAATATCGGAAGATTCAGCAATCGAACCAATTTAAACATCCCTGAATAAATAATTCATTTTTTCAGAATTTCTATCGACTATTCGCCTAAATTACAAATCCATAGTAATAATAAGGACGAAAATGTTCGTCCGTGTGAGCGTATGTTGGTTCTTTACAGGACACGCAGTTTGATATAGAACTACCAAATTTAGCAGTATGGCAGGTGAAGATGTGATTTTATTAAATTTAATTAAAAATCAAGCTACATTTTGACGTTTTCCCATCATAATTTCCAAATTATTATTGCTGTAGAGTAACTTTTACATCTTAAAATTCAAAAAATGATCTTTCCAGAGAAATACATTTAATCTCAGTACATCTATTTAATTTGATTCTTTTAAAAATTTGTCAAGCACATTATACAACAATGTATTTCATTATCGGAAAGAAGCGTCAGATCGTTTTCATTGTTGTTTCTGGTAATAATAAAGAATGTATGTATGCATTTGCGCTCTACATGCTATGCCGTTCGACCTGCAATTACAAAATTTAGTAAAAAAGAAATACATGATAACTGAAAGAATAAAAGATATGTTACAGTAGACTCCCAAATATCAGGCTGGATAACAAAAAATCCGGATGGCCGGAATTCTATGAACTTATTTTTTATACCAAAGCCCACTATTATAATTCGTATTTTCTTGCTTTTTATTGAGTTCTAAATCCTCTATTTATCTCTAGCCACTTATGTGAACGCGACCTGGTAAATCATAGAAGTCATTGCTAGTAGCGTGTCGAGTTAAAATAGAATGCTCTGTACTGGTAGTTTATATATTGCATTATATGCCTCAAGAATTTGTTAGAGAAAAAGAAAGTCAAAGGATATAAACTGCTCACATTTTAACATAAATTCTGTAATGCCTAAATGCAGGAAAGATAAGCAATATTGCCTTGCCTTCCTCATTTAATTACCATGAAAGAAAATTAGGCCGGACCGTACTGAAACCGGATAATCATGAATCGATACTCGGGAGTATACTGTATGTCTTTATTGAAACGAAAGCAGTTATGAAGTGTGCTATGATTTTGATACATTTATCTATTTAAAAAAATAATTAACAATGATTATAATTTTAGTTTAATAAATTTATAACATCAGAATTCACGGCGCTTTCCTGTTTCCTTATCACCTTAAAAACATGCGGGACCTCGACCCTCGGCAATGCCTACTCGTGACTGGCGACATATCACCTGCATTGGCTCACTTCCGGAAGAAATGAAATAGCGCAACTTCAATCGCTTCAAATTGTCCTCTTGGTGATGAGGATTTACGACAATTCTTTGCGGTGAAGTGATGCAGAGCCACGGATTCTGCGTCAGTCTGTTTTGCGGCTGCGGTATTGCGGAAGCGTGCGCCTTTCACAATGCAAATAGGACTTATCTCTTTGTGTTGCAGCCTCTATCGAAATTTATCTGTCAACTTGTAACTGAGCGGGATTTCGACAGCGGTTGGTTATCTTACTAAACAAGGGATGTTTTAAAAACCAATGAGAAGGGTCTCCCAAAAATTTTCTCGCGTACTCTCTAATAAAGACATTCTTCCTGAGAGCAATTTCCGTGCATCGGCGTACAGTAGTTAAGAAATAATAATAACCCTTGGCGTGAACTTAGCATTCTTACAGAATCTGTCGTGTGATGCATGGCGTTTTTTACCCCCTCGGTTAGTCCATGGCATGCAGTTGATAGTATCCGAAAATCGAATTTGTGTTTTAGAGCGTTTTTCCCAACCGATCGAACAGAATTGCATGTGTCGTCACATACAAAATTTGATATATTTAAGTCATTTTGAGTTGTCGCGTTTACATGTTTCTGAAAGTACAGACCGACAGACGATTAACTTGTTTGGCACATAATTCGCTTGGCGTCTACATTATAAATGTTAAATCTGTGTACCGAAATTTTTCCATCTAGGTCCCTTCATTTTGTAATTCTCGTGTTAACTGATATTCGGTCAACTAGACAGACAGACATCCTCTGAACCGATTTGCTCAAATTCTGATAAAAACTACAAATTTGACGACTATTTGTCAAGACTATAAACCGAATATCATCCGTCTAGCTCAAAACGTTTTTGAGTTATCAGGCAGAAATTATAGACATCATTTGGCTGACAGAAATAATGCCAGAAATGTCTTTGGAAATCAAGCAGATCTAAACCTTGAAGAAGAACCAAGAAGGTTTGCGATGAAAACGCGTCATCGCATTTTCCTTTAAATGATTGCGTTAACCATGTGGTATATAAAATATGACAGAATCTAGGATGGTACGTTTTAATAAGTATTACTCTGTAGATTTTCTCATCACCATCTTTATTGTTTTACCTGCCGGAGTTAAGCGAAAATGAGAGGCATCCAAATGTTATGAAAATAAGCTTTTACTTATAAAATTACAAAAAGATTTTCATTAACAGGAGCATTACACAGAAGGACAAATCTTTGGAAATGATTTTTAGTGCCTTAATTTATTTATTACTCATTGAAATAATCACAAACCTATCTATGCGAGCTTCTTACTATTTTAGGGAAATTCAACAAATTAAAACTTTTTTTCGCCTTTTAATTTCTTTAATGAATTTTGTCATTAATGTGTTGCTCTTGATCCTTTCTGTCTCTTTTCACTTGTTCTAAAATTTAACTACAGGGATTCGTAAAGTATGTGAAGAGATTTTAAACCAAAACAGTGTTTTTGAATAAAAAAAGACACAATGAATATTGGAAATTTTCCTGATAGTTATGATCAAGAGTCAGCTATGATCCGAAGGGTATCTAACGAACTCGGGGAGTGTCAGTCATTGTGGAAATTTTACAAACCAAACGATTTTTGCCTTGGCGTTCTCCCCCACCCCCATGTAAAAAGTCTCGAGTTTCTCCCGTAATCTAATCAGGAGTGGAGAAACGGCGTCCCTTTTATTTCCATTAGCTTTCTTCCTTTCTCTTCCCCTTTATATGTTCATTTAATCTGGCAGATGGAGCACTCTCTGGATTGCTTTCGACGGGCACGCTGAGTGCTGTTATATATACTTTGCGACATCTTTAAGCTCAATTTTCAATCTCAACTCAGTTTTCAGAAATACTTAGCGAATTCATATTAATGAATTGCTATAGATATGCCTTATGCTTTTTAAATAAGGATTAAAATTTATACGATGATATAATTTAAAGAAAATATTTTAGCTGACCGTCAACTGAAATTTGAAACTCCTGTCTTTTGGATAAGCCGTTTGTTCCACATTGTCCTTTTTTATATAAAATATAATAACAGTTGTATTTTTTTTTAATTCGGAATATTTTAGATAATTTTTTCTAAAATTGAAAAAATTCATGAAATTTTCTTCAATTTTAATTTGTTTTCGAATATAAAAAGTATTTATATCCATTTCTAAAACTATCCTTAGATATTTTTAGTAATAAATATTACTAAACCTATATAAATATATAGTATTTAGTAACTATCCTTTAAGCTTGGAAAAATATATTGCAAGCTTTTTTCTCCTAATTATTTTGAAATAATCATTTGATCTTTAAAATTGAACACTTGACTATACTTTTTGAGATTATTTTTTTTTAGTTTGAAAACAAATAATTAGCAATTCTCGAACTATTTATTCCGTTCTACAGTATTTTCATACTTTTTTTGTGTGCACTTAAGCTTGACGCTTTTCGAGTGTATTTTTGAGTGTCGCATTCACATACTCACAGTAATGAGACTTGGATGTCGTTTCTTAGATGAACTGGGTCCAAAATTTAATACTTATTTTCAATTATAATGATGCATTACTTCATTCATCTTGTTGATTAATATTTATCTTGTTGACATAGCCGGTCGAACAGACTGATTTTCCTTAACTTTTCACAAAATCTAACGGGAATCTGCAAATTCGGCAAAAGCCACCTCCCAAATTTCGTACCTTTTTTTGGCGGTAGGGGAGATCGCATTTGCAGACTTAGACGTGATATAAAAGTAATGATATTTATTTGTTAAAGCTCAATAAGGGAAAAACATTTTTTAAAAAAAGTCGATCGAATATTTATTTGTAAAGATTACAATACTTTTTCTTGACATATTTCATATACAGTGAGTCAAAAAACCGTGGCGTATAAATTTAGAAATATTAATATGTTGTCGAATTGATTATTTAAAATTGTTCGGGATGCGGTTGAAAGTTAACTAATTTATTCTTAAAAGCTTATCGTACACGTTAGTTAAATTTAGAACTTTACTGCCTGCTGTTATTTGCGGAATGCATATGTGAACCGAAGAAGAGTTCTTCTACAAAACGTATCTTAGCTGATTATGTAATGCTGTAGAAGATTCCAAAACTCATCTGTGGATCCTGCAATTATTAACTGCTTTTATAATTTCACAATCATTAGAATATATCATATGTAGAATAATCTATTTGATTGTTAATAAAAAAATCAAATTTTAATTAAGCCTCTTAATCAAAATTCAGTTGTATGATTTCTTTAAAAAAATTTAAACTGTTATCATTATTCATTAAGATCTATCTAAATTTTCGCAACGGATGACACGAGAACCTTTGGCCTAGTGTTGAAGGTGTATTTCCAGGTTTTTGTTATCTCTTGAAGAACCGTCTTTTTTGTTGGGCACTTCAATTTTGTGGAGGCGGCACTCGAACTCTTTTATCTTCTATTCCGATAAGGATAAGAACGTTTGCTCGCATGTCGAACGCTTTTCATCCTTATCGCGTGCCACCCGTTCTCTGGCCTACTGGTTTCGGTAAACAAGCGTCTACTTCTGTACGGAACGAGCGAGGTAGGACACTATAGCATGCAAAAACGACAAGGAGTTAAATAGTTATATTATGGTTACTCTGCAAATGGTATCAGAACGATTCCTGTTTTATTGTTGTAAGATCCGAACTATTATTGTGTTGTAATTGTCTTAAATGTTTTATTTCTTGCAATTTTCATTCTCAAGAAAAACCTTAGCTTTTATATGCTCAGGTTTGCACTACTTCTTCTAGATATGTTTAACTTTCATGAATTCTCAAATTCTGTCGCTTGCAATGTTTTGGTACGTTATTCTTGTTCATCCGTTTCGTATATATCGAAAAGGGTTTATTTTCATCATTATCGGTCGAAATATAAAAATTTATACTCTTCCCTTCGGTAATTATGCCCAAAATTTCACTAAACACCATGATCTGAATTCACTTCCAATAAAGAAACTGAATTTTACATCTCTCAAGTTTATCTTAACTCTTTCTGAGGAAGTATGCTTACCACCAAATCCAGCAATCTTTGTTTGAAGTTTTGTAAGTTGGCATAAATTCTGGCAAATTTAGTTCTAAAATAAGTTCCGACAAAATAGTGTACCTTAATGTGTTATATAATTATTAATTAATCAAATTAAATTTATCTAATAAGCTGAATGAATCACTTTTCTTTTGATAGTCTCAAACTTAAAAATAATTTAAGATATTATAATTAGAAAAAATAGCCTTTTAATGGGTTAAGCGGGAGACATTAAATTCGTTTTCTACTAGTTATCAGATTAGTACAAAAGCTATAACCAGTTTGTGTAGAAGTAATTTTGCAAAAAATCGCCCGCTATATGGTGACAGTTTGGCAAGAAAATAACCGCTTAAGATGCGGTAATTTATGCAATTTTCTGTTGAAACTGATGAGTTTAAATCCCGCGCCTTCATTTATATTTTTTAAAAAAACTTTTGAGTATGTTACAAGAATGCGTCTGAATGTTAACAAAAATTTCGAAGGTTCCAGATTGACCTAGAAGTTCCATTTAAATACAATTCTGTAATAATGCTGAGTTATCTAATATGTCCCTAGATTTGTAGAAAGTTCTACCAATACACAAAACTAAATAATACTCAAAAATGTTAAAGAATATTCCCAAATGTTGCAATCATTTATCATGTTTTGAGACCTCTTGTTAACTCTTTATCGTTCCTTAGGGTTTCCCCTCTTTCCTGTAACAATTTTGCGTTTTGCAATAGAGATGTTCAATATTCATTGCATTTTGATTTATTAAATAACAATTGCCTCGAGTTAGCTGAAAATTGTTCCTTTGGTTTAGCAAGAGAAATAAAACATTTATACGACGACGAAATTAGTGTCTTGTATTCTTAATTCGTATTTCAACCAATATGCTAACCCATTATGGGAACGGTTTCGTTCTGAATTCAAAATGATAGTTTGGGTCAAGAAGAAAAGAATATCTTTATCCTGTGCCATTAAGCGTTTCCGAAACTTCAAAGCCGATGAATGAGCCAATTAGGCTGCACCTCTACAAAGTGAAAAATGAACTTCGGCCTTTAGGCCAAGAGGCTTTCAATTATAGTTTCTTAAACCAAGTTTCACAGCATTTTGCATGTGGGGGAGGGGAGCCGAATTCCAATATATTGAAAACAGTATTCTTTGGAATCCTCTGTCTTAGTAAGCAAAAATATTCGCGGAAACTTTTAATTTTCAAGACTTTATTGAAGCATTTTTAATAAATTTAACTGAAGTTTTCACTTGTACATTAATTAGTGTTTCATTAATTTACATCAATATTCATGGGAATATGAATTTTTTGATTAGAGGAGGCAAAGAATATTTTACGAAGCCGATAATAATAATAATAAAAAAGTTGCGAATAGAAAATTTTTTTGAAATCCTGTTTTTTAACTCACATTTTTAGACTTTTGTAGAAGATAGACTTCCAAAATAGATTTCGGGAGAAAGATTCTGAAATCAGTGCCAAATAAGAGATCTTTATGATATTAACCCTTTTATTTATTTCAAAATGAAAATTGAGAATTTTTACCGCAAGACATTCATTTTTATCATTGCTTTATTATTATTGCTGTTAAATTTAAAGCAAAATTGCAGAATTTATTGGATTCTTCCTGACAAAATATGCAGTTTAAGAATAAAACATTAAGAGTTCGAACTGATTGAAATCACTGATACTTTATTTTCTCGTATATAAGGTATAAGGAAAGTATTGTTTAAAAAAAAATTTAACTTGAGATTTTGACGAATTTCCCCGTTCCCGAGTTCGAAAGACACATTTTTATAAAATACCTGTCTGAGACAAAAGTAACTCAAACACTTTAAGCCAGACTGGTGAAATTTGATATATGATCTTTACGCCAAATGTGTAGATTCATATCAAATTTGTGCAAAATCTATCCAGTGGAAGTCTGTCTGGTCGGCTGTGCGAATATAAGTTAACACGATAACTACGAGACGAAACGAAGAGAACTAGATAGATAAAATTCGGTAGATTGGCACATAAAATTTTGAGCCAAATCTAGAAAGGGATTGATGGTCTCTTGGTCTGTACTTTCAGAAGTATGTAAACGCGATATCTCAAAGAAACGATAACTTAAATGCATCAATTTTGGAATGTGATTCAGTGACTACAATTTTAGTTCTGTTTCAAATGTTGGTTTCAATCGGTTGGGAATTACGCTTCTGAAGTATAAATTTTATTTCCAGATATTATTAGCTGCGTGTTATTGATTAATCGCCAAAAACTTTGAAGGATCACGCGATAGATTCAATAAAAATGCTAAATACACGCCAAAGATTAATATTTCCTAACTATTGTATGCTAGTACCATGCAAGATGTTCTTTGGGGATACCTTTATTAGATAATATGCAAGAAAGTTTTGGAGAGACGATTCCCGATGGTTACATTTAGCAGCTGTTTTAGATTGTCTATTCTTATATGTCGAAAATGACATAATTCATTTGAAACTTTGGATTTTTTATGAAATAATGCTACGAATTTTGCAAAATGAAGTTATTGTATTTGCAATACCTTTTTCTACTCCGCCAATATCAGTATCCAAAAATGAAGAACTCTGTATTTCAAAGTCTCAGCCGGTATGGATTTAAAATATCCTCAAGATTTTCGTATTAAATTGAAAATATCTTTGGCGTATTTTTTTTTTATAGGTTACATATAATTACGACAAAATAAGGATTTGTTCTGGATGTTAAACATAAAATAATTTTATATTGCAAAGAAGTGTAAATGATTAAGTATTAAAAAAGGAAGTCACCGCCTTCAGATTTGCGTTTTTATGGATTCTGCCGAGTTATTTTAACTTCGATCCGAGCTCGAACAGATGAATTTTCTTTGGAATTCTTAAAGTAGGCCACGTGGGGCTCTATATTCGCTGAGGAGACATCGACATCTAGAATGTTGGTTCTTCTTATGAGGCGTGAAGAAATTCGTCTTGTATTCATTTCACTTCCGAGATGCTATTCAGAATATATCAGAGGGGGAGTGTAGATGGATCACGTCAGCGCATCCGAGGAGCACGCCGATTATTGATTCACGCTCGTCTGATGTTCGATGGCGGCTTCGGTTATTCCATGCTGCAACCGGATCGAATTGAAAAATGTTTAAATTTTGAAATGTCCCAATTCGATTTTGATTCTATTTTTACGTTATGAATTATTATAGTAACATTGCTTCTAAGTATTTTATGCAATAATTATTTTTTTAAACTATATATACTTTTATATATTACTTTTGCCATTGTGTGTGTAGAATTAAGCTATAAATGTTATCAATTTTTTCAAAAAAAAAAAAAAAAAAAAAAAGAGGGAAGAAAAGAAAACATTTAAGGATCTATGGGAGGGAAGGATCGCAGAAATAAGTTGGATTTAGTATTGTTATTTCGGGATAGTTTCTTTTTAAAAGAACTCTGCGTTAAGTCAGTTTTTTATTGCAGTAGCATTTTGGGAAGTAAATTTCTCAGTTATTGAAATATTTTATATATTTGAAACATGTGTTTAAAAATGTTATAAAATTAGGAAAGAGAATTTTTTTTTTTTTTTTTTCAAAGGACTTTTTTTATTTTTTTTTTTTTTTTTTTGTTTCAAATGTTTTTTTTTTTTTTCTTTCTCCCTTCCCTTTTTTTCTGTTTTTCATATATAAAATAAAACTTATCACTGGATATTTCAAGAGCAAGGTTTGCAGCAAATAAAAATAGCTGATTTTGGTAAGGTTAAAGGTTAAGAAGATTTTTATTTCTTCCAATTACCCCTATATTTGTGAGTCTTTGAGCTATGGTGATAATAGAAGACGGAAGAGAATGCAACTGATTTTTTCCCAACATGGTGCCATTTCGTGTAGTTTAAAACATAAGTTAGAAGATTAAAAATCGCTTTTTAACCCCTATCTTGTAAACAATTGCAGCTATCCCAAACTTTCAGTGCAAAAATTATTCATTTTGTTGAGGCGACAATTCGCTTGATTTGTATTACCTTTCTGTTAGCGTCAGGAAAGTTTGAGAATTTTCATTACCTCATAGATGAGTTATCAGATCCCACTCTCCTTAGAATCTGATTGCCTATCCATGAACTAGGGAGAGATTTTCAATAGAATCAAAATTACAGTATTGACAGTGTTCACAAGATAACATAGGACAGATTGCTGACAAGCACCTTCTTGCTCTTTAAAAAGTGAACACCAAGTGTACATTGTACAAGTAGCTCATGCTTGGCTAATTACTTTATCACAGCTATACGTAACTACTATGAGTTTTGAAATACTCTGTATAGTGCCACAATTTTATTGAGTTTTCCTGAAGTTGAGTTTTCCTTTTTTTATTTTTTTATTGGCATATCTTTGTGCCAAATGTGGCTGGTATAATTTTATAAATATCCTAATAATTAATAAATCATTGATTCTAACGTATTTATTTTTCTTCCAAATTAAAATAATAAATAATTTACTGAATTTAAATACATTCTACCTGTAATCTAGAAGGAATGTTTTTCCGTTTAATGGAACACAAGATTGTGTCAATTAAATTTCACCTTGAACGAGGGAGGGCTGTAGAGGGTTATAATCAAAATGTCTAAAAACTTGAGCATTTTAGATCATGCAATGCCATATATTTAAAAAATATTTTAAAACTTCAACGATAGATGGCTTTATATAGAATGAAATTTGCGAAAATGCGAATAAAATGTCTTAAATTCTGCAATAAAAACTTATGCGCAAAAGATTCGGAGGATCCAAGAAATAAAAGAGCTAAAAAATGGATCTGCTAGTATTATATGAAGAAATGACTTCCAGAAAGATTCAAACCTGGACAACAATATTATGACGTGTGTTAACATCATATCGATACATTCAGGACACAATATCTATACAAAATGCTCCCCCATCGTAACTCGAAGTTTTTGACATTTCTTACGCAGATATTTATTTACAAATAAGGGTCAACGGTTATTTCGCTACATTTTGACCCTTTATCTAATCTAATTTCACTCCTTGTGAATTCTTGTTATGGAACTTTTTAAAAGATCTGGTACATTATGCAAACCCTGTGTCTCTCTTTGCTTTTTTCTATCATTTTTTTTTCGCTTTTTTCCGAATTCGAATTTTTTTTCACTTAATAAATAGCAGCAGCATTATATGAAATACTTATTCAAATTTCATATCATTTGGACTAACCATTTGTAGAGGCATAGCAACCGGAACAAGAGTGTATAGATATCCTGGAGCCACTCTTAAGGGATGTTATGTAGACAAAGTGTTAGGGCATATATACTAATTAAAAAAATATGAAGGAAAAAAATTAATTCCAATACACGTATAATAAAACGATGACTAAGAGTCGAAAAAAATTATATTAAACCCTAGTGTTACTTACCTCTGCTACGTCACTGACAAAACTTTACTATACTCTGAGGCACGGATTTTTACAACTTTGTATTTCTCAAAAAGCTGTTATTACAAACTGTTTAGAAGTTAATTGATGGACATTTTGCTTCTATTTGGGTTCTTATCCACCGAATACTATAATAATTTGAAGGAAAAAAAAACAATTTTAAATTCTGAAGCTTAAAGAAAGCAGTTTTGTACCTTCTTTAGAAATACAGTCTATCTTACATTTAAAATTCTTCATTTGTCGGTATTCGGCACGGTACCGGGTCATGCACAGAGAATATATCGCAGTAAATGAGAAAACGATTTGAATGATGACCGAAAGTTGAATGAAAACATCTTTATAAATAGAACCGCTTTCTACTCATTTCACGAAATAAAGATATTACCAAGTCATTTATCAAAATCGGCTTTTCTTGAATGATACTCGAGGAAGGAGAATCGTGTTTTGTACGTTTGGCTGAGAAAAACGGTTGTCTTGAGTTCGTCTATTTACTTTCAGGCAAATCCTTAGCTTAAAAAAAGATTTGTGTGTGTGTGTGTGTGTGTGAAATCTGAATTTCAGTGCACTATAACTTTTTTTAATGATGGTAACGTCTGAATGCGACAGGAAGGTCTGTTGCGTGTGAAGGCCATCGGATATCATTAGGACGAGGAACAGCAGCTGTCTCGCAATCGATGGCCCTTTTATTGGATCCACTGCAATCGATTTCAATAGTTTCGGGATGCTGTCATTGTTTCCATCTCTTCCGTATCGAACCGCATTTGGTTCTTGATGGAGAACACTGAAATTTACTTAATCAGTTTCTGTAATTGTAAGAGGATGAAACAACCACAAGAAAACTTTATTGCTTTAAAAAAAAAAAAATTTTTGCTTTCTCGTATATGAGGTATGCAAAAAGAAAGTATTGTAATTATCAAAAAAAAATTCGAATTCGACATTTTGATGAATTTCCACGAATCCACGCGCGAATTCAGATCTCCTTGAATACATCCGTCCGTCTGTCTGTGAACTCGATAACTCAAAAGCACTTTGAATTAGACGTTTAAAATGTAGGGTTTGGTCTCTGCTCCAAATTTCTATATTTCTGTCAAATTTCTGTAAAAGAAATCCATTATGGGGATGTCGATCTGGCTATCCGAATATAAATTAATACGATAACTGCAAAACAAAGGGGGTAAATGGATAACATTTAGTGCACATATTTAACATCTGAAGTGTAGATATATATCAAATTCGCAACCAAATCCATTTAGGTTGTCCGTCGGTTCGTATTTTTGCAAATATCTAAGCGCGACGACTCAAAAGTCCAATGATTTAAATGTATATAATTTGCTTTGTGATATTGTGAATGCAATTGTAGCTTTATGATCAAAATTTTCGTTTCAATCGGTTGGTGAAAATGGGTCCAAAATACACATTCGGTGTCCTGGTGCTTGTGTGTTAATCGCATTCCGCCGATTAATCACCAACAAAAGCAACTTCCAAAGATTGTACCCTAATTGGTTCCTTCATAACCATTGTTCGCCAATGGAATGCAGTTAATAATATACGAATGCCTTTATTAGAGAGTATACAAAAATTTTTCGGTGAAACCACACCAGCTGTTTAATCAATGTAGACGAGCGATTCTAGGTTATAATTGGTTTCTCTCTTTCAACAAGAAAGGTATGCAGATATCCTGCAAGGGATTTTTTTGCTCTGATATTTATTTGCACTTTGAAAAGTAATTCGATGCATAATTATTCACCTAATAGAAATGGGTGTTTATTGCGCAGAAAAAAAAATATACAAAATTGTTTTAAATCGAATTTTTTTCAAAAATTAATCTACATCTTATTACTATTCTGTAGGCGTTTATAACAATCAAGAGTGGTGAATGAAAGGCACCGTCCGAGTGCAAAGGGTTAAAATTGTGACAGAGCCCGCTTTCACAACCTTGTATTATATTATATTGCAATGAATTCGAAAGTTTATTGATTATATTTAATGGCATATAAATTATCGTCTGTTCCAAATGCATAGACAATTTACCGAAAAATATTAATTGTTTAAACTATTAATAGTGCTCTAATTGGATATTATTTCTGCTTGTTTCAGAATAGCCCAAAAAATCTAATTTCGTTGGAGAATTTTTTTTTCTTTGAATTTGTCTTTTTTTTTAGTTATTCCATTGTATTATTTTGTGTTTATTAAAAAAAAAAAAAAAAAAAAAAAAAAAGGAAATCCAATTGTAATTTACTTTTTGACCCTTTGGGCCGTACCGGGTCATATATGTCCCGACGATAGTTTCAAATCGTCCAAAGGGATAAGTTAGTGGGGAATTTATTGAAATGCATGTCCCAATGGTTTTCTGTGATTACATTCATAAGTTAGTGTCATTTTTAACTACATCTTAGTAATGAAGTAGTAATAAAGAGACCGGAATAAAAACTGTATCTGCCATGAGTAGAGTTGCACTCAGTAAAAACTGTTTTGCAATGTCTCATACATAAAATGCCATGAATAATATTGTATATGTAATTGGTAAAAGTTTTCTTGCAATAAAATTTTAAAAAATATATAATAAAAACTCATGATTCAACTTTTTACTTTATTTTGTATAGTCACTTCAACCCCCATTGGGACACATGTGTCCCATTTAAAAAGACCTCTGGGGCACATATGACCCACCTCAAAAAATGTACCTATAATTAATTTTTGTTTTTGTCTTAGCAGAATATAGCAACTTATACTTTATTTGACTCATTAGAGCCCTGAATTATCTTAATTTTGGAAAAGAAGAAACTGTTATGGAAAGGATTAATATAGATTGAGGAATTCTTCTTTGTATTTGAACGGGATATAAATTGCAGCCCTAACAAAATTTGGGTATTTTTATCAGGCGAGTAGTTTCTGCTGTTCTAAGCCGAGAAGATTGATCTTCCCCTCATTCCTTGCAGCTTCCAGTCGAAAGAAATCAGAAACATCTGTACAGGAAAGCTACTGACATTTATTTGCCTCGCGTGTAGCTCGTTTTGAAATGGAACACCGTTGACGTCGAAAAACAATCGAGGAGGAGAGGGGGAAGAAAATCTGTCAAATCACGAGTAATTATAGAAAAATACTTTGCGCCGCACTTTTGAATATACGGAATTGTACATTGTGGGAACGATCGCCACGTTTTAAAGCCCAAATAATGTCTCCAGAATTTGTGACTTGAGATTGAATCTGAGGCATTTGCTTCCAGAATATTGAATGATGTTCGTAAATATTAATTACATTCGTTTCTGGCTGCATACTGTATGATATTCAGGTGCTGTAAATTTAATGCAACATCTCTATATAGACTATTTATAACAGGCAAATTTTTATGTAATCTTATATATTCTTTGATAATTGTCATCGGATTAATAGGACCAGGAAAAAAATTACAGAAAAGAAATGTAGCTCTAGTTAGTTTTTAGCTCTAGTTAATTAATCGCATTCAGATGAATCCTTTCATCTTCAGCAAATTTGAGGTCCACTTCTAATGTAAATGCTCATTTAGAAATAAAAAATGGAAAGGGAAACGAAAATTGTACGTTTAATGAATTTCGATCCACAGCTCTGATGAAATTCATTTCTCTTTGCTATTGACCAATTAGAACTGTTCTTTTTTCTTTGAATAATGAGTAATTGTCCTATTGTCTTCTAAATAGCAATGCAATTTTGTTTAATATATATATTTGAATGTATTATGTGTTTCATTAGTGTTATTTTAAAAATCATATTTTATTCTTTTAATATATATGCCCCATGTGCCATGTCTATTGAAGATTTGAAAGGGAATAGTTGTTATCACTTTATAATCGACTCCATTTCACTCAAAACATGAAAAGGAGAACGCGAGTTTCGATTTATATTTCGACAAATATTTTGGGTTATGTCTTCCAATGAAAATCGTTAAGATTAGTCAGAAATTCTAGTGTTAGTTATCGAAACAACTAATAAAATGTAAAAAGTTATATGAAAACGGCATCATTTTGTATATTAAGATAATGAAAAGTAAATCTTTTTTTTGTCTCCTTATGTTTTAAATCTAATTAAATAAAAGTCCATATTTTAGAATTCTCAATGTGAAAAAATCCTTGATAAGGAAAATGTGTGATGTCACTTGAAAACCTGAAAATAAATGTGAAAATGTATCCTTACGTGAGCCTGATTTGCCCACATATATATAAGAATAATGTATATATAGACTAAATTTTATATTTTGCTTGATTTTAATATTGGTTAATTGTGAACGATTATAACTGCTTAAATATTTTTTGGGCCGATTGTGCAACCATTATCTCAGTTTGTTAAATATTCAAAGGAACTGCATTTGTCAAATATCTCAGCCTCGAGATTTTAATAAATCCCCACATTTTAGACTGTCCCGAATTTGGCGAGGAAAAAAAAATTTTTTTAGGACTGTCTAATCTGTAAAAGGATAACTATGGAACAAATTATATGTCTGATATGTTGAACTTGGGAGTTTGGAAGACCTGAAATGGATTGATTAACTTCTTAGTTGAGGCTCTTTAGTTAGTTTAAACTATTAAAAGTTTTTTATAGGTATTTATAATTAGGTAATTAATTAGTCTATTGGAATAATTTTCTCTGCTTTCTGTTGGGAAAATTTCAATCGGATGTCTAGGCTTTACCCAAGTGCAGCAAATCAATCGGAAATCCTTGAAGAACCTAAAAAATTCCTTAAATGAAAATTTTATATTGTTGATTTCTTATTGTAAGTTATTCTCAATTCTTTATTATAAATATATTCTTAGCTTTTTATGATCAGTTGATCCGATTTTAATGGCCATTAAAATTTTCAGTTGAATATTTTGAGTCAATTGGCATAATGGATTTCTCAACAAAATATTTTAATCTTCAAATTTTGATATTTATAGAAATAAAAATTCAGAAATCTATCATTCTGCTCATTATAGTTTACATTTCCCTAATTCTCTATCATCGCCCTTAAAATTTGAACTGGTTTTGAAAAAATGTTTCAACAAAAGCAGTTTCTTTTTAAAATAACTTCTTTTTTTTAAGTACAGAAAATCGAAGTGTTAAACATTATAGTCTTATATGTACTACAGAATATTTTTACTATACTGGAAATTATTAATAATAATTTCTCTGATTCATCATAAAATTCAGCTTCCAATTATGCCTCAATCAGTTTATGTTCGTATGAAAAAATTATGAATTCTAAATTTTATAGGTCTTCATTTTTATGAATCATAATAGGTAAAATATTTAGTGACCAGAATGGACGGAATTTTGAAGCTTTGAACATCATTATTTTCAAACAATCGGCCATTTCATTATTTTAGGCGAGTCTGTTGGCGAAACTCCAGACGCAGATTGGCATATTTTCTTCAAGACGGTCCATTTTCAGTGGTCTAAAGGCGGGTGTTTTTATGAAATAGATTTAAGTTTTATTTTTAAACAAATGTTAGTGTCTTAAGAATATTTTATTCAATATGACTTAGAAACCCGATGATATCAATAAAAATTTAAGATTTGTCTTTCATCTTAACATTTATTGATTCAAACTTCATAAGATATGATTCTTTTTTTCATTTAAACCATTTTTCATATTATGTATATCCTAACACTAATGGTTTGTTTAAAAATTGTATCCCGTTTTCAACCTTTGTCAGCATGATGATAAAGCTTTTTTCTTATGTACATGTAACATGTTCTTGTAGGGTAAGCTTTATTTTAATTTTGTAAGAAATATATATGCTTATGTTAGAAATACACATGGAAAATATGTTTAATATTTTTTGAAAATTAAGTATAAAAAGAATTCAACGACAGAAAAATGGATGTCTTTGAAAAGGTAGTTTTTTGAATTTTAATACAATATGAAAATCAATTTTGTTCTGCAAAATTTTTTTGGGGCAAATGCCAAAATCTGACTTAATTTTTAATTCATTGAAACTGTAATTAAAATTTCAAAAAATACATATTCCCACCCTTCAAGGTACATAGGTGCCACGTTTGGTATTTTTAACCATTTAGCCTGTAAAAGTCAACACACGGACGCACACGCTTTCATCCTTATTATTAATAGAAATGTATGAAAGTTATTCTTGATTGTTTTTACATTTCAAAGCAACTTGCATTAAAAAAAAAATTTAGAATTATTTTGTTTCGTACCGGTGGTGCAAACTCGTGTCGCCCTCACTTCTGCCGGTTTCCGCTAAAGAGAAAAAAACAGTGTGTCACGCAGTTGCGGTCCCGGCGGGTGCTAGCGCGATTTTAATGAGCCGCGAGTTGTGACACCTCGCGTCTGTTCTTCGTGGCAGCTGTCTCTTCAGACGGAAAACATCCTCTGATTAATAGCCACGGAAAGAAACGGATTCCGTTTCCATTGAATATTTTCTGCTGTTGAATCCCGTTTTGAAATCGAGTCATATATAACGTGTGCACTTGCACAAGTTGTACAATGGATGGCCCTGTACTCCGCAGATAGCTGCGACAGTAGGCGTGGATTTCTGCTGATGTTTTCATTTGATCCTGAATGGATTCGTTCTATCGGTGCCGAAGAATTGAGATTCAAAGAATGATTGCCCGGAGTGATTCGTAACCAATGAGTGTTTGGTATAATATTGCCATATTCGGAGCATGTTGCATCCTAAAATAAATACAGTTTGGCGCAGCTTAGTCAATACCATGGCTCTTGTGCCAATAAAATCCAAAAAAATCCAAAATCCAAAAAAATCGGAGCATGTTGCATAAAAACCTGCATCCTTCAAAAGAAAAATTGCATCTGTAGTGTGTGTGTGTGTGTGTGTGTGTGTGTGTGTGTGTGTGTGCGCGTGTGTGTGTGTGTGTAATAATATAATATTGTGGTACATTAAGGTGTTATCTATATAACATGTTAAGGTTTTATCAAAAAGTTTCTCAAGCAAAAATGCCACTGGAATTTTAATTCCCTTTCGTAGTTTATATTGTTCAAAACTAGGGTTTCTCTTGTAATTCATTAATAATGATGAATCTATATCATAAATACCTTTGTGTTTTTTTTGTTTTTTTTGGTCGTCTAGATAGTTGGGCATTTTTGGTAGATTCTAGTTGCAGTAATATATTGATTATATATAATATTTCCATTGAAACAGATGAAAGTCTTAAGTTCTTAGCTGCTAGTTCAGTAATCTGATTTATTTTATTCCTGATTATCAGTCATCCTGAATACCTAATTCTAGCTTTGGAATTGAAAACAAATATTCGGCCTTCTAATTTTAATGAGTTATTTTATTTAACTTTGATTAAAGTTTTCATGAAAAGATATTCTACAAGCATATTGAATGTTATATTTAATTGGGGCTAATATCTAATCTGTCATTTCTCAACCCTTTTTTCGTTTAATATACCCAATGAGATGGTATTTTTAGTATTAACGACAAAGACGTCAGTATTTTCTTGTATTCAAAAAGTACCAAGTAAAAATGTGTTAATTATAAGTGATTCGACTACGTAATGATAGCTTGCCTTTTTTACCGCGTGTATGGGTATTTCAAAATAATTACTTGTAAAAGAAAATAGGTCAAAGGAATTTTGTGTATGGTTTTCACATCAAAATTCAATACTTGTATCATATTTTGAACCAAATAGGTCAACAGAAAAAACTAAAATGCATTCACCATTTCTTTTCACTATTCAATGACTATTATGTAAAAGTGTACAGGAAAGTAAGGGTGAGGGCACGCCTTTAATTGTGAACCTTATTATTCAACCAGCGGGAGTGATCTCTTCAAAATTTCATTGCATTAGTGTACTGTAGTTGCGAAATATTACCCTTTGGCGTGAATTTATCATTTTTATTGAATCTGATGGATCTTTCGCGAGTGTTTTTGGCCATTAATCCGTGGCATGCGGTTAATAGTATTCTAAAATCCAATTTGCGTTTTATGTGCGTTTTTTCTCAATTAATTGAAACAAAAATTTGGTGCAACCACATACCAGTTTCATATATTTTAAGTCATTCCGTTTTTCAACTATCCTGTTCTCATATTTCTGAAAGTCCGGGCTGATAGAGGCTCAACCCTTCGTTGGATTTTGCTCACATTTTGAAAGTGTCTACGCTATAGATTTAAATCTGTGTACGAAATTTTATCCATCCAGCTCTTTTCGTTTTGTGTTAATCGTATTTACTTATACGTAACAGCCGGACAGACAGATTTCCTCTGAAGATATTATGCCCATAATTTGATAGAAATCTATCAAATTTGGTGTAAAGACCATGTACCTAATATCGTCTAACTAGCTCAAAACGATTTTGAGACATCTTTGTCATTGACAGACAGATGGGCATTTTTCGAAAATATGTTTTTCGAAGACAGCAGGGTCTGCAACGTGGAGATTCGTCAAAATCTCGATTTCTAATTTTTTGACCTTTACAATACTTCGGATACAATAAAGTAAAAATACATGTTTTTTTTTGTTTTTTTTAAATAAAAATTTGTATAATATTCTGCGGAATCCATTCAACGTAGAAGATCTCGGAAAATTTTTTAACTATAAAAAACAGACGGGATGAAATATTAGTTATATGATTTCATGATGAGTACACATGAATTAGATCGAAGTAGGAAGTAAAAATTCAGTTTCTTGACGGTAAGTGAATTTAGATCATGGTGTTTAATGGGATTTTGGACATTAGCGTGATTCTTTTAATATGCCTAAAAGGATACATAAGTATGCCGATCAAGTCCTAAATTGAAACTCTCTCTGAAGGATGAAACCTATTAATTATATATTTTCATGCTGTAAGGGAACGTCCTAGAACATCATAGCTTTTGATTCTGAAAGCTATGATTATAGAAAAATTTGTTAGATGAATGAAGAAATTTTGATTCTATTACTTCTGTCCAATAGAAGTAAACTAATATTTCATAAAATTTAAAAGTTACTCGAAATTTTTTTTTAAGAAAATAGTTTGGATCGATAGTTAAGTGTTAATGGCTGAAAGCTAATGGTTAAAAGATTAAGCTTATTTTGTATCTTGCTTAAACCATTAAGGGCTTCTTCTTTGGCTTAACTCAAATGATTGCAACATATAGTTGTGTCTTTACGCTGTTGAATGAAAGCTGCTCTGCCGTTATTTCTTTTTGTTTCCTTGTAATTAGTTAAAGCAATTGTTCGTGATAAATGATGTTACGAAAGTGTGTAACTGTTGATCAAATGATGAGGTTAAAAATTGTTCAGAAGTACTGTTTTGTTTTCCTTGACGGGTTTCCAGCTGCTGGCAGCGTATCAAGTTTGAAACTGCCGTCAGAGTTTTTAAAACAATTAAATAGTTAAACTTTGGAATCTATTCCGCTGTTCTTTTGCCAAATATTCTTCCACCTCCGAATTTCCTGACATGATGCGCCAAATTGAACTAAAAATCTCTGCTTGAGCAGGCCGGGCGGCCAACTCCCAAATGAATATTTTTTCTGGAGGTGCGACAGAATCCTTGGAGTTCAGGTCTGTGAATATTGAATGAATCTGTCTGAGAAAGTGGGCTGCAGGCTTGATTATTCTCTTTCCAGCCTCCAGAAAGAAGAAATGATTTTTTCCCCCCGTGCTTCGGGAATTGGCTCGATTCCAGGCGACTGTCAGAAGACAAATAACAAAATAAAAAATATATATATATAAAAAAAACTCCGAGATATTTTTTGAGCTTGAGTCTATTTTGACATTGACCTTCAGGAGGACCATTACTGTGTCTGTTTCTGATGGAATGAAGCATATCTTTAGAAACGAATAAAAGGCTTCGGATAAGTTGAAGGTGTACAAGAGTTGATCATGGAAATGGCAGGAAGTTGCATCTGTTGTGGCTTTTTTTTTAAAAAATAATTGTTAGGGAGGAAAATTGTGCATATAATCCGATTACTGGCGGTATTGGCTTCTTTCAGATTGAGAGGCCGTCTTAAGAATATTTTTTCTTTTTTCCTGTTTATTTCGATGCCGTAAGCATTTAAGGCGATTTGTTGTTCGAAGGAATTTTTTCCCGACAATCTTTAGTTCTAAAATAAGAAATAGAAATTGAAAAAAAAAAAAATGAATTATTTATGATTAAATGAAATTATTATAAAAGTTTATTTTTTTACAAGTTTACTTATAAATCTTTGTTTTGAAGCTGTTTGAAGCGCATGCAACTTTTTAGAATATTGTTAAAATTCTGTTTTACATTATTTTTCTATCACATTAGAATGAAATTGATAGGATAATCAAGGAGCTATATTTCCGTTTGTATTATTAATAAATTAATTATCATTAATTTTACTCTTATGTATGGTATCCAGATGCGTATTATCAAATATTTTCAAATACGCATGCTTGGATTTCAAGTTTACTATTCGCCTCAAGCGACCAACTGTGTCGCTGTGAATATTGACTACATTGAATTTCAAATAAATCGTTTAGTTTGAGTTTAGTTTATCGTTAGTCACGATTCTGTCAAATTATTTGACATTAAAGCCATTTTGTTTTAATTGTCTTACATATATTCTATTTGCTATGTATTTAAACTTTTCAAATGGAACCAGTCTCGTAACATCGAATTGCTATTGAAAACATAAATGACTAGAAAATATCTCTTCTATATTTCGCAATATTGCAACTTCACTTTTTGTCTTACAGACTAAACAGATATTAAATAGTTACGGTAAGTGAATTTAGATCAGGGTGTTTGATGGAATTTTGGACAGTAGCGTAATGGTCTTAATATGCCTAAAAGGATACATAAGTATACACTTCTTCTCTAACGGATTATACTGAAAACAACGATTTCCGTCCACTTAGGCGAAAAATAACTATAATATGTAGATAGATCACACTTTTGTATTAGAAAAAAAAAAAAAAAAAGTTACCAAGATCAGCCAGCACTCACTCTCATTCATTTTCCCATTCGCCTCGGCGAAGTTAAGCGCATCGAAATGTTCGAGAAAATCGGGTTTCCAGCTTTATTTTGTTGTTGGGGAGCAGTTTTAAAATATGTGGCTTAGTACTTTATACAAGTTGAGAAAATCTCAGAATTGAGAAACCTCATTTTGGGTCCCAGTTCTTATTCTGTTGGAAGTCCATTCATTTTTCTTATATTTGCAATATGCTAAATGTATTGAACTGTTTACTTATATGAAAAAATAAGTCGAATGAAAGCGTAGAGGATAGACATGCTTTCTCTAACAGGTGCTAATGACTACTTAGTAATTGTTCAAGTCATTTTTCAGAAATTCGTTAGTTTTGTCCATTATAGTGAATTAAAACTGGGATTTTTGCTTCGATTAATGTAGTAAAGAACTTCTGCTAGCTTTTTATTTAAATTTGTGATCCAATTTCCAGTCAAAAGATTTAATATAAGTTTCATATATAAACTTCTTAGATAATGCATTTAGAGAGCAAAGCAGACTAGATTAATGCACTTTACAGAATAAGCAAAGAGCTTCCGAAGAAGGTAGTATTGTAATGAACCCTTGATTTCAGAACCATTTTTCTATTAATTTTTCAATTTTATTGTAGCACATTGGGTAAGTTTTAGTCAGAATAAGATCAGGAAAAGAGAATTTAAAAGTAAACCTTTTAAATTAATTTAAACAATTTAATTTATAATTTTTTTTTTTTAATTTTTGTGTTTAGCTTGTATCTGTTGCTTGCTGTCGGAACTATGCTCTGGGAGTGCTTGTGTTTAATACCATCGGAAAAAGTCATATTAAGAAAGTATCGGCACCGTTTAAAGGATACTTTTAAGTACCGTCGAGATATAAAGAGTTAAATTCTCAAGACTGTAGAATTCGAAGAGAAAATTGGTTTTTCCTGTGAATCTATTTTTATGCATCTCGATTTATTTTGTAAAAATGAAACTAATTAAAAAAAAATCTAAAATGTAGAAGTTGGTTAATTCGTTTGAATTATTCTTTTTTTAATTGGAAATATATAAAATAATATGTATATTATTTATCCAATGGTTATGTATAATTATCTGCGAGCATGGTTTATAAGGGCAATTTTACATTATCGCCAATTTATGACACTTACCGGGACATATATGTTCAATTGATAATAATTTAACATGATCGAATTCGAAATTCTTTAAAAATTAGATAAGTGAGAATTTTAGAAGCTGCAATTAAGACGAAAGATTTACAGAAAAGATCTGTTTTGTGATCTTCACCTTGGTTTTTCTTTTTTAGGTTTAAATGACGACATTCGCGAAATTTTTTCTATTCGTCTAATAATTAAATTGATTGTCGCGAGGAAAAGAACTAGCAACTGACATCGAACATCTATTTTAAGCGGAATAGAAATTATGATACAGAAATATCTGTGATCGAGAATTAATTATCCAGTCAGCTAAAAATAGAAACTAAACTTCATTCAGTTTTTTTTTTTTCCTCTATTTTCTTAAAAATTTCTTCATCAAAGTAATCCTCCCTCCCTCTTTTCTAACAGTCTATTTTTAGAATTTTTTTTACTGTGCTCTAAAGGAGTTTTTTATATGCATTTGCATTTCGAGGATTAAGAGATTGGAAACTAGTTTGATAGCATTAAAGAACAGCATCTCAATTATTTATTTTCCGAAAACCGTGTCGTTGTAGCTTTGACTTCTTTCTTCTTGACTAGACATCTGCAGCTACACGGTGTCTCTTTCGAGCTAAATTTGTCGAAATGCTTGCTGGATCGAAATTGTCCTGGTCTATTGGATGGCCTTTTAAAAGCCGAATCTGTGTAAAATGCCGCTTTTCCATCCCAGTTCTGAGCGGGGAGGGGCAGGCAGTGAAAGGTTAAGAGCCGCGGTAGCGAGCAGAAAGCGCCTTCTGGTGGGGGCGCACCTGGTGGAATCCCTGGGTCTAAAAATAGCGCGTCTTGCCTTCGTCAGGAATCCCATTAGTCGAGTTCCGATTCATAAAGGGATTACTCGGAATTGTCTTCAAGAGTGCTCTCGCAATTATGGTCCAGAAAACACTCGGCCTTGCAGCGTTTTTGCAAGGAGCGAGAGATGTTCGAAAAGTCCAAGCGCTGTTGTGCTTCCATAAAGGTCTTCCCTCTTAATACACTTGGCACAAAAACACTTCGAGAGATTTAGCGATACAAATTCTCGGGGTAATCCAATCCCACATCAATTCTGCAGTTGGGAAATTCCATTTCTGGTATGTAACTGCGTGCAATTCTCTGGAGTACGCGGACAGAATTCTTCTCATTCCATGACAAAACAAATCTGGAGACTCGATATATTACCAAACGTTGGCATTCTCTTTGATTCCCTCATCCCCTCTTTTCTTCCGTTCTCTTTCTTTCGTTCTTTTTCTTTGGATTGACGTTAATTTCTTTGATTTTTTTTTTATTTTATATCGAAAGACTTTTTTATAATAGACGAGATTACTATCAATGTCGAAAAATTAGTTATCTACTTTTTTGAGATTTCAGTTGTGGTCGAACTTACTGAAAACATATTTGTGTCAATTCGTTTTGTATTGCCTTGAATTCCGTATCGAAAGATTTATACATAAGTAAATCACTGAGATAGAAAGAACATATTATAAAGAAAAAGACGATATATTTTAGTAGTGCGGGTTAAATTTTGAATGTTTTTAATAATTATTTATTTTTAAGAGTCAAATATTAAATTCTTTTTTTTCCCAAGAGACAATGGCACAGTGGAAGCAATTTCATTTAACATAGTAATGGGGGGTCCATATTAATTATTAAAAAATTTCTAATTTTCAATGGCTGTCTTGCGTGATAGGTTTGTATAAAAATAGTTTTAGAGAAGTTTGGATATTTGCCAAAAAACCGTTAAATAGTTTAACAAAATAGTTAATCAGGACTTAATAATCATTTTAAAATTTCGAAGAAGGTATAACTTATACCTTTACGCGTTCTTTTGTCTGTGTCCGGTCATGAACTATTTAGAGTATTGGAACGATTGCGGCAATTCTTATGAACCTGTACTCCGGAATAAGAAAATTTGAATGCTTGCTGTCTGTTTTCATTTCTTTTAAAACCGAAAAGCTACTTGGAATTTGCATGTTATGTACTGGAATTCCACTTGCTTCTGCTTTTTTGTATTTCCTTGCTATTAAAGTAATCATTGACATTGATGTTTTCGTGATTTTTGCGGAAGGCTTATGCCGAATCTCTTTCCTTTTTTTAATTGTTCGATGAATATTTCAGCATTGGTGAATCGGATGCTATTCTTGTTCACGTAAGGCGAACGTCACTTGCTTTTGTTTCTGGCAATCTTGCGGTTTCATAATCACAAGAGATATATTTTCGTATCCAAAATAGATCTGTGGCTTAAACGAAGAAAAAGAACGGAAGAGAGTTTCATATTTTTCCATTTGGAAAGACATAATTGCTGCGTCTTGCGTTATTCATTTTTTTATAGTGTTTGGACTTAAACTTACTGCTCATTCTGATGTTTATAATACCAAAATTATTAGTTCTCATTATTTGTTATTGTGCAATATCCATTAATGATATTTGTATTCTGAAACGCTCTATTATGATATTTGTAAAGAATAGCTGCCCTAATGTTTTGTTTAATGATGCCATTTTTAATTTTCGCTTAAAAATAATTTTTTAAAAAATATAGTCGGCGATTGGTAACATTGCATTGTATAATTTTTTTAAAAAATTGTAATTTGGTATGGTTTAACATTTTAAATCTTTTATTGAACAAGGAAAGGAAAGAAATATTAATCTTCGTTTATGCAGCTCATATCATTAAATGGCACTTTATTTCTGATACACAAGTCACAGATTCGTTTTCTCTTTTAAAGGAAATCATCCAATAAAAAGTCCACAGCATCAGGATATCTGACATAGCCCTCTGACGTGGGCATGATTGCATGTAAAATAAAATGAGGGCAATTCATATATATCCCGTTTTTGGAATTGAGAGGCAAGAAAATGAGCCTGTTACTGAAAGTTAGCATATTTCCGTGAATGACGGTTTTAGCAGTCCAATTTTCTTTGGAAGAATTCTCCTTAGATCTGCAAGAACCAAAAATGTGCAGTATTGTATTAAATTCATTACTTTTTGAGCAGTAATTACATTTAAAAAATTTAATCTGGAATATTTACTCGAATTGAAGTAGTGAGAAAACTGCTGCGAGTTACTAAATTATTTATACAAATTTAAACGGAATCATTATAGTAAGGTGAATATCTTCTGCATTCAATTCTTGTAAAGAAAACGTTTCTTGTATTACTATTCGTATACTATAAGTACATTGCCGTATTTGGCTTGAGTCATCTTAAGCGCAGAGGACCAAAAAATATGTTACTAATTAATGTGTTAAAGTTTTCTGGAAAGAAAAGTTCGAAATTTTATTTCTTTGTCCGGATTGCTTTCTTATTTAAAACTTTATTCACTTGAATTGTTTAATATTTTATTTATTTCTAATAGGCCGCTACGATTTCATTAAAATAGTGGAAGCTTTTTCTAAAAGAAAAGCACGAAGAAAGAAATTGTATTAGAAGATATTTAAGATGACTTTGCAAAATTTGGCGCAACGTTTTTTTTCATGCAATTTGATCTTCTACAGCTCTGAATGAAAAATATAGCGAAACTCAAAGATTTTAAAATTAAATGCATCTTTTTCAAAATAAACTATGTATATGTTTAAAATCATTAGGAAAACCAGAGAACTGGTTACCCAGCCACTGGTCCGATTTTGTCAATTTATTATATAATATGAAAGTTCATGACCTCTTGATGATAAAATACCATTTGCCGCTGGTTCCATACCAATCTTTATTTTACTGAGAATTCACGAAAACACTACTTCGCCCTACCTTCTTAATGGAAAAATAAGCATGGTCGAATTTTTCACAGCCCCATTTACGGCATCGATTTTACAAATTCTTATTTCGTATGAAAATTCATGATATGTAGATATAAGAGGGATTTCTCCCCCGCTCACTCTATTTTCTAAAGATATTGAAAAATATTGACGTAGTTCTCGGAGTATTGGTTATTATGACTGCTGAAGTACTTGTTAGTAATCGGATATTCAAATGATACTCCGGCTAGAAGGTTAATTTACAATAAAGGCGCCAATTAGCTTCAACTTTTTTTTTCTGTCACTCAAAATGAATTACTTATTTAAAAAATCTTAAATTTAGGATTAACTAACTGGCTTCGCAAAGTTGCTTTCATTTATAATATTTACAATTTACACATAATATTTATAATTTTATTTCTTTTTGTAGGTATTTTCATTGCGGTCCTTGTCCTTATAGGAATGTGAGGGCAGGTTTTCAAATCATCGCTATGCCAGCCACTGAAAGGTGAGTTTTTTTCTCATTATCAGGAATTCAGATTTATTGATTGATTTTATCGTGTTCGTCGGTCGTCATTTCCATAGACTCCTCTATGATATGGTCCCACATTGTAAAAATCCCGGAGTACTAAAAATGTGTCAGCACATAAGTCTATTATAAATAATTATGCTCTACTATGGCATCTTCTATAAAGCGTATGCAGGGACTTATTGCATTTTGAAATGCGATTTGACAATCGCAGCATTACGCATTCCATTTTTTCTTATTCCTGTCATTCCATTGTCTTAAAAAGAAAATACGGTTCGATCATTTTTGATTCTCAATGCCAATCCGAACTGAAGAATTCGAATTCTAACTTCAAATCCTACCACGACTTGAAAATATAAAGTTTGTTTAAAGATGAGAAGGTAATTGTTTTAAGATGCATATATACTTTGCGGAAATTTCTGCTGGTGAGGAATTTTCCTTTATTTCGGCGAGCAATAATTAATACTTTGATTGGTAAAATTTCTTAATTTTTCTCAGCTACTATCTGGATTTCCTATTATGCATGTAATTTTGGCGATAAAGCCTGGATTTTGTCTGGCCTGAAGTTTGACCATAGTGGTTGAATATTTCGGGATGGAATGTTGTGATGTTCTGTATTTTGAGCAAAAACAGAAAGGTAACAATAAGGAGATAATAAGGTTGTTTCTGTGGTATGAAATGTTGAATATGACCAGGTGGTATTTGGTTCTTTGCTTTTAAATCGAGTGTCTTTGCTTTTTGATCCAGTGTCTTCAATTATTCCTCTGATTTAAGAGCATCAAAAAGGTAAATCATTTGAAAAATTCAAAACCATATACTATTGGCAAGCGGGAGAGGAATATTATAACGAATTTATGATGATGTTTCTCTGTATACCTAGTCTTGCAGTAAAGAAGAAAGTTCTACAGATATGGCTATTGGTTGCTGAATGGATGCCGGGCCAGTGACTTCCGGCTTAGCAACTATTAAACGACTTAGCAGTGAATCCGACAACAAAAATAAAAAATCTTTGCGCTATCTCCATTGGGTCTCGAATTCTTACATTTGTTGTAGCATTTTCGGTGCCCTGTCTCAGAAACTATAAAAGCAGACAAGTAGACGAGTTGCAAGTCTAGTTCAGAGAGTAGTTGATCGAAATCTGTATTTGGAATATTAGTCAGCGGAGCGCTGGGTGCTGATGCGGTTGTTTATATTTATCTCTTTTGTTTAGAATAATGTATTCTTAAATGTTACGGAGTCTGTAGGATTTTTCGTTGTACACCCATTGAATGGACTTTCAATAATATGGAATACATGTTCAAATATATCCAGCTTTTATAGGAATTACTTTTTTTTTTTTTTTTTCAAAATTCTTGTGAAAGGTTGGACAAACTAATCTTGCAGTAAAAACAGAATGTTTGAACTCATATTTTACAGTGAAGATTTGATCACGGGTGCATATAAGGGATCGAATAGGAATTAAAGAAGAACTCGCCTAATTTCACGGAAAGATGGCGTTCATTCTGTTTGTCTTGCACAATACTGACATGCATTTTCGTAAAAATGGCATCTATATTTCGGACAATGAACAATTTAATGAACACTTCCAAATTTGTTTTTCTTTATCATGCAGAATCTTCAACCAAATAATCAATTTACGAAATGCTTGACCAAGTATAAGCGAAGTATTGCATTAAAATTCGAAATAAATACTGTAATCATTTTAAAGAAATAAGGGTAATTTTAAAGTGTGCATGTGCGAAACGTATTTTTCTTTAGAAATTTTGTAGCCAGAGATATAAAGCATTATATAAAATTCCAGTTGAATGCTATTTAAGATTTAGAAAAATATCTTCAGCAACAGAAATTGTTGTCAGCTGAGTTCTCTGAGTGAAGCTAAGTAAAGAGCAGTTTTCTACAAATTTATGTCTTTAAAACCTGAATCTTCAATTATATTAAATTATTTAAATGTTAAACATATTCTAATTACCCCTGCACGTTAATCGCAACTGATTAATCCCAAAAAATTCACAGATGCACTTTTCAAAACAGTCCATTGTAACTAGAGAGAAGTCACTCAAAGTATTCGGTACCTTATACAAATTGAAAACAATGCATATTTTCTAAATGAATTAATTTTCGATCTAAGATTATGCTCCTGTAAACTGTGCTCGAGCAAACAGTCTCAGTCGATGGGTCGCGAACATCATTTTCACTTTTATGACATTTATCTACTGACATGCGTAGCACGTCGTTGGCGATTCTGTGACAAAAGCGTGTCAACGTGCTTGACATGTCCCTCCACCGCACGTGGTTAAGAGCATTAAAGGATTAATCTAAGAGCTGCTAAGAACTCGAATCGCAGTTTCATAGAATATATTTTGGATTAATTGGAGCGTCGTATTCGGGTTAGACCTCAACGGCCCACGTGATTGAACTTACTAATTTTCTTTTGTGGGAATAAATGAACAAATTCTATAGAAAATTTTTGATATGTGGATTACTTATCTCGCAGGCCAGCAGCTGATGTTGATATAAAGGATGATCCTATTTCATAATAACTGACGCATCAGTAGTGTAAACAAAACATAGAGGTTCTGGTTGCTTATTAATATATATTTAAGTTACATAACATTACAGTTTTTGTGCAAATTGTGTGAATAATATATGTTTTTACTATTTATAATGCCTTATTTACTGAAATTTAAATTAAGTACTATTTAATTTATAAATGTGATGGGTTAGTGAACCTATTTATCGCATTCATATAAGTCATTATGCATATTTGAGGTATCAGATTTTAAGAAAAAAATTGCAGTTAGGTCTTTCTGCACCATTTAGTTTGTCTTGGAAAATAACTGAAATTCAGGTCGCTGCAATGCCGATATTTTTTTGAATCTTAATAATATATATCAAAATTTACTCCGCCCCGCAAAGCATACGGAGATCGATGCAGGCATAAATATAAAATATAAGTAGTAATGAATACAAATCTAAAATATAAATAGTAATCAATACAAGTATAAAATATAAATAATAATCAATACAAACTATAAATACAAACCACATTTAATACAGTGAATATGATTTAAATACAAATAAGTTATATATACAGATATCTATAATAAGTAACACAATATATATACCCTTGCAAATAAAACGTCTGTCGTCTCACAAAACAATAAATCATTACATAATCAACAAAAATAATGTAATAAAAAGAAATTTAGAAGCTAATTACTTAAAATCAGAATAACCTACTCCCAAAAAACATCAATTGTCTTATGAAAATGTCAGCATTTCCTTAGCCGTAATAATTAGCCCTTCTTTGGTAATAATACGTCTAAATCCATAATCTTCAATATATCATAATTCGTCAAAAAATATTTCATTTCTTATATCTTTGAACGTGTTACATCCATAGATATAGTGGGTAACTGCATCCTTATCATGTCCTCAACGACAGTCAACTTTTTAATATTTCTTTGAATAGACAGGAAAGTTTCCATGGCCACTGAGAAGTTGGTTTAAGTAAATATATCTTTATATTTCCAAATGTTTCCATAACATTCCTTTTAGTCGATTCTGGGCATGAGCCCAAAAATATATCTTACTTCTACTATGGTCTCCCGGTCAGTGGCGGACTGTATCTGAAAATATTGGTTGGTAAGAAACAATAGTTCATTCACAGCTGATGCTGTCAATCACTTTTTATCAAGAATGATTAAAATGTTCGAAAGTACATGAATTGTAACCAAAAGATGTATTTATAAGTTCTGCAAAATAAAATTATTTTGCATATCGGTATTTTTCACGTTAAAAATATTATACACATTTTTTTTTTAAAAAATACATTTATTTGCATGCGTCTTAGTGTACTATTATCTAACATATTTTTACTTTATTTCAAATGAAGCTATACCACATACCCAATAACAGCTAATTAATGTGATTTTTTTTTCCACATAAGAATTTTGCTTAATAATACGAAGGAATTTAAGTAGATATTTTGTGATCCTTGCATAGTTAATATTTTATTAATTCAAAGAACTAAAATATTTTCATTCTGATTGATATCGGATGCATCATTTAGCAAGTAAATATAAAATCTCGGCATTTGGCATGTTGCATGATATTCGTTAGCTTTTAGGTAAAACCTTTGTATGCTATTAATAAAAAATATTGGAAGGGTTGTGAAAATTCATTTTTTAAAGAGTTTTTGTAGCTTTTCGAATATATCTGCTATTTTTACGAAAAAGCATGTAAATACTGCGCATAGCATACAGAACTGTTGATGGAAGCTGCAGATTGTTATCAGATTTCTGTGTAATGGGGGAGTCCAGATTTTTTTTAACACGTTGACTGCCGCATTATGCGCCTGTGAATTACAAATAATATGTAACTGTACCAAACCATCTACTTATTAGATGACCTCTTCTCTACTATAATTAAGTGATAATCATCCAACTAAGAAGGGGTCATCTAACTAGATAGAGGACCCGAATATCAGGCGTGGGTCGGGACAGCGAACGCGTTAAATCAGTGTCTGATCGATGTCCTATATGCTTTTCTGCTCTATATCCATTATATGTCCACGATATGAAGATCATAACCGAGTCTGCATTGTAAAATGCGAGTTTAAATATATCCTTTACATGGTCGAAATCTATAGGCAGTTCATCCAATTTTAATACAGAAATTCGAAAAAAGAAGAAAAAATTGTAAATCCAAAATATGTAGATATTTTTTAATCATAGTGCAAGTTATTTATAACCATGCCATGTTGACTGCAGAATAGATGCTTTTGGTGTGAAGTTTGCCTGCTGCTTTGAGTGGTGGAGCGAAACTCATTAACGTCCCCACTCCGTTGTGCCTCCGATCCCTTCCCTTCCTTCCCCAGCTTCCCTTTTGTTCCTGCCGGAGGAAGAGTTCTAAAGATAGCTCCGGTAGATGACAGTGCATGTGTGCGCGTAGGAACGGTTCTTTTTTGGGAGGAGCATCTATCTTTCTCTGAATGCTTTCTGATCGCTCTGCTGAGACGCGCTTTCACGTGTCTCGTGACTGAGAGAAATTGAATTGTTGGCTTTGATGTATTTGGCACGATGACTTTAATGTCTTTAATTTAAAAAAAAAAATCTAAAAGTTTATTTCATAATACATTAATAGATAAAATCTGTGTAATAATTTTTCATTAAATATTGGCATTCTCTTTAATTAGCTAATTGTTTTTGACGAGCATACTCGTCAGGAATAATAAGTAGTGACAATTTGCCGTTTGAATTACAATTTTAGTAAAAACTCAAGCATATTCGAAAATTTCAAGATGTTTAAATTATTCTGAGGCCAAATCGAAATCAAAGTAACAAACAGAAGATTATTATGCTTAGTACTATGCTTTGCTCAATACCATTTTATAACTGCAAATTAAAATCATAATTTTTTTTTGTTTCTTTTCGTTCATATGCAAAAAATGTATATTAATTTAAGTAAAGAAATGCGATTATTGAAATTTAAAATAAGTCATTTCATCACAATATAATTTCATATCACGCATACTCTGTGTTCGACGAGTAGACTAGTCATCGCTACATTTTTGTGACACAATTTAGATACGCATTTTCCGAAGAGGTCGAAACAATGAACTGATTAAGTTTCGCTTATTCCATCCATTTCAAACGCATGCTGTTATGAAAACAAGCGTTTAATGATACATCCTCTCGATCTTTCTTTAGTACGAAATTAATTTAAAAAATTCATGCCATGGAAATGGATTGCATTCTTCAGTAAAGTAATTTGATGATGCAATGCAAAGTGTCTCTTATGTATTTTTTCTTTCTAATTTTCAGTTCACCTCCATGAAAGTTTTTTTTTGTTAATTTCTTGACAACTCTGAATGCATTAATTTCTTGACAACTCTGAATGCAATCCACATCGTATAACCGTTAGAATATATGCTTATGAATGGTGTCATTTTCGCTTTGTTTTCATAATTATCTATATATATGTCTTTCACTTTTATAGTATCCGTTAACGTACGTGGCTCAGAAGCCATTTTTATTACTTATTATCGAATGGCAACAGTGAAATTTAAACAAACCATCATATCAATTTCAGACTGCTTCAATGAACGTTTTTACAGTTGTATTGAATTCAACGCTTTTGAATTCTTAGCTAACTAATGGGACTACAAAATATATTTGAAATGTTCCGCTGATAGTTAGCTATGCTGCCAAAAAGTGCTTTGAATCACAGGAAAAAATAAAAGAAATCAACAAATAAACTTAAAAACAAAGTTTAACAGAGCGCAAAACATAGACTTTGCCGTCGGCACCAAATGTGCTATACTTAAGACTTGCCTACGAAAATTTATGCTAATATCTTTTTCAAAAAATTACCTTACAAAAATACCCTATGTACAATTTTCAGATTTAAAAAAAAAAATTAATATCAGTTTTATTTCTCTAGAATTTTCCCCTTAATTTTACTATTCAGTTTTAATTTCCACTTAGCTGATTGAATTGCATTCGTGTTTTTGAATCTTATCAAACAACAAGATAAGTTTTCCTTGAAATTCATTCCATTATCGTTTAAAATTCTAAAACCATCAATCTGGATAAACAAACTAGTCGCCAAAGGCGGCTAGTTGTATATAATCATGATATTGTTTTCTCTATTATGCTTTATCGGTGTAGTGTTGGAATTGAAGCCATTATTCTCATTGATTTTCTCATATGCTTAGGTAATTGCATTCCTTGATCGTATAATAGGAGAAATAGGGACAAAAGTAGCAAACACTTTAACATTTCAGCAAGTTCGCAGTCTCCTCTCACCCGACTTCCGCGATATTATGACTTATATAAAACTCCTATCATCCTTAATTTCAAGTTGAAAATAATTTTGTTGCTTTAAATAAGGCTGAGGCTCGCATCTTCCACAAGAAATCATCGACTTTCGACCAACAGACATGGAGGAAACCAGAGAGAGTACTGTCATCGATTTCCTCGTATACTCAGACAATGTACCATTCTCTTTTCTGCCTCCTTGATTGTCTTGTCTTGTTTGCTTAAGAATCTCTTGAACTTTTCGCAAAGGTTGAGAGAGACGTTTGCAAATCTCGGAAGGTCACGGAGTCCGCAAACGGGAGTGTTTCCCCCCTTGCCCTTCCCCGGACTTCCAGCAGTTAAAGACACTGTAAACAGCATTTTCTGTTTCGTTGTACGCTGAAGAAAAGTGAGCTTTAATATTTGGCGTTTTCCTTTCGATTGGATCCAAATCTTAACACAGATCTAAAATTTCGATCCCAAAACCACATAGCAAGTTTATCTATTTCACTGTGTTATCGCGTTCACCTACTAGCAGATCTATGAATAATAATCTCGTGGATGGACTTTTGGCCCAAAATTTAATATATGCATTTCTGATAATACTATGTTTCCAATTTCATCCATCTAGCTTTGTTTTTGAGTCGCCGAATTCGAAAGTTACACTCAAACTTTTCAGTGAATTGCGCACAAAATTTGTTTCAAATCTACAAATTTGGTATTAGTATCACATATCAAATTTAACCCCTCCTCTTCCTGAATGCGTGTTTTACTTATTGTCATCAGGCAGAGAGATGTATGCCCCAAAATTTATTATAATAAATAATAATAAAGTTATTTATTATTATTAAATCGAACTCGGAGAGCTTTAAAATGTAAAGATTCATAAAATTTCGAATTCCTAATGACGAGTTCGACTTTTTTTGTCGATTACAATATGTTCTCTTTATATGCTAGAAAGGAAAAGAATATTAACTGATGACGGAATTTAATACGTTTCTAATTGTTTTCCCTGCCGTTTCGTTAATGATGCTACATCAATAACCTTTGGGGACTTTAATTTTAAACTTTTATATAATGTCAAATGTTATAACTACGCTCTTGCTATAAAACTGTAAAGAATTTCACAGAATACTAATAAAATAACATAACCCAAATTGTGATAATGTTCAGTCCTGAACGACACGCAGTGTGTTTCCAAAAGTGTGTTATACATTTGCTTGCAAAAGCAGATTTATAACACTTTCTTGAAGTTTGAAAATGAACAGTGTAAAAAAAGTTATATAAAAAGTAAAAAATGCATAAATACTTTTAAAAGAACAGTGTTTAGAAAGTGTACAAGACGCCAAAAGTGATTTTATATTAATAAAATTGCTTATTATAAACTGGTTAGATCCCACTATTTTTAGTTTAAATGGAGTTCGATTTGATTCATTTGAAACGCTCCTGTCTTCGAATTCCACTCGAACAGTTTATGTTCATTACAGATTTGCATTAAATTTGTATACTTTCTTATACAAATCTTGTTTAATGATGCATACATACCCTATATAATGCTGTTCCTTGATGCTCGAAATATATCCATCACATTGTAAGAACATCAACTTAAAGCGTTGTCATTTCACTTCAGTCGCAACTATTTTTCGTTCTGTTTTTTACAAAGAATATTCATTTTTTTTACTTTCTCGTATACGAAGTGTTGTAATCGTCAAAACATTCGAGGTCGAGATTTTGGTGTTTGTCCACGTTTTAGACCTCAAGAAACACATTTCTGGCATTGTCTGTCTGTTCGTTCGGATATTTATCTTCTGTGCCAAAGATAACCCTAAAACGCTTTCAGCTAGAGGGGTGGAATTTGTCACATGGTCTTTACATCGAATGTGTAGATTTCTATCAAATGATGAGCCGACTTCATCTATTCGGATGAAAATCTGGCTGGCTGTTCGAGTATAAATCAACACGACAGATACAAAAAGAAAAGATCTAGATGAATAAAATTCAATAAACATATTTTGCATCTATATTGTAGACATTTATAAAACTTTGAACCCATGCCAATGACCGTCTGCTAATCTGTACTCTCAGAAACATGTAAACAAAGTAACTCAAAAACGCAATGATTTAAATATATCAAATTTGGCATGTGTTTTTGTGACTACAAGTGCTGTTCTGTGTCAGATGTTTATTTCAATCAGTTGTAAAAACGCGTTTAAAAACCTAATTCGATTTTAGAATATTACTAACCACATGTCATCCTTGAATCGCCGAAAGATGCGTCAAGGACCAAACGGTAGAGTCAGTAAAAATACCTAATTTACGCCGAAGATTAGTATTTCATAACTATTGTAGGTCAATGTTATGCAAGATGTTTTCTGGGATAATATCTTTATTAGAGTACATGCCAGAAAGTTTTGGGGCCATCATTCCCGCTGTTTTAATGAATGATCTTGATGTCCATTCTACACGTTTTGCAAATTTGAAAAATAATTTATTTTTAATCGTTTAAAAATTAAAGACTATGTTCATTAAAATGCTTGCGTATTAATGAAGGATGCTTCCTAAGGACTGACACCTGTCTGCCATTTTCGCATACCGCCTCTTCAAATTTTTGGATCTTACTTTTAACATTGTTACTGAAATTAATAATAATTAAAAGAAAAAAAGAACTGAGCGTTTCTACAGAATTTACAGTTGGTTAACTCTGGAATAGTACAGATAGTTGCACTCTATATGCAATTAAAAAAAAAAAAGGGAGAAAAAAATGAGAACCTCACAGAAAAAAGGGGTGGCTGGATCTTTATTCGCTCTTGAAAGAGGAGTTCTGGATGCTACTAAGGTAAATGAATGGGAGTTCTTGTGAGGGTCCAATTTAGAAATCACAAAAAGAGAATGAATTTAACTGGCTAATTGCTCGGAGACTTTCTTTGCATTCATTCGAAAGCAATGCGTAACGAGCCCGGAAAAGACGATAAAAAAAGTCCGGCATTCCGGACGTCATTAAACGCTCTCACCTTCTCTCTTATTAAACCTCTTTCTCACGCTTCATAGTCATGCCTTCGGTGCAAAGTGGTCATTAATATTCATATAAATGTGTGTGTACGATATATAATATCAAATGCGAAAAATAGATTTTAAATCGTGTTGCATAGTTTGTGATGATTTGATGGCTTGAGGTTAGAATTGAAAGGTATCGGACAGGTCTATAGTAATAATGTCGATCAGAGTCAGCTAAATATGGCTATATTTTGTTTTTTCAAAGTATATTTCTACTTAATATTATTTATTACAACTTTATTATTTCTTTGTGGCATGCTTTCCATTTGTATTTGTCTCTCTCGCAACAAATACATTGTGAGAGAGGCTGCCTGAATTGGGAGATGAGCTTCCAACTCGTCAGATCCATGCTATAAAGTGCCTATTAACCACCATTGTAAACATGATTGCATTTTATTTTCTGCATCTGGTTGAACCCGCAAAGTTTTTCTTCTGATGTTGCAATGACGATATCGTGTGATAGTAAAGGACGATATTTATGCTGTGAGATTTTTTTACTGTCATTACTACCTGTTATTTTTGGATAGAGAGAGATAAAATTAATAAAATAACTTCGATATTTTATTATTACCAGCCTTTATATTGTGCACTTTCTGTGCTTATCTAATTTTTTTTAAATGCTCTTTATTTTATTTCTTGATAGTATACGTCTATCGAAATTAGAACGTTTAGGGAAGTAGGATTTTTGTACCTTAAAAATATAATTTTTTTTCAAAAATTCCGTTGTAATAAATTATTTAATGATCGATTTCTGAAATATCTAAATATATTTATAGGTTTGAAAAGAGGGCTGATAAAATCGCTTAAATAGTATAGCAGTTGATATTCATAAAAACTGGTATTTTAGATAATTTATAACATTTTTAATAGATGAATGTTCAATTAAATCTCTTATGCGTAAGCTGATGTTCGATTCCCTTGACAAAATATCTGTATCATCAGATTGTCACTTATTCTTTCTCCTTCAACTTTCAATAACGGAAGAAAACCACTTGCTAAATATTCTCAATGTCATGTCAATACCATATCATCTATTATATCCGGAGGTCAAGAACCATGACTCATCCCTCAAATCGGTAAATGGGGCCGCGGTGGCCTAGTGGTAAGATCTCGGCTTCGGAACTGGAGGGCTTCCAAGTCCGAGACCTGATTCCACCGAAGAACCGCCGCGTAAGCGGGTGTGTTAATCCACGTTAATAGCACGTTACATCCGTCGGAGCCATACGTCCTCCCGCTGGTGTGGTGTGGAAGTTTGGAGAAGGGGGAAACTCAGGTGTCGTTCTTATCATCTGACCGCGGTTGAAAATTACTAGGTACGGCCCATAATAACCCTGGTGTTACTTTAAAAAACGGTATGTTAATATAACTGAACTAAACTCAAATCGGTGGCTTGATCATTTTGTGAAAATTAAAGTTCGTTTGTATTTCAAACCGTTTCTAGTATTCGTTTTCGAATGACATTTATTAAAGCCAAATATGATTTGAATATTTACCTATTCTTCATTAAATTGCAGTTAACAGCGCCGATTATTCTCTCCCGCCTCCCTCCCCCTGAGCCTAGATTTCTTAACTCGTTTTATTTATTTATTTTTTAATTCTCAAAGGTTTCAGCTTGACAGCAAAGATTTAACCTACGTGCTGGAGTGCATACCAAAAACCTTAGACGTGTTCAAGAAGTGTATCTGGAATTGCGTATGCACTTTTTAAAGAAAGCATCATGCATTACAACCGTTGTTTGCATATCAACTCTGTGTATTATAATCCCCGAAATAAAGATTCGTCTAAGAGAATTACTGCTATCTGATATTCTAGAAAAAATTTTATTGAACGTAATCATTCCTTCTTTTACTGGAGTGTACGCACAGAGAATTGACAATTTCTTTTGTAGTTACAGATTGTGTTGATAATTGTTTATGCGGTCTAGTATTTGCAAATTTTAAAAGTTCACTTTGTGAATATGAATGCTTTTATTTTTAAAGAAATTCCCTTCGAAAAAAGTCAAGTAAAAAAGCAAGAAGTATTTATTTCCTGTGAAATGATTGAAAAGTATTTCTTATATTGTCGTAGTGCTCTGCTATGGTTCTTGGCAGCCTTCTACTTTCTCGGTCAAACCATAACAAACTAAACAAGTATTTAAAATATTAGATATAAAAGAGTGGCCAATATATCGTAAAATTCTGTAAACTTGCGTTTATGGGTTTGCTCTTGTTTTGGAAAAAGTGTCCCCAGGATTCTTGTATTTTATCCAAATGTTATTAACTCTTACAACAATTTCTTCCATGGAAAGCAATGGAGAAAAATTTTAAGAAATTATTCTCAATATTTTTTTTTTTTTTTTAAATCCTGCTAAATGTTAAGAAATTTCTTGCAGTGCATAAAACACCTTTTCCTATAAACTATAAACATGTTAGATATCAACTGACTTGGGTTTCTTGCCCTTGATTTTTTTCTTCCTTAATGGCGGAATTCAGCTATTGTATGCTGTTGAAAAGTAAAATCCGTTTCAAATACAATTCAAAAAAACTTTTGCACTGTGATCTGTGAATGGATAAAGCAATAATACCACTTGACATTATCGCATTTAATTTTTTACGCAAATTGTTAATTGAATATCTTGTTTATCATATGGAAACGGTTTCCTATCAGCTTGCTGAAGTTGTCGCAATAACATTCACGGAATGAATTCTATTCTTTCAATATTTGCAGGCGCATTTGATTTACCAAACAAAAGGAATTCATTTGGCTTACGCAACGCTTTAACTCTGCTATTTTCTTAGTTGCCTATTAAGATGGATGATTCTGCTTTCTTGTATGACTCGATGGAGTTTTTCCATTTGACATGAGGCGTGTGTGGTAAATAAAGCGCTGTTTTCCCCTTTGCCTCGCAAATATTTCATTCCGGTAGAACGATCGCATGGAGCCAATAGGATTCGCGAGGCGTCACTGACAACATTTCTGGAAATAATCGTATTTTTCTGATGGTTGGCTGAACTTTACTTACACCGTGCCATCGTGACAGTCGTTGGAATGCAGTTCGTCTGCAAATCCCGAATCTGGCGATCCGGAACAAGCAAATGCTCCGCCATCATCGGGATGAGCCTACCGAAGTCGAATCTCGTTAACGTCAAATCACTTGATTCGCCTATATTTTCTTGGTGTTTCCGCAACTCTTTTTTTGAGAATAAAATGGGTGGCTTCAGGTTTAACTTTGACTCTTTCGTTATTAGGGAATTTCAAACATGTTCATTAATCCTCGTCGATACCACCCAGTCTATGTCGCGAAATTGTTACCAGGTCACTAAGATTAATTTTTTTGAATCTGACTAAACAGCAGTGATCAATTCGCAGAAGGAATCGTGCTACATTCTTTCCCTGAAAATGCTCAAAGGGGTATTCCTAAACGAGGTAAAACGTTAAAAATCATCAATTCCCCGTGAGTTGAAATGGATCTCACGGTTGCTGCCTTTAAGATTATATTCGATAAATGAAAACTGTTCCAAGAATAATTTTTATTCTTAAATTGAAATTTACCCTAAAAGATGCGAAACATCTCCTTTCCTGTCTTTACACAAGGTTTCTTTTTGAGTAAACGGTTTTAATAATTGTATAGCATGTCTCATTTATTAACCTTTTTGCAGTAGGAAAAATGAATTCGTCACATAATTTACCTAATGCAAAGATTTGTTTATTGCTCTGAAAAATAAATACATACAATTGTTTTCAGTCGAATTTCTTTAAAAAATTAATATTCATCTTTTTACCATTCTGAAGGAGTTTTTAACAATAAAAATTGAAAAATAAACAAATAAAATATAAAAATGTTGCACCGTCTTGAATAGTGAGTGATAGGCACCATCTGAATGCAAAGGGTTAAGTTATGAAAAGGAAATAAGTGGATTCAAGAACATACTGCACTTTCCAAATTTAGCATTCATAAACTGTATAACCGTATAAATACAGAGAAGCCATGAAAATGAAAGGTTATATAATTCAAGGGAATTGCGATACAAATTGTAGTCAAATGATGCATGTTTGGGTTTTGTCTCCCTTCAAAAATCTATCGGAAAAGAAATTTGACTATAGGAACTATTCTGAAAAGGAAAGCATGAATTAGATTCTAAATTTACGGAATTAAAGGAGAAACCTCACTGAATTCTGTCTTTCCATTTGAAAAAGAAACGACGATTGCTTTCTGTTTTCCTGAGAAGGTTAAAAGCTATTTTGCTATCCCAATTGCATGGTGAATGATTGTGATTCTTAAGTAACTTTAGAGAACGCGAAATAATTGCTATGTACAATATGCCCGAAATGGCAGTCATCAGTATCTAGTATAAAATAGTAATAGTATTTTATACTGCTAAAATTTTAGACAAGTGACCTATGAGAATAATTTTTTCATTTTTGAACATGACCTTAAATTCTCACATCTTGCTTCTTTATACAAATGAACTCTCTTTATCTTAAACAATCAATCCTTGACGTAAGCGGATATTAGTTCACATACAGAAGACTATTGAGAACTTATAATGAAATTTTTTGAATAACATGATTGCAAATTTGTGAAAACATGATTGTAATTAACATATATAGCATGTATTTGAGATACCCTGAATAATATAACGTAAGAATTATTTATAGATTTTTTTTTTTCTTATTCTTTCTTGTCTAGTTAGAATCGTTAAAGAACAGATGCATCGAAGTTCAGATACACTCTCGATAAAAATCTTTAAAAATTAATATTAGTACCGTTTTATTCGACTTAAGTTGTGCAACCAAATGAAGTCTAAAACAATTCAATGCACAGGCTTTTCTCTATGACTAAGGAAAAAGAAATGATTTCTGGATATTTTTTACTTTCTCGCATACGAAATATAAAGTATTGTAATCGTCAAAAAATTACTACTCGAAGTTTTCACAAATCTCCACATTTTAGACCTCCCTAAGCTTGGAAATCGCATTTTTGGAATTATATCTGTCTGTGACAAAAATAACTCATCAGCGCAGAGATTAAATGTGCTACTTTGTGACTATAATTGTAGTTCCGTGTCAAATTTTACTTTCAATCAGTTAGGAAGAGCGTGTACAAAGCACAAATTCGGTTTTCGACAGGAATGAATCGTGAAAGATCTCGCCAATTATCACACGATGGAATCAGTAAAAATGCTAAATTCACGCCAAAGATTAATATTTCGTAACTATTATATGCAAATGCTATGTAAAGCACTCTCTGCAATAATGCCTTTATTAGAGAGTATCTTCTAAATTTGCAAACATAATATTCAGAATAGGATATCAAAAATTTTTCAATGAAAATATTAATTTCAAAATCTTTCTATAGATGATGATTTTCAAGATACGTGCGATAAAAAAAAAAAAAAAAATGACTGAATAGTGAAAAGACATCTTACCAGAAACGGCATCAAACGCTTGATATTATTCACTATCTTCCCTGTCTGTAACATTTGATCTGCTTACTGTAGATTATCACATGTATTTTTCACCACCTGTGGCATATTTTCTAAAATTCTTTTTAAATAATAATTGTTCTACTATACACCTCTTCTTTAATGTTCTCAGCGGCTTTTGGGAAGGGAACTAAAAAGAGATATAAAGCAAAAATCTTTTAGAGATTCATTAAGCAATTTGCTTGATATTTTGTAAATAGCCTGAAAAATACGTGACCTAATTTATTTATTTCTGTCCACCCTTCAAATATTGGCTTCAATCAATAAATTACATGATTTTTTTAAAAAAAATTTTTACATTGTGAAGCATTAAAACAACTATAGAATATTTCTAAATGAATTGACTACTTATCTTTTGTTCAGGAACGATCACCAAAAACATTCTTATACCAAATTTGAACAAAAATATTCATTAGATTTTATGTGGTTTTTCGTAAGAAGATTTTACTTAAGTTAGAATTGGAGAAAATAGCATAAATAGCATTCAAACATTTATAAATGCAAATATAAAAATCAATGTAAATTCCAAAAATATTGGCTTAGAAACAAAATTTAAACGGTATTATAAAGACAATTATTCAAACATTAAAAATATCACATTTAAAAAAAATCTTATTTTCGCAAGAAAAAAAAAAAGAATTTTTATTGTAATTATTTGCATTAAAATTATTTCATTTCATGTGAATTAGTTATGGACTGAATCCACCGAGTTCCTGGAATGCTTTTTAAATTTAATTTAAACAACTTTTTAAGTAAAAATTAAAATTTTAATTGAAAAGGTTTTATGTAATTAAATATGTTATGTTTATAGTTTTTACTGCAGATTTTATTAAACTTTTTTTAGCGAAACCCGCTCTCTGGAAGATTATTTTAGAAGCATTATTTGGAGAATCCTTGGGCATTTACTTTGAACAGTATGTGTACAAATTTTAGTATCGTTCGATGTTTAGTAGTGCTGCAAAAAGCTCTGAACGGGTGGAAAAGAAAGAAATTCGAATGATAGAATTAGAAATTGATTTGTAATTATCCACAAATAATATATAAAGATACGTGCCTTGGATTAAAGTGCTTATATGTGGATTTCGATTGCAAATTCTGATATATATATAATATAAAACTAACGTACGTGAAACAGAAATCATCCTTATTACTCACTAGCCGCCTTTGGCGACCAGCCGGTTCGCCAATATTAATGCCCGCTAAAATATTCAATTTATATTGTAGGTATGTTGGTCTCATATTATGTTTTTCAGTAAAATATTTTTACGCTTCAAATATTGGTAATCATATAATTCACTTACACTGTTATGTAGGCCTTAAGCCAATAATTTGTTAATTGTACTGTTCTAATTTTGCTCGTAAATCTCTCTAATTTTAACCCGTAAAATTCAATTTCAACTTTAAAGTGCAAATGATTAAATTGCTATTGATATAAAAAATATTTTTTTCTAAAACTAAGCATTTTTTAAAAATATGAGTATTGAAAACAGCCTGATGTGCACTGCAGAATAATTTTGATAATTTATGTAATATCTCAAAGAACAAAACATTCTCGGAACAAAATTTCTCAGATTCATCATAAAATTCAGTTTTCAGTTTTCAAAGGAATTTAAATCACGTCAATAATATTTTATTTTGTTTCGGTCTACATATATACTTCAAAAAATTATGCTGTTTAAATTTTATACAGTCTGTTAGTTCTGAGGAATCTTATTCTGTGAAATATTTTTCACACTCCAACTTTTAAATAAATAAATGTTACTAACTTCTGCGATCAAATCTGACCGATTTATGAAGTTTTGAATATTATAGTTTTAGAACAATTGGCATTTTCATAGGCCTTAGTCTTGAGAAATCCTGGGTGCTGACTGGGGTATCATCTTCGAGACGGTCGATGAAGTGGTCTAAAATCACCAGTTTTTATAGAAGAATGATATTCAAATTGCATAAATTAGTCAGTTTTAGTGATTAATTTAGTTGATTGGAGTTCAACAATTTTTTATTTAAAATATTGGTGTCTCAAGAATATTTTGTTAAATATGATTCAAAGGGCAGAGGACCTATGTAATTATTTAATTCATTCTGACCATTTTGTTGACAGCAGTTTATTTGTTGCCAACGGTTTGCAAATTTGCTCTTGGTCGCTCATTTAAGTGGATATCTTGTATATGTATTAAACCATAATTGCTGTAAATAAAGCTTATTTATTGAATTAATAATGTAGATATTGTAAAAGACCATAGAAAACTTTATCTTGCATTTATTTTTTAGAGAATATTATATTTCTTATTTATTTCGTTTCGTGTAGACACGTGCTGAAAATTACACTTTTCTAGATTTAATTTCCAGTAATAGTTTCTACTTTGGGCTTTTATCAATGTGGTGGCAACACTTAATTAAAAGCTAATTTTTTTCCATGCACTCGAAACGTGCTCGTACAGTTTAAATTTTATTTTGCTCAAAATTAATTGCTGAAAAATATAGTAAAATATTTTTTTAAAGATTCATTAAAAATAGAAGTTTAAATCATATATTAAAACATTTGTATCATTAAAAAGCTAATTTTTTATCTTTAATGATGATGTAAAAATCATGTTTGTGCGATAATATTTTCGGAAGTTATCGCGAAACGACATCAGAATTTCGCTTAATTTTAATTAATTAAAATTCTAATTAAAAATTAAAAAAAATAGTTCCAAGGTGCACATTTCCGATCTCCAAGGTATGCAACTCTGGTAGCTGTAGGTCAAACAGTCTGGCCTATAGAGCGCCAGCACGCGCACACACACATTGAGCTTTATTATAAATATAGATTGTCGAGTAGCAACTGTCAAATGTAAATAAAATATCGTGTGAATTTTAGATAGCTTCATTGACTATATTTGCAGCTGCATTAAATTAAGCACTTCGCTTAGTTAATTGATGAAGCTGCAAAGTGTTATAAAATGTGGTGGCAAGAATTCGCCTCGTCAACAAAATACTCAACTTATTTAGGAGAAAGAAGCCAAGAAATAAATTTCAAACAAAGTTTAAATCGAACGCAAAAACAGGCTTAACCATCAACTGATGGATACTCGCTGACTTGCCTGTGGAAAGTGACGTTAATTTCTTCCAAAACAGTTACCTCACAAAAAAATGTCTTTGTATCATTTTAAGATTAAAAAAGTTACGGAAATGAAATTTCATTGAATAGGCATAGTTAATAATCTTGTAATTTTAACAATATTGTTTAGTTCAATTTGATACACGTTTTTAAATGTTATGTTGGAATTCAAACTCATGCTTCGAAACATTCAAACGCGTGCTCTTACCAATTATTAATTCCGTAATAGAATTTTTACTTTCGCTTTTATTTCATAATAAATACGCTTTTTAATTTTAATTCATTCAAATGAATTCATGCTTATCAATTCGTGTCAATTAACAAGGTAAAATAATATATATTCTTTTATAGATTAAAAAGTCAGTAATCTAGGCGAACAAGTGGGTCGCCAAAGGCTGCTAACTATATATATTTTCTTTTGGTATATAAATATTATAAATTATATAAATACTGAGCATCGAAGAATGTCATAGAAGCTTATGAGATTATGTACGCCAAAAGCTGAAAAGAATATATTAAATCTACCCTTTTTATATTACGCCATTTTTTATGTCCGTCTGTAATTTAAGATACCCTGTTCTAGTCCAAAGACCCTCTGAAGGATCTTTATTAAAGAAAAGAGACCGTTATTCCGAGTAGATAATAATGGATTGCTCTCACGAGTCCGGAATGTTTGCTTCCTGACAAGACATGCTATCTGGAACAGCATTTCATGCTACGGTGAGATTAACGATGATCGTTTATCGATTATTTCATTGCTGAAGAAAAAAGTGCACTTCTTTATTAGATAATCTTGACTCGGAGCTTCCATGAATCACGGAAATCGAAAGGTCCAGCTTTCTCAGGACATGCATAAATCCCCCCCCTTCCCCCATTTCTGAAAGTCGGAGATATTTCGTAATGAAACTTGACATAATGACCTATGTCCCTTTTTGAAAAATATAATTTAATTATTATCGAACGAAATGAATTCATTTCACGCATCTTCTACCACTGGTATGAGTTGTGTTATTTTAAGTGACTACATTCAAGAATGAATTTTTTGAAAAACGCTCTAAAATAGTTACATTTTTGAATTTTTACATGAAAAATATTTTTAAAAAATAACCTGTGGAACCAAAATATACCAGTTAAGTACTAAAACTTTTTTAAAAAATTGGAAAAAAAAATGTCTTTATACTATTTTTAGCAAAAATTTAAAAAAAAAAAAAAATCTTTTAATTTAGAGGCTTATCAATGATTTGCTTAAAATGTTGGAGATAGCTTAAGAAATCTATTACCTAGTTCCTGAAAAAAAAAAAAGCTTTATTTCCATCCTTTCTTTAAATATTGGAATTCGATTGATAAATAATATGAAATTTTCTATTTTTTTTACACTGAAAAGCATTAAGACAGCTATAGAAGGTTTCTAAATGGACAGATTACTTGCTTTGCAATTCCTGAAGTAGAGAATATATTGGGAAATTACTACATCAATTTTAAACAAAAAAAAATATTTATTAGATTTTAATTTATGAAGTTTTCCATACAAAAATTCTACCAAAGATTAAAATTTGAGAAAAAAGCATCTAAAGATGTAAAATAGCATTAAAATGTATGAAAATGCAAATATAAAAATCAGTGTCAATTCCTAAAGAATGGGGCTTAGAAATAAAATTCAAAACTGTTCAAACCTTAAGAAAATTAAATAAAATTATATTTTCGCAAAAAATCGACTTTTTAACTTACGCCTTAAGACCAGGATATTTTGTCAGACTCGTCTTTGTTTGATATTCAAGTAGTTAATGAAAGCTTAGCAACTGAGGATACAGTTTCTGTATTCTGAGACCTGTGACTCCTTGTATGAAAGCAATAAATGAAGCCTGCTATATTTGAACATCGCTTGTAAGGTTTCTTTTTTAATTTATTTGGCAATTTCATTTTGCAGTGTGAACCGTCTAATCCTTTTGTTGAAGGTCTTCGCTATAAAAATTAATTTTACAAATTTTATTTATAAGCAGTGTTTTAAATAAATGAATAGTGCTTTAATTTCTTTCCAGGTAAACAGATATCAGAGTATCAATCATTTTTTTCCTTTTCAGATATGTATTTATTAAGTGTGATAGAGTGCTTGACATGTTATGGAATTTTTATCCTTGTTATTGCAAAATGTGTGATTTAAATTAGAACATTTTTCTTCTGAACAAGTACAGCTAAGAGCTTGTCCAATTTACATAAAAATAATAAGTTGTTTTGGTCCATCCTTCTTGGACCAAAAGGTCGTTTTACCGTTTCCATTCCGTTTTACCATTCACCTGTTTCTTCTGACATAGAATTACAAGAAAAATATATCCAAAATTCTGCCAAAATGGACTTTTCAAATCCAAATGCTTTTTTCCCCATTTTGTTTCCATATTTGTACATTTTGAATGTAGTCTGTGTTTGCATCTATGTTAAGTCGAAACAAACAAATCTCGAAACAAAATGGGGGTTCAAATACTATCATTCAAATACTTTCATTTTAGACAACTTTTACAATATGCTTACTGCTGGTTCCCATTTTTGCAAGTTTCTTGATATTGTTCTTGAAAATTTGACTAAACCAACAAGAGTAGTCTCCTCAAAACTTTCTCGTATGCTCACTAATAGATGCCCCCCCCCCGTGGACTTTGGGTAAAGCCGGGAATACCTTGTTTGGCCAATAATAGCTACGAAATATTGATTTTTTGGTGCGAGTTTGGCATTTTTGTTGGATCTATCGTGGGCTCCTAGGCGATTCATTCCTGGCTTATGGTTAATATACAAAACCAAAAGTCGAATATGTATTTTGATCGCCCTTTTCCGACCCATTGAAATGAAAATGAGCGCAGAGCTACAGTTATAATCACATACCAAATTAAGTCATTCTATTTAAGAATTATTGCATTTATATGTATGAAAATTACACACCGACAGGCAGGCCTTTGGCGGATTTGATAAAAATCGAACATTTTAGACACTGAACTTTGTACCGAATTTTATTTATATTAGCTCTTTGCGTTTTTACAGTTATCTTCTGCATTTATACGTGAACAGCAATACAAACAGATTTCGCGTCAGTGTTTAGAATTTGAAAGAAATCTACAAATTTGTGTAAAATTCAATTACCAAAATCGGCTAGTTCAGAGTATTTTTGAGTTATCTTCTTCACAGCGATTGACAGATATGATTTTACCAATTGTGTTTCTCGTCCTCAGAGAGGTTTGAAACGTGGAGATCTGCCAAAATCTTGAGTTCGAATGTTTTAGTGATTAATATGTTTTCTCCTTGTGTGTTTCTTGTATGAGAAGGTAGAAGTATGGAAGTCATTGCAATAGTATTTGAAGTTTGGTCTCTAAATGTATGACATGTAGTAAATATCGATTACAGAAATTTTTTCCCCTTACCGTGGGGTTTTTTTATACTTAAAAATAGTCTCTTATTAGGTTTTTGCATGGAGAAGCCCTCCCCCCCCCAATTCCGTTCCATTTTCATAAAAGGGAATTTAGGCACGTATGAGGAACATTTTCCTGTATAAGAAATGCGACTGTTATTGATAAAACAAGAAGATATGTCTTTAAGGACTCTCTTCTTTCAAATAATTAATAATTTTTAACACAGGTCTATGGATTTCTGAATTCCCAATGACCGGAAACAGTTTTTGAAAATCGAAAGCATCGGGATGCTTTTAGCTTTATGCACAATGGGTGAATTCTTTTGCCCGAGTATTTGCTGAAAGAGTGGTAGTGAGTAGATGTGGTGTATGATTTATTTCTAAATCTTGAGTGGTACCTTTTTTATGCAATCGTTAGTAATATAAAGCAGAAATGTGTCTCGTTTTACTGTACAGTTGCAGTGTCTGCATTGGAGCTAGAACGATCACCTGCTTCAGGTACTAAATCGGTTATAAAGGCATAACAATGCCTGTTCAAAATTAAATATTTTTACATTCATGCAAGAAACAAGGTGTTTTTCTTTTTTCCACGATACTTTTGTAAAAGTTCCTTAGAAACAGCCTATATGAGAAGAGGTTGAAAAGATAAATCTATAACTCGTCTTTCGACTTTGAAACATTAATATTTATCCGTTCCTGAATTGTATGTGTTCAGATAATGTTTACAGATTTGCAAACTATCTCTTGCAACATGCATAAGAGGTGGGGAGATCATTAAAAATGCTTTATACGACAGTTCGTTAAACATCATCTATATAAAACAGTTTAGCACATTGTTTATTCTTGGATAATAGGTAGTTATTAAGAAAAGATGCTTCTAACATTTCAATTAGTTTAACTAAAAATAAATAAATACATTAATGTTATTCCTCAATAACTTCTGATTGTATTAATGCACAATAAACAATTTTTTCGCCACTTTAAAATTTAAAAGTAAACATTTCAATTATACTAATTTTCATACAATTTTTCCTCTTTTTTAAATCATTTTTAAAAATATTTTTAATTATATTTTATTGTAATATGTTTCATTGTTGTAGTGACTGCATTTATATTCACACTTTTTGTGACAATGTTAAATGCTTTTTGTTGTGTTATCACAGCTATATAATAAAGATCAGATTTAAAAAACAAAATATAGATGAATCAAGTCTAACGCATTGTCCTGCTACAGTGTTTTAATTTTATTTTTGTAGCTAACAGATTTTAAGAAAAGAAATCGAGGGAGGAGGGGAGGAGAGAAATGCCTATTCTTATTTTCAACGAAGAACTCCTTAATGAGGATTCCGCCATTTATGAAAATCGAAAATTGCCATTTGTATCTTTCTTCCATTGAAAGAGGCCTTTCGCAAATACTTCATCGTGTCGGTTTATGGCTGGGTTGCGCCGGGCCTTGACGTCTATTATTCTTGTACATTCCCCTTTCAATAGTCTATTCTATTCAGAATGTTTGACCAATGGCAGAAAAAAAAAATTCTTCTTGTATTCCTGGTCTGGACAGCTTCCTGCTCTTTTTGTAGTGGAAGAATTGTTTCTATACTATGCGCATAAACTGAGACCGTAGAGGGTTTAATTTAGTAAATAACTCATTACTGATACCTGACAATTAAAATGTAAAAAATTTTTAAAAAATTCTGCTGTTCTATGTAATATTTTCTTTATTAAATACATTAAAATATTTTTATTAGAATCGCCAAGGCTTTTTGCTTTGTTTTTAAAATCATCTGTATAGTGTTTTTTTTATTAGAATAATTCTTTAAGGAACAGTTTTGATGGGTGGAATCAAAATAATAATCCTAGAACATTCAGTGCTATTATTAATTCAGTTGCATTCAATAATTTGGATTTTGAAATTTCTAATGAATGTTTCAAGGATCCTGTGCATTCTTATATGTTTTTCAAAGCGGATTCTTGTCTGTTTCGAAGTCAAACAAACGACTGAATTAGAAATTTTGGGCAATTTTAGCATAAAATATAGATTTTTTTTTTCTTTAAAAGTTAAAGCCAGCAAATAGCTCATGCATGCAAATAGCTTTTACATGCTCTCTATTTGCCTAATTTTCTATTGCTTTATCTGGTTTGTATGCTATTTGGAACCCTGCTTTTAATTATAAGGCAAGTATGTAATATAATAAATATTTAATATACAATATTTATTATAACATTAACAAAAAATGTCTGAATTGTAGTTACTAAAAGGTTAAAAAGGCGTCTAATATCTGTAATTTAAAAAATGCGATGCTAAAACTAAAAGTTCATCGAAACGTTTTTAAAAGTATGGCTTTGAACTTGGTACGATATTAACGAACGATCTTTCCAAATGAAATAAAATCTTATTGAATAAATTCAAGATTTTTTTTTTTAAAAAAAAAAGACCTTTAACAACCAATGAGGGTGCTCTTCCCAAAACTTTCTCGTGTATATATTATTCCCTCCCGAATGAAATTATGTTGCATGGGCAAGGTGATAAATGGCACTAAGTGCTCAGATTTTTATTTTCAGAAAATCCCACAACCGAGACTTCTGTGCTTCGCAATATAGTAAAAATACGCACTTTTGTATTGATTGCATGGTATTGATGAACAATAGTTTAAGAAATATCGAACTTTCCTGTGAATCTAGCGTTTTTACTGAATCTAGTGGACGGTCTTAGGCGATTAATCGGTGACTTGCAGTTAATACACTAAGAAAAGGAAAATTAAATATTATTTTGGAGTTTTTTCGACCGACTGAAATTTGGCATAGAACTGCTATTGTTGTCACAAGATTAGATACTAAATCTCATTTATTTTTTATTGCGTTTTTGATTTGCACGATTTTCGGTCAATTCTTGGACAGAAGTGGTTTCAAATTTGATTAGAAACTACACTTCACGTGCTTAAATTATGAACTAAATTTCGTTTATCTAAATTATTACATTTTTTAATTATTATATTTACTCGAATGCTAAAGTACACGTCAGCAACCGGTCAATTCCCCCCCCGACTGTTTTTGTTGATATAAGTCTATATTTTAGATACTAAACCAGTGTACCAAATGTTATCTATCTTGCGCTTTCCGCTTTGTGTCAAGCTCACACATACAGTCGTACACATTTTTTCTGAATGGATTTCGTTCAACATTTGACTGAAATTCACGAATTTTGTGTAACAATTTATCTAATTTCATTGCTTTAGGTGCAAAGCATTTTTAAATTATTGTATTCATCGAACCACTGACAGACATAATTCCAAAAATGTATTGGATTATAAGTAAATCAAGATATTCCATTCAGAGCTGTATATATATATCCATATTGAAAGTTATGGAAATCAAGAAGCTTCGTAATGAAGAGAGGACAACTAAAAATATATAATAACAGAAATATTCTTCAAAGTGGCCATTACTGATTATTGCATCTGTTCGACCAAATTACGCTCTAGAATGGATTCGTAAAGACAAATCGTATATTCAATTTGTTGATCATTATTTGCTAAGAGCTCTTTGAAATATCAAAATAACATGTTCAGCAAACACGTCCAGCAAAACTCATTGAAATGTTGCGGTGTGACTGGAAATGCCATCTTTGATTTTCGCCTAGTTTTTGAATTATCATGACTAATTAACTCTTTTAAGTAGCCTTGAGCCAGCGATTCTGGTGTGGAACCTAGCAGGTGAATTATGATGGAAATAGAGACTGTTTTTTGTAAAATTGTTATTCCCTAACTGAAGCTTTTCGATTCCGGAGCTGATATGAAGATCCTCGCATTTTGTTCTTTGAAAAATAACGAACTGAGATATAAGTTGCAGCGGATTCTCGCCATGACATAACTCTCTGAGAATGCGATAGAACTTGGAAGATCGAATGCAGAAGTTCTTCACTGCAATTCGGCAGTTCTGTGTATTCACTGCACCGTCCAGATGGTATCGTATTTCATCTACCCATAGAAAGTTCCAAAACCAATCCATATCAATCCCGCAATGAGAAAGAATGCTAATTGGCTAGATAATCATTTGACTGCTGCTGAACACGTGTCAATTTATAAACATATTATCGCATTTCCCGAAGAAAGATGTCCCTAACCTATTGCAGAACGAGTTTCCAAAGATCTGGTTTCTTCTAATTTCTTGGTCATGTTTCGTAATTCGTTTTTAGTCATTGCAACTCGGCGAAAATTTTCTAAACTTAAAATCTCAGTATCACTTTTGATGCTGAATCACCCATTCTGATTTTTTAAAAAACTTTCATAATGTCTGTCGCCTTATCTTATAAACTGCATGTTAGTTTCGGTGATGATAGATGAAACGTAAAGATTCGTTGCATCTTTTTATTTGGTAACTTTTCATTGTAGGATATCCGAATGACACCGGAAATTTATATATCTACTGGTTTATAAAACGCTGCCTGTGCTGGTAAATTTTAAAGAAGTTTAGAAGTTTTTTTTACATAAATGCTAAACCCTGGGGGGGGCACCTCGCCCGAAAAGAGGAGGAGATGCATCCGGTATGGTTATATCTCGCCACCCTGGAGGGTACATAAAAAGGGGGGGGGATCTGGCTCATCCCATCAATGATGGGACATACTTCCTTTGAGAAGGGTTGTACCGTGGCCGGTGATGGCCCTTAGGACTCAACCACAGTTCGGTGGTCCGGTCATTCAGTTTTCTTTATCAGTGTGACTTCGGGCGGGTTGGAGAGTCAGTGATATGACTTATAAATGCTTTTTGCATCTGTTTAAAAATCATCAAATTTCATAACTTTCAGATGGATCGATGCGAATATATATAGCTATGAAGAATTTAATAATTATTGGATACGTACTATGCACACATGAAAAATAAGTATGTTTTTAGAAAATGAAATTGGACATTGGAATGAAAAGGAGCCGAGACGTCGACGAATCTTTCCATTTATAAAATCATTATGATTAAAGACTTTTTTATATATATAATCATAACCCTTGATTTATTTTCAAAAATTTTTATTTACTAGAACGAGATTAAAATTGTATTGTGAGAAGTTAAAATAAGTACAGCGTCATAATTGTTTACTTTGAGTGAGTTCTCAGAATTTTCTGGTCGATCGTTAATGTCAAGACGTCATCACTTAGAATAGGGTTAATTGGAAAGGTGTGCATGTGTGCTCCATTGTGCTGCTTTGATAGAAGATACAAGAAAAGTCGCTCCTTTTCCAAACGCCGCATTTTCATATATGTTTGATAAATTTCTTATTTGCGTCTCATTTCTGTCAATGCAATCTGAATTACTTTCCAATTACAGCTCGCATTCTAACCTTAGTATGCTCTGTATCTATTATATAACACTATCTTAACTGTACTAGGAAATGAACTAGTACGTATAATTGACAAGGAAGTTCCTATATTTAGTCTCTGAGAAGCGAATTTAGACAGATGAGCTTTAGTTGGTATTCACATGAAAAGTTCTCTCACATTAATGACGTTTAATTAATTTTTTATTCTACATAAATGAAATCTTTTCGTCGCGATTGAAATGTCCAAAAGAACATTTATCTTTACACATATTTTATACGACACACGGTTACAAACAACATGATTTGATCTAAAATCTGGCCTTCAAAGATCTTTGGTGATTATTCGCACATTTCCTTTTTATTTCTATAGTATACAAAAGTTTGTCAGGAGATGGAAAAAATTGGTCGAAACAATTTTGTACAAGAAAACAATGTATTCGAAAAAGCATTTTATAGTTTTCATAAGTTTGTATAATTTCAAGAATACTTATCTGTAGTTACATTTTTTGTGTTCACCTTGTATTCGAAAAAATATTTCTGCGTTCCCCTTGTATTGGGAAAAATATCTTTGCATTTCATCAGACGAGATATAAGTGATGAAATATTTGAAATTGACGAACATATTATTCTTGAAATTTAGGTAATCAGTTTGTGATTTCTTGTCTCAACTGTGGCTTCTTAGGTATAACGAGTAGCAGATGCGATTGCAAAATTGTTGTATCCCGAAAGAACGAATAAACAGCAATGTATTTAAGATTTGCATGAAAAAATAAGTAATGCATGTTGTTATATTTGTTACTTCAGTCAATCTCAGATTCCCACTGTTAATCTATTCGCTGCCACCGTCTCCATTTGGGTATTTTGGAATTTTTCTTTCAGCACTCGGCATTAAAAAATACATTTGGTTTATTTCCTGACAGTTTAGTTTCAGTTTATATATATCAATCAATATTATGTGTTGCGGAGAGTATGTATTCTGTGCTTTTCTTTATAAAAAGGGAGCAAATTTGAAATTCGTCAGTATGTTGAACGGAACAGAATTTTCATACTTGGAGCATTCAATTTTTTTTATTTGTTTTTTGTATTATAATGTAATACCGGACATAAATATGTAATTCAGAGGTTATAGTGACGATATGTTACTTACTCATTCTTTTGCTTTTCAATTCCTACTATCAGTTCATATATAATCTTGTTGAAATTTTGAATCGTTACTTTTTATTCATCCACTCAAGTTCAAATACATTTTTTTAAACTTGGGGATGACACTTAATGTTAATACAGTTCTTTTTCAAATATTAATTAAATTTGCCCAATAATTTCTATTTGGTCGCCAAATGGTCTCCAAGTTTATCACCAAGCTCTGAGATTGCTGACGCGACACCCGATCATAAATAATATAAAATATATATAAATGATATAAGGAAATGAGTAGGAATTCAATTAAAAAATTTTGCCACTTAATATTGTAATTCTGTCATATGAATATACATACTTATATTAATTGTAATTATTTAATAAAAAGTAACTAAAATTTTTTTTGTCCTAAAGAGAAATCGATATATATTACTTGTTTATTGAAATGATTTTATCATTCATTTTATAATGATATTCTTTTTCAAACATATCAAATACTTTCAAAACAAAACATAATTTGAGTTATGCAATTATTAACAGCTGTTATGCAACTTTTTGTATATATATAATATATATGTATAAACTTATCCGGCCAAAAAACTCATTGAAAAAATTGGCAATAATGGGTTAATGTTCTTTTCTTTTGCATCGATATATTTTTAAATAACTCTTATATTTAGAGATCATTTTAATTGCTGTTGATTATTTGTCTCTTTGTATTTTTAATATTTTACCTTTTTGTATTGTAGATTCCACAGTATGAGGGATTTTCAGAAAATGAATCTTAGCTGAGTGGCATCCTCCGGTAAGTAATTATTTGTGCGCTTGTGTGAACTCGATGCCTTTATTGTTTGGATGTTAATATTGTGAAAATATCTGAAATACTAAATTATAACCTCGACTGATCTATGAACAATATTGCTCACTTCGACGAATTTTAAGCACAAACTGCTGTGTACATGATTCTACAAATTAAAAGATAAAAATTTTAGACTTATGCCATTTCGAGTGCAGTACAAATAATTGTGAATAACGCAACTGAATTAAAATCCGTATATACCTTAATGCTTCAGCCAGGAAAATTCCACTCGTTATTGAAGATTTGCTGCCCTTGAATGTAAGATTATTGCTTTGCCAACTAACTAAAAGATGTGAGAAAACGGATTTCGACATTTTTTGTACAAAAAATCAAAGGTAAAAGAACCAGTAAGCAGTTAAATATATTATTAAATCACAAAACTTTACAGAAAATTTTTCAATGAATTTTAATAATTGATTTTGATATAATTTTCACTGCTATTCGATCAGTAAACCCGTTTTTATTATTATTATTGTCATCATCATCAAATAAGGGTTTTTCGCAAAATGACTCGAATCAAAATATTCTGATTTCTTTATTTTATCACATCATATTTATATTTTTATTATACAATATATTTAGACTTTATGTTTTTATTTCTTTACCTGTTAATTGTGACAAAGGAGTTTTTTTTTTTTTTTTTTTTTTTTTTCTTCTTCTTTAAGTTACTATTTTTTATGATAACATATTCCCTTTTGCTTATAACTCTTGTTTTTTCTTTCTACTGAATCGCTTTTTTCAGTATCCAACAACAGCCAGCCTGTTGACGTCTAAATGGATAAAAAAAACGTGTAAAAAAAAAAAAAACAGCGCGCACGCACACACTATATATAATATAACGTTAACACTCATATATAATATGTGGCCGAAATAGCTCTTATTGTATTTTGTGAAGAAGCTTGTCTGTCCAACTTTCCAAATAAAAGTAAGCACAAGTTTTGTGTATAGATGTAGCATTTAAAATGTAGATTCTTACCAAAATTTGAACCAAATATGTAAAGGATGACCATCTATCAGTCGGTACCTTCGCATACATGTAAACACAATAACTCCAAAATGTAATGTTGAAAATAAATGAAATTTGGTATGTTGTCTGTGATTGCTATTGTAATTCTATGTAAATGTTACTTTCAATGAGTTAGGTGTTAAAAAAAAGCGTCGTCCAAAATTCGGGAATCGCTTACATATGAACGCATGTCACTGATTAAGAGCCAAAAATGTCATCAGAGATCGCCCCTAAATTCAATAAAAATTTAGATTATCGCCAAAAGTCGATATTTCTTAACTATTATATATGAATGCCTTGGATAGACATTCGCGATTTTGCCCAAGGCCCGCAATTCTATGTTAAGAACTGGATATTTTTATTTGAGAATATGCACAAGAGTTTTGGAGGAACCACTCTCCCCTTTCCTTTACTGTCCTATGAAGCACAAAACAAGCACATGTTGGACTCGGAAAATAAAAATGTGAGCTTTACGTCTCTGCTCAAGGTCCGCAATTTTTATGCAAGGGAGGAAAATAAAACCTTTATTAGATAGTATCCGAAAAAATGTTTCGAGTAGAGCCCACCCGCTGGTTTCTTGTGTTACAAATCTACTAATCAACTACAGAACTTTAGATTACTAACTATAAGCAAGTTAAAAATCGGATAATAAAACTATAAATGAAATGTTTTATCGTCATGTATTTATTTTTTATTTTTCCATTTTCTCCAACTTTTTATCCTTTTTAAACTAATTTCGTTTTATCGTTTAAATCATCTTGGTCCAATAAAGTAAGAAATTTAAACTAACTAGTTTAGAAATTGTTTCATTTTCTTCGAATTATATTTAACAACACCTTTTAGTACTTATATTTCATGTACAATTAGTAAGTACTTTTATTAGTACTTATATTTCATGTACAATTAGTAAGTACTTTTATTAGTACTTATATTTCATGTACAATTAGTAAGTACTTTTATTAGTACTTATATTTCATGTACAATTAGTAAGTACTTTTATTAGTACTTATATTTCAAGTAAAATTAGTAATTATAGGTAATTCGTTCCACGCGTTATTTTTCTTTCTTTAATGGCTTATAGTTCACGAAAAGGAATTCTTTCTTATTCGTTTTTCTTTCCCAGTCTCCGCCATGGACGATCGGGTCGAGGGTCGTTCCGCCCGTTATGGCGTGTCCCTGAAGGAGCTCCGGGAGCTCATGGAATACCGGGGCAGGGATGCTGTCCACAAGATCAGGGACGAGTATGGAGGCATCCAGGAACTTTGTAAGAAGCTCTATACATCCCCCACAGATGGTGAGTCTTTTTTATTATTATTATTTATCCATCTACTTACATTTCCTTGTGTGCACAAAGTGCCCGTAGTATAGACGGCAGTCCCACCTCTTAAAGATAAATTGCTTTATCTAATTCAAATTCATAATATAAAACTTGGCACAGAATTTAAGAAAATCAAGTTTCAGCTCTATATTTATATAATTTTTTTCGAATCTTTTCATTTATTTCATTGATTATATATATTTTAAGCTTATGAATCCTTTAGTTGTTTTTCCCATATTTCTTAATTTCATTCACATTAGAATGTCGATAAAATGGCAAAATTTTAATTTGTGCTCTTTTCCATACATAACCATAAGCGTTAAAACCGGGGATGTTGTTTTCCAAATAAAAAGTAAGGGTTTGCATAATCCCTCGTTTAGATATACTTTATGCTCTGCTGCATATGGTTATGTTTTATGCCAGTAGGTTTTAAGAATTAGTATCAGTAGGCTTGGACTATCATAATAAATATTTTCTTGGTCTACAAAATTTCTTTTCTTCCTAGAAGTTTTTCATTCTACCAGACCTTGCTAAGTGTCTCTATTGGACATCTTACTTCTGATACTTCTTTGCTGTCATCAGCTTCATGCTTTAATAAATTTTCTTAATTTTCTGAATCATTGATTATAATACTATTTTATTATGAATTACAAATATTTATCAATGTTCTATGGTCATATAATTTGCAATCAGCGTTATTTCTGCACTCTCCTGCATCGTGCTGTAATGTTCTTGCCTAATGGATTTTGTAGACTAGTATTTCATATTATTTGCCAGAGATGAGGTTTATCCTCATTTCTGGTTGTAAATATTTTCGATTGAATTGCTTTTCTTTTGCATTAGGTCTGAGTGGTTCGGCGGCCGACCTCGAGCACAGACAGAAAACGTTTGGCCTTAACATCATTCCTCCAAAGCCGCCCAAGACTTTCTTGGAGCTAGTATGGGAAGCCCTGCAAGATATCACACTCATCATCCTCGAAGTGGCAGCTCTTATCTCACTCGGACTTGCCTTCTACAAACCACCTGCTGATCTCGAACTAGGTAAGATCCTGTCTTGGATTAACTGCTGTTAACTCTGCACCTGATATCCATTTTGAATGAATTCTGCCCTGTTCGTTTTGAGTCTATTAATTTATTTGATCAACAAAATCGTGTTGTATAATTTTTTTAAATAAAATTATTTTATTTCTATATTTAGGCAAAAATGAATGTCTGTGAAATAATTTTGAGTAATGTTTGAAAATAATTGTCTCACTTAATTCAAATTCTTTGGACATATCTTTACTTCAATAGTTTTTTGATACTACATTATATCTAATATACAAGAGGTGTTTAAATGAAAAGGTACGAAACGACACTGTGGATATAAATGAAGACTTTATTCAAAGTATATACCATAGACCTGAGCATAACGATCCCATTGATTAACGAGCCGAAGGATTCCTTCTTCCCAGAATTCCTGTGGTCGTACGAGACCCAGTCCTTCACAGCGTCCTTGAGTTCGCCATCCGAATTGAAGCGCATTCGCTACTTGTTGAATTCCTCGAGCATAGAAGAACCATTAACTCTAATGTGTGCTGTAGACACTCCGAAGACTACGCAGATCCATCAAGAACAAAAGACCGAGGCTACTCACGGAGGATGTGGTTCTGTTCGATGATAACGCGCGTCTTCCTGTCTCCAGAGTCGCACACGCGGAACTGGCCAAATGCTAGTGGGAGCAGCTCGACCATCCGCCCTACAGCCCGAACATGTCGCCCTACGATTTTCATGTGTTTGGTCCGCAGAAAAGACATCTGAAAGGGAAGCGCTTCAACTCGGACTGTGAAGGACTGGGTCTTGTCACGGCCACAGGAATTCTGGAAACAAGGAATCCTTCGGCTCGTTAATCAGTGGGATCGTTGTGCTCAGGCCTATGGTTTATACTTTGAATAAAGTCTTCATTTATACACACAGTGTCGTTTCGTACCTTTTCATTTGAACACCCCTTGTATCTACTGATGAATGGTTAACCAATAACCAAATAAAAATTAGCCATACTGTATAGGATGGTTTAGTTTCTACTACTGATGGCGAGCTAATGTTCCTGTTTCACCAGGTGGCCATGATGACAGTGAGGCAGATGCAGGATGGATCGAAGGCGCAGCCATCCTTGTCAGCGTGATCATTGTGGTGCTGGTGACTGCATTCAATGATTACACCAAGGAGAGACAGTTTCGGGGATTACAGAACCGCATAGAACATGAGCACAAGTTTGCTGTCATCCGTGGAGGCGAAGTGAATCAAATACCGGTGGGAGAAATTGTGGTGGGGGATATTTGTCAGGTAAAATATGGTGAGTATCATTTTTCTTTTTTCAGTAGTATTGCCTTTTGTAATTTCAAAATATCAAATCTTTCATTTGAATTTGGTGGGTAAACAATTATTACATTTTAAATTTTTGATTTAAATTTTTTAATCCATTAAAATTTTTTAAGAAATATGAAACAAATATGTTTATTTTTATTAAAATTTTTAAAGAAATACGGTCCAGATATGTAAATTTAATTTTAACTTTGCGAGACAATAGTTTTCCAAATCGCTTTTAATTTTATGTCAAATTGTGAAAAGTAATTATTGTTAATAAATAATAAATAAGAAAAATCCTAATTTAGTTTTTAAAAACATTTAATTGTGAAATGTAGTTATTGTTAATAAACAATAAGAAAAATCCTAATTTAGTTTTTAAAAACATTTAATTGTGAAATGTAGTTATTGTTAATAAACAATAAGAAAAATCCTAATTTAGTTTTTAAAAACATTTAATTGTATCCTCTTAAAAGTTTTTTTGTGAAGCTGTGGTTTATAGATTGTTTAGTATTGGTCTATTATCCTTATTTTATTATTTTAAGTATTTGAGAACTTGATTTTACAAAGTTTACCACAGTTGATTTGCTTCTGATGGAAGGGAATAATGATAAAATAATGGGGTGCCGTTCGTAATGTGTTGATTATTTATTAAAATGGATTGGCAATTTTTTTTTTCAATCTAGTTTATTTCAAATGTAATCTGTAAATTACTGCCCTGTAAATTACTGCCCTTTGTGGACTCAAGAGATATTGTTTAATTTTAGAAGAATTGGTTAGATTCTCTGTAAAATTTCTTTCTAAACTTTTAGATTCAAATAATAATCAATGTATTTAATAAAACTTCCAGTCTAAGTTAAAAATGTGCGAGAGGATACTTTATTGTAAAATAAAGATTCTTAAAGACTCTGAATTGTAAGTTTTCATATATTATTGAGAATAATATCTTTTGAATAAATATTACGTTAATATATAAATATAATACGTTTTTGGTGTTTGATTCGTACCTTTACAGAAAGGTAGATCTTAAATTAGCAGGCCACAATTTATATTATCTTGAATATTTTCCTTTTATTTCTTCCTTATTTTGAATAGACATTGAAAGGTATTCTAGATCTTATCCCCATTCCTTAAAGCATTAATAAATTATTATTATTTTGTGCAAAGCATATGATCTTTATATCTACATATTTTTTAAGCTGTGTAATAAGATAAAGCAATTCAAATAATACAATATTCATTTGATAATATAATAAATATTCTAATTTTTTTTGCCTGATTTACTTAAAAACAATTTCCTTGGTGAAGAAACATAATTATTTTTATTAATATGCATATAAATGCACTTATATACTATTATTACACTATAGAACTTCAAATATTATAATTGTTTGGAGTTTTATTTATTATTTTACATATTTCTGTATGATTTGCCAAAAGTCAGTGCCTTTTGTTTATAATAAGCGGAGACAAAAGAACATGCATATGTACAAAAAAAATGATCAATATGTTAATTAATGAAGTTGGGTTTTGGAATGGCTTGTTGATATATTTTTAGACTATTCAAAAAATAATTTTTATGATTTTTGTTAGGTGATCTTCTTCCTGCTGATGGTCTTATCATTCAAAGCAATGACCTAAAGGTGGACGAAAGCTCACTAACTGGTGAATCAGATCATGTTAAAAAGGGAGAGAGTATAGACCCTGTTTTACTTTCAGGTACACAGATTATATTTTCTGTGATTAGTAAAATTGTATTGCCTAATATCCACAGCTTTTATGCTAAAGACTATATTCATGCACATAATTTAAAAGGATCTCATAAACAGTTTATTTTTTTAAATCTTTAAAAATTTTCCAGTTTTACATTGTGAGTAGTTTAGGAGATTTTTAAGAGTAATATCTAGTGTAACTTGCTGAAATGAACCTCTGATTTGTATACTTTATTTCTGGGCATTTCTTTGTACAGGGACACATGTGATGGAGGGCAGTGGGAAAATGTTGGTGACTGCTGTTGGAATCAATTCCCAGGCAGGCATTATCTTTACACTGCTGGGGGCTGCAAAGACAGAAGATAATGAGCAGAAAAAGAAAGCCAAAAAAGGTGCTCATATTTTCTTTTATTTATCGTGTTGATAGGCCTCACTTTACTGGCAAGTATGGAAACTGAGAGTTCCAAGGTCAAATATGATTGGCCCAAACTTTCTTTAATAACTCTTTTGTGGCTGGTTTCTTAAAGAAAATCAATAAAGCATATGCTTCTTTAGTCTTTAACCAATTCTTATATATTTGTTTTATTATAACCTTATTTTGTTCACAGTTAACTTACTAGTAAAAATGACCCTTTTTTCCCACCTGCAACTTCCGCTGTTTTATCTTTTTATTTGATTTTCACTCTGTACTTGGAACAAAGTTTGCTACTAGACTTTTTCAAAACCCATTAAATATTTCACTATGCAGTAATAAAATTGTCATTTTTAAAGAAAAATAATTTTTGTATGTAAAGTAGAGTGTATATTTTAATATCAAATTAATCTGATTTTTACAGGATTAAATACAAATGTTTTAAAATATCACTTATTTCGAACTGCTAATCTTAATAATCTGGAAAGTTATTAATAAAAACAACTGTTTAAGCTTTCCTTTTTCATGCTAATTTCATTGTGTTTGTGTAATTCTTCTCCCATGTATGTAATCATTTTGTCTTTCAAAATACATGTTGCCTTTATGCATTTTGTTGAAATCTGCTACACTTGTTCTAAGTACAGTAAAGCTTTTTTGTTATTGTTTTTGTCTTGCATTTTCCTGTTTTGATTTAATAAATAAGCTCATGTATTCCTTCCACTGAAATGTTTCCTCTAATTGAATTTTTTCCTCCCATGTTTGACATGAAACTCCTTAGAAGCCAAAAAAGCTCGCAAAAAGAAGAAAGAACCCTCAGGTGATTTTATTTCTTCATTGATCTCTTTTTATCTTCAAACCTACTGCTTTCTACAAGCTTCCTACTCTAGCAAACAAGTCACTTAACTAGATCTTCTTATTTCATGTTTGCAATAGAATGGTTCTCAGATGCTGTTCTCTTTTTTTATAGATTAAAAAAAAAATGCTCTATAGCTTTCAGTAATTTTCTGTCTTGCTTTTATTTTTCATTGTTATTAATATAGAGTACAAAATGAAGTGATTAGCCCTTCATGAACATTAGCCTTTTGATTAATGCCTTGAAATAAAAATATATAAATGTGATAATTGCATTTTCTGTGTTGTAGAAAATTTATATTTTAATAGTTTTATTTTAAATTGATCTTTTGTTTTAAAAAAAGTATAATTTGCATATTTTAACAGAAATGTAAAATTCAAGCGTGAATGCTATTCAAATAGGTTGGGGGGAAAGGAGAAAATAGATGTAAATATTTCATTTTAAAGAAATTTACTCAATGAGATGTTACTTATCCATAAATCAGAGTTCTTACAGTTGCATAATACTGGTCAGTTATGAATGATATAATGGTTTAGGTCTTTAGAAAACAAATTCTTTTCTTAAACATATAAAAATGCAAAAAAGACTGTTTAATGCATTGTTTTAAGTAACTGTCTAATGATTTATTGTGAGTGTCATGTATTGTCTCAGTGAAATAATGTTAATTTAAAATCTTAAATGAAATTCATCTTTCCTTTTTTATCATAAAAAAAAATTATTTGTTTGTTGTTTTTGTAATTGTTTTTTATACTACGTTTTTGTAGTGCTTTAAAATTCCCATTTCTCTACTTTATAAATATATCCTAATTCTCTAGCTTAATTGCGAAAACTGAAGCTTACTGTGAATTGTTTCTTTAAAGCGTTATTCTTTGTCTTAATTGTTTGTAAAGTTTATAGGCTAAATAGTAAATTCCATTGACATTTATGACAGACTTTCAAAATTTACATTTGCTTTTCATTTATTTTATATTTTTTAAAAAGAATATTTATTTTTGTAGATTTTAATACTTTTATTTATTTTCAAATTTGAAATGATAATTATAAATAAATGGCAATGTATATAATGAAATAATGGCTCCGTCTATCTTTTTAGAAAGATGTTATAAGAACACAGTTTTTTTCTTTCCTCATTTGATTTGAATTTCAGTATTTTAATGGTTATTGTAAAAGTTTTCATACACTGGAATTTTTAATGATTAATTTGTTACTTTAGAATTGTTTTAGGATTGCTAGAAGCAGAGTTTAGGAACATTAAAATTCCATTTTTCTGTGTTGGTCAAAAAAATTCCAGTGCGTTTTGGGGCTCATGGCACTTTGTATGTTAGGTGCCGTTTAATTTGTTTTCCTTGCACTTCGAGTCCAGACCACTCTGCAATACGGGGCTTACTGTGCTGTAAAGCACTAATCAAAATTTCATATTTAAAAATCTGTGAAGTATGAAAGTCAAGTATGAAGCTGCTAATATATATAAAAAATAAATTTAATCCTCTTCTGAATTTTTTTAGTTTTTTAGAATGTCTGTTACAAATTAGTGTATATTGTTACCAAAAAATTAATCCAAAAAGCAATATATCCCATCCAGTGAATGTATGGTAAAACAGTTCAAAAAGTTCACTAACAAATAGCAACATCGTATTGAACATGAAAATACAAGAGCACATAAATAACAACAAAAAAAATGGGGAAGGGTACATAAGCAGAACACATATTGTAAAGAGCGGCACACAACTAGTAAATCGGTAGTAAACAACCATAGTGGAGTTCTCTGAAAGCGCTCGAGGGGACTTTACTCAACTGTATATGCCTCTCGAATATCTGTTATTTTCCACTAACTGAGCTGAATTCAACTGTTGATTCACTATTGAATCCTGTTCCCAACTCAATATTTACAGATTTCAGCTGTTTCCCAGTCCCTTATAATTTTCCTGACAAAGCAGAAAAAGGTTCTACTTTGATAGTCAAAACTCATGTCTTAATGAAGCTATTGTCAAGATTCTTGCTGATTTGGAATCTTCGGTTATATCACCAAATGTTCACCTAGTTTGTTGCAAGAACTAGGAGTCACCAACTCTCCATCCATCAAAGCTATCTGCAAAACCATTTATGTTACCAGTAGACTTATTGTGCCCAGAAGCAACAATACAAATTTTTAACAATATGCTCATTCTTGTTGAAACATCTAAAAAGATTCTGTACTTGTTGCATCATTATCATATAGACAGGATTTTTTGAAATGCTTCAAAGTCAAGTGAATGTGGAGGCCATTAAAAGAAAAAAAGAGCTCTGTTGTCTCAACTATTACGATTAGAAATTCCAATAGAAAAGGTACCTCATCCTGTTGCTAAATAAAGTTTACTAGTTCACCCTCTACTAACTGGGAAAAGAGCCATTTTTTAAATCCATCCTATTAAGGCAAAATGCTCATTAGAATTGTTGCGATATCCTCAGATATTGTCCAGCATTCAGAATATCGAATAACATCAAGGAGAATCTATATCTTGGTTAATAGATATTCCCTATTATGGTAACTTCAGCAAAACAAAGTGACCCATACACTTAACATCGAGACGAAGTGAAATTTTTTTAAAATTTATCTATGATTTTCGTGTTGTACAAATTAATAAGGATGTTCTGACCCCTCCCCCCCATATAAACTTCATTGGTACTTGCCTTTTTTTAAGATGATTCTTTTCAAAAGAACACCACATGATCCAGAAAGTCATCTTCCTACTCAAACAGTTTACTTGCAAAATAAAATGCACATTATAGTTAAATAACTATAATGTACATTTATCTTTTAATCATGTGATGACTTTAAAGCATGTACTAACTGTAATTGATATCAACGCATGTGTAAATGTGTTCTTAAAATTTTCCATACTGTCATCTTTGGCAAATAAAATGTGCAAGATTTGCTTTCCAAACAGAATTCTTTGGACTATGCAGGAAAATGCTCTGACACGGTCATCATCCTATACAGATATTTTTGATTGTCTTATGGTTTTTAACCATACAAACACATGTAGTTGTTTCGAATTGCATATATCTTTGGTAGATGCATTATCCACCATTAAAGAATTGTGCAATTCAGTTCAATGATGAAAATTTTTAAATAACTGAAGCATTCTCAAAACTTAAAAAATTAATGTACAACATAATGTAATTAGGAAATTATTTTGGGAAAATGTTTAAAGCAAATATTTGCAAAAATAATGATTATATTTGATTCCTTTTTACAAAATAATTTGAATCGGATTCTGCATTTTAGAAACATACCTTGGTATTTTTCATTAAATATCCAAATGTGAAATAATACGATATTCTGATGGTGCAGAATAATTTCTGATTTAGTTTGTTTGTGCAGTTTTACTGTTATATTTTGTTCATCTAATTTAAATTATATTTTAAAACATTTATTCTGCTGTGATACAGCTGATAGAGAAATTGGCATTAAAAATTCAAAGAAAATATTAGATAATTTCTTTGTTTCAGAATGTATTTCCAAATTAAAGAAAGTGAATAATAAATCTTACCATTTCTAGTTAATATTTGTCATTTAAAAGAACAAGTTAATTGGACTTCAGTTTTGTAAGTGGTACGACTTTCTTCTGTGAGAAAAAAGCAAATAAATTTCGCAAAATAATATCAAGATTTATGTTGAATCATTATATTCAAATGATGTTGCCATAGAATAATCCATAAATCTTTGGCATACTTCTGATTTCCAAATAAATGCCCCCTATTGCAAAGTGATGTCCTGACTTGCATGGTTGTTGAGAGTATTCACTTCTTGAGTTTTAATTTCAGTTCCACTGTTGCTTATTTAGCCATTATTTTATTTTCACTAACAGCATGGCATAATGATGCTAAGAATACACTGGAATGTTCACCCCTGACCGTCCCCGTGTCCATTTCAGGTGACCAATGTTCCTTCCAATATCATGACAGTATTCGTGTTTTGCATGTTGCCTGCCCGCTCAGTCATTCCTGCTGTAAACCTTGTTTATCTGAGCAAAAAAATATTTCCTTCGCTAACTGACCATCAAAAGGAATTGTTTAAATCTAAATTGATATTCAACTATTTTTGATACATTACTCACATTTCAGAAATCATTCAACATATATTTCAGTGTTATTACATTATCTTTTTTAAATGTTTGATAAATAATTTGAAGTGAAATTGAACAAAGTTGCTTAAAATGTAGGAAATTGACTTTTAAAGATAATATGCTTAATGTCTCTAAATGTTAGCTAATGATTAAAAAAAAATGTCTGTCATTTTATATAATTTACATTTTTTTTTGGTGTGATTGAAATTGAGATTTTTTGGTCTCAAAGTATTTACCAGGATTAATCTGTCTTTCTTATATTTAGTGTTCTCGAACATTACCTATTAAAAACGGTATACTTAAATAAATAAACTCTTCAGCAAACATATCATGGTTGAAATTGTTACTAAAAATTTATTAACACTTGAATATTTATATATAACTTTTGAAAACTTTGTTAGATAGCAACATGAAATCATGATTTTCTTTATAAATTATTTTAAAATTGACGATTTTAACTTTTTAATTGGTGATTTTTTTTTTTTTTTTTTTTTTTTTTTTTTTTGTAGAATTTTCTTGAAAGGATTGTCTTCAGATGCATATCAGAAAAGAGAAGCATTTTAGTTAAATCTATAGTTTTATTTTTGTACTGGAATTTGTAATGTGATTTTTAACATTTTAATATTTTGTGGTCATGACAAATATTTATTTCAATTTTTTGGATATCTAGTTTTAAGACCATACATACCAAAGCATTAAAACTATTTATTATATTGATTTTAAATATAATCTGACTTATGTCGATTTTAAATGTAATCTGATTAGTTGTTTCATAATATTGAAACCGTATTTTGAAGCAACAATAGATTTATTTTAGAAACAAATCTTGTAGTTTTGAAATTACAGTCGAATGGGAGGACGGTAATACCTGTGATGCCATCCCCTCTCCAAACTTACATCTACACCATCTGGAGGATATTTGATCTCAATGGATTTAATGTACACATTGATAAAATTCCATTTCAAACCTGGAACTTCCCTTTCTGAGGATAAGACTTTACTACCAGCCGCTCCATAATGTTAATTCTAAATAATAGGTATCAAAAGGTTTGGTTTTTTGTGTTTTTAGAATCGATGAATTTTTGACAAAATAAAATCTAAAAATCACCATTAATTTTGAATATTCTAAGGAACAGAGTTTGGTAGTAATCGAATCAGTTTTGTGCCATTTCTCGTGTTCTTGTAATGATCTATGAAGAAAAGCTCTTATATTAATAAAATATTATTGCTGGAGATCATCATAAGAATGTGAGTTCTTATGTTAAAAATAGTTTGAAATGCTACATGCATCGATTAAATGAGTTTCATGACAATTGTATTTGAGATAAGAATATTTTTATGTGTTAATACTTGGTGTCAAAATTTACAGCAGGAATGACTAGCTATTTTGTGCACTAGTTAAATTGTTACCATTTTTTATATTTGTCATTTTACATTGTTTTGTGCATGTTATGTTGTTCAGCCTTTTTTGTTTTGTTTTACTTGTTATAGGTAACACATAAATGAGCTCCACAAACTCCTTAATAAATTTCAGTGTATCTGGTTTCTTTAAGGACGATTTTCTCCATTCTCTCTTTAAATCTTTATTCTTCTCATATTCTTTTCATTATTCAAAACATTTTCTTTTCATTTGTGTGATGTTAATAAAATACTGTTTGATAAATCACTAACATATTTTAAGATAAAAAGAAAACTCATATTGATTTTAATTTCTTCCTTTTTTCAAACTCTAGCTACTAAACTACTGTACTTCTCATGGATTCCATCTCAATTACTTTTCTACTTATTTTTCTTTTGATTTTAGACATTCTTTTTTGCATGATAAAAAATAAAAATAAAAATTATATATTTTTATGAAGTTTTATACTGTACATCTTATTATTTTATATATATCTCTTGCAGTGAATTAATAAGAAATATAATAAAAGAACTTTAGAATGTTCATAACATTAGAAATCTTTTCTGGAATTTAAAATTAATTTCTTAAAGAATCAAAAATTAACGACATTATTATTAATTACATAAATTAATATTTATTATTAGAATATATCAGTAATAAATATTAAGAGTTCTAAATAATAAAGATTAACTACAAATTAATATTAGTGTGGAATAACGCTAAAATAATTCCTAATGTATACATAATATATCAAAAATTAATAAATTTTCAACTATTAATAAATTTTTAAAATTTTGCAATTTCTTTTTAAGTATAGTAAATATCAAAATAAAATATTATAAAGTTTATAACGTATATAATAATAATAATAATAAGTACACTATAGATTTTTAATATGTATAATGTTAAAAATACAAATTGGAGCATATTAAAATATTTTCTGTGGAGAACTTTTTAATGTATCAACTTAAATACAGGTATGAACATAGATAAATTATTCATATATGGAATTTAGGATATTAAATCACATTTTTTAAAATTTAATTTGTCTAAGCTTAACATTTTTCATTTTGAATTGAATGAAATCTCTTGAAATAATGAGATTAAACTAGCATTTGATCTAAAGTTAATAAATCTTTTTTGTTATACATTTTTCTGAATCTTTAGTTCAATAAAAGTAATTGTCATTTTGATCTGAAATTTTTGACATACTATGCATTTTTTAAATATTTTTTACAATTATTTTTAATTAACTCATTCATTTTAAAAATTTATTTTCCTATTGCACGCCTGGACTAAATGTTTTTTTCATTATGCTTCTATTAATATACAATTTTTTCTTCGTGTCATACCCCATCGACTGAGGGAACCTTCATTCATTGGTCATCCATTCTGATTCCAGACGAAGAAGCCATTGTATCAGGCAACTCTCATCTGCTAAATGATTCATCTGGGAAGGCCAACAACAGGGAAGCTGTTGAAGTTGTTCCCGCAAAGCAAGAGAGTAACCCTAGGAAAGAACAGTCTGTTCTTCAAGCAAAATTGACCAAACTAGCAATACAAATAGGATATGCTGGTAAAATACTTGTGTGCTGTCCTATTTCCATATTGATATACATTCTTCTATTATCTGTTTGCATTGTACCATCTTTTGGAAGTCGAAGACAACCATTGAATGTCTACGAATGAAATCCTTACAAAATTTTATTTGATAGCCGATATTTTACATTACTTAATTTTAAAATATATTGAGATGAGAATAATTTTGCAGAAAAAATTAATATTGTTTTCACTTCTAATTCTTAAATCTTATCTGTGATAAAATATTTATTCAAACTAAAGTTATTTTTGGATTAATTTTTCTTTTGCGCTCTAAACATTTATTATACTTCTTTATTTTACAGATTGTTTTTACAGTTTCATCACAAGAAAATACAAAATCATTTCTTGGAATTGAAATGGAAATTTGTTTCTCAATATTTATTACCTTTATTAAATCTGTTGTGAATATAATTTCTGTGGAATAAAAATATCTACACGAGTCTCTTCCAAAATTGCCATATCTGAGCTTCTAAACATGACATCCCTAGTTAAACTAAAAACTATTATGCATAAACAGAATTCTAAAACTTTAAAGGTGCCTTTAATTTGAGAGACATACTCTGCAATCAGAGGATATTTTTTCTAACTTGCTGATATTTTTACTATAGAAATTTCACCATTATTTTAAAAGGCCAACAGTTGAAATTGAAATGTTTACTACTTATGTAAAAAAAAAAAAAAAAAAAAAAAAAATCTTTTTATCTTTTGCTTAGAGTTTGTTAAAGGTTTGATAAAAAAAAATCTTACTGCATTGCTAATGAGTAATCTTGATTATTTATAAATTTTTCTTTTTATTATTGTTATCTGTATTTCGGGATATATTTTTCATCAGGGAATAAAGATAAACTATTTTAAAATTTTAATTGCAAATGTCTACACAAAATATCTATTTTATTTTAGGTTCAACTATAGCTATATTAACTGTTATCATTCTTGCTATTCGTTTTGCCGTAAAGTTTTTTGTCATTAATCCACGTCCTTGGAACCCTTTTTATATGAATTATTTTGTGAAATTTATCATCATTGGTGTCACTGTCTTGGTTGTTGCTGTCCCCGAAGGTCTTCCATTAGCTGTCACTCTTGCGCTTGCCTACTCGGTGAAGGTGAGTTTTTCAAATAATTTTTTTGAAAAAAAAAAAAAAATCTATAGTAATTTGGTTATTTACTTTGTTTTGTTTAAAACACTTATAATTATTCATACTTAATGTTTTAATCTGCTGTTGAATGTCAAGAAATTTTCTACTGATAAGAATTGATTTTATATAATTTCAGCACATTCGTATGTCTGCATTTTTAAGGACCAACACTACTTTCCTCTCGTTTGTAGATTTACTATGCTATCTAAAATATTAAGACAATGAAACACTTGCAGCTGAAACTAAATTTTATTAAAATTGCTCCTGCGCTAAACAATCTAGTTTTGCCTAATCATTAAGTTTTATTAAATAATATTTGTGCTTATTTAGCAATTTACTGGAGAAATTTGTATGCCATTTCTCTATTTTCAATTTTTATTCTATCTGAAAGTCGTGTTGCTATTTTTATAGCATCTCATAATAAGCTCACATTTTTACTTTATTCTGTTTTATTTTTTTTAAAAAAATTGAATTTTAAAGTTACATGGACAAATGAAAAGTATCGCTCCTTTGATTATTTTCTTAATTAAATTTAAATGCTTATTCAGATATGCAGTTTTAATAATAGTAGTTGCCTTTGGTGACCAATTTGCTTGCCTAGTTTATTGAGTTTTTAGGCTGTTAATAATTATTTAAGATTGTTTTAAAAGATATGAATACCAATTTCTGTAGGAAAGTCATAATGATTACAACTAGACGCAATAAACAGGCACTAAAAGTGAAACATTTTGGAGCGATTTCTTGCCAAATTTAAGCGTAACAATTTTTTTTATTACAATTTTGTCATTTGATAGCATTTCTGGATTGCAGACTTTTAGAGAGTTTTTAGACGATTAGCACAATTTTGACATGCTTGGTGAGAAACCGCACATTAAACTTAAGTTAAGATTGCTTATCTGGCAGCGATCAAGTCTGTATTTGCACTAGATTGAACTTTTTGTTTGAAGCCTATTTCTTGATTTCTTTTGTATCTTCTTTCCTCTGACTGAATATCCTCTTTGGTGATATGGACAACTGTCACCAGAACACTTCTAATAATATTTTGCAGCTCCTTTAATTAGCTGAGCAGAGCATTTAATTCAGTACATTTATAAAAATATTTAATGAATAAAGCAATCTAAAATTCGCATGATGTTTTGTTTATATTTGATTGTTGCCATTTGACAATTAGTAAAAAGCGTGATTTCTGTGCCACGTATATTAGCATTTTATATATATATAGATGTTAGTTGTATTAATATTGTATATTTTGTTGTCCTGTAGAAAATGATGAAGGATAACAATTTAGTGCGTCACTTGGATGCCTGTGAGACTATGGGTAATGCCACTGCCATTTGTTCTGACAAAACAGGAACCCTCACCACTAATCGCATGACTGTGGTGCAGTGTTTTCTTTGTGGTAAGTTTTGCTTTTCGAAACCATCAGAGGTATTAATGGTAAATATAATTTTATATTTAATAATATTAAAATTTGAGAATGACACCTTATAAAACTTTGCAGAACGTTTTATAGCATATACAAATAATAAATGCAGGGTATAAATTTGCTTGTTTATTATGTAATTACATTTTATCATATTATAATATATGTATACAGGGTGATCGTTAAAATCCATTTAAGCCCTCTCAGTTCAAAATGGCTTGCCATATAGCCAGTGAAATTATGTGTACATATAGTAAAGTGAAGTGACTATGTTGAATTTATTGAAACCGATTACAATACCCCTAATGGCAAAATATAAAAATAACAAAAAAACCATTGAGACATTGTACACTATAATGAAATCATAGAGAAAAGTCTCATGGATTTATCAGTAAAATTGGCAGAGAAATTTGCGATTAAAATTATGAATTTCCCATGCCTTAAAAAAAGGTTTGTCTCAAAATTGAAAATGTGCTCTCCATTATTATCATACTTTTTTTCGGATTAAGCTATGGCGAAGTGAAATTTAAGCATCAAAGGAAGTCAACAAAACATATTATCTATAGCTATGCTGCTGTCACACCACAGATGATTAGGAATATGCATGTCGGCCTACTTGATTGAATATAAACATGCAAATGTAGTTGATGGTGGAATTTTTGAAACACACTCCCCATGTTTTTGTTTCCCATGTTTTGTTTCACAATTTATTTTTTTAATGCTACTCTGTGTTTTTTCCTATGTAACATATTATATAATATGCAATTTCTTCTGGCATTTAAATTGTGAATCTCCTTTCATGTCTGTATGACCATAAAATTTTTATCGGGTATTATAATAGTTGCATGAACATTGCGAGCTTGGTCCCCCCCCACACACACACACACACAAACATACAAATTTGTTTTCAAATGCGTTTTTCAGATTTTATTATTGTTTACTTTCTTTGTTGCTGAAACTTAACTCTGAAAAATTATATGATAATACTAAAGAATACATTTATCAAATTTAGGAAGAATTCTTTTTCAAGTCATGACACGTTCATAATTTAATCACGAGCAAAACTTGTGGCATCACCACGTTTTACAGATAACTCCATGAAATATTTTCTGTGTTTTTATTAAGATTAGTGTACATTTTTCTAATTGGACTTTTTGACCAATTTCCTTTATTTTTTGTAACTTCTTTATCTTCTCGCTAGGGGCACTGTAACCTGTCTCAATAAATTCAGCATAGTCACTTTACTGTAAGTACACTTTATTTCCCTGGCTATACGCAATGCCATTTTGAATTTAAAGGACTAAAAATGACTTATCACTCTGAGTATGTATATGCATATATTATATCACTTTAAAATATTTTCAAAATAACACATTTACCTATTTTGTATTCATTATTTTGAAGCATTTGAATTTTGACCAACATAAGCATTTTATTAAATGAATGATAAATCAAAACTTAATTACATCTTTAAAAAATTCTGAATATAATATTAATCTTCAGTTGTAGTTTTCATCACCATTATAGACAAAACAATATAATAAAAATTGATCCAATACTTGCTTTATCAACTTCAAAATGGCTGGTTTAAAATTTTTGTTGATTCCAATATTGGCAATTCCAAAAAAAATTAATTCCAAAAAAGAGTTACTTAAAAAAAAAAAAAAATGCTATCTTACCTTTAAGTTTCATAGTTTTGAAGCATTATGCTTTACATATGGTATTTTAATTTCTGTTTAACAACAGTATACAACAGGGATGCATGTTTATTTTGCAACTTGGAATGCTAAAATTGAAAGAAATAAAACCTCCAATTCTATTTGTATAATTCTTTTATTCTAATTGAATACTAAGCTTATTTTTGTATTGAATGATATGACCAGTTGAAAGAAAATTTATAGGTTTGTGTACATGTAAATAAGATGTTGAAATCTGATCTCAGTTCATTTTCATCATTTTATTTTAATTGACAATTTTATAAACATGAAAAATGTGATACATACATTTGCATTCATTAAATGTGTGCCTTTTTAGTAATGTTTATAATAAGTGTACTTACAATTTTTGAAAATTAATAAAATTTGAAATTTTAATAATGAATTTATATAAATTCTAGTATTTAAAATTTTACATGTATGCATTTCATAAGTTAGATATATTGGGTTCCATTAAAAACATTACTGTGTTTGACATTCATTTTTATATTGAACAAACATGATTGACATTTCAATAATGGATCAGTTTAATTTCTTGTTTTACTAAAGCTTTATTTATCCTTTGTGGATGTGCAGATGGTTGCAAAACTTTTTATATGGCAGGCATTTTTCTCGTTCAGAGTTAATTCATAATACATGTTCTTAACATGTTAAAGCAAAATTTCATGCAGTAGAATAGAAGATTTCTTTCCAGCTATTACCTAGAAATACATTTAAAAAAAAACATAAGTTTTCAAACATTGGAAACAGTTTGGAATGGGGAAGTGGTGGATCCGATTGAACTTTTCTCTGAGCAGTAAGGCGAGGATTAGTAAATAATTCAGGAAATAAAAAAAGCTTGCCCTCGCAAATTCTGTACATAAGAAATGATAGTCAAAACTGCCTTTTACTATGAAATTTTCTTCAAAGAGGCTGAATGATGATGCTTTTCTGAAAATAAGTATTAGTACAATTCCAACCTAAGTATTTTTAATGTTTCATATACAGTCGGATATGAATTTCATATGTCGGATATACAATAATGACTGATCTTTTATACTTAACACATGAAATGTTACCCCTGTGGCAAGGAAACCAATACTTTCATTGATGGTTGAATCACAATCAATATTCACAAAATATTTATAAATTATTTAATACTATTTCATAGCAATGACGAAATACCACAAGCCAGCATTTGTATTATAGGTGAAATTATTTAGATTGAAAATTTTTTAACTCATTTTATATTCATTTAAATTTTTATTTTTGTATTAAATTAAGGGTTTGTCATCAATTTGGAATTTCTTTCTCAAAAATGAATGCACAGAAAATAAGCGCTAAATATGTAATACATGAAATTTGCTTATGAGACATTTTATGTTCCTCAGTTTATTGCCATTTAAAAATTTAAATCTGCCGTTTAACAATCTAAAACAAACAAAAATTTAGCAATTCTATTTGATTGCAAATATTGAGTTTTTTTATTTTTATTCAGTGTCTTGATCATATGTATTTGCAAACAGGTTTTGCTGTAGAAAGTGAAATCAATTTCCAAGAAATGTATGATTTAGAATTTTATGTTCTCTTGATGTTAGATTATTTATAACATTGAATGGGTGTCTATTCATAATAACATTTTGCTATTTTTTTCCTTTATAATTTTGTGACATCATGATTATAATTTATAAATGGATTTTTGTTTTGTTTAATTTTTTTATATAATCACTTACTAGCTCTGTTTTCTATATTTTCAAATTAGTTTGAACATTTCAGGAACTCAACATTTAGATATGCCCAAATATGAGAATCTACCTTCAAATGTTGCTGATTTACTAGTGACAGGAATATCTGTTAACAGTGCTTATACATCGCGTGTCCTGGTAAGTTTACATTGGATATTGTTTGAAATGTGTTGTATAAATTATTCCAAATATGTCTTACTTAATTTGAATCTTATCTTCCCTTTAATTATAAAAAAAAATATTGATCTTCATTTTTTCTTCTTCTAATTTTAACAAAATTACTGAAAACCTCTTTTTTAGAATCTAAAACAAACAAAAATTGCAAATTATTCATCATTAATGAAAAAAATTCTGGATGGAGGAGTCCCATTTAATGGAGATATGTCCTATGGCACTCTGGCATTATTAAAAATGTAAATGTGCGATTCATCTAATAAATTTCACTGTATTGTAACTTCATATTTTATCTGTCTTGTAAACTGCACAGATATTAAATAAAATTCTTCATCTTTAATTTTCAATAATGGAAAAATGGCTTGTTGATGAAACAATGAAAACAATTTTATTTTCAGGAGAACAGGGTAAGCTGTTGTTGAAAATTAAGCAATAAATAAATGCTAAAATTTGGAAATTTGAGCAGTAATTAAATTTTTATCATTAGAAAGATAACATTTGAAATTTTAAGATACGGTAAAATTTATTTTTATGCGATAATAATTTTGGAAATTATCATGGGGAAGTACCAAAATTCAGCTTAATTTTTCATTAATTGAATCTTTAATTAAAATTTTCAAAAAAATCATTCCAAGGAGCTCATTTTTACTCTCTAAAATATATATGTGCCAAGTTTGGTAGCTGTAGGGCAAACAATCTGACTAGTAGAGCACCAACACATTAATATGCATTCAATTAAAAAATATAAAAAAATAGTAGTAAAAATGATATTATATTTTGAGTTTTAAATCTGTAATAAAAATAGTTTTATGCTTATATTATTTTATTTATAATGTATTTCTTTTTTGTTATAATTTTCATTTATTTTAATAAGATGGATGACTTTTACTTTTCTGACAAAACAGTATTTTCAATACCAGTTGCACAAATTACCGATTTTCTCCCGATTATTAAGGCAGGATTTTTTTAATAATTACCTCATAATTATCAATTACAATTTATGAAGTTATATTCAATTATTTTTTGAAGTGAATGCATCTGTAAAATCAAAGCCCAGTGAAATTTGAAAAATCAAAACTGTGATTGTCATATAAAAAGAAGGATAATATTTGTTAATATATTATGTGACTTTGTTTGGTGAAGGGAAAAAAAAACCGTGTGGAGAAGGGGAAAGATAAATTGCTTATTAGTAAAATATTTTTTTAATAAGTTCTTTCGAAAGAGAGAAAAATTCTGAGATCTTAATTTTTCTTTAGAATAATAAAACAAAATTGAATCACTTGTTAGCTATTTTACTATTTTGTACCACCCAGATCTGTTAAACTATATGTTTGATATAGTCATAGATATTTTTATAATGGCTCTCATTTTTGATAACTAGATTATTATGTGAAAACGAACTGTGTCATTTCATTATTATAAGGTTGTTTTAAAAGAAAAGTAGAACTTCAGATTACTATTCTTTCAGATTCTAGTTTATTAGGTACTAGCCGCCTTTGGCAACCAGCCGGTTCGCCAATCTTAATGTTCATTAAAATTTTAATAATTAAATATTTTATGCAATTCCTACTTTAATACCTTCTTCATTAAAATATTTTAAAACTTCAAATTTCAATTCACTCAGAATATTATAAAGGCCTTCAGTCATAACGTAATCTGTATCTCTCCAATTTTCTGTTAGCTCCCATAGAATTTCTGCTTTAAATTAAAATGGAAAGGATTAATCTGCAATTAATATAATATTTTTTTACTGAAACAAAGTATTTTTTGTAATATGATTACTGAATACAGTCACTGAGCGTTTAAACTTTATGGGCACTAAAGAATATCTTTCTTAATTTATATAATATTTCAAGAATTTGTCAACAAAATTTTCTCAGATACATCATGAGCAGATCGATTAGTTTACAATGTTTAATTTGAAATGCCATCAAACACTAAGAAAATAAAATGAATCGTTTAAAATAATCGGTCGAAAACAGGTTTTAAAAAATTACTTAAAAAACGATGTACTTAAAACTATAAGCATATACAAAAAATATATAACTAACATAAATACAATTTAATTACAAAAGCATGCAACTAACCTAAAAATAATTTAAATCAAGAATCATCTGTTGATAATATTGTCAACAATCAGAACACAATGCGCATGTGTGAATTTTCAATGCCAGTTACGGTACCGCAAATGCATGAATTTTTCTATGCAGATTAGAAATTTTTAATTTCCTTCATTTGGTGTTATTTTTAATTCAAAATTTCTTCAGAATGAATCTGAAAGATCGATTAATTAACAATGTTTAATTTTAAATGCATAAAACATTAAAAAAATAAGCAGAATCGTTTGAAATAATCGGCCGAAAAATGTTAACCCTAGCCTCATTACTGTTGGTAAAAAAAAAAAAAAAAAAAAACTGAAGCCTTACTCATTTGGCATTGGGGAAAATGAAAAGATTTTTTTGACGGGAAAGTTAGTTTTTAATTAACAATTAAAATTCTAAGTAAAAATTCAAAAAAAAAAAGGGACCCCAGGTGCACATTCCCGACCTCTAAGGTATACATGTACCAAATTTGGTAGCTGTAGGTCAAATGGTCTTTTCTGTAGAGTGCCAACACACACACACACATTGAGCTTTATATACAAGTATAGATATAGATAGATAGATGATGAAAGAGTTTGATGGAAAAAAGTTTCTGATATTTGATGTTGCATTTCATTAATTTGAAAGGGTTTAGCAGCATAATCTGTTTCATTAACAGGTGGATCCTTTGAATGTGGAGCTTCCTAAGCAGGTGGGAAATAAAACAGAATGTGCCCTGCTCTCATTTGTGAAGGATATAGGCAAAGACTATCAGGCTGTACGAGATGACATTCCTGAGGAGAAACTTCACAAGGTGTATACCTTTAACTCTGTTAGAAAATCCATGAGCACTGTCATTCCCATTGAAGGTGGATTTAGAGTCTTCACTAAAGGAGCATCTGAAATGGTCCTCAAAAAGTATGATTTTTTTTTTTATTTAAAATGAAAAAGTATTTGCAAATATTGTAAATAAAATATTGTGATTAGAAGTGTAATATCTAATTTGAAATGAGAAGAGATGGGAAACAGAAAATATGTAATATTCATTTTTAAATCAAATACAATTATTATCCTATTTAGCTTATTTATACAGATTTCCCTTTTGAGCTTCACAAAAAATGCACTATCTAGTGAAACATAGGATATATCAATATCTGCAATAATTGATGGATTGATAGATTTCATAACTTCATTTTCTAATCATAAGCAGATGAATCTGATTTGATTTGGTGCTTCTCTTTGTCGAATTAAGCATGATTCAAGCATGCTGTTGAACATAATTGAAACAATGAAGGAAGGCAATGTGAATTTGCATATTGAATTTGTCTTTCTTTGTCACTTCTTGAAGCAATGAAAGAAGTCCATTGAAATTATTAAAGAAGGTTTTGAAAGGCATGCAAAAAGGAATGTTGCTTGTAACGTAGATAGTCGGAGCTTTGATGTTAAAGAAAAGAAATTTTTGGAAGAATGACAAAATACTTTTGTCTTGAAATTTATTTACCTTTGTTTTTTGTTTCTTGTTAAATTCAATATTCAATTGAAACTATCAGCTATGTACTTAAAATAATAATAATAATCTGTTTTAAATTCAGCATGTTGTACTCTGTGCTGATTTGAATTACCCCTTGTAGTAAAACATCAAGTTTAATTTGTCCGATTATTTATAAAATTCTGTACGGTGATCAAACTACACTCATCCTTTTACAAAAGTTACTGTTGAATATGATAATTGTTAAGTTTAAAATTTCAAGTATATTGAATTATTTTGGTAATTTAATAGAAATTTTTTTATATGTGCCTGTTTGATTTTCTTTTTATTTTATTGGGTAGACTTTAAAGTTGCATTTTTCTTTTTGTAATTCTAACAATGATTCTCCTTCAGGTGTAACTTTATCTTTGGTCGTGATGGTCAACTAGAATCATTTACCAGGGAGGATCAGGATCGATTAGTGAAGACAGTGATTGAGCCCATGGCTAGTGATGGGCTACGAACCATTGCCATTGCATATAAGGACTATGTATATGCAGCTGAGGCTCAGAATCAAATTCAAATCACTTCTGAACCAGATTGGGAAAATGAAGATGCAATTGTCTCAGAATTGACATGCCTCTGCATTGTGGGAATTGAGGATCCTGTCAGGCCTGAGGTCAGTTTTGTGCATCAAAGTAATGTGATAATTCTTTTTAATTTTAAATGGCCATAAAAATTCCAAACAGTAACTCAATGACAAATATTTCTTCTATATAATTAAAATAAAGCTTTTTTGCTAATTTATAATTTATTTTTGGCACATTCTACTAAATATTAATGTCTTTTCCTTCGCATTAAATATGCTATATAATTCTAGGTTGTATAAAAACTTAATTCAATGGAATGGTTATTCATTAATGACTCCATAAAGAATATATGATGTAGTTGGCATAAAGCGTATTTTACTTGATGCAAAATTTATTTAACTGATTTGTATTCAAAACTTAAGTCTTGATGATATATAATATTCTTTTGTTTTTGTATTTATTTGTTAAAAGTCAAAAAGTATATAATTCTTTTATTTTGAACAAAAAGAAATTAATCTTGAAATAAGTTTGGAAAGTAATAATAAAAATGAATTACTATATAAGAATAGTTTTTTTTAATTTGCATTCTACTAATTTTTGAGATATTTTCAGTAGAAAAGATCTCGACATTTCTTTTCGGAAGATCTAATATGCTGCAAAAGTTTTTGTTGCATAAATTTTTCATATGATGTCATAAAAAATGCATATCATCTAGATAAAAGAATAAAAACTTCAAAATGCTGCAACATTAGTTTCATTTGCATTTAACTTAGATTTAAAAATCACAAGTCAAATTTCTGTAAATACTGATGACTTCTCGATGCATTTTCATCAAATCTGAAATGCAACAAAATCTTTTATTTAGGTTCCTGATGCTATCAAGAAATGCCAAAAGTCAGGCATCACTGTTCGTATGGTGACTGGAGACAATGTGAACACAGCTCGGTCTATTGCCATGAAATGTGGCATCATCAGGCCTGGTGATGATTTTCTAGTTTTAGATGGCAAGGAATTTAATCGCAGGATAAGAGACAGTAATGGAGAAGTGAGTATTTGCAAGTGAACAGCATTTCAAAGTTTTAACAATTGACTAAATTTTTTTGAATTCTGAATAATGCTATAATTGAAGATTCTGGTTAAGAGCTCTGTGCGTTTAAATGAATTTTATATTCTTCGTAGAGTTTCTTTATCTCATTTATTTTAGCTGTTTGTGAAAGCTAGATCCCCTTCTCACTTTTCATGCTTAATTCTGGAAAACTAATAGGCATATTATTTTAAACATAAAATTATGAAATATGAAATCTTGGCAATTTCAGAAGTTCATTAAAATTATGGGAAAAAAAGAGGGTAATTAATATAATGCATTCTTATCATTGTTGATGTTTTCAAAGATATTTTTATGAGCTTAAATGCATTAATGAAATAATATAATTTATTTTTTCATTTAGACATTTTGATTCAATTCTTAGGAAATCGCATATTAAATATTAGAAATAAGCAAAAAGTGTATTAAATTTTTCTTAACAGCAAATTTATTACTACTTTTTAAACAGTCTTTCATAAAATAACTTAAAAGTTAGTAAATATGTGAAATTTTAGTTTTCATTCAATCAAATTTGTATAAAATTTAAAAATGCTGTTGTTGTATTTTCTTGCATATAAAGCATACAAAGAGAAAATATTGCAATCATCAAAAAATTCAACCTCAAAATTTTAAAACCTTCTTTTATCCGAAAAAAAATATATTTTTGTCTGTTTTAACATGATAGTTTCCAGATACTGTAAACAGGATATACGAAATTTAGTATGCAATTTATGCACCAAAATTGTAGGTTAGGTTGTAGGTTAATTTAGTTTCAGTTTCAATTTTATAGCTCAAGATGCTTTATGAAAGCAATAAAAGACAGCTTATGATCATAAACATTGTTTTTCATCCTTATCGATGAAAACCTAAACCTATATGGTTGTGTTAGTGAATGAATAAATAAATAATAAATAAAGGAATAATAGGGAATTAGTGAGGATATTTGATTAATACGACCGATTATTTCATATTCCTTTATGATAACATTTTTATTCTGTAATAAAAAGAATTAAATTATAATATAATCTTGTCTATGATTTATTTTATTTTCCTTAATTTGTGAAAGTACATTAATGAGATTTTCCTTTACACAGAATACATGGATGTTATTTCATATGCATATAAATGTCTTTCTGGAAAAGAAAATAACTGTTAATATGAAAAACTTATTTAAATAATGGTATGCTTATTCTTTGCATGAAATATATATTGATATTTTTCTTAAATACCACAAATATCGCTGTTCATATGTGTGCTGTACCATTAAAATTTGTAATCAAGCAGTTCTGTTGTCTAAGTACAGTCTGTTTTTCTAACCAGATTTTTAAATAGGAAATAATTTAAAATTATAACAGTAGCAAAACTAGTGCTTCCCTATTAGCACAAAATGCCGAATAACATTTCATCTTTATTATCAGGCTTTCAAAGTATCAAATATTGTGGATATATCGTTAAATGTCTTATGCTAATAGGGGTTTTTTGATGGTTTTCAGTTTCAACAACATTTGTTTGACAAAGTGTGGCCACGCCTAAGGGTTTTGGCACGGTCTTCACCTCAAGATAAATATACTTTGGTCAAGGGCATCATTGATTCAAAGCTAAACCCCAATCGTGAGGTTGTGGCTGTGACAGGGGATGGAACAAATGATGGACCAGCACTCAAGAAGGCTGATGTAGGATTTGCCATGGTGAGTGTCCTTTTTCTGTATTCCCATATTTTTAAAATGAAATCTGTCTTCTAAATAGACAGCATTGATTTATTAATTCTGTTGGAAGAATCATATTATAACATTGCAGTCTAACAGTTTAACAAGCCTTAAGATGGCAAAATATAATTATGATATGAATGAAAAAGATTGAGTATTTTTATATTCTTGTAATTAACCTTATTTAGCCCCTGCATTATCAAATTATTTGTAGAAATGCTTTTCTACAAATAATCCTTGCAAATCGCCTTTCTCGGTAAATTTTCTTAAAACTGCTTAGATTTTTTTAATAGCAATAATTATTTTGCAACCAACTCATTGTCTAGTAATCTTGTCCATATTCTCTTATTATTATATAATAAATAACAAACAAAACTGGTGACTAAAAAAAAAATATTGATGTCTACATTATACCCAACAAGAAGGTAAAAAATTTTTACAATGAAAATTGGTTTTTTTTTTTTTCCTCTTAATTTTGTTTTGAAATCTTTTTCATTGTAGATTATTATATTTTCATTTTTAAGTAAAATTAATTTGTTAAAATTAATTCAAATATGATATCTAGAAACTCTTTTCTTAAACAATTGAATATCTTCTTAATAAAGTCAAGGAAATAAAGTACACTCATGTCCATAAATTAAGGATAATTCAGAGTCACACGGAAATTGAACTCTAAAATACATATATCACCCGTAAAATGACTACACACATCTTCAAAAATCATATGCAAATTGCAGGAAGCCACCAGATGACATGGATAGTACGTCACAATGACGAGTGCAAGAGAGTGATGTATAAGGAATACAGGCAAAGAAGTAACGATTGTCGCAAGCGCTTTATAAATCTTTCAGTGCAATTACCGCATAATTATGACACAAAGGAAACATTTAGATGATTTTTGACGTGGTAGAATTATCGACAGTCTGGAATATGGGCGTATCCAGCTGGAAGCATCCGTGGAACTTGGAATCGCCAAGAGTGTCATCTCCAGCCTTTGGCAACGATTCCAAGATGATGGTAATGTGAGTACTCGTTACAGCACAGGTCGCCCCCTAGTGACAACGCCGAATGAGGACTGGTATTTGGCAGTTACTGCCAAAAGAAACAGACGGAGCACAGCATCAGAGCTGTCTCGTCAGCTCTCTTCAGCTACTAGTACGACAGTTTCAAGGCAGACCGTGTACAGACGCTTAGGGCAGATTGGTCTTTATGCTCGTAGGTCTGTCAGATGTGTTCTATTTACTACAATTCGTTGTCGCCTGCGGTTAGCTTGGAGTAGAGAGCATACATTGTGGGCACAGCAACAGTGGACTTGTGTTATGTTTTCCGACAAGTCCCGGTTTAGCTTGCAGTCTGATTCCCGCCGGACTTTCATATGGAGAGCGCCAGGTACCTGTTACCACCAAGAGAACATCATTGAACGACACCGTTACGGTGGTGTAGGATTGCTCGATTGGGGAGGAATTATTCTGTGTTCCAGAACTGACCAGCATGTTCAAATTGGAACCATGACAGGCCAAATCTATCGGGACGTGATTCTGGAACAACATGTATGTTTGTTTCGGGGCGCCTTGGGCGCAGAATTCATGTTTATTGATGACAACACCCGTCCTCATCGTGCAAACATCGTAAACGAATGTCTTCGGTCGGAGGATATCACCCGTATGGAGTGACCAGCATTCTCACCGAACTTGAATCCAGTAGAGCATGTGTGTAACATGCTTGGCCGACGAGTTGCAGCCCGTCAACCACCTCCTACATGTCTACCGGAACTTCGGAGAGCATTGCTTAATGAGTGGTGTAATTCCCCAATCAGATCGATAGTATCAAATAATCAGATTGATAATTTGATTCTCAGCATGCCTAGGTGTTGTATAGACTGTATTGCATCGTCTGGGAGACATTCTAACCATCATAACAATATAGTATTATGCAATTCAATTGTACAATGCAACATTATGAATTTGATTGTAAATAGGGTTTTTGTAATTTGCTCGAGGGAGCAAAAAATCGCAATTTTTATTAATGATATCAAACATATAGCATATTTTTTGCTCTTTACCTTTTGTTTAATAAATAGGCCTTACAAATATGTCACATTTGTTTTGCATCTGATTCTTTCTTTTCCTGGACTTGCATTATCCTTAATTTATTGACATAAGTGTATATAATATCTTAAATTATAGAAGATGATGATGAAAAGTTTTTAAAAATCCTAATTATATTACTATTTAATTCATATGAATTTGATTCTTTTGTAAAGTATAAGCCAGCAAAAAAGAAAGAAAGAAACTAATTGAAATCATATTGCTTGAACTGTTTGATTTCCTAAAACGATTTAGTAATTGTAAAAGCAATTTCTGGTGAATCAAATGAATTGAATAAGACTATGTTTTACACACAAATTTTAAATTTTGGATTCTGTATTCCTAGGGCATTGCAGGAACAGATGTTGCCAAGGAAGCTTCTGACATCATCCTGACAGATGACAACTTCACAAGTATTGTAAAAGCTGTGATGTGGGGAAGAAATGTGTATGATAGCATCGCAAAGTTCCTACAGTTTCAACTGACAGTCAATGTAGTGGCTGTCATTGTGGCCTTTGTTGGGGCCTGTGCCATTGAGGTAAACTGTTTTCAATTTGTCCTGCAATAACAAAGTGATGTCAATGATTTCTTTTTCCTTGCTGATAAAAATATAGAAAGTGTGTGTTTATTTAAGGAATGATAAATTTAAAACCATTCAGGAAAAAAAAAACAATGTAACATGTGAATTCTTATACCTAGAATAGTTATGTTTAGTTTAGCTTGAATAGTTTAGTTTGAATAGTGGGGTCTGCATGAGTGTAACTTTTATCAATAGTTTTGCAAGGCATGTCAATTTTATGTATTTCAAAAAGTTTATAGTCAATTCAATATTTTTAAAATTGTTTAAAAACTAGAACTTGAAAAAAGAATAAAATATTTATTTTGTAGCAAATTATTCTTTCAATAATCTATATGGTTAAAATAATAGAAAAATCAATGAACCAGTCACCCAGCCCCAACTACAGGTTCAACCTTGCCCTTTGTTGTCTTATACGAAAATTTATTATCTCTAAATATGTCATCAATTGTCTGACTTTCTTCACCCTCCATTTTTGAAAGAAATGGAAAAACTCTGGATTTTTCTCTACAGGAAAATGTATGGTGAAGTGTAATTTTGAAATTCCCTTCGAAATGGAACGGAGTTTGAGAAAGGAAACATTTGATAATATATCTAGTGATATAAAAATTTGCAAAATAGATACAATGATTTTGGGTGGGGATTCTTTGCTTTTATCTATTATTTTAAACATATAGATGGGAGTTAACTTCTAATCACCAAAGATCGCCTTATGTTATATTTTTGAAAGTTGCTTGAGGTTCCTTTTATTATTACAGTGAAAACTATTTACGATTTTTTAAAAAGTTGGATAAGGTTATAGTTTGTAATTTTGGATGTGAGTTTTCAAACTCAAATTTCTGAGTTTTCAATGCTGTTTTTGCATTCAATATTGCTCTCTTTGAATTTTTAATTATAAGAATTTGTTATGATGAATTATCACTTTTAACAACAGTAAAAAAAAACTGCATTGTAAAATATAACACTGGTTAATTTTGATTTATGATTTTGATATGAAACATATTTTGTTTTATTATTTTTTAATTTTATCATTCCTTTTCATTTTGTTGCAATTTCCTGATATCTGCCTTTTATTGTCACTGGAATAAAGATTTTTTTCCCTTTTTACCGAAATTTAAAATATGCTCATATGTATATTTTGGCTTAACATTTTCAGTATTTTTTTTTTCCATTAAATTTATTTATACTCGCGTTTTTTTTTTTTTTTTTTTTTTTTTTACCTTATGTTTTTATATACATAAATATTTTAAATGGATTGTATCAGAAAAATGGATAAATGTAAAAAATGGATTGTATGCTCCAACTATTTATTTCTATCTCAAGATTAGAGTTCTGCAGGAGCTATATATATATTGTATTTTTATTTTCCAATTCTTTCATCCATATCCTTCAATCCGTAAATCAAATACAAGAAGTTTTGTCATTTTTTTTTCATTTCAATTATATTGATCTACGTTTTACAGTAAATCTGCAATAGTTGAGTTTTGTTTCCCCTTTAGTCATTATTAGATCATTTTGCTCTGAAATTAATTAAGAAATTTAGAATACTGTTTGGCACTTTGAATGTCATTGATACTATGCTTTTATTACAGGACAGTCCCCTAAAGGCTGTTCAGATGCTGTGGGTGAACTTGATTATGGACACACTGGCATCTCTGGCATTGGCCACAGAGTTGCCCACTCCAGACCTTCTGCTTCGGAAGCCTTACGGCCGTTCGAAGCCTCTCATCTCTCGCACCATGATGAAGAACATCTTGGGTCATGCCATCTACCAACTAATCGTCATCTTCACACTACTTTTTGCAGGTGCAGTTTTTTATTACTTTTAATAGCAAATATATATATATTGTTACAAAAACAAAATATAGCAAAAAGCTCCAATAGGTTCAGTAACAAATATTGATTCTTTAGTCTACACAAAAACAGAGTAGCAAAGCATGGCCAAAGTGTACACAAAAACGGCTCTTGCTATAAACTGTAATGCTCTAGCTGAAAATGGCTAATAAGCAACTACAGCAGCAAAAAGCACTAATAAAGGGTTGATTATAGACTTTGTTCGGCTCTCTCTTGACTGGACTGATTACTGCATAAATTGGGGTTTTATAGTATATGTGACAGAGTATCAAATGTTCTCAAGTATTTGGGATCCTTTATTTCTGTAGCCAGATTCATTGTTAAATAATCGCAAGTAAGTTTGGAGAATCATTGATTCGGCATCTATTCAGCATTCATTACTATCTCTGTAAAATTATTTTCCTTATGAGCAGACTTACTGCCTAGGGAAAAAATATTATTAATTTGCAATATTATATAAAATTTCACGAAGAGATAGTATTAAAATAAAATAATGGAATAAACTTCTTTGGTTTTCTTATTATTTAGAATTTAGTATTTTTTCCCCATTACAAATGCATGGTCATTGAATTATTCTTTTATATTTATAGCTTTAATATAAATTTGGAATTGAATTCTATATATTTAAAAGAATTGATGTAGTTTTGCAATATCTAATTTCTTTCGAATTTCTCCACAATTAAATGATTATGCTGTGAGAAATAGCATGAAGAAAATACTGTACAGAAGCATTCTTGATTTTTATAAAAAATACTGTTTTATATGCTATTTTTACACTGACCGTCTACCTGATATAGAATGGAAATATTAGAAAATGTTTCATGTGTCTGACAAATGAATATTTTTTAATTGTGAGTGGTTTAAGCAGATCTGTCTTGCTATTGAATTAGGCCATATGAATATTAAACATTTGATATAAATGTAATATTATTGCAACATCTGTTTTTGTTCAGAATCCATCGATTTAATACTGAGGCTGTCTCAGTGGCATAAATAGGCCAAAGTATTATTTGATACTTTGTATACCATTAATGTTACATTTTATTATGCTGTATGATATTATATTAAGCATACTAATATATTTGCATCACCTAGTTATTTGATTTTAAAACATGAAAGAATATTTCCCCTTTGCAACCTCCACCTAACAGTGGCAATTAGAAAATCAAATCCCCCTCCTCCTACTTCATCTTTCTTTATACTGCTGATCTGTCGTATTCAGTGTGCATATGTTCTTCAAAATAGATTTTTGTTGTTGTTTTTGCTATCTTATGTCATTTTTAAATGTATGCATTCATATTGAATTAAATGTATATATTTTTGGTTAAAATTGTATTTTATTCCCTCATATATTTTTGAAGAAAAGAAATTGATCTTCTATAATTTTTTAAAGAGAGATGTACATTTTAGAGTAATTTTTTTAAGCTAATTAAATGCTGGCAATAGAATTCGATTATGTACACAAATGAAAAGAATTTTAATCTATCATCTATTTACACTTTATACCTTATTTTGTTTAACTCTTTTTACATACAGTTCTTTTAATTGGTTATTATTGTTGACTAGGTGACAGAATATTTGACATCGACTCTGGCCTGAATTCAGGTCTGCGGGCCAAGCCTTCTGAACACTTCACTATCATTTTCAACACATTTGTGATGATGACACTCTTTAATGAAATGAATGCCCGAAAAATCCATGGGGAACGGAACATTTTTGAAGGACTTTTCACAAACCCTATTTTCTACAGCATCCTGATCATCACAACAGCAGCACAGGTTAGAATTTCTTTTCCTGTGTAAAATGCGATTTCAAATATTAAGGTGGTGCCTTCATTTTTATTAACTAAATCTATGATTTCATTATATAGCTGCATGATTAATCTAGGTAGGTGTTCAATTTGAATTTTTCATATTAAGTTTTTTTTCCCCATTTTCAACACTGATGAATAAATCAATGTTTTCCCCATAATTGTTTCATTGAAAGAGAAGGTATTTGAAGAAAGGCAGCAATAGTGGAAAAGATAGTCAGTCATCCATCTGTAGGTGACCGCTTTCCATCTGCATCCACCTCTGTCTTCAGGAAATTGAGTTCCGTTGAAAAAGATACCATTTCGTAAAGGACAAGCTGGATATTTACTGATACGATAACTTAAAACTCATTTTGATGTTAATATATTGTAAAGGACGAGAAGCGAGGATTCAATTAATATTATGTGCATTTGAGTGGCATCTCTTTATTATTTGTTTTGCTTAAATAAGTTTATGCATCTGGCGTCGCCTTTGACTTTTTTTTTTCTCCTTACTTTCTACTTTTTCAATCTGGAATTCAACTAGTTATCACTTTATTTCGTGAAAATTGCAACAAGTTATGGGTTTTAGTGATCCTCAACTGTGCAGGTACAGTAACAATGGCTATGATGACATCTGTATCACGTATTTCGATTTTCGATTTCATTTTTGGATTTTAAATTTTGATGTTACTATTTCTGTCAACTGCTTGTAGACAACTGTCTACCGATGTCTTTTTTTCCCTCTACTCTTTGATTAATAAGGACATAGTTTAGAAGCTAAAAATTTTGTTCAGTTTATCAAGTTGGAATCGTTCATCCAACTGGACTAACCTGAAATTTGAAAGGAATTCGTTGTTCGTACTCAACGATTGTGTAAGCATCTTCAATAGTTCCTTTGTAGAACCAATAGCACCGGCAATAGACGTAGATGGAAAAAAAAATCCGATTGAAACCATGCAATAAAAGCATATGCAGAAGCGAATGTGAAAGTTGTTGTGATCATCCGCACAACTGTATCATTTAATGTGTTGAATTTGATCCGTGGACATGATACTTCTGTGCAAGAAATATGAACCTTGTATAGCAACTCTGAGGAAGTGCCTGATGTCAAAATGGACACTCTTGGACAGTTATTCATCTTCTGGATCGAGAAAGATGATGAGCAATGCATTCACTTGCAGATTTTGCACACACTGTGGATGCATTTGCACACACTATGGATGCAACTAGAGTTGTCTAGTGAAGGGAAATTTTCATAGAATCTTCTAGCACTTTGCGTCTTGTCTATTCTTCCTGATGATGAATATCATGAGTTCAAGTCACTGTAAGAGTCAATGTTTAAGACTAAACAGTCACTTAAAAAATTGATCGAACAGATCAACTACTAAGACTATAAGGATGACATCAAGCACATAGAAACAATACTACAACAGCATTCGTGACAAATGCCTAATATTGTGCAAAACATAATGGAAAGAAAAGGGAAGAGAGTGGAAAGAAGATCCAGATGAACTAACCCAACTCTTGACAACGAATAATGCACAACGATGAATATATTTTATAGGACCAGTGATGATACAAACAGTTTCAATGGCATCTGTTTTTGTTGTAATAAATCTGGGTGCTTTGTAAAATGCGCCTAAGCTTGCACCTTTACTCTTATCTTCACTTGTCTCATCTATCCATTGTGATATAAACATATTCCTCTTCCAGTACTGGATTAATTAAATAATTAAAATCATTTTATGTCTGCATTATTATCATTTCAATTGGCGTTTCTATCATATTAATTATCATATAATCGCTCACTATCAAGGTCAATTTCAGTGTTCCAAAGTCACACCATTCCAGATTTGCATACAATGGGGCCTGCATCCCCCAATGAATTATAATCCCGCACAACAACATTGATTTTATATAGCTTCCATAACAATAGCATGCATTTCATTCATTTAATGTGAAAGAGCAGCTCTGGTACAATCAATATAAAATTGTATACATTCATTGCTAAGGACACTTTGACAATGATTATGCTAAAAGATATGTAAGCATGCAGCATTCTTAGATAAAACAATAAAATCAGATAGTTCCCTTCTTAGCAGTGGGAGTAAAGAAAATGCAGAATCCCAGAGAAATCATTTCATCAAAAGCTCTCGGCATGAAAATGATGAAAGTTCTAATATCCTTCAGAATGCTACTGTGAGATTTTTTTTTCCTGAATTAGGAGGGGTTTATAAAAATAAACATATGATTTTATTTTTTTTAAATTGTGTGTGCTTGTGTACCTTTCTTTCAACCATGCCTTAGACATTCATTCTTTTAATTTAATATTTTGTTGAAATTTTGTCACTTTTAAGAAAATCAATTAATCAAGAAACTTTTTAATTGATATTCAATTGCCTTGTATTAAATAAATTAATTATGTGTTATTCAGAATTTAAATTACAGAAAATATGCTTGCCTCTCCAACGAATGTCTTGTCCCTGTCGGGAAATATCTGCCTCTGCAACATAGATCTTTTTATTTACCGCTTAATTTATTCACTAACATTTATTTCCAAACTAAAAATAAAGACTTGTGATATCATAAATGAATTGTGCCCAGAATTTAGAATTTCAAAAACTAAACTAAAGCATTTACTTACAAAAGAGGGATAACAATTATATTGTTAACACTGACAACAGATTAATTACAGTTTTCAGACTGTGAATAGGATTTTCTCTTTAGATTTTGCATGTCTGTAGATAATATAATTTTTGTAATTTGTTTGCTTTAGCATTGAATGGATTTCTTGTAAAAGAAAAAGAATTCACCATATTTATTTATGTATTTGAACTTCTGTTTAAATTTTTAATTCTTTCAATATTGTCTTGAATTTTTCACTTTAATGCAATTCTTTTCATGAAGATTGAAAATTTTTCATTTATTATTCTATGAATACATATTCTTGAAATTGTAATTTAATCAAATTTAAACAGCACTGATTTGAATGCATTAATAAGTAGAAAGTATTTGAAGGTTTTAATAAAGATATGAAATTAGACATATTAGAAGTACATGTTTTAAAACAGCTTTCATTTGTTCTTTAAAAAGCATTGAGTCTTTATATTCTTATTTTCAAGGCTGTGAATTTGAAAAATACAAAAGAAAAACCAAAATTGATACAATATATTCTGAATGCATACAGAAAGAATGAAAAAGTATTTACTTTAGGGCTTCTTTTTTTTTTTTAATTGATATGAAATAAAAATGTTCCTACCAAAATGTATTGCATATGTATTGAAAAAGTTTTGTCCCAAAATAATTTGCATATATACATCTGCAGGTGGTGATCATTCAGTTTGGTGGTTATGCCTTCAGCACAACTACCCTCACCCTGGACCAGTGGCTGTGGTGCATATTTCTAGGTTGTGGCACTTTAGTATGGGGACAGATTATCAACACTTTGCCCACTCAGCGTATCCCTCACACATTCACATGGGGTTCAGGAACCCCAGAGGACGACCTTGCACCCTCACTTGGACAAGATGGGGGGAGTAGTGGATCCCTTTCTCAAGATGTCAAAAGTCGGACAGGACAGATTTTGTGGATAAGAGGGCTCACACGTCTGCAAACTCAGGTCAGTATTTTTCCACAGAGATTATTTTTTAAACATATTTTTAGTACTCATTTTATGTTCTAACTAAATAAGCATTTTTTTTTGAAAAAGTATACTTGACTCCTTAGATATAGTATTTACAATGATAACATAAAATTCTTTAGAAAAAATGAAGAAGTGCAATTCATAGATTGAATCTAAATTTGTCTTGATTTAAAATTTACATATTTTTATTCCTTAAAATGAAAGAGTTTCCTTGTTATTTGTAATTTTACTTTCTTTTGTATGGTTATTTTTATTTTAGATTTAATAATTTTCTTAAACTATGGTTGCTGATTTCTATTAATTACATTTTTCTATTTAAATTCTATATGTGATTTATTCCATTTCCCAGCCATCTTTTTTAAATGATGCATTAGGAAATTCTTATTACTTTTCAACTATTTCATGTGTTCAGTTTTTTTAAGGGGGCCCATCAAATAGTAATGTAACAGCGAAATGTGTCTTAAATATTTAAATATATCTTTGGAAATGTAGTTTCAAAGATACATTTAAGGATTAATGCCATAGAAGAATTTTTATTATAGGATATGATTTTCTTTTATTTGCGAGATGTTAAAAAAAAATTTTGTGTTAAATAGTGTGAATATTAAATATTTTGTTTGTTGGTATATTTTTTATATTGTTTATACTACATATTTTTTAAAGTTAGCTTCATGAGTGGGAAGAATAGGAAATATTTTTCATACAGGAGTTTTTCTTTTTTATTTATATATTTTTATTATACTCCAGTTTCCAAAAATATAGTAAAGTGGATTTGCAAATGTGGCATTAGAAAAACTTTTATAAGTCATGTATTTAGTAGTCATTCATTCCTAATATTTTAAAGGTTTTGTTTCAGTAAGTTAATGAAAATATTTATCAATCACTTATATTTACTCATACTTTCATTATATTTGTATTTGATATTATAGTCTTCTTTATATTTAAAAAGGGTATGTGAGAAAATTTTTTGTCCAAATAAAAAGTGTGCTTTATCAGAGAAATATGTAAAGTCTTTTAAAAAAAATAATTCATTACTATAAACTTATATGCACACATTGTAAGCTATTATAATTTTGCTATTTTCTATTTAAAAATAATTTGGTATTTAATTCAGAATAAGACTATAACAAAGAATTTTGTATCTACTATATGACATAAATACAACTGAGTTCATCGTTTCAAATGCTAGTAGTCTTGAAATTTATCATAAAAAACTTGGACAGTATGGAAAAAGATAGCATATTTATAAGAAAGAAAATCGATTTTTAATTAAATTCAAAATAAAACGATCTGTAGTTTTTAGTAACGCTAGTTAATTTCAAATTGTTTATAAGAAGGAGTTTTAATAGAAATTTTTTCTTTTTATAACACTAATTTGATATGTAGTTCAGAGTTCCTCATACAAATAAATGCTCTTTTGCTACAATTTAAACAGCGAACAATTATTTTACATAATTTAATTGTATAATTTGACTAAAATTAAAACAATTTAAAAATGATTCACTGTTTCTGTTTAATAGAAGTCTGGTAGTGCTGTTGTTATCTATGTAAAAGTTTAATTTGAAACTAAACTATGTAATATTTTCCTCTTTCTTCTTACATTAGGATGGCAATGTTTTTAGTTTATAATTTTAAGTTATTTTTATAGTTTCAAAGTTTTTACTTTATGATAATTTAAACAAAATCTTAATTGCTTTGTTGTCTAAGTTGTTCTTGTTTCATTTTTAAAAAAAATAAAAACTATTTTATTTCAAAACTTACTGTGGCATAAACTTTGGAACTTTGATTTTGAAAATTGGTCTTTGCCTTAAATCTAAATGATAGTAGAAAAACTATATATTTCATATTATGCTTTTCTTGTATATCCTTTATATATGATAATGCTTCAGAATTTTTTTAAAAAATTATTTTGTCTTGTATGTCTATATTGTATACTTTATATTGATTATTTTGTATGTTTAGCCATTTTCTTTTTCTAATATATCTTCATAATTATAATTTATATGGTTTATGTTATATTTTAAGTTAATAAGAAATCGATCTGCAGAAATAATAAGCATTATTTATTTAAACTTTGTCTTATAAAGAAAATATAAGTATATAATATTTAATCGACCATTTTAGAGGATAAATTTTTAATGCTATTCCCAAAGAATTTAAAGAAATCATAATTGTATATAGAATTTAAAGAAATCATAACTGTATATTACTACAGACAAAATAAAAATCTCATAAGTATTTAAAAAAGCACCAAATATTCATAAAGAAATTTTCAAAAGAAAAATTTTTTTTAGTATCAAATTAAGTTTTTTAAATAATAATATAATTAGTTGATTAATTCTGCTCCCGGAATATGGAATTTTATCAAGTTAAGAGTCGGTTAGAAGTTGACATATAATAGTTTTCCAGAATATTTTGTTTTCAGAATCAGTATTAAGAATTCCTATTTAAAAACTTGATTGTTTGTTTCAAATGTTGAGTGATTAACCTGAAGTGCTCTCTATTGTTGCTCATACTGCAGGTACTTTTATTTCAATATTCTTCTTAATCCTGTTGTTTAAAAGTTATTCACTCTATTTTAAATTTGTGGGAGATTTTGAAATTCTTTAATTATGGAAGGGTAACTTTTAAAATAACTCTTGATTTAAGTTTTAACTATCTTTATTCTTCAACTTAATCATTATTTTAAATTCTATATACATATTAACAATGAATTAGATAAATTTTAAATTTGTTTTCAATTAAAACATTAAGAATTCGTTATTGTCAAGAATGCAGACGTCAGTTAGTTCAATATATCGGAACTGACTTTATCAAAATTTTTAATTAGATATAGACAATCTTGTACTATTAATATCTCTTTTTAAAAAGCATTTTATTAATGTTTTGACAGAACAAAGCAGTCTGGTTTCATTTCTCGTTCTACATGGATTATTTGATTTTCTATAAACTGACTTGAGAATTTTATAAAAAGACAAAGGGGGAGGGGTCAGCATATATTTCTGATTCAATGTACTAAATATTTTACTTAGCTGCCCTGTATTTTATCTATTTGCACTTTTTATATCTACAATGACATTCTGGTACTTCTTGTATTCTCTTTCTGCATGACTTTCCTTTTTGGTTCTTTTTTTTCTTTCCCTTTATAATAATACTTCTATTGTACAGAAGAGCATGCTGATTCTTTCTTATCATCAACTGTTTAATTATGTGCACTGATGTCATTTTAATGGGGCATGGCACTATTTTCTTCTGTCGCATGATATGTCAAAACTGGAAAATATTTATCTTCTGGATTTAAAATGATGCTCCTAGTTGTGTTTTATGTTAGCTTCTGTTGTGTAATGTTTGTAAATCTTAAAAAGTATTGGAGAAATAGAATTCTAAGAATATAATTTATAGAAGAGTGAATGAAATATTATATAAAATTAAAACCTCCTAAATAGTTAGTCTTTTGTTTCTTTTAAACATATATACATTTTATAAAGCTTAGTGTAATATGTTTTTTAATGTAAAAGAAACTTTGGCTATGGAAAATTGAATGGTTTGATTTATATATCAAAAAATTTAAAACAATGAAAAGTATTTGTTGACTTGAGAACAATGTTTTAAAATTTAATTCCTCATTTATTAGAAAATGACCTACGATTATATTTTATGTCATCATATAGTATTCATATATTCTGAAACATACTGTGACTTGAATTTAGGTGATGTAAGTTCCTTGTACAAAATTTTATTTCATTATTGCTAATCAGTCCATTTCACTTGGGAAAAAAAATTGCAATCTAATAGTGTTATCAGGACTTCTCAGTATATAAATTAGAGTCCAGATTTTCAATTAAGCTTTCTAAATTGTTTCTAAATATTAATATCATTGGATACTTTATAATAAAATGAATGCTTTGTTATTAAAAAAAGGAGTGTTACTTTTGTTAAGTTCATTAAGTTAACATTCTTTTTTAAAAAAATAAATGTAAAATTAATAACAAAGGAAATCAAATTAGAATTTTCCTAGTTGGAATATGTTATTCTTATTTAAGAATAAGGTTTTCTGAATAATACACAATACATATGATATAGAAATGTCACTTTTTAAAAAAAAATAATAAAGAACTTAATAGTCTTCATTAATTCATTCTTATCCTTTTTATTATTTTAAATAAGTTTGAATTCATAAATTTAACTCTTGAAACTAAATAATAGGCTCCCTGTGCCCTTTTCTTTTTTCAATTGATATATAAATTATAAGGATAAAAGGATTTTCTGACATTTGTCAATCAGTTTTCAAAATGAAGTATGCAAAATTTGTAAATTATTTTTACATTTCTTCTTAAAGTTAATATACTTTGACTTTAAAAAGAGATTTTGTTATATGCTTTGTTTTTAATTTTTTTTATAAGAAAAAGGTTTTTTCTTAAATAATAGAATCTGTATCTTAATATAATTTATTTAAAGAGAACTTTAAAAATAACTTCCTGGTTTATGCTAATACATAGAGAAAGTATTAAATTATATATTAATTTCAAAATAGAAAATTGACCATAAAATGTTAGATATTCATTTGGTTCTTTATGCATTTATGAGTCAAATATTGATTATTTTAAATAAAAGCTTCTTTGCCTAAAATTAAAAATATAATCATGGTTTTTTTTTTTTATGCGAACAAACTATGCAATTGTCCTTTATAAAATTAAACTATGTGGTATTAGGAATATAAGTTTTCAACTTACCTGCAGAACTTCTTGTATATATTCTGTACTGGAGTTTCAGCTATGCTTGTATGCTTTTATATAACATTCTTTTTTTTCATACCTGTGTGAACTTTTTGTTTGTTTTAAGAATCCTTTAAAACTTATGAAACCTTTACTGGTAGATAGAATTGGTGTAAAATAAGTTTTGATGTATGACGCATGCTGAATTGGTAAGTTTTCTATTCAGTGCAGTGATTGGATTTAAAATCCTTGCTCTACAATGCTTTATTTAATGTAAGGCTGTTTTAACCCTTTAATGTTTTGTGCAACATATTAATAATTAAATCAATTAAAGACCAATAATTTTTTTTAAGTATTTTGTAATCTTTTTTTTTTTTTCTGAAAATGTTTGTTTTTTATGTTACAAAGAAACTAAATGCTTGATTTGATAAATCTATTAGAGTTTTAACTGTATGATTATAAGACTTCTTTAACAGAAACAGTGAATCGCATTTCATTGAATAACTTTTTATTTAGAATTTTAACTAAAATTATTCTTTTAAAAATCTAATATAACTATAGTTACCTTCTATAAGAAATTTCATTGTTTGAAAATAAAAGCCCATTTAAAATGCACAAATATTCAATATATAAAATCTTGGAAATTTTTTAATCATACCATATGCTAAAAATCTTATAATGACAGAATGCTTGGAATAATAAGTAAGGGAATATATAAGCACAATTTTTACACCAAGTTTAAAACATGCCTCTGTTTCAAGTAAAATGAATTTGTTTTTAAGAGAGGATTTATCTGAATTTCCTATCATCTCTTTCAGTAGCAGTGGAACGGTGATTTTTTAGAAACTTTTTTTTGGTTTTGTACTCTAACTGTTTTTTCTGAAATTTCTGCCCCTAGCAACGTAAGAGAAATAAGTGCTTGCCTAATTGTGAAGTAGGTGATTGGAAGCGAAGGGCTCTGTGGACTCCTCTGCACCAGAGAATCCTATGCACAAGGCTCTCACTCCACCTCCAAAGTGCGCTGTCTTCTCGCCACCCCCCTCTGCTGCCCCTCAGAAAGTAATGCCGACGATACCACACATCCCCTTCGCTTTCACTTTCTGGCCATGAATCGTGTATTGTTCCTCGCAGTTCATTGGTTTTAAATTTTTTTTAAAAAATGAAGACTGTGAAATTTTTTTTTCCTTTGAAATATCAGGATTAAACTTGTCTTAGATCTCTGAAAGAATTTTTTATATTTTGTTTTGAGATCTTTAACTGCTTGTCAGTTTCTGCAGTTGATATGTAAAAAGCTTTAAAATATGAAACCTTTGAAGCAAAAATGAATGAGTATTGAGGATTCTTTTCAAAATCATTTTGTTGAAAACATTGATGATCATTCTGCAATTGTGTGTGTAGGAATTTTTAAGAAAGCTAGTAGATTTCTAATTTTCTCCTTTATTTTTCAGTCAGGTCTTTATCTCCAGATTTCTGAATTTTCTGAATAAAATCTACCTTTTTTCAAATGCATAAAATTTTTAATTCATTGCCCATTTTTTTGAAAATTTTAAATGCATTTTGTTAGCATTGTTTTTGTTTTTTTTAAAACCAAAATCACTCAAGTGGGTCTTGTTCCCTTGTTGTAAATTTTTTATTCAAATTTAATAGTGAATTCCATTCTGAAATTATTATAAAACTATAGATTTTCCTCATTAAAAGGAATTATTATATATTTTAATTTATTGACATTTGAAAATCTGGTATAGATGGTAACTTTTGGGGCAGAAAGTATGAGTTCTCTTTCAAATTTTCTCTTATTTGCCTTAAGAATAAAAATTAAAAAAGATTCTCAATCTAAATATCTCTCAAAATAAATCTCTAAAAGATTTTAATTTGTTCTAATGTTTTGAAACATCCGTGTTTGTTTTTGAAACATCCATTTTTAACTTTTGTTAAAGAATTTCTATATATTAGTATTACTACAAATTATTTTTAGCTCCTTGCTCAGGATTGTTTACTGAAATCTTCTATTCCAGAATTTACTTCGTTAATTATCAATGAAAATCTTTCATATACATTTGTAATAATTAATTCTTACTTATTTTTAAGGCAAATAGATTTTCTTCTTTATGGTGGAATTTTTAACACAGGGATGTGAGTCTTCTTACAAACGGCATTACTTTCTGAGCCAAAATATGTAACTGCATGAAATGCTTATTTTCATATGGCTTTTAATATGCATGAGAAACTTTGCTTTTTATACAGTATTTCTCTATAGTGTTTTTGGTTTTGCTTTCAATGGTTGGCATGTTACTATATACAAGCTAAATGTATGTTGCATGTTCGATGTTAAATTGTGTGCTATAATTTGATCACTTTCCATGAACATTTGAATTTCAGCATTTTGTCAAAATTAAATTTTCTTATAAATGAAAATACTTAAATTAGAAGCGCATGAATAATTTTCAGGAAGCATTTCGAAATAATATTTATAAATGCATCTATTTTTTACAATTAAAAAAAAACTATACTTACTGTGTAACTATGTAAACTTTGTCTCTGAAATAATATTTAAAGCATTTTTAACTTTGATTTCACTTTCTGTCATTCAGTGATTCATGTGAAAAATATGAAATTGATTCCTACAAATAAATCTTAAAACTTCTGTTTATTTAATACTTTTCCTTCTTATTCCCAAATCTGTTTGCAAGTTTCTGGAAATGTTTTCTCTGTTGATGGACATTATATAAATTGCATGTTGCATCAAATTAGCACATTTTTTCACATGATTCTGAATCTAAATGCACGTATAGATAAAAATTGATACTTTCAATTAAATATTGCCAAATAATTTGTATATATTTACATGATCAAAACTAAGTACAGTCTGTTAATTTAGAATCTGGAAATGCACTTCAATATATGATATTTTTGACTAACTCATCGCAAGTAATGACTATTATAAATTAGAAAAAGAAGTTTGAATGTCCAGATTCTGCTTAAAACAGCCCATTATTTTTCTTCCATTGTGACTTAATGGCAGAAACTATGGGCCATAAGGGATCATTTAGGAATGAATTTTCTCTGTGGACTCAGCTTGGTGCACTTTGATTATAGATTATTACAGTTCTATGTTTCTTAATTCCTAGGGTAGTTTCCTATGAAGAATTTTGCAATAAATGTGAAAGATTTGAACTGTATTATCCATCCCTTCCCTCCAAAAATGTCATTGAATTGCAAGCAGAATTTTTCTTCATAATTTAGTTGTTAAATAAATGTCTGTTATTCTACTGAATATCCTACTTATTGTGTAGTAGTACTTTTTTGCTAGTAAAGAAAGAAAATTGCATATTTTACAGAATTGTTGCTTAAATCAGAAAGTTAAAAGATTGCCTGCTGTTGGGAACATAATTTATATCAATTGTAAAAAATTGATGTTCAAGAACTTTAAAAATTTCGGACTTATTTTCCAGATCTCTTATTATTTAAAGTCCAACTTAAAAAAATAAAATATTTAATTATTTAGGGGCATTTTCAATTTGTCTTTTAGATGTATGTCCTTTCCCTCTTTCCCCTTTTACATCTGTAACTGTTAACACAATTTTTTAAAACTATTCTTGCTGTGTTTGAAATTTTTAACTATAGTTTATAATGCTAGAGAGTGGTTTATTTTTATATGTATGTGCATTCATTTCAGCATTTTTCATAACTTCTTTCTGTATTTTGCAAGATTTCATTATATAATTTTTTTTATGTGTCAAATGCTTTAGATATTGTATTTTTTTACAAGATAATTAATAAAATATAAAACAGTGCATTAAGCTTCCAAAAATGATTCTTATGAAATAGAAATTTTTGTTTATGGAACTTTTAGAATTAAAAACTTTTTATAGTTATTTTGTACTTGTGTTGCCACAATCTTTAATAAATAAGTACAGCCCCTTTTAAATTTGAAGTACATTTTATAATGAATTAAACTTTGCATTTTGTTGAAACAATAAAAATAACTGTGCAAAATGCTAGAAATAGTTACTTGATGCTTTTTATTTCTTATTTAATTTTAGTATTTGATTTTTTTTATTAATTTAATATATGATTAAATTTACATTATAAGAGAGAAACATTATCATGCATGTAAGCATTAAAAAATTGTTAATTCATATAGAAATATTATTTTCGTTTAAAAAAATATTAATACAATGAAAAAAATTCAAATTTATTATAGCAAAGTTTAGTGTAAACTGGTGGTCTTTTTCCAGGGCTGTTCCTGAATTGCTCTTGTGTGTAATAGTAATGATTTTAATATATATATTCAAACATTACATAGAACTTATTTTTAACAGAGATTTATAATGTTTAAAGGGGGAAAAAGTGTTTAAAAGAAAAATTTATCTTACTATATTCAGCAGTTTAAGAATTGCAAATATTTTTTCTTTCCAAATAAATGAAATAAAGAAATTGTTTGGATATAATTTTTTCGTAAAATATTTTAAATAAAAGGGAAAATGATATTAATTTTGTTTTCTATCAAATGAATCGTAGTTTTATAGCGTTGAATGAAAGTGAGATCTTTTTAAATAAATATTTATGATGCAATGAATTAGTTTTGCTTGAAGCCTGTTTAAGGGAGAGAAAAATGGCAGAAACTTCAGATGAACTGTTTAGTATAAAACTTTATTTGGTTAACAATTCCAGACAGCCCTTGGATAAGCCACTTTATGAATATGCTAGAGAAATAAACTACTAAAGTAGTATAGTATGACAAATTCTGTGGTAGTAAGCATTAGAACTGTGCATGGAATGGTTTTTTCTTTGAATTGTTTTTGAGAATGTTTATTTTCTTAGTGTAGATTGTGTTGATAAAGCATGGTTTTGTTGTCTGTAGTTGTGCTGTATGTTTTTTCCCCCCACAGCTGAGGGTTGTGCGAGCCTTTAAGAGCACGCTGGAGGACATGGAGGAGCGTCGCAGTGTCCACAGCTTGCATAGCTTGCGCAGTTCTCGCAGTCACCCCAAGCAGCTCTCCGACATAAGTTACATCGACGAAGACGTGAAAACCCCGTCGCCCAACGACTACCCTTACGACATACACAAAACCAACAACCATTCTGTGCGGAACCACACGCCGGACGGGGAGACTGCCCCTCTGATGATCCGCAGGAATTCCCCCACCAGTATTACGTCGCCAGTCAACTCCTCCTCTTCGGGCGCCTCTCTCACGAACAACAACCGGCCCAACCCGACCAGCCCCCACGGATACCACCTGCTTGTAGAACCCACCAAGATACACGAGACCAGCATCTGAAGAAACTTCATACCCTCCCCTTTTTGGTGTACAAAGGATCTGCTGCGAGAAGCTGAACTTGCTTCTAATTTATTTCTTACAATTCAAATGGATGATTGTAAATACAATTTTTTTAAAGCGGATCGATTATTTGTGCTTTTATAAAGTTGTAAAAAATGTTTTACTCGAGGGAATCTCATCGCTAAGAATCGAAGAATAGTGTTCTGAGTCAGACTTGCATAGGATCTGTTCAAATGATATTTTAAATAAAGTGGATGAAGCAGATAATAGAATCCTTAAGAGAATTAAAATGCACTGCTTTCCCCAACCAATGATTAAAAACCCAATTTTTATCTATTCTGAACTAGATATTTTCCCATGATAGGAATTTTTTATTTTTTCGATTAGAATTAATTTTTATTAGAAAAGACAATTTCCTGAGGGAGGAAATCTTTCATTTTCCTTTTAAAGTCAAGATGAACTCTCAGAAATAATAAAAATGGCAAACTGCAGCTTTTAGAGAAGACAGAATGTGTAAAATTCATAATCTTGCAAGAAATGTATAGAATAAAATATTTCTGTAAATTATCAGCCTTCCTTTAAAGATGCATGTCAAACTCCAGAGGTATTTGTTGCAACTTAAATAAGATGCTGATGTATAAAAATTAAAAAAAAAAGTGCCTCGCTATGGAACTTGAAAAAGAGTGGTAAATTGGATATGGTTTAAAATTTTGGATGTTATCAATATAAAATCATCCTATTCTTCTTTTTATCCATAAGTACATTTAAGTGTTTCTTTAAAGAAGCCTATTTATTTGCTTTTTTAATTCAGCTATTAATAAAAATAATTGCAGGGTTATTTAATTCTTATTCCATTGGATATTCAATGGAAGCCACTACTTCAATTTTATAAAATTAAGCTTTGATATAAAAAAAATTTTAATAAATTTTGATTTTAAAATAATTTTTTTTTTTGACCTGTAGCATGTGTCATTGATTCCAAAAGCTAAAGAATTCTTAATACTTGATATTTTCTTTCATTTTTGCTTTCTGAAATTTCTACATCATAGATTTTTTAAGAAAATGCACAAATCCAAATGAACACTAACAAACCTATACTTATTTGATCTTTTGTAAGATAATTTGATAACTTGTTTCATTTTTAATGCCATTTTTTTTTAATTCTTTTGTTTGAAATTTTATATTTACGTATTCATCGCTTAGTAAATTTTCTTATATTGTGGAATCATTTAAAAATAAAGTTGAGTAAAATAGAATTCCAAAGGAATTCAAATTTTCTAGTCATTGAAACTTAATTTAATGCATCTGCTACAGTATTTTGTAGCTGCTTGTTGTAAGAATTTTCATAATTTATTTTATTTTTCTGGATATTTTTTATATAAAATTTGGTTTTAAAAAATTCTTTTTTGATATATGTGGTTTGATAGTTGTAAACAAAATCAACAATTTCATTTTGTTCTTTAAAAAAGTTCATTTTGATTACTTTTATAAAATTATAAAGAATTAATTTTAAAATCGAAATCTGAATTCTCATTTAAAAAGATCGTTCATTTCAACAGTTTCATTTATAAAAATATTGATATTTTTATTTTCTAAACTTTCTTGTGTATGAAATAAGTGTCCGGTTTCCTTTAATCTAAATTTCAGAAAAATTGCAAGTACATTCATGGCTGACACCCATAACAATTGTGTTTTTTTTATCTTATGCATAAAAAAAAAATCTAAATTGTTACTTACTGAAAGATAAACTTTGATTGTTACTCTATGCTGATATGGACACAATAAAATAGCTATGTTTTTGTGAATCTGGGAATGAGAAATGGGATATTCGATGCATAATTTGAGGTCTTGCAGTTCCCATGATGTCTTACCTTACCATCATATTTTTTAGCCTTCTTTCTATGTTTTTCATGTCTTAAATTTTTCTATTTTGCTGCAAAATGTTGTTGCTTTTAATTTGCTTTCTGGATATTTTTGTATTAGTGATCATGCAGTAAAGATAATTTCCTACCCTTGTGTAGCCCTATTGATTTCTTGCATTATTTTTTTTTTCAATCCTTTTATAATGACTGCCAAGTCTTAAAATTATTGATCCCATTTCATTTTGAATGATCACTTCTTAAAATTTACTCTTACTTTATCGGACACTTATTTTGCAACAGTGAGAAAGCCATTTATGATTTTATCTCTCTTGATTGCTACTCAGCCTAAGAGAAACTCTAATGAATTGGAGGCTATATAAGTTTGTTGATATATTTCAGTGACTAGTTTTATTACATGTAATATCTTATCTTGCATTTATTAATTGGGTCTTAAAAATAAAATTGATATTTCAATTTATAGCAGAGGCAGGCAAAAGCTCTTTATTTAACAGGAAAATAACTAGTTATTCATTGTGATTGATTATATGGATGCTAATATTGTAATAAAATCGGCACATTGATGCAATATATAAACCTCTTTCATTGTTTTATGTAAATTAACTTAAAATAGGATTACAAAACAAGTAAAACACAAAATTTCTTGAAATGTGTGCATTGTTTTTATGAATAGGTTGGTATTTGATTATTTTAGAAATTGTCAATTTTTGATATTTTTTTACCAAAATATGAATTTACTGCTTTTTGTCTTGTTCCTGTATCACTTGTAGGAAGGGACTGCATTTATAATTAAGTTCTATTTTCTCCTGTGGCTTCTGCAAGATGTTAGCAGCAAACCATTAAGTAATAATAAGACACTAATAAGACAAGTTCATCTTGATTGTGTTTCAGGTGTGAATTTCCTTGTCAATATCTTCTTATTAATCCCTTTCAACATCAGTAAGAAGTAAGATGGCTATTAGATAAGAAGGCGTTGTCAGTTTTTGTCCTCTGTTAGCATTAATTGCAATTGTGGAAACATCTGTCAGTAATTTATATTTTCATCAACTTCATAACTTCTTCTAAATAAGGTGTTCACAGTTATTCTTTCATTAAGACATTACCCTGAGAACGAAAGTAGTTATATTAGGGTTTCGCCCCCTCCTTCATTACAGTTTAGGAATGCTAGAATAATTTTTGAAACAAGTGATAATGCAATAAACATTTTTTATGAGAAAAATCGGTAGTATTATGTTGTTTGTTTAGTAGAAGTTGGTGGCTAAGCTATTGAAGCGGCTTAATTTCCGTCATTGATTGAAAAAATATGAGACAGATGCTGTCTTTGGCCTCTTTAAATATTAAGTGATCCTAATTAAACTTGCTCTATTTAGAGCACTCTGTAATTGTAATTAAAATGCCGGTGGATTTGAAAGTTTCTATATAGATAGTTCAAAGGAAATTAAGTTCAAACGATGCATGGAAAGGATGCACTTCAGTGTCTTGTTTCAGTTCAAAGGATGCGCTGCAAGATTCCACGGAGAAAACAAAAATTTGCTAGGTATGCAAACAAGCTACAAATTCCAAAACAAGCCTTTTCTGTCTGATACAGACTGTTTAGCAGTCTAACGTGCACATTGTAGCCCACCCCCATTAAAGTATAAAAACTGCTGACGATGAACAGTGTATTCAACAGCTGCTCTGTGGCACATAAACGATATATGATCCATATACGATAGTTACTGAGCTTTAATTGGTCCTCCTCTTTTGTATCCAAAACTCACGTTCAGGCCATCTTTATACGGAGTACCTTAAGAATGGAGGTTAAAAAGAATAAATAAAAATTAATGTTTTCCTCTTTAATCGCAATGCCGTGATTATCAATTTTTGTACTTTCATAAGGCTTCATTTATAAAAATAACAATTTCATGTGCCATAATGTTTGAAAATGTTAAAGTAGGCCATGGTTATTTATTGCATGCTTTTCAGGCATTTCGGCTGCAATGGACTAGAAAAAAAAATTGTGTGGAATTTTTAGTCTATTCTTTGCATTGTCATACAAATTTTTGAATCGGTACACATTTCAGTTGCATCTACAGAATGCTTTGAATAGGCGAAGTTTAATTACGATTACCTTGTTCTTTTCCTAGATCTCCGCTTATAATACAGCTTCAAATGCTAGTTTTTACATCAAACTGGGAACTATTTTTAATGTAAAATATTGAATTATTAATTAGAAATTATGTTGTAATTAGACCGTTGATGTAATTAATTCACTTATTAAATTGGATATTAATATTTTCTTTGTAGTTCAGTGGATTCATTATATGCTGTTTTGGCTGTTGATCTTATACTAATATCTGTATTCAAGGTAATCCGAGATTAGTTTCTGGGAAATACGGCATACCTTAACCTGTTAATCGTGTAATTAACTTGTATCTAGTTCGTTTTGCATTGGAATATTTCGTCATATCCAGTTAACAGGTTAAGAACGGAAGTTAAAAAGTAATAAATGAAATTATATTGATGATTTCATATTCATAGGCACAATGTACCTTTGCTGATGGCTCCAATATTTAACCTCTCCCCCCAAGCAGTAGCCGAATGACTCATAATGTTCATAGTGATTCATAATAATATTCCATAAACAATGATTATTTTCTTTCCATTTGATAACATTTCACTCTTTGTTATGATTTTCACAAATACTGGATCTGATTTTTTAAAAATAAATATAGCATCTGAAAGGAGAGGTTAATTTCTAACTCAATTCGAAACAATGCTTTTTTGAGACCATCCCCAGAAGCCAAAAAATCTGTACACTGATAACTGCAATTCAATCATTGTGTGCTACCTGTCTTTTTGGTTCGGAATTCTTTGTACACATTCTCTGCAATCTCTGTAATTGATCTTTATTTTGATTCAGTAAGAAATAAAATTTCCAATTTCATGTGTACACTTTAAAGACGGCTATTTGACTATTCCACCGTTTGTTTCATGCATATTATTTAATTATAAGGATTGATACAATAAGGAATTTTTCAGTGACTGCAAGCTACAACAAGACATTTGTTTGAATGTCATTTCCCATCCCCCTCCCTCGAAATCCCCACTTTTAAAAAAATCTTACGATTTCGTTCTAGAGGTAAACTAAAGAGTAAGAAAATATAAAGATAAATTTCTTAAAGAATGCTCTGTCTCTTTCATACATTTTTGGTCATGGATTCGTCTAAGGCCAACCACCAACTTTTGGCATTGCTTATCTCTTTTGTTTCATATACTCATATGCCCTCTTTATAAAAGCTGAAAATTAGTTATCAAAAATCAGATATATTGAATTTTATGATTAAAATATAGCAAAAAAAGAAGCTTGCTTGTATATAGCTAGTTTGAAAAAAGGAGGAAACAAAAAAGATCTGAAATTTTGTGATATTGCCAATGTTAAGCATCACTGAAAGTATTTTTATATGCTGTTAAATTTTAAAGTTCTTTAATAAGATTGAATTTATTCTCACATGAAGAATACTCTTGAAGTATTCTAAAGAAAATGAATATTTTTAAGTGCCCTGTATTCTACTTTAAAGCACTGATTCAGTAAATAAAATTATAATTATAAAATGAAATATTTGATATCGGAACTTGTTCAATATTAACTACGATCACTTTTTGAGTATTGTCAACTTTTGCAATTAATTTTTTAAAAATTCAAATAAGTTTCTCGTCCTTTATTTTGTTCTTTTCAAGGTATCTGCATTTCATTTGTTCTTTAGCTCTTTGAAGCAAAGGAATTTTATGTTATTTAATATCGTCCTCAAAAATGAAAAAAGAAATTCACGATATTTTTTGTGTAAGGAGGAAAAAAAATTAGTTTTTTCCCCTCGCAACTTAGAAGTAGTCTTTCGTCTCTGAATGTGATTAGAACTTGTTACAATTCTTCACTTCTATATTTCAATTTCGCTCATGAAATAATTTTCTTTGCTGATAAACCCATTTTGAAACTTCGATTTGTTTTGTTTATGCAGTAAATCATTATGCATTTTCATCTAAATTAGCGAGTAAAAAAAATGGCAATTTTTTTATATTAGCATTTTCCTAATTTGGAACACAAATAACTTTTATTGATTTTCCGGTTCGCATCTGTAAATCACAACCATCCCAAACATAAAAGACTGGCAGTCTGTTGTGGCATTCTTTATTTTGAAAATTAGGTCGTTTATTAATTAACCACCAAAGAAAAAGAAGATGGTTCATACCTCCAATTAGTTTTTCTAATGCATATAAAATTATAAATCATGTTAAAATTTTCAATGAGACTTCAAAACAAACCTGTCGGATAATGTTCATTTTAAATTATAGCTTCAATTAAAAACTTGAGTCGAAGTTAAATTTTCGTATATTCCGTTTTTATATTTAATATTTCAGAAACTTCCAGACTGAGAAATTAATTTTTCTTAGTATCGGTTGCACATTTATTGACTTAGAAGTTTAAATTTTCGAATTCATTCCAGATTTTTATTTCATCTTTTCTTTATCTTGATGTCAAAGGCTGGGATCAAGTTTTTATGTGCGACATTTTTAGTAATTTAAAACAATTTTCATGTGAAATTAAATCTTGCTTCTGATATAATGATTTTTATAATTTTGTTTCTTAATTGAAAGAATTAAAATATTTCACTTCATAAAATAGTGCAATAATGAAAATATTTAACAAATTTCTTGGCATTTAATAAATATATATTTTATGTATATATGTATATAACTTATTTGGAACAAATTAATACTGCTTTTATTTCGACATAAAAGGTTAATAGTACACCCCCTTTCCCTCTCTTAATTTCTCATAGACAAACAGGAAACTAGATTCAGTTTTGAACGACAAACAAGTTGACATTTCATTGTTTTTACCGTTGAAGAGATGTTTCTCGGAACCATGCTTCTGACGATGTGTATCCTAATATCAGTCTTACTCATAATAATAGTAATGGAAGTTCTTATTAGTCATCAATTGTTTCATTTGGTTATGCATTTGTTATATAAAAATGGCATCACCAAACATTCTTAAGATATTAATTTGTCATTTTGAATGAAAGTTATTGAATAAGATTCTTAAAGTTATCTTGCCAGTCTTTACTTTATTTTTTTCAGAAAAAAAAAAAAAAAATCCAGCAATTTTTTTCAATTTTAAGCTTTTAATAATATATGGCATTTTCAAGAATTTTTGAAGGGTTGATACTCCAAACTCAATCTTTTGAGAAACAAATCTTTACAAAAAAAATAACATATCTAATGTAAAAATTTTAGGAAGTTTTGAAATAATTAAGGGAATTGCTGAAATTCTGAAACAGAAATCAAACAAATTGATTAGTTGCTAATAGTGTAAAACTTTACATGAAATTATTAACATTCGTTACTTAATTTGCAAAATATTGATTTTGTTCTGTACAAGTGTATGACGTCAAATTTATAGACATGTACTGATATATTCATAATGTAAGCCCTAATGATTCTTCTGCAGCTGATTATAATTTCATGTACAGTTTTATGTAATAACTGTACAGTTATTTTTGTAAATTTAGAGTGCGACAAATAATTAGAATGAAACATAAACTCTTGGAGATCAATATTTATTTGAAAATTGTGATATAATTTTTTTTACTTCACTTCTTATTTAGGAACTCGGAATGCAAAATTTTCTTGTAAAACATAGAATTTATTAATTAAAAATTCTGTTTTGGCAATATTTTGTTTTGTGCAGTGACTGATTCGCATCAAAAGTAAGTAGTGCAGTTGACACCATGCGACTGAACAATCAATGGCAACATTATTTCTACATTTGTGAAACATAGCAGCAGAACATCTCTTCTTTCTCTATCATTAAGTTGTTGATTTTCAGTGTTAGAATGGAAATTAGAATTCTTTCTTAGATTGAAACATGTCAAAGTGTTCTGTAAGAGTTTTATTTTTCCTTTTTTAAAATATAAATAGCCTTGTTGTTTAATTCAGTAACATGATTGTGTTTTATGGTGATTCCTGTTTCATTGTCAACAATAAAAAAACTCTTTTTATATAAAATAAAAATGTTCTTGTTTTAGTGATAAGAGTTGAGAAAATTCTTTTCTGTGTCATTCTTATTATTATTCGAAAAAAAAAAATCTTAATATGCTTCTTCTTTGCCTACTATTAGCTGTATATTTTGAAATCACATGCTGGACAGAACTAATATATAACATGTGTTCTTATATAAACTTGCTGTTATCTTTAAATATGTATCCAAATTAGCAATAATCTAAGGTGTGTTCCTTTTGCTTTGATTTTTTTTTTTCAGTTGAATTTTTCAAAACTTTGTTTTGTATGTATGTATGACTGTCATTAATTATATAATCTAAGTTGCATTCTCTGTGGCCTTATGTTCATGTGTCAACGATTAGCTAAAATTCTCCAGTTTCAAGTATATCTCAAAAAGGAAAGCAAATTCGAATTATACAGGGATTTTTTTAAAAAAAATGAGTTTTGAATGCATGTATCTTGATTCATAATTTCCAATCCCAAACCTACACAAAACAAAGCTAACATAAAAAAAGATTTAATCATCTCTCCTTTTTTACATTAAAAATGGCCGCCTTGTGATTATTTCAGTAAAATATGCTGCAAGAGTTTTAAAGAGAATTGACATTTGTTTTTCTTTTGGAAATTACTTAAATTTTATTTTATGTTTCTGTAGCTATATTCAGTTGTCAAATAATCAAATGCAGTAGTATTTTTTCTTTACTTTTGCATACATTTGCAAAAAGCGGCATTCAAAATTAAAAACAGAATCCAGTATAAAAGCCCCCGAACTGTAAAAAAGTGATCTTTTTTAATTTTCGTAATGACTTAGCAACAGTTAGTCAAGGCATTTGCTTTTCTTTCGTGAACAGAAGCCGAATAGTATGAAAAACAATGATACTTTTCCATCTTTCTATTTCAGCCGTTTCGGCCTAAAAAATTATCGAAATGCATAAATTGGTTATACTAATAATTTTACAGCACTTACATAGAACTTTTAAAGTACTCAGAAATACTATAAAAATGACATTTATTTATTTTTTTCTCATACTATATCATGTCTTTCAAAGTTGTATATTTTCAAACTACATTATTATTAAATTGTTATTTTTGTTCTGTCATGGAATATTTAAAGAAAAGGTTAAAATTGTAGATACCATTGATTTCCAGATTTCACAATACAGAATTCCCTGCCCAGTTATTTCGGAATCCTTTTCCTATTAGTTTGTATTTGCCTTGGTATTTCGACCTTAAAAGTAATAAATAATAAGTTATTCAATTATATTTTTAAATATATGTTTCTTTGTACAAACGAGAATATAAATTTTTAAATACAAAAAAAAATATGCATTGAGCATGCCGGATCTGTTTAATTCCAAAATAATATTTTATTGCCCTTATTATCGATTCTCTGAACGTGTGTTAAAATAATTGCCTGTCGTTAATTTTCAATTCTGCATTTTTATGAAATAATATGAGAATTTTTTTATTTATTTTATTCATACAGTATACCTATCTTTGAAACAGAATTATGAATTATTTCAATTTCGCAGTGGCTGTTAAATTAAAAACTCGCCCTTGTATAACGTTGACAAAATAATATTTTATTTGTACAAGATGATTATTAGATTAATAGATTTTTAAATTTTCTGTTTTTCAAGCCATATAGCGGATTCAAATCCGTTTTTTCCTGCACTTATGTCAGTAATACAGACCTTTTGAAAAATATTTACAAGAATATCGGGCAAAAAAATCGAGAAAGAAGACAGGCGGTACATTTGCATGTTTTTCCTCCCTTCTTTAATATTTAATATTGTCAACGTGAATTTACTAGAAAATATTTTTCGACCAACCAAACCTTGATATGTTTTACATTTTCTCTGCTCAATTAAAAATGAAACAGATAATCCTTTCTAATGCATGCATTCCTTCTATGCGACCTGAAACTTGCATCATATGAATGTTTCTCATTTTGTATTCAAATGAAAGGGCCTTTACGTATGCCGTGCTTGCTTTGCTTTTGTCTTGGATTACATTTCCTCCTAGAATATTTAAAAATACGTTATAAATTAGAAGGCAATTGTGATAATTTAGTCGGCTGTTCAATGTTAAGTAAAATACAAAAGCATGGCTGGTACAGCATCCGAAAGGGATCCTGGTGTGCCTTGGATCCAAAAGCCCTTATGGATTTCTGACTGCTCCTGTTTCCCCACCCAAGGTCATCGGCGGTGAGTTGCAGGATCGTTTGATTCCAGTGCCCTACAGCAAGAGTGCCACGGATCAAGCTGTAAGACTTCCTTCTTTTTCTTTTACCTTCCCGAAGACTGATTGTTACGCGAGGCTTCTAATATTTTAATCTGCTTGCAGATTTTAAGATTCATCGTTCTTTGGATTGAAACTGTTGACTCTGGATTAGGTTTAGATGGATCGAACCTATTATATATGTTTTCAATAAATTAACAGTAAATATAAAAGTTGTAACTTGATTACGATTGCCATATTTATTGTAATATTAAGATGTATTTCTCACCTAGTATTGGGAATTGTTTTTAAAACTTCTCTGATAGCCAAAGGTAGAATATTCATGCTTATGCTATTGCCAGGAATAATGGAAATAACTGCATTTCTGAAACAAAACGGTCCGTCTTTGGGAATGTAGTTATTATTATTTTGTACATTTTTTTCCCCTTTGTTCCTAACTTTCGACTAAATGAATGCCACTCTTTTTTTCCCTCCCGGAAGAATGCTTGCATTTCCCAAGCCAGAATGTTTCTGTTTTGATATATTACAACACAAATTGTAATCTTTTAAGTTTGTAGAAGTGGCAACAGTGGCAGCTTGTCAGTTCAGTGATGAGCAGTATTACAAAAATTATTTTATTGAAAAATACAATTAAAAATGCAATTTTTTAAACATCTTTGCCTCTAAACAGTCCAAAATTGTTACTTATAATTATCCGAAATGTATTTTAGAAAATTATTGACATAGCTGTTATCGATTTGTAACTTCGAAGAAAAGAAAACGATTGTGTGTTAAAGCAGACGATTCTCCGCCAGAGCAGTGTGAAAACGAAACCAGAACCACATAACAAAAGCAAACAAAGGGAAATAAATCTGTTCAAAGAAGCGAAGTTGAGTCATACATGAAAGAAAAAATAGTGAACAGTTGTTCGTGCCGCAAACCTGGTATACAACTAGCAAACGCCAAGCTTGCTGGTTGTATACCTTTCGAAGCTCATTAGCGAATTGAATTTTTTCTTTCACATTTAATAACATGTTTAAATTCATTTACTCACCGAAAAGAAGACTTGCATCGAATCATCCTCGTTTACTAACGTGAAAAATGAAATCACGTGATTCATCAAATGCTGTAAAAGTTGCACAATCCTGTAGTTAAATAACGCATTTTTTTAGAGGAGGCAAAAGCGAAATATTTATATAGACAGTTAATGTCCAGGAAATGCTTTCGGAACATTCTGGCTAAAAATGCGACTATCTTATCATTGCAACCATTTGTGATTGTGCTCTTTGTGTGTGTCGTCTGCATGCATTGCTTGACTGAAGATTGGTTTATATTGGCTTTCTGTGACTATTTAAATGGTCAAGGGGAGGGGAATGCGTTTTCTTTCTAGAACTGCTTTTATTTTCTGTATTTATATTGAACTTCTGCTTCAGTATTTTATTTTTGTTGTGTGTATTTGTACCTTTTCATTCTGTTAAAATTGTGAGTAGCCATTGTGGTGAGATTGCGCTAGCCGACTGTGAATTTCTGTTGTAGGAATCGCATGATTCTGCAATTTGTTTTTGTACGGTTATAAAGCAAAAGATGTCAAAGCAATTGTGTTTGTGATCGAGTGACGGCAGTTTCATTCGAACGTCGTAAGCAATTTTCAAATCGATATATTGGATGCAAATAGAGCAACCTAACTCCATTTTATAGATTCTGTATCTTTTATTAAGAATTAGGCTTAAGTGCGTGCAGTTTACTATAGGGAACAGAGCAATTCAAATTCATTGCACAACGAACATTTTGTTATTGTAATACAAGTTTTTTAAATGCAGCATTCGAATTTGGTGAAATAAATCTATTTGAAAAGTTCATTTGAAGATATTTTCCTAGACATAACTGTGTACAGTCTTTTTAAGCAAATTTCAAACTGTTCAAAAAATAAATTTCACATCTTCAATTTAACCACTTATGTTTATAATCATACTGTATCATTATCTTTAGTAAAATTGTTTGCTGTTTAGTTCCTGTGTTCGTCGATAAGATTATAAGTTTGCATGGACATCTCTGACATTAGGAATATTTTAATTATTTAAAAATATATATGCGAAAAAAATTTTTAAGTTAATATTCCTTTTTAGTAATACAGAAAATATTTTATTCGTTTTGGGCAAACGAGATACGAATAACAGTTTTAAAAAAATGGTGTAGTCGTATATATATTTCTATTTTTTCAAAATCATTTGGTTTTTCGAAGTTAAGCCGATTCACTGCAGTTTTAAAATTTCTTTAAAATAAATTATTTCTAATAATGAATTTTCTTAGTTTTAAAACAGACTAATAATTCTATTAAAAAGTAGAGAAGTGACTCCAGTATTATTAATATTTGGTATATTATCATCGTTCGGTTGAAACTGTCGGCACCTTAGATTTACCTTTAAAAAAAAAAATTTGGTAGGTATGTCGCATGGAATCTCTCATGTTATATTGTGTACTTCTCTTTCAGGTGCTTCTACTTTTTCTTTGCTTGTGCTGTGCTCGGTCATTTTATTCAATCATAAAACATTTCTAAAATCAGTGTGATTTATTTGTCTTTATCATCATCTCGTGTATTATATGCTATTGTAAAAAGCTTACTTTTCTTGGCTGTATCTTTTGCCTTTACAGAGCTTTCGTTAGTTTTCTTTACTGTAATATTGTTTGATCTTGCAAAGGCTTTTCTTTTCCCAATGCGTAATTGTGGCTGTAACATATATCCATTTAGCATCTCAAATCCATCAAAAAGTTACAGTTCAAAATAATGTTGAAAAACGGTTATTGCACTGTTATAAAAATTGCTTTAAATATAAATCGCTTTGTTGCTGAATTTTATCCTACTTTGAAAATGACCAAACATATTCTTCTACACAGTTCTTTAAAAGCTATAATCCGTTTTTAACGAGAACAAAAATTTTTAAATAACGCTTGTATCACTTTGGATCTGAACAATCATTCCATGCAAGAGTTTTAAAAGATAACAAAAACCATCATTTGCTCATAATAAAGCTGCAATGTTTATTTTTGATTTTTTTTTTAGTTAACAATAAAGCGTGAAAAATTTACAAAACTTATTTCAGCTTTAATTTTTTGAATTTTTTTAGATCAAGAAATACGGAATAGTATTTTTAAAATCTGAGCTGAACTTTTTGATGCTTTGTTACTGCCAGCTTGTATTTACTTTCCTTTCTTTCTCTTGACTATTTTTTTTCTTCTCTCCTCTGATTATGAACACTCAATGGAGATCGAAGAAACTTTTTCTGAACCTGTGATCGAAAATTCTTCAGTAGTTGAACCATGCCAGTTGTCATCTTGTCGATATTAAATTATTTGCGAACGTGCATGCTAAGAGAAAGATACTTAATACATATGTTCGGTTTTTTAGATGTTTAATTTTACCTGGCATGATCTAGATGCTGAGATATTAATGAAGTTTTCCCAGCAGGGCATATTATGGTTCTGAGCATTTCATAAAGGTTCTGAAGATGAACGTCGATCTTCTACTGGGTGTTTGTCTAGATCTGCATATCTTTGCATAATCTTACGACATTCCATGTATTGCAGATCCGTGTGGTGAATGCCTTCCGCAGTGGGCTCGAGAACCCTGGCCCTAGCAACCTGCCCAAGAGAACATCTTTGGCTCCCAAACAGTCTCCTTCTACCACCCTGGACTCTTTGTCTGAAGGACCCCCTACTCACACCATAGAAACCACTGTCTAGAGGGGCGTCTCCCACACTACCGGATTGTTTTGTTTTGTCTCCAGCACCTTTCAGTGGAAAGTTTTATACAAAAAAGCGTACATCATAACTATTTGATGGCATCTGGGCCTTATCTGTGAAAGTGCACCACGCCTTCAGTGTTGCCTGGCGTATTTTCTAATCGCCTTTTGTTCTCCTTCTCCCTCCCCGAGTCATTCCCGACCCCTGCAGACGGACGGATGTCCCCGTCGACAACGAACCTCATATCAGTCGCCTCTGGCTCAAGGAAATCCTTCTGCGGGGTCTGTGCCTTCAACGAGAGGGTTTCTTGTGCCAACCGCCTCATCGTTCACTTCTGAAGTGCCGAAAATCCAGTCTAAGGCTGCACGGACAGATGGATCGGCAAAAAAGATTCGGAATGCTGCCGAGCCAAAAAAAACAAAAAAAAAAATGATTTTCGCAATGAAAATGGCTTGAGTGAGAATTCTGCCGTGTAAAGAGCCGATGGGTGAACTTCTTTCGGTCATTCAGTCTCATCGCTGAAGTCGGCAGTCATCGAGAACCACACATTTTTGACTTCATGTTATTTAAATAATTTCATCCGGATAATTGTTGGATGGGGTCTCTGTTCGTCCTCAAGAGGCTCAGTCGCGCGAAAAACAAAAGAAAAAAACACTAGAAGAATAATGTTATTTTCTTTTGTAACGTTTGAATCTCTGTCTAGTCTTATTACGAAGTATTATAATTAATTTGAAATTAGGCATGGTTCGTACTCTCTCCGAAAGAAAATCAATTCCTTTAGAGCTCTGACTAAGAAACTGTTCTAACATAAACTGTTCTTAATTGTAAGAATAGTTCGTTTATATTTACAATATGGTGAAGTTTTAAAATGTGCGATTTTGTACAAGTGCATTTGTAACCCACTGAGTTGGTTAACTTCCATCTAATAATGTGCGAACCATATATCTAATTTTTACTGTTCAGTGTTTTTCTGATTTGTAACCAAGTACAAATACCATATTTCTGCATTCAAACCTCGTCAACTCTAAATATATTCCGCCGATTTATTATTTAATGTGGGAAATCTTCTCATGAATTTAGTTTTTATCTAAGATTCATCTGGAATATTAATGAAAAAAAAAAAATAACGAGGATTTTTAATTTGCGTCATTGATGTTTATTTCACGTCGGTTATATTTTCAAATATTATTAAATTTGAAGGGTTTTTTTATAACTGCATTAAACAATTTTTTAAAAAAATAAAAAGCTGAATAAATTTTTAAGAAGACAATATTTTTTTAACTATTTCTCCTATTTACTACATCGATGGAAAAATATTTATTTTGATAAAGGAAATTGAAAGTTGCATTTATAGAAATTTGCTTCTAAAAGATTATTTATTTTGCTTTGATATTATGAATTGAATCTTGCCATTCGATCAAACTGTCGTATTGCCTGGCAATGGATGAAGGAAGTAACTAACTTAGGAAGAATAATAATTTTCTGGAAATAATGCTATTTTTTGAAAATGTGTCGATGAACTTTGATTGTGTATCTGGGCTTTTAAATGTACGAAAATTGTGTTTGAATTGACGAGGTTTGTTTGTACTTCTTCTTCCTTTCAGTGTTATTCTAGAAAGCGCATGTGGTGCTTCCAAGTCGAAATATGCAGATGGACTTTGGCAATATCTAGTCTTAGATCACACGTTTCGAAAAGTAGGAAATGAATCATAGAATCAAATTCCAAGTCAGCATGATTTTTGTATTCAAACTATAGAAGCACGTAATTATGGACAAAAGAAGAAAAAAAAGTGAACATTTCTAGAATCAGTGATAGCACAGGTGAGAGTTACTAGTTCTTTGTGAAGTTACTCGTTAGAGAGTCTGAAAGGAACTGATGTAAGAAGGCATAGGTCATATATTTTTGGTAGTTTAAATGAAATCAAAATTTAATGAAGAAAAAGAACACTTTTCTTGAAAGGAAAGGATTTTTATTATCAACGCTTGATGGTTGAGAGAGAATTTTACTCTTTTGAATAAATATGAAAAGAATTACTGTTTTCCTTTCTAGAATTTGATCCCTGATGTGTTGTGGTGCAGTCCGGTCTATTGCGGAAGACTGAAGTGGAAGAGTGCATACCAAGAGTACCAAATTCGTTAGCTTCGACTTTTGTGCTCATTAATATAATCTTCATACAAATATTCCAAAAATATACATACAATTTTTTATTTTAAATATTAAGGAAAAAAAGAATACAAATCGGAATCCGATTGATCAAAATCATGCATGTAATAACGATTTCGGAGATATAAATGGGATTGACACTAAAAGTTTTTAAATTTAATACATTATACCTATTAAATGACAGTTTATGACTATTATTACAATTCAATCAATATTATAATTAAATAAAAATAGTCATTTTTATGGTAATCCTGACCCAAGATCAGAATGTTCTGTTTCCATATCAAATATTCTTTACATGTATATATGAGATTTGCTAATATTCTAAATGTATTCATTTAACTGAGAAAGAAGGGGGGGGGGATGAATATACTAAAATTTTTCGAAAAAAAATATTTCACTCAGGGATCACTATAGGAAAACAGTAATTAAGAAAGAGAAGAAACTGCAATCTTCCTGTGACGATGGCTTTGTATCTGGCGAGTTCGGAAAGCACTTCAGGGGAAGCTATTGCGAGTCAAAAATATAGCTTTTACGGCCTATGCTGTTTAAAATACCTAGGGTGCCTCCATTTTCTTCGCATAACAATCAGATTTTTGAGTGATGACATCCCAATCTACTGAACCGTGTAGTGCAAATAGCTAATCGAACTAATAGCTGATCATAGAGTAGCTGATGGAAAGCAAACTGTTGAATCATTTTGAAGCAAGCCTTCCTCGTCACTTTTTCTCCTTCGACGTATTTCCTCTGGGAAAAAAATAGCCCTGATCTTCGTTGTTAGACTGAATAGCAGTATCAATTTTTCTTTCTAAGCATTTCCGGGCAGATGCGCAGTGGTTCATTTTAAAAGAATGTCTGTCTCTTATTCTTGGAACTAACGTACGCCCTGAAGTGTGCTTCTGAATCATCGCGCATGCGTGGCATCTGAATATCTTGGAACGGATGCTCACATTTGATTCGAATGATAGGTGCCAAAATATGGAACGGACGGATCCGTATTCTAGGGGGACGGGCAAACTTTTGAAAACGAATATATATATAGTGAGAGAGAAGAGAGAAAAAAATGTTCCGAGTCATTTTGTTTTTTCGTGTAATCGCGGATGTTATTGTCCGTGATCTCGTAATCTGTCAAAGAAAGAGTATTAAATGGACAATGTAAGAACAAACTATATATTTATAATATTGTTGCTCTTTGCCCCAATGTTTAATGGATTATCCTTTTGTCATATGAGCTTCCATGTTGTCATTTTAAGCGAGCGAGGAATCGTTCGGAATACCTCTTGAAAATAAGTTGAGCGACGTTTGTTGCTTTTTATTTCATTCTGATCAAATAGAAAAGAATAGTAAGCATTGCACTGCCAGAATGTGACGATGTCAGCTGTATCATATTGCATTTTAAAAAAATGACCGCCTGTAGTTTGCGATTTAAAAATAATCAATAGTTTAATTTACAAAATGAAAAGTATTTTTTCGGTTTTATTTGTTTCGTTGATTACATCCTCAAAGAAAGTGAAGAAATGACTCCATTTATGTTTTTAGATTTAAGGTAATTCTTGATGTACATTGAGTTGAAAGAAACGTTAAGCAGACATCCTTCTCGGTGAATAATAAGATTATGTCATTAAATTTCTCTCACTTTATTATTATTTCGAGACATTCCCATCTCGCAATACAATTTAACATGTATTTACAGGCAATTGATAAAAGGAATTGTTCATCATAGAATATTCAATATTGTAGATTTCATGTAATGATTTTCACTGGTCATAAAACATTGAGAAGGCTATTTCAACTTCGGGTGCCCTCTTCCTTTTCGAAATCGGATATTTATTGATTTTAATAACTGTGTAAATTTTGCTTAAATAATAAGCATCGCGTCAATCTGAAATAAAATAAGCATTTAGTGAAACATTCTGATGTTAAAAAGTTTTGTAAACATTGAATCGCGCAATTTTTTAAAAACTGTTATAGCAAATTTTAAGCTATCATTCGAGAACACTTTTAATTAGCAATATAAATTTTAATTGTTGAGAGTTGAATTTTAAAATTATATTTGTGGCATGAAATGCATTGATGAATCGGAATCGACCTTCTGAAATATTTTTTTTAAGAAAATTTATTTTCATACCATAATTTTTTTTGTCAATCATGTGTTCATGTTCATATCCATAAAAAAAAATTATTATCAGTTCGGAAAAACAACCCAAGTCAGCAACATTCGAAATTCGATACAAAGAAGCGGTGTGTCATTTTTGTTGCTGTTATTCTGCTTGGTGTTTTATGCAATAGTAATTATAAGTTGACTTAACTTGATCTCATTATTTAATGCAATTTGCTAATCTTTTTTTTATTATTATTATTCTATTTTTTTAATCGAGAATTCTTTAAAAAAATTTTAAATTTAAGAATGCGATTTACGAAACAACAATAAATGTTTTGTTAATTATTGCCTTATTTATTAAACACTAATAAATCGTTAGAATATTAGTGCATTTTTACATTTTTCCTTTCCTTTTATTAATCAGTGCAACTTAAGATTTTCATAGTACAGCACGAGCCGAAAACAACTTTTTTTCGTGCGCCATAAACACAATTCGTACACTGTTATTCGAACATGTTTCCCTTTTTAAAACCGAGGCAAAACCAGTGGCAGAATACTGAAGCATATCAATTTTGGAAAAAAAATTTAAATGAATCTTTACTAAATGATATCCGAACGATTCCTGTTCGATATGATTTGTTCAATTTAGATACATTTCTGTAGTCACCAGTTTTGATGTTTCAAAAAATTATGCTGGTGAAAAAAGCATGGAAAATGGTGAATTCATTGCATTCAGCTATTTTGTAATGTTCATAAAATAATAAAACTCTTTTATCTTTTATTTTGTTGAACTCATTTTAGTACTATTCTTATTCGAGTCAGAATATTATATAATAAATGCTCACAATCTAATTTTAGATGCCATACAGATTTTTAATTTGCCATTTCTATTTTTAATTCTGTGTTAAACGACATCGGAACATAACAAAGGTATATAAATGATTCAACTAGTCTTCCGTAGTGCACTTCATCTTATCTCAAGGGTACCCAGGATACACGTATCCCTGAGAGTATGACTATTGGTAGTGACAAATTAAAAAAAAGGTAAGGAATTAAAATGGTAGAATTTTGTTTGCCGAAATGCATACTGAAATTGCAAATTTGGAAGTCTATTCTTTAAAGATATGTGCCTACGTTAAAAATAAATTTTTCGGCGATTTTTTTATTTTATAGTTTGATTTGAAAGCTCATACTTTTAAGTTTACAAAATTATTTTTTCTACGAGATACAGTAAGAAAACGAGTGCCTTTTATAAAAACATTGAAAACTTAAAACGAAACCAGAAGTGTATTTTCAATCATATAAACGAATATTCATTTATTTCCCTTAATTAGTCTTGGTATGCATTTTATGTTTACCATTTATCTTTTTAATTTTAAATACAAAAGTTTGAGATGAAAGGGAAAGCTCACAGGCAATTTTATTGAAAAAAACTTCGAAACTACCATGGGATAGTCAAAATAAATAACATTAACTTAAATTCAATGGAAAATTCTAAATAGGCAACTTCTTTCATACGTTTACTTTAATAAATCTGAATCAGTGCGTGGTCAGAAGGCATTGGCAATTGGTGCAAGTATCAATGCACTCTTGCAATAGTATAAAATATCAAAATAAACCCAAAAGGTTGTCGGAAATCATAACTTAATATATACAATCTTATATGTTTATTATCTATATGATTGCGAATTTTAAACTGGTGTTTATATTCGAATTGAATGCAAGAATAGAAACGAATTATATGATTGCGAATTTTAAACTGGTGTTTATATTCGAATTGAATGCAAGAATAGAAACGAATTATTCAATGGCCTTATTTGGAAATACATTCCGAAAAAAAGATTTGTGAAATACCGAATTCGAGACATTGGGTGTACAAAGTTGCTCTGGATAAAAAAGGAAATCTGATGGACTAAAAAGAAGGTCAGATGTATAAATGTGAATTTTAAATAAATGATTCCATAACTATATTAAAAAATATGTTTTTGAACATTAAATGCATTTTTCTGAAAATTGAAAATTTCATAAAATTCTTGTACCCGTGACATAACATTTCGAATTCTTTCAGTATTGCAACTTCCAAACTTGGTAGGTAGATTTTAAATATCATTCCCTAGATAATGTACTAGAATAAATGCAATTGCATCACAAATGTGAATTTTATAGCTCATTATTTGTATTGACAGTTGTGCAAATAGTAAGAAAATTTTATATTATTCACTTCAAAATTTTTTTAAAAATTTTATTCTTAAGAATTTTTATTAGAATCTAGTACATCCTCTAGATAAACGTGTTTAAAATATCTCACTTTTCTGTGTTTGCAGTTTTATCCTTTTAATTTTGTTTTAATGTGTCATGGGTTTTCGTGAATTTCTGTCTCATTTTATTATAGAATTTAACTTAATAAAAAAAATGTGTGATAGTTTGTTAATTGCTTAAATCGAAGTTTTTATGCAATAATGATCATAAAATGCAATTGCAATGTTTATTTTAAAGATAATTCTGAAAATGGTTTTCGAACGTATGCGGATGCCTTAAATTTGCTCAGAAAAGCACAACAGAAATAGGAATAATACAGAGCGATTGTGCAACTCTTATATCCTGGGATAGATGTGCCCAAATAAAAATAATTGTGCACATGAGAGATAGAAAATCTGATAAGATCAAGTTCTGGAAGAAACATTTTAAACTCTGTCTAAAACATGAAACTAAGCAAAATTTGAGAAGTTTTTTAATAAAATTTGGATATATCTAGTTGTTTTTGGTAACCAGCTGTTTCGAAGATATTAGGTTCATTTAGATATAGTTTCAAGTCCATAATCCCGTCAAATTGCTCAATATTAAATCCGTGTTTTGTCTTGCTGAAGTTCTGTGTACATGAACCTTACCAATGGAAACCTGTCTCGTGGTATCATAGTTCTATTAAAAGCACAAATATTTGATTCACCTGTCTTCTAAATTTCATGGTATTATATATCTTCAATCACTTTTTTTTAAATCCTTCTCCTAAACTGCATAGATATTAAACAAAACTAGCCACCTTTGTCGACCAGCTGGCTCGTCAAGATTGACTTTTTAGGCTATTAAACGATTAATATGAAATGCATTTTTAAAAAGTTATTTTATGACTTAAAAATATGTTTTTAACTGAATCATTCTGCCATAAATAAATGTGGGCACAAATTAAAAGTGTATTCTCGTATATGAAGTAAAATATATTATAAGCAGAAGTAAAAATCCTATTTCGGAATTAATGATAAAAAAAAAAGTAATTTTTTATCTTAATTTTAACATTAACAAAAAAAGCAACTGAAGTAAGAATGACTCTTAAAAAGCTTTTTTCAAACTAAACATATTAAAAGTATAGTAATACTGTAAATTAAAATCGAAGAGTTTATTAGAAGTAAAGAAAATAATTGTATAGAAATGAAATCGATATCATTAAAGAGACATTTTTTGAATTTTAAGATAATGCAAAAAACTTAGGAGAAATGAATAGTTTGGAAAGTCATCTAATTTCAGTAGATAGGTCATAAGCGAGTATCACTAGTGATGGTTAGGTCTATTTTCACACTCTATTTTTAAACTTTCCCAATAAAATTTATTATTTAATGAATGAAGTGTTGAATTAAGGGCAGTTCCTGCAATGAATGCTGAATAAAGCAGTCTCTTGAAGCTTTTCGTACATAGATATGTTTACATTTCATTGCTGCCATTCCGTAATAAGAGCGATTTCTGGGCAACTTACGTTATCATTTTATATATATAGCTTTCAATAACGAAAGAAAATTACGCGATTCGATAGTTGACAAAACATGAAAATAGTTAAAACTTCAGAGCAATAATGTAATCTATTGTTGGAAATTAAGCAATATATATATAATTGCCAAAATTCAGAAAATGATCTGCACGCTTATAAAATTGGTATTGTTAAAAAGACAATTTTGAAAATTTTAGAACGGTGTAAAACTCCTCTTTTTTTTTTGTAATAACACTTTGTTAGTCAAATGACTTAATTTTTATATATGATGGAAAGTATGAAAGACATTGCAATTAATTAACGGTGCCAGAATACAAAGCAAATGCCTAAATAAGCTTTAGCTCATTTGCTGCAATCAAAATTTATGCCAGATGTTAGCTAAATTCAAGTTTAATTTTTTTCTAGATGCATAAACAAACTGCACTGTTAAAAAAAATACTTTACAATCTACAAGTAAAAAGTATGCATTTTTATTGAATTTTAAAAAAATTCTTTAATAACTGTTCATATATCTATACATAGTATAAAATGAATAGTTGTGGTAAAGTTTTGTTCGCGATTTTAAATAAACAGAAATTTAGAGTGTTAAATTTTTATCAAGAATTAATATTAATTTGGAAAAATCTAGCAAAAATATAACACATTAGACCATAAATTCTGTACAATGAAAACTCCATACTCATTTTAAATTGATAAAAATACTTTGTTATGAAAAGAGTCGAGGAGTCTAGTGTGGCAAATTCAGCATTGATACATTATGTAACTGTTAAGTTAATCAAAGAAAAAAAAATACACAGAAGGTTATAATGCAAAATAAAGTAAAAATATGAAAAGCAAATAAAAATAAATCCAGTTTATGGTATATATATTGCTACCCCTGAATAGATTTAATTCAGATTTTACAAATACCAATTGCTAAAGGATAACAGATTCTTTCTTTTATTTATTTACTTATTAGAAAGTAAGCCAATCTTCTTTTTAATATTTCATTGAGAAAATTTACTCCTTGATTTTAGGTACAGATGCAATTTATTCAAATAATGTGCTAAATAAGCAAAAATATTCAGTGCATTTTCATGATGTATAGTTATCAAATTCTAATGCATTTTCAGAGCATTGAACAGCTAATAAATTACAAATTCAGCAAAATGATTCCTCTAGTACATTTTCATAAAATTAAGAACAAATCTGCAATTCTGAAGTATAAGAAAAAAATTTATGTCTACATAAATAATGATTTATTCCTCTTTTTTATTAGCTTTCCACATATGCTTACCAATAGCCATAAGTTTTAACAAATATATATTTATCGCTATCAAACCCATCCTGTCAATGAGCTACTGACTGACCTATGTGCACTGACTCAGCAGACCAAAATCTACTTCATTTTGAATTTTAACCTAAGTAAAATTGATTTAAAAATAAATCATTTTAGTGCCTAAATATTTTATCTTTTTTAAAAAAATTACTATTAAATGCATCTTTCAATATGAATTCCTTTCACTATACATTCACTCAACAGTCACTCTTTCTTTCATTGCAAGCAGAAAAATATTGGCTGAATCCTCTGAAAATTTCTTATTCCAACATTCTGTTTTAAAGTTTAATTAAATACATATATTATTCATTCAGTTCCATCATGGCTACATTAGTCAAAATTCATTTTTCTCCCAAGTACTTAAATTGGAGCATTCATTTTTAAAGTAACTATTTTTAATATGGTTTGATTTCTTAAAATAAATACGACAATGATGACAAGCCATTTATATTTAAGTTGTTTCTCAGTTTCAATAGAAATTACAATAATACTTTCTACTCATGTTTAGGCTTCAAAAAAAGGCCCTTCTCATGTTACAGGATTGCCCTACGTATGTTGTTGCCATGTTCATGAAAACACAAAAAGCGAAGAAAGAAAGTCTCGGATATTGTCAAAGGTCCGGAGAACCACTGAAACTAGCTTTGGTGTTTAAGGATTGGTCCTACATATGCTTATCTTTAATGATTTAGAAGTTAGTTATTGGGCCAATATTAGAACAGACACACTATATAAAGAAATAATTACAACAAAAGCCCAACTACATGTAAATACGATATTGCACTATAACTAAATATGACATTACAGTTCGAAGTGAAAAAAGTTTTTTTCTAACCAGAAGCAGCAATGTTAAATAAGAACACAATTCTAATATAAAATAAAAAATTTATTATAAATTATTCCAATAAAAACATCTTACAATAGATATAAAAGATTCACAACTTTAAAATCTGAGAATAAAATATATACAATTCAGCTTACTGAATAAAGAGATTAACATTAAATAACGCAAACAACATTTCAGTTGTTAACATCACATTAAAGGTAGGAGATCCTTCATATTTTTATCAGTATCATTTCCTTATTGAGCTTAAATGAAATTGTAGCAATTTTTTATACAGCAGAAAAATAGTCATGATTATAAAGTCACACATTTAATTACTGAAACAGATCAAATCAATGAATTCTAATTTAAAAGGAGTAATTTATCTACACATTTGTTCAAATAAGATATTCAATATAAAATAAAGCATTTTATAAAAAAGCATTTAAAAATTTCTCTCAAATTCATCACTCTTTAAAAATGTTTTTATATTATTCAGATAATCAGAAACTTAACTCCAAATCCTCAAATAACTCTTGGCAGATAAGTAAAAATTACTGATTTTTGTAGCCAGTATATGCAGTCTTCAATAAGGGGCAGCATGATATTTTTTTTCAAGTATAGTAAAGAATAAAGGTAATTGCATAAGACTAATTATTTCTCATGTCGATTCATTCACACATCAACCTGATTACAAACATTTTCATAGTGATATTGCTGAATTAACCAGTCACTTCTCTTATTCAAGAAAAAATGATTTTTTTTTTTAAATCTCAAAAGGGGATTTTAAAAAATAAATAAAGGATAAACTATTCAAAAAATTTTTTTCGATGCAGACCTCTAGCAATATATTTTATAAATTCTGTATTTGCTGAAAGCAACATTCTTGGAGATAAAACCTCTCCAAGATAAAATCTGGAGACAAAAAGAAGAACACGGCTCTTTCTGAAGATAATAAGTAAGTTTCATTTCTCTGAAATATATATCAAAATAATAAATGTTAGTCATGATTTTAATGTTGACAAAAGTTTGAATTCAATTATAGCAATTAATACAAAAGAAAAGAAACAGAGATAAACAATAATTAATGCAGTTAATTTCAGTAAAAAAATCCTATATTAATTGTGAATTGTATTGTCAATTACATAATCATGTCGGCTATTAAAAAAAGATTATTTTAGAAAGAAAATTCTATTTCCTAATATATTAATAAATACAGCAATAAATATTGAGAAAGCATTGTTTAGATACTAAATTATTATTTTAAAATGATTCAAGTCAAAATTATTTTAAATAATTAAATCATCAAATATAATAAATACTATTTCTAATATAAATTTTTACAACAAATGCAAAAACATGAATGAAAAGTTAAAATCTAAAAAGTTACGAGTACCAAGTTTCATTGTGCATAATACAATGATTAGTCATATTGTTCTATGGATACTATTTCTAATATAAATTTTTACAACAAATGCAAAAACATGAATGAAAAGTTAAAATCTAAAAAGTTACGAGTACCAAGTTTCATTGTGCATAATACAATGATTAGTCATATTGTTCTATGGATAGTAGTAATTTGTCTTTTGGTAAAAAAAATCTTGATTTTTTTAAAAGCAAAGCTAATTTCTGCAATTTTGCATTAGCAATATTTTTAACAATAAATATGAATCTTGAAAAAAAAAAAAAAAAAAACATTCTACAATTTAAAAAGTGCTATTGTACACCACAAGTTCCTAAACTATATTTAAAATTAATATAAGTCATACTGAGATATAAGAGTGATGAAGAAAGGCCACTATAACTGAAATTTTACAAGGCAATAAATGGATAGCAAAATATGGAAAAGAAAACATGTATTACCATCAGAAAGGCAAATCATCAGAATCATCAACAACCGTTCGCCTGTTCATTACTTCATAAGAATCCTAGAAATTATATATTATATATATATATATATATATATTTTAAATTTAAGAATTGGAAAAATAAGTCGTTTTTTCTTTTAGTTTTACTGACGAGCATCAAATTTTGAATATTGCAGTTGCCATATATTTTTGTACATTATATATTTTGTCTTGATAACCATGTTTAATACTCATTTATTATACTAAAATACTTTCAAAATTCTTATTTAAATTTTTTAATTAAAAAAGAGAAGTTGAAAATTCACACAGTCCAATAATTCTTAAAAGAGTAATATAAATCGTAGCAATAATCATGCAAGTGAATATTCTGTGAATGCATAAAAAATTCATAAAAATTTTGTACCACTAAAATGCAATTGAAAGAACCATCATAAATGAGATGCACTCAATCTAGATGTATTTTTTATGTATGACATCATGCTTATAAACAGATTGACATCTATTTTTTCAGTAATTTTACTGTCCAGAATTTTTATAAGAAATTGTTTGGTACAATTGTTATAAAACAAGAATATTGTCATTATTTAGTCAAGAAATTATTCTAAAACTATTTTAAACATCAGAAAATGAGTTTTCAAATTCTACCAAGGGAAATCTTATATCTGTTGAATTTAATTGGAGAGAAAATTATAATATGATTACATTTTATTGTATTTGGTGCTCCACTGATTATTTCTAATTACATGAACTAATACAATAACATTTTATTAATATGCTTTAATCACAGAAACTTAACTTTTATTATAGGAATACTACCTATTCTCATAAAGCAATTTTTTTAAAAATTCTATTTTAGTAATTTATACTGGATTTGAATTGCAAGGTTTAAAGTTAAGACCATAAAGAATTTTTGTACAAACAGTTATTCGAATATAAATAGTTCTGAACACTTGACAAAAATAACACTGTAAAATTAAAGAAAGATTTCAAGCAAGATAAGAAAACGCAAACAAAGAAAAAAAAATAAAGTCAATAAAAATAGAACATTTATAATCCCACTAAGTAAATTGTACCTATATTTCAAATATAAAATTGTTCAAATAGATATGAACATTTATAAAAATACTTTGATTAAATTACTTTTAAATCTTTCCTTGCATTGTTCTGTTCCTGCATGATAGTTCTTCTAATTTCAGCCAAGGAACTAAATATATTTTCTGGCTTCACTAAAAATAAAATATTTTAACATTAATTCTCCAACAAATAGATAAAAACTTCTTTTTTTTAAATAAAGAAATGCATTTAATCAAATATTTTTTTTAATCTTCCTTGTAAAATGTGAAATTATTAAAAGTGTCTCAAAACTATCTTTAGAAAGAACAAATAAAATAACACATTCATTTCTAGATCAGAAGGGTATGAGGAAGGCAAAAATATGATGTTTACCTGTGTATTTTTATTTTGAATATTTTAACAAGAAAAAAGTCAAATTTCTGAGCCAAAAATAATCATTTCTAAAATGAAATTAATCTAGCTCCATAGACAGATTTATTTTCCTTCAATATTTTTCAATATTGAAAAAAAAAAATTATTTAAGTTTGAGGTTTGGAATATATTAAGTTTGTAACATTTAACTTGTAATAAAAATAAAAAAGTAATTGTAAAAAAAGACAGAGACAAATTTAATATAAAAAAATAGGTTACTCAGAATTTTATGAATTTTTTATATAAGATCAAATAATATAAGTAATATAATAAGAAAAAGAGGAATATGTTCTCCTTTTTCATATCAAGAAACAAATCTATTTACATATACCAGAATAAAAATTAAAATTATATAATAGCATTTCAAACCGGAGAAAAAAATAGTAATTAAAATATGAATACATATATTTTCACCTCCACTTAAAGCCTGAGTTTTAGTTGCAACCTCTGGAGATACAACTCTTTCTAGAATAACTTTGGAACGGACAGAAGGCACAGGAGGTGAAGCACTTCTTTTGGGAGGTTCTTGCACAACCTTAACAGTAATATCAAATTTTTATTCTTTAAACAGAACAAACTTAATAATACATATTCTATAAAATAAAGAAAATCAAATTTTCATTTCAGTTCCTGTTTATTATTTTATATAACTCAATAGCATAAGATAGTTGGATATTTTAATAAAAATTTCTGTCATGATGAAATTATTTATAACACGACTTCAGTTTGATTAGCTTTAAATTACTCAGCAAGATATAATAAGCATAAAAATTTTCAAAAAACGTGCAGAATAATTCAATTGCAATACAGTCGCACACTGTCTGCAACACATATGCTTAAGATAAAGCTACAAAGATGACTTTCTATTACTATATGATGATTTAAAATAATTCAAAATTAAAAGTTTCTCTTTTTAAAATTGTTGTATTGTCAATTAAAAAATCCCAAATGTTTCATTAATTTTACCCATATGCAATGCAGCAAATTTAAATATGCTTATTTACTACAAAACTAGCAGTTCTGTTTCTATGATGAGTTAATAATTTTTTGCTTCAGCATTTTCTAATTATATTAAATACCAGTCCAAAATAAATTAATCAAAAATACAACCATTATGAAAATTCAATTAAAAAATTATTTCAGAATCAAATTAAAAAAAGATGCAAATGTATTTAGAGAATGTGCTAATGTTGCTACTACTAAAACACAGATAAACTTAACCAAATAAACAAAAAGAAAAAAGAAAAAAAAAAGGAAAAGATATTATGAATCTAGCCTGAAGATTTTCTCATGAGTCACCTTCAGGCACGGATTCAAACAAGGAATTTTTTCTGTCAGGGATCTGACTTTCATCCAAAAATATTGACCTCTCGTGACCCAAAAATCTCCTGAAATTGAGACCTTAGAGATAAACTAGTTTCACAGAAATAAAACAATAAATTATAACTTCCAAATCCAAGTGAAATTACAATAACATAAATTACAAAAGATCACTCACAAACCAAAAATATCTTTACAACATAAAGGAAAGAACATACCAGTAGCATGTAAAACTTTACAAAAAAGGCACCAAGCCAAACAACAATTAAAACTTCCCACATCCATAGCTGCACCTGCATTATCGCTCCCTAGAAAGTACTCATTATTCCAAGTAATAAATTAGGAAATTCATTAGTAGTTAAGTTTTAAATGAGATTATTTGTAGCTTCAATATAAGAAATTTTGTTATTACAAATTTTTTTAATCCTGTTAAATTGTGAGAAAATTAAATTTTTGAAAATTTTAGTGTTTAAATTAGAATGGTAATTACTAAGTTTTATTATTTGAAAGTTGAATTCATCCCTTTTATCGTAGACACTTATTAATGTGTTACCATTAGAAATTTCGATTTTTAAATCTAGATAGGTAGCTTTAAGTTGATTTTCGTTTGTTTCATTTAGAACTAATTCTTTTGGATAACAATTAATAACAATATTAGCTTTGCCTAAATTTAACAAAAGTAAGTCATCAATATATCTCCAACCATTTTTTAAATTAATTATTTTTTCTCATAATAATGTAGGAAAATATTGGCTAAAGCATTTGAGAAAGCTGTTCCCATTGGAATGCCTTTTACTTTATTATAGAAATTAATTCTGTTAAAAACGTTATTTTCGTTAATATTAAATTTACATAATTCTAGCCAGTTATTTTTTGTAATAATATCTTCATTTAAATATTCGTTCATATGTAAAAGTACTCACATCTATTAATTTTTCATGAGGTACATTAGTGTACGAATTTTCGAGATCATAAGTATTAAGTTTATTAATATATGCATGAATAAATTGTTTGATTAAATCCAAAACTGTTTTGTTACTATTAATTATAAAATTATCTTTCTCTTTAATTTTATTCAGGATAATTCTCAAGTATTTAAAGAAATGCTTTCTCGTATAGTAATTATAACTGCCAGAAGTCACGAATCTAAATTTTAATAAGTTTTTATTATGAAATTTTACTGTTAGGAACAAATAAGGATAGTTTAAGGAGCAAGTCTTAGTTCGCAAAAGACAGTATTCTTTTATTTAATTACTTTCCCCGGTATTATTTTAAATGTATAATTCTAAGAGTTATATTCATTAATTAATAGTTCTTTACAATAATATTTACAAATTAAACAGAAATTATTTGTTGATTTATCTATTACTGTAATAACAAATATCACTTTTTAATTTTTTTTCAATGTTTTATAAAAACATATCCCTCATTCTTTAGATTTGCCAATATCTGCATTTTTGTGTTTATTTCCTCTAAAATTCTCACTTTCCATTCTCTGAAACCTTCCAAAGGCCTATGGTATTTCCTAGATAATTTAGAAATAAAAATATCAAGATCTTGTCCAATAGAAATTTTTTAATGTTTATTTTTTCTCTCAATCTAAGTTTGGTTCCCCTTTCCATTAAATCTCTTATTTCAATAATTTTTAAATTTCCTGTTATAATATCATCTTTGTCAGCATCTGTATAATCTTTGCAAATTTCTTTGTTGCAATTACGATCTGTTTTCTTTATCTTATTTAAATTTTTGCTATAATAATTATAATTACAAATTCGTTTCCTTACAGTTACTGCATAACTAAATGCTATTGAAACAATTGCTTTATCCTTTAAAGGAAAAAATACTTTAATGTTGTACACAATTTTAGGTAATTTTAGATTTTGGAAGCTAATATCTAAAATTCTTACCACACAGAACTTTTTATTTAAATTATTTTTATTTTTAAATAATAGATCGTTTTTTCCAATATTAAATTTAATTAGATCAGGAATTATAAATTTCATGAAGGAATTATCAAACTTTACATCTTCAATTTCAGGGGATTTTCGGATCACAAGGGGCCAATATTTTTGGACGAAAGTCAGATCCCTCAAAGAAAAATCCCTTGTTTGCATCCCTGCCTGAGGGTGAGCCTTGAGAAAATCTTCAGGCTGGATTCAACATTTCATTTCCTTTTTTTTAAATTCTTTTTGTTGTTTTTAACTTGATATTTTTACTAATTTCAGAAGAAAGGTATTTTATATTAGATTAGTATTATGCAACAACCATGGTTTCCCAGAAGGGAAAAAAAGATTTTTCAATCAGAAAGAAATTTGCTAAAAAAGCAAAACTTTACAAAAAAGCAAAATCAGCAGGAAACAATTTAAAAATTGTTTTAAATCATATAAAGAAAAAAGTAATACAGATGATAAACTGAATATTTCAATTACCCATCAGTTAAAACTATTTTCTTAGGTCTATTAAAAAGAAAGATCGTGCAATGTACTTGAGAGAAATATCAATTCATTTCAATCAAATTTATAAGCAAACATTAGTTTAAAACAAGGTTTCATTTTTAAATGTCTTTCATCTTCAAGAACATGGGTAGCTTCATAAATAAAGATAACTAACATTTAAGTTTATTGAATCCTTTCCATCTAGCGCTTGAATTTCTCTCATTCTTTTATTTTTCAAAGCAGCATCACGTTTTTGGAATTCTTCTAACTGCTTTAATCTTTCTTGTTGCCGCTAAAAAATAATAATTAAAATTACTAAAGAAAATAGATTAACTAAAGAAAAAGATTATAATTATTTTAAACAGTCAAATAAGAAATATTAATAGTGATTCCATTCAACTTTTATGATTTTTCTAAAATGTTCCTAAAATTAAATCTTCTACAGAATTAAAAAATTAAACTTGCATCAAACTTTTTTTTAAAAAATTTGATAACTTCAGCATTAAACAGATGAATTATTTTTGAAATGATTATTTCAATGCAAAAATACAGTTCAAAGTGCAGTTCATAACTAATAAAACAATATAATTAAAACACTAATAAAACATTTTTAAAATTTTATAGATGAAATTTCATTATACTATTTTTACACACAATTTTATTGAAATGATCCTTGTTTTCCATTAGTTTAGTCTAAAAATGTCTAAAGTTTGTCTGCAAAAGAAGAATTCACCTGTTCTTTAAGTAAGATGTTCTTCTGAAGTTCTTTCTCATACTCCATTTGCATTTGTCTCCTCTGCTGTTCAATCCGTTGCGCAATCTGATCTTCCAGAAGTCTAGCTTTTTCTTCTTCCAGTTCCTTTATTCGTTTCCTTTCTTCAATCTGATATGATAACGACGCATAAATGCATTAACAAATAATATTTCACAACAGAGAATCTTTTTTATGTATGCATGAATAAATTGATATATTTATGCAATAAACTTCTGCTCTACAGATTTCAAATTTATTAGCTGAAATATAGCAAAGTGCACTTAATTTGCCATTAAAAGTAAAAACAAAGCAGAAATTCATAACATAGCAGATTCTGAATATTGCAATAATTAATTTTAAAAAAGCATTAGAATTTCTGCAATGTTTTGCAAATATATAAGAAAGAATGTCATTTTAGAAATTACAAAATTATCTCCAAGTAATTATTTGTTCTAAAAATTATTACAGATTAATTATCAGATTATTTGTTCTAAATAATTATCACATGATATAGAAGTAATTATATAAAACCTGACAAATTTTACAATAAAAATAATATAAATTAAAGAAAGAAAGCAAACAATAGATGTTTCATATTTGAGAATGGACCTGAATAGACAAGATATGATTTTGCTTTCTTTATGGTAAAGAAAATTAATATAGAATATATGAGAGCTCATTTAGTAATCAAAATATCTCTTTTCTTAAGATTTTATAAATGAAGAATTCAAAGATAGAATAAGATATCTGTAAGTTTCCCTATTTTCCTCTGAGAATTTTTGATATTTCTGCTTTAGAAAATTTTTAGCTTTATATTAGTAACGAAAAATAAAAAAAATACGGTGATAACATATCTCCTAAATCTTTTAAAACACTTTACGTCGGAATGCTAATTTCCCAAAAATTTATAGGAAATGCTATTTTTTGTTATTTTTGTATTTACCGTCTTTAATACTGAACCAAAGAAATATACTTTCTATTTTATTCTTTTTTTCCAAAAATTGTGTTCTTGTTTTAATTTTTAAGCTAATTACTTAGTTAAAAATTTGTTAAGTCAAAAAATGATTCAACAAAACCAAAATAGAACAAAAAAGCAAAAACTGTTTCATAAACAATCATATACATATGATGCACATTCAATTAATTACAAGATATTTATATTAAAAAAAACAAGAATATTTTTTGACAATAACAACTGCGGCACACAAAAATATGTTAAGTTTTAGTTTGGAAAATAAAAATACTTCTATAATATTTAACTTTCCCATGCTATTCCAGGGGTGTTTGTGGGACCCCAAAAAATCCCCTGAAACTTTTACGGACTTACTACCGGCATTTTGGAGTTTCGAGAAGGGGGGAGGGGAGAAATGAAAAATTACAATTATGAAGTATTGAATGACCTAATTATAAAAGTTCAATGAATTACTTTTTTTGCAAAATTAATAACCATAAACTTTCAAACATATAAACTACTACATTTTATGCAAATATTTTAAATTACCTGAATTAATTCTTTTAAAAAAAATTATCTAATTTCTGCTGCTTTTTTTTATTTTCTGATGTTTGTGGGCTTGTCTTTCTTTTGTGGTGAACTTCATAATTGCAGGAAGGTTGACTTTTATTTTCCTCATTTACAGTTGAAGAAATTTCCTCGAGAACTGCACATGCAGAGGTAGAAGCAGTTTGCTTTTCTGCTAATGTAGAAGGTTTTTCTGAGACTTTTATAGGTGACTCATCTGAAATACATGTTTTTAAGTCCTCTTGATATGTTTTCCAACTTCTGTTCATATTCAGTAAGAGATCTTTGTGAATTGGATCAGTCATTGGATTTTTTGAGCCATATTTTTCACATGAGGTTTCTTTAGAAGCCATTAAATCATATTTAATAGTCTGCACTGCATCTAGGGAATCAATCTTAAGAGAGGTTCTATAGTCAGTGACAAGTGTATCCATTAAGTTGAATGCACTTTCCACTAATGGGCCATGGAAGCAGTAAGGCAGGCTTTGACCAATTTAGCCAATGTAGGATACTTATAATCATTTGTGAAAACATCTTTTAAATTAAAAACTTTAGACCAATATTTATCAATTGTACACTTGACTTGATTTCCACTTTCATCAGATGTGTAGAGCATTTCTTTGGTGATATCAATATCACTCTGGTGTAACCTTATTTCAGCTTCTACTTTTGACTTTTCATTATCACTAAAAATATGGGACATAAAAGATGATAATTTTTCAAAAGCTAATATTGTACTGGTTTTACCTCTTAGCTCTGGATCTAATGCTGTAAAACTAATTAGATATGAATTTTTAAGGGGTAATTTCTGTTTCATATGCTGAAATTTCAAAGTGAAATTCTCTTGCGTACATAAATAAAAAAATATTTCAATAAGCGAAACGAAAAATTTACACGTGCATCAATAAATGAAACGAAAATTTTACACAGCGGAGAAAAAAAAGTTGCGAAGCGATCAATGACAAATAGCTAATACGGCGAAAAATCCCCCTTCTCTACTTATTGGCGCCACGCCAGGAGAGATAAGACCTTTGAACCCAGAGTCACGTTATCGCACATCTGGTCGAACGAAGTCTCTCCCTTTTTTTTTCTGCCGCGCCTACTTGCCGAAAAGAATCCAGAAGAGAATGTCCGAGAACCGGGGGAATGAGTCATAACGCGCAATAAGGAAAGAACAAAAAAGAAGTTTTTTCCCCCTTTTCACGCATTATCACTGCCTTTGGAGAAAGAAAGGAAAAGTTTTCACCACACACACTGACCTTTCGTTTTCTGCTTTCAAAGCAAACAAAATTACCCAGATCAAAATAAATAATTCATTATTATTCCTACTTCCTTTTGAACGACGATCCCCGGAATTTCCGGGTATCGAAGTTCAAAATCCCCGGAATTCCGGGGTTTCCCCGGAGCACAAACACCCCTGCTATTCTAAATAAATAAGGGGGAAAAAAACACTTTTCATTAACTATTGTTACTACAATTAAATACTTCTGCACAAAATTAAAAGAAATTTACATTTACTACATTGCTATAATGTACCATAAACTAAATGCAGATTATGAATTAATAGTGTCTAACCTGTTTGCGTAATTCTTCTCTATAGTAATCTTTTTTGTGCTTGGAAGTGTCTTGTAGAAACGGAAAGTATTCTGAAGAACTTGCTTTATATCCCCTGTTGGCTAAATTTTAAATTTAAAGGAAATGTTAATCAAATAAACCAAAAACAGCCACACAATAGAATGAACTTTCTCATATTTTTTGAAAAACTGTCAAAAAATATAAGAAAGAGAATGCATGCAAGATAATTTTTCCCAATACAATGTTTTCTTGATGTATGAATGTGTCAAGTAAAACTAAACTGAATTTTGAAGAAGCTATTTAAAGACAAAACAAATTATCACAAAAGACAATAGCCAGAAATTATTTTCAAGGCAATTGATTCAATTAGTAGTATGCGGAAAAGAAGATTTTAATTATATTTTATGTTACAGGGCATCAAAAAAATTTATTATTATATCTTTTAAAATTATAAAATATTTTACACGTAAAATTTGGAAAAATTATTGAATTTTACTAATATTTCTTAGATTAACAATAAAAACCAACCAGCTATATGCCTATCATGTTAAATAGAAAAAATGATCCGAGTGCATAGATATTTTTCAAGTGGAGAAGGATTGTAGAAAAACAAAAGTAACTCAACAGAAACAACTATGACAAAGGGAAAAAATCATACAGCACAGATATAAAGATAAAAAGAATAAAAATATTGTACATATTTTCAAAGAAATTTTATAATGTAAAATTCATTTGTAAATATTTTCAAAATAAAGGAACATAAATGATTACATTAATGTTAAAAAGTAAACTAAAATAAAATTAACAAATTTTGATTTTTGAAAAAAAAAAGGTACAAAAAGTAATGTTAAAAAGCAAAATACAAGCAAATTATACCTTATTTAACTATAGAGAATTATTTATTATTATTATTATGAAAAGAGGACAGTTGAGACCGTTGGATTTTAAGACACAAATAATGTGGCAGTGCTTACTTATAAGATTCCCAGAAGAATCCTTGACTGGTTCTCCTCCTCCTCCAGTTCTATGTGCTACAATGGGAGCAGGTTGAGGTATAGGAAGATCAGCACCTGACCTACAAAAGAAAACCCATTGATCTATTAATAAACATGCATCAAGGAAAAATATTATTAATTTTTTTTAATATTATTGTTTTTTCAGAAAAGTACAAAAAAAATCAAGATTAATGATATGAGCCATTATAAAGACTTCAATTAGAATAATACAAAAAAGAAAGACATCCCCAATCACTTTAAAAAGAATAAATAACCTTCTTTATAATTAGAATTATAATAATTTCTAAAAACAAATGAACATTTACACAAAACTTAGGAATAGTTATATCCAAGCTTTTCATTATTTTTTGTAACAGCTAAGAAAGATTTGTTTTAAACCCTTAATATTAAACACATAAATATTAAAACTATTGCATACTGCAAATTGATAACAAATTTTGAATGTAAACATGTTGATCCAAACATTTCATTTATTAATTTACAAACATAATTCAATCTTATATGCAAAAGAAATATGACTTTTAATATCATTTTTTCTTTAATCTGCTCAAGAACATTTTTTTAAACAGAAAATGCTAGTATTTATTTTATTTTAATTCATTTAACTTGATGACAAATGACAGCAATTTGAACAATTTCATGTTATTTCAAAAATTTGAATTTTATTAGGCAGAAAATTCTAAGCTGCTCAAGAGGTTTTTTAATAAATGCCCTTTTTGGTTTGTAGGCAGTAGTTAATCTTATTCTGTTTGTAATATGCAACTTTATAAGTCTATCTATTTTATAAATTATGTTATTGCATAAGTTTTAAATGACTTACATTATATTATTATAACAATGAGTCATATCATTATAGTGTTGAATATAAATAACAATTTGCAGAAGTAAATGGATATACATAGCAACACACCCTACAGAAGATTAGATTTAGTGTGACACTTTGTGTTGCAAGATGAATAATATATTTCATTAATATAATTCCATACCAAAAACCTACTTAAATGACCATACTAAGAGCCAGATGTTTACTAGCTTTTTGAATGTTTTCAAACAGTATTCAACTTTGTTTCTAAGGTTTTTACATATTAAGATACATGCAGGGAAATTGCCAGCTTCACCCTTAACGTAGAAAAGTTTGTTAAGTTCTTCAGATGAAATATTAGTAGTATGATGTAAATCAAGTTTCAGATGAAATGAAGGACATTAATGTATAAGAAATATGGAAATAAAATATATACAACCACCACCATCATGTTAATTTACTTACAAAGTCATTCAATCCATATAATTAATTTGGTTTATTTTATTACAGAATCAAATTTTAAAGCTACAAAAAATTATAAGATAAAACTCTTAAATTGAGTCAGACTCACAAAATTAATTATAATAAACTTATAATTATTTTTGCTCTTCCTAAGCATCAAAAAGAGTAATTACCCACAATTATGCATTTTATAATAATAATGCAAGTATAATTATTCATCTTATTACTTTTTGGATTTCAAAGAATTGAAATTTATTGATTTGATTGAAAATTTAGTTATTTGCAAAAAAAAAAAAAAAAAAAAAAAGGAAAAATAAAATGTGTTCAATTTAGCTCTGCAAAGAAGGAAATGTAGCTTGCTGCCCCATAAATAGAATGCTGCACATTAATGGGTTTAAAAAAATTCAATCTAGCAACATCTATCTAAATCAGAGTTTTAACAAATTAAAAGAATCACATAAATTGAAGTTCTTGATAGACTATAATAAATGTATCAGCAATTTAATTTGTAGAGTTTCCTTAGAAGAATTAATTTTTTCTCTTGTTTCATTTTGGAAATAATTTTTTTAAGTAAAAATTTCTATTGTTAAGATGTATGTAAATGTTTTCTTACTTGATATGATTTTCCAAAGATAGATCTACATTTTCTTTCACAGAAATTTCCTACATTAAATATATATGTTATATAAATACACACTCAATAACTACAATTGAATGAATTTACTGAATATAACTGTAATAACATTTGTAAGCAGTACAAGTAAATAAAATTTACTCTATCAGTTTCCTGGAAAAAAAATCCAGTAAATTACTAACAATCATGAGAAAGAATGCTAAAGATTTTAAATGTTACTATACAAAACAATCAATTAATATATATCATTTAAAAGGGAAATTTGCAGCAGCAATTTAGAAAGTTTCAAGGAAACATTTTTTTTTTTTTCATAATTTTGTGAAACAAATGATTAAATAACACTTTTTAAATAAATATTTAACATTAAATTTTAAATACTTAAAAGTTACTGAAACAGATGAAAATAATCACATTTTAAATTTTCTTTAAATACAAATTCTAAAGAAATGAAAATATACATCAAATATAGAAACTATACACTTATTAATCTATAATTTATGTTATAAAAATGTGCAATATGTATAAGATAACACTGTACTTCAAAAATATTAAATACATTAAAATATCAGGTAAAATGTCTATTCAAGCACAGGGCTTAAGAAGAGCTCAGTTAAAAATAAATAAATAAAATTAAACACTGTATACAACTTAAATTTTAATTTTCTGCAATTAAAGATTTTAATTTTAAATGTTTTCATATATGTTGAATTAACAAAATAATAATAATAATCAATTCAAAGCATGAAAGTAAAACAGCTACTTGATAACAAACAACAATCTGAACAAAGAAACTGAAAATACAAAAAAGTTTCAATAAATTCAAAACTTTATCCTAAATGGTTGAATGGGTGAGTATTAATATTTTACAGCATAAGAACCAAATATAACCTTACAGCCCTGAGTATTTGATAACAATAAATCTCTTTAAAAGTCTGAAAATTTTACAAATTTCAAGTTATTGTAGAAGTGAGGTATAGTTAAAAATGAAGTTAAAGAAATCCTACATATATGACAAAAAAATACTTCTATTGATAATATAAAAAAAAGGTAAATCAAAGCAGTAAATAGATAAAATATATGATAAAAGTGCAATTGACAAGATAAAAAATGAAAGCAAACCAAGAATAAAAATTAATTGAAGAAATGCCATAATAAAGTCTTCAATTTAAAATTCAAAATGTAAAACAAAATTATCTAACATTTACATCAAAGAGAAATATACATATATATTGTTACAAATATGTGATACTGCTTCCCAGCATGGTTGGTTTGATCAACTGGAAAGACCGTTTTAAGATCAGCCCTGTAGGTGTTGGTGGTGCACGTGATCTCAGAGCTTGGTGACAATATAGATATTACTGGAAACTTCGAGAATTTTTGCGATTCAGCCAATTGGAACCAAGTTGCGCCTGACTGGACCAGAAACTTTTCCGCCCGCCTCTGGGAATTATAAAAGGCCGGCAGTCTCAAACAGAAATCTATCATGTAAAGAGTATACAGTGATTAGTTGGATCAGTCCAGCAAAGAGCTCAAGCGATTGCAGAATTGAGCTGTGTGCCGAGTTCTGTTGTTCACTGTAGAAGCAGCATCATGTCATGTGTGGAGTAGCCAGTTGTGCAGTAGTGAGACGGCAGTTGGAGACAGTGGAGATTTGCAGACATTTGAAGAGGCCGTAGAGTGAAACTACGTGAATTCCCTCCTTCTGCTGAATTCTGTCTGGCTGATTTGTGTGCTGTGGTTGCTATTGCTACCTATTACTACTTGTGGACTACTGATTGTTGTAATATGCTGCTGTGTGTTTCCTGTGTTCGTCTCGGCTGTATATTTGTTGTTTTCGCGTTAATAAAAGTCATCTGTCATTAAAGGACTGTTCATTTCATCGACCAACAAATTAAAAAGAACCCCGACGGAAGAGTAAATCCATAACAATATATATGAATTATGAATCAGTAACACTGCTTTCCTGTATAGTTAGTCTCGCTACTAAAAAGGGAAAATTAAAGATGTTCTTTTTTTAAAATGTCAGGTCAATGACACACAATCTTATTCACAAAATAAAAGTTTTTTTAAAATACAGGAATTGACTCTATTTGTATTAGGAATTGAGATCTGACATTGTTTTTATTTATTTATTTATTTGTAAAACCCCATACCTTGTCAAATCTATATAAAAATAAGAGTTGAAGCAATTCCAATCAATTCTCTGTCTAGAGTATTGATCACAGTGTGAATTTTGTAATTATTTTAAGCTGACTGTTATTACTGTTTTTTAATGAACGATTTTCTATTTGCATGTGTTGTGAATTTCTATAAAAGTGCTGCTCATTGTATATATATCAGCCATGCTTTTACTAATTGTGGACTTCTCTTTGAATGAAGTATCCTACTATCCAACAAGGTAGACTCCTTTCACAATACACCCACCAAATTTTCATAACAATTCAAATATTTTGTACTTAATTAGTTACCAAAAACTAATTCAAAAAATAACACAGGTCTTTAAAACAAACAATCATTAACTGTATTCAACTTACAGGTTTGGAAATTTTTTTATCTATACTTGGTTCAGCATAATTGAGATTCCTGAAAAAATAATTCAAAAAACATAAACTCCAAGTGAAAAATAATTTGTAAAAATAACATTAGTAATTAATAAACTTTAATATGAAATAAGCATAAATATTGATAAAAATATTTAAATTACTTTAATATTACAATGAAAAAAATCTAAATTACTGATAATTTAGAAATAATAAGAAATGAAATGCTTCAAATGATTTTAAAATTACATTAATTTTGAACAAGCTAACTTCAGCAACCAAATTGTTCACCCTTAAGAATATTACTGGTTCTGCAGGCTATTATTTTATTGTTGTGAAAACTTATGTCTCAGAAAAGCCAAATTTAACAGCAATATATATATATATATATATATATATATATATATATATATATATATATATATATATATATATATATATTGCTTTTATCAGTGTAATAAAAATGAAAATTATTTTTTAAATCAAAAATTTGGAAGTCAAAACTAAAATTGTATAAATATGAAGCAGATAGAAAAATTTCAAATAAATTAAGATTGTAATTATGTTTAAATCTATTTTAAATTAATATTTGTGATTTTTTTAATAGTATATTCTTTGTGACTTTACAGCCTTCTTTTATTGCTTCTTATGTTCCAATGTTTTATGCCTTCTATTCTCATCTTAAGATTTTTTGGTAAATTCTTTTTCTTTTTTAACACAATGATAAAAGTGAAGTTTTTCCAAAAGTTTATATATATACAATATTTTGTAGATTTTATTCTTTATTTCTCATGATATTCACTGTTGTTTAAAAAAAATCGTAAAACCTCCAAGCCTTTTCAGGGAATTCCAAACGGTCAATAAAGATCTGCAACATTGTACACATATCATTACACCAAATTCACTTGCCTATTTTTGGAGCTTACATTCATATTCAATTTCAACATGAAGAAAATTAAATTAATATTCCGGGTTTTGAAGAATAAACCTTCAAATTTGCATGCAATCTATAAATTTAAAAGAATATTAAATATACTACTTTAATTTAGTAATCTTTTTCTATAGATAAATATTGCAATTTTTATCTTATAATATGTTTAATTATTTTATAAAAATTAAGGATGTTAAAACACAACTAAAATCTTAAAATTCTGATAGAAATACTCTAATTAAACTTGACTTTCAATCATATCTATATATCTCAACTTTTAATAACTGTCCAGAAATTTTCAAACTCAGGATAGCAAATGTACAAAATTTAAATGAAATCATTCAAGTAATTTTCTTTACAGAGAGATCTAAGTATTTCCTATTTGATTTAGACCATACTATGTAACAAAATAAAAATAAAAAATGTAATAAAAATCCAGCATCCCCCCCCAACAAAAGTAATACTTAAAAAATTATAGTTTGATGGAATAAATGAAATCATTTGACTTTTTTATAATAACAAAAAATGTTGTTAAAAATAAAGTATAAAATTAATTTTTGTATGACATTTTAAAATGTTCTTCATTGTGAAAATCAGCTTTTGTGTGGCAATATTTTTTTTGGGAAATACTGGGAAAATGGCAACATCTAAACTTTAGATATAATTTGTATGGACTTTGGAAAGTTGGCAGTGATCTATCCTTTTAACATTTTGAAAAGCACACATGCTAAATTTCATCGAGATTAAATAGGAGCTGTTTATTTATATAAGGATACATAGGCACTCTATTTTATATGCAAGACATTTATAAAATTATGATAATTTGTTTTAATCAACTGAAATGAAAGATCAGTTGATTAACTGAAAGACCTCAGTCCAAATAGATAGGTTTCTTATTTATTTTTCTATACACAAAAAAATATTTCTATGATCTAATAATTAATTGACTGTTATCCACAACTTGTATAATGCTAGTAAACTTAATTGAATAAATTTTTATATAATGATATAAAATACCTAAATTTCGACTCCTCTTCTTTTCTCTTAGCAAGTATTTTCTTATAATCTACAGATTCAAGAATAGACCGGGGAGTCACATTTCGACTTTCCTCCAGGACTTTACGGCGAGACTGTAATTCTTTATCCTTCTTTTAAACAAGGAGGGGAAAAAGTACATTTAAGAACTTGACATATTGAATTTCACACAAAAATTTGAAAACTCTAATCATGAAAGACCTATATTTGTTTCATAATTACCTTTTCTCTTTTTCCCACAAATTATATTAAATATTTAAAAAATATTAAAAATTTGATATAAGATTCATTCTTGATGAATATATTTCACAATCACTTCTACTAATTTTAGTTGTTCAAATATAAAAAAGAAAGAATAGCTATAATGAATGAAATGAGAAATTCATATTATAAATAGTATTTGCCTTATAATGAAAGAAATATACTTCCTTTCATAAAAAAAAAAAAATGATAATGATTATTTAGCAATATTCAGGTTAAAAATTGAATAACTTAAGAGCAAAATAAAATCAGGATCATTGAAAACATTTACAATACAATCAAATTTTTCATAACAGTTATTAGCTGTGATGAAACTTTTGATAAGTTTGCTTTAATTACATTCTAAACTGTTCTACTATACATAAAAGTTTACTCTAATGCTACAATATATAACAAAAATTAGATACTTAAACAAGCCTCCTCAGAAAATTTAAATAATGGTAACTTTTTATTTTCATTATCTCTTCATTTCTGATTTAATACATCTTAAACTGAGAAATAAGTAACAAAAGGTTAACCAAATATTTATACGATAGTGATAATGCATTAAACAGGATCAAATTCAAATAATTTCACAAACCTTCATGAAACCAGTAAGAATTAAAGTTTTAAAGTTTAAAGCCATTTAATCTCAACCAAAATGATTTTTTTTCTTTCTTTTTCTTCATACTTATTTATAAGAATTGAATATTAAAAGTTGATGATGTTACATATAAAAAAGTAACACACAGGGGGGAAAGTAAGTGATCAAGGTAATTTTCTTTTTAGAATCCTGAATCTATAAACCTGAAAATTAGGAAATTTTTGATAAGAAACATTATAAAATAATGGAGCTAAAGTCACATTGCTAAAAAACATTTAGTGTATTGATAACAGGAGACTATAATTTATATACATTTCATGGAAGTAAGGACAATACTTAAAATAACATCTACATAGAAGCACAAAGGCAGATATATGAGATTCAAAAGAAAATAAATTTATCTGCAATTCTGAACAGAGTGACAAATGAAAAAAAAAAAAAAAAATCCTTAAAGGAATGGAATAAAATCTTTTTATAAAGTCTTATTCATATATTCAATAAGAGGGAATTGTTATATTATCAAAAACCTTGAGATCAAAACAAAAGTTAATAATAAAAGCATTAAATATAAATACTTTACATAAATAGGAAATTTAATAAGTTATAATATATTTTAATTTTCAATAAATTTTTCAGAATTCCCTTCTTTGTAATATTTCCTATTGTCTGATTTCCTTATTTTCACAAGCTTTTATGTTTTCAATTTGGTTCCAAGAATTATAATTAAAAAAGTAATAATAATAATCATTTAATTACAAAAGAATAACTTTTAAAAATTTCATTTAATCATTTTCTACTACTTTAATCTTTAATTCATTAATACAAAAATTATGCTATCTTATAATAAATTCCTTTCCCAAATTTTACTAACAGACAGTACAATTCATATAGAATTAAAAAATTCATTAAAATTAATTGATTATGTTAATTAAGTCCTGAAAATTCTAGCTAATCAAGAATTGAGTGAAAAATTAACCACAAAATTATATTTTCATAGTCATGAAACAAGTCTTTAATAAAAGCATATAAGCTATTAATTTAAGAACACAGAGAGAGAGAGAAACAGATATCTATATTAAACCAATGCAAATCACATTAAGCATTCGACTTTTAGTATATCTTCAAGATCAAATACAAATACTTCAGAAAAATATTGCAGAAAGTTTTTCTCTTTACGTTAATAAAAATCTAGGATTAAATTTGTTGTAATAATAATATAATATATTAACATCACACACAAAAATATTTCCAATATACAAAAAAAAAAAAAAATCTTTTTAAAAAGTTACATTTTTTTTACAAGCAAATGAAACACAATAAAAGAAACAATGGAGAGGTAAAATATAGTAATATTTCTATCATTTATTCTCAGTACAAAATAAACTGACAAACCAATAACTCCCATTAAAAAAATTAATTGGTTTTCTTTTTAAAACTCTAAATATTCAAAAAGTATGCAAGTTGAATAGTTAAATTATTGTTTTTAAGAAAAATTTAAAATTAAGAATAATAAAACAATAAAAGAAAGCTTTATGCACCTTTTCTAAATATAAATTATATTCAGCTCTCCTTTCAGCCACAAGATGTCGACGCTTATCCTCTTGGCCTAATTTAAAAATAAAACTTTCAGCACTATCATCCTTGAAAAGTGAACTAATCGAACTTGTATTAGGGAACTGAAACAGGAATAATAATAATAACTCAAAAGTAATAAATTGTTCAAATTAAGAACATTAAAATTAAAAAATCTCATGAAACCATATTTGATGTTTAGATAAAAAGAAAAAGGCTTGTTAATGACTGAAATACTGACTATTTATTTGACATTATGGTTAGAGAACTTTTAAAAAGCAATAATTTATTTTTACTCTATTTGTTAAAAATTATCATAATTTTACCACTGCTTTCTGCAATTTTAGAAATATTTAAATTTGTACATTATGAAAATGTCAATGGGAAAGGGGAAAATGAAAAAAACAACAGCATGATGGATTGGATATATTCTCGGACTGAATGGATTTCAATTTTGATGTCCAAAACATTCCTTTTTACCATTTCTGGTTTGAGGAAAGGTCCCGAAGATGTCTTGGTATTCTTTCAAATAATATTCCGATGTTAGATCTTTTTGTTCTTTTCTGTACATTATAGAATCTGCACTATACATGGATGTTCTTCGCTTTGTTCTAGAAGAAACGTTTTCAACGGGGATTGCAGCAATACTTTTATACATTTTTGGAAGACTCCCAAATTTTCTAAAAAGGAGTAGAAATTTCGTGATGAAGACACGCCAAGAAGCTAAAATAGTTTCAATTCGCAGAATTCGAGAAATGTGGATTATTAATGGACACATTAATAGCTTCAATATTAATTAAATGCCAAATAAAGTACAAGAGTGGTTACCTTTTACAAAACAGATATAAATAAAGTTTCACAAATAGTTTTATCTGTCTGTGAAATTTGTTGAATCTTTTTCAAATGGATGAAAATCATTAACATATTCTAGTAAATATTTTTTTCCAATACAAAATTAATTATTAGCTTTTATTTTTATTTGATTTCAGTTAAACATTTGTCAAATAAAAAAAAATGTCATTAACATTGGCAGACACAGACTAAATGAAATTCAACAAGTGCATTAAAGATTGATTCTGCTTTCAAAATAGGTAGTATGCCATTGAATAAAACAACTTTCAAAGGAATTTTTCAAAAATTTATATTTTTCATTTGAAATTCTAAGAGTAATTTTCACACATAAATCTAAGATAATGAAATTAACAATGAATTTTCATCCAAAATGTTTTCAAGCTAAGACAAAATAAAAATAAAAAATTGTCATAGGAATTGAAAATACTGAATTCCTTTTTCTTTATTTTTTAAAAAAAGGATTTAAATTAAGAAAATTATTAGTGAAATACTGGAAGATTTTCAGATTTGTACTAATTGATTTTAACAGCAACCTTAATTCTCATAATTAAAACATTACAAAATCTTAATGCTAATATTTAAGAAATAAATTTTTTTTTGAAATTAATGGTAGAATAAAAATAATACTTACTGAAATTGTCATCTGATCTGCACAATGTAGGTCTTGCTTCGGTGAATCCTGTTAATTAAAAGTAACTACTCATGTTGTATGCTGCATCAAATATTTTGAATACTTTTTTCCATAACATTTAAATATCTTAAAGCTTCATAAATATCTTCATAAAGTAATAATCAACTTAAGCTTAAGTAAAGATAAAATAATGAGGTTGTTGTTATATAAGAAATGCACAACAAAACAGAATCAATAATGTAACCATAGATACTATTTGTTAGGAGGCACACAAAGTTAGACATATCACATGCAGTATTGACTTTCCTTTTTTTGTTATTATTAAGGAAGATAAAACAGATTTTTTTTATGGGAATCGCAGAAGTATATTAATTCTATATATTTAAGCACACAAAAAAGACTTCGGCATCTTTCTGATAGCTTTAAAGATGAAATAAAATATAAATAAACATTAGAATATTATGTTTAGAAATTTTAAAAAAAAAAGATTAAACCAAATTCATGATATAAATTTATACAATGCTAATTATCATCTTAAACAACAAAAGAAATTTGTCGAGATTTTAGTTATTTACATAAAATAACCCACATATTTCTTAAAGTAGTATCAAACTACCTAAGAATTATTTTCTCACAGTAAGAATAGTAATTTTTTATAATGCACATAAAGAGTATTAAAAGTTAAATAAAACCTATTATTCAACACACAATAAAATGCAAAAAATATTTGAACAGAGTCAAAAATGCAACTTAATATTTTTGATTAAAAAAGACTGTTCTAACAAACTAATAAAAATTTATATATTTATTTAAAGATTTCTAAGATTCAGATTTTTTTATTACATTTTTTACTTAAAACACAGAATCACAATTTTTAAAAAAATTAAATATGAAACTACTTTTAAAATGGTAAAAAATATTTTATAAATAAGTAAAAAAGTTTACTTTTTTATAAAAAGCACTTAATAAATCTAGAACTTTTCCTTCATCTTCCTGTAGTTCTTTTTGCTGCTCTTGTAACTGAACTTTGAATGCCTGGATACATTTTTCAACTTCTTCAATGTAACTATCAACTGTAATAAATAAATATAGCAACAAAATTCTTGATTAACAATAAAAAAATGCAGCAAAAATTCATTAAATTATTCAGTATAATGTTTATTAATAATGATTAAATGTAAATATTTACACTCTTCCCCTCGAATTTATTTTATGCAAGTGCCTAATTTAATATTTAATTAAATTAAATTTTCAATCCTCAGAGTTTTTCAAAGATTATTAATAAATTAGGTATCCAGTGGATTTTTCAAATAGACTTTTAATGAAAATATACTATCAAAATAAACAATCACTGTAATGTATGATGAAAAATTTCTTTGGCCCCAGTAGAATTCTCATTTACTCACCATTTCTTGAGTATCCTATAGTAATAATAACTTTTGAATTGCAAATGCCTTAAACAATAATTTAACGTCTTTAGTAGTACTGATTTCTGAAAAAGCAATATTATTATGACTTTGCAATGCAACTACATTTCCAAAGTTACCAATGGATAGTTTTTCCTCTTTTGAGAATTTTGTCACAAGATTAATTTGAAATCAACTTGGGTAATGAAAAATTAGTTATCATTAATGATTCTAAGTTTGGATATAGCAAGAAAAAAAGAATGGAAATCCACCTTGATGATATGCACAATGCAGATGAAATTGATTTGTTTATGGTAGATAGGACAATGGCCTTTAAAAGAAAAAAAAATCAAAAGGCAAAAAAGAATCCAAGCAATGGCTGAGATTCCTGTTGTGGAAAAAAAAACTGCAAATCGAAGATGCATTTAAAATGTAAAAAATTTATAAATTGATTACAAGGCAAATAAAAAGGTTTGGATGATAAAGAAAATCTTTAACAATTGGCTATTAGAAGCTGATAAAAAGATGAAGGAGATAAAGGCTCCCATCACTAAGCAGCTATGCTCTCAATATAATCCCAAGGTTTAGAAAGAAGAAAAAAAGTGTTCTATTTCCCACCAAACTACACACTGATTCTAAAGCCAAAAGATACTATCAAAAATTGTTAGTTTTGAATTGGATAACAAATTCCCAAATCCATTTGATATTTAATTTGAAAAAATGTATGTGACTGAGTTCTTCAGAAGTTGAAATTCCTTGAAAATATTCATATTTTTAAATTGCTGCAAGGAAGCCTCATTCTTTGAATGAGAGAGGAGAATGATGAAAATGCTGATGTTGTTAGTAAAATCAGGGAAGAAGAATATATAGTTAGTTTAGTCATGGTTACAAGTGTTTACCAAAGCTCATCCAATCCGTTTTTGTTTTTTTCATTTAAAGCTGATTACTTTTTGATATTCTTTTGTTTAGCTTCATAAGTGATGTGCAGATTATTATAGAGCTATTTATGTTAGCAATGATTTGGAAAATGCATCTCACACAGAAGACCATTCACAACAGAAATTACGATTTATAGTAAAATTGATTCATTACTGCTCAATAGGGTTTTTGTTTCAATATCTTCAAATGTTCCTGACTTGCATTTAAACTCTTTAGATGAGCTGAAATATAAGCATATGTCTGTGGAAATCACCATCTTTCATCTTTACCCTGATTAAAGTTCATTTCTTCCTGACCAGCGAAGTAATTATATCAGAAAATGCTACTCTCTCCTCAGTGTTTGTTCATGGAAATTAATTTATTTCTACTTGGCAGACACTCTTTTCAAATTTCATTTCTGTCAATAAATATTTGAAAATGTCCATCACTTTTTTTTATAGTTGAAATCATGAAGTAATATTAACAAGGATGGTGGTTGTTAATCTGCAACTCCTTACTTGGTGCACAACCATTCAAATGCTTTGAACTTTCTTTTTAAAAAATGCTTTAGCTTTATATAGGAACATACTGAGTATCTTTATCAATGACAATGTGCATGATGTTACAAATTTTAATTTTTTTCTCTCTCATCTCAAAGTTCTGAAAGATCTCAAATGACGCCAGCATTTCCAAAGGAAACTTACTGATGCCTAACTTTTTTTTTTTTCCTTCCTGCAGTTCTTTTTCATGTGATTGCTTGGTTTGTATATCAACAACAGCAATTATCTTTGCTCTGTTATATATTGTCATTCCACTAATGGCCTTTTACTCAATTTCTCTTATTTTAAAGTTGCATGCATTTTCATAAAATTTAATTGCATTTTTATGCAGCTTTTTATTTAAAAAAAAAGATTTTTAACTTTTCTTTACTATTAACTTTATTTAACTATGGAGACATAGGGAACCTTTTCAGACATAGAAACATTTGATTGACTTTAAAAACTTTTTTGTGTGTTTTTATCAAAGTTCTGTATGATGATGAACTTGAAAGTATCAAAATCCTTCTATTTTACCAGCAATCTTTTCATAAATGTCAATTGCTTTTATTTGTAGAAGACTGGATTTTTTTTAATAATCTAATTCAATCATAGTACTACAATGCATCTCCACATGCTGACAGAACAATGAAGCTAAACATATTTAGACTGTCAATAATGAAACACTTAGCCAGAATTCTAGAGTGAAAAATACAACTTTTAAATAAATTTAGCAAACCAATAAATAAAAAACATAAAATTAGAAAAAAACGAAATATTAAAAAAAAATTTACAACAAAAAAAGAATCCTCTACTGGAAAGCAAATCAAATAGATAACAAGATACAGGGAAAACAAATTCAAATTAAAAAATTGAATTTTTGTGTACACCAATTCCCACCAAAACTTTCCACTTCTGGCTACATATCTCATCCACTCTAGAGGAATTCTCACTCCTAAAATAACATATTAAAACTAATGCAATAATAATAAAAAAAAATAATGAATAATTTCATCCAAAACTGCAGGATGAAATATTTCAATTTTTTTGTCATAACTGAAAATTTGAGGCTCCTGCAAAAAATGAAGATAAAGTGCAAAATTTCTGAAAAGATTTAACAGTGATATGCTAATAAATAGCAAACATAAATATTAATGCATTGGCAAGCGAGAACTTTTAGTTTTTCAATCATCTTAATAGACAAATATTATACACATACACATGAACTTTAGAATAAAGGGTGGTTTGGAGTTTTATGAACAATAATTGGTGAAAAACTGTAAAAATTTTCCAAACTTTCATTATAAAAACCATTGCAAGCTACAGCATTTCTATAATGAATTTACCTAAATGGCCTCTATTGATATAGTGAAAAAGAAAAATTATAAATTCTTCTTCTATGAGTCTACAAAAATGTGTGTATGGATTCCATGCAGAAATCCATACACACACACACACACAAAAAAAAAAAAAAAAAATCTGACAATAAAATCAGCAAGACACCAATTACTTTTTTTGTGTGTTTAATTTAGTTATATTAATGTCTCATTTTAAAGAAATTCTAAGGCTATTTTGGGATGAACCTTGTAATTTTGAACTGCAGTCAGATGATGAGGACAAGGCCCGAGCTGGCACTCCCTTTCTAAACTTCCACACCACATCACTGGGAGGGCGTTTGGCCCAGATGGATTTAACATGCACTAGACCAACTTACACGGAGGTTCTTTGGTAAAATCTAGTCTTGAAACTGAAGCCCTCAGGTTCAGAAACTGAGATCTTACCACAGAGACCCTACCTTTTTTTTTTTTCTTTTTTCTGAATCATTTGACAAGGAATGACCCATACTGCAACCAGTTTATTAGGAAATATTGTTAGATTGTCCTTTCTGAAGCAAAATCCAAACAGGACAAGTAAGTTAAATCAAGAAATGAAGCAGTTCGTACTGAATATCTGTCTCACACGAATATCTTTATTTATAACAAAAAAAAGGATTAAAAACAGTAATGCTAATAAATAACTATCAGCAACAAGTGGGTGATACTTTCAAAATGATCATTAAAGATAAAAATCAAAACAGTCCAAAAAATTACTTTCCAGAATAATCTGTTTTAGAATTACATAAAAAATAAAAACACATAAAAAGAATTACTGTTCTAGAATAATATGATTTACTGATCTAGTAATAATTTGAAAAAAAAAGTACAATATATGTTTCTGTTATTATAAAAGTCTATAGCTTCTTATTTCCAATATAAAATATTAAATGAAATGTAAAAATTTGTCCAGCATTTAAACTTAGAAAATTATTAAATATATATATCATTTAAAAAATTTAGTATCATAAATACTTTATGATACTAGTATCATAAATACTTTGATACTAATTGTAATTCATTATTTTTTCCAAAATGCAAGTAAGTTTTCTGGCGAGACTATATACTATTATTAAAAATTTAATTTACTGTTCTGAACTTTGAAGTGATATATGAAATGGTCTTTTTTTCGGAATTTTAGAAAATTTTCACTTTTCTAAAATTAAAGAAATTTCAATTCAAAGACTCAATATAATATTATTTTTATTTCTTTGCTTTTAATTCCGCAGATATAACAAGTATGTGATGCTATTTAAAAGAACATTTTCAATGTAAAAATATAAGAATAATTCACTTTCTCTTTTTCTATTCTCAACAAAATTATCAGGCTGTGACATAACTAAATAGCACGTTCATTTACATTTTTCAATCTAAAAAATAATCTGCTGACACATTAAAAAAAAAGTAACATTTACTCACGCGCTTTTCAAAAAATCGATCGCAGAAAGCATGCATTATCTTACCTTTCATTATTCTGTTAACTTTCAAAATATAAAACCCAATTTCAATTGTTTTAAACAAGCAGTTTTTAAAAATAAAAATCAACTATTTTTAGAAATATTAAAAATTAAAGATTATACATAAAGTAAACAATTTCAATATTTCATTTCAAAATTAGCGAATGAATGTTAAAAGCTTAAAAATAAAATAGAAAATATTATTTATGGAAATCGCATTTGAATTCAAAACAAAATATATGACGTCACAAAATTACGAGTACAGTTTAGTAGATCAACTAAAAGAAAAAAAGAAATCTCAGCGAAAGTCTGAGGGTAAATTACTTTTCAACTTCTTATATACTAAAATTGGAATTAATTTTATTTGTTAATCTAACAGATTATCCTTGAAAATCATGTTCATGATCTCATTAGAAAACTTATTTATTTAAAGTTGTAAATTAAAATTTTTAAGGAATTTAAATACATTTATCATAATAAATTCTTTTTTACTCTGCATCAGTAAGCTCTAACTAGTTCTTTTCTTTTAAAAATTGACACTTTTTGAAAATTAATTATAGAATACGAAACTAACTCTAATGGGAATCTTAAGTAGATGACAAAAGAAGAATTACTAAATTAAAATGTGATTTTTTCACAAAAATATTTCCAATTATTAATAAAATACTTGAAAATACTTCGTAACAAAAAAAAAACATACATATGTCACTACATTATAAAAATAAATTTAATTTTGGTGCAATGAAACATTCACATATGACGTCACTAAAGAAAATCATTGGCACAGAAATTTCTAGCATTTGCGCAAGTCTTCACCTGGCATTTGACTAGCCATCCAGAATTCTAAAATCGTCATAGTTATTCTGGAAACTTCAGAGTTAACTTGCGAATATTCTGTGTTTTTTCGAATCGTGCGAATATTATTCTATATTATCTATTTTTATCGTTAACGGATTGCAAGTTTAAAATTCTAACGCTTTATTGAATATTAATTCTCAATATGTTTTCGCTTATGAACGACGATCCTTTCTTCAAGTGAGTATATTATGGTCAGATTTGGTTGGTTTGGATAGTTAAGATTTTTAACTTTTTAGTGATACAATTTTTTCTTTCTTGAAGATTACTGAAAATTTTAGCATATGATAATTAAAAATTGATTGTAGAATTGGTGATTTCTTTTTAATTATGATTTTACTATTCCTCTGTATTGTTATATTCTCCAACACCAACGAAGCATAATTAGCGTTTAATCTGTCATATTTGAAAATTACTTCTTGAAGCAGATTTATTACAGTAATTTATAATTGTAATTTGATTTGGAGTTTTCAATTGATTTGCAATGATTTCTATAGCTTGATTTTATTCTTGATGTTGTTATTTATGTTTTGAGGGGGTCGAAAGCGGAAGTAAATCATTGGTCGTAGGCTGTTGTGGATGTTGGCGAGTACAAATGGAGAATGTTTGTGTTTGTTCTTTATTTTACAATTCACTATTATTAAAGTTTAAGAAATGCAGATTTTGTACTCTTTCCATTTAAGAAATATTACAATTGAATGAAACATCTGCTACAGAATTTATTTCCCCGCGAATGAACCTTGAAACAAATTTACCATCTGAGAGGAATTGTAACCATAGATAATTTTGAATAGAAACACTTAAATTCATTACAGTTGGTGTGCTTGGTATTTAAATAAAAAAAAATATATAGTTGTACTATAATTTGCAATTTTTTTTTGTAATGGTTAAATTGGTATCTCCAGTGTCTTTTGTAAAGAGTTCCTAACACATTTTGTAAATTGCATTTCAGTGGTCCAATGGAAAGTATGCGTAGGATGGAAGCAATGATGGACAACATGATGTCGCCTTTTGGTCTGTTTGGAGGAGGAAATCGAAGAGCAGCGATTGATAATCGTGACAATAGGAGTCACGGCAATATGCTCATGCCATTTGGTTTTGGAGGCAGCTTGTTTCCTAATATGGATGACATGTTTGCAAATTTTGTAAGTAATCATAAATTTATTGAATAGAATTTTAAAAAATCTTGAATGTAAAAATTGGAACTTCATATTTATTATTCTATATTGATATTAATGAATTAACCTTTCGAAATATTTAGTACACTTTAATGTTTTTTTATTATGTTTAGCTTTACAATTTGTTTTCTATGTTCCTTTTAGTTAAACAAAATTAAATTTATAATATAAAGTTGAATTTCATATATATACATATTATCTTTTTGGCCTTTTAATTGTTTCATAGAAAATATGAGTTGTTTACTTTCATTTAAACATCCTTAAGCATAGAATCATGCTTGTGATTTGTTCAAAAAAAATTTTAAATTAAAACTCTGAAATCCACAAATCAACCATATTATTTGAATAGAATATTTAAGAGTTATTCTATGTTAGTATCATCAGAAGAAGGGAAATAATGATAGTTTTACAGAAATAGTACTGCGTACATCAGTTTTTTTAAATAAACTAAATTTATTGTGAAAAGAACAAATTTGTCTAGAAACAAATTTTAATTTCCCAAGATTATAGAGGGACTTTTGATCTACAAGATAATACTGACTTATTTTAGCACACCTAATTATTAGTGTTAGTAAAACTTCATTGTAAATAGTTATAAAAAATATAACTAATGAAATTTCATTAAATCTTCCTTAAACTTTATAGTGTGTAAATAAAAATTTTGAATTAATCCTTAATTTAAACCTTCCTGGTGCTTCTATAGTACTTGAATAAAATTAATGAAAAATTATTCAATTATACAAATTATCTTAGAGTACATAACAAATTTATTTTTTCCAACTTTATTTTTTAAACTTCTATTAGAGGATTAGTATTATTTGAACTTTATATGAGTATCTAATTTAAAATTTTATAATGCCTATAACATTTTAGAATTACATCTGTGTATGATATTAAATCTTCGAATTTTGCAGTCTAATTTAGTTATGATATTTAAAATTATGTAATTATAAAGTGTTTTAATAAAATAGCTCTTATTTGGTTTTTTATGATTTTTTTTTTTTCTTTCCTTATTATGCGATTCGAAGTATGTACTTATATATAATGTTATGGTGTTTAAAAAATTCTTTTACATTTTAAATCTTTGTTTTCTTAATAGAACCAAATGAGTAATGATCCCAACTGTCACAGTTTCACATCTTCATCTGTTATGACCTATACAACAGATGAAACAGGACGACCACAAGTCTATCAAGCATCTTCCTCTACCAAGACTGCACCTGGAGGGGTAAGATTTTTATTAAAAATTATCTCCTTGTTGTGGTTTTATCAGGAATAATGAGTTCAAATATCCATTAAATCTCTCATGCTTAACCTGTAGTTCATGTTTCCAACCACAGTGTTGATGATTACATGATGGCAGGGATTAAATTTCATATTTTGTTATTGCATAAATCAATTCTCTTTAATGGAGTTTAATCAGATGTTGTAATATCATTAAAAATGTTCTTTTGGTAAAATATTTCAAATTGCATGTTTTTATATTAATGTAATTTCATTCAACGATTCAAAAATCTTTCCTTGACTTTCATCAATAGATGAAAATTATATAATTAAACATTTGAGACATTGAAAGCTGTTTTGCTATAGTGATTATATCCTCTTAAAACCTATATAAAAATAGTTTTTGGTAATAGCTAGAAGAACTTATACTATCATTAAATTTGTACCATTAAAATTTCAATCTGGTATAAAAATTCTGAACAGTAATATTTCTTTAAAAGATTTTCCATAAAGAATATCATTCGTGTTTAGTTTTAAATTAACAGAAATTCAAAAATAAATCTGAGGTATATATTCTTACCTTTTATAATTATAGATGTCATATCTGATATCTATAGGTCAAATGGTCTGGCTTGCAAAAGGATGATACACTATTTATTATTATTATAGAAATCTTGATGAATGTTATAAGTTACCAAACTTTTTAATTAGTTTGCAAGGGAAATTGTTTCCCTTTAAAAAGATGTTTAATTTTCATTCAGTTAAATTGAATTAGCAAATACTGACACAGAGTTAATTTTTATATAGGTGAAAGAAACCATTCATTCGGTCCAAGACAGCAGAACAGGCCTACAAAAGATGGCTATTGGTCACCATCTGAATGAAAAAGGCCATGTGGTAGAAAAGAAAAAGAATCGCTATACAGGTGATGAAGAAGAAAATGAAGAATACATTAATTTGGAAGATGGTATGTGTTGGATCCCCTACTCCTCCACTTTAGAGTGACATAGACTATTATGTAATAAAAACTTCTAATAGAATTTCAATTTCTAGTCTTAAATCAAGGATGATTGTGTTCCATGTTTTTAATTTCTCAAAAACTAGAATTCTTTGGTTAGACTTAAAATTTCATTATAATAGCTGAATTGGAATTTTTTCAAACAAAAATTCACTATATGTGACATTTCAGGCAGTTCCAATTGTAATTAAAAAAATGAAGATTAAATATCTCTTTAGGAGCTATTCATTTATACTACTGGTAATGATGCCTAAAACTTGATGACAAGTTAGTTATAAAAATTTATTTTCTAGGTATTTAGATATTCAAGTAAAATTTCGAATATTTATGACCAGAATTTGGAGAATCTTCTTGATAATTTAATTTAGTGAAATATTAGAAATTTTGTTAAGATTAAGCTGTTAGGAAAAGAATTTAAATGAATTCTCAGAAAGGCATGCATCAAACAGATGCCATATAGAAATTATATATGATTAATCTAATTTTTATCAAGTTAAATAATTTGAATTCTACTTTCCATTGTGAAGTAAAATCTTTCATTGCTTTGATGAATTTAATATTAAGATATTTAATTTGAAATTTAGGGTGGCGTGGGAATTAGAAATATTTAATGTTTCTTGATAGTTATAGATGTTTTTAAATTGTATAATTTTTACTTAATAAATTTCTATTTATCTTTTGTTTTATAAGTGAAGATTTAGACTTCATGGATTTTAGGGTTTTGTGAAAGTGACTGAATAATTGTAGGAAAGCTTTAAATTTTCTAAATATGGTAATTGAATATATTTCGTAAATCGTTTATAAATTTTTTATGTATTGCAAATTTTATACTTTTCTTTCCTTTTAAAATGTTTTCTAAAATTCATTAAGTTCTAAAAAGTTTTTTTTAATATAAAATGCCCTTTGTAGAATAAATGGTAGAAACTATTATTTTTTATTATGATGAAGCTATAATTATAATCCATAATGCTATTGAAATTATAATTATTTTTAATGATGTAAAAATATGCTATCTTGATTCTGTCTCTGAAAATATATTTTACAAGAGTGACTAAAATTCTTATTAAATAACATTTTAATATAAGACTTTAAAAAAAAAATCTTTTAGTGAAGTGTATCTCTTAAATTAAAAGCCTTGATCTTTTAAAGATTGAATCTTGAAAAGATTTTATAAAATCTGCTCAAATATATTTTATTGAATCAAAATTAAGCTTGTGGGTTTATTAAGGGCTAAGTAAAAAGTCTTGAATTAATGTAACAGTTATTTATTCACAGGTTACATTACACACAAACAATTAATTATACATGCATAATTTTAGAATACTTTTAAAATGAATATAAGAGAAGGATCAATGCATGCAGTACATGCCATTGCTAGATTTGAATCGTAGCACTATAAGGCTCCAGTGGGCGCTCTCTCTGATATCATAATCAGTTATATTTAGTATTACTAGAGCGGCTACAAGATGCATTTTAAATTAACTAAAATTTTTGCAGGTCTAAATGTGATCATTGATTAATCAACAAATGTATAACAAATATTTTTAATTAAAAAAAAAAGATATCTTGAGCTTATTCTGTAAAAAGCTGCTGAAAATTTAAAATATTGACTGTATTTAAACTTTTATCTTTCTTTATAAATTTCGCATAATTTTAGTGTTACTTGCTTAACTAACAATGCTTTCTGCTCAATGTTATGACTTGACAATCCTTTAGAAGATTTAATCATCCTCATAAGCTGATATTTCTTATTTCAGGACATTCAACTAAATATAATTATGATGCAGAACTTTAAATTATTTAAATTTTCTTCTGTTGAGAATCGCAACATTAAAATTATGTCTCCTTAGTATTAAAAAATATATTAAATTTTGTCTATCAAACTTGTGAAAGCATCTTATTGGTAGACTTTAATTGATGAATAGTTTGGTCTTACTTATTCTAAATAATAATTTAGTCAAAATTGGCAAAATATTCAGAATTTTTTGTTTTGTTTTGAATATATTTTTTTTCCTTATATTCAGTTTTAATTCTTTTTTTGGTTTTGTGGGCTTGTTACATACTGTTTTCCTTTGTAGATGAAGTGGATCATTTTGATAAAGAGTGGCAGGATAGAGCGCAGGCATTCAATGGTAGACGGCCCATGCGAAATATGGTTGGATATGAGGATTATCATCACCCAAAAAGAACTCACAGCCAACCTGAATTGCTTGCTATTACAGATGGCACGTCAAGGTAGGTTATAATTCTTAGCTATAACTCGGCAAAATATTGTTCACTGTTTATTCTCAGATTCGAAAATATTCCTTGCTTTTCCGCAAGCATCGGGATGTATTTTAGTTTTAAATAGGGGTGAGAGAAAAAATGGAAGAAAGTATTACATGTCAATAAGTTGAATTCGGATTATACACAAACTTAGGAGATATAAAAAAAAACTGTGGATGCCTCTTAATATTGTTGTAAAAAGATAGTAACTCACAAAATGCTTTAAGGCAATTTTTATTTATTACAAAAAGGTTACACATTAATTTATGATGAATAAATGAAAAATTAATGTTTTAAAAAATTTTATTCGTTTTTTTAACAAAAAAAAAATTATGTTAAAAAATTTTTGGCCACTTGATTAATACGCAAGTTTAAGCTGAAATAAAATAGTGCAATCCAAGATCATACTCGCGTACACTTGGGGGTAGGATGAATGTAAAGTTGTGTAATGGAGTGGAAATCAAGGTCAAAGAATAACGGAATTCTAGAAATATGCTCATCCTTCCAATTCTCGCCCCTCGGAAAAGGTAAAATTTTCAAATAATACCTTTACTTCATTGACTTATTTAAATGCCTTTTCCCAAATTGATTACATTTTTGCTCAACATTATACTTTAGGTCTGTTGAAATAAGAAATTATGCTTTATTTTTTAAGTTTAATGCTAATAACCATTTTAAAGGGATGATGGGTTTTTTCCCCCTAATTGAAAGAAGAAAAGCAGGGTTCTGTAATTTATACATCGTTACCTGATAATCTTGATTGATACTTAAAATATTTATTCCAGTAGTGATACATTACATTCCTGGAAATGGTTGACTTAATAGATTTTTTCATCTTCAAAAAGATTTGCGTTGAATCAATTTTTTATTCAGATTTTCTTGTTTCTTATGCTTTTATTGATTTATTCTAATATTCACCATTAACTTTGAATTGGTCTGCTCTGAAATAGGTAATTATCCATTTCGTATGTTTTCATCCGTACATAAGTTTCTAGTGTTATCAATTAGGATTGGGAAAAACAAGAAAATTGCAGGGAAATTTGAAAATTTTCATAAAAACAGAGAAAACATAGATAATTTTCCAATATCTAAAATTTCGATCCCTAAAGATTGCAAGAATTAAATATCGTAATCATAGCATCCCAAGACAAAGTATCATTTGCAATTGTTTAATTAGGAACTCTGTTCTTTTCTGCCCCCCCCCCCTTTATTTTTCTGTTTAGATCATTCCAGTTTCGATTTGCAAGACAGTTGTTCTTTTTCTACAAGATTCCCGAAATGCAGTTAATGAGCATATATGAAACTTCTGCAACTATGTGAAAGAATAAAATACATTTCTTTGGCTGGATTAGTAATATTCAAACTGCAGAAGCAGCGTGGTGGTTAGTCTACCATACTTGAATTGATTGAATGATCAATAAGTTGTTAAAAATCCTTATGTAATAAGAATTGATTGGATATAAAAATCAAAGTTTGAAGTTCTGCCAGGTTAATTTGTTGCATACTGTTCATTTTGTGAGAAGATAATAGGCCTAAGTAATATGAGAATCCTGGCACTTATTAGTCATGCCAAAAGAGGAAAACATACAAGACTGCATACCAGTTCAAAAGAGTCTTCATTGATGCTGGATTTAGTATGTAAAAAGAATGGTATGTCTAATCTAAAAACGTCAGATTTAATGTCTGAAAATAGATAGATTTCAAACTTTTTAATTCAGGAACAATAATTTAAATCTGTATTTTTATGCTCATTAAAACTTGTTGCGTCACATTTGTCTTTTAATTCATTCAAGGGTATATTGGAAATGTTTACATATAAGTTCCACTGAAAGTGAAATAGCTAAAAAATGTATGTTAGGTCATACGGAAATGTTGTACCTTATTTTTCACGGACTAGATCCACTAGCTAAAGAAAACTGATAGCTGAAAAATCTGTAGAAATTGATGTCCCAATATTTAAATTGATAAAAATGAATAAATAAATAAAAAATTATGCTGTGTAATATTTTTTAAGTAATCGTTAAATGATTTGCATCACGATAACAATGTTTTATTTCGTCTGAGTCCTTAATTTTGTGTGACTTACAATTAAAGAGCATAAGAGATAGTATATATTCCTCTTAATATATAAATTTTGTCTTGATAAATTTTTTCTGTATGTAAATATAAACCTTTTAATATGTTTTTTCAAATCATGCTTAATTGATGCTTCCTTTCCTTGCATTTTCCACTCTTTAAAACTATGTTCCATTATAACTAGCAAATGAGTGTTTTTCGGCCTTTGTGTTTTATCATAAATAATTAAATATAGAGGGGGAAAAAAACAATTTTTTTTCCCTATTTGTGCGGCCACCCTTGTCCTTGTGGTTAAATGATGTAAACAAGTTTTTTTAAAGAAAAGTGGTAAAAGTCATCAAATTTTTTTTTTCATTTTTGAATGAAAGATTTTTTTTTTGTTATTAATAACTTAATTTTTTATTATATTGCTAGTTTTTTTGTTATAAATAACTTAATTTTTTACTGTATATCTTTAAAAAATTCTAATGGTGATCTATTAAGTAAAATGGCATTGAGTGTTAAATTCTTCTACTTTTGTTGCGAGTTACTGTTTTATAGATATTTTGTATTATGGAATGAAAATGTCTTTTAATAAAATAGAATTCATTCATTTCTGTGGCAAGTTCACTACAAAACACAAAAGTATCCATCTCGACGAATTTTCTAAATCGCCCCCCCCCCCCCCCACACACACACACACACACACCATTATAAAGCAAATTGATACAGCATGATGTAGTGTTATTGAACTAATTGAGCAGTTTATAACAAATGTATATGATTGAATCTAAAAAAATAATTTTAATTTTCAAAAAAATTCAGAAAAATTAAAATTGTATCAGCAATAGTTAATGAAGACTTCTCTTTATCCTTAATGACAAAATTCTTAATTTTATTCTAATGCCTTATCACTTTTATTAATAAATGGTTTTTTGCCCTCTCCAAAAAGGGATGATGGCTCCTACATTAAAAAACTTGGGAAGTTCCTGAAAAAAACATTAAAAATTTGTTAGTTTATACTTCTCATACCTGTTTGATCCCCGATGTATATTTTAGCATTGTAAGTATTCAAAAGTAATTTTATTTGGCTTTAAATATTCTGTTTTCTTCTTTAATAACTTTAAGATCTGGTTCGATTTACTAATTTTGTCAACTAAATATTTAAAATATGTGAGCAATTTAGAAAATGTTAATATCCGACCATATTCTCCTCACTTGCAAGTTAATAATTTTAAGTGATTTTCATGAATTCTGTTATTTTTAATATCCATGTACATGAATTTATTATAATGGCTGAAATGAAAAAGAAAATATCAATTAAATATTTCAAAATATATGTTAGTATATAATTTTAACCTGATTTTCAAAGTTTTATGTCTCGATTGAGATTTTTTCTTACTTTTCATTCATTTTACCACTACTATCCCATATTTAGATATATTTCCTGTGATATGGATACTATACTATGATTTTTAAATCATACAGTGATATGGCAAAAAATGTTTAAAAAATTAATGAATGTTTTGAAAAGGTTAAAGAAATGTTTGATTTGTTTTTTTATATTCTCTTAACTTTTTTTATTTATTTATTTATTTTATTTTCCCAGTCCTGAACATACTGGAGCTGCCAAAAAGAAGACTGGTAAGCACAAGCGCAAAGGAATTTTTGGGCATAAAAAAGATCATACTAGGCCTTCTCCTTACCAGTGAATGGACTCTCTGTATTTAAATGAATGTTAGCTCCATGTTTAGATAAACTTTTTGGTGTATAGAGTTAGTGAAATATTTGTATTAATAGGCCATTCTCTGTGTTACAAGGGTAGATATTTTCCTTCAATTCATACTTTTTGTTTATGTCTGTCTTGTGTTTCCCAAAATTGTACATTATTGTGTTTAATAAATAACTTTCTTTTACTAGTCTTGCTTTTCTGTGCATGAGCTTTCTCTTTATCACAGAGAAGCTGCTTAATTAGATGCTTTAAAAATTCAGCAATTCTGGTATGGTATTTGTCTTTGTATTTTAATTTAAACTGTTGATATCAAATTTAAAATGTGCACTTGAAAAACTTAAACTTTTAAATAAGAACTTTGAATGGAAATTTGAGTATGAAGAAAGTACTCTGATAAAAAAAAAAAAAAAAAAAAAAAAATTCTTGAATCAGCTGTTTTCTTTTGCTCAAATCATATGTAATAACTTAATAAAAATGATATTAAATTGAAATTCATCGCTTGAAATTAGGGTTCAAATGAATTTTGGAGGACTTGTATTTGATAACTTAAAATCCATTTCAGTAAAAAGTCTTGAACCAATATAAAATAACTAATTCAATTATAGTAAATAATTATCTAGAATAATTAATATATCAGAATAATGTGCAATAATAGAAATTAGTGTTCCCATCATGATATCGGAAATTTGCACAGTAATAATAGCCAAAACAAGGAAAAATCATAGTTAAAATGTCAATAATCAAGTTTAATAATAATTTAAGTTAAATGAAACAAAGGTTCAAGTAATGGATACTACATGAAACAAATCCAATCTAATATTAACCCTTTGCACTCGTCTGGTGACTCTCGCTCACCATTCAAGACACTGCATCTTTTTGATGTTTGATTTATTTTTCAATTTTTATTGTTAAAAATACCAACAGAATGGCAAAAACAGACTAATTTTTGGAGTAAATTCAATATAAAAACAATTATTTATATATTTTAAAGCAATAAACAAGCCCTTGTATTAAGTGAATAAGTATGTATCGAATTACTTTTCTGAGTGCAAAGGTTTAAGGAATTCTTCAAAATCCAGTTGACATGATTGGTTAAAAAAATATGTATATATATGGATGTCAAACAAGTTGTAACTTATTTTGATCCATAAATTGCAAGTAATTTCTGTAAAATGCTCTGCTGTAATTTTGCTCTTGATTTCTCATTTTAAAGAAAATGTCTAAACAGATTATTAGGATAAGATGGAATTTGAAAACATATTTAATAACTTTTAACCTATTTAGGTTTGTATTGCTAGAAATCGAAATGCACATTTTAGGGTATTTCTGGACACATCACCAAAATGCTTTCATCAATTGCTCTTCATGGTAGTCAGTAGCCAGATAATTCTGGGAAAGTCTAGGAAATTTATTATAAAACTTTTTTATTCACCTTGATAATTTTTGGAATTGGCAATTTACTGTTTCCTCTTTCATTTTTTTTCATCATAAATAGAATGAAATAAATTAGGCGACCAAGGATAATTGATCATTTATGGTCAGAAATGGAAGCATTTGCATTTCTGAAATGCACTTACCATTCATCAAATTTATGTTCGATTCTGATTTAAACTGTGCTGCCTATTTTTAATTAACCAATTTATAATTTGTCTTACTTCTATCTATGTTGATAAGTATACGATTTGGAAGAATTTACTACTTCACTGTTAAATCTTATATAATTTAAGGTCTTGCGATGATCGTCTGTGTGATATGTAGACCTGTAAATTGCTAGAAGACAAAGCAAGTATTTTAGAATATTACTTGGTATGTTGTCATCGAAATCCTTTCCACAAATATTCCAATTTCGAGAAAAAGTTGAAACAGCTTAATAAAATGACATGAAACGCGAATTAACTCCTTTCTACATTATTTTTAATTTTCAAAATATTTTTGGCATGAAAAGTACACAAGGACAACAAAAATGCATGGAAAAAAATCAAAATAGTTTTAGTACTATTTATTGAACAAATCAAATGTGAAACCGTGTGCATGTATGTATATTCGCTATAATAACAAACTTAACACTTTACGTAACTTGAAATACTAACTTTTGATTATTCGCACTTGAAATTATAAAATTGAAATCAGCTATCGCAAATTTCGTGTTATTATGCGAGAACATAAACAATGACTTTAAAAAATAAATTGTCTTAATTAAGTCATTAACCACTTTGAAACGATCACGTGACTATCACATTACGCATGTTTCGATAATTAGAAAGCAGAAGCCCCCCCCCCCCTCCTCCATCTCTAAATTGTTCAAGATCCAAATTTTATCTCGAGGCCAGATTTTTTTTATTTATTTTTGAAAAAATTTGTTTTAAACTGGTTTGGAATGATCACATGATTATTGTGTTGTGCAAACATCAACTTTACGAAAGCTTTTTTTTTTTATGTCACAAGTCGTTCGAGTTCCAAAACTTTTTTTGTCAGGTAAAAGAATTGAAAATTAAAAAAAAAAAAATACATATAACTATCGATACCTCCCCTCGCTGTTTAAAGCGTTAGAACTCATTTGAAATAGAGTAGTAGGGAGACCAAAAAATCAAGGAAAGAAAGACTTTTTTTTTTTTTTTAACTCTAAAGTCACTTCATTCGAGACAAATTGCAGCAACTGAATCTTTCGAAAAATCATTTTGAGTAGAAGCTGTTCTCTCAACTTCCCAATAACAAAAACTTTCTGGACATGCTCTGAAGCTAGTCAAGTTATTTTATGAAATTAACTAACTTAACATCCGAAAGTTGACGTGCAAATTTTTTGTGCCCAATTAACGCAAAATTATATAAATAAATTGAAAAAAGAATAGCCTGTAAGAATTAGATGGCTTTATTTCTTAAACGCACATGATTTTAAAAGGAATGTGACTGCGTTTGGAATGAATTTAATATTATTCGAAAAACGTTCTGCAATAGTCATATTTATGAATTTCTGTATAAAAAAATAGTGAAAAAATATCTATAAAACCGAAATATACCAATTAAAAGCCAAAACCTCTTTAAAAAAATCCTCTTTCCTTGGGAGGGGGGGGGCTAAAAAGAGGTATAAATTAAAAATCCTTTGGTTTAGAATTTTATTAAATGGTTTACTTGAAATTTTGCAGATAGTTTAAAAAATAATTTAATTCCTGAGCTAGAAAATAAATAGTATTACTATCCACTTTTTAAATATTGGAATTCAACTGATAAATAAAATGAAATTTTCTATCTTTTCTCCCCGTTGTAAAGCACTAAAAAAAAAAAAACTTTAATATTTCTAAATAAATATATTACTTATTCCGTAGTTCAGGTATTGCAAGACATCTTGAAAAATTTGTATACCAAATTTAAACAAAACAAAAAAAAAAAAAAAAATACTTAGATTTTAATTTATGAGGTTTTTTTGTGAGAAAATTCTACCAAAGATTAGAATATAAGAAAATAGCATTTCAAAATGTAAAACAGTATTGAGGAAATAAAAAAATCAATGTACAATCCGTCCCATTATACGATCAGTGTACAATGGACCTAGAAATAGAAATTAAACCTTTTTATAAAGAAAATTGCACAAATATTAAAATTTAAAAAAATATTTTATATTTTCACAAAAAATTGACTTTTTAACTTAATTGCCTATCTCAGCAAGGAAAAAGTCAAATTATTTTTAAAAAATTTAATTTTTTCTCCCCTCTCGAAAAGAGTAAATTATTCAGAAGGCGAATCTATAATGTAGACAAAATCGGTTTAGTTTAGATATATTAACGTCCCAGTTTAAAGCAACACTAGGGCTATTTTAGGATGGACCTCGTAATTTTGAACTGGGGTCAGATGACGTGGGCGACACCTGAGCTGGCACACCCCTCTCCACACCACATCAGCGGGAGGACGATTGGCCCGAACGGATTTAACGCGCTCCAGACCCGCTTACACGACAGTTCTTCGGTAGAATCGGGTGTCGAACTTGAAACCCTCCCGTTCCGAAGCCGAGACCTTGCCACTGCGGACGTGTAGACAAAATCGGAATAGCAATCGTGTCAAAGCTTGCTAAAAAGAGAAGAAGCAGGAGCCGTAGTGTCCTGGAAAAGATGAAAGACTTGCCAGATCGATGAAAATTAAAGATTTACTTCAAAATACATTTTCGAGATTGAACTACATAAACCATTTCTCTTAATACAAATTTTATAGATTTTCTAACAAGTTCTCTGATGAGCTTTACGTTTTTCATATGCATCTTGGTGTTTTTAAATTGAATTCTTTCAATTTTTAAATTCAAGATGCGGTTTCGTTTACCATTTAGATTCTTTAAATATGATATTTTGTGGTTTTAAGATTCAATGACTACAACTTTTAAGGGAAATGGGATGTTCTTGACAATGAAAGTTGCCGAAATTTCAGTTGTTAGTAAAGGATGTAGCAGTTGCATTACTCTATCTTCTCTTTTGGATAACAGATGCCAATGCCTGATTAGGTACGCATCCCATAGTGAAGTGCGATTGTAATCAGAATGAGATACGCTGTTCTGTTAGAGAGGTGCGCGCGTTAATGTCTTGTCTTTTCCTGTTTTGTGTGAAATGTGATTATTAAAGAATTATCCCCGAAAACATGAATCCTCTTGCTTCCACGGCATGGATCCACAAGGAGATTTTTTCGGAAGTAAAATTTAATATCTAATTGAAAGTTTAGGACATATAAAACGAATGGTTCCTTTTCAATATAAAATAGTACAACATTTTTGTTTATTTCTGAATGGGAAGTCGAATATGTATTGTCATGCAATAATTTTCAAATTCATAACCACAAATCTGTACTCTCAGAAAAAAATAATTATGAGTAACATCACTTTAAAATTAACATACTATATGAGCATAGATTTAATAATGACAGTGAACTCATTTTTATTTAACCCTTATCGTGGTAAGATTGCTTTTTTGAAGAAAAGCAAAAAAAAAAAAAAAAAAAATGTATATAGGTAGCTATACATTTTGTATAGTATACCTCATTTTGTATAGCATCTCATTTTATATAGTATATATGTATGGTATACTATACAAAATGCAAATAAGGGTTAAATATGCTAATAATAAAAATTTCAAAAAAAATATTGAATGTCGTGTAATTTGAAAATTTAAAAAGTGTATGATATTTTGCATGATAAATAGTCACTAAATATTGGGCAGAAAAATAAAAAAACTAAATATTGTTAAGAAATTTCATAGCATTATAATAAATAGAATACGTTGTATGCGTACCGAAATGAGAAGAAAATATGTTTCCAGAAAAAGGCAAAAAACGATCTTTCTACCATAGAAGATTTTGTTAGATTCATTGTTAATTGGTAAACTTTCGACTTTTCGAACCTATGCAAATTATACTAGTGCTAAAATATTTCTATAATACTATGAAAATGCACTATAATTTATTAGACTAAAATTCAAAAATAAATTTTTTGAAGATACAAATGTTTTTATTTCCTCTAAATTCCTCATGTGTTTTTCACAATTTTATGAATGAACATATTCAGTTTTTTTAAGTTCTTTATGTTTTTAAAAAAATTTATTTTAAATATTTTAATTCTTAAATCTTTCAAGTGTTTTTATGTTATTAAAATGACTGTGTTCGATTTGGTGTTTTTTCCTGGTGTGCTTTTTGACGTTTTTGTAATAGTGTGTATTGAACTTTTTAAAAAATTATTTATTCATTTATAATTTTTTATTGTTTAATTATTAATTTTTTTATATTCTTACCATAATTTTAATTTTTTTATTACCATTGTATGTGGCCTTTATTTTCTAGCAAATTTTTAAATAATTTTAAGATGCATTGAGTACGCTTTTAATACTTTGTGTTTTTGATGTTCTTTTGTAAATTGAGTTCTTTTATATACTTTCCTTTAAATATAAAATGCTGCTATTTGAAAATAAGGAAAATAAATAACTGATAATTATGATATATATTCCTTTCCTTGTTAATTATTGACCAATTATTAAAAAGTAACGACACGAAGTGCAATGCTTACTGCATTAAAATACGTAGGTCCCTTATTGCTTCAATTTCTCGAAGAATCTGCTACAAAATATTTCAATGGTGCTGCCATCTAGCAGACACCAATGGAAACATGTATTTTCAGGCATGGAATTATTTGGATGTGTATATAGTTTTAAAATGATCGTTCAAAGTTTTGATACATTGTAACTTTCATTATAAAAAAAATTTTCATGTATGTTTACACATGAAAATCACTCTCCAAAACGCTTAGTGCAATTTTTAGCAGTTTATTCACCTCATCCTTTAATTTTTTTTTTATAAAAAGCAATTCAGTGATAATTTTTTTATAAATTAATTAGCTAATTTAAAAAATGGAAAACCCAACAAAAGCTTGAATAATAATTTAAATTGAGTGGGGATTTGTTAGAAAAAAATTGTAGAAACTTCATTTAATCTAATCAGATTGTTCAATTGAAAATGGGAAAAACAAAAAAGAGGCAAATTCGAAAATACATGCAACAAAAAATTATTTAAGTATTAATTATGATTACTTTTTATTTATGTCATTTTAATAATTTCATTTTTCTTTCATCTTAAAAATTGTGAATTTAATTTAATTTTCTGTTGATAAAAATTATCTACTGCAAAAATCTTGATGTTAGTTGATGTCAATGTTTGTTTCTAGAAATGCTCACTAGATGGCCCTGCATTTAGATAAATTCTGATTTTTCAAAATATAACATAATTAGACATACGTTATAGGAATTGGTAAAAATGCTAAAATACATTGATGCATAGTATATATTTCTTTAAGTTCTGAAGCTTACTCTAGTTCCTGAAATTTCTTACTTTATAAAACATCCATTATTTAATTTCCTATTACTTTCCATGTTTCGTTGATCTAATTAAAAAGGTCTGAACTTTCAAAAATATTGTCACCATATAAATCCAAATGTTAGAGTTAAAAATTTATGATTCCTCTGAATTAATTACATTAGAATTTTTAGGAAACTTAACAACATTTCTTTCTTCACCTCGCTGAACATCTGTCACGTGCTGAGGGGATAGATAGTATTCTGCAAATGAATTTGAAGATGTGACTTCTGTTCACTACGCAATCAAAAGTGTTTCGGACACTTTCGGATTTACGCATTTTTTTTCATTTCTAAATATATGGACGAACTCTCTTTGAACTTTGGCCATGAAAAAAATATAATGGAATTCACATTCTACTGTGAAAACTCCATCACCAAGCCATACAGCGGTCGACTAGAAAACGAAAAAACAATGGTATTGATCCCCCCACACACGCTTTACAGCAAATGAATAATGATTGGAAACTTTAAACAACGGTTTTATTTGCTAACGTTCATGTCACTAACACTGCTTTTGTTCACAAAACAACGAGTTGCCTGGTTCACTGATGCTGATCTTTAGAAATTAGATTGGCCTGCTCAAAATTCGGAACTCATTGGTATAAACATCTATGGAATTTAAATGGAACACCAGATCCGAGATAGACCGCAATGTCTTAAACAGCGTTTACTCGAAGGCAACTATTGCGCGCAATAAAACGCCACGCCTAACTCAGGAACATCACGTAACCATTGACTCGGGACAATGGTAAATGGTTGTGTCATCAGAACAACTATTTTCCATTGTCTCATTGCGGTCACATGATCTTCCTGAAGTAGGCGTGGCCTTCCATTGCGCGCAATAGTTGGCCTCATGTGAACGCTGCTTTACAACACTGATTGGGTCTTCCAATTTTCTTTTATAAGAGTGAAGTGCAATTCCTGTAGAAACATTCTAAAAACCAATGGATAACTTTCTTCATAGTGTAACAGTCAGCCGTTATCAGTGCAAAAGATGCAAGCGTTCTTAGGTAAGAAATCGGTGTATTTGAGGGATAAAAGAAGCACAAAGGAGAAGCATATTTTTTTATTTATTGAAAATCAAGTTGCGTAACGTTAGAATTTTAATATTAGTAGAAATAAATAATGAAAGATACAATATTATTTATATATATATATATATATATGAGTGTGTGTGTGTTATTTATGTTGTCCATTTTACTACCATTTATATTACATACTTAATTTACCAGAAGAAAATGGAAATTTTCTAATCTTTTATAGAATTTAATGTAATTATTAGAATATTCAGCTTTAACCCTTCTTTGCATGATGATGGAAATTTCCATCATACTATTTAGTGAACAAAAAATTGTACTCAAAACACGTGTACTGTAAATTAGTTGTTGCTGGCAACATTTTTCCACGACTATTGCGTAATAAGGAACGTAGCTGGGGAAAAAAATTGAAATGTCACAATCTTTATCGCGGGTTTGAACTTGTCATTCCGCTGTTTGTTGTGGTTGGAAAAAACGTGCAATTTCTTGAATATTTTTTATGACTAATCTGAGATTTTTTTGCTAATAAAAGCAATAATGAGTGGAGAAATTTAGATGAGAGGGACATTGAAAATTTAGTACTGAGCTTAATATGTAAATTTGCATCACGATGGAAATTTCCATCATACTATTTTTTAATAATTTTACATTATATATTTATACTAGGATTTTTTAAACATTTTTCTTTTATTCTAGAACATGGATTATATCATACTGAATTATTTCACAAAAAAAATAATAATACAAAAAAGGATTAAAAATATCAATTTATGAGAATCTCGTCATTTAGTTTCTCTCGGCAATTAAAATTCATTCAAGTAAAATAATAACTTTCTGGATCTTAACGGCATTCAGTCGGAATTTTTAACTTAATCATCCTTATATTACATGTGTGTGGTTTTGAAATTATGAAAGAAAAATTATGCTTATTTCGTGCATGAAAAATTAAAATTTATTAACTAAAAATGCTAATATTTTCTCAAATTATTAAGGAATTGAATATAAATTTCATTATAATACTTCAATTATACTTCATCATGTATTCTGTATGTTTTGAATAATTTGGCTGTAAAGATTTTATTTTTTAACATTTTAAAGAGAGTTTTGAGATTTTTTTCCGATAAGCTTTTACATTTCACAAAATACACGTGCTAAATTTAAGAAAATGCATGTAAATGTTGCCTATAGCAATAAAAATATTTGTTGTAAATTTCACATTATTATTTGCTATCTGTTAAACGGAAGGAGAGGAGTAAAATCCTTTTCTTCTACATTAATTTGTGGTCGGTCTCCTAAATACCTTTGTGATTGAATCTTTACGTTGAAACGTATATTTTTTAAACGTACAAATTGAAAGGCAGTTCGAACTGCATTTTGGAGAAATTTGGAAAAATAAATATGCAGAAAATACTCACTCGTTGTATATTCGCCTTGGTCATGAACAATATATAAATTAGATATATTTATCACAGGAACATTACTTAGTGAAAAGTTATCAAGCCATGACTTTGGAAAAATTTAGGCACCGAAAAAGTTCTTAGATAATGATGTAAGCAATGGTGATTTTTTTACTGTATATTTAAAATTAATTCCTTTATATATCATTTAACTTCAAGGATACAAACTCATTTTATTTTCTGAGTTACCTTGACCTTTGTCTTCTTCCACGCCTCCCAGAATCTATTTATAATAGGATTAATTATACTGATTTTTGACTCTCGCCCAATTACTGACTTAACAATACTCTAATTCCAATTTTCAAAAGAAATTAATTCATTTTCCTTGTTTGCATAAACCTGTGAGCACTGTCTTTCTAATTTGAATGCTCCAGTGGTGACACACAAGCCTCCTTCTTCTAATGATTGTCATGAATGAACTAATTTAATTTACCACCAAAGAACCTAAAATAAGTTCTCCAGCATTTCAATCGATAAAAAAAAAATTCTCTTCATTACACATCTACTTCATCAACTTCATTCAAAAATAACGAATGATAAACTCCATAGAATAAACATGATTATAAAGGGGCGTAAAGAGAATTTGAGTCTAAAAGTCCTAAGAAAATTTGAGTCAAGTATGGTGACGATTGCGAGTTATTACAAACAGAATGGAACAAGTCATACCACTAAAATATTTCTCCGAAAAAGAAAACTTCTTTATTCCAAAAGAGATATTAAATCTCCTTTTCAAGGAGTATCTAAATTTTTCATGAACAATTCACATTTATTCAAATATAAGTTCATATCAATAAAGAAAATTATCAATTTAGTGCTGTAATGCTTTGAATTCTACTAATGATATGTTTAACTATGATACCATTGCAAAAGCAACTGCTAGAATGTATTCTTGCGACATCAAACACTTTATCTCCCTATCAACAAACCATTCACAAATAGTGTCTTCCAACTGGAAATAATAGTTAACGAACGACCTGATGTGATCTTATTCTTCTTGGTTATTTCTTTGTCCACCTATTGATTGAGATTATCGTATCCTGATTGCAATTTTCGAACCGTTTAAAAGACCCGCTATCTTCCACAATTCATCGGTGGATTCGGTGGAAGAGCTTTCTACCTTCTCGCACACAAAATATACAGAAAGTATTGTATTCGTAAAAAAAAAAGAACTCGACTCTACGTTACAGAACTCCCCGAGTTCAAAACACACACTTTTGGCAATATGTCTGTTTGTATGTGACAAAAATAACCCAGAAACGCATTGATCTAGATGGATGAAATTCGGTATACGATTTTTAAACCAAATTTGAAGTCAAATTTTGAGCATTCAAAAGACGTCTGTCTCTTTCACTGTTCGAATCAAAGTTGACACGATAATTGCAAAACGAAGGGAGCTAGATTGATAAAATTCGATACAGACATTTAACATCTATAGTGTAGACACCTATCAAATTTTGAGCCAAATCCAACAAGAGATTGACCATCTGTCTATCTGTATCTTCAGAAACATGTAAATGCAATGACTCAAAAAAAAAGAAAACTTAAATGCATCAAATTTGGTACGTGATTTTGTGACTACAGTTGTAGCTCTTCGTCAAATTTTGGCTTCAATCGGTTGGGAAGAACTCGTCTAAAATACAAATTCGATTTTTGAATACAATTAACCACCAGCCAGGGATTAATCACAAAAAAAAAAAAAGTCGACAAGGATCTCATGAGGGATCCATTGAAAATGCTAAATTCACGTCAAAGGTTAAAATGTCGTAACTATTATACGTTAATGCCATACAAAGCGTTCTCTGAGTTAATATCTTTATTAACCCTTGCTAGGGCCGTGGGAAGTATGCTTCCCACCAAATTTATCAATCTTTGTATGAAATTATGTAGGTTGGCATCAATTCTGACAAATATTTTTAGAAAGACAGAAACTTAGATGCTTCAGTTCTTTATCTCACACAAAATGATGTGTCTTGATTTGTTACTTAATTATTAATTAACCAAATTAATTAACTAATCAAATTAAATTTAACTAATAAGCTAAATGAATCCCTTTTCTTATTCTAATTTCAAGCCGAAAAATATTTTAACAAAATATGACTAGAAAAAAATGGCCCTTTAAAGGGTTAAAGATTATTTAAGAAAGTTTTGGGCAGACCACTCCTGCTGGGGTTTTTTTTTTTTTTTTTTCATTCATTTAAACTGAGGATGAAAAAAAAATCATCGTATTTATATCTATTTAATGCTGAAAATTCTTATTACATTCTTCTTATGGTCATTATTTATCAAATTTGTGCGTGCATTGTATCTACTTCGATTGATTATTCAGCAATAACTACGGTTCTCGTTCAGCTGAAGATCTTACGAGGCTTATTTTAGAAATAGGTTTGATATTGAAACTATAATGAAAAAAAATCACATTGCAATTTATTTTTGATTAGATCCTATTTTCGGGGAAACACAGTAAATAACTTTATTACCAAAGGACATTTTTACCAAATTTCATATTGCTCTATAATAATTAAAAATACATTCTGTTATTTTAAAATCATTATCTTAATATCTATACTTTTTAAAAGATTCGTTACATAATTATGTGAGTTTTCCTTTTTTTTTAAAAAAAAAACATAGAGTAGTAGTGTGATATTCTTATCTATACTAATATGTATACTAATAACTATATAATATGTATTTATACTAATATTATCTATACTATATGTATGAATGTATGTATCTGTTAGTAGTCTCAGAAGACTTTAGACCTACAGCTAACTAAATTTGGCACATATAGGGTAAATATGAACCTCAGAACGATTTTTTTGGAATTTTTAATTAGAATGTTAATTAATCAAAAATTAAGCAGAATTTTGAGGCTTAACCGCGATAATTAAATATTATTGAATAAAAATCGATATTATACAATTTAAAAATTGTCTTTTAATAATACAGATTTAACAGACGTACAAAATGTTCATGAATTTTGTCATTTTTTAAGAATATTTTTTTGCATAACATACAGCAATAGATTACACTGTTGCCCTGAAATTCAAAACATTTTCATTTTGTCATCAAATACTTCATGGCATGATTTCTTTCACTGTTGAAAGGTAAAGAAGAGAGATTCTATTTAATATCTGTGGTTTACAAAACCGGTAAATAAGTGAAGTTACTATACTGTGAAATTTAGAAGATAGGTGAACCGAATATTTAGGCTTTTAATAGCTTCGTGATGTCATAGGACTGATCTCATTAGAAAGGCTCAACAGAAATAGAACTTAAATAAAATGATTAAGATAAGACGGATTTAATGTCAGACAATTTGTCAGAATCATGATCATAAAATTATTTGTAAAAAAACTGACTTATCGAATAACAAATACTTCTGGCGAGACAGCTGGTTGGCGGAGACTTCTAATAATATATATACATAAGTTAGTTGTTATTATACAGGGAGCCCTACAATTATATCCTCATTTTGAATAATAATTACAAAACAATTATTACAGCATATGGGCTGACCCAGAACAGCTGCCAGTAACACTTGCCACACACACCAACAACGTTCCTTCATATGTTCGTGGGTTGTTTATATCAGTGCAACTACAACAGCATGCAAGTCGTCTGTTCATTTACTAATTAATGTTCGAATAATTTTAGGTATCAAGAATTTATATTTATTTTCCACGTTTTCAATTACTGAATATTACTATAATAGACAACACCGACTTGTATGACATCCGGACTACTGAATAATAAGAAATATGGATATCGCGGTCATATATGAAACAACCCTCACCAAAGCTTGCATCAGTCTCTTCAGTGGGACATAGCCACTACTACTGCTGTACATCCAGGGGAAATAAGAACTTGCATATCAAGTCAGTTCTAAAATTCGAATTCCACCCCTGCGTAGGTAAGTTGAAAGCATAAATAAGAAAAGCCATTCTACAGTTCAAAAGTCACCCCATTCAATTTCTAGTATTTTTTTCTTTAAATAAAAAAGAATTAAAATTTGGGTTGTCGTCTTTGTTGGATTGGTCTTCGTTTCAAAAAATAGCAAGAACATCTTTAAGAGTATTCTTTATGTGAATTCATCAGACTCAGGTGAGGATCTCGTTTGAATATCCATAGTTGTTGCACGTGTCGTAAAATAGCTGGCATCTTTGAACGTGTGCACAAATCTCTCTGCTAGTGGACTTATATTTGAGCAGTTATTGTAAACATTGCACTTATCAACAAGGTAGTCAATAAATATTCTGTCTTTCCTTTCATTTCTTATTTGCTGTGTTTGCGTCTGAACGAGTCACTTATGCCCATGCATTCCTGTATAATAAATGACTATTATAATGTCCTGTACCAATGTTTAATGTTTGTACCATGAGTTCGTGATCACTCTGTGTAGGCATTGCAACAATTCCCAATCTTTTCCGATATTTTAATATGATCTCTAATTTTCTTTTGCACGCTATATCTAAATCAGTAAAAAAATCTAACAGTATTTCCTTTAGAGCTTTCATTGTTAGAAGAAATATAACGAAAAGCAATTTGTCTATCTTCAAAGAGAGAAAATATCCAAAAAGCGCTGATTGTTGAGAAAAACTCATTCACTTCGTTCCACAGTTTATGCAAAGATAAACATGCATCGATAATAGAGTGTGTTTTTTTCCCCTCCAGAAACTGTAACAGCGGAGTTTTTGACGTCATTCTATTGTTTTTGTTTTTTCTGCGGTGATTTTTTTTTTTCTTACAAATCTAAAATTTGAATATAAATAAAAAGCGATGAATGATTTTTAATGAATAAAAATTAATTAAAAATATTGCATTGTTAAATTTTCTGGTAATGAATACATTAAATTGTGAAAGTTAATTATTATATGTATATTTATTTTAATTTTACAATAATTCATGATTTTTACTTTCTCGCATACGTTGTATAGAAAAAGTACAATATTCATAAAAAAAAAAAGAACTCCAGATTTTAACAAATCTTCACATTTTAGACTCCCACTAGAGTTCAAAAAACACATTTTTGGAAAATGTTCGTCCGTCTGTCAGACAAAGATAACACAAAAACGCTTTAAGCTAAACAGTTGAAATTTGATATAGTCCTTACACCAAATTCACAAATTTCTATTAAATGTTGAGTAAAATCCATTAAAAGTAAGTCCATCTGTCCGACTATTCAAATATAAGTTAACACGGTAACTGCGAAACGGAAACAGCTAGATAGAAAAAAGATAAAATAAAAGCACAGATTTAAAATCTATAGAGTAGATAACTGTCAAATTTTGAGCCAAAAGCAGCAACGGATGGACTGTCAGTCGGTCTATACTTTCAGAAAAATGTAAATGCGATATTTCAAAAACGCAATGACTTAAATACAGTACACTCTCGAGTATCCGGCTTCTGTACTATCCGGACTGGTTTTCAAAAACTAAAATTTGCAAGTTTTGATTCTTATCTTAGGGTTTCCTTTTCATATCTGCATATTATTTATCAGTGAAAAAGAAAATCAGTTTGAGTCCATTTCTTTAAGAATTATGCCTACGATGAATGCTTTATTTATGTTTTCAGCGTTTAAGTTAGGCATTTACAGAATTTATGTTTAAATGTGAACAGTTTATATTCTTTAACTTACTTTTTATCTTATAAATTCTTGAAATGTACAGTGAAGTGTATAAACATAGATAAACTATCTGTATAGAGGCTTCTGTTTTGACTCGACACGTTACCGGCAACGGCTTCTGTGATTCACCGGGGCAAGGCCGCTTTCACATGTTACGTGACTTGAGATAAATGGAGGGCTTAGTATTCAATAAAAAGCGAGGAAATGCATAACAGTGAATTTTGGCAAAAAACTTTGTCTTCTGATATTGGAGGGTAAAAGAATTAGTTCATAGAACTCCAGCCAATCCGGCTATTTTGTAATCCAGCTTTCCTTTCCTTCACATTAGACCAGATACTCGAGAGTGTACTGTATATCAAACGTGTTATGAGAATTTATGATTATAATTGCATTTCTGTGTCAAATTTTTGTTCCAATCAGTTGGGGGAAAAAAACGCATCTAAAGCACAATTTCACCTTTATGAGAAATCAATCAAGTTTCAATCAATTGAGACAAACGGACCTAAAACGCAAATTCGCTTTTTGGATGCTCTTAACCGCATGCCAAAGATTGATCGCCAAAATCACAGATAGATTCAGTAAAAAGGCTAAACGCAAGCCAAAAGTTATTTCTTAATTATTGCACACCAATGCAAAGCAAGGCTTTCTCTGGCATGATAAATTTATTTAAAAATATGCGAGAAAGTTGCAGGGAAATTCAAGAACTATTAAAATGTTTTTCTTCTTCTGTAGGCATATGCTTGACTCATTTGTTCAAACTACCAAATTATCAGCAGAATTACTTGGTTCCTCGGCAAGAGACCGAAATACCCGATATCTTTAAAATTCCATTTAATGACCTTCCTCTGATTAATGTCTGTTGTCACTGGCTCTTTGAGACGAATTATTCAAGATGAGGCCAAGGTCCCTTGCACATAACATTATTATTAAATAAACAATTTACATCTCATCATCATTTATTAGGGCGATTTTAGACACATTGTAGAGGCATAGCAGATGCTTCCAAACGATCTTCTTTGACGTAAGAAAGATTCGAAATATCGAGCTTGTTTCGTATGTCTACTTTATCGTGTGGCTGCGAATGGATGTCCAAATATTTCCCTACATCGCTTCGCAAGATAAACGCCCCTTTTTTTTTCTGTCATGACTTTGACTGGTCACTTGGCCGTAGAGAATCATTATCAACGTTATCAGTACGGCATTTGGATAATCATCTTTTGGTTTGTTAGAAGCGTTACTGCAAATTTTATTCAACTTCTCATGAGTTTAAGACCTTCTTTTTTATAGAAAAAAATGGTAAAATTCAATGGGAAAAGTCATCTTCAATTTTCAATGTATTGTTGAATCTCCAAATTCTACTCAAATTATCCATTTTTACATTCTCGTATAGTAAATTAAGAGAAATATTGTAATCGACGAAAATTGTGAACTCGAGATTTCGACGAATCTGTTTTAGATCTTACTGAGGAGTTCGAAAAACACATTTTTGGAAAGAGATAACTCAAAAACGCTTTGAGCTGGATGGATGAAATTTGGTGTCTGGCCTTTGTACTAAATTTGTAAATTTTTTTCAAAACGCGTTAACGTAAATATAGGAAATTCTGTACGGGAATTTGTGACAATAGTAGTTCTGTGCGACAATCTGGTCTCAATCGGATGGGAAGAATTCGTCTAAAACACATACTCTGTTTTTGAATTCTATTAATCGCTTGTCAGGGATTAATCGCCAAAAACCACGCCATGGATCCCATAATTGAATAAAAATGCTAATTTCACGCCAAAAATTAATATTTCATAACTATTTTAAAATCAATGACATACGAGGCGTTCTCCGTGATAATACCTATATGGAAGAGTATGCCAGAAAGTTTGGGAGAAGGGAGATTCACTCCCATTGCTTTACTTTCTTGTGTACGAAGGGGGAAAGTTATAATCGGAAAATAATTTGAGCTTGAAATTTTGATGGATTTCTATGTTTCTGACGTCCCTGAGCTTGCCAAACATGTTTGTTTGTCTGCCTGCTAACACACTTCAAAAACAAAACTAGCATGAAATATGGTTTGGTTTGGTTTAGTTTAGTTTAGTTATATTAACGTCCTGTTGTAAAGCAACACTAGGGCTATTTTGGGACGGACCTCGTCATTTTGAACAGCGGTCAAATGACGAGGACGACACCTGATCTGGCACCTCCTCTCCACACCAGCGGGAGGACATTTGGCCTGACGGATTTAGCGTGCAACAGACCCCCTTACACGACAGTTCTTCGGTGAAATCGGGTCTCGAACCTGAAACCCTACGGTTTACAAGCCGAGACCTTACCACCAGGCCACTGCGGCCCTGCATGAAATATGGTGTGTAATGAAGAGAGAATTATTATGCATTTAATCTGCCAAAAATGCGGAAAAACCAGCATTTGAAGATTAAAAATTTTGGGTTATTCATTATACTTCTTTTTAACGTGTAAATTTTTCAATCTGACAGGATAATTTTCGTCGTGCTGTTTGTTTATTTATTTCTATTCTCTCGTGGTAATGACTTTCAGAAGAGGAACAAACAGCCGTTAGATTTTGTTCTTTCTACGACGTTCGGTATTATCGTTCATTCACAAGCCACAAGTTAATCTGCAAAACTCGTTCCATTATCCCTCTTCTTTTTTCAAAAAAAAAAAAAAAATCTAACGACCAAACAGTTTATTAGCTTTCTTTTTCAAATGTTTTGCATTTTATGTTAATCATTTCCACTCATTTTATCATCATATATATTTATTCCCGTCTAACAGTTTCAGCCAATGTCTCTTTTTGCATTATTTTTTTGGCTGATGCTGGTCATATAAATGCACAGTAAACACAACTACCAGACGTAAGTGACAAACAATTACTGAATGTTTTTTTCTCCCGAATTACCTGGGTTCCCATGTGGTGCAACACGTGACGTAAAGATCTGACCTTTTTCACGAGTCTGAGCTGTGAGATTTGTTAGTAGCACGTGAGTTAGTTCAAGGAAAAGAGAAACTATTTTTTCTTTTGTCTCAATTAACTTTCAAAATAATACTTTTTTTTTTTTTTTTCGTTCTCGAAATAGAAACGCTTTTTTTTTTTTTTCCCTTCAAGAAATGAACTTTTGGTAAGGTAAACTATTGAATTTCTTAAGATAAACTATCCGTAGTCTTTTCATAAAAAAATAATAATGCATTCCAATTTATAACAAATATTTAAAAAAGCGATGAAATGTATGTCTTAATTCAAATAACAGGAAATGTTGATTTTTAATATTAGGTTTTGCAATTTGGTTAGTTTTATATCAGAAAATAAAGTTCGATAATATTAACCTGAACGAGATACGACAATCTCAAAACACATGAAATAATGTCTGCCGTTTTATTCAAAATACTTAAATTCCAAACTGAAATTAATACACAATGTTGCCATAAAAGAAAAACTAAATACTATATACACAAATAAAAAATGTTATACTAAAGAAAGATAACATATCACATAGAGAGTCAATAATGTAAAATAACTTGTTTGTAATATGTAACGTAGAATAAAAGTCGATGAAGTCATATTAGAACGGAACAGGTAGGCGTCTGACCATTTGGAGCTATTCAAAAGCAGCTCTAGAAATGGCAGGAAACACAAATCTCAAGACGTTGAAACGAAAAAAGTACACAATTTCGTTTCGTCGAGTTCAAGCGATGAATGAAACTACAAACATTACAAGACCAAACACTTATTTTCAACTTGTGGAAAGAACATTCTCTTTCACTGCTATGATAAGAATAAATATCGCAATAAATTTCATGCGCTTACTTTTGCCAGTGTTAAAATTAGACTTAAAAAATTGCCATCTTTCATACCATACCTTTGAAATAGGATTTTTCACATTCGCTTTTATTTCCTAATATTATATATATATATATATATAAATTCAATTCAATTAATTATTCAATACATAAGTTAAAGACATAAATTAAATTAGATTCAATTAAATTTATGTCTTTCAGTTGTATCAAATAACATGCTATGCTGAATTTTTTTTTAAAATATATATATTCGATTTTATTCTTTTCACTGATTAAAAAGCCAATAATCTGGGCTGACACGTTGGTCGCCAATGACAGCTTGCTTAAATAGCTAAATGAACTCAAAGAAATATAAAGGTACCTGAACAATTATACTAAATTAGATAATCCTTTTCCTTATATTTAATGATTTGCAGGATTTGTATTCTGTATGAACTTATTTCTTTAGTCTTTTAATTGACTTGCTGGCAACTCCCTCTCAACTTAAAGGCCACTGGCAATGGCATATTTTCCATAGTCGAAAATCCGCTTGAAGTATTATTATGCTACGAGGTATCGGAAAATTAGTATTTTTTTTTTTTCATCATCTAACGAAAAACCATCTGCCAACATTCTACGAAAATTAGTAATACTTTTTTTCAGAAAACAATAATTTGATTATATATATATTCAAAATAATCTACAGAAGAAAATGTGAAGATGAGTTTTAGATTGATTTATTTGCTGAAAATGAGGCAAAGCTTTTCAAATATATTTCCATGCCCTTTTTTTCGCAGGAAATGCGCAAATCGTAAACGGAAAAAAACCCCCAGAATAACAGAATCGTTTGATTTTTGTGAGCATGTTTCTTTCCGTTTCAGCTCTAGCATTGCTTTTTAAATTAATTATTCATCGTTCTTCCATTAGTAGCAGACAGTTTAAAAGAATGATAAATGGAAGAGGGGAATGTTTGCTGAAACGCGTCCGGTTTTTCGTCCTTTTCATAATAGGATATAAGTGGAATATCAAACAATGTCTTAAGATGATAACTTCTTCCTTTCTTTTTCTAAAAATAGAACTTGATACCATCAACCGTTGCATTCTGTGAGTAACGATTTTATAAAAATCAATTAATAAAATGTCTGTCTATCTAATAGGACCATTTTAGCTTGAAAGATAAAAAATTTGGTCCGATGCAGTCAGTTCGACAAATATTTTGGTTGATTTTTTTTTAATTACAGTTTCCTCTCTTAAGATTCTCTAATACATTCCGAATCTTACTCACAATGTGAAACAAGTAGCTAGCATAATTAGTGCCCGATTCGAATGATGCCTCTCAATGTAAAGTGCAATAATTTATCTGCTTTCATCGTCTTCCTTATTTAACTGGAAGGTTATTGCTCTGCTGGGGGTATTATTTCTTTCTCTTTTTATCAAATTCCATCTGCAACATTTTCTGTGACACAGAATGCAACTCCATAAATCCTTTGGCAGTTTGGGTTATGCTCTTCCACCAACTCACCGATTCGCGGCTATTTGCTTTTAGTCCCATAATCTTGACCAGAGGCACAATCTCGTTGATTAAGGCTTCACAGGCACTTGCAGAAAACCCTCGGATTCGCGATAGACAACCTTATCCTGTCAAAACTTCTTCCATCTAGGAATAAGGATTATCTTCAAACAAACACTCAAAAGAAACCAAAACCCAAGTAAGAGGCCAATTCTGCAGTTCAAATTAAGTATAGAGAAAGTAATTAATCGCCAAAAAACTCGCCAAGGATGCTAAATTCAAGCCGAAGGTTAATATTTCGTAACTATTGTGAGCCAATATCATGAAAGGCGTTCTTTGCCTCACCCAAGGTCCAAAATTTTTGTGGAGGTGGAAGATTAGAGAATATGAGAGAAAGTGTTGGGCAAACCTTTCCTGCTAGTTTCTAATATAAGATTTGGTCTCATTTTTTATTCAAGGTTTATGAAAACTATTAGTTTTACGGGTTTCGGGCTCTGCTAGCAAAATTAAAAAAATTATTACTATTATTTTTTCTAATATATGTTGACTTTGATGATTGGAATCATACAGGGTGGTTGTAATTAAACTTCCCCTGTAAACATCCTCCTAGAACGCAAACGGGTGAACGAATTGCAACGAAAGTTGTATATAAACTATACACGAGATGCGCTCACAAAATTTCGAATTTTTTTTTTTAATTCCAAAATGTCCCCCAGACGGCGTCTTTTCCGGAGAAACATTTATTTTAACATAATAAACGACGAAAACGGAATACAGAAACAATATTAATATTTTTTGACTAGTTTCTCATTAAGTTAAGATAAGGAAAGAATAACAGTACGTTGTTTGAGAAAAAAAAAAGTTCAGCTTGCAAAAACAAGAATAGATTAGGAAGAAATTGCGCAAGAGGAGCAGTTATTAATCGTGTCCAGGATGATGTAGGGAAAGGTGCTCCATGTGACCACTATTCACCTGCAAAATTTCAAGTCGATGGACAGTGTGTCCAACAGCAGATCGTAACTGTTCAGTTGTGATGCTTCGCACATGAAGCATGGAATTCTTTAAGTCGTTCAATGTCGCAACAAGATATACCGTCTTCATTAAAGCCGGAAGCATCGACATAAAACATGACAATGACTGCAAAATTTTCTTGCCCCTAACCTTTTTTGCATAAAGCTTCCTCTTCTTCGCAAGCATGCAAATCGCGCCATTTTTTTCCCCTAAAACTGAGGCTTTTTACGGTTTTACAATTCATTACTCATACTTCTTGTTCTGAATTGTTGATATTGTTTCTGTATTCCGTTTTGGACATTTATTGCGTTACATTTGATGTTTTTCCGGAAAAGGCGCCTCTGGTGGACGTTTAGGAACTTTTTTTTTTTTTCGAAATTCCGTGAGCGCATCACGTGTATAGTCTACATACCGAATTTCGCTGCAATCCGTTCATCCGTTTGTGTTGTAGGGGAAGTTTAATTATAACCACCCTGTAGATCAGAAATTTATTTTCCTTTCAACTCTGACCTTTAAATTTTTCTTCGCATTCATACCTAATCGTTATTTTAGTGGCGAAGCTAATTTCGTAATTGACAACATTTTTTGTTTTATATATCTATATTTTATATTTTATCGATTTTTCACTCATCTTCTATTGTTGTAGAGTTCCGAAGTTTTTTGTATACTTATGCGTTCTCAATGATATTACGCTTTTTTAATATTTTGCTGAACATAATTATCAATTAATCGAATAATTAATTAATTTTATTTAATCAATTAATTTTTACTTAATCGAATAATTAATTTAATTATTTTTTATTTAATCAATTGATTTACACTAATCGAACAATTAATTTAATTATTTTTTATTTCATCAATTCATTTTTACTTAATCTATTCATTAATTTTTATAATACACGTGTCGCCACCTAATAGTAACTGTGAGAAAAAAATGGTTTGAAGGCCCCATAATATTTATAGTAATGAATCATAAATTAATTTTAAAGGTAGGAAACCATAAAAAAAATTCTTTTTTGATATTAATAAAAATATTTTTTAGATTTAATTTTATTTACTTGTTTATACTTGTTTATAAAAAACTTGTTTATAAAAAATGTTTAGTTTTCTTTATCCGTCAATTTAAGCAGACCTTCTTGGAAATAGATATATATCTATAAATCTAAAAAAGCAGCTTCAACTTTTAAATTACCTTTTATTTTTTTTCTTTTCCTTCAGCGCATCCTGTCAGTGAACTTTCGCCGAATCCTTTTCCTATCATTCGCCAGCGCTACCGGAGTGGAAAAATGAAGTATACAAACAATGCATCATGATACACATTTTTGTTTCAGTTACCTTTATTTGCATGCATGTGAAGGTGCACGTGAAGCTAAAGTTGACCTTAGTCACGTGCACGATCCACGAGGTTTGGGACTGAAACACGTGAGTAAGTTCAATGGGAGGTACAATCAGTTTTACTTTTCTTTTGCCTTAGGAATCTTCGAATTATTTGCATTCTTTTGACTCGGAATGACTACTGTTGTTGACTACTGTTTTTTTTTTTATTTTATTCACGGATAGATAGATCTTGCCATTATTTGTATCTTCCGGTGCTTGTTTTGGAAAATGTACATCGAAAGTAAAAAGGCTTACTACAGGTTTGAAGGTGATTTAAAATACCGCGTGCTCCTGAAAGAGTCACGTGAAAGAGCCGCGGATCTAAAGAGGGATTTGCATTGTTAAAGAATGCACATGTTTTATTTATTTCAATGGCAACACTTTTTTCACTTTTCTTTCTTTGTCCTTTTTGCTTGAGTTCTTTATACGATTATGTTTACCGCTTTTCTGCATTCCATTTGCTCCTAATATATGCTCATTTAATTCGCCCTGCTTGATCTAAAATCTCCTGTTGTTTTTAAATAGGCAAAACCTGAGGAATATGTTTTTGCATTTTTCACATGTTACTCAAAGTCGATGAGTGAAGAAAATGTGAATTAACGTTTATTAAGTTTAATGAAATTACCAGACTAGTTTGTCATATTTGGATAAATACTATTTGAAATAAATGATTCCAGCTGACAGACCGGCCTTTAACCGATTAACTTCTAATTGGGCACCGATCTTAAGGGGGGGGGGGGGGGGCTCTGCGTTTCAGTATAGTTTACTCTTCTTTCTGTTCTGTAGCATAATTAAGGTGGAGTAAGCCGGATGCGTTTCCTAGGCATCATTACAAGAGGCTCAAAATTTTTGAGAAATTAAAAATGCTTTATCTTTTCCTCCGAGGCCTTAGAATCTTTAAACAGTGTCCAAACGAAATCTGGAAGAAATTAAAGTACAGTCTTTATATTTACAGCTTTATCTTGCCCTTTTGTATCTTTATTTGATTCGATTAACCTTCTGAATTATTTTTCTTCCAGTTCAAATTCATTTTCCCACCATAAAAGAAAATTCAAAAGTCTGTGCAAATAAATTATAATACAAATAAAACAATAAAAGAAATCTAGTCCAGTTTTTTTAAATTATAAAAAGAAATAAGTCAAGGGTATTTTTTTTATCAGTGTCATTTTTTTAGGTCTTTTATTCTTCAGTCAATTTGTTTATAATTCACTCTAAATCTGAAAATATATAAACAAAGAAAGAAGGAAAATGGTATTAATTTACAAGAAACCAATAAATTCAACTAATAAAACGACGTATTAAAAGCAAACATGTCCCAAGAAAGTAACAGAACTTCAGCACTGGCAAAAACGCACGAGTGATACATGTGATGAAACAGTGAAGCAAGTATAATATCTTGATAAAAACTGGAATTTATAAGAGGTATATTTAAATTAACTTTGAAAAATTAATTAAAAATCAGCAAAAATAATATGGATATGAAATTGATATCACTACAAAGTTTATTTTTTTAAATTTTAGGATAGTGTTAAAATATCATTTGTGCGATTGTATGTCCAGAAGCTATAGCCGAAAATTTTTTATCCTCATATTATCACCTTTAGAAGGTATAAAAACGTTTTAATGACGCAGTTAATCATTTCAGGTAATAAGGAACATTTATTCTGAGTTTCGTTTGAGTCTGTCAAGTGGCAAGTGATTGTATAAATTTCAAACAAACAAACTCTCTTTCAATTTTATATATAGCATATATCTATAAATCGAGGGATAGATAGATTAAATCTGTTGTTACTCGGATATAGTTGCTTGGATATAGTTGTAATTCCATTTTTTCTTTTACATTTAAATACAGAATTAGAAAAAAAAAATTGTGAATTCTCGTTTATTTGAGTGATATTATAACAGAACTTAGAAGATAAAGACTATAGCCTTGATGCTATGTAAACTTTTAAACGTTTTATATATTTAAAAATACACGTGAAGTTGCCTTGCATTAAAAAAAAAAATCCTTTCAAAATCTTACTAGCTTAAATTTTTACGGATAACATTGAATAGCTGGACAGTTCGCCAGCTTTATAGTTAGGTGTTTTGTGGCAATTGTGCCACAATGTGAGGCGCTGTCATTTGTCCATCAACCCTGCAGGCGTGAAAGAAATTGAACATTTGTCATCAGCCGACTTCTTTAGAGAAGTTTCGTGCTTTTTTTAAGACTTTGGTAAGACTGAATTGAATATGCTTGCCATTCGTCGTGTCTATCGTTGCCATTCAGTCAATGGGGAAAGAATAAAGAGCTAAATGCCCTGGGACCGCAAAATTCAGATATCTTTCAGTTTCATTTAGGAACAGTAAGTTTTCCTAAACTTTTATTCTCTAGATTCTTAAAATTCGCTCTCTTTGGCATTCTAAGCAGTTGTTCGGCCATATTATTGTCTCTGTTAGCAGTTAAATTATTAATATGAAATAATTTTTTTAAAAATAACAAACAATATTTCACCTTGCTATTTGATACGGCTGAAAAATATGAATTCAATTGAATCAGCTTACTACAAATTAATATATATATAACGATATTTTAAAATCTAAATTAAACCTTAATTAATTTCAAACGTTTTATCTGAATTCAGCCCATATTAACTTCATTCTAAAATATTCTCTTATTTTCTTATCCAGTTCCACCTTTTTTATTTATTTAATTTAACACGAATTCTAAAATTGCTGAAGTCGACAAGTTTCCACACTCTGAGTGAAAGAATAAAAAACTGTCAGCCAAGCACATTCTTTTAAAAGATCCCTATAATTCCCTTACCGGGATTGACACGTGTAGAGAAATCCCTATCAGAATCTCACAGTATATAATCACGAGGATAAATATTCCATTAGTTTTTCCTCATGTCGCTTTTGTGGCGTTCTGTATTGATGTGCTCCTCGCTTCTGCTTGTGCAAAAATCATGCCTCCCGGATGGAATAAAACGAAGTTAAAAATTCAAAGTGTCTTCTCTGTTTTCGGCCACGATTCTGCTTAAAAAATTATGTTTACATATTATATATCTATATCTATATCTATACTTATAGTAAAGCTCAATGTGTGTGTGTGTGTGTGTGTGTGTGTGTGTGTGTGTGTGTGTGTGTGTGTGTGTGTGTGTGTTGGCGCTCTACAGGCCAGGTCATTTGACATACAGCTATCAAATTTGGTACATGTATACCTTAGAGGTCGGGTATGTGCACCTGGGGTCCGTTTTTTTGAAATTTTAATTAGAATTTTAATTATTAATTAAAAACTAACTTTCCCGCCAAAAAAATCTTCCATTTTCCCCACCGCCAACTTTTCCGCCAAAAATCTTCCATTTTCGCCACCGCCAAACGAGTAAGGCTTCCGTGATTTTTTTCTCCCAACAGTAATGAGGCTAGGGTTAGTATTTTTCGGCGGATTATTTCAAACGATTCTGTTTATTTTCTTAATGTTTGATGCATTTAAAATTAAACATTGTTAATGAATCGATCCTTCAGATTCATTCTGAAGTACTTTTGAATTAAAATAAAACAGAATAAATGAAATTAAAAATTTCTAATCCGCATAGCGTTACCCCAACTGGCGTAGAAAAAAAAATCACGTATTTGCGTTACGTAACTGGCGTTGAAAATTCACGCATGCGCTTTGTGTTCTGAATTCCGCATTGTGGTGACGAATTATTATCAACTGATGCGGACTGGATTTAAATTTTTTTTAGGTTCGTTGCATGCTTTTGTAATTAAAATGTATTTATGTTAGTTATATATTTTTTTGTATATGCTTATAGTTTTAAGTGCATCGTTTTTTAAGTAGTTTTTTTAAAACCTGTTTTAAACCGTCTATTTTAAACGATTCGTTTCATTTTCTTAGTGTTTGATGCATTTAAAAGTAAACATTGTTAATGAATCGATCTGCTCATGATGAATCTAAGAAAATTTTGTTGACAAATTCTTGAGATAATACGTAAATTGAAAAAGATATTCTTTACTGCCCATAAAGTTTAAACGCTGAGTGACTCTATTTTCATTAATCAGATTATAAAAAAATTCTTTGTTTCAGTAAAAAATATTATTATATTAATTGCAGATGAATTCTTTCCACTTTAATTTAAAGCATAAATTCTACGGTTACTAACAGAAAATTAGAGAGATACATATTACGTTATGACTGAAGGCCTTTATAATATTATGAGTGAATTATATGACTATCAAAATTTGAAGTTTTAAAATATTTTGATGAAGAAGCTATTAAAGTAGGAATTGCATAAAATATTTAAATATAAAAATTTTAATGAACATTAAGATTGGCGAACCGGCTGGTCGACAAATTCTTGAGATATTACATAAATTAAGAAAGATATTTTTTAGTTCCCATAAGTTTTAAATGCTCAGTGACTCTGTTTTCGTTAATCATGTTATTAAAAAAATTAACATTTATTGACGAACACGGACACACTGATATTCACCGTTACTCTGATTAGATGTTACAAAATCTGAATAGATAAACATAAACGTGTAAACAGCTGTGCGCCGGTTTCTATGGCAACACAGCTGCAAAGGGAAAAGAAGTTTCTAATACAGAACATCTGCTTTACACAATTTTATAGAATAACTTTTCCCCTTTTTCGTTTCATTTTTTTTTAAAAATTACTTATTTAATAAGAACACCTGCTTTTCCCAATTTTTTAGAATAGTTATTTTCCCCTCTTCGCTTGCTTTAAAAAAACATCTATACTTATATATAAAGTTCAATGTGTGTGTGTTTGTGTGTGTTGGCGCTCTTCAGAAAAGACCATTTGACCTACAGCTACCAAATTTGGTACATGTATACCTTAGAGGTCGGGAATGTGCACCTGGGGTCCCTTTTTTCGAATTTTTAATTAGAATTTTAATTATTAATTAAAAGCTAACTTTCTCGACAAAAAATTATTCATTTTCCCTACCACGAAATGAGTAAGAGTTCAGTTTTTTTCCCCGACAGTAATGAGGCTAGGCTTAAGATTTTTCGGCTGATTATTTCAAAGGATTCTGTTTATTTTCGTAATGTTTGGTGCATTTAAAATTAAACATTGTTAATTAATCGATCTTTCAGATTAATTCTGCAATACTTTTGAATTAAAATAAAACAGAATAAAGGAAATAAAAATGTCTAATCTGCATAGTGTTACCCCAACTGGCTTAGAAAAACTCACGCATTTGCGTTACCGTAACTAGCTTTGTAAATTCACGCATGCACATTGTGTTCTGATTGTTGACATGACAACAAATATCAACGGACGATTTAAATTATTTTTAGATTAGTTGCATGCTTTGGTAATTAAAGTGTATTTATGTTAGTTATATATTTTTTGTGTATGCTTATAGTTTTAAGACCATCGTCTTTTAAGTAGTTTTTTTTAACCTGTTTTCAACCGATTATTTTAAACGATTTTTTTTTTTTTTAGTGTTTGATGCATTTAAAATTAAACATTGTTAATTAATCAATCTGGTCATGATGAATCTGAGAAAATTTTGTTGACAAATTTTTGAAATATTACATAAATTAAGAAAGATATTCTTTAGTGCCCATAAAGTTTAAACACTCAGTGACTGTTTTCAATAATCATATTACAAAAAAAAAAATACTTTGTTTCAGTAAAAAATATTATTATATTAATTGCAGATTAATCCTTTCCACTTTAATTTAAAGTATGAATTCTATGGGAGCCAACAGAAAATGAGAGAGATACATATTACGTTATGACTGAAGGCGTTTATAATATTATGAGTGAATTATATGCCTATCAAAATTTAAGTTTTAAAATATTTTGATGAAGAAGATATTAAAGTAGGAATTGCATAAACTATTTAATTATGAAAATTTTAACGAACATTAAGATTGGCGAACCGGCTGGTCGCCAAAGGCGGCTAGTATATATATATATATATATATATATATATATATATATATATATATATATAACGTATTTCACGTAATGCGAAAACAATCTATACTTATAAAGCTCAATGTGTGTGTGTGTGTGTGTGTGTGTGTGTGTGTGTGTGTGTGTGTGTGTGTGTGTTGGCGCTCTACAGGCCAGGTCATTTGACATACAGCTACCAAATTTGGTACATGTATACCTTAGAGGTCGGGAATGTGCACCTGGGGTCCCTTTTTTTGAAATTTTAATTAGAATTTTAATTATTAATTAAAAACTAACTTTCCCGCCAAAAAAAATCTTCCATTTTCCCCACCGCCAACTTTTCCGCCAAAATAATCTTCCATTTTCCCCAACGCCAAATGATTTAGGCTTTAGTTCTTTTTTTCTCCCAACAGTAATGAGGCTAGGGTTAAGATTTTTCGGCGGATTATTTTAAACGATTCTGTTTATTTTCTTAATGTTTTATGCATTTAAAATTAAACATTGTTAATTAATCCATGTTTCAGATTCATTCTGAAGTACTTTTGAATTAAAATAACACAAAATAAAGGAAATTAAAAGTGTATAATCTGCATAGCGTTACCCCAACTGGCGTAGAAAAATTCACGCATTTGCGTTACCGTAAAAGGCGAAGAAAATTCACGCATGCGCACTGTGTTCTGATTGTTGGCATGGCAACCATTATCAACGGACGATTTAAATTACTTTTAGGTTAGTTGTATGCTTTTGTAAGTAAATTGTATTTATGTTAGTTATATATTTTTTGTATATGCTTATAGTTTTAAGTACATCGTTTTTTAAGTAGTTTTTTTTAGCCTGTTTTCAATGATTTAAATTATTTTTAGGTTAGTTGCATGCTTTTGTAATTAAATTGTATTTATGGTAGTTATATAATTTTTGATATATGCTTATAGTTTTAAGTACATCGTTTTTTAAGTAGTTTTTTTAAACCTGTTTTCGACCGATTATTTTAAACGATTCATTTTATTTTCTTAGTGTTTGATGCATTTAAAATGAAACATTGTTAATGAATCGATCCGTTCATGATGAATCTGAGAAAATTTTGTTGACAAATTCTTGAGATATTATATAAATTAAGAAAGATATTCTTTAGTGTCCATAAAGTTTAAACGCTCAGTGACTCTATTATCAGTAATCATATTATTAAAAAAAATGCTTTGTTTCAGTAAAAAATATTATTATATTAATTGCAGATTAATCCTTTACACTTTAATTTAAAGCATAAATTCTACGAGGGGTAACAGAAAATTAGAGAGATACATATCACGTTATGACTGAAGGCCTTTATAATATTATGAGTGAATTATATGACTATCAAAATTTGAAGTTTTAAAATATTTTGCTGAAGAATCTATTAAAGTTGGAATTGCATAAAATATTTAATTATTAAAATTTTAACGAGCATTAAGATTGGCGAACCGGCTGGTCGCCAAAGGCGGCTAGTATTAAATAAATTAGAAGAAGGTCAAGAGTTAATACAAATTAAGCCAAAAAAACGTATGAACATTCATATAATCTCAATACAATTTATACTCAATTTAAAGGCCAAAGATTTTCACGCAATGAGAAAAAAATATTGAATAAATTAGAAAAATACTAAGAACTTATAAAAATTAATTCAAATTCCGTTGTCAGAACTAAATCTATATTATTTGTGCTTTTCTGAACAGAAAGAGAAATCTTAGCAACTACTGCCCAAAGCGCAATGAATTCTCTAAATATGAAGTGACATTTTTCACGTATTTACGAAATTAAAATAAAGAAATTTCTTTAACCTTTAAACAATAAAAATGTATTTCTTATTTATGGAGGGAAATAAATTTATTTTCTTCCCCCTCTACCATATCCCAGAAACAGCTATCAGTTGCTGCCAGGTTTTATATTAGAATGATTCTCACTTGGCACACTGGTAATTATAAGACTCTTACAACCATGACCAAGTTTCAGTGGCAAAATGATATTTATTTGCTCCAGAGCCCGACCCTGAAGTAAAAGGGGTATCTCCTAAAGTTGAGTGAAAAAAGGCCCTGAACAAAAATATTACCAGTAGCACAGAGTGGTGTCACCCATTTGCAAAAATATGTCAGCACTGTACAATACACAATTAAATATTAGTTCAGGGTAAGGTCTGCACTGCAAAACTGACACTGACAAATAATCTCACTTCGCTCCCTTGAACAACATAACAACTAAGTATTTATAGACGAAGACACGTCTCAGTCTATTTAGATACTTCCAGTTACCTTTTGTTACTATTTATGTAATATTTATAGCTTCTGGAGGTAAAGTTCGTCGACTGGATACGTTGATTTTGTTTGTCAGAGAAAAGAAATATGCCTTCTCAAGCATTCGAAATAGACTTTCGCTCCACATTTGACAAATAAAGATATCACTTGGAGTTTCATCAACTTCCCATCATTCTTGTGGATGGTTTTCGTTTAACATAAACCAGAGGAAGTGCTCTCACTTTTTTTTGTCACATATTCTCATATAATCTATATCTCATTTACACATATTCGAATTATGTTATCGGATTTTGTGTAAAGTAAAGAAATTGTATATGAATTTTGATGTTCAAATTTACTCCAACAAACAGACAGACAGTCTAAACATTGACGGTATTAGCCTAAAATTAGACTCATGTCTGCAATTTTGATGTTAAAATTATATATTAAAATTCATTCATCATCTTGGAGGATTGTGTTTTATTTAATTATCACCTACTTAGACAGGCATAATTACAATCAGGGGGTGTGGTCTTCCCAAAATTTTCTCGCATATTCTCCAATAGAAGTGTTATCCCAGAAAATGCCTTGCATTGCACTGGTGTACAATAGTTACGAAATATTAACCTTTGGCGTGAATTTTGCATTTTTACTCAATCTATCATATGATCCTTGGCGATTGGCTATCTCTGACGTGCTGTTAATAGTATCCGAAAATCGAATGTGTGCTTTAGAATCGGTTTCCCTAATCGATTAAACTTGACACATAATTATAAATTACATTTGACACAAAATTAAACTAATTAAACTTAATCAAATTATACTTGGCACCAAACTACACTTGCAATCACAAAATGACACACCAAATTTGGTATACTTATGTCGTTAAGTTTTCGAGCTATCGCATTTACATGCTTCTGAAAGTACAGACAGATGGTCAACTCCTAGTTTGATTTGGTTCAAAGTTTTATAGGGAAAAATTTTATATTATTTCTTTTTCTACAGAGGTTGAATCTGTATACCAAATTTTATCTCTCTAGCGATCTTCGTTTTGTAGTTATTATGCTTACTTATATTCAAACAGACAGACAGACTTTCTCCCAATAGTTTTTACTGAAAATTTGATAGAAATTTACAAATTTGGCGTAACTACAACATACCAAATTTCACCTAACTAGCTTGATTTCCAACTGAATTCGCCACAGTATCCTTCAATGGTTAAGTAGCCAAATATTAGAAGAAACCGAACAGGATATAAAACAAAAGACATTTTGTGTTAAATTAATTTAAAGAAGGATTAGTGAATACAGAAATTGAAGAATATTATTAATTAAAAACTAATTATATTATTTCACAAAAAAAAATATATATTCATTTTTCAAAATAAAGCTTTTCTCAATACTTTTTTAAGATTATAAGAAAATAATCACCAATAAATGCTTTTAGGTTCAGACTAACACTCTTGATAAACTTACAACTTCTTTTTTATTTCACTAAATCTTTGATCTGTGACAAGTTCGTAGAAAATATTTTTAATGCATTTCATTTTCTTTCTAATTTTTCTAATTTGATCCAAAGTTATGATTTTGTATTTAGAGAAATTTAAAAAGAATTCTTTATTCACAATTCAATAAGAATTCTTATGAGGAAAGACTTGATTATTACATAATTTCCATAACATAGATAATTTTTAATGAAAAGTAGTAGTAATTTTAGAATGATAAAACTAACTAATCGTTTTCAATGCAATTAAAAACCATAATCAAATTAAAGTAATATAATGGTTTCAATTATCTAATTAATTCTAAAATTGCTTGCATTGCCTGAATTCAAATAGAAATGCAAAACGAAAAGAAAATATTTCATTTTCATTATACTTACATTCACATAGAAACATGAAGTAATATTTAATTACAATTTTCCAACGTTTTAAATTAATTTCTGTAACCAAGCATATAAAGTTTAGTAGAATACAAAAAAATTCTTTAATCAATTTGAATCAGATTGAAATGACTTTTAAAAAACTTGATATTCGAAATGTTTCCACCTAAAAACATTTTGTATACTTGAGCTTGATGGAAAAGCTTGTTAAGAATACTGTATTGTTCTCGTTAAAACTCGTACGATGTGAACTAGAAATAGAAGTCCAAAGAAACATTGCTCTCTCAGTAGTGTCTTTTTAGAATGGCGCAACTTTTCATTCATGAATGCGCAAATGAGCAACATACTTATTTCTCCGCAAGCGAAAGGTCACTCCTAGAAGTTAACCCTCTGTTGACCTGCGGAAATTCAAACTGACATCGACATAAACTCTTGGCCTTTGTCGGCTGAAATGAAATGTTATAACACAATGCTCTCAGTTATCTAGGTGAAGTTAAAAATGTATTTTAAGATTACATTTAATATGCAGAGCATTTCTCTTCTCTTTTTGTGCCTAGAATCATTGTGCTTTTTAGCTGAGTAGAATGAAAAAATAAATCTTACTCAACAATTCAACTTAAACAGATCTCTTTTTTATTTTCTTGAATATAAAGCGTAACAAAAAAAAAAGTAAATTATGCAATTGTCAAAAATTTGACATCGAGATTTTGATGAGCCAAGACTTTTCTAACCATCCCAGATACAAGAAAACCACTTTTGAAGTTATGTCTTCAAATGCCCGTGAATAAACAATTTTAAAATTCCCTGGTCAATGTAATCAAATTTGATATGTAATCTTCAGAACAAAATTGTAGATCGGTATCAAAATTTGGCTGCAATATGTTAAAAGAACGATTGTCTGTCTGCTTTTTCTCAAATATGCTCTTATAAAATTCAAAAATGCTATGAGTTAGATTAATGAAACGAGTCGCCTTTGACATGAAAAGATTAAGATGAAATACATTTTTTTAAACATTTCAACGTGTCATTTGATACGAGTGCATTTCCAATTTAATAGATTGATTTAATTATTTTAATTGAATCACTCTACTAAATTACAGGAAATGAAATTAAAAATGAAATAAAAGTGGAAGTGAAAATATTACTTCCCTACTATGCCGAAAGAAGATAATTTTTTAATCTTAGTTTTAACCTTGGCAAAAGCACATGATTGAATTTTTTGATGGACGAGTTAGAACATCATCATAATATAGTTTCAGACTGAAACCACAGTAAATTTAAAAAATATTAAAAATAAAGAAAGAAAATTGTTTCCATTAAAAAAAATAATTTGTTGAATTTTAAGGGATGGCAAGAATTTTTTTTTTTTGAGATAATTGTTTTGGGAAACACGAAAATCCGTTTCAATTGATAAGTCATGGCGAATAAGTGAATTGAGTTTGGCGACGGTTAAGCCTATTTTCAAGCTGAATTAAAATTTGTCTGAAGCCAGTTTCAGTTCTTTACAAATTCTTTTCTATGACTGAATGGAATTATGGATGGCATGGCAAGCTTACACCGAGAACTTCCAATTATATTTTGCAACTCAATTAATTAGTTAAACAAAATGATGCATTAAGTTTTGCTATAAAAACGCTCAATGAAACAGTCTGAAACATTTGTATGAGTTGTTTTTTTTCACATTTGACTGTTGCCATTCGACAAAAGAAAAAGGCGATTTTTTGTGGTATTTAAGTTAACGTTTCATATTTATAAATTACATCAAAATTGCATATATTGTCAAATTATGGTCAAATCCATTAAAAGAATGGCTTTTTTTTCTTGTGTAGTAAAAATATGATCCCCTAAACAAATCTGATATGCAACCTTTAAATTAAAATTGTATATTTAAGCCAAATTTTGGAAGAGACACAACTTGATTCTCTTCTATATAGGACAAAATTTTATGAAATGCAGCGATTCTTGTCTTTTCTTGATTGACTCAACGTTAAACTGATATGAACCGAATAGAAATGCAAAGACATGAAGAACTGTTAGGTTAAAATGCTCATGCAAATTTTAATAAATAAAAAATGAATCATACCATAGTTATAAATGCATACACTTTAATAGAATAAGTAAGGGCATAATAAAATGTAAATATTATTCATATGGTTGGCATAGCTTTTATTTGTACGGAGAAAATAATAATTATAATAAAAAAACAAAAAACAAAGAAAAGTATTCATACAAAAATTTAAAATCTGTAAACCTTTTTTTTTAAACTAGTTTTTAAAATTTTTTCTTGCTTCCTTAAATCTGAATAACATTCTATTTCGATTTTCTCCATTTGCATGTGATTAGGCGAGAGTTTTTATATCTATGGAGAAAACGTGGAGAGCTATACATACAAAAATTTACAATCTACAAACCTTATTTTAAATTCAAATCTTAAACTTTTTTGTTGTTGATTACATTGTGTTTCTTTATGAATAATGTTATATAATTAAGAATTTTAAAACTAAACAATGAAATTTTTGGCTATAAAATTATACACCAGATCCATACTGTTACATTTGTTGGGACGCAAAACTAATTGTTATCAGCATTCTATTCGCAGGCTTTCGGAACAAAGCAATTTCAATTTCACATAAATAACTATAAACAATGCAAAGTTTTAGAATGAAGCATAATGTTCTAACTTTAAAAAAAAAAAAATTGTGATGTTGGCTGCTCTACAGATGCGTCATTGAGGACACATTTCTCCTGTTTCGCTGAGCACCAGGGTCCAATGCCGAAACAAAGGCAAATGCCAGTAAGGATACAATTTTTCATGGTTGACCTTTCAAAAGCCTAGAGATCATTGCTTATTTAAATAATATAACATCTTGTTTTCAATATACACCACAGCCTTTTGGTATAGCATTTCTGAATATATTCGAGTGAAGAACTTCATCCAATACTTTGTTTTCCAAATTCCCATCACCAACCAGCAATCGAATATTTAACTTAATCGGATTTAACATACAAAAACATTGAAGCGCAACGCCTGAAACGGCACATGCAGGAAATGATAGGATAATAACAATTTCATTTCTGATTCAATGACACTCGTTTTACAATCTCAATTTCATAGCTTCAAACACGTGTAGAAAACTTAAAATTTCTTCAAAAATCGCATAAACCTTTTCTCAGAAATATTCTTTTGCTACCTGCGTCAAACAGCTGGGGATGTTTTGTAACAAGAAGTAAATTCATGTGGTTCCGTTTCTTGCACAATATTCCATTTAGACTTTACTTTTTTGTTCAATCCTTAACAATCTGTCTTAATCTTAACCTCAACTATGCACCATTCTGAGACTTTCAGAATTTTATTCATTTTCTATAAACAACAATCTTATTAAATGCATTTCTCTAGACTATCAATCAAACTTTCTGGGTTATCTTGACTCAGACCGCAACAGCAATTATTTTTGCAGTTTCAACAGTGGCATCTGCTGAATAACTACTTGCGATTTTAGACTTTCTATGGTGACTATTCTAATGACTGAAAGTCTAAAAATTCAACAGTATCTCTTGCTATATATTTTTATGCTTTTTCTGAGAGCCTCAAGAGTTTATAAGAATTGCTTCTTTAACAATAGTTTTCTTGTTAGTTAGTGGGATGAGAGAGAGAGAGAGAGAGACTTTTGAATTTGTGGGAACTTGAACATTTTCAGTGAATTATGAATTTTTTTTAAATAGACATCTGTGGAATAGAAATTTATATATTTACTCGTTGTTCAATTCTACTTTCGCATCATTATGGAAAGGCAAAATCCATAAAATTGATTTCTTGTTAAGAAGTTTCTATAAGTTCAAGCAATCTTTTCGGGTACTATGGAACAAGTAAAAGCTGGTTTGCTGGTTCTCCCTTCTGTTAGAGAAAGATGCAATAATGGTAATGTAGCCAGCTGCACTGACCCCATCTTCAATGGTGAGATATACCTTCAGAGAGAGGAGATTGTGCATGAATTGGTGCTGCTGTTTCATAATCGACAAAGTGCTCACTGTCCTACTTCAGGCGATGTTATCATTCATTATACTCAGGTGCTGCGTTAAGGATATGGTTTCTTCTTTGTCGTCACAAACAGGGGCAATGTTTTCCCTGATTCCTTTTCAGAAACTCTGCCATGACAACCAGAACTCCGAACTTATGAAATGATAAGTTTAGGAAATCGACGCCTCGAACATAATTTCAGCAAAATAATAGCTAAATTTAATATTTAAAGAAAAACAATTTTATGCATACATTTTCTAAACTAATGCAGTAAATTCTAAACTAGTATAGTGTTCCGCATCTGTGATGCTGCTTCCCAGCATAGTTGGTTCCATCATCAGAAAGACTGTTTTACAGTCATCTGTATTGGATGGAGTCCGGGTGTCGCGTCGAAGGTCCCAGAGCTTGGCGACAAACTTGGCGACTTTGGTGCCAAAATAGATTATACCCGAAACATCGAGAATATTCCCGATCCATCCCTTAGGAACCGAGATACGCTTCGAAAGTTCCTGATTGGCTGAGAGGCTTCTAGCCCCGCCTCCCGAGACCTATAAAACGAGGCAGTCTGCAGCTGCCGGTAGTAGTCGGAATCGAACATGAAGAACGAGTCTTCCAGAGATTAGCAGAGCAGCGACGGAGTCAAGCTAATGCTGAACTAAGCTGTGCGCTACTGTCTGCAGTAGAGTCTTGTTGTGTGCACGTCTCGGCTGAAGATAATTGTCTTCTCTGTGCTGTATATAGTTGTCGTCTTTGTGCTGTCCTGTGTGTCTTCGTGAAAATAAACGTCGTTGTTTTATTTTCTACTGCCGCCTGCTGATTGAGCGTTTTCCACACGATATAACTTCCACTATCCAAACGAACCCGGAAATTTCGTAACAATATTATAATTTTAATTATTTTCTACTATTTAGTCTTTAGTTTATAATTATAAATATTATAGACACTTGAAACAGATATTTTATTATATTCGCAACTAGATGACGCAACTCATATGAAATAAGAATTTAATTAAATACTTCGATTAACTGATAATTAAATTTCCAAAATATTAAAACATTGCAGCACTTTAATCTGCAATATTTCAAAACTCAAGCTATTAAAATAATTACTTACAAGTCTCTATTTTTACAAGCATGAAATAAATCGTGTTAAATGAAATTGTTCAAAAATAAGATAGAGAAAACATTCATTGAACTGTTTCATTTATTTTATTTTATACATTATTTTTTGAAATACATCTGCATTTTTATATTCGAGTATTTTAATTTTTTTGGATTACAGGAATTGTTTTATTTATTCTTTGACAGTTTTTGCATTCAGTGTACATACTTTATTATATGTAACTAATCGGTATTCTCTAAAAGATAATCAAAAGTTTGCATCTTCATTATAGACAAAATGAACTTAATCAAAGGTGATTTGTAAGCAGGAAATGCCGAACTGCAACTCCCTCGCCTTTTGTTTTAATCTCAGTAAATTAGTATACATAATCAATTCATTTATTTGAAATATCAGAATTTATCAACGATTGAACGTAATTCTTTTTTAGAGCTTTCAATCTTCAAGGAAAATGAAGAGGAAAATGGGGTATCTCTCTTACATGAAAACCTCCCAAGAAAGAAAAAAAAAAAAAAAAAGAGCAGGATTTCTTTAAGGTTTTATCATCTTTTTAAACCAACACCGATATATTGCTGAAGAAAACTCAGTAGAAATTATACATTCTTTATAAAAAGAAGAAGTTACTGAAAATAAAAAATTCTAGAGTCATTTAAAGCCTTTTATGAAAATTTTTTCGCGAACCTAAAATTTGGAAATAGATTTTTAAAAAATGAAGTATGTTTAAAGATAAATAAAAATTAATTGAAAATATTGTACTGTAATTTTTTTCGTCAATACATACGAACATAATGTCCCCGAATATTTATTTATTTTAATATTACACTTCTCTCTAGCTCAATAAAATGAAGTGAAGTGGACTGTAGTTTTTTAAACCGTTTACGGTGAAGATAAGACTAAAGAAATCAAATTATGAATTGATACTAATACTAATAAAATACTAATTAATACTAATTAAATTATTTTAGCATTATAAAATTGCAGTATTAAATCACACCCTCGCTTAATAGGAGGTCAATGCCAATTATAATAAATAAGAGAATTTCGCCTCCTGCTTAGAAGAAGAACGTTTATCTAATGGTCCAGCTCGCACGAGAACCCAGTCTGAGGGGTTTTCCGTTTCGCCACCCCAGGGGGCTGGTGAGTCACTTAACAACATTTTCATGAATTTTATTGTTCAGTCGCAATTGTGTGATTTTCATAAACGAGAATAAGAATTGCAGGGCATATAATATAGAAAAGTTAACAAAAAGTTTAATTTTAAATTAAAAATTATTGATTGCTTAGTTGCAATTTCTTTGTTAATGAAAAGTTATGCTACGCGATTCATTAAGACAAAAAACTAATAATTATTTTAGTAACTAATTATCAAATTCAAAATTTTAAGTTATATCAAAAGATATCATAGCGCAATTTAGAACAGGTAACAATATTGCCGGCGATGGATTTAAATCTGGATGACATTTTTCCATTTCAGCATTATCTTTCTTATGTTCAAAAGCATTCATTGGCAGAAGGTAAAAAAAAAAAAAAAGAAAGAAAAAAAAACGAAGAAAAAAAATTTTGTTCTCTTTCTTTTACTTTCACAATAATCGCCAAAAATGGCAACCTCACCCTTCTACCTGATTTCAGGAAGGTCACACCAAATAAACAGCTTATTAAGGGATGACGCAATGACTATAAAGCAGTTTTCTAGAAAATTCGCCGAGGAGACGGGGAGGAAGAAAAAAAAAAGTAAAACAAAGAAAAGTGTACAACTGTGGGTCCCTTCTCGCTTTACCCCACCTGCTGCGTTAATGACCCTATGATGAAATTTTTTTTGGACTCTAACAGGTGGTTCGTTGTTTGTTTTATTTTTTTTCCCCAGATGTATCATTATCGGTTTTACAAGACAGACCGTTCGCTCTGCGGGGCACTGTTTACCTTCTCATTATCCCCTTTTCCGCTTTTGTTTGGAATGGAATCTGGTTGCCATTTCCTTGTTTTTATTGTTGTTTCGGCGTGTGGCGGAAGAGGATCAAGGTCGTTGGGAAAGAAATGGTAAATGAGCCTTCTTAAATTGCTATTTTGGCACACTTTTTTGCATTTGCTGTTTAATTTTTGTATATTAAAGGATTTTTTTTTTTTGTAATGAAAAAACGCCAGTCAGTGGTGCAGCTGTGAAGAATGGTATGTCAGAAAGATATGCAAATATCCTGCAGGAAATGAAGAGAAAGATTTGTTTTCGCGACGGAAAGCGATACTCTCGATTCCGGAAGGAACAAGTCAGGAAGGAGAGGGGGAGTAGGATGTATGCGAAAAAATAAAAATCTGTAGGAGTAGTCTCCCTGAAATTTTCTCGCATACTCTCAAATAAAGAATCGTGTTTTAAACGAAGTCTTCCCCGCCCCCCCCTCAACCGACTTCAAACTGCAATTATAACCCAAATGACATGAAACTACAATTATAATCCAAAAATCACATAACAATATGATACATAATCACATAGGATATATTTCGCTGTATTTTTGAGTTATCGCATTTGCGTGTTTCTGAAAGTACAGACGGTCAGACATTCCATCCTCATGTGGTTCAAAATTTGACAGATGTCTACACTATGAATGTTAAATTTGTGTACCGAAATTTATAAATCTAGCTCTCCATCTAGTTGTGTAGTAATTATGTTAATTTAAATACGAACAACCGAACAGGCAGACTTCCTTTGAATAGATTTTTCACAAAATTTTATAGAAATCTGCAAATTTGGTCTAAAAATCGTAAACCAATTTTCATCTGTATAGCTCAAACAATTTTGGTATTATTTTTGTCACAGATAGACAGACATAATGCTAAAAATGTGGTTCTCGAACTAAGGGAGGTCCGAAAGGCGAAGATTCATTTAAATCTCGATTTCGAATTTTTTGACGATGACAATACTTTCTCCATACTTCCATACAAGAGAAAGCAAAAAAATAAATTAGCAGCTTCAAAATATTTAGAAACAATAAAATATTTAATTAATAAAAGATTTAAAAAATAAAGAAGCATTAATATATTTTGTTATTTCAATTTTACTTTTTCTTTTAACTTATTCATCCTTATAAACATATTATGGTCACCATTTTCTTAGTCTATCCGATGATGGAGTAGGCAAAATGTGCATAATTTTTTGAAGCTATCTTTTTTTTTCCCATAATTTTCAACAATACATTTCATTCCTGGAATGAAATTTTAACCGTTTTCATTGTTTCCTCAAATTTCGCGTGATTTTTTTTCTTCCATTTTTAAAATTATAAAAAGGAACATCCCGTTTAAATTCTATAATTAACTTGAGAAATAAAAACAAAGTTAAGTCACAGTAATGTGGAAAACAATATGTAATTAGAAAGTAAAAAGTTTTTAATGGCATGATATTATAATAATATATCATAAGAAGCCTCAGTGCAATAAATAAGGTTTATTTAAATTACGCATTAAGTAAAAAAAAGGAAGGTTGTTGAAATAACCTGTTTTAATATCTAAAAAAAAATTGATGTTTAAAATTATTTTATTGAAGAAGACATGAGCACCAAGTTTTGTACGATTTAGTTGAACCTTCGTTATTTCCAATGAACCAGTTAATTACCATTTGCAGTTAGAAGTATATAAAACTGTAGTTCATTACCTAAAATAGTTGTCAGTTCCCCATGGTGAGAGGCAAAGCATGATTAAAATAGAAAATATCGCGTAACGGAAATGTAGTCTTCCTTTGTGAAATGCTACCAGGAAGTCAGGTAATATCTTGCGTCAGAATTTCAAGTTTGCCAAAAGTTTAATTATTTGTTTCGAATTTTTTAATAGAAGTGAATCAGAAATTGGAACAAATGGAGCGGGTAAAAAAAGCCTTCTCAGAATGCAAAGCTTCTTTTTTTAACACATTTACCGACCGAATTTTAACATGTTCAAATCTGTAACTCATCTATTTTATTATGTATCTAATTAGGTATTAAGAATTATTTATATTTTAAATATTTTAATGAATGAATTAATAAAATTTCAAAAGCTGCGTAAATGTTATTAGTTGCTTAGCTAAATTTGTAATGCATTGCCTGTTTACTAGCTGCCTTTGGCGATCAGCTTGCAAAGGCTGTCCAATTAATATTGCCCAATTAATTATTAATCCCCATTAATATGGGGAATTCAAATTATTTTTGTTTTGTTTTTTTAATTTAAACCTATTTAATAAGACCGAGAAACATGAATTTAACTGAATAAATTAAAACAAATTTTAACGCGAGCAAATTAAAAAAAGTGTATATACTATGAAATAAAAACAGCAATTGAAAATCCTATTTCGGAAATAGTGTAAAAAAAAAACATCTTTTTAAATATTAATTTTAACATTGGCAAAAGCACGCGATTGTATTTTATTCGCTGAATTTGAATTTTGCCACAACATTAATTGTTACAAATTATATATATTTAAAAAAAATTGTTAAAAATAAAACATTGTACAAAGTTGAATTTGATATCATTAAAAAGATAATTTTTTTGAGTTCTAAGAAAGTGTAAAAAACTATATTTGAGAGATAGTTTCGGAGGATATAATCGTTCATTTTCATAAGAAAGTCGTAGCAATTATCCAATCGACAATTGTTAAATTTATTTTTGCACTCGATTAAACTTTGTTTGACGGCGATTTCTTAATTTCTTTTGCATTCTTTTTCCTGATTGAATATAATTTTTGTGGAACCATTCCAGAATAATTCTAATCAGATTTTGCAGCTTCGTTAATAAACGCGGTGTTGAATTAAGTACAATTATAAAAACGCTCAATGAAGCAGTTTGAAATGTTCATACAGTTATTTGTTTTCATTTGACTGTTGCCATTTAACAATAAGTAATAAGAGCGATTTCTGTACCACTTTATATATAGCGTTTAATATATAGATTGTTCTTTTGTGCGCCCAACTTCATATAAATCAAATAATTAAGTCTTTTAAATTCCAGCATTCTAAACTACTTAAATAAGCGTCTTGACGATCTTTCCGATAAAATAAATTCGATCAAAGAAATGAGATAAATTACGAGACAGACGGTACTCAAACATTTATTTTGATAGTTACAAACTTCCCCGCTTCATTCAAAACAATTTCCTCATTCAAACGTACGTTGACCTAATAAGCGAAAGATAAATAAACATTCCAGACATATTAAGTGATATAAAGCATTAGTTACATTTGTTTAAGAAGATCAATATTTTTCTTTGAAGTAATTTATACGTCATAATATTTACATTCGAGTATGTTTAACTCATCATATAGATCGTTACACAATTCGAACTCTTTTTGCTATACTTTTGACGATGAGGGTCAGTCCAGGAGCAATAATTTTTAGCTTAACATAAATTCCGCCTCTTCGCAAAGCTGAACAAGATATTTGGATATTGCGTACTGAAAAAATATTTCATATTTCGACAGAAATCTCATTTAATATCCTGTATTTTATTTACCAGTTATTAGCTTACATTAAATATTAACTACATGCATTAAAAATAATTTTATATTTCCTTATATATTTAATTTTTGTTATTATATAATATTATTATAACTTTTAAATTATAATTTTATTAATTTTTATTATTATATTTTCCCAGCATTTATAAAAATTTGCTCTACTGCGTCTGAACAATAAAAATATCAATTAACACTAATGTTAAAATATATACACATGTAAAGATGTTATTCTCATATTTATTTATTCAGAGAAAAAAAATTAGTGGGTAAATATTTTGAATTAATTTTAATTTATATTTAATTATTATTTATTAATATTCATATTTCATATCAGTGAAGTATTTTTTTCTACAACAAAATATTTTTAAAAACAATCGCTTTGCGACGGTGTATACACAGTAACCAAAATTAGTACAATTTGAAAGTTTCCTTTTTACGAACAGAGGCATACTATTTTTCTATGCGTTTCTTCTAAATATTGGAAGCTCTAAAAGAATTCTATTAGATATTTGCATAAGTAAATAAGTTGGCAATCATATTTATAACCAGTAAAGAGAGAGGATTCTTTTGTTTACTGCCAAAGTACAAATTGCCCAATATCCCATGGCACTGTAAACAGTGGCTAATTTAAATATTTTATGGCAATTCCTAATATACACTAGAAAGCTCTCTGTTAAGAAAAGCCAGTGAATTTAGCATACAATTCATTTTCAATTTAATCATTACGTTAATGATTTATTTTATTTTATTTTAATAATTTGATGAAAATGTTAATACTTTTCTTGTTATCACAACTTTCTGGCATCCAGGTTTGTGTAAAATTATATTTAAGAGACCCTTGACTTGTACAAATATTGCAACAACTTAGTCAGCCTAATAAAATAGATAGGATACTAACAAATTCTATTTAATATTGCCCTAGTAGTACTTTATAATTCATAGAATTTGTATTCTTTAAAAATTTATTTATTTCACAACTAGGCAAATAACTTTTTTTTAATCCATCTCTCAGCGAATCCAGTTAATTACCTAGTTGGCTTAATCACGAATGCGTCAATGTTTGCGAGGCCATTGTAGATGGAGTTCTTGGTTAGAGACATAATTCTCCATAAATCAAGAACGATATCTTGGGATTCGACTGGGGATACCGGATATCGTCCTTGTCGTCTGGCCATGAGTTAAAATGACGAGAGCTGTCCCAAAATATTCTTCACGTGGAGATGGATATCGGAATTGTTAAATAATTTAACTCCAGTAATTTATGAGATATTTTTTAAAGGCGCAACTGGTAATGGTTAAGATTAAATAAATTATGGTTTATATTCAATCACAGAAAAAAGTCGTTGCTGTTGCAGTTCCACAGCGCCAGCTGCTCTTAATTGAAATCTCTGTTGGCAGGAGACTTGACTGGCCAACTCCTTCACCTACTTAATGTGCACCTTGAAAATACTGGGGGGATAGTTTCAGACGAACCTTTTAAATTTGAGAGGACGATCTCGGAATCAACACTCATCTTCCCAAGCTTCCAGTCCAGTGAGAGGAGATTTCTCTTTCGATATGCATACTATGTTTATATGCACGGTGATTTTTCATGAAATCGGAGATGGAAGACAAAAATTTGCCATGAAATGATTACGACCCAATTTCATTTCCCCTTCACCAGTAATTTGTCTCTGTGCAATGGCTGACTTTATGAATAAAAGATGTAACTGGATAACTTTCCATGTAGGCCAAGAGATTCATCTTTTAATAATTTAAAAAGAGGTAAAGCATTTGCCAGTTTCCTCGTTAAAATTCTATTTTTTTTTTATTTCTTTCTACTTTTAAATTTATTATTAATTAGATATCGATTATTTTCTCTTTTAAAGAGCATGTGGTTAATTCGATGCTCCGAGGAAAACAATTCGTTACAATTATGAAATCTAGGAATATATTAACCGCTAAACCTCTTATTTTGGTTCAGCATAGCCTGGCTTTTGTTTCATCAATCCTAATACTCTACCGGGTCAATGAATATACAGAGAAAAACAGCAAAGATTAAGAATGTTTTATATTAAAGAGATTATGTATTGAAATGTCAGTCTGCTGCTTCATTCAGACTCGAAAAGATCAAGTGCTCCTATTCTGTGGCAGACTGATCAAAGAAGAAATATCGTAACGCGTTTTTAATTACATTATAGCGTGAACCAATTCCGAAATAAGGCGAAGTTGAATGACCTTTGGACTCGTGCAACACAGTTGCATTCCTTAATATAAATCAATACTCCTCTATAGAACAGAGCGCACGTTCGGAATATCAACTGCGCCGGCGCAACATTCAGAATATATTATGAAGCATTGCTATTATCTCTTGGAGCAGTGCCATTATTAAGGATTCTATGAAGACATAATATGAGTACGCTATATGCCACTTTTTAAGACTAAATTTTATGAGTGCGTGAGAAAATTATGCCGAGCTCTTTTGCCTGGCCACTGATGGCAGCGAAGGGCGAAAATATCACATTACATTCATTTTATTCGCCGATTATATAATGCAATAAATTACAATTTATTTTAAGTGACCAAATGTCCTGGATTAGCTAAAGGATTTTCGCTTCGGCATGGTAAAACCGTCCCTTATCCGATATCATGTAAAATCTTGCAGACGACTCTATTTTCTATTTAAGTAACATAAGCAAAATAGTGTAAACAATTTCTATAAACAACTGTTTATGTTCTAGTTCCTCACTTTTCACTCCAGTTTGATAAAACGTCTCTTATCCGAAATCGCATAAAATCTTGCAAACTATCCTATTTTTTATTTAAATAAAATAACATAAACAAAGTGATGTAAACAACTTCTATACTCAACTATTTAAGGTATCAGACTACATTCGGAGGCTCTATTTATTTATTTATTTATTTTTTAAGATAATAGTATTTGAAGCAGATGTTTTTCTATATTCAAATTACTTTTATGTAAAACAAATATGTCATAAAAATATTTTATAGTTTACTTATTTTTTTAAACAAATTTTTACAGGGAAGATTGGTTTATCTAGAGTTACTAAATCTTGAACAAATGTAATTTTCGATGATGAAAATGTGCGCCAGGGAGGAAAACAAGGAAAATTTGGCGACAATTTTCAAAAATATTATCGCTCAAAAATAATTTTTATCCGCCAAAAATTATCTACCCATGCTTTTGAAAATTTATCTCGGATATGTAAGCTATATCCTTTCATTTTATTAGTTTATGAAAGGGAATTATGACAAATATAATTAAAGGAATAAAGCCTAAAAATAAAATACATGTAATATGAATAAATGTTATTTCGATTTTTTTTTTATTACAGTGGATGACTCTTGTAGTGATTGATCCCTTTGGATCCAAGCTAAAGATGCGTCGAATGATCAACACAACTAAAATCATTTAGAAATAATGCAATTCTTTTGTAATACAAAAGCGCCTGAAAATAACAGACCACATGACATAATTCTTATTATTTGCGATTTTTAATTAGAAACAGAAAAATCTATACAATGTAAAAGATTGAAAAAAAAATCATATACATCTAATTTTTTTATACTTTCTTAAAAAGTTGTCGAGACTGTTGAGTTATCAAGCAATGTTTCATACGAATAATGCTTCAAAAAAGATTTTCTTGGGAGCATAGCGATTTCTCTCTTCAGACACCTTTTCATCATCATTGTCCTCAGGATATATGCTACCCTTTCTTCAATCCATCCGTGCTTGATAAATTGTTCCTTCCTAATTTTTTTTTAGTTGTCCCCTAATTTAAGTCAAAGATATTTAATTTTTTAATGAAACAGGGCCATCTATTTGATTGGTTCTAATTAAGCCACGAATCCGAACCGCACTTGGACATCGAAATTGAATACTATAAACAAATTGATCATTAAAACTGGTATATTTTCTGTGTATTGAGATACGCGAGATCCGTTCCTTGTTATTTTGGTCATAACAAGCGTAGTTGCTGTGTTTAGATGAAAAAGCCTTGCTATCTATTTCTTTAAATCGAAATTACAAGATCCACACCTCAAAAGGCATCAGCGTAACCTCAGAACGGCCATCATCCTGACAAATTCAAGTTTTTTTTTCCCTGCAAAATAGCGTCAAAACTTGGAAAAATGCAAATAAAAAAATTAGCAGCCACCTTATGCATTGAAAGAGTGCGGATGAATATGCAAAACTATTCAATGTTTTGAAAACTGTATTTTAACCATAGAACAAATACAAGATTTGTCAGGAATAAACGGGTGTCTTTCTTTGAATAATCATCGACTTATTGGAAGTCTATGTGGTACACCTTAAGCAATTACAGGAAATTCATATTTAACATTTGCTTCCCATTGCAAACAATACTTCAAAAATATTTTCAAAATACAAGCGGCTCAAAACTCCTTTAGCAAATTCAGGTAAGGGGACAAAATCAAGTAAAAAAGATCAAGTCATATTTACTGTGGAACTTGGGTCGCAAAAGCATCTAGCATGATTAATTCTTGCAAAACTTTCTCGCATTCTTTTTAATAAAGGTAAATTTGAGTTTTAGACGTGTTTGTTTCCAACCGACTGAAATCTAAATTAAACAACAACAACAAAAAAAAAACTACAGTTGTAATCACAAAATCCCATACCAAATTTAATATATTTAAGTCATTGCGTTTTTAAATTATCGCGATTTCATGTTTCTGAAAATACAGACAGACAGACGGTCAATACCTAGTCGAAAATGGCTCAATTTATATCTCCCTATAGATACTAAATCTACATACCCAATTTTATCCATCTAGTTTGTAAGTTCAATTTCATCCTTCGTTTTGTAATTATCATGTTAACTTGTGTTTAATAGACGGATAGACAGACTTTCTCTGAATACAAATTTAGTATTAGATCATATACTAAATTTCATCTATGTAGTTAAAAGCGTTTTTTAGTTATCTTGGCTACATAATGATTTTAGACACAATGACAAAAATGTGTTTTTTGAACTCTATACTTCCTCTATACTTTGTATACGGGAAATTAAGAAGCGATTACTGCAGTGAAATACATGCCAATAGTTTGAATTAAATAAAAGAGTGAAACAGATAAAGAATGCGGTACCAGTTTAATGGCACCAATCCCATAACATCACAGCTCCATGAATATAAACGTTGGAATTATGTATTAGACACATTGCAAAGAGAATTTAAAATTAAAAACGGATTTTTTCTGTACTTAAAGCAAGTATTCGAAAGAGTTGCTGTCTTTCTAACACTAAAAGATGGTGATCCACACTTTACATCCCATTATTCATAAAAACGGCATTATTGTATTATTATAAATATGCATTTTGCTAAAATGTTGTATACATTGCCTGGTGTATCATTTTTTTATTTAATTCTTTGGCAAACAATTCTCTGTGGAGATTGCCTCTTGTGTCTATAACTATTAATCTATTGTAGAAATGACATATTTTTGTATGTCTGGCTTATCTTTTTAAGTCTGACCAAAGACTTTTAAATTTCCTTGTATATTAACGTTAGATAAAGCTTTTATTGTGTCCTTTAAAGTCGAGTTGAAAAGCTGAATTTACTCTGAAATGGGGTTTAGATTTTATGATCAAATTTATTAAAATTATTGTCAATTTGGCATAAGTAAAAATTACTTTTCTTGTAAGCTTTGGCCTTTTATTTTCCTTTTTACTAAAACACTTTAAGAATGTTTTTTTTTTTCAGTAATAAATAATTCATTCCATTAGTTAACCATATCTAATTTTATTACCAGATGCCGTTTTCAAACCTGAAATAGTAGATATTCTAATTAATTGAAAAATATATTTGAAACGCAACTTTAAAATTTCTTTTTTGTGTGAAGTTTCCTGCTCAAGTAATGATTTCGCATTCTACCCACATTCTGCGAACGATAATAACTACCTGTCATCGGTCAAGTATTCGAAAAGTTCCTCTAGCACAACAATAACAACAACAAAACTCAACTCCCATTCAACCCGGCATCAGCAAATAAATTGTCTACTTTGCTGGATGACAAAGAAAAAAGAACACAAAAGCACGAGGCAAATCTGGCATTCTGGGTATGACTCCGCTTCCTGGCGATAGATGGCGCGCGCAGTGAAGGTCGTTCCAAGGATACATTTCTTTTTCACAGGCTTGTGAAGGGGGATGCTAATTCTTTTATGATTTCTTCGCATGCCAGTTTTCTTTACATATTTTTTACTTCTCTGGTCTGGTTCCCTTCACTGCATGGGCGTGCCATCCGTAACACATGAAAACAAGTTTTATTTCATCCGCGTTTTGAAGAGTTAAGAATAAGTTTTGTCAAATGAATGAAACCCGTGTTTAACTGAAAGGAACAACCAGTCATTAGATGGAGAAGTAGACGGTTTTCAGATAATCGTTTGCAGCACGTGTCGAAAATAACTGTCGGGAGAGTTTATATTTTGATTCCCGAGGATGTGAAAAGTTTCCCTTTTATTCACAAATAAATGACTTCTTTCATGTTATTTATATGGTTTTAGGCAGTTTGGTAGTGTTACAGAAAAAAAGGAACTGAAATAATAAGCTTATGAATAGGTTTTATTCTTTCTGTTGGTTAATGTTTATCTCTAAATGTAACTTAAGAAACACAAAATAAAGCGTTGAAATAAAAATAATTGGGAAAGTTTAATTTTATTTGAAAATATTTTTCTTTGTTTATTTTTGGAGCATTTAAAAAAATGTATGAAGCCCTTACAATTTATATTATAGAATTCTTTTAGTAATTTTCAACTGCTAGTTTTATACTCTAATAAAAAATGAATTACGGAAAATAAAATCCTTCAAAAAACCAATCTTTACTTGCTAAGCCATTGAGTGAAATGTATACAGATGAAAGATATCTCCTGCATTTTAAAATAGTTTTAAGATTGATCCTGAATTAGTTATATTTATTTTCTTACAATTTAATAGAAATGCTTACTTTATATAAAGCTGAAGGAGACTAAACACTGTTCACACTAAAGAATTCAAAGTCAAAACATTTAGATTTCCTAAAGGGAATAATTGCCTTAAAATAATTAAGCATATTTATTTGATTTCTTATCCTGTTAATTTATTTTATAAATGCTATTTCAGAAAAGGGAATATTTGCCCTGAAATATATTAAACACTTTTATTTGATATCTTATCCTGTTAATTTATCTTATAAATTTTATTCCAGAATTTTATTGCTTATAACTAACTTCTTTATCTTATAAATTTTATCTATTTTTCTCACTACAAAATATTTTTTCATCTTTTAGTAAAAAAGTATATGTTTGGCATTTATCTAAATTTTAACATAATTGTGGATTATATTTACAAAATTATCTTGCATCACCGTTCATCACTTACTTCACCGATCATTTAAAAAAAAAAAAATTAGAATCAAACAATTTTATGGCTAGAAAATTTCATGATGATTTTTCAACGTTTGTCTAAGCGGTTTTTTATTTGTAGAGATTTATATAAAAAAAAATGTGTAGATAAAAGGTGCATTGAACAATAAGAAGTTTTTTTTTTCTTTCTATTATTTTATTCAAGCTTTCTTACACAAGAAATTTTGAGTGTGTCATGCATACCCCAGTTATTTAAAAAAAATCCTTCCATATCCAAATAAACTGTATAAAAAAAGAAGGGTGGAGGATCTACGTAAAGTAGTTGAGTAACAGAACAGAAAAAAATCAAATAAAACTGGAAAAATTGAAGAAAAAAAAATGAAATCAAAAGGAATTTAGAATGGGAAAAATTGCAACACTATGCAATGAATTGATGCTCACAGGAACACATGTTCAAAAAAGCTCACCACAACAATCCATTGCATACATTTTAGAAAGAAAAGGCCGTAATAAAAGGAGGGTATGACGTGTAGTTAAATTATGAGTTAGCTAATCATATGATTGTGAATTCACTTAGTTTTCAGACTTTCTCTTGGTGAAATAATCTTGCGATTTATTACATTAAACCAATTGCCAATAAATCATATCACAATTATTCCATATTTATAATTTCATCAATAAAGATTCACAATTTGGAACTTCAGTGAAAATTGACAAGGGAAAGAAAAAAACGTTAATCTATTCCCTGCCATTTACAAGATATCTCGTAGGAAAATGTGCAAAATTAAGCGTTTATAAATTTCCCTGGCCGTGATTGGGTTAAAAGGGACAATAAATGCTATTGATAAGGAAACGTTCTCGAAGTGGTAACATAAAATAAAAGATACAAATTTATAGGTCAAAATGTTTGCATGCACTTCAAAGTAAACTTCTCCGAATGCAATGATTTTTGGTTTAGTTTAGTAATATTAACTTCCAGTTTCAAAGTAACACTAGGGCTGTTTTGGGATGGACCTAGTCATTTTGAAAAGCAGTCAGATGACGAGGACGACACCTGAGCTGTCCCCCCCCCCAAACTTCCACACCACACCAGAGGGAGGATCCGAGTCCAATGAACTTTCGCCAATGTTTTTTCTTTCTCATATACGAAATAAAGAGAAAAAATTATTTAAAAATTCGAACTCGATATTTTGATGAATCTGTATGTCTCCGACCTCCTTGAGTTTGAAAAACACATTTTTAGAATTATGACTCTCTGTTTGTCCTTCTATCTCTCTGTGACAAAGATAACACAAAACCACTTTGAGCTAGAAGGATGAAATTTTGTGTACGGTCTTTACATCAAATTTGTCAATTTCTATCAAAGTCTGAACATTCAGAGGAAGTCTGTCTATCCGGCTGTTTGAATATAAGTTTACACAATTACTGCAAAGCGAAGAGAGCTTTATGTATGAAATTCAAGTACAGAGATCTAACATCTACGTATAGTGTAAATAATTATCAGATTTTGATTTGAATTCAACGAGGAATGGACCGTCTGTCAGTCTGTACCTTTAGAAATATGTAAATGTGATAACTCAAAGACGCAGGGACTTAAATATATTCCAATTTCGTATGGGATTTTTGTGACTACAAATGCAGCCCTTTGTCAAATTTTTGCATCAGTGGCTTGGAAAAAGCTCGTCTAAAACACGAATTCGATTTTCGGATACTATTAACCACAAATCAGAGATTAATCGCCAAAAAAACCGCCAAGGATTGCGCGATAGATTCAGTAAAAATGATAAATTCATTCCAAACGTTAATATTTTTATAACTTCTGTATGCCGATGCCGAGCAAAGTTTCTCGGGGAGACATTTTTATTAGAGAGTATGCGAGGAAATGTTCAGGAGAGCACTCCAGATTGTTTTTCTATCACCAAAACATGTCTTAAAACCGTTCTTTGAGCATTCATCATATTTTTTTCCATTTTTTTTAAAAAGATCAAATTAATAGATTGAAAATGGTGACCTCGAATAGGCAATATCAACTGTAAAAAAATAAGAAAAAGAAACACTTTGTCATATCAGATGAATACTGAGATTGTGAAACTATATAATAATTTTTAAATCAAAAATTGAGGATTAATAATGAAAATGTGGACAAAAGCATTATTATGGTTGAAAAGTCGATCCATTATTCCTCTGCAGTTTTTGTTATTTTTGAATTTTTCCATATCGAAACCTCTTGAATAATGCCTTTTAATTGTTAAATCACTCTGTGCCAATTCTTTATATTTGGTCATCATTCATCTGCGACGGATTCTCTACCTTCTTTAAATATTTTATTCCTTTCAAACACTTATTTTTAACTAGCCGCCTTTGGCGACCAGCCGGTTCGCCAATCTTAATGTTCGTTAAAATTTTAATAATTAAATATTTTATGCAATTTCTACTTTAATAGCTTCTTCATCAAAATATTTTAAAACTTCAAATTTTGATTATCATATAATTCATTCATAATATTATAAAGGCCTTCAGTCATAACGTAATATGTATCTCTCTCATTTTCTGTTAGCACCCGTAGAATTTATGCTTTAAATTAAAGTGGAAAGAATTTATCTTCAATTAATATAATAATATTTTTTACTGAAACAAAGCATTTTTTTATAATCTGATTACTGAAAATAGAGTCATTCAGCGTTTAAACTTTATGGGCACTAAAGAATATCTTTTTAAATTTATGTAATATCTCAAGAGTTGGTCAACAAAATTTTCTTAGATTCATTATGAGCAGATCGATTAATTAACAATGTTTAAATTTAAATGCATCAAACACTAAGAAAATAAAACGAATCGTTTAAAATAAACGGTTAAAAACAGGTTTTAAAAAAACTACTTAAAAAACGATGTACTTAAAACTATAAGCATATACAAAAAATATATAACTAACATAAATACAATTTACTTACAAAAGCATGCAACTAACCCAAAAATAATTTAAATCATCCATTGATAACGTTGTCATGGCAACCATCAGAACAGAATGTGCATGCGTGAATTTTCTTCGCCGGTTACGTAACGCAAATACGTGATTTTTTCTACGCCAGTTGGGGTAACGCTATGTGGATTAGAAATTTTTAATTTCCTTTATTCTGTTTTATTTTAATTCAAAAGTACTTCAGAATGAATCTGAAAGATTGATTCCTTAACAATGTTTAATTTTAAATGCATCAAACATTAAGAAAATAAACAGAACCGATTGAAATAATCCGCCGAAAAATTTTAACCCTAGCCTCATTACTGTTGGGAGAAAAAAAACTGAAGCCTTTCTCGTTTGGCGCTGGGGATAATGGAAGATTTTTTTGGCGAAAAAGTTGGCGGTGGGGAAAATGGAAGATTTTTTTGGCGGGAAAGTTAGTTTTTAATTAATAATTAAAATTCTAATTAAAAATTCGAAAAAAGAAACCCCAGGTGCACATTCCCAACCTCCAAGGTATACATGTACCAAATTTGGTAGCTGTATGTCAAACGGTCTGGCCTGTAGAGCGCCAACACACACACACACACACACACACACACACATTGAGCTTTATTATAAGTATAGATATAGATATAGATAAACCTTTTAAGACCTTTCGCAACATTTCAAATATTTTTGTCTCGGCAGTTGCTTTCGGCAAACAAATTCTTGCCATTTTTAAAAGTTAAAATTCGTATCTCGTTAAAAGCAAATTTATTTTCAGACGATAAAATGAAATAAATTCCTGACTGTTGCCAGATGTTTACAGAAGTCGTAAAAATGCTTGATAAACATTTACAGACGATATCTATAATAGATGAACATTAAATGAATCAGCTCGAATATTTTTTTATCACAGTAGTACGTCTATGGGCAGGGTGGTCATAAAAAAACTTAGTCTAACTGTTCAACGAAACGAAAAAAAAATTGAGATATTATCATTTGAATTTTCAATACACATTTCATTTTGTCATTTGAATTTTCATATTGTCATCTGAATCATATTTCGAGGGCACACATCACGCTCGAAATTGGGAGGATATAAAACAACAGATTCTCAATTTTACGTTTACAGTGATCAAATTTTGAAATTTCTAAATGGCAGCATATACTTTTTTTTCCATGTCTAAATTGACCAGGGTATTGAAAAACCATAATTGGTGTTGGAACGATACATGTATGACAAAAATGGATGGCGTAAAACAGTAAAAAATTTCATTTCATAGAAAGTTTCATGACCCCTTCAATTATCAAAGATAACCTGTTTTCTATTTTTAAAAAATGTTCGCTGTGGATTCTTTGTGAGGAAATTTTGCATCAGAGTTCGTAAGCCCCAACCTCTGGACCGATTTGAAAAAATGTTCCAAAATTTCATGATCCCCAGATATATCATCAAATATTGTCTACACCCCTCCCTCACCTATCGTTATCATTTTTTGAAAGAAATCAAAAATACACAACTCCACAGTAGATTTTCTATGGAAAAAACTCTTGACAGAGATCCCAGCCAAAACCATTATACCAATATATATTACACACGAAATAGCAAGAAATAATTAAAAATACCCAATGCATTTTAAAATATGCGCAGTACTCTATCTATGGAAAAAGGGAGTGTCGGGGCCTTTAAACGTTGGACTTTTGCCTGTAGGTCTCCGAAATGTATTTTATTCCCCTTTTACTACCCGAACGAAAATTCTGTGGAGACATTCTCCAATCCGCGCTCTCCAGGGACTGCAGGCTCCCCGATACATGATTCCTCCGCACGTCTTCACTGATTGCCTCTCTTCTTCCTCTCTATTTTGAGAGTTATTGTAAGATAAAATTTTGACAATGTCTTCAGCCTCAACAAATGGACAAATTTCACAAATGTTCTTCCCCCAATTTTATAGTTTCTTTGCTTTGAAGTATAGCTATGTCATCAGAATCCTCCGTCATTATTGCAGCTATACTCTTTATACTTCTTTTAGATTTGCTTCTTTCAAAAATAATATTCTTTTCATTTAAAATTTTATTTCTTAATGTTATTAGTATTAGCTTAGAATTTTCCTCCCTCGATGAAATATACATTGCAGAGCTCGACAGCAGAAATTCCAAGTAAGCTTTACATATATGTGATAGATAGCGAGACAAAGAGTGATTGCTTATCCGAAATCCTTAAATTAATTAATTAATTTCTATTCAAAGGTTGAGGGATCTAAAATATGTTAAGGGACAGAAGACAAAAACTATACATAGGGCAGACGGTTTGATCAACTACTGCCAAATTTGGCACTTATATATACCTTGGAAAGTAATAATGTGACGCTCAAAGCAAGTTTTTCGAATTTTTGATCAGAATTTTAATTATTTAAAAATCAAGCTGAATTTTAGCGTTTAATGTCCATATAACTTTCTAAAATATTACTACACAAAAATAATTTTTACACCATGCTAAAATTTAAAAAATAGTTTTTTTTAATGATACCAATTTAATGAAAGTGTAAATTTCTTCTCAATTTTGGCAATTTTTTTAAATGCTTTATTTTTTGTTAATAAATTATATTGTTGCCCTGAAATTCAAATAATGTTCCTTTTCCATCAAACATTTCATCTCTTGATTCTCTTCCACTATTAAAAGCTAAAGAAGGAGGATTTTGCTTACAAATATATGCAGTTCATAAGACATATAAAATTTAGAAGATAGCTAAAACGGAACTTTATATTTTTTAATAAAGCTAAAGCTATGATGTTATGGAACTAGTCTCCATTAGAAAGGTCATGTACGCAATAAGTAAAACAATTAAAATGACACGGCTTTATTGTCAGCCTATTGGGTGGAATGATGGACATAAAGTTACATCCAAACGATTTATTTGAAATCAAATGTAACCAATATTTCCGATGAACCAGCTGGTCGCCTAATAAACAAATAAATGCAGGCAGAGCCGCAGGTAGAAAGACTAGTCAAATATTAATACAGAAAAAGCAAAAAACTAAGGCAACGAAGTTGTGTGTCATCTATGAGCAAACAAACAAAGAAGGAGAAATTGTACAGAGCTTTGTAGTTTAGAATATAGTATAAGGTCAATTTAAAAAATTTTTTTAATCCAGTATATACCAATATCCAACCAGGATACTGGTTGTTGGAAATAATAATAGACAAAAAAATAAGCCATTTTTCCATTAATATATCCAATCAAACTCTCCTAAAAATCTTTAAAAATGTGTATGCGTCTGCGTCTGCGTCTGCGTGTGTGTGTGTGTGTGTGTGTGTGTGTGTGTGTGTGTGTGTGCGTGCGTGCGTGCGTGCGTGCGTGCGTGCGTGGTGTTTTACAGAACAAACCATTTGAAAACTAGAAATTTCTGTATAGATATTTTTTTAGAAAGTGAGAATGTGCACCTGTAAGCGATTGTTTGAAATAACTATAATTTTAATTAATTAAACGTAAGCAATGTGAGAAACGTTTTCCCACCATAACTGAAAAAATAAAACTAACAAAACTGAAAATACAAAACTGAGAAAAAAAATTCCAATATTGCCAATCCAGTTGCCGCATAACTTTAGGTTTAATGTTAAGTAATTAAAAAAAATATTTTAAGTAGATTTTACAAGAATACGTTTTATTGTTGTAAGGAAACTCAAATCGTTTTCAGTGTTGTTACAAACATTTCATCCAGAATTGCCGATGATCAAAGTATGCATAAAAGACTCCCCCTCCCCCTTGCGACTGACCCTTGCGCGAAGAGGCTCAATCGGTATGAGAACAAAGGAAGTCGTAGACCTTTAAAGAGCAAAACCAAGAACATATAAACAATTCATTTACTCTAAGGTTCTTCAGAATATCAAACAATAAAATCAAATAATGCATAGTTAAAAAAAAAAAATTGAAAATAAGGGGGGGGGGGAATGGAAAAAAAATTGATATAAAATAATAAAGTACGTGAGAAAAACATATAAATATCCATATAGGTTTTTTACTAAGTATCGACCAATTCTATAGGCAATAATTTTTCAAAAACCAGGAGTCCTTGACAAGTTAGAGTTTTAATAAAGTTTTCAGTTCCATTTTCATCCAGCCAATAGGCCAAGGCTCATGTTGATTCTTCTATAGCTCACACTTTTTGGCATATTCGGAATCGTTCTCACTGCCCTCCGACACTCATCATCTTTGCCAGAACATCTGGCCCGGTGAGACTTTAAAGAATAGTAAACCAGCGGGAATGGTCTTCCTGAAACTATTGCGCATACACTTTGATAAATTACTTCCGTATTATTAACCGCACGCGATTAACAAACGATAGTTAAGTAATAGCTTATTATTTTTAAATAACAATAACAAATAGAATCGTTTGTGTATTTTGGGCGTTTTTTCCCCCAAATGATTAGAATTAAAATTTCAGACAGAACTACAATTAAAGTAAAAAATCCCATACCAAATTTCATATATTTAAGTTACAGCGTTTTTGATTATTGCGTTTACATGTTCGTGAAAACACAAACCAATAGATGGGCCAACTCCTAGAAGGATTTGGTTCCAAATCATAAAAATTAATAATTTTATTGCATTTATTTTTCTGAACAGTAGTTTTTCTAAGTTTAAAAATTTTATTTTACATTTTCATAAAGGTTTAATGATAATCAATAAATATGAAAAGATGTAAAAAAAAATTCATGTTTGATATGATAAATGATTTAATAAGTGGCATTTTTATATTATCTTCTTTAACTTTTTATGATGTTACAAATCCGTAATATTGTTTCCCTGCACCGTAAATCTACTATCGAGAAAGAGAGAATTGCAGATAGCTCTGAAGGATGCTACCTAGATACCGGGTTAATGCTCTCTCCAACCATAGTGACAAATTCGGCGATCATCTGCCGATTGTTTCAATAAAAATGAAGATTTCCGATATTCGAGAATCTTGGGGATATTACCATGAGGACTCGAGTTCTAGCGTTTGTTCTAAAACATTCGATGCCCTATCAAGAAAGCTGTAAAAGCATCGATGCATAGACGAAAGAGCAGTCAATCAAGTCCACAGAAGCCAATACTCGAGTGAATTTTCTCTTTGCAGTTCTGTTCTCCAGCAAGTTCTCTCTGAACACTTTGAACCTTTGTGGTTATTCAGAAACGATTTGCTACTTATATGTTGTTCATTTTTGTAAGTACTATTTTGTGTAGGTTTCATTAACTGTTTTGTGTAAAATAAAGCGCCATTCCCCGTCCATCAGCTTGTTGGACTTAGCACAGTACACCCATCGGACGGATTTTTCCGTAACAATATTTTATTTATTTTTATTTTTTGTGTGGAGAAATACTCTGTTAGTAAATTCGGTTGAAGAAAGCTACTGAAACAGGAATTTGCATCATGTAGGAAAAATTCTAGAAGCTGTTCTGCAGTCCGGAACTCACAGAGGAAAAATAATCCGTAAGTTATTATGCGTTGGCATGGCTCAACATCCCAGTGAACACCTTCAGGAACCTAACTGACTCTCTTCCTGCAGGTCTGGCAGCTGTCCGCTCTGCAAAAGGTGGTTATTCTGGATTTTGACAGGTAGTCACATTAATGTGACTGGACCATGTATTATTATAATATAAGATAAAATTAATGAGTACCAAAGTTTAAGTTCCCTCCCGAAAAAGCAATGATTTTGCAAGTTTATTCATTTTCATATATAGTTGTCTGCACTCCGTAAACGTATACAAATATTTATTTTTATAAGTATACACTTTTATAGTTCCATACAAGACAAAAACATATAAGCCGCATAATGTGTATGAAAAGCAAAAAGGATGAATAAAGTTCACAAATTTTTACCTATCGACAAAACTGTTCTTTCGAATTCTAGAAGTGTCGTCTTCTGTGTCCTACTGATAATTGGTATCTATTTTGGAGCTGAAGGGTTCCAGATTCGAAACTTGATTCCCCTGTAAGCGGATTCGATGTTCATTAAATTCATCGGAGTTCATGTCCTCCTACTGGTGTGGTGCGAATGTTTGTAAAAAGTGGCCAAGATTTACTCTGATGAAGATTGAAAACTATGAGATTCGTCCCATAAAAACATTCGTGTTATTTCAAAATATGATTGAAATTAATTTCTAATTAACTGAATTAAAATTTAAAGAACTTTCACGCTTATAATTTTTTTCATGTGGATGGATATTACTTTAGATATATTATCCACTGTTGCCTTCCAAAAAAAATAATGGAGTTAAAAAAAATGGATTTGTTATGCATTACGCTTCGCACAAATTTTTCGGGTGTATTCTTATTCCTGCTTACTATTGGCAATTACCAGAAGTAATCTTGATTAAGTTTTACTTAAAGCTATGTATCAACAGGCTTTTAAGAAAGTAGGCAGTATTTCAATAACAAAGCCCCATTCATTAACTGAAGATATCTTCCTTATAATCTACAAAGTGAGCTTTGTATTTTTTAATTAATATTCCACTTCCGCGGCACGAAAATAGCTGCTCATCTCCAAGGTAATTTCAACAACTAGTTGTTCCTATCACCTGGAGTTCTTTCTGAAGGCGAAAACCATTCGTTATTATGATGCAATAAATGTGTAAAGAAAATTTATATCCAAAAACAACATGCATCTGTTTATAACTGAATCTGATTTTGGTTAAACACGTTTCATTTTAGAAGAACTTTTATTTTCTAGTTTACGAAATACGGTGAACCCCGTTTGACAAGCATAATACCGAATCTTACTCGTAATGCGAAACTCTTGTTAAATGAAGCAATTTCTTTCGTAGGAATCCATATCAAATATTTATATGCCATTATATTTTTACGTCTTAAAAGGGAGACTTACAGATGTTATTAATGGTTATTGAATAATAATCCAGTGGCACAAATTTGGCGACAAAAATATTCTAGAAAATGCAAGAATTATGGATTAATCGCTATTAGAAACTGAGGTTCGAAATTTCTTCTCGAGAATTCTTTGTGATATCATGCCTTTCGGGAGACTTGATAAGGCAAGGTGCTCATACTAGGAATCATTCTCTCTCTAGAGTTGTGCTTGCTGAGCAAACTCTCTAGCGTTGCTTCTGAACAATTTTATTATTTTTCTAATAGTAATGTGCTGTCGGCTTGAGTTGTTACTTTCTACAAGTATTGTTCTTTATGTACGTCTTTCCTGCATTTTTGCTATTTATGGTTCATGTTTTCTTGTAGAATAAAGTACCGCTATCATTATCCAACTTGGTAGATTTTATTCGCTGACACTTACCGAACGAATAAGCTTCTAGCTATAGCAATATTACGCACAAATACCGAACTGAAAAAAATATTTTTATTTTTACATGATATTTTATGCTGATTTTTACAGCATGATAATGTCTTTCATGAATAATTATTTATGGTCTTTGAAGTATTATGGAATCTTTTCTCATCTAGTGATGAATATATTAGTTCATCAGCAACAGCAAATTATAAATTTGTAACAGTAAAGATATTTAAAGAAATTTTTTTTAAAAAGAAACTTTTTTAATGTGAGACTCTTAAAAATCCTATTCTTCAGTATATCTTAACACATAAAATTCTAAAATTTTCTTAATTTTAAATTTGGATGCAGATTTATTCTTTTGAACGGTTCAATGAAAACATAAGAGATTTGAAAGATATGTTTATTATATTCATTTAACTAAGAGATACTAGCATAATAAATTCATTAGTCTGAACATAAATTCACTCACAGAAACTAATTTCTCAGATTTCTTCATTGCTTTCTGAGATAATAAAAAATTCTACAATTACCCGTCTGGTTGAAGTACGTGTTCAGCTTCACAGAACATAATTATAAATTATAAAATTTCATTTACCTCTCAGATTGTCATTGAAAAAAAATTCATAATCATTTGCATCTCAAATTCTCCTTATGCAAAAAAATCATTTTGAAAAAAGTAGTAAAAGAAGCAATAAAATTATCTGTCGAAATAGAATTCGTAAGACAATAACCGCATACTTTTATTAGTGTTATAAAACTGTTCACCAAAATAGCTCGTTGAACTAATGTTATCACGTGACGGAAAGTACAATTTTCTTCAAAACCTTTTACTTTTTTTAACGTTTCGTAACCCATTAGCTTGATGATGATGATGATTTGAACACTTAATATTCCTACTGCCATGAATAAAATATCTTCTGGCGTTTCGAAGCGATAAAATCGTTTGGTTAAAAAATAGCAATGAAGCATAGCTAATCAGCTTTGTAAAAACGGTCTGACAGATTTTTAATATGAGTGTATTTCATCGGAACAATGGATGGGGAACATATAACAATATAATTTCGCTTTTGTCATTTCAACAGTGGAATGAACTGAACCATGAAGAAATAATACAAAAACTAATAATGAAATAGTAATGAATGACGTCAAAAGGGGAAATGCATTCAGTTCTAAATTAACAGAAGGTTATGGAAAGTTAAATAAAAGATGGGACGTTTTTATATAACATCATAAAAATCAATGGTTTGTGAAGAGCGTCTCCTGCTGTTAAGTACCTGAAGTGTAAAATACTGAATAAAACTAAAATATTCTAGTCTTCTGAAAATAATCAAAATGAATAAAACAGTACTTTTTTTCTCCAAACAAATCACAAATCTTTTTCAGAATTTTATTATTTGCTTGAGAAATGTTTTATATTGTGTATATGAATGCGAGTTTTAAATGCTAAAATAATGTTTGGAAATAAAATCGAAGAACTACTACGTGTAGCCAAAAAGTTTTCATCGTTGCCATTACAATACAACAAAAGAGATTTTCACATCGGCTTTAATTAATCCTGTTTGCAATTAATTTAATTTGGCACCTTAATTGATAGGAATAAGACTTAATTACAACAATTAACTGAACAATTAGAAATTAACTGAGTTAAAAATAGCTTATGTAAATCATTTTCAAAAATTAATCAACTGAATCTCTTGCTTTTATACATAATTGAGTTAGTTATTAATTAAATGCTATATTTTAAGACACATGAGTGCTTTATATTATTTCCTTTTTTCCCCCCCACTTAATTGAAAATCTACAATTGGTCATTTTTCGCATGACATACTGAGTTTATGTTAAGTCACATTGTTTAAAATTTAAATTGAAAGAAAAATTAAAACGGTGTTAACCATGTCAAAGATTTTATCAGGACAGTCATATTATTTTATATAGATATAATTTTTGACGCGATTATCCTTTTTTTCTGAACTAATATGAAGCTTACAGCAATAAATTAGTTGTTTGTGAATAGGTCCCTCAAATCTTCAACTTCTAATATAAAATACTCAATTACGTTAAAACACATTTGATTAATATTTGAATTAGAAAGAAAAATTAATGTAATTTCAATTTTTTAATATTTAAATAATCGAGAGTGTCCATAAAAATCCATCAAATTGAATCATTTAACCAAGAAGAAAGCAAAATACTCAAAAAATTTAAAATGCTGAACTGCTATAACAATCGCAGAGAAAGAATTTCTCTTCAGGAGACATCTTGCTAAAAAAAAATGTTATATTTTTTACCAAGAATTAATTATTTAAGAGCAAAAACAGAGACAAATCTTATAATGACAATTAAGTGGTTTGAGGTCGAGCCTTCTTTTAATAAACTGATCAATTTTATCTCATATCCCAACACTTTTTAACTAATCATCACACTAATAATTTATTTTAGGTTAATTTTTTATTTCAGTATTTTTGTAAAATGCAGAATAAGCATATGCTTTATGTACATTAATATGATAATAACTAAGTGAATGTGACGAAGGAAATAAGAATCGATCATATTAGACAAAGGGCTAACATTACCCTTATATTTAAAAATTCATAAAATTTATGATTTCCATAAATTTATCTATATAGCAATTGAGGTAATAATTTTTTTTAATGGACTTACCTACTACCCTTTCCTTCAGACCTTTGGTCAAAGGAAGCTGCCTAGTTAGTAAACTGCTACTGAATTCGTGATATTTTTTAAAAAGATTTTTTAACTTGGTTTGTTTTACGATTGTAGAAACAAGTTTTACAATCGATTTTACACTTACTTTCTGGTACAATAGAACGAAGTTCTGCTCATATGTATATTATCGATTATTGAACATTATTTTAATGCTTTTAGAACTTTGTTATCAGCCAATCGATTGGGTTATTTAAATTTTGATTCTATAACTATGGCGTCAGTTGGTAGATAATTATAAAAAATTGATTTAATGAGTCAGTAATATCTTAAATAATGAACAATTAATCTAAAATAACACAAAAAAACATTTGCATATTTAATTCAGTAAAAAAAAATTTTTTTTTTATCAATTCAGTAAGATCGTGTTGGAACAGCTAATATGGATAACGCGGCAAGAAATATTTATTTTAAAACATAATTATTTAAATAAATAAAAGTAAAATGAACAAATGGCTTACTTGCAATAGAAGTCCAAGCCTCATAAGAGACTACACAATTTTGCCCATGAATACCAATAAATATAAACAAGGTTTTATCAAAAATTTCGTGACAGTTCATAAAATAAGATATATTTAATTCATTCAAGTATGAAATTCAAAGTGAAGTTTTTCTGATTTGAAATCTATATTTTCATAAAAGATTATTTAATTCTAAAACTTACCATTTACAATGCAATAGAATATTATAAATATTTAAAATTGTTCTATTTTATTATTTTTTCAATCAATTTCAAATGCCAAGGATCAATTATAATGTTTCATTAAATTTAATGTTATTCTTTAAAAATTAATTCGTAACTTAAAAAAATTAACTATCAATGATTTTTAAAAATTATCAGATGAAACTGATGTTTCCATTTTAATTAAAATTAAAGTTTTGCAAACGATAAAAATTGCAATACTGATTTATATAAGAATTTTTACCTAAATACTTTACAAATGTTTTTTAAAATATTTATTTTCGGGTGCGTATTGTAATTTCACCTAGTGCTACAATAAATATATTATAATTTTTTTTCTTCTTTTCGGCATATGACGTTCACCACTTAGTCGACAACAACCGATTTGATCTTATAATTTTAGACTTTTTCATTTGCTGTAAATATTGAAAATACTGCTAGCAAATATTGAAATACAAGGAAGATTTCTATGAAGATTTCGTTACAATTTATTTAAAAAAAATTAATATCTATTCGCCTCAGACGGCCTACTGGCACGCTAGAAATTATTTGATATTAGAATCTTGCTATTTTAATTGTCTTACTTTAGTTCTAGTTATTGTGTACATGAAGTTTTCTAATGGAGACAGTCCCATAACATCAAGTGCTATTAAAAAATAAATATCTGGCCCACCTATATGCTATATCTTGCTATAATGTAACTTAATTTTCTTTATCTGACATATAAAGCATACAGACACACATATTAAACAGAATCCATCTTCCTTGCCTTTCAACAATGGAAGAAAATCACATGATGAAATATTTGATGAAAGAAAGAAAATGGTTTGAAACTTTGGATAACATTGCAATCTATTGCAAGAAATAAGATGATAAACTTTTTAAAAAATTAAAAATTCACCAAAAAAAATTCTGTGATTATTAAATTTCTAACGTTAATAAAAGCATTTTTTTAAATTTTAGAACGGCGTCAAATTTATTTTTGTGCAGTAATATTTTTTGAAATTATTAATCGCGGGAAAATGCTAACATACGGTTTAATTTATAATTAAAATTCTAGATAAAATTTCAAAGAACAATCATTCTAGAGGTATACATTCCCCTTCTCCAAGGTATATGTGCGAAATTTGGCAGTTGTAGGTCAAATGGTCTGGTCCGTATAGCGCCAACATGTGCAAACACATACATATTCATCTTAATTTTAGTATTGATAGGCATGAAAATTTATCCATGTCGAGCAAAGTTGAGTGTATCAACTTGTTGTTAATAAGTTCTATTAAATCTAATATAACTTCACGAAATATCTTAATCCCTTATTATCTTTCTTGGATTATATTCAAGTTAATCTTCGAGACATTTTCATTTGCTGATGATCCCTTATGAAAACAGTATAACACCGTGGATGACAACAGGGGTACGGAGAGGGAGCGTTTGAAACCCTCCTTTGCCCCCGGGAATTCTCTCAGACAAATTCTCCTATGGTTGCCATGGCAACGCAAATGATTATTTGTATGACCTTGGCCTTGAATAGATTATAACGCGCTCTCCCTTCATTTGCATATGGCAGATAGGCGCCTTTTTTGTTCCTTTCATTTCCTGCAACAATAGAGAGCTGTAGCAAACATGTGCTTTTTCTCCAACATGCTTCATTCGAAGTGGGTATTGATTTTTCTGCAGCGTTCGACGGTGTTCTTGAGGAGATGACTCATTTGCAGGTAGGACAGACGATTACTTCAAATGCGCAGTGAAATTCGAGATTCCTTCGTGCAGATATGCTTTCGAAACGTGAACTTTTAAAATATTTAAATTAGATATGGTTTTGCATGTCATTTCCGACCATCTGGGTTTTGAACAACTGTAAGGTTTCCATGCATGATCGATGTCAATGGTAATTTTATTTTTTGAATATTTAAATTAAACAAAAAAAAAAGTATCTAAAAAGAGATCGACGATACACATAATTTTGGTACTTTTCCGCTTCCGAGGGCTGTAAGATAAACGCCAAACATGTGGCGATTTATTTACGATTTTTTTCTGGTGACAATTTGGCGAAAATAATTCATTGTCGCTAACTGCCGTCGTAATATAATTTCTGTTTCCGAGAACCGTAAAAAAAATCGCCAAACTGTTGGAAATTTTTTTTACGATTTTTTTTGTTGGCGATTGGGCGAAAATAATTTAACTGCCGACAACTGCCCTCGGAAACGGAAAAATACCATAATTTTTTTATTAGTTATTTATTTAACCACGTGTTTAAAAAATATTTAAGGCAGATAAAAGTAGATTATAAGAAACTACAGAAATTAATGACGAGTTTCCCGACGTTAAGTTCTGTGTGTCAGTGGCGGTTCCATAGTACCTGTAGTAGTAACATAGTAACTGTAATACTGTAAACTTTGTTATAATTCGCTTAACTCATTTGACATAACTTAAAATTTTCGCCTTTTTTAAAATAAATTTTGAATAATTTAATTAATAGGCATTAAAAAGCAGTAATTATATTTCTGACTCATAGGTGTACTTCACAAAAATAATTAATTTTTAATTAATTAAGTTCAAATAAGATAAGACTTCATAATAAATGTCATCAATCATTATTTTCCTTGTATTTCTTGCTCTAGTCTATAAAATTTGATGAATTACGATTGAAAAACAAAAAATATAGATTTCTATATTTAAAACAAATATACATTTACCGGTGATACTTTCGTATTTATTAACGAAGCAATTTTACTTTACAATAATTTTAATTACTTTTTTCTCAATAATTATTTAATTTTTAAACTATATTCAATTTTCAGGCTTACTCAAAAAATTTCTGCAACAGTAAAAGGCTTAGAACTCCGTTTTTATCATCAATGGAAGCCAAGAAAGTGTCATTTTCTGGACAGTTTCTGCTCTTCACAAATTATGGAATGGGAAGAATGAGCTTTATTACTGCGATTGTGCAGCAGAAGAAATTGGTAGTACTTTTCTGAGGACAGCTACTTTCACAAACAGTGGTGCGAAGTGCTATCTGCTGTTATACGCTAATAGCAGTTTAAATCTGTACTTTTTGAAAATCTTCTCGAGAGGTTTATGGGGTTTTCTTTTCTCCTGTTTTTCCTTTGAATGATGAAATTCCGAAAGGAATATCATTAGATTGTTAGTGGATATAGATATTAGGTGTAAAATTAATTTGATAGGTGGAAAAAGTTGGGGACTCGCATAGTTTGATTTCATTTGTAAACTGTATCTGTGACCATTAATATTTCTGTTGCAGCATCTCCATTCCCTCATGGTTCAAAACATTCTGTTATAAATCTTATGATAATGTTTGGACAGATAATGGTTACTAACTCAAAAATAAACCGATTAAGCATTGATCTGTCAGGATACCTTTAAATTGTGATTCTATGTGCCATTTTCACTAAAAGTCCAGGATTAGTTAGAGATATTTTGTATAAAATGAATTAGATTGATCCGTTTTAACTTTTAAGTGAATAGTTCATTTTTAAGGGTTTCATTTTTAATCACTTTTTTAAATTTGTCTTCCTAAATTTTAAAATCTGGAGAATATGATCAACTTTATATAATTCATATATGTATGAATCAATCTAAAAAAAGGAACGCTCAACTATTTTAGTTACATTCGTTTCACTTAATCTAATTTATTTATTTTCGAAAACTAATTTATTATTTCTTAATATTTTGTGAATTATTTTCTAAGAAAAAATATTTATTGGATTTTTTTTTATCTCCATAACCATTATCCCAGGTTGAAACATAGAAAATCGAACCATTTTATTTACAGATTACCAAATAATCAACTGCTGTTATTCCATGAAAAAAATGAAAAGTTAATCATGAAAATAAAAAAATAATAATCATTCGCTTATTTGCATCAGTTCGTCATATGAATGTTTCGAATATAAATCTTCGTCTCAATAAACAGAGAAATTAAGCCTTTCGTGTGTCATTATCGTTGCTTAAACAAATGTCTAGACGATCTTCGAGATAAAGAAAATGAAAGAAATATATGGGATCCATTATTGATTCAAACCATATATATATTAATGAGTTTGTCGTTTTGAATATAGTATATTAATGGTTGAATGCATCAAAAATTCTGAAAACGATTGACTTACAAGAAAGCACATTGATCTATTGATTAATTAAAAATCCTATATACATTAAATAATATGAGTCATCAACAGCAGTTGCATAAAATATCACATTTTATCAGTTAAATAAATTTGCTATAATTACAATATTTATATTCCGATTTATTAAATAAACAAATATGTTTTCAAGAAGATTAGAAATCGGACATTTGTTTGAATTAATATAAACATACGCTTCGAGGAATACTTATTCAGTTCATATCGTAAAAATATAAATATTCCAATAGAGATAAATAGAGCATTTTAAATTTATCTACTTAGTATTTTTCGAAACTTGATAAATTCCGCGTTTAAATTTTAATCAAAATACATCAATTTAAAAAAAACGGGTTTTAAAAAATTATGTATTAAAATATGGAAATATTTTTAATTTCACTATTCTCCGTTCTTTAATCTTTAATTTAAAACGATAATGATATAATTATAATAATAATTTATGATAATAATGATTATAAAAATTATGCGTTTTGAAATTATTTTTTTCAGAAATTCCTTATTGGAAGGCGTCATTCTAGTAAAATCGAAATTTGAATAAATTAATGCATCAACTGATAATTTATTTCAAAAATATTAAAATAACATTTTGTCATCAATAATAAGTAAGTGTATATAGTTTCAAATCATTTCATCAAGAAATGATTGAAAAATAGATTAGAAAATTCCGAGTCAGGTTAAAACACACACACACACACACACACACACACAAAAATACGTGCAGGTGGTTCAGTGGAAATTGTACAAATACGAAATTTGCCTGTCCTATATTTTAAGATAAATGAAGATTATAAATCCAAGTCTAAAGCCTTTCGTAAAGGGATTCATAAAATCGAAACTTAAATAAACGAAAGAAATTTAAATGAAGATTGAGAATATTATATGTGTTTTAAACGTGCTGTTGTTTTCTATTATAATATGCTAAACCAAATATTTGATTTGAGTCAATCCAGAAGATAATATTAAAATTATTGAATAGTGATACAAAGTCTTTGAGAAAAAAATCCCATTTTAACTTTAGAAACTGATTTTGATGACGTTTTTCTCTATTTCAGTCCTAGAAACCTGATTTATGGTCCTTTTCGTCTGTTCTCGGGATTACTTTTCTTATTGTTAAGAGACAAGATATGAAAAAGTCATAAATCAAGCCACCACACTTGAAGTGATACATTAGTACAGGACTTAAAGCAGTTTATAGGACATATAAGTAACACAAATCCTAGGGAGAAGAAAGCATTATCATTCAGTGGTACAATATGTGTACCATTTCGAGAAGATGAAAAGAATTTTGCTGGTATAGAAAGAAATTAAATAATAACCTCTAATGAATTTTCATATTAGGAAAGCATTGATAATAAAATAATTTCATGTTTGTGTTGTACAATAAAGTCGTTAAACCATTTAAGTCAAGGATTGAATATTTGTCACTATTTGCATGTCGCCAGTGCACCTGTACTCGAATAGCAGATGATAACAAGATTCCATTATCACACGTGGGATGTGCGTGATTTATTGTAAACATACGATCAATAGCTGTCACAAAAGTCAAGAAAGGTCCAATCAAAACAAACGTGTATGAAAACACGAGATTTCATTCACGGAATATTAACTTCCCTATTGCTATTGAAAAAAAAAAACTTCATTTAAAATTGGGGTCATTTCTTATCCAATTTGGCAATGTTATGATCATTGTTGTTATCTAAAACTTATGTCTTAAAATATGTATTACACCCGCCTTTAAGATAGTGAAATAGTTATTTAAAGCAATAAAAATTCGATTTTCGAAACACGTTCAAAGAGCTTCAAAAACATATAAATTTCCTTCTTTAGATTAATATTCACAACTGTAATTTTAACTACGTAGTAGTTTCTTTGCCAGAATGTCTTAAACCTAATTTATGATTAAAAGAAGATTAGAATACTTAACATCGCCTCAAAACCGTTATTTAGTTGAAGGTCGATAACAAATCTTAAGCTACATTATTGTACTGGAATTATTTTGAAATCATTCACTGAATTTTAATGTCAAATTATTATTTGACGATTTAATGACATTACATTCGATAACAAGGAAAGTGATAAAACTTTCCAATGAAAATAAATTGTACACCCGCGTTTTAGGCCATTTAAAAGATGTTTTTTACTCGATCGTAAACAAAGTATAGAGAAAACATTGTAATCAGCTAAAAAAAAATTAACTCGAGATTTTGACGAATCTACATGTTTTAGATCTCTATAAATTCGAAAAACACATTTTTGGAAAATGTTTGTCTGTGCATGACAGAGGTAACTCAAAAAAATTTGGGGCTGGATGGATAAAATTTGGGATATGATCTTAACACCAAATTCCCAGATTTCTATAAACTGTGAGCGAAATCCATTCTCAGGAAGTCTGTCTGTCCGGCTGTTCGAATATAAATCAATAGGATAATTACAAAATGAAGAGAACAAAAAGAGTTAGATAGATAAAATTCAACACATAGTTTTGGCATCTATATTGTACTTGCATATCCAATTTTGAGTCAAATCCAATAACGTGTTGAATGTCTGTCGGTCTGTACTTTTAGAAGCATGTAAACGCGATACTTTAAAACGCAGTGACTTAAATATATCAAATACAGTATGTAATTTTATGACTATTGGAGTTTCATCTCTCAAATTTTGCTTTCATTCGGTGGAGGAAAAACGCCTCTAAAACACAAATTCACCTTTATAAAAGGGTATGTTTCAAAGCTTCGACAAGATCACTCCCGCTGGTTAGATTTATATTGCAAAAAATATATTGTTAATTTTTTTTTATGATTTATAAAAGAATTCGTTTTCTCTTTGATTTTGTTATAGAATTCTAGCTCTTTAAAATCTCAACTTGTTATTAAAACCAGCTAGAGTAGTTGCCCCAAAATTCTCTCACATATTCTCTAATAAACTTCTATCTATCCAGAGAAAAACCGTACATGGCATTGGCCTACAAAAGCTATGAAATATTAATTTTCCATGCGAATTTAGCATTTTTAGTAATTTTATCGTGTCGTCTTTCGCGAGTTATCTGGCAAGGGTAAATAGTATTCGAAAATCGAATTTCTTTTTTAGACATTTTCTTCCATCGATTGAAATAAAAATTTCACACAAAACTGCACTTGTAGCCGTAAAATACCATACCAAATGTGATATATTCAAGTCATCGCATTTCTGAATGATCGCTTTTATATATTTCTGAAAGTACAGACTGGTAGACAATCTATTCTTTGTTAGATTTAACTCAAAATTTGACAGGTGTCTACATTATAGATATTAAATATGTGTACCGAATTTAATCTATCCATCTCTATTTTGTAACTATCGTGTTAACTTATATTCAAATAGCTGGATAGATTTATTTCCTCTGAACAGATTTTATTCAAAATCTGATAGAAATCTGTAAATTTGGTGTAACGACTGTATACTTACCTAACTTAACACGTTTTTGAGTTATCTTTGTCACAGGTGGAGATTAGTTAAAATCTCGAGTTAGAATTTTTTGACGATTACAATATTTTCTCTATATTCCATATACGAGAAAGTAAAAAGGAACGGATAACTTTCTGTATCTACAAGCTCTATAGTATGTTCAAATATATATATATGTATTTCGCTTGAAGTAAGTTCAATTTTGAAAAAGAAAATTGCAAAATAGACATTTAATGTTTTTTTCAATTTTTGTTTTGAAGTTACATGGCCTGCTGATGGGGATGATACCTGCACCGATACCTCTTCTCTAAATTTCTGCATCACATTAGCTGGAGTGCGTTTACTCCTTGATAGGCATGAGTCAGGCCTACCTGCACAAAGGTTCTTCTGTACAATTGGGTTCGCATCCACGTTTTGATCATCAGATTATGCCATGCCTAACCATTTCGATGGGCAAAAAAAAAAAAAAAAAAAATTGATGATATTAGTTCAAAGTGCTAGAGGTAATTATGAAGGAATTTTTATAAAATGTCCACTTTAGCTATAACAAAAATTGATTTCGCATATTTGAATTTACAAAGGATTCCTTTAAATACTTCCGTGGATTATTTTAATTTAAAGCTCTATACAAACTGATGACAAAGAAATTTCACTTAATTTAAAAAATTGTCACGTTTCTATTCCAAAACAAAAATCATTTAGAGTATTTGTATTGATTATTTTGTTTACTTTGAAAATTCACTTTGGAATAGGTACCTAGGAAAAAATAACGGAAACATTCAAAATATTCTAACGCATTTGAAACCCGCAGCATATTCTACATTTCATATCATATATTAAATTTATCTTGTCAGTCTGATGCCATTCGCGCAGCTGAAGAAACAAATAAAAAAAATCAGAAAAAATTAAAAATATGAACTCAAGAAAATCTTTCAAGGTTAATGAATTCGTCTCTTTCCTTTTTATAGTTTTCCTTTCCCGAGCCACATTCGTCTCGTAAAAAAATAACTCCGCGAAGTTATTTTTATTTGCTGGGCTTCTTCAGAATTTAGATGCTGACATTCCTGCTTGTCACAGAAGGTCGTCTGCTCTTTATATGATAAATCGTGTCTTTTTCCTTTCTGCTCCACAACTTTTTTTTATATTCTTTCTATTATTTTTTTATGATCGCATGCCTATTTAGAATATCGAATTTTACTGTGAATTTCTCAGTCATAAAATTGAGACGATTCTTATTGTTAGGCGATTGTTGTAGAAAAAGAAAATACTATCGATTTAAGTATTAAGGAAAGTGAATCGATGCAAGTATAATATTTGTGCTCTTTGATGCATTGACCTATACATTCATACTTTTGAGTACACCTCCATTTTTTCACTTCTTGAGAAATCCATGCGTAAATAATATGAATTTCCAGTAAATCCTATGTAGGTCTTTGACTCAAAAAGTCAGTGTCTTTTGTGAACATAAAATTCTTGTGATATTTTTTTTACCAGAATTTCATATTTTAAAGCGGAATATATTTTAAGGTCAACTGCTCGAAAACGTTACTCTGCATATTATATATATATAAATTTTTTAAAAAAAAACATCATAAAATATTTTAGCTGTTTGCTTAAAAGATTACAAAACCAAAAATATTTCGAGTTTGAGGCCTAAATATTTTTCAAAACCCTCTTATCCATATGCAGCTTACATAAATCAGTATTAGTTTTGTACAGTTATTGAATTAATAACAAAATTTTATGAGTTTACAGATTTAATTAACACAAAAAATTAAGTCAGTGTCATTGGCGTTTAATAAAATGGATGTATAAATTAGGCCTTTCAAACCTCGCAAAATATTTTTTTACATATGCGATTATTTTACCATGTCGTTCATTTATTACTGACGTCAGATGATGTCAGAACCTTTGATGCGAGTCAGATTTCATTGCCAGTATATCATTCTTTGCGAAATATTTTGCAATTTCAAATTCTGCTTAGAAAAAATAAACAATACCTACGAGAAATATTTCATATATTTGAAGGGAAAAAAACTAGAACCATTAAATTTATTCAATTCTCTTAAATTAAGGCTTTTGCTTTCGGATGGTGCCCCTCACTTATCATTCAAGACGGTGCCTCACTTTGATGTTTTATTTATTTAATTTTGATTGTTATAAATATCTGCAAAGTAATAAGAAGATGCAAATGAATTAAACCGGAGAATTCAACTTAAAACAGTTTTATATATTTATTTTTCGTAGCTATAAACAAGTTCTTGTATTAAGTGAATAATTATGCATGGAATTACTTTCCGAGTGCAAAGATTCAATAGTAAAAAAAAAAAAGAAAAAAAAAAAGAAATGTATCTTATTATTTCAGTAACTTATGTCAATGAATTCGCATTTTGAGGCTTAAAAAAAATTCAGATTTATTTTCAAACGATATATCAAAAGGTTTATTCTGTGTTCGTAACCTCTTACTTTTGTCCTCATTCGCACCATCGAAAAGACACGTGTTTCTTGAGCACGTGTTGTTTTGCTCTAGTGTTGTTTTCCGTGAAAGAAAAGAGGAAAACTTTCTATGCAAAAAATTGAAATAGAAATGCCAAATAGCTCTAAATGAGATCAGCGGCAAGATTTAGAAAACGGGGTGAACATATCCTATCGAGAAGGCAATGTCCGCTATTGTCCAGAAATCTAATGTTATTAACCTCTCTCTTTTTTTTGTAAAACCATTTCATAATCAGCAAGTGGGAAGCTTCACCTTTCGACCTCCTCGCATACTTCACAATACGAAAAGTTCTCTATTTCTATTAGCTAATCGTGAATAATGAAAAGAAACGAGTGTTCATTCTGGACCTCTGTCCCGTTGACCGATTGTGCGCACATTGGATGCGAAGTCAAGGCCACGTATTGACTTTATCTTGCTTAGTGTGTTTTTAAGTTGCAATTTTCACTCGTACATGAACAAATAAACAAATAGTCTATCCTTGGGCGGATATCTAAAAATTGACATAGGTTTAAAATGTTGGTGAAACATTAAAAAACTGAAATTCACTCTTCTAGTTCAGTTATCACATTAAAAAGCATAAAAATCATCAGAGAGCCAACCTATTTACTGATCATATTGAATCTTTGACATGGATATAAAATTCTAGTAATAAAACCACGTGCCAAATTCCATCCATCTAGTTTATTGCGTTTGTAGTTGATCTAATAGAGAGATTAAGTTAAAAATTTTATAAAAATTTACAACTTGGGTCAAAATATCATATAATAAATTTCAACCCTCTACCTTTCTTTGGATTTTTTCATTATTATTCCAAACATAATTTTCAGACTCATTATGATGGGAAGATTTTTCAATATTTGGATTTTTTTTCAAAATTTCAATACTTTTTTTTTCAGTATAATTTGTATACGAAATGATAAAAAATTAAAATTTAAATTATTCATCGGCAACTCATTTTCTCATTATTTGTCACAATTTTTTTAAAAGTCTCTTTAAATAATGATTAATTCATGGATACCATATTATTAATCGTATCCATCTTTAACTGCTTTTCTTTTTTCAAATTTAATTAGATGAAATTTTCGTTTCTGGAATCTGATGTCTTGCTGATTCAATTAAGAATCCATGGTATACTCATAATGTCTTTGAATGATTTAATTTTAGCTTATGAGATGGAGAAGCAATGATTTGATGCGAACGGATGGGCGATTCAGAAGAATAAGATGTTAGCAAAAAAGTAATGAAAGATTGATATTGAAAATATTTTGCTGAATATTTAATTCAATCATTTATGAAAAAATTTCAATGGTTCAATCATTGAAAGTTTTTTAAGAAGAGGTTTATAACATGAAAATTAGTGTCAATCAAAATGATCGTCATTAATGGTTAGATACTATGGTAAAGTTGTTTTTCTACATGGTTGCGACATTTTTCTCATATTTTATCGAACTTCGTATTTACAGAATACAGGTACTTAACGTTGTTAATTGTTTTATATAATTAAATAAAACTTGCACTTCTAAAACTATAAACTGTTAAATTGAAATTTTACTTTTGAGCAGAAATTACTTAACTGTGAAATATAAACTGACAGCAAATAAACAATTCCTTCTCATTATTAAAAAATTCCGCTTATAAATCAAGATAATGGCATACATATAATAACATTTAAAAAATTCATTCTTCAAATTAAAATGTTTTCTAAATATTCGAATCACCACAGAAAATTAAGATAATCGAAAACAAGCGGAAGATAATCATCCGGTTAACCACTTCATAAAACAAGATGGAAATAATAATTTCCAACTCTATTTTTACATCAAAAATAGCCGAGTGGGAATTTTCCCTCATTTATTCGAAGCGCGAGTAAGTGAAGCGAGGGAATTATTTTTATTGCTATTCACTGTACTTAGCAGAAGGTGAGTCAACAGAAGAGAATACGTGAGAAGGCACCACTTTTGGCTTCTTGCCAGCGAATATTATTTGTCATCTTTTTTTCAAGAGCACGAAGGAAAACAATTTTACTTTGTTTCTTTCTTATCGTCTGCTGAACCGTCTAACAAATGAAGCGGTTACGAAAAACGGACAAAAGTTAATGAAAGGTTAGGCTGCAGAAAACATAGTTATATTTATTCATAGACTATTCTTTACTCTTGGGATTCTGGGAAGTATGCATTACCCAAAAGAAGGAATAACTTTAGTGCGATAATTAATCAGTTTTTTTAACGACTGTTATTAAATCGTTTGGCATTTTGAAAAGATTTTTCTTCCAGCGTTTTAACGATTCTTTCATTTGGTTGCTAATCATTTTGAATAGAATATGAATTACTTTGAAATAAATGCATCTGTTGATTTAATTAGAGAACTTTAGAAAAACATTTGCCTAATCTAATAAATATTTATGAAGTATCTGTCTAAATCGAAATTTGCATTGGTAAGTAGTATTTTGATAAATAATGAGCAATGAAAAATACGTTCTTAGAATTTTCATGACGAATTTTTAAAATTTTTAACCCCTTTGGTATTTTTATAATTTTTAATTAACAGCGTTTAAAAGAAGTATGTTCTTCCGTGTGTGTTATTTATCAAATTTAAAATAGAATACGGGCTTGCTGTTAATAAATACGTCTGTTGAATTAATTAGGAAATTTTTGAGGAGTTATGAACATACCAGTCCGTTCAAAATGTCAGTTTCTTTTGCGGTTGAGTTAAAAATGAATCTTGATTGATTAAATGCTACAGTAATTTTTGGAGGGGAAAAAAAATACTAGATTCAAATATGAAATTAAAAAGAATTCCATAACATTACTAAATATAAAGGGATTAATAATGTGTATGTAAATTCATCTAGAGTTGTAACAATGAAATTAGTTATTTACAGATGACAAAATGAGATGTAATGTTCTTTATAATACATATAAACCCTCCTGGATGTAAATTCTTATATTTGACTATGGCAATTTCCATTGAAATAAACTTTCCATGCTATTTGCTGGTAAAAAAATGCAACGAATACTTCAAAGACATCTCTAGTCAATCAACAAAATTCTAATAGAACAGTTCGTGTAGAATGAAATTGGTTGTCAATTCATAAAATATAGAATAAAGAAATGTTATAAATTAACGTATAATGAAAAAAATATGCTTTAAGAAAATATGCAAAAATACTAGCTTAAACTTACTCAGCCCCTCTTGAATTAGATGCATGAAGAGCCTTAGTGCCTAAGGCATTTCTACACAGTTTGAGATAGCAGCAGAGGGAAAAACAGAAGTAAAGTACCATTGATGTGTCAGTTGAGGAGAAAAAAAAATTGCTTTAAAAGTGCTTTAGGTGAAAATTGAAGCTGTTCTTTAGATGCAATTTAAATTTCGGAAGATGTTATGGAGGTTTAAGTGGCAAAGTCCATTTAGTAGTAGAGTAAGGCGTATTTTCCATTGCAAAGGCATTTCTTCCTTGATTGTGGGGTTTTCATGAGTTTTGAGTTGATTAAAAAATTTTCTTGAAAGTTCTTTGATGAAACCATCGAGCTTTGGAGTTTTAAGGTCTCTATCTAAAATATTCCGGCTAAACCGGGGAGCATTGGTAATGATACGAAGTATTTTCTGTTGTAAAACTAACTTACCCCCTCATAATGCTTTAGAGAATGTATAAAAGGCCACGACGTGTACACTATTTACTTTGAAACTATAAACCTATACTATTATTTCGATAATGTTATTCATACTCATCGGAAATGTTTTGATTTGGACTATGACATCATATGCTTCAAAACTCACATTAAAAATATTTATTAATATTTTTCAGTTTTATTTAAATGAACATATCTAAGAAGTATGATTGTTTTAACTTACCAAAATTTGATCGGAGTCATGTTGCATTTTCTGCGATACTTTCTCGGCGAAAGAAGATTTTTTTGTAAACATTATCACGTGATAGTTAATCAAAGATGAAGTATCAGTCTCTATCCAAAATTGGAATTCTAAAAGAAATAATAAATCACATGGATAAGAACTAATGGAAAAAAGTCTTCTAAAATGCATTATGGCAATTATTTTCAGTGATCTAGAAAAAAAAAATCTTGGCATGTGAATACAGTGGAACATCCATTTATAAAATTTGTTGGGAATTTAAAATTTTTTATAGACAAAATAACTTCTGCATATGGAATAGGATTTCTGAATTCTTCATCTCTGCTTAGTTAAGCAGTGTTCACACGAGGCCAACTATTGCGTGCAATCGAAAGTCACGCCTACTTCAGAAAGATCATGTGATCGTAATGGGAAATAGTTGTTCCGATGAGATAGCCATTTGTTATTTTCCCAATAGGGTCACGTGATGCTCCCAAGGTAGGCGTGGCATTTCGATTGCGCTCAATAGTTGGCCTTGTGTGAACGCTGCTTTACTGTAGTCAAAAAGCGAAAAAAGAATATGTTGTTGTGACGTACGGTACTTTGCAAGTCCGCTGACAGATAACTGCCAGCGATTTAAGCTGAGTGAGCGTCTTCGTCAAATTCGCTTGCACAACCTCTTTTTACAGAGGGACACATTCACACGCTTCACAGATAGAACAACCATGCCCAAACCGGGACTCGAACCCGGGACCCCTCCCCCCAGAGCACGGGGAAGACGCGTTACCCCTATGCCAGGATGCCGGCGAAAAAAAGAATATAAATTAAATAAGAAAAAAATTTGCCAATTATTATTGCTAGAAAAAGAATTGAGAAGAAATTTCATTATATAGAATAAAATTTCTATAATGAACAAAAAATTTCGCATTTAATCTTTTACTTATAGTAGCCAAGAAGCGAAGCGCAAAGAAAAAAAATCAGAAAATTTTGCCAATTCTTATTGCAAAAATAAGAATTGTTATGAAATTCTCGGAAGTCCTGAAGTCATTTATGAAAAAGCAATAAATACTTGTTCGTGAGTCGTAGCTTCTATTTTACGAATTCTTTTTTTAGTTCGGAATCGAGATCTTTATTTTGAATTCAGTTTAGTTTTACATTTCTTCTTGTGGGTGTGGTCACTAAACGAAAATATGTGCGTGCAAAAAAGAAGATCGACGCTATAAAATACGTAGAAAATAAAACCAAAAATAAAAACGCTGCAAAAAAAAAAAAATGGCAGATACGATAGCAACAATTTTGGGGAAAAAAATCGTTGTCTTTTGTATATTTTTAATTGTAATCGTCAAATTCGAACTCAAGAATTTGATGAATCTGCACATTTTATACTTCCCTGAGTGCGAAAAACACACTTTTTAAAAATGTCCATTTATCTATCTTTCTGTCTGTGAAAGTATAATTCAAAAACTCTTTCAGCTAGACGGATGAAATTTGGTACTCGGTCTTAATACTGAATTTGCAGATTTCTGTCAAATTTTGTACAAAATCCTTTCAGATAAAATCTGTCCGTCCATCTGTAATAACTACAAAATGAATAGAACAAGATGAATAAAATCAGGTGTATAGATTGTAAAATCTATAGTGTAGACGCCTATCAAATTCTGAGGCAAATCCGACAAGCGGTCGGATTTTCCTCAAGTTTGAATTTTTAAAAACATGTAAACGCGATAATTCAAAAACGCTAAGACTTAAATATATCGAATTTCGTATGGAATTTTGTGACTACATGTGTAGTTTTATGTATAATTTTTCTTTCAATTGGTAGTTAAAAACGAGTCTAAAACACATTTTTGATTTCTGAATACTCTTAACGGCATTAATCGCCAAAACTCTCGCCAAGGATGGCATGACAGAATCAGTAAAAATAATAATTCAGGTGTTCTGTGGCATAACGTCTTTATTAGAGAATATGCGAGAAAGCTTTGCGGAGTCTGCACCCACTAGTTTGAAATACATTACTTTGATTGCTTTGACGGAAATAATACAGGTTGTTGTATTCAATTCGTTATATGTTTCTGATTTCCTCAAAAGCTTGCATTTAACTCACCTTAAAAGTGAAATACTATTTTTTTTTTTCAGAACAAAACAGCTTTCATGCAACCGCAAGTCACTTATACATACCAGAATAAATTTGAAACTGTTTTTCTGCGCAGAAATTTAGGTCAATGTCAAGAGATTTAACTAATTATTGTATTGCACACAACCATAGTTATTTAATACTTAATGTGGTATAAGATTATTTTTAAGTCTTTGCATGGACAAAAGTGGATATTGAAAATTACTTTTAGCAACTTTTTAACTTTATACTTTTGAATAAAAATTTGTTTTGTGGTTACGATTTAATTTATCAGATTTAAAGCTGTTTTGTTGAGGAACTCATTGTGTGGTCTTTTTGATCTCGATTCATTCTCTTCAACAGTGCCACTCCCGTTAAATTTTTCAATCAACTGTGCAGTTTGTAGAGTTAAAAAAGGATGTAATCTCAAAGCAAAAGTTGAATGAAAGCAATGAATTGATTCTTACTGACACAGATCTGATTTAATAGTGAGCTTTTTACACTCACTGTAACATGTTTTCGTGGCTCAGACAGTATAAAAGCATCTAAAAAATTGAATGAATGGTTCACGCACAGTTTAATTTTTAAACCTTTTAATTTTTTAATTATAAATAAGAATATTTGAAATTTTCTTTCTCTTATTTTATAAAACATAGATTAATTATTTTTATTTTTTTAAACACAATTTAAAATGAGGGTTGAAGACTTTAACATTTTGAAAAAAAATTCCTTGCAAATACAGAATTGACACCTGATTATTTGAAGATAGAAGTACTGAAATTTCGATGTAATTCCGATTTTGTAGCAAAATTCATTCAGTTTCGACCACTTTAATGTTTCATTTCATTCCCATACAAATTTTTCAACAATGCAAAATTGTATATTCCTATATTGTATCCTTTGAATAGATAAATATATTCTGGTTTATCGATTAATTACTTTCATAAATGTATTTAAATGATTTAGTGAGAGTAACTTCTTAAATAATGTTATGAAAGGAACCTAATGTATTTTCTGCAAGTGGAAAAAATAGTCTAGAAGTGAAAAAAAAAGTTGGAACAAAAATCTAAATTTATTTCATCTTAGTATAAGCTAAAAAAAGATTCACTTTTGGAGTCTGTCGTATTTACGTAGATTGAGAGACCACCATTTGCACTTCATTCAGCGCACTATTCAACACTGGAAAAAAAATTACATACCTCCTTTAAAGAAATCTGGGGGCAGGTTTTGGAACCAGGCCCACATTTGAAGCAAATGTTAAGAAAGAAGTCAGGTGGAGAACTCAATATTTTTTCATCACTTTGTAAAAAATATTCTAAACAAGCTAAAGTTTAAATTTTAAACAAATTCTTTCTAGCAGAATAAAATTTTCACCCTGTTTTCTAGGATATTTGTTGTATTCATATGTATTTCTGATTAATTATTGATTTTAAATATAGCATGGATTTTAAGCAACATAATTTGTAATGCCTTTTTTTTATTATAATTTATAAGAAAATTCGTTTGCTAATATCATGTATTGGATTAATGGATTTACAAATATGCACTGAAAACAAATGAAAAACTTTTAAGTTAACAATGCATCAGAGTGGTTAGAATGTGCATTCTTTGAAAAAAGTAGAAATTCTCTTTTATTTATATTTTGTTCTTACCGTTAATTATATACTGAAATATAAATTTATGAATGAATTACTTTTTAATGAATTCTTCACAAGCTTATATACAAGATGATTATTATTTAAATGTAGAAACTTACAGCTCAATTGCAAAGAAATTATTGGTCAATTGTAACACCATTTTGTATATATTATATTTATATAATTTAGAATCGATTGATAAAAGAAAAACAGGAATGAAAAAATAGTTCACATTTTCATCAGTGGAAGCAAAGAAAATGCAACAGATTTACTTTTTGCTGTAAAATAGATATAACATTTAACCAGAAGAAGTGGCCTCCCAAAATTTTCTCTCATATTCTCTAATTAAGGTGCTATCTTAAAGAAAGCCTTACATGGCAGTGCCGCACAATAGTTACGAAATATTAGCCTTTGGTGTGAATTTAGCATTTTTGCTGAATCTCTCGTGAGACTCTTGGCTAACTTTTTGAAGATTATCTCTGTTATGAGGTTAAAAATAACCGGAAATTCATTTTAGACGCACTTTTTCCTGACTGACTGACAAAAAAATTTGACATAAAATTATAATTGCAGTACAAAAACCATATATCGAATTTGATATAGTTAAGTCATTGCGTTATTTAGCTATCGTATTTACAGAATTCTAAAGATACCGATCGACAGACGGTCATCCCTGGTTGGATTTAGCTCCAAATTTTACAGATTTTTACAATATCTGTGTATTGAATTTTATCCATCTAGCTCCCTATTTTGCAGTTATCATGTAATTTAAATTCGAACAGCCGTCTCTGTCAGAGAGACTTCTTCGGAATTGATTTTGTTCCACATTTGATAGAAATCTGTAAATTTGTTGTAAAGATCGTACACTAAATTTCATTCGTCTAGCTCAAGGAGTCTTTGAGCATTTTTACCACAGGTAGATAGATAGACAAAATGTGTGGACAGACATAATGCCAAAAATGTGGGGTTTTTTTCGAACTCAGGATGTCTGAAATGTAAAGATTCGTCAAAATCTCAAGTTCGAATTTTTGGACCATTACAATACTTTATATATTTCGTATACGAAAATGTAGAAAAAATATTCTTTTTAAATGATTTTTCCCTTAGTGCGATATCTGCGGCATTACAGAAGGCTCAGTGTATTTAAAGTTGCAGTATCTTGAAGGGTAATGGCTTCTTATTGAGACGGCGTAAAGTTCATAAAAATGCAAGGCTTTAATGCTTCCAGAAAAACTGAAAAGAGATCCTTCGAATACCTCGAATATGCCTCATTTCCGTTCAGTAGTCATTTCAGGAATAACTGATCCTTCAGTATCCGCTGAAATCCTTTGACTACCCTCCAAAATTCCTCACCACCAACAGATTTAGAGTCAACCCCATCCACCCGAATTAAAAGCTGCAGGTGTTAGTGCGCCTGTAATCCGATTTGAGTTTTCCTCACGAGTCGACACAATTAAATTTAGATTCCCCCCCCGTCACCGATGTGAATGAAAAGATTTATCCTCTTGTTGTTTTGATGATCGCTCGACGGTGGAGAGATTTGGTGGCGGGAAGCCATGAAAAGTGGTGCGATGGGTGAGCAATTTGCACGTAACTCTTTGGCAGCCGTTCAAAAATGGGAATGGTTCTCTGGGAAGGAAAAGTGGTGCAGATCTGTGCTAGTGCACGTGTGCTCGTCGAAGCTAGAGAGAGAGAGAGAGATTTGCTGGACTAAATGGAGTGGTTGAGTTGAAGTAACAAAATTTGCAGCACTTGAATCTGGGTTATTTAAAAAATCAAAGTGGATTGTAGCGGGTTTCTGGACAAAATCCAAAAAGTAAATATGTAAATAAAGTAAATATTTATCGTGGCCTAATGTTTAATGGCAGATTTTGTACCAGAGCATTATTTTGAATAATACTCAGTTTTGGGTCATTCCAAATTGCGTTGGAAATAAAAAGAAATTAATTAATAACAATCCAACGGGAGTGATCCCCCTTTTCATAAATTCCTCGCATACTTTCTAATAAAAACATATACGGGTGTTATACGAAAGAACTCTCTGTGTGGCTCTGACGTTGATGGATTTAAAACTCTTATCTCGAAGAGAATTTTTTAAGAACAGAAAGAAATAATAATCAGATGGAGCGAGATCTGGAGAGTATGCAGGATACGGTAAAACATCCCAATCAAACTGTAAGAGTTTCTCTATTACAACTAATGAAATATGTGGTCTCGCGTTGTCATTATGAAAAACAACGCCTAGTCGGTTTATTAATTCTGGCTTTTTTTTTTTTTTTTGCTATGGCAACTTTTAATTGATCTACTTGATAACAGTATTTCGTAGAATTTTTTATTTCACCTTGAAGAAGTAATGTAAAAAATGACGCTTTTTAAATCCCGCCAAATGGACAAAAAAACTTTTTTGGGGTGTAGTCCCGGTTTTGTGAAAGTTGAAGGCCTATTGTCCTTACACCAAGTGACATAGACTATAAGCTATGCACAAGCAGAGCCAGATAAGGTCATTCATAGCGCAATGAGAAAGAAACTTTTGTGACAATAATGTAAAATAATGTATTATGTAAAATAATGTTCTATATTTTTGTACATATCATGTAATTCAAAGTTGACATGACTGAATCATTTCATTATTACATTTCTTCGGTGATTATTCAATTTTGATGAGATATATTTTCAAAAAAAAGAGAGAGAGAGAGAGAAATATACATTAAGTTTTAATTTACCTTAGAATTATATATACTGAACACCTTAGAATTATATATACATATTTCTAATATTTACATATATATCTGCTACCAAAAAATTTTAATTTTAGAAACTGATGATTTAGTTTTTATTAAATGCTGAAAAACAAATGTTAGCAGTTCATGCAATTTGCAATAATTCACATTTACTTTTAGTATTGAATTTATAATTTCTTATTACAAGTAGAAATACATAACAATATGGCGAAATGCATATTTACACTTTTATGATAACGTAGTCACAACTAATTCTTAGGGGTTTGTGAGCGGAGTGAACATGGAATGCAAAACCTTAATAAATTATATTTGCCCCTGTTCATAACATTGTGTTGTAGTTAAGCCGAAACTTCTGACCACGTTGATCTTCTGAAATGAAATCTCCACTGCTTGAATCGAGTCTTTTGATGGAATATCACTGCAAAAAGCCAAGCTGCGAAACAGGATTAAGTAAGAGAGACATCCATCTTCTTTTATGAATTAAGAATGCAAACTTATAAATTTGCATTCCATTTCTATTCATTCCTTTGGACAGAAAGAAAACACTATAAATTATAATTTTTATTTCTATTCAACAGACGTCTTTCTTTTTTCCTGAGATGGTAGTAATAAATTACAGAAAATGAAAATGCAATGTGGTCTCTTATATACGTCATGATTACTTCAGCGCTATTTTTGTTCTTATGTCTTGGTGAAAGTGATAAATTGCGTTTTAATGTTATTTATTACCAAACAAGTGTTTTTTTTTTTTTTTTTGCTATATGTGGATAAAAAATTTAATTCCAGCTGAGACTAGTTGTAGTCCTTTTGACAATACGAGAGTAATGGTATTTGAAAGAAACATTTCACGAGACGTTTGTATCTCACTGAATCGATTATTTTATCGAAAACTGAAGACATAATTATTTATTTTGATAAGTAAATTGGACGAAGTTTTTAAATGTCTCAAATTTAAATTTGAATACATTTTCATTAATATAAGCAAGGTATTGAATTAAATATGATATAAAATGATTAGTTACAATTTAATATAATTTAGAACAGAAGTGTGATTTTTTTTCATGCATTTCATGCACTCCCATAAAAACATTCTATCGAATTTCACCTTAGAATTAATTTTTAGTGGTTCTATAAACTTTCTTTTTTCAAAAATTACATATTATATCTTTTTTTTTATTCCTTAATCAAAAATTTTAAAATTTCTATTAGGGAAACTTACTTTTTTTCTTTTATTTATTACTTTTTTATTCCCAAATTTTAAAACTGTATTTCGCGTTGCGTTGAATTTTATTAGTAAATATGTTATATCAATCTGCAATTTGTTATATGATTTTCAATCACTTTCAAATTCGCTTGGAGAATAATCGACCTAAGAACTATATCCATGTTTATAAAAGAAATATTTTGAGATTAATCTTTCTTTTCGAATTTCTTTCACGTCATTTCTGTTTAAAGATTTCAATGATTGTCAATATTGTCAATATATTGCAAACCAAAACTCTAATGAATTAACTTCCTTTATTAGAAAAATGAAAGATATTTATGTTTTAAAATAACTTTATGAAGCATTAATCCTCTCTGTATTAATATCATTATAGTCCAAGTACTTCAGGATGCTGAAACGTCTGAGTTTCACTCTCAAAGATAAGAAACAGTCCCCAACCCCTCAGAAATTACAATGACAGTCCATGTTCTCAAAGGGTTGTTTTATAAAAGAAGTCTCCGCTTAGCTGATAACTATTAAGCAAATATGCGCTTGGGGCCCTTTGAGTATTTTTAGAAAACCTCTCTGTCTCCTAAATCCATCTGGGTCAGAGCCTCTAATGAACAAAGTACGCGCCACTGGTATTAGTTAATCACGCTTAATAAAAGGGACAGAAATTTGGCAATGATATTCGGGCGGCCTCCGTAGCTTCTTCGTTGAATAGGCGTTTGCGGCCTTTCCTTATCAAAAAAATTAAATCAATGTTAGTAACTTTGGTTAACTTGAAAGAGCACGAACACCTTATAAAATAATTAGAGCTAATTCTCTTATTATACAGCGTTATAAAATTCTAGCAACGTCATTATTATGCAACACAGAATAAAAAAGTATCCGTTCTTTTGCAAGTTTTTCTGCCTTCACATTTTTATATCGAAACAATAAAAAAATTTGAACGATTCTTCATATAGCCAGAAACGTTCTTTCAAAAATACTGTACAAGATACGCTGTCGAATATCAATCGGCATGAATTATATACAACGTGAAATGAATAATTATTAACTTATCAATGTATAGTGTAAAAAAAAAAATAGAAAGGAAACACGCGGCAGGACTAGAAACAAATAAGTTATAATGCAAAGAAATCTTGTACCGTCTTTACAAAGAAATTCTTTTAAATCCTAATCATTCTAAAGAATTTTTAAACTCTAATACGATTCCCATCCTACTTGAATTTCATTTCAGTTCAACTTACAATGCTGTGCAGTTACGTGTTATCCTTGTATGAGCAATGACAGATTTCACTTTTTTTCTCAAATGTTGGAAATGATAGACTATTCATTAAAATTTCCCGATGGCTAACAGTTTTTTTTAAAGAATCAGTTCCTCCTTTCCCGACGAACAGGAAGTTACCAAATTCGTGTGGTGAATCCGACTTTCTGTTTTCTATTTTGAACATTCCTCACTTTCGGAACTACAAGTCTGATAGATGAGCAAACTTGTAGTTCCGAAAATAGAAGTGCAGGAATAAGTAGAGGAAACGAAAAAAATTTTATAATCATAAAACATTAAAGCTTCAATAGCGTCACTTTAGTATTTCAAAAATTCCAAAAAGTGTTTCTAAAATGACCAATTTTAATTATTTTTTTTGGATTACTTTTTAAATTTATTTTAGAAAATAAATAAATCTCTTATATTTAGATTAATTAAAATTAATCTTACATTTTTTCCTTTCTTTAATGAAATTTGCGAATTTAAAAATAAATTTGTCAATAATTAATTAAACGAGTCTATTTTTTACTATACAAATTTCAAATTTACACATTTACGCAGGATGTTTTAAAAAATCATTGAAAAAAACAACTTTTAGATAAAACTAGCCATTCCAAAAACAAGCCGTTTTTTAAAAATAATGAGTTTAGAATCACAAAAACAAAGAGTGGCGATTAACAGAAATCTTTTGCCAGAACGTTATAGTGTAATTATAAAAATACTTGTAAGGGGTAAAATAAATACTGCCTTCATATGCAATGATACTTTGAACTCGTTTAAAATATTTATTGATTTAATACCTACGCCCCCCCCCCCTCCACTTTCATTCTCAGGGTATAGAGCATTTTAGCCGTCAATAGGGAAGAGTTCAAATATATACTTACACTTACTGTTTACTTATACACATTCATAAAAACCTAATCTATATAAATAATTCAAGCAAAATAATCAATAATAATGATATAAACAATATTTTATATGTACATTGTTGAGGCAATTGTAGACTAGTTCGTAGGAGAACCACATCAGTTAAAAAGGCAGTCACTTAAAAGAAACAAGATATTAGAAAACATGAAATATTTAGAATATTTGTGTAACATTATACGCTACGTTTTTCTGCTGCTACTCTGTCCTAGTCTTTTGGGGGAAAAAGGGCATTAGCATCTGTTTTTTTGTTTTGTTTTTGCCTAGCGTCAGAAGTTTCATGCTGCATACATCATTTTAACACTTTTATGCTTTTTTTGTTTTAAAGATTCATTCGAATAATAAAAAAGAAGGCATTTGAAATTCTAGAAATTTTGTAAATGTGCGAACTGAACGATTATTTTTCACATCCATTCTGGAAACATTTCTTAAAATAGTAGCATCCAACATTTGATTCCGTTTCTTTGACAAATTTTTTTGTCATCACCTAGTGAATCATTGAGGGAGCCTTCAGGAACGATCGGCCTTTGCTTTTACAATTCTATGTTCTATTTCAAAGTTACTCTGTATATCGATTGAAATCATGAAGTTTTCTTTTGCAGAGTTCGTTTCTCCTTGCCTCTTCGATTTGAAAAGAAACTGAAAACATTTTGTTAAATCGTCTTCATCCTGGCAAATGCATTGATGATGTCGTGTCCGCGTTACAACGGAAAGGGGGTGTAATAGCTTCTGAGAGTTAAGGTTCCTGAGCACCCGAGGGCAGAAGTCTGACTTCTAGCTCATATGAAGATGGCACTCACACATTCGTTTGCACAACCCCTTTCTACAGGGGGGGCACATTCACACACCTCACAGATAGAACACAGATGAAGAACAACCATGCCCGAACCGGGATTCGAACTTGGGACGCCTAGTTCACGGGGAAGATGCGCTACCTCTATGCAAGTACGCCGGCGAGAAATGCATGAAATGTTTTAATAACTTGCTATTATTGCACATAACTCTATAACAGGTGCGGTTCAAAGAAAACGTATAACCGCTTCATTTCATCGGAAATGTACCAAGAACTCCATTATGTTTTTAATATAATAAGACTAAATGCCATATATCATTCATTAAATTCAAAACTGAAAATAAAATAAATTTTTAATACAGTGAAAAGGTCTTAATATGGACGTAGACGAATTCCATTTTCAAAATTTATTTTCAAATTGTTATTCACATTAAAGCCATATTATTTAGATTATCTTAAATATGTTCAGTTCATTCTATAAATGAAATTACTTTGTAATAAAATCCCGTCACATTATAAATAAAATCCCGTCACATCATAATGGCATTGAAAAACATAATTTTTTGGGGAAATTTATTTTCTAATTGAATGTTTTCTTCCGCCTATTGCAACTTTACTTTCTTAATCTTCATATAAATTGCATCGATAAAAAACAGAAGTTTTCTTTTTTTATTTGTCAACAAAGAGAGGAAATTAAATATTTAAATATTTGATAACACAGTAAAAACAATTGGAACTGCATTGCTAAAAACGGAAAAAAATATATATATTTTGAAAAAAATGGATAAAATTCAGGGGGGAAATGCAAAATTAATTTACCGTACTATTTAAAAACAGCATTTAGAATTTTAAAAGGATTTGAGAAATGCAATAATATTTCTGAAGTTATCGCAGAAACTTTCTTGATTTTTAATGAATTAAAATTCCGATAAAAATCACTTCGAGATGCGCATTCTCGCGTTTCAAAGTGCATTTGTAATAAATTTGGAAGATCTAGACAAAACTCGTAGAGTGCTAGCAAACATATGCACATACACATTTACAATCAGAGGAGAAAAACAATATCAGATAAGTCGTGATTGTATTTGCTTTAATTTTGTTCTTTTGTTCTTCGAGTATTCACACACTTGACCTTGTACTCCTCTCCTTTATAATTACTCATTCAATCAACTCATAAATTTTATGATTTAAACGTTGAATCAAACGTATTTTCCGAGACGTTCAAAGCAGAAATTAAAGTGACATATTGATTAATGCAATTAATTAATGTTTGCATGGGCAATTTCAATATATCAAAGCTGCATTCAATAAAGTAAAATACTATTTTAATGAATCCTCAGAACATTAAAATTTCATTATTATCTATATTGTCGTATAAGAAACATACAACGAAAGCGTAGAAATCATTGAAAAAAAATTCTACCTTGGTAGCACAGAATGTTACACAATATTATATAATATTGAATGATATATAATATTGTTTACTATTTAACAATATTATACAATAAATGTATGCTACAGGGATAGAAGTTTTGAAGCTGTAGATCTGAGTCTGATAAAAGATAGATAGATTGATGAAGTTTAGCAAATAGTTTTTACCCCAAAATTAGCAAATATTTAGAGCTGCATCAAATTTGACACGAAATCTGTCAAGGTAAATTTCTCTTAAACACATATTTGATTTTCTTATTATTCTTTGAATTTTTGGGTTGTGCTTCAAGACAGAAAGGTTTTCGGTTTGGAATTTGATTACGTCGGAAAAATCCGCTCAAATTACAGAGCCGTTATATATTAAATCGCTAGTTAAAGAGCAAACATCTTTCTGTTGATGTGGCATAGAAGTTTGGAAAAGGGGTGCTGGTTCTTATCCACATATATCCGATCCACATATTCCAAGATATTTTCGGCACTGTTATAGAGTTGCATTCGTGTTTTCTAAGCATGTAGAGAATGTACGAAAATTCGAAATTACATTCACAAAAATATTCTGGTCTTAAAATAAAAGCCTTTTTTTTTTTTTTTTTTTTTTTTTTGTAATTTGCATTTTAAAAGTACCTAAAAATAAAGTGGAAAAGTTGCTTTGAGCGAAAACTTCAATTAATTTTTATAAAGATGATGATGTCGCGACCGCTTTACCGCGGAAAGAGGATGCAGTAGGTTCCGAGGATAAAGACCCCTGAGCACCCGAGGGCAGAATTCTGACTTCTAGCTCATATGAAGATGGCACTCACTCACACATTCGTTTGCACAACCCCTTTTTACAGGGGGGCTCTTTCACACACCTTACAGATAGAACACAGGGCGAAGAGCAACCATGCCCGAACCAAGATTTGAACCCGAAACGCCTAGTTCACAGGGAAGAAGCGCTACCCTTATGTCAGGACGCCGAGTATGGACTTTTATCTTTGCGTTTGTGGGCAATTTCAAAAACACAAAACAATCGTAACAAACAGCAGTGTAACTGCTCGATGAATGTTTCCATTATGCAACAACATGTCAGTGCAGATGAACGCCATTATTGAAGAATTATGTATTTTAAGAGTACCTTTCTCTTAAGATTATCATAAGAAAAATTCTAATTAGTGTTAATCCGTAATTAGTAAATAGCACTGATATGTAAATAATAAATTTGAATATCAGGTAATAGACAATATTATCAAAAATCTGAAACAGATCTACAGTTCTATTGATAGATTAATAGCTTGAAATTATTCAACTAGATATTAGGTCTTTTCGTTTATGATATTAATATGGACATTGTAGGAAAAAACGACAGTTTTTCATAGTTGAATTTCTTCCAAAATTTTGGTAGATATCTTCTATTTGGAAGTAAGAACTACATATCAAATTCCACTCATGTAGCTTGTTATGTACGAATTATATTCACAGAAATAATTCTAAAAATGGAGGATTCTGTGTGTCACTTAGGGGAGTGGACTCGGGGGTATCTAAAATGTGGAGATTCATCGAACTCTCGAGGTCGAATATTTTATATTTGCATAAATTATATATGGAAAAATAAAAATTGAGAATTTTAATGATTCTCCACATTATAAATGCAGAATTCCCAAAGTTGAGAAAGTAAATTTGGCAACATTTGGATCAGAATTATCGACAATATTTGGTAGCTAAAATATCAGTGGGAGTGTTCACCACACAGATGACATTTCACTTCTTTGTAGAGTGAAAACAACTGTGTATACATTGGGATATCTTCCTTATGGCTATCTGCCACAAACAATTATGATGTCAAGATCATATCTCAGACTTCGTTTAGGTGGCTTACAAACGCGAATAAATCTACCGATAGCCTGCTTATTCTTTGAGGGATTTTTTCGAAATTAAATTTTTATCTGGTGACAAAACCATTGGATGAATTTCATTCATCTTATTGGAAGAGAATTTCAGTAATCTTGTTCACTTTCAAGGACAGACAGGTGTACAGGCTTCATCCAGAATTTGATGGAAATCTAAAATTTAGGTGTAAGCACCACGTTCGAAATACAATTCCATTCCTTTAGGTATTGGCGTTTTTTCTGTTATCATAATCACTGAAAACAAAAACAGTACTAAAATAAGGTTTTCATACAGGAAATATAAAAATAGAGTTTGAAAAATAGAGATACATGCGATGTATACTTCTTTGGCAGTTATTATATGCCATCTTTTTTAAAATTTTGATTACGAGAAAAATTAAAACATCATTACGTTGCATTGCATCCTATTATTGCCTTCTGGGATGTCACGCCAATACCCGTTCTTCCACCTCCTCCACCTTGCCCTGAGTCGTTGCAGATGATACTCTTTCAAGGCTAAAAGACACGTTGTTCAAAACGTGCTTTCTAATTTGTTTTACTAGCACGCTTTTTTTTTTTCAAACTTAGAAAGAAAAATACACGAACTTGGTAGGATTGCTAAGCACTTTATATTAAAAGATCATTTCATCCAGACGAGGATCGGCACGACTGTTCTGCAGGCCCATCAATTGCTGCATCCTGTCCTCAAAAACTCGCCCCACGTATTAATTGCGGTAGGCAAAATGCGAAGAACGACTGACTTCCTTTACTAAAGTGATTTGTCTGCGCGATGAGTTTTAGTTAATCTACAAATATGAACTGAGATAACTTTTGAGAACTTCTAGATAGCATCACAATTTTTCTTTATAGTAGAGAACGAGTTAATGAAACTTCATGCATAATGTTTTCTAAAAGAGAAACTTTCAAAAATAACACAATAGGTGAACAAAATGCTGCCTTGAAATCGCTTTGGACATAATCGAAACTTACAAATTTTCTTATGTGATTTTTTTTTACCATTGCTGGTGAAAAGCTTAGATTGGCTTCTGAGTGTTATGTAGGAATAGTGTGACATCTTCATTACATAAATATCAGTTTTTAAGAATAAAAATGTAATTATCTGCTGATTAGAGTAATTTGGAAGATGGATTGAAAAAGGGTGAAAGTGACATTAAACAGTTATGCCTTCTCTCATAGCACGCCATTTCAACACGCATATCGTATCAAATATACCGTAATTTAAATAATTACGGTGTATTCTATAATTGCATTGATCATTTACAAGCATGAAAAAGTTTAAAGATCGTATGTCGATGTTTGATTCTTTTCATGTTAATTGATATTGGAGCTTTATTTGGCATATTGGCAAGGTGACTGAGAATATGATATTTAAAGATAGTTTGTTAGCTGCAGATGGGAAGATGCTTGGTTAATTGATGAATACAACGGCTTTTGCTACAAGCTTTGATTCTGAGAATTACTTCAAAGCATATTTAACCGATAATCCCTTGTGATATGTTATCAATTTATAAAATATCATAGGGCTTGAGGATATCATCATTATCATCAATGACATATCGATTTCCTATGTTATGTTATTGATATGTTATCATGAACATGGATAATTAAGATATTGATGCTATGCAATATCTTAATCAATTTCGCCATAGAACAAAATTAAATAAATTGATCAAAATTTAAACGTTCGGAGCGCAGGTTATTTATTCGAAGAAGGAAGGCAATCAGACGAGGCGACAAGATGAAAAAAAAAAAAAGTCTGTTTCCTGCCTTTCCGAAAAAGTCTGGTTACTCAGCCATTAAATCTCTATTTGTTTGGTTGACGGGGCAACTAGCCTGGCAGGGCCTAATCCCTGGTAATGATATTACTGGATGAGAGCTTTGCTTTCCTTGACATGACCGTAGCCAGTCATTAAATCTAATAGTAGTACGGTCTTATGTAGGATGGGCATAAACAGTACACTCAAGAGAATTACGATTAACGCCGAATGTAGGCTATTGTGCTATTATTCAATAGGCGCAACTATCCTCGTTTAAATTTTTATAAGAAAAACTGTAATGTAATATCTGACAGAATAATTATAAATTTCAATTCCTTGCAGATATATCACTGGCTGTCATATCATTCTGAAAATGGATGTGTAGCCGGCGTCCTTGCATAGGGGTAGCGCATCTTCCCCGTGATCTGGGCGTCCCGGGTTCGAATCCCGGTTCGGGTATGGTTGTTCTTCTGTGTTCTATCTGAGGTGTGTGAATGTGTCCCCCTGTAAAATGGGGTTGTGCAAGCGAAACTGCGAGTTTCATCTTCATATCAGCTAGAAGTCAGACTTCTGCCCTCGGGTTCTCAGGGGTCTTTACCCTCAGAAGCTACTGCACCCCCTTTCCGTGATAGCGCGGACATGACATCATCATCAATGGATCTGTATGTGAAAAACTTAAATATATATTAATCGAACAGATTATTTAATTCTACAAAGAGCGTTTCTTCATCGAATAAACTGATGAACAAATTTATCATTGTTACTCTTTAAATTGGCATGAACTATATTCAAATTAAAATTGAGAAATCAAAAGATTTTTTTTTATTAAATCGTGAGAGTTTAAAAAAAAACTTTCTTGAAATAAACTATTTATTTACGAGTAACTAGAGTAAAGAGAATTTCTTGATTTATCATTATTATTATTGAAATGGATAAATTAAGCTGGTATTTTCTAATGCCAGAAAATCAGTTAATATATGTCCAGTGTTCAAAAGGTACAAAAGTTTCAGTGAAAGAAGAAACATTTGTAGATAGCGCTTATGAACATCAATTTTTTTTATCAAAACTTTTTGAATGAAATTTCTTGGTGATTTGAAGGTGAGCTAGCTCCAAAGGTTTGTTTTATGAGTTGAACAGTGCACGAGAATATGTTCAATGTCATTTTCTTGGTTACAGGAGAGACAATCAGGGTTGTTATAAAATCCAATTCATAATATAATCAGTGATGATCATCTGGTTAATTAAACACGTTATCATTACATCTTCACTTTTAAGCCATGTGGTAAAAGAGAAAATGGATGGAATATATCCAAGAGTTTCTTGGTGTTTTTTATTTTGATAAATTTGGTGCATATTTTGAAGCGGCATTTTTTGATAATAGGAGATAATATCTTCAATAACAATCCACTCATAATATGTGTACGACTCCGTGACCGTTTTTGCGAGATATCTTGAAGAAAATCACATTTGCTTTTGCATCTTTTTTCACCAAAATGTGAAAAAAATTGTACATTTTTGGTTTCAAAACCGCAAACCTGATTTCTATTTATCTAGCTCCTTTATTTTTATAAGAATAGGTAGACCGACAGACTGTCAGGGAGCCCACGGATTTGGCCAATATCTGATACAGATATACAATTTTGTTGATAAAGTTATATACTAAATTTCGTTTTTTTTTTTGTTGTTGTTGTTGCGTTCACATACACGAGGGGAAGAGACAGACATATAAAGATAGAACTATGCCTGGATTGTACTAGGATTTCGATAAATATTTGATGTTCATCAACTACTTTTGATATCCAGACACAAAAATGTCTTTAAATTTGGAAAAGTCGATATGTTTTATTTATTTATTTATATATTCACACAAATAGATGGATATAATTCCACAAATGGACTTTTCGACAATGGAAGGTTTGAAACGTGGAGATTTAGAAACATTTTGAGAATAAATAGTTTGATGATTGTAGCACCATTTCATTGTGTATTTCGTATATGGGAAACTAAGGAATGGGACAATAGCGGATATTTTGTTCAAAAATCGTAAGAAATCCAGGATATTTTTTTAAAAACACGATTACAAGCAAGAAATCGAAACGTCTAACCAGCATCGTTGGATAATACGTATTTCGATCACCGAATCGTTAGTAAACCTTTTAGAGTGTAAATGATCGTTCCATTGGCAAATCTTCATAAATTACTACACAATAAAAGTAGAATAAATAATCAATCAGCAAACGATAGCAAATTTTTTTCCGGCATTGTAAATCTGTACTAAAAAAAATTTATTTACTTCCAGCAATCTCGAAACAAATCTTGCATTCCGAGAAATCGTAATGAAATTTGATCTTTCTTGCATAAAAACAGTTCCCCTACTGCAAAAAAAAAAAAAAGAGAGAGAGAGAGAGAAAGAAACTATGCCAAATGGAAATACCAAAGGCAGGGCATCATTAAGGATAGAGAACCGTGAAAACTGGAGGAGGAACAAACAATTCGCTGACAGAAGTGTAGTAGCTTCAACACGTGGTTAGTCATGTGACAATGCTGTGTTCTGCGAATGATTCAGATGGCGTTTCTTCGGCTAAGCTGTTTGACCTTCACCTTTATTTACTATTCCTTTCTCTTTTTATGCGTTTTTACCGAATTTGGACACATGGCTCAGCGCGCTTTTCAAAACTGTTATTTGAAAGTTTGTCTTTGTGTGAATTTCAATTAATCTTTGAAAATGAATAACTTCTGAGCTGTTGCAGATAGAAATGCATACAATTTTTAATGAAAAAAAAAACAATAGAAAAAAAAGCTTAATTCCTTATTTTTTTTTCTTCTTAATAATCGGATGATACTTCCCATCTGGAGAATGTGTTGTCTTCAGTGGTCACACTAGGGTGGAATAGGCAGGACAGATATCCCGGGCGCCAATGAAAGGGAGCGCAAAAGTGCGGAATTAATGTGTAATTTTGATATATTAGAAAAAAATATAAAAAGAATATATATTTCTTTGATTATGGATTATAAAAAGAATATACATTTCATTGATTATGGATTTAGAAATAAAATAAATTTCCTAGCGCTTATCGGTGGTCCTCTGAAATAATTACCTATAATGTACATTTCAACTTCCCAGACATTATATTCTTTAAAAAATTTCATATGCCTTTATATATTTTTAACTTTATTTTCGTTATATTATATTAGTTCCGAAAGAACAGAACGGATAACATTGCTGTTTACAATAAGAAAATGTGGCTTAAAAGTAATCAGGAATCTATAGCTTAAACTCAGAATGCTTTATCAATTTCAGTAACGAAAATAGGAACTGCATCGGTTGATCTAGGACATCTAATCAATTTATAAAGAACCAATAGACAGAACAGAAAAATTTACTTTTAATTGAAATTAAATTTTTTTATCACAAAATTTCTTACAAAATAGGAATGATAATAATGTTTTCCTTTCATTGTGAACTATTTATGTGTAAATGAAATTCAGGACAATCCAGGATATTTATTTGAGGGGCCTTTTAAATCAAGACAAGGATTCAAAATTTAAGACTGCTTTAATAAATCTTCAGCGTCCGGTGGCATTCATTTTCCTTATTGTAATTTGTGTCATCAAAATTTTAAGGGAAAAAAAAAAGAAATATGTAAATAGTTTAAAATAGAACGCATAAATAGAACAAGACTAGGAGCTGATTTTTTAAAGAGAACTTCACTTTATTTGGTCAAACTGTCTGCTTATAAGCTTTCCTAATTTCACATTCTCAACAATTTTCCTTTTGGCAAAATCATTTTATCTAAAAGATCAAGGTTAAATGAGATATGAAAGAAAAAAAATCCAGAATAGATACCGTCGAAAACAGGTTCGGTGACGGAAATAAACATAAAAGGTTGGTGATCTATGAAATTAAATGTGTTTGCTTCACTATAATTTATTGATAGATTTTCGTGTTTTTGCGGTAAAACTCATTCTCCAAGAATTTTTACTCGGAACTGTAACTTTTTATGGGTTTGCAATAAAGAAAGAAAGCATCCATATTTATAAACTTGAGCACGTTATAGAACATATGCCAATAACCATGACACACCATAATGTTTTCATTTTGAACTATTTTTGTTGCTGTTATTACTGCCACTGATATGCAGCTTGTGATAATACACAACTTCAATAGTTTCAAAAATATTATTTATTATGGGGATTAAATATTCCACTTCTTTTTTAGAGTTATTTTAAATATAGCAGGTGTCTTCGTGTGCGCTCAGAAACATGTTGTTTAAAACGTGCTTTTTGGCATTCTGGGATACTCTTTACCAAATCAGATTGCAATCTTTATGGTTTGTATCAATTCACCACAACAATAATCGATATTGACAAAGCCGATTGGATTTTCTGTTCTTCAAATCGCAATCTCTTAAATACATAAAATACAAAAAAATTTATGAAATTCTTAAAAAAGATTCAGAAAAAAAGGCAATCTAATATATATAAATGAATTTTTGTTTGTTCGTACCTTATTCGCTGTCGTATCGTTCAAACGAATGCGATGAAACTTGTGCAACTTATTGTTTGCACATGCGCGAAGGTTATAGGCATACTACAGTTATCATAATTAATTACCTTATGCGCTACTGTATCGCTCAACTGAATGTGATGAAATTTTGCCAACTTATTGCTTGCATTGCGCGAAGGTTATATTTTAAAATTGGCAATTAACAAAAGAGAAACAGTAAACGACAAACGGCACATGGCATTCGGAGTTAATTGCACTTATATCAAACAAAATAAAATTATGATTGATGGCAATCAATGTAAGTGAAATGAAATCGAAAATATTTGATGCAATCGGTAATTTTTTTCTTCACTATAATGAATAATCATCTACACAGGATTTTGTCATTTAACGTGCACAATATTTTGGCTGCGGCAAACCTCACATATTATACAGAGTTTGTCTCACATATACAAAATAGAATTATTATTATCGATGCCGATCAAGGTAAGTTATATATAAGGGAAATTTTTCAGTACAAACAATAATTTCTCTATTTATTCAGTGAACCGAGAATCGATATTTAAATTATACAAACATATATCGTTTTGATTGCTTCGACAAAAAATATGCCCCAAAACGTTCGTCACTTTATAGATCTACCAGCCCAGCATGTAGAATTAAGCTAATTCGAGCTTCTCAAACAAAAGAGGAACGACAAGCGAGCAATAAAGCAGATCGTTAACGAATTGCAAATTCACGTGCTTTAACTTTTGGCATTTTTTTAAAAAAAATATTCTTTTATTTAATTATCAATAATAGATTACATTCTTATGCTAAAATTCAAGCCGTTTTCATTATTTCATCAAATATTTACTAGCCTGATTTTTTATATTGTTGAAAATAAAGGAAGAAGTGTTTGTTTAATATCTGTGTAATTAACATTTGTATTAATTACTAGTCGTCTCAATCGAGTAGCTAGCTTGCCAAGAATATTAGTTATGTTTAATTTTGGATAAATCGTTTAGGTACTACTCCATGTTCACGATTCTCCAAATTGTTTGACATTAACGCCATGTTATTTTAATTGTTTTACTTAATTACTCTTTATTTATTGTGCATAGGGACATTTTTAATAAAGACAATCGCATAAATCATAACGCTAATAAAAATGTAAATATCCAGTTCTACCTCCCAAATTTTGCGATATTGTAACTTTACTTTTTTTATTTGTCTTGTAAACTAAACGGATGTAACAATGGAAATTGTGGAAATTCGAAACCATTGTTGGAAATTCGAAAAGTATTTTTTAAAAATTACTGAAATTCAACAAACATTTACACGATCATTGGTATCATTAAAAGGGAAGCTTTTTAAATTTTTAAATGTAACCAATCCAATTATTTGAATATTTTTCGAAATTCAGCTACCATTTATTTGATCAATTTTATAATTTTTTTTATTCCAAGCTTATAGTGTATTTTTGAAAAAAAATATTCATTTGGGGATTTATAATTTTATAATAATGAATCATAAAATAAAGACTTCGAAGCAAAAAAATATGTATATTTTTGTAATCTGTATTTTATAATACAAATAAAAGTGTATTTTTAAATACGCTTATTTTTCAGATTTCTTAACCTTGTTACGTTTTATTTCAGTAGACTGAATGTCAAAAAAAAATTATATAAATGAAAAATGTGGTTTCGAAAATTTCCTTGAATTGCATTTACTCACCATTTCACTGGAAGAAAGAATTGAAGAAATTGTTAAGAAAGTGTTCCACGAAATAACCGAAATCGTTTGTCTTCATTGTTGGGGCTGTTAGCCAATCCATGTCCCAATGTCTAGACGCTGTTAAACATCTTCTGATTTGTTTGCATCTTCGAAACGTTAGTTTTTTACGTTTTTTTAGGAGGAGAGAAGAAAAAAAAGCATACTTTTCAAAAGCTGTCTGAAACAGAAACATGTAGATGAAAAATTTTGATAATAAAGCCAAAAACACTATTGAATTCAAGAACACAATATATTTTTTTAAAATGAAGCGATAAGTAAAAAGATCTAAAAAGTAAATCAAATAGAATGAATGAAATAAAATAAAAAGTTCATTTAATAAAACCATTGTACCATTTTGATTAAAGGTGTAATATTTGTCAAACAGGTGCTTGAAGAAAGATGAACTGGTACAATTTTTTTTAAATTTCGCGCTATATATATGTGTGTGTATAACGAAATTTTAAAATTTAATTTAAACTTAATAAATTTCCTAATTTTTTAGCTTAATTTAACTTACACTAACTTCATTCTAAAATGTTCTCTTATTTCCTAATCCAATTTTATCTTCTTTATTTAATTAATTCAAAAGAAGCTCTGTAAAGTGCTTAAATCAGCTGTTCCCACGCTCTGAGTGAAGGGATAAAAAAAAATTGATAAGCTAAGCGAATTCTTTTTAGATTTCCCTATCCTAAATCGGCACATGCAAAGAAATCTCTATCAGAATCTCATAGTATAAAAACACTGGGAAAAATATTTCTCTGCTTTTTTGAGCTTCTCCTCTTTTTGCTGTTGTGTTGTTCTGTGTAATGTGTCTCGTCGCTTCTGCTTGTACATAAATTATGCCTCCCGGGATGGAATTAAAGCAAGTTTAAAATTCGAACGTGTCTTCGGCCTCTGCTTAAAAATTATGATTACACACACACACACACTGTGTGTATACTACTCGAAGATCGTTATTTTGCATGAAATTTGTGACTATATTAATTTTTACAAAAATGCGAAGCCTTCTTGGAGTGAAAGTGAGAATTTTCAGATTTTATCTCAATCACCATAAAAAACTATAATTACGAAAAAATATTAATGTCAGAATTTCCGGCGAACTTCCCTATTAACTGTAAAATAAAAGGATTCAAAGTTCGTAACTGAATTATCGAAGCATTTTACAGACGCAGTTGATTTATGTTTCCCTGATATCAAATCGGTAATGAATTTTATAAACCAATTGAATCGAACATCATAAATCGAAGAAGACAGCAATACATTTTAAAAACAAACTTAAAAGTGCACTTCAGTGCATATTGGGAGTGGAAGTCTGAAAAATCAACTGCTATTTCGTTCTTTGCGATCTTAACGCTCGGGCAAAGCTCAAGCAACTGCCAGCGAAATATTTATTGCAGATGTATATTACTTTCTCGTAGACAAGTACAAGCAGAGAAAATATTGCAATCATCAAAAGATTCAATCTCAAAAGTTGGATAATTTTCAGCGCTTTAGATCTTCGAGAATCTAAAACAAGGGAAATGGTCTCCTCAAAACTATCCAACCTACTCTCTATTAAAGTTATCGCCCTCAACCGGGATAAAATTTTGGGTCTTGAAAGTGGCTGCAAATACCTTGTAGCGCAATGAAGAACAATAGTTATGAAATGTTGGCCTATGGCATGAACTTAGAATTTTTACTCAATCGATCTGGTGATCCTTTGCCATTCATTTCTGGCAAGCGGCTATTGGTCCCTGAAAATCGAATTTCTGCTTTAAACACGTTTTTTTCAGCCGATTGTAAACGAAAATGGACACAGAATACGATTCTAGTTACAAAATCACATGCCAAATTTGATATATTTAAATCATTGCGTTTTTGAATGATCGCATGACTAGTTTCTAGAACCGCGGATCGGCAGACTGTCAATCCCTTGTTGGATATGGCTCGAAATTGGATAGGTATCAACACTATAGATGTTCAATCTGCGTACCAAATTTCATCTATCTAGCTCCCGAATTTTATATATCTTAACAAGATATCACGTTTTGTAATTATCATGTTAATTTATTTCGAAATACCCGGACAGACAGACTTCATCTGAATAAATTTTGCTCGAAATTTAACAAAAATTTCTGAAATGGAAATTAAGTGTAAAAGTGTAAACATGAAGTGCAAAGATCATAGACCAAATTTCATTCGTCTAGCTAATTTGTATTACAGAACTGATTCCTTACTGTATTCTGCTACTTACGTAAATTCACATGGGCAAAACTATTTACACTTTTATTTCCATTATTTTAAAAAAGTTAGCTAAAGTAAAGTTTAAAAAAACTGCACAAGCACGCATTATGAATATATATATATATATGTAATGATATTTTAACTCTAATTTCAATTTAATTAATTTCCAAGATTTTATCTTAATTTAGCCCATAGTAACTTCATTCTAAAATATTCTCTTATTTCGTGATCCAATTTCACTGTCTCTACTTAATTAATTCAAGAGAAGCTTTGTTAAATTGTTGAACCAGCTAAAATCTAACTTTCCCACACTACGTGTGAAGAGATAACATACCGCTGATCAAGCAAATTCTTTTTTAAAATCTCCCTGTGTTTCCCCTACCTTGTCCACCCGTATAACGAAAATCCCTATCGAAATCTCATAATACATTAGCACTGTAAAGAAGTATTTTCCCTATCAAAATCATAGGTTATTTAAGACCAGGGATAAAATGTCCAAGAGATTTTTCCCTCATTCCGTTTCTGTGTCGCTCTGTGTGCTCATCGCTTGTACATATGCTTGCTTCTTGAAAAATGAAATAAAACGACTTTACAAAATTAAAAGTATCTTCATTGTCTTCAAACTGCATCATGCTTCACAACAAATAATATTACATATTAAAAAGCCGACAGGATTCCGAAAAGTATTACATATATATATATATATATATACATGTAAGCATCGGCGCAGTATAATCAGGAATGGTTTTTGCGCCATTAAACTCCACTATGTCAACTCAAATAAAAAAAAATCCCCCAAATTTAAAATTTTCATTCTTTTGAAGATGAACATTTTACACGTAAAATATGTCAAAATGGAAGATTTACAACCCAAAATTTGTTTAAATAAACATTTTAAAATATTTTAATTATAATTATGTCGTGAAATTTAATATATTCCAGATTCTTTTCTAGTAAATAATTTGAAAAAAATGAAGGTGAATGTAAGCACATAGTTTACTATCCTGTCACGCATAAAAAAAATTGCTAAATAATCGAATGAAACATAACGATATAGCTCTTGAAGTTTATGTTATCAAACTCAAACTATCATGTTAGGCAACCAGTCATCTCTTATGACTAGCCGATTCTCCAAAGATATTGGTTATCATTAATATCATTTAAATCGGATATAAATTCATGTCTATGATACCATGATATAGTCGAATATTATAGGTGTATTTCTTTAATTATCTTGTATATGTTCCGTTCAATGTGAAGATGAAACTTACTAATGGTGACCAGTCCCATGACATCATGTTGCTATTAAAAATCTAAATGCCCGAATCATCTAATCTTCATTTCGTGGTATTGTAATTTCACTTCTTTATACGTTTCGTAAATTACTTATATATTATACAAAATCTTTCGTCTTTAACTTTCAACAATGAAAGAAAATTACGCAATCAGATAGTGGATTAAACAAAGAAAATAATTTGAATTTCAGGGCAATAATGTAATCTGTTTTTGGAAATTAGGCAAAAAAAAAAAAAAAAAAAAATTACAAAATTGCCAAAATTCATCAAAAATTTGCAAGACTATTCCATTGATATCAGCAAAAAGACAATTCTTTTAAAATTTTGAAACGGTGTAAAATTAATTTTAGTACAATAATATTTTCCTAAGTGCTGCGGAAAAACACCAACAATCAGCTCAATATTTAATTATTTATAAGCCTTATTAATTTTTTTTAAAGTGCTCCGAGGTGTACAGTTTTACCCTCCAAGTGTATATATGTGCCAAATTTGGCCACTGTAATCCTGTAGAGCGCAAACACACACACACATACACGCTCGCACACACACACACACGGGCCCACGCACACACTCACATACTCATTCATTTTTGTTAAAATACATTGACTTTCTAATGAATATTTGGGTATTGTAATTAGTAGTTAATAATTTTTTACTTACAAAGTTAAATATTATGCTTTCCACATTTTGCAACAATAGGCTAAAAGCCAATTATATCTTGGACAACATGGTTATTGCACAACTGACTATATAATCACACTCTCTTCTGGATTCCAGTTCTCTCGTAGCTTTGCCAAGCATTACATCTCCTTCGGACCGATTTTACCGAACTTCTATTACAAAAATTTTCTCCTCTTTTTTCCGCCTCCCTTTTTTAATTTTCTTTCTATGCTCCTGCTATGTCTGAAATTTTCAATTTTCTGAGGAAGCTCTTATTTTTCTATGTAATTTGTATAGTTTATGTAACAGCAGTTGTTCTGTATTTTCTAAGAACACTGTTGGTTCGGAGGTTAAGAACTTCGAGTTCAAGTACTCCGCGATCAATATCTCTAATCATCAAAGTGATGATACCACAAGCATACTTTTATTGTAACTGCAATACAATTAATGTCTGCTTTATATATTATTCTTTCCTTTTATACTTTATAGATATAGAATTGCTTTTATTTCAATATCTAATTAAAAATCGATTATAGTTATCAGTTGAAATCACACGTCATATCCATTGTAAATGATGGTTATAACTTAAAAAAACCAGATTAATTTAAATTTATTTTTAGAAAGAAACATAACTATTTTATCAAGGATAACCAAGCATTTATATTAATTTATTTAAAATGTCATTGTTCATTTGGGCTCAACAAATTTAAGCTCTGTTTCTCTTAAATAAGTAGAATAAGTCGCCTTTTAAAAAACAGCAGCTCTGTTGTGTTGCAAACATATTTAACTTACATTGATCCTTTAGGGTTTTCGTGTTTTTTTTAAAAGAAAATAAACGGGACTGCATATTGTTATTTCCTGGGGATATTTTGATAAGAAAATCCCACCCTCATTTTTCGATGGATTCTCAGAAAAACCGCTCTTGCTTTACGATCAATACCAACAAAATTCTTGGAAACTGAAAACTCACAAGGAAAACGTTTTTTTATTCATCTCTATCAAAAAACAATAAGAGATTAGTTGTTATTAACTGAAGGATTTGATGTTTCCAATCTTCATTTAAGTGTTTGACTGCTATTTTTAAAATGATTTAGAATTGTTATTGTTATTGTAAGAAAGAAACAATTAATTTTGAAGATAAAAGGTTATTTTTAGTATTTGTTTTGACATCTTCATTTTTTAATACTTTCTAAAACTTTTATTGCAAAATAAAAATGTTCCCATATGGTTACTTGAAATTTGCGACAGTAAATATTGTTGTTGTTTTTTTACTGGAATGTGTAAGCGGAAATACTCAAACAACACCAACCATAGTGTACTCGGAATGGAAAGAATCAGCTTATATAAACTAGAAAGAAAAAAAATTCCATTTAAGAGAAAAATATTGATTACAGTTTGCAAATTCAGCGTTTCAAAGCCTCTGTTGATGCTCGTTAACCCTTTCGGGAGGAACGCCGCAAATGTGCGTTTGCGTTGGATTCTTTTTAGGGCCAAATGCCACATTTTTGGGTCTCCGTAGGAACAGTTCAAAAAATCTATTGACACACGGGTGCATTGGACTTTGAAACGAAATGGTTTCTATTACATGGCGTTACTAATCCATGTTTTTTTTTTCTTTCCAAAAATTGGTTAATGCGTTTGTATTTCTCTCCACAAGGTCAGATTGGGATTGGGCAAAGGTCTGTGAATCACTAGACTTTCGCAAATATAAAACATTAAAACGCGTTCGCTAATGAAAAGAGAAACACGTACTAAAATGTCCGTTACAATTTATCTTTCATTTCTGATAGGACATTATTTTAACAAAGGGTTTATTTCTTTTAATTTCATTTGTGCAATCATAGCTTACTCGTGAAAGACCTTTACTTACCAAGAAGTGTGTATGCAAATTTCTGAATGACCGATCTTTTCGATGGCATTAAATAAAATATTAAATTATTTATGGTAAAATAGCTGACTAAAAAATTAGATGACTTTTGGTTTGCTAGAAGCAAGATAAAAAAACAAGATACCTATAAATATAAATTGTGTAGTACTGGTTTGTAAACTAATCTGCGTTTTGAGATTTCTCATATGGCTTTGAAGCATTCATTATCACAATTTTCATGAAGTTTTTGAAAATATTGTTAAATATTTATTTTTCTCGTGTTTTTATATTTTGCATCAATAATTTCATGTTAATTTAAGTACTGTCAATCATAATAAAATGCATCATATATGCAAATATTATATTTTTAGCATTAAATATCAAGTATTGTTAATTAATTTTAAAATCTTGATTGAAAATAGGATATTTACTGTCATAAATTTAAAATTGTTTCATTTCTATGCAAAGAGTACTTTTTTCGAATTGTTATGCACATTTTTCGGAATATAACGCATGTTAGGCTTAATGGTAGAATATGCTTCGCTACGGCCCGTCTTCGTTTGCCGGAAGGTCAGTGATTGACCAGTTTGTGCTATTGACCAATTGCCTCGAAGAGGATGCCAGCTTAGTGAATCGGTCAGTGTTATCGGACGGACTATGCTCAAAAAAGCATTCGGCCACAACAAATCGTGTCGATACTGCTACGTTCAGTGGAGGCGGGGTGGTCAGCTGTACACAAGAAGTCGTCGTTTGCCAAGTTCCCGTCCTGAGAGAGCCCTTCTTTAACTGCGCATCCATCCCGAAGGAGATATAGGCCGCGGTGGCCTGGTGGTAAGGTATCGGCTTGTGAGCCGTAGGGTTTCAGGTTCGAGACACGATTCCACCGAAGAACCGTCGTGTAAGAGGGTCTGTTGCACGTTAAATCCGCCATGCCAAACGTTCTCCCGTTGGTATGGTGTGCTGTGGAGAGGGGGGTGCCAGCTCAGGTGTCGTACTCGTCATCTGACCGTGGTTCAAAATTACGAGGTCCGTCCCAAAATAGCTCTCGTGTTGCTTTACAACGGGACGTTAATATACCTAAACCAATCCTGAAGGAGATAAAGCATGCAATCATTGTGAGATGATAACATTAAAGTATCCAGAGATAAACCAATAGACAAAATACCAGTTTTAACTATAAATACCAATACACTGACAAATTTATTTATTCATTACTTCTTATAAAAATTAAATCTTCTTTATTCTCTCTCTTTTCATTTAAAAAACCCCTGAAGGAACAATCCGTTTATTGCCCTAACCCACTACTCGAACCCATCGTTATTGTTTTTATATTTCTCTTCAGTATTTCGAAAATTGAACCAGATGAAACCGTATGAAAACAGATTGCTGTAATGGAGCTCGTTACAGATTGCTGCCTAATTGGAGACATCATCTTTCTGTAATGCAAAAAAACATTCGTCTGATGCAATCCACTATAATTTGACTTCCTCCTGCAAAACCAATAAACGAAATGATATTTAATTCACTGTGACATCCACTGAACTGTGATGAATGCCAGCACTGCATGAAACTCTGCTGCCACACATACATTGACCAAACATACGTGACAGCAGAAATTCCCGCTCTGTCACACTACATAAGGCAGCGCGTAACAAGATATGCTGGTCGCTACGAGACCCCGTACCGCATGCAAAACGAGAGAACAAAAAAGAATAAATAAAATCTGACGAAGTGTAACTGAGAAAAAGTTTGCATTTTACGAGGTCGACGACTTTCCGTTGGGTAACACACCTGCGCAAACATTCCGCGGTACTATTTCGTAAAGCTCACCCCTTTTTCGTATACTACAGTAAGGGAAAAGAGTTGAAGGTTGTCTCTACGCGAATTGCCTGTCAAATGAACCGTCGCATAGGAGAAAAAAATAATTATTCAGTCTGTGAATTTATGAATTAAGCGCGGTTTTACAGGACGACGATTTGTGTAGATTTTTTTACTTTAGATATTCCGATTTTACAACTAATTTATTTTTGAAAGATGAATTTTAAATATTAATTAATCATCCTCAAAGTATGACTATTATTAAAATGAAATGCAGGAACTATACTTGTGGGTAAATATGAGCTGACAGAAAATAATGTTAGTAACCCATTAAATCTAATCTAATCTAAATATTTAAAACTAGTTGCCTTTGGCGACCAGTTTGTCCGCCCATATTAATGAATTTTTAAGCTGTGAAATGTTTAATATAGAATGCATTAAAAGAAGCTATTCTATTTGTTATTTGACACGATTTAAAAATATTTGAATTCAATTGAATTAGTTTATTGAAAATTAAAAAGTGTATATATTACGAAATAAAAATAGAAATGGAAAAATCCTTTTATGAATTTAACGGTTAGCAAAAGCATGTGGTTGAATGCTTTAATGGATGAGCTTGAATTCTATTCTAACTTTTAAAAACATGTTTACAAATAGAGTGTCAAATTAAATAAAAAAATATTATTAAAATCACGAGAAAAATTGAAGAATGTAGAATCGATATTACTAGAAAGGTAATTTTTGAATTTTAATAAAAAGACTATTCTTGTAAGATTATTGTTTTGAAAAACGTGAACATCGATTTCAGCAGGCAAGTCATAGCGATTACCTATCTGTTAATTATCATCAGCGATTACCATCTACGGTTAGGTCTATTTTTGCGATCGATTTAACTTCCTGTTTTAAGCCTGTTTCTTGATTTCTTTTCTATCTTCTTTCTTCTGACTCGCTGAATTTATTTGGGTACATGGTCAACCTTCTTAAAAACATTTCTAATGATATTTTTCAGCTCTGTTAATTAAATAAGCGAAACAATTATTAATTCTGTTATTAGCTCTGTTAATTAGTTAAGCTGTAAAAAAGTTCCGCCAAACAATGTGAAATCGGCACAATGATTACGAAATTTAAAATTGAATGTTGCCATTCGATAATAAGTAATAACAGCGATTTCTGTGCCACGTGCTATAACGTTTTATATATGTAGATAAGAAAGAAAGCCAATGAACCAGTAGCCCATCCCCAACCACTCGATCGACTTCGATAATTTTGGTTCACGTGAAAGTTCATGAAACCTGGATAAATCATGAAAAGGGACACCTGCCATCCTCTTCCCACCGTTTTTGAGACAAATCGAAAAAAACGGAACTGCATTCTGTATGGAGAAATCTTGCGTGATAGTGTTCCAGCCAAAACCACTGAACTGCTTTCGAAAGTTTTAGTTTCACATAAAAATTCACAACCCTTAGATAGACCATCAAAGGGCTCCTTCATCTTTGAGAGATCAAAACATTGCAACTTCATAATATATTTTTTTATTTAAAAATCTTGCGACAGGGTTCACCAGTCCCAATTACAGAACCGATTTGAAAAAAAATTCATTTCACTCATGTCCTTTAGTTATTTAAATATGGGTGGTCTGCCCTCTTCCACTATTTCTGGGAGAAATAGAAAAAATAAAACTTCACTATACATTCTCTATGAGAAAATCCTGCATTAAAGTTCGTCAGCCCCAACTCCTGTACCCATTTCAGAAACTATTATGAAAGTTCATGACCCTTAGTTAAATCATCAAAGGGTACCTCCCTACCACTTTTCACCTTTTTTATGACAGAAATTGAAAAAGCACTACTTCACTAGAAATTCTCTATAGAGAAAACCTCGACAAAGTTCCTAAAAAGTACCTTTTCACCGATTTCGAAAACTTTTGTTTCATATAAATACTCATGACTCCTAGGTACGTCTAACCGTTTCCTCTCTATTTCGAGAGATATCTGTACTAATAATAAAGATGAATACGTGTGTGTGTGTTGGCGCTCTACAGGCCAGGCCGTTTGGCCTGGAACGACCAAATTTGAAAATGTATGCTTTGTAAGTCAGGAATGTACATCACGGAATGGTTTTTTTAAAAAATTAATTAAAAAGCAAGCAAAGTTTTGGCGTTTTCCCGCGAAAACTCCGGAAATTATTACTGCACAAAAATAAAATTTCACACAATTTTAAATTTTAAAAAATTGTGTTTGTAATAATGCCAATTTGATAATCGTACGGGTTTTTTTTTTTTTTTTGTATTTTGGAAATAATTTAAAAATATTTTTTTTGCCTAATTTCCAACAATAGATTACATTGTTGCCCTGAAGTTCAAACCGTTTTTATTATTTCATCATCTATCTGATCTCGTGATTTTTTTTTTTTCATTTTTTTAATGCTAAAGAAGAATTCTGTTTAAATCTGTACAGTTTACATGTCGAATAAAAAAGTGAGATATCAGTTCTGCAGTATTAAGTTGGTAGATGAATACATTTACATTTTTAATAAAGATATGATGTCATGGGACTGGTCTTCATCAGAAAGGTTCACGTACTCAATGAACAGAACATATGTAAGATAATTAAAATAACATGGCTTTAATGTCTGACAATATGACGGAATCATGAACAGGTAGTTAGATCTAAATGATTTAACCGAAATTAAATTTAACTAATATCCTTAGAGAATCAGCTGGTTGTTGAAGATGACTGACTCTTCAATTAAGAAAGATGAATACAGGTGTTGTATTAACGCTTGCCAAATCATTTGACTTATAGCGACCGAACGTGTCACTTATACTTTGGAGTACGAAAATTTGCACCTTGGACGTTTTTTTTTTAATTTTAATTAATTAAAGATTGCTATGTCATGCTCATTTAAACTTTGCTACTCTTTCCTGTATAACCACGGATGGCTATTCTGCCACCTTCAAAGGCATTCGGATAAATTTGAATGATCCGAACATCAGGACATTATTGACTGGAAGTTGGTTAAGTTTTACGGATCATTATTGGCCCCGACCCCTGCAGTAGGAAACACGTCTGGCATCGATAGGGAGTAGCCATCCCAGAACCGTTTCTGTACGGCGAGAACCAACCACCATGCTGGAAGCTTCTTATCCTTATTTTTGAGGTGCACCCCAGAAAATAACTGTAAGTATACGAATATGGATTGTCAGTTAGAGAAATGCATAATCTAATAAAAAGAATGGTATTAGGTTTCTGAAATGGTATGAGCTATATGTCTGCCAAATTTAAAATACAAAAAGAAAAAAAATACTGATTAAACTATTAAGACCAAGTTATAGAAAATATTTATTTGAAATTTTTAGCGGTCACAAATCCCGGCCAACCCAACTGGTCACCAAAGGCGGCTAGTTTCAAAATAAAATTTTGACACTGCTCTCAGTCCCGACAGCTGGGAAGATTTTGCCAATTTTTGTCGCCAATTTGAAGCATAGCTAAGCAATCAGAATGCTCCAACATTATTGTGCAACTATAATTTGTATTATTATTTTAATTATTTTTATTGTGATAAAATACAGTTCATTAAAGTTGGCCGATATGATTAAATTAATCTTATTAATGCCACCCTTCTTCGATGGCCATATGAATATAGTCATGTTGATGTTTAGATGTTGCATCGCTTACGCGATCTAATTACAATGCTTTTCCAAAAAAAAATTCTAATGATTTGGGTTATATAAATAGTTTGTTTCCTTATTTTTAATTTTAGTTTTAATTGGTTTTTTTTTTTTTTAGATATTCTTACTTTCTAACTTGGTTCTTGAAAATGTAGCAATAAAAACATTTACCGTCTACTTAAAAATTTTCATTTCAGAGAGATTCCCTCCTCTAAGTACGTATGCGCATATCTTCAAAGTAACTTTAAATTCAGAAATGTATTGTTGATATTACGGATAGTATCTCTTTATTTAGGGCTCTTTTATTCGTAGTATCTTTCCAGAACGATCGCGTTCCTTGTTTATTGTTTTGATTTGTATTGACTTCACCTGAGTTTGCTGGACTCACTAATGTTGAATGTCGGCCTTACATTTGTTAGTGCACCTGCTTGAGTGCTATGAATATGTGAGTGCGCAGTAGAAATTCTTCTATTTGCTTAACGAATATTTCAGGATTAGACATACATTGATTAGCCTCTCTTCTCAGACAGTGAGACGCCTGCTTTCACACGATGAATGTCTTTAAGTTTGCTTAAATCGGGTTACACATTCGTTTTTGTACCGATTAGATACTATCTAGCTTGGTTTTCATCGACGGCTCTGTTTTATATTTTCTACAAGGAAAGTTTTTCTCGAGCAGTAACTTTTTAACCCCTTCGCATTCAACAATGTGAACAGAGTTACAGAATTCTTAATTATTAAATCTATTGTTACATCAAAGTAGCCATAAATTTAAAAGAGAAAAAAATCATTAGAACGCATTTAAATACCTTAGCTGGTTTTTACATTCTTTGATGGATTTACATATGAAGAAGTATTCCAAATAGAATGCGTCATTTAATTGAATAATTTCATAAGTTTGCTAAGAATTATAATTTCCTTTTTTTGTTTTTAATCTATTAATATGTTAATTTATTAATATTATTTATTAATATAAATATTATTATCTAATTTCCTCCCCTGGGGGCACCTCTTTATTGAGGATGAGACGCTTCCGGCATAGTGGTTGGTTCTCGCAACCCTGGTGGTTATAGAAATAGGTGGGTATCGGCTCCTCCCACCAATGATGGGACGTACTTCCCAAAGGAAGGGTTGTACCGTGGCCGGTGATGACCATTAGGACTCAACCATAGTTCCCGCCAGTGTTCCTGTTGCGGCGGACTGATCATTCAGATTTTTCCGTGTACATCAGGGCGGATCGGTTTAAGGTTATTATTCAATTTCGGATTAATTGGGCTTCTCGCGAAAGAATTTAGATCCGTGTGTCGAAGTTTACAACTAAAATATCTCAAAATTATTTTCTTAAAACTTAAATAAAGATCACAAAACAATTAGATTAAGCATTATTTTTATAAATTGGAATAATTTTTACAAGAGAAACGATAAGAATTATCGAACAGATATCTGTCTCTTACAAACAAATCGTTTTATTTCTAGAGCTTGTAATTACGATGAAATGCATTTTCTTTCAAATATAAAGTAAGAAATAGCTGGAACTCTATTAAAAAGAAAGTTTTAATCTTTTATTTATTATTACTATGTTTTACTTTATATATTTATTTATTTTGCAAAGCATGGCGGGAAGCAGTATTATATATAAGTTTTAAAAATGTATTTCACAAACTTTTGAGCCGAATTATAATATCAGCCAAAGTACAAAGTCGTAAAAATACGGATAATTCAATATTTTGATGAAGCTCGAGCAAATCTGTGAAAACAAAGACAGATATGGCGTAATAATGGAATCTCGATCAATTAAATAATTCTCAGCAACAACATATTAACCCATTTTGGATAAATGGAGCATGTACGGGATTAAATAAGTAATCATCAATATATTAAATACGGATTGATGAACTGTAATTAATTATCGATTCTAATTAGACACCAACAGGAGTATTTTTCCATCCTCTTCCTCATACATTTACACAATATGACTTGCTTTGTGTTTTGGCTTCGTAGTGTAGCAGAGAGAGTCGAGAAAATATATTTGACTCTTCTTCCCCTCTAACCATATTGAATGGAAAGTATGTGAGTCTGAAACAAGGAATTTAAAAAAAAAATTGAATTGAATATCTTGAGTTTAGTTTAATTAACGTCTCGTTTCAAATTGGATACCAGGGACTATTTTGGGACAATTTATGCAATTTTGAACTACAGTCAGATGATGAGATCGACACCTGATCCCCCTCTCCATATCTCCACACCACACCAGCATCTTTAGACCCGCTTACATGGTGTTTTTTCGATGGTTGGATCTAGAACCTAATGTATCTTTAAGGTTCCGAAGACGACACTGCACCACCAGGCCACCGTGTCTGCTTGTATATCTTGACGATTACAATACATTCTCTTTCTGTACTTCATATATGAGGAAAAAAACAAACCCTTGAGTCTTTCAAAGAAAAATCTAAACATTTGTCCCAACTTGACTGCTATACTCTCTGGAAAAGCGAAAACCCACCGACTTATCTGGCGATTTCTCATCAACGAAAGGGATCAAATTTTTGAGCATTTTTTCCCCAACTTTTCTTAATAAATAAATATATAATTTGCACCTTATCATATACAAATGTAGCTAATCGAAATCCAATGCAGTTCTGCCTCCATGCAAAAATCAATGTAGTTAGTATGAATATTATGTATATTTGTCACCAGAGCCTGGAAAGATTGGAAAGATAAATTCCTGTTATTTATTTGCCCATGAATATATGATGAGATAATTCAAAAACTCAACATTATAAATAAATTGCTGTATGATTTCGAAATTATAATTATAAACTTTTCTTAATATAAACAAATTTCTACTAAAAGATTCTGAATTTTAGAAATTTGTCTTATGTTAGTTTTGAAAATAGATTCTGTTTCAAAAAAATCATCTTGAAATTTCTTTAAATTATATTAACGTCTAAATTTAAAGTAACAAAAGGGCTATATTTAGAAAACTTGAAATTTTCAACAGTGCTCGTATTTTGACAGCCACTTCTGAAACGATGTGGTCTACCTAAGGTTTCCGGGAAGATGGTTTGGGACACTCAGCACCAGAATGAGCGTTTGCTAAGAAATGTATATGTCGAAATCATGGGATAGGAAGTCATCCATTAGAATTGAGTTGTGAATCGTCTTATACAATAGTCGACGTTAAGTAAAATTCTTTTAGTTCTTTGAGCTGTCGAGTTCTTACATTCATAAACACATGGACAGATCGACTTTTCGTAATCAGGTTTCGATTAAATTTTGATAAAAATCTATAATGATATGATGTAAATCTATAATCTATATGATGTAAAAGACCACATACCAAGTTTCATCATTGCGATTAGAGGCGGCGGCAGAAATCTGCCGATGAGGGGAGGGGATAAGACTCCTGTAAGGGGGCAAGTACAGTTCCTGTCATTTGGTTTCAAAATTGCTCATAATATTTTTTAATTGAAACAATGCATATATTTAATTCAAGAAAATTAAGTATTATTTAGCTTTTTTTTATTCAAATACTGACCTTTTCTGGTGAAAATCTGCGGACTTAACATCGTCGACATCTATCATATTGGGTTCTTAGCTGGCCTACCCAAAATTATCGGCAACATGTGACATCTTATTCACCTGCCACTTTGTCAGTTATATTGCCAAATGTATGCAAAATGCTCAAACCGTAATCGAATATTTCAATTTACAGTTTCGCATTTAGGCTGGTTTATCATGTTCGTTAATGCCCAGCTCTCCACAATCGTCCTGAAGTGGCGAAAACTTTTGCCGAGGAGGGAGATGGGCAAGCGGTTTCTGAAAGGAGGGCAATTGTCCCCTTTGTCCTCCTAGTAAAGCCTTTAGTAAAACTTCTGTTTGCGATTGTGAGTTATCGTTTTTTCAGACATACAGACGTACTTTCAAAAGTATAACTTTTAAATTCCAGGGTTTCTAAAACGTGATTATTCATTAAAATTTCGAGGTGGAATTTTTTGATCACTACAATACTTCCTAAATAATAAACCTCTCCACCCTGAATCTCTCTTCAATCTTTAAGATCTTAAAAGTTCAAAATTTTTAGATTTACTCATAAGTGAAAACTTAAGAAGCAATCGGTCTTTTCCACCCTGAATCTCTCTAACACTTTATTTTTCAATGACTAAAACAAATGGAATAAGAAAAAAAAAAAAAAAACATGTTGTCACATGCTTAAACCACATCTCGCCTTGTGGCCCTCATGTTATCTTTCATTTGCGAAACAATGCTGCCATCCTTTTAGAAAACAATGCGTGCTCCTTTGGTGTCAAACGATCCGTGCCAACACAAACGAACCGGCCTGAAAAAGCCGGCTCAGAACGGGATTCGAAATTCCAGCAACCAGTCACCGTGTCACCAACTCCCTTTCAACCAAGCCTAGACCTTCACACACTGAACACAATAAGAAACACAAGAGTTGACTGACTTCCCACTACTTCTCACTTTCGCCGCTCGCTCTCTCTCTCTCTCGGCAACGAAAGTCCTCTCAGCCTCACTCCTCTTCACTTCAGTTCCGCTCTCTCATCTTTTTCGTTATGCAGTTCGACTGATGGAGTGTCAAAGACTGTGTTCTATTGGATTACGAAGAGCAAGAAAAAAGGTGGCACTAGAAAATCAGCTTGGGAGTCAACAACCTGTAAGTGTGACGTTTTGAGGTCGGGCTCGTGGTTCAAGAAGAAGAAAGAAAGAAGGTTGGGAAAAAAAAACAATAACGAGATAAGGAATCATATAAAAGTAAATAAAAACGAACATCTTTTACGTCAGTATGAATATTTTATTCACACATGACTGATTTCTTCGTCTTCTTTCTTTTCTTTTTTTCCATTTCTCGTTGGTGCATACTTTAGACAGTTTTGTTTAACTTGTTTCATGTCTGCTAAAATGAAATTTTGTTAATTTTTATTTTCTCTTATACAAAGTATAGAGGAGATTCTATGATTATCAAAATAATTCGAACTCCAGTCAATCCTCGTTTCAGTCCCCTCTGTGTTTGAAAAACATATTTTTGGCATTATGTCTGTCTCTCAACACGATAGTTCAAAAACGCTTTCAACTAGATGGTTGGAATTTGGTTTATAGAATCTGAGCCTAATTTGTTTAGTTAAATTTTGAACGAAATACAATCAATGCAACATGTTGTACACAAGGAAGATCAGATTATTGAAAATGTTGCACGGCGTCCATGGGACCCTAATATTGATGAATATAAAGTTATTTTCTGTGAGTTTCATAAATTCATTCATAACTATACTCCTACAGCGCAAGTATTTTCCCTATCGGTAACTTTTAGTACTAACTTTTTTTCTGCGGAATTCATTTTTCCATGCTTTCTATAGTCTGTATATGAAATGTGGTTTCATTTCGTTCATTCGTTTTGTTGCAGATGCCCCAAACAGGGAAAGTTATTTTATGGCCACCCTGTATTTTTTGTCTAACATGAGTCGTTTTTTTTTTAATACTGATTTTATTAACCTTGATGTCATGTGAGTTTTTCCGGTCTCTTTATGTGCTATGCTAAGCGATTTCTTACCCCTTTCTCTTCCGGGGGGAGAGAGAAGGGGCAGATGTTTTCACCGAGTTTACGGCTTTTTTGTTACCCCCGAAGAATGGGCATGTATTGCCTTTGTCGCGATTTTGTATGCAAAGATGTTTTGAAAATCGGAAGTAAAATGAAAGAATCCGGAAATAGCCTTTCTCCATCAAGGGTAATATCAATACCAACGAATTTCCCCCCAGATATGTACGGTTACCAGATTTAAATCTTCTGTCCATGTTTTTCAAATAAATTTGAATTCTCACGAAATGAATGAAACGACGAATAATAAATGGAAACTTTCTTGCTTAAGGGGATCTCATTTTTACACATTTAAGCATGTAATCCAATTCAGTCCACCTGCTTTAGCTGACTAAGGTAAAAAAAAAATGATAATGACAATCTTAGTATTAATAATACATGACTTTTCATTTGAAATTATTCACTTAAAGATTCGAGCATATAAGTAAGAAATTTAATTTACCTATATCACTTCTTTTAGGAATTCTACATTTATACTGATTAAAACAATAGTATCTTGTCAGATATTAACAAAATATCCACCAGAAATTTGTAATTTTAAAAAATCCTACCTAATCCATCAGCAGTCCAAATTTTTAAATTTCAAAACCAGATATTAAATTTATTATTACCAAACATCGCTATATGTATTACCTTCCTTAAGAACTTTTCAGAAATTTCGAGATCTTCTTTTCAAATATTTTTTCATGAAGATGGAGTAAATTACTCAAGTTCATGCACCCTCTCTAACATTAAGTAACGCTAATCACAAAATGCGAATTTACTTTTTAAAAATTTGCTCATTCTCAATAAAAAAAATTTAAAAAAAAACAGGTGGATTAAACTCGCAAAATTTTTTTGCAAACACTCTAATAAATTAGATGTGTTCCCCCCTCCCCAACCATCGAAATCAAAATTTCACACAGAATTGCATTTACAAAATCACAAACCAAATTTGATATATTTAAGTCATTGTATTTACGAGCCATCACATTTGCATGCTTCTGAAAGTGCAGACTGACAGACGGTCAACCCCTTGGTTTTGGCTCAAAATTTGATAGGAGTCTAGACTATTGATGTGAAATATATGTAACGAATTTTATTTATCTAACTCTCTTTATTTTGTAGTTATTATATTAAATTGTATTCAAATAGCGGACAGACAGACTTCTTCTGCATGGATTTTGCACAAAATCTAATAAAATTCTACAAATGTTTTTGTAAAGACCATATATTAAACTTCATCTGTCTAGCTCAAAGCGATTTTAAGTTATCTTTATAATTGACCGACAGATGGGGATTTTCCAAAAATGTTTTTTCGAGCTCAGGAAAGTCTAAAAAGTGCTGATTTGTCAAAATCTCGAGTTCGAATTTTTTGAAAATTACAATTCTTTCTCCATACTTCACATTCGAGAAAGTAAAAAAGAAATAATTACAGATCACTTAGTAAACCTTATTGTGTTTAAAAAAATTAAAATAAAAAAACATGTTTAAAAATTGTATTTAGATATAATAGATTTTCTTTGATAAAAGCGCCGAAAACCTGATTTTTAATTAAAATATTTACCTTATAAATACATTTATGAACAAAAAGAAAATAGATGTGAAATAGTTAAAGGAATGTCTAATAAATGAGTTGATGGCTATCACATGTGAAAAATAGCGTAGAGTATGCATGAATATTTAGCGAATTGCACATAAATAAATTTTTAATATGCTTTGATGTTATTGCTTTGGAATTATTTATTACTATGTTTATAGAAATGCTTGAAATAAAACTGGTAATACCAGAAAATATCTGATATCGTTACCACTTCAATTTCGTTTCAGTCGTATTTTTCAGTCGTTTTGGCGTATTTTCGTTTCAGTAGTTTATTTTTCGTTTCAGTCGTATTCTATATTTTCTTCATTAAACTACGATGCGGAAGACTTTGGAAATAAAAATTTGAGCACTTCTGGTATTTATGCCCTTATCCGCAGTCCACAGTTATAGGGATTGAATTAACACTTTTTAACAAGGGAAATGCGATGAAACTTCGGGGAGACCAGTTCCGCTGATTTTCTTCAATTTTATGCTTGTATTCAAAGTATAATTATGAAGAAAAATTAGTTTGCCAAGCAAACGAACAAGTAAATGCTAGTTCAGAAATCAATAAATTAAAAGAAATAAAGTTTTTTCATCCATCAATGTTGTCAATTGATGTACATTAGATGTGTTGGGTCATTGTTGTTTTGGAATACATTATTTGTAAGGAAAGATAATGTAACAAACTATGCAATTAATTTCTATATAAAAAGGAAGCTTACATTTTATTTTAATTAGGAGCTGTTTATTAAAACCCACTATCCCCCTCCCGGAAGGGCAACTCGAAATGAAGATGAGATGCTTCCGTCATGGTGGTTGGATCTCGCCACCCTGGAGGGTACACAAAAAGGTTGGGGTTTGGCTAATCCCATCAATGACGGACGTACTTCCTTAGGGAAAGGTTGTACAGGGCCGGTGATAGCCCTTAGAACTCAAACACAGTTCCCGCCAGTGTTGCTATTGCGGCGGTCCGGTCATTCAGTATTTACTATCCGTGTGCCTTCGGGCGGGTCGGAGAGTCAGTGATATGACTATTAAAGCCCTCTGAGACACAATCCCCCCCCCCAAAAAAAAAGAAAAAAAATGTCCCTTAGATATCTAGATGATTAATGTGTATTATTGAAAAATACGTGAGGAGTTCATTTTATTTCGACAGGTGACCGACACGCATGGGACCATTTTTATTTCAAAAATTTCTCCCATTTAGAATTTTTTGCTTATGAATTGATGCACATACAGTTAGGAGGAGAAACAATTTTTCGCGCGACGAATTACTCTGACTTTGAGATCTTATCTGTCTTAAAGAAGTGAAATAAAGCATCGAACTTTACAAATTGAGCCTGCAAAATAAATTCGTCGACTTTTTTTTTTTTTTTTTTTTCCTATTTTGAAGGACACTCGCCGTCCTCTTCCAGTGAATGCCTGCCTGCAAGACGTCATGCTTCAGAGAGATCCAGTGACCGCATTTTTCGACACCCACGCGAAAATGGCCACCAGTGTTCTCGAACATCTCTGCCACGTTAATGAACTTGTTCCATTTTGATATGATACTCGCTCTCCTTTATAAAATAAAAGAGTATTGAACCTTTTTTTTTCAAGTAGTGTCCTATCAAATTCATTAGATTTATATGATCTGAACGTCATCTGGCAGATTCACCTTGGACTCTTTGGATCTTATGACAACGAAAGAAAAACGTTTGAATCCTGCTTTTATTGCAAATCATTGTATTTTTGTAAAACATTTTAATTAAAGATTTTGATGCAATGTGGGAAATGTAACTTTATGAAAACTTTAAAAAGTTTATGCGTGATATGCAAAGTGTTAGCAGAACTCTAACATCATCAATATTTTTCGAAACTAATATTTTAACACACGCGAGAGTAGTCTCTCTCTCCTCCCCCCTAACGTTCTCGCATATTCTCTAATAATAGTGACTGTTTTAGATGCATTACCCCCTATCTGATTCAAACCAAAATTTGATTGAAAAAAACTACATCTGCAGCCACAAAACTGCAACTGCAGCAAAAAAACTACAACTGCAGCCTGCCTACAGCCTTGTTTATTTAGGACTGATTCTGACCTGCTTCTTTCCGTCTATTGGTATGTTATCGAGATTATTCGGATAAATTATGTTTAAAATATTCACATTTAAAAATTACTATCACGAAATTTCATTACGCAGTTTCTACTTTGGAATAGAAGAAGAATAGGAGCTTTTAAAGCTTGTAGCGGTACACGTGCCCATTGACGTTATATGTCAACAGCTTCGCTAATGTACAAATTATTGTAAATTATATTTATCGCGTCATTTAAATGAAAAATGCATATTTTCGTTGGTGTAATCGCATTTCTTTTTCAATTTTTCTTTTTCTTTTTGGAAACTAATGTGTTGGTCTTGACCAATCATACTACTTCCACGTCAATAGCTAATTCCAATTATTCCCCAATAAATTTTCTTGTCACTTCATCAAAATAGTTCTTTTCTTCGCATGTTACACAACAGATGACGTCAAACAAGCATTGAGCAACGAATAAAAGACAGGAAAATGAATTAAATAAAAAAAAGGAAGAAAGGGCTCGCTGTTCTCAGAATTCTTGAAAGGCAGTGCACAGAAGCTCAGCATTTCGTCAAACCTTTACATATATCAAATAATTGAATGATTGGACACAGAGCTGATAGCCCAATATTCTCAGCTCGCCGATGCCTGATGCAGCTTCATAGAGGAGACCTGTCACCGCCACAATGAACCTCCCGTGTGGATGGTAAGTGACGTGTTTCATTGGAAAAAAAAGTTCGAATCGGTTTCTTTATGGATTTCTTCTTGCCACATCGCTTTTGTCAGTGTCGGAGGGTGACGTGGGTTAAGAACAGAACAAATGGTGAGATCAGAGATGTCCTTTCAGTAATACCTTTTCAGAGAAGGAAAGACAAATGCAGCTGAAGCTCACCAGAAGTAGGGATATCATTTTCGTTTTTACATCCTCAAGATCTAAGAGAGAATATTATATTTATAAAAAAATCCAGTGTTTACATTTGTAATAAGTAATCCCTGGGTTTAAGAAAGCAATTTTTTTTGGGGGGGGGATTAAGTTTATTTGTTTGTGAACATGACCGATCGATAACTCTAACAGTTGGAAAAAAATTATAACGTTATTTTCTGATCAGTTCTGTAGACATCCATCGAATTTTGGACGAACAGCTCTACATGAGAAACTGGTCATTTATACTAATTCTAGCGAGAGTGGTCTCTCAAAACTTTCTTGCATAGAAATATTAACCTTTGGCGTGAATTTAACATTTTTACTGAATCTATCGTAATCATCCTTGGCGAGTTATTCAGCGATTAATCTCTGGCATGCATTAATAGTATCCAAAAATCAAATTTGTGTGTTAGGCGCGTTTTTATCAACCGATGGATACAAAAATTTGACACAAAACTACACTTGTAGTCACAAAATCTCATACCAAATTTGATATATTTAAGTCATAGCCTTTTTAAATTATCTCGTTTACGTTTTTCTGAAAAAACAGACTGACAGACGGTCAATCCATTGTTGGAATTGGCTCAAACTTTGGCAGATGTCTGCACTGTAGATGATAAATTTGTGTACCGAATTTTATCAATTTAGCTCTCTTTGTTTTGCAATTATCGTGTTCACTTATACTCGAACAGTCGGTCAAACAGACTTCCTCTAAACAGATTTTGCTCAAAATTTGACAGAAATCGGCAAATTTGGTATAATGATCGTATACAAATTTTCAACCATCTTGCTAGCTCCAAGCATTTTTGCGGTATCTTTGCCACAGACAGACGGTCGGACATTTTCTAAAGATATGTTTTTCGAACTCAGTGAGGTCTAAAACGTGGAGATTCATCAGAATCTCGAGTTGGAATTTTTTGACGATTCCTATTCTTTCTCCATCTTCTGCTTCCCAGTCGAGTTTCAATCATACATTGTGTGGTGATTTGTGCTTCTCTAGTTGTGTTCCAAAATAAGTAAACGAATTTCAAACCTCCTGTGTATTGAAGTTAACCACTTCGGGACTAACATCTTATACGCGACGCGATTTTTCTGTATTTATCGGCCCAGTGTCACGTCTATGCGAAGCGATCTTGTTAACTGTACAGGTCCGTCGTCGCGTATTCGCGACGTGAATTTTGGAACGATTTATTTGAGTCTTTAAATGCTACCGAATGACAAGCTGCAACGATATTTTCAACATTCGGATCATATGGCATTTGACTTTCATGCACGGGCATTAGTTTCTGTTCTATACTTCTGGATTTGAAGATTTATTGGCATAAGCTCACCAGATGTGATTAAAAGAGACTCCGGTGCTCTTGTTGATTGCTTTGATCTTTTCATTAGAAGAATATGGGAAGCTGCGTTCAGCAGACTGTTGAGGATGAAGGCGAAATATTTCTAGGCACATTATATAGAATCATGGTACATATGTTGAGATTATGTTGAGCTTCATTTTGTTAATCATGGATAAAAGATCCTGTTACCTACTGAGATAAGTGAAATAATAAGAATTTTAGTTATAACAGCAAGTCATAAGTTTCATTTACCTCAGACGCAGAATAATATTATTATATGCCATCTAATAGTCTCTCTGAGCCTGCAGCTCATGGGCCTTCTAAAATAAATTCCAACCGAAGATGAGAATTGAGTTGATTGACTAGTGAGATTGGGAATTTTCAATAAAGAATTTCATTATCTACTGATCATTATTGCTTAATTTCCTTTCTAAAAGTTTTGTATGGATAGTATTTGTTTTCGCAGACATAATTAAAATTTGAGTATTTTTCTTATTTCATTCATTTTTATTAATGCTGCAGTCTCTATATTAATGCATTAAGCTGTAATTAAGCAGTAACATATTATACATATTACTTGTAAGATTGAAGTCGTTATATCTATACTTATAATAAAGCTCAATGTGTGTGTGTGTGTGTTGGCGCTCTACAGGCCAGACCGTTTGACCTACAGCTACCAAATTTGGTACATGTATACCTTGGAGGTTGGGAATGTGCACCTGGGGTTCCTTTTTTCGAATTTTTAATTAGAATTTTAATTATTAATTAAAAACTAACTTTCCCGCCAAAAAAATCTTCCATTTTCCCCACCGCCAAATGAGAAAGGCTTCAATTTTTTTTTTCTCCCAACAGTAATGAGGCTAGGGTTAAAAATTTTCGGCGGATTATTTCAATCGATTCTGTTTATTTTCTTAATGTTTGATGCATTTAAAATTAAACATTGTTAATGAATAGATCTTTCAGATTCATTCTGAAGTACTTTTAAATTAAAATAAAACAGAATAAAGGAAATTAAAAATTTCTAATCCGCATAGCGTTACCCCAACTGGCGTAGAAAAAAATCACGTATTTGCGTTACGTAACTGGGGGAAAAAATTCACGCATGCGCATTCTGTTCTGATTGTTGCCATGACAACCGTTATCAATGGATGATTTAAATTATTTTTCAGTTAGTCGCATGCTTTTGTAAGTAAATTGTATTTATGTTAGTTATATATTTTTTGTATATGCTTATAGTTGTAAGTACATCGTTTTTTAAGTAGTTTTTTAAAACCTGTTTTCAACCGTTTATTTTAAACGATTCGTTTTATTTTCTTAGTGTTTGATGCATTTAAATTTAAACATTGTTAATGAATCGATCTGCTCATAATGAATCTAAGAAAATTTTGTTGACAAACTCTTGAGATATTACATAAATTAAAAAAGATAATCTTTAGTGCCCATAAAGTTTAAACGCTGAGTGACTCTATTTTCAGTAATCAGATTATAAAAAAAATGCTTTGTTTCAGTAAAAAATATTATTATATTAATTGAAGATTAATTCTTTCCACTTTAATTTAAAGCATAAATTCTACGGGTGCTAACAGAAAATGAGATATACATATTACGTTATGACTGAAGGCCTTTATAATATTATGAATGAATTATATGACAATCAAAATTTGAAGTTTTAAAATATTTTGATGAAGAAGCTATTAAAGTTGAAATTGTATAAAATATTTAATTATTAAAATTTTAACGAACATTACTAACCGCCTTTGGCGAACCGGCTGGTCGCCAAAGGCGGCTAGTTAGGATATAAATTTTATGAGTTTTTTTTGTAACATTAGGCTTAACCGTCAAAAATACGTAGGCCTGTGGCAACGTGCCATTTCAGAGCTTTCGATCCCATGATGCCTCTTCGTTCTCTGCACGTTGGTCTTGAAGGGACTGTAAGTCAGATTTCCACATTATGTAATTCCTAAAGGTTTGAGCATTGGAATCATTGTGGGCAGTGGAAAATACTACCATTTCCATTCATCATGAATTCTTGATTTACAAACTTGGCTATGTATATTGGAATAAGTGGAATTCATTTCTTTAAGAGTGTCATCTTGTTTCACCTTTATATTATTGCAGAAAAATCATTCTGCGAAAAGTTCAACAGGTTCAGTACCGGATAACATCACTTTATTCTGCTTTAAAATACTAAATACAGACTACAAAGCACTGACAAAGCATACACAAAACAACACTTTCAGAAATCAACCCCACAGCATCAAATCGTTATTAAACAATCGCAACAGCACAAAACCGAGAGAACTCGCAGCAGCTGAACACTCTAAAGAGAGAATTCACTCGACTGTGCGTCTCTGCTTTTATAGCTTCCTGATAGGACATCGAATGTTCTAACAAGATGGAATTCTAATTCTAATGGAGATATTACCAAGGTTCTGAACTTTTCTGAAACCTGGATTTTTTGTCGCCAAATTCATTGCCGAGTTTGTCATCGAGAATCATAAACTCGACATCTATACATCATTACAATATCTGTAAAACACTCTTTTTTACCGGGAGTCTTAACACGCAAGGAAGCAATGTTAAATATTCGTAACAATGTTTTCATATTCGTCTTGGAAAGAAAATAACAATAGGTTACCTTTTAATATTATTCAACTGGATTATTTCAGCAGAAAAATGATGATGTTTTAACAACTATCCCAGAGCTAAAAATGCAATCTATTACTTGTTAAAATAATTACAATATTCAAAACTTCTTAGCTTCAGTTCAGGGCTGTCATTTCTTCTGGATTTCACTGCCCTAAAGGTACACAGCTGAATAAATTCTCAGGCAAATTTTTCGGGCAGAACAAATCAGTTAAGGTAATATGAAAGTAATAATACAAAAATTCCTCTGCGCGGTTATTTTCCTTTCTTTTTGAATATACGCTTGAGTGCTTCGTCGCGCTACAAAAAATACATACTAGTTTTTCATATAACAGTTCATGTATATCAGTGTATACATGCATATGAACATAATTTGACTCAATCTTGCTCAAGGACATCTCAAGGTCGTCAAGGAATAAATATAGGTGAAGATTTTCTGGAGGGAAATTTTTGTTTCCTTTCTTTTTCCGCTTTCGGTTACTTTTATTTTTATTTATGATTTGAGTTTTCTTTATTTTATTCAGCAAATTGGTATTCATCGCTTCAGTGAATACCTGAAAAAAAAACAAAAAAGAAAGAAAATAGAATCTACTTTTCAAATTTTTACTTCATTCTGCAGTTTTCTAAATTGAGAACCCAGTGAAGAATGAAATAGAGCAAAAAATAAAGAGCAATAAAGGAAACAGAATGTCAAAATAAACAAATATATAAAGCAATCTGTTTAGATTAGAGGGATGAGTAAATATTTCTGTTTTTAGCTAGAAGTACTGGCAGCAAAATAGCCTACAAAAGGGCAATTGAAATAAAAAATTATTGCCAATCCCTGTTGATTTGACTGCTAATTACTATGAAATTTTTTATTCTTGTTCCAAAATTTTCATAATTGATTTGATCATATAAATAATTATTTTAATGAATAACTCTCTAGATAATTTATTTTTATTTTGTGACTTAGAAATAATTTTTAAGATTATCTTTTTAAGTTCTAATCAGACTATTTTCCATATGTACGATTAGTTTTTAAATAATTATGATAAGATGAAATTAAAGCTATTTTGATTGTGTCCATTCTCAGATATTGAAACCCTCCGCGCCTTTGAGCATGCGGCATGAGGCGCTGATTTCACAAAAATAGAAGTGAGATGTTTACATTTTATTTAGTATCTCAGTTAAAGACAATTATTATTGAAATTAGATGGCGAAGAGAATGCAAAACTGAACTAGTCATACGAGCATACGTTCACTGAAAACATATGAATCGTGTTAAAATGAAATTGTGATGTTCAAAATGACGAAATGGATTAATCTAACTAACTGCGTATCACCTGTCTCAGAGGTTGAATTGTACAAAAGTAATTGCTGCGGACCCCTGAAACGAAATTTAAGCTACACTGGATTCTTAATATGCAACTCTTTTAATAAAAATATATATATATATTTTTTCAACTGAACAATTTTTATCAAATAAGATTGGCTGTGTTTTCCTAAGCATATCATTAACATGTCTCAATATGAATGAAATATTTCAGATTTTATTTTTATTAGAAATCATTACTTTAAATAAAAAAATTATTATACCTTAGGTAAGAAGAAAATAAATAAATAAAAAAAAAACATTTTTAGAAATCAACTATAGAGTAATTGAGAGAAGATGCAGATTGCTATCCTAAATCAGCCAAGACTTTTGATTCTTTAATTTTGCTTCCTAGTGGTACAGCAAAGTTATTCTTGTGCTGCCATATTGAATTTATTTTTTGCATTCCCCCTTGTCATTACGTGAATCTTCTTGACTCTTAACTCTTCCACTTTTTAAAGCGTCTCGGATTAAAAGTTAGAAAATCTCACTGTAGCAGCTTTAATTATACAAGCATATCCAACCATTTTATGAGTCTTTTTTAACAAATTAACGAAGTGCAATATAATCATAAAAATAAGTAATTTCTTGAACAGCTTCTTTTAATAATCTCATAGTCTAAGAGCATTGGAATATATTTAGCAATAACACATTGGCATTATAGATAAATGTTCTTGCTTTAAAAAAAAATATTTTTTATAAAAATACACCTTGATTTAAGCATTAAAAAGCTATTAATTTATTTTAAATAATTCACACTTTTAAGTCTTTAATTTATAATCATTCATTATTAATGTATGTTAAAAAGACATGCTATGGCATCTTGAAATCGCTTTCGAAATTCATGATCAGATGGTGCCATTCATATGAAATAAAAATTAAATTAAATTAATCGATTGGCTGGTAATTGAATCCTTGAAGTAATAAAACAGTGTATTAGCATTGAGAATAAACAGGCAAGTGCAATTTCAAAAAGCTTTGATAACAGGAAGTGAATGAAAATTCCATTGTAAAATTCACCTCTACAAGCTTGAAATAAATAAAGTTAAATAAACATGTATAATAATTAAATTTCACCTTCGTTCTCTGTTAGGAATTTAAATATTTTCACACGTTATTAATTTCGACGAATTCTTTTCACTGTAAGAATTGCTTTCAAAGATGCAACAACTATTTTCGCATACCCTTCCTGAAATGACCAGCGGGGGAAGGATTCAAAAAGGTGGTTTTTCATCCCCGTTGTAGTCTTGCTGGGTGGAAGTTCAATGGCCTTAAAAGAATTGCAGTTAAATTAGCAATCGTAAGGGTGGAATAGCAGACAGAATTGAACTTAATTCGCTGCGGATATAGAGTGGAAACTTTATGTCGTCATGATAGAATATTAAAAAAAAAAAGTTTTAAATATGAAACCAGTTAAGGTAGATTACATTGAAAAGTCGATTTTTTTTGTGGAAATATGAAATTTCTTTTTTATTTAAAATTCTTAATGTTTGAACAATTTTCTTTATAAAATCGTTTGAAGTTTGTTTCCAAGTCCATTTATTTGTTATAATTGCCTTAATAATGCCCATTTACATATTTATATATGCTGTTTTCTGAAATTCTAACATTTTAGTAGAATTTTCATACGAAAAAAAAAAAAAACACGTAAATTAAAACCTAATGGATTTTTTTGTGTTCAAACTTGATATGACAGTTTTTCAGTATGTCCTTCACTTCCTAAAGTAGTGAGTAAGTAATTGATTTTTTTTAGAAATATTCGATAACTATTTTAATACTTCATTGTGCGAAAAAAAAAATTGGAAACTTCATGTTATTCGAATCTCAATATTTAAAGAATAAATAGAAATAAAGCTTATTTTTTAATTCAGGAACTAAATAATATATATTTCAAGCTATCAGCAAAATTTTAAACAAATCAACTCATACACCTCTAAATTAAATTTTTCTTTTGGTTTATACCTCTTTTTAGCTAAAAATAAAAGCTCTTTCGATTTTTTAAAAAATATATAATTTAAATGGCGTGTTTTGGTTTCATAGATGTTTTTTAATCATTTTTATCCAAAAATTCAAAAAAATATGAGTACTCTAGAGCGTTTCTCAAAAAATTTATCACGAACATAGTCACATTCCTTATTTTGAAGATAGATTAAAAAGAAGTCATTTCTTTATATCGGAAATTATGTTTCATTTCATGCAACTGACAAACCAATTAATTATTAATCAATGGAGCTAAAACAGATGTACATCGACTCATACTCAATATTACGACTATAAATTTAAGCATTATATTCCCCAAAATGATATTAAATTGAAAAAAAGAGGTTGTTTAAAGATTTACGATAAAAAAATTTAAGCAAACCGAGGGCAATGGCATGGCAACAATCAATGGTTCTCAGGGTATAATGCCCATTTCTTTTTTATCCCATTGATCATATTTGTCATTAAAAAAGCACACAAAAAAAGATTTCCAGGTAATAGATTCTTTTCTTCATCTTTCATTACATTTTCCATGAAAAGATAAATAAATGATTTCCAGGCTATTGCACTTTTCTTTACACCTTTTCATCATATTTGGCATTAAAGAGGGAAATAAATTGTTTCCAAATAGAATACTCTTTTTTTTGTTCTCGTCGGCACATTTGGCGTATTAAAAAGGGGAAATAAGCTGTTTTTATTCCCTTGGCTTATTGCAAGATAAGAATGAGGGACATTCGTATTTCGGTGTTTTTCCACAGTCGCCGATTTAAAATGAGTAATAACTCATTTATTTGCAAAATGAAACAAAATAAATTTTCCACATTAGAAAAAAAAAATCTGACGGAATGGTCTTCCTAAAACCTTCTCGCATATTCTCTAATAAACTTGTCATGTCAGAGAACGCCTTACATGGCAGTGGCGTACAATAGTTACGAAATATGAATTTTTGGCGTGAATTTGATATTTTTAATGTGTTTATCTTATCATCTCTTTCGAGTTATTTGACGATGAATCCCTGGTATGCAGTTAGTAGCATTCAAAAACAGAATTTGTTTTTTGAACACGTTTCTCTTAAAAGATAGTAACAAAAATTTGAAACCAAATTGCACTTGTAGTTACAAAATCCCATACCAAATTTGATATATTTAAGCTTTTGCGTTTCTTGAATTATCGCGTTTACATATTTCTGAAAGTCCCATAGACAGTCTACCCATTGTTGGATTTGGTTCAAAATTTGGCAGATATCTACACTATAGATGTTATATATATGGACGAATTTAATATATTTAGCTTTCTTCGTTTTTTTAATTATCATGTTAACTTATATTCGAACAGTCAAATCGATGAACTTTCTCGGAACAGACTTTACTAAAAATTTGATAGAAATCTACAAATTTGGTGTAGAGATTGCATACCAAATTTCAACCTTCTAGCTCAAAGGGTTTTTGACTTATCTTTGTCATAGACAGATAGACGGGCATTTTCCAAAATTAATTTTTTTTTTTTCGAACTTAGGGAGGTCTAACACGTGGAGATTCGTCAACAACTCGAATTCAAATTTTTTGACAATTCCTATATTTTCTCTATACTACGTATATCATAACGTTGTTGTTGAACGTTCGAAGGCAGCCGATTCAAGCCTGTGGGGGAGAGTCTCTTGTTTTTATAGTAGCGCCAATTAGGGCCGAGAATACGACTTAGCTACTGACGCATCACTCATTCGCTTGCACAACCCCTTTTTACAGGAGGGCACATTAACATATCTCACAGACAGAACAACGTAAGAATAACCATACCCAAACCGGGACTCGAACCCGGGACACCCAGATCTCAGGGAAGACGCGCTACCCCTATGCCAGGACGCCGGCACGCAAGAATGTAATAAATCTCACTTTAATAATACTCATTTACATTGTACGAATACAGTTTTTAGATATTCAGAAACGTTAAAAAATAGTAAGACTGGAGTATTCGGTTAACTTGCTAATTTAATTTACTTACATTATCAACGCTTTGTTGTAATACGAAAGTTATTAAAGATATTGACCTTCTTCTAAAGGGCATTTTATCAAAGATATGTGACTAAGCATGAAGTTATAATGGAAGGGTGTTCCACTTTTCAAATGCCTCAAGAACTGTTCCATAAAGAGTTCCTTTGAACAAGAATCCTATCTAATTATAAATGAAATGAGTTACTTTTTGATATCACTATAAAGAATGAGAATAAGATTAAATTAAATTTTCTCCAAAACTATGCAGTAGTTGAAAGAGATATTTAAGTTTTTTTATAAGCAAATACAATAATTTTGGAGAATAATATCTATATGCAAAAAGATATTTGTATTTATATATTAAATAGTGAAACAGATCATTATCTTTAGATAATGTTTTGTTTTAATATCAAACTAAAATTCAAAGTGTACATTATATGCATTTGTAGGTTAAGAATATTTTCACAAACAAACTTTCTTTTCGATTTCCTCATTTTTTTACCAATTCAAGTGAAGTGAAATATTTATTCCGCTGTTTTATGCTTAATAAATTTAAAAAAAAAAAAAACTTTTTTGATGTGGTTACTTTTTTTCTCATGCCCAAAATCTTGTACATTAATACTTTTATAGTCATTTTTCATTAACTTTAAAAAATGACTTGTCTTTTATTTAATATAATATTATTATACTTCATTGTTTGTAATGAAAATGTTTACTGTCATTATTAGTCCATATCATTATTGATCATTATTTTATTTATTCATTTGTTATTTTTATTCATGTGAAACTGAGGAATGTCCTGTTTTGCAAATTAACATTTCTCAGAACGGTATAGGACAAAAAAAAAAAAAAAAAAAAGTGACTGTTAATTCATCGCTTTTTTGACTATCATATATTTTTTTAGAGATTCCTTTTATAATTTTTTTCTTCCTGTTTTTTCTACAGACAAAAAGATTAAAGAAATTTTTTTTGCTGAATTCGAATATAGTTCCTTTTAATTCGTTGAGAGAATACTCGCATTGTATTAACTTTGAAATATTCTCATAATTTTGCAACTAAGAAGCACAGAATGTTAAACTTAAATGCTATCAAAATTTACAAAAGTACTCCTTTTTCTTTTCTTTCAGATTTGATTATTTTTATTATATTTGGAAATGAATATTCCATAGGACGAGTTTTTATTGGCTAGATTTTTAAAACTTTCATTTTTGTAACATTTAAATTTATTTTTTAAAAAAATGGAATAACATTTCAATATTAGTCAGTCATCCAGAGTTAAATTCAATCGAAATTTCTTTTTACGTTTCTCGCTTTCGTATTTCCAATCAAAAAGAAATAATATTTTGATAATATGAAAAAAAAAAAAAAATTTCAAAATTATTATTTAATGATTTTTTTTAGATTGTTTTGTTTCTATTAAACCATTTATCTGAATTTACAAAAGCTAATCGTAAAATTAATTCAAAATAGTATAGGATATATTTCAACAAATATAATTTCCAGATAATTTTTCAGTATTTGTGTATGATTGTGTTTCATATAATTTAAACTCGAGATTGGAAAAAAAAAAAAAAATGCTTTCATCCTCTTATGATTGAAGACCAATTCTGATAACAATCGTCAACAAAAGAAGATTTCCATTTTGTAAACAATGCGGACACTTGTACATAAAAGGAGGACATGAACACTTGTTTGAGCGAATGCGTGTTAGTGTAACAACGTTTGTGGCATTCTCTGTAACCGGTGAATGACAAAAGAGGAAAGAAGGTTGGCAGATTTTTAAGCAAGCCTCCCGCACTGGCGACCTTGGAAGCTACTACATGCTGGTAGCAATGTGTTCACTCGGCTAAATTCAGCCAACAACAACATTATGGGGGGAGGAATTTTGGTCGACACGTGTTAATATTTTATGTGGTCTGGATAACGACATGAGTAGGCCTTGGGGGAGGAAATCGGAACTAAAATGATAACCACAAGGTCTTAAAGAACGGAATATTAGACAAAAAATAAAAAAAGCTACATTCCTTGCTTTATGTAACCTTCAAAGAACCATTTTTTGAAGGAAAATTTAAGAAGCTGTTTTCTTTGTTGAAAAATTATTTTTTGCTTTTTTCAAATGGCTATGCATTTTTCTTTCGTGTACGTGATTTTTCAATAGGAAGAAATGTGCTTTGATATTTACCTGTCAAAAATCCAAAGAGAATGTCTTCTACCAAAAATTAAATAATTTCCACAAAATTATGCCAAAAGAGATTTATGCATTAAGCAACAATTAAATGCCAGAAAATAATAATAAAAAAAATTAAACGAAAATTTAAAGTTCAAATTATTCATATCTGAAAAGAAGAAATCAGAAATAAACAAGGGGAAAAAATGAACAACAATTTTTTTTTCTTGATATGTTGGTTTTTAAAGATTTTAAGAAAAATAATCAGTTGTTTTACATGATCATGTGCATTATCAATGCTACATATGATATTTCAAACATTTATTTTGTAAAAGTTAATGAATAAGATATCAGAATGGTTTTTAACAACTTACAATCTGAAAATAGAAATGCAACTTAGTTTGCAAATTAGTTTCTCTAAATAAAGTGCATGAAAATAAAAAAATAAAATTTAAAGAAAAAGAAATAGCATTGATGTTTACTCGATCCTGAATGTCTCAAAAATTATATGTTACTAATTTTTTTTAAACATACAATTTACAGATTTATTAAATTTGCATATTTTGTAAAAATACTTTAAAAAAATCTGCGGATTTAGGATTAGTTTTAATTTAGATGATTAATCTGTAAGATGATGAATTGTCTTTTATCAACAATTAAGTAATTTAATATAGACAATGTCTTATATCGACAATTAATTAATTTAATATAGAACAATATAGACAGTTAATCAATTTAATATAGACATTGCCTTATAAAGACAATTAATGTAATGTAAACAATGTCTTATACAGACAATCAAATAATTTAATATAGACAATGAATTATATAAACAATTAATTAATTGTCTTTATATAGACAATTAATTATATAAACAATTAATTAATTGTTCTTATATAGACAATTAATTAATTAAATTGTATTCAGATGATTAATTGTTTTAACATAGAACTGCTGCACTAAGTCGCAGCAATTAAGTGTGTTATGAAGAAAATATTCGTCGTGGAAAAAAGTGCACAATTGTGTGTTACGACGCTTATATTCACCACTATTAAATAGTAGAAATAATTTGTTGTTTAAATCGCAGTTTAGTGAAAGCTAAAATATATTCATAAACTTCAAGATATTTGAATGCAAATTTGATATTCAAACTGAAATTTTTAATATTAGTACTTTAAATTTTGCTTACAAATCTGAAATAATAAAGGATATTTTGTTAAAGGTTTCCTGGCCATATAAATGGCTATTTTTTAATAATAAAAGAACGAATATACTTTTATCCCTAACAACATCGGCGCTGTATATATGAACTAGTTTTTAATAACTAACTGGTAACCTGCAAGTCCCGTCTTCTCCCTTTTATTTTATTATTGCTTAAAAAACAGTAAGACAAGCGTACACTTAATTTTTGAGACTTAATTGAAACCGGCAAACTTGCTGCTCCAAAATTCCTTTCTATTCGAACACGTTGTGCAATAGCGGATGTGTCTGTCTCGCAGCTGATTTCCTCCAGCAAATGTTTCCATGTAACCCGCAATTATCTGCAGGTAAAGAAACCAATCGGTTCATCCCCTTCGAGTCTAAGGAAAACAAAAACAAATTTGCCTCGAAAACCAATACCAGACCCGGTGTCGTCATACTTGCAATGACGTCAACGCGATCTCGCCTCCAGCGGTGCTTTGTTGTTGCCAAGGTTGAGATTTATTTATCTTACTCGTCTCCGTGATGACCGCAGGGAAGTGAGGTTAAGAAGTGAGAAGAATTTCTTGAATGTATAATTAAAATATCAATTTTTAATCACTCGGTAAATACGTCGGTTTCTCATATTTTTTTTTTTTTTGATTTCATTATATTCTAAAAGATATTTTTTTCCTTTTTTATGACCCTTATTGAAGTTAAACTATCATATTAATGGACATGTACGGACTGCATTGATATTCAATCCAGCTCGATGCTTATTTTAAAATAACAGAACAAAAATTTTAATTAGAAATGTATATTTATAGTAGAATAAACGATTAAAAATGTCATCACAATTTCACTAATCGGTTTAATATTTAAAGATTTTAGAAATAAAAAACACATATAACTATCTCATAGTAGCGATATAAACATAGCTTGGAATCTGTTTTTCAGTCAAGGGCTTACTGTTTTTAGTTTTCAAAACTAAACATTTCTTAAGATATTTAATTATATAAAGAAAAACCAACTTCGTTGTTTATAACAATTTCGTATGAAAATGGTTTGCATATTACCTTTACGGTCAAGTATTTTTTTAACGGTAACAATTTAATTGCCCTATATATATATATATATATATATATATATATATTATAATAAAAAATAAGGCTTCGATAGGAATTCAAATAGCGTCTACAAAAAATATTCTTAAAAAAGTGGAGAGATCTTTGACACATTGGAGTCATTTTTTTAGCTCACATATTAATGTCCCGCTTTAAAGCACCACTAAGGTTATTTTGGGTCAAACCTCATAATTTTGAACCTTTGTCAGATGACGAGAACGACACCACATCTGACACTTCTGTCTCTAAGCTTTAAACACCACCTCAGCGGGAAGGTGTTTGCCAGCGACGAATTTAACATGCATCAGACCGGCTTACACGACGGTTCTTTGGTGGAACCGGAAACACTCCAGGTCCGAAGCCGTGATCTTACTACCAGGCCACCGCGGCCCAACGACACGTTCGAAACACTAATCAATCTGTGCATAAAGTCCTCAAATCAGTCAAACTACAACCAATCTTCTGAACTAGCTAAGGTATCTTATTTGTCACAGCACATAATCCGTTTCTTTCTTTACTGCACCGTTTTTAGTATCAGATTGTGACTTTTACGCTTGCCGGAGAAGTCGACGATCCTATCCACTATTCGGTATTTTGTCCTTTTACTCTTTATAATTATTTAAGAAAATCTTCATCCCTAATAAAGAGTCTTTTATATGAAAAAGATCCTCCACCATCTAGAAAAGGAATAATAAACAAAAGCGTTTTTTAGAAATCCATCATCTTGAAAAAGAATCATAAACATGATTAAGTTCATTTTGGATAATGAAAAATTACTCCGAAATACTAGAATAATAATGCCAGCCTTCTTTTAATATTGCACCAAAGAAGAGTATAATAGAGAATATTGCACAAAAGAAGAACTCTTGTATGTGCATTTATCTCATGATGCATCTTTAAACTTTCATTAATATCTCATTTTTATTTCATTGTTTTCTCCCTAACCTTTAAACTGAACACATAACGCAACATTTCTTATTTTTACTATGAAGATTATGCAACGCATGAGGCGATTCTTTACATTTTTATTCATTGTGCACATTATAATATTCATTATTTCAGTATGCTTGAATTCGAGATGTTTGATATTTGTCTATTTTTCATTTTGAATATTGTGGTTAATTATTATGCGTAATCATATTCTGTCATTTTTCTATTTATATCAATATCTATATATCTCTCCGTATATTAGAGATAAGATGTAATGATATCTCTTAATCTAATTTAAGTCTTGATTATTTTCCTAATTTTTATCTTAATTTAACCCATATTAAGTTCAAAATTCTGTGTAAAATAAATTCTTCTTTTTTCCGGGAATGCACCTACGAAATTATGTTTACACACATAGAGAAAGAGAGAGAGAGGGAATCTTAGGTATCTTTGGTGGTAATGTCCTGGGCTTTAGAGATTTTTATCCCTCTTATTGCAGAATAAGAATTACAGATTCCGCAATTATTTAGAGAGCGTGTTAGAAATAATTAAATGAAAAAAAAAAGATATTATTTGCAATATTATGTATGTCGTTCGAGTGGTTAATCCCGCTAAAAAAAGGATATTCGAATCTCTAATCCAAAACATCCTTGCTTGATAATATTTTAGGCTTTTTATTGTTTAGATTGATTGAATCAGTAGGCATGTTGATTGTATCAGATTGTATTAATATCAGACTGAAAATTCTAACATTTATTTTTACTCAGTCGCGCAGCACGGAATAATCATATAATATATATGAGAAGTAAGCATATTGAAATATTTACATTTATTTTTCACAATCTTTCTATTTTGCTGCACGTTACTGCAACAAGGAAAAACAATATTACAAAACTGCACTTAAAATTAGTGTAAAAAAGTTCATTTTAACCAAAGTAAAGATTACACGGAAATAAAGCTGATGCCACCAGAGAGTTATTATTATTATTTTCGAATTTTAAAGTAGTGCGAAAATGACTTTTGTACGACATTTTTTCCCCGAAATATTTGAATAAAAACATTACATATTTCGATTAGTTTTTTTAGTTAGTCGATTAATTATCTACGTGTCAAATCTAGTAGCTTCAGGTCTAATAGCTTTCTGTCGTATAAAGCGTTTTTGCACCATGTATTTTACGGATAGTTTACTACTTTAAAGCATTATAAAATTAACAAATGAACAGAGAAAAGATAAATCTTGCGCAAGAGCAGGGGCGTGGGGGGGGGAGAATTAATCAGCCGAATAGAAAATTAATAATATGGAAAAAGGAAAGAAAAAAAAATAATTTTGCTTGTTGTTGATGGGAAAAATCATACGAGGCAGACTAAATTTATCAGAATCTGTAATGGCAAAAAAAAAAAAATCATTTTTTGTATAATAGTAATAAATATTATATAACTACTAAGTTCAAAAAGACACCTCTATATTAATTAAGTTATTGTATTGTATTATCTCCGAGAATAATAATGTTCTAGTGTTGAAAATCTTCTAGTTCAAGAACCCCACGGTTAAAAATATGATGTGCAAAATATCTCCTTGTTCTTTTATTCCTGTCAGTGAACATTTCGTAATTTATTGATTAAATTAGACGGTTCTAACCATTATCGTTTAAGAATAAGAGATCAAACTAAACGATTCTAAGTATTATCTTTTACGAGTAGAGGATCAAACTAACGTTTTTTTTTTTTTTTTTTTTTTTTTTTTTTTTAATATGCTTCGAAGAGAAAGGAGGGAGAAATTACTATTATTTTATTACAAGAAATTGTTTAATTGAAATTATTTGTGATTTTTCCTATTTCTTTTGATTTCGAGTAATTTTTATTGCTGTATATATATATATATTGGTATAACACTTCAAAAAAATGCAGTTCAAAATGTTGCTTTGCGAATCGACTTTCATCCTGTCATTTTTTCGCGGAAAAACCGAATTCGGTCATTTCTGGTAACTTCAGGATCCGCCACGATATGATTCACGAATTTGTTGCAAAAGCGCTTACAGCCATAAATAATATCTCAGCAAATCCAGTTTAACTATAAGTATTGCTTTCCGAATCAGTCAAAAGTACGAGACAATGAAGTCGTTTCTCAGAAATTTGACGAAGAACGTCGAAAAGAAACCGCATTCCTATGTAAATAATTTTAGAAAATGCAGGAAGAATGCATCATTGCTAAAAAATGATTTGAATAGTTACCGGGAAGCGAACACAGTGCGTCAGTGTTTTGAGAAAATACCAATCTGTATCTCATTTTAGAAGCAGCATCGAATTATTTGTATGAGCAATTTCAATTGGTTATTTGTCAGGACTTAAAGGACAAATCACTTCATAATGCTGGCAACAGTTGAAATTAATTAATTTTCGCGTATTATTTTAGCTATTTTTCCTTTACGTAAAAAAATGTGGTTAGTAAGAAAATTTAGAATTCGATTGTAATTTGATTGTTTATTTCTGGTCCCTTTTTCAATTAATATATTGTTAAAAAATTCATCTATAATTACAAAATTAATAGGAAGCTAAAATCGAAAAAATTTATTAAATTAAAAGGACAGTGTTTTTAATTTTTAAGAATAATTAAATAAATTCCTTCCTTGTATTTTATCACCGGTTTCATTTTCCTGAAAATAAAGTAATAAAAAGTTTTTAGTTTTTTTTAAAAACTAAAATTTTAGACATAAATTATATTATTTTGGAGTTTTATTACATAATTTTTACCTTTAAAGTCCTGTACGTTATTTTTTATTGTGTTTATTTACTTATTTATTACTTTCATTTATTTTATTAATATTATCGTCACTGTCACCTCATTTATTCAAATTACCGTTTTTTTGGTTATTATATATTATTTATTAAACATTAATAAATTATTTCTGCTATTTTTAGCTTTAAAACTGTCGGTTTTTCTTGTTGTACACAGTTTTAAACTGTATTTTTTAATATTTTCAAATCTTTTTCGAATTTTATCTAAAACTACTTCTTATTGTAGTTCCATCAGCTTCAAAGCAGCCAGATTTAACTGTAATTTTATTTCATAATATAAAAACAGAGCTATTTTTGGTAAAATCTTGTAATTTGAAAAGGTCATGCCAGAGGCAGTAGCCTACTTTCTAAACCTCCGTGCCATACCAGCGAAAGGCTTCTTTTGGTTAAGAGAGATTGTGTAAAAGTTTGTTATAAAAACGTATGTTGCAATTAAATTGTCTTCGCCCACTTATTTACTAAGCTCATATTTTTAGAGCAGATTTTAATTGTTTTTTGAAAGTGAAATTAATCTAAGCAACATTAATTTAAGCAAGTGATATTTATGAATGATATCATAATTATATTCGGATTGCCAAATGAAAAGTGGACACTTGCGATTGTGTCGGAATGACTGCTACTATAGTAGTGCTACCGAAAAGGGATATAAAGAGTGGTAATAGGCGTGCACTGCATACGGCTATAGTGAAAGTTATTCGTATTAGAGGAAGGTTAGATCGTGATATAGATGGATGCAAAGGATCGCAACAACGCGCGGTTTCTGATTCTTCGATTGTAATGGATCACTCTGATTGATTTCCTGCCCCAAGGGAATACTATCAATTCAACACAATACTGCAATACTCTCGAACCTGAAAACCTCCGGCTCCGTCACCGAGGTTTTACCGCCAGGCCATTGCGGCTCAACAACTGCAACGAATATAATCAGAAAGTTAGAATTTTCTAATATCTCTAGTTTCCGTTTTATAATAAAATTAACTGAAATAAGTAAAACAGATTTTTGCATATGATATTTTTCTAAAATTAAACAGTTTATTGGCGGCAAAACAGGTTTTTATCTTGGTTAGAAGCACAAAAATGATTTTAAAAAATGATAAAAGAAAAATTTACTTGAAAATATTTTGAAGTAAAAAGCAATTTTAAAATAATTAAGAAGTTTAAATTCTTGTGAGTGGATACGATTGTTCTTCTTTTATTTTATACTAGCCGGTTTTGGCTATCATTTGATTCACCGGGGATAGTTAATTGTCAGATTGTTAGTGTTCACTGTGCATCAATCAATTACCCTGCTTTTTTAATTGGGTTATATCAATTCATTGTGAGCATAAATTTTTTCATTGGAACACAAGGTACCTAACATCGTAGACTATTAAAAACATAAATTGCCAGTTCTAAATATATCTTCTAAATTTCGCAATATTGTAACTTTATTTTTTTATACATCTCGTAATTACAAGGAAATTAAACAAAATCCTTCTTTTTTACCTTTCAATAGTAGAAGAAAAATCATGCAGTAAAATAGTTGATGAAATAATGAAAAAGACTGGAATTTCCATTCAACAATCTATTTCGTATTGGAAAGCACAACACTTTTACAACAAAAACAGCAGCACTTTTTATGATTATTTAATTGATATCATTAAATGGACAATTTTAAAATTTTTGAAATGGGTTTAAATTTATTTTCGTGCGATTATATTTTTGGAAATTGCCGAAGGCAAAACAACAAAAATAAAATTCATTTTTAATTAATTAAAATTTCTAAAATGTTGCTCTTAGGTGCACAATCCTAAGGTGCGATTCAAAGTATATATGTGCCAAATGTGGTAGCTGTAAGTCAACCGGTCTGGACTGTAGAGCACCAACACACACACACACGCCCACGCATGCATGCACGCGCACGCACATACGTACGTAGATTTAAAGACTAACCGCACATAATAGCACTATGATTTCGTGGAACTGGCCTCTCTTAGAAAAGTATAATGATCAGAATAAATGCAAGTCTATTAAAATAACACATCTTAAATATGGCAGTTTTATAAAATCATGAAGTTTTACCTAAATGATGTAATTAAAATTCAATATAACCAATATCCCCGGCGAAACAGCTGGTCGCCAAAGGCGATTAGTTTTAAATAATTGAAGCGAACATTTCACTAGCACAGTTCAAATGGACAATAATGCTTTTTCTTTTACCTGAATTACATATTTTAAAAATATAATTCATTCAAATCTTGTACCAAGTGTAATACGGTAATAACTGTTTACTGGCAAGATCCTGTTCTAATTAGAGGGTTGAAAAATATATATTTTTTAAATAAAGATAAATTGATGAATACCAGTATCTTAATATTAAAAATTTCTAGATGAGCTTTAAAGGAGGATGAATATTGTATATGCTCTTTGTAATACAAATTAAAGGGCTTCTTTTTTTGTTTACTTTTTTATTTACTTGATCAGTCTTTCCATATTTGCACCTGATGCTTAAAAATTCAAATCTTTATATTTTTTAGTTTTTAGAGGAGATAAAAAAGTAGATATTTACCGAAAATCGCAAAGTTTATGACAAACAGATTTTCAAAGCAAAAATTGTCATTTTCAACCATTTTCTTTTAAATCTTTTTTAAAATTTTTGCCATTTTTATTACAGTTTTATTTTAATACTCTTACGCTGTAAATGATATTTTAGAAAAGTTCACGAATAACGTTTTTTGAAAAGAAACGAATCAAATAAAGTATATCAAGGTATTGTAGAGCAACAAATTATTCTGTGAGAGTTAAAACAGAGTATAAAGTTGTCTCTGCTGCTTTAAAAATGTATACAATTATTCACAAAGTTTTGCACGTTTAATATCGCTGAAATCACTTTATGCTTCAAATTTCGATTCCTCTTTAAATAAGAAAAATAATGATGCACGAGATTCTTAACAAAAAAAGTAACATTCATACTAAATGTATTTATGGCGAATGATATCGAAATATGTTTACACAATGTAACAGAACAGATTTAGAGATTTATTCAAAAATGTCATGCACAAGGGAGTATTTTTTTTCTTCTTTAAAATGTGGATAATGTCAAAATGAAATTTTTACAAAATAAAGTATACTTATATATCTAATTACCAATCCATAGGAACAAAAAGAGCATATATTGAGCAAACGAATAAAAATAGCTAATTATTACAATTTTTTATTAATGTTTAAAAATATTAATTACAAATATTTATTTTCTCTTTCGTTTTAATATTTTGCATCAATAGTCTCGTATTACTTTACTATCGAACGTAATAAAATATGCTATTTTTTGTTTTTTGGCATTAAATATCAAGTATTTTTAATTAATTTTTTTAAATCATGCTTAAAAATGTGATATTTACTGCCATTTATTCCAAAATTGTTTTCATTTCTATGCAAAGAGTACGCTTTACGAATTATTATGTACATTTTTACAAAATTTAATGCTTTTTAGACTTATCAACAGAAAATGCTCCGGTCTGTATGGATAATTGGTGTTTGCTTGATGCTGTCCCTGCAGGGCCGGCTACCAAGGAAGGTGTGCGAATGCAGTTCACTGGGGCCCCGCGAGGAAGGGGTCCCCCCAGCATGATTAAGAACTAAAATACTATTTTGAATAATAATAGCGATATGGAGAGGAAAGAATTTAACTGGAATAATCGATGGGTTTGGAAATATTCGAAGTTTACAGATATACTACAGGTTGATGCAAGTGTGCAAAATATAAACATAAAATAAGTAGATTTACGGTCATTTACCACATCTTTTAGGTTAGATTGCATATAGAATTTTGATAATTGATACCATAAAATGCTTCATGTTGCTATATTTAATCATCTCCATGCCAAGGAAATATTCCTCTGGCTGTCAAAAAAGAAAATTAGCAGAAAAGGAAAAAGAACCAATGATATTGCTTCGACTTCAGAAGTTGCAATTCAAGTTCTAAGAAAGTTCCACACAAACTGCACAATCTTGCAAGGAAAACACGCTTAAATGCATTTGCTATACTAAGCATCAAAAAGAAATTGAAAAAAAAAATGTAATTTTTCTGAAGTAATTAATAACAAAAACAAAATCTCTTAATAAATAAACAAGTGATGGCAAACGCGCGCTGTTACTATTTTTTTCTCTTTACAAAAAATTTAGGACCCCAAATGGTTTCTTGCACCCAGCCCCTTTATAGAGAAGGCCGACTCTGCCATTCTGTGTGTACATTTCCTTTTGCGCGTATCTTTCCTGAAGGGGCTAATCATTTTTTTTCCGGAAAGTAGCTGGAAATTTACTTTCTAATAAAAGAAATTAAATTAAAATATCATGATTATGTAATAATTTTATCTAATCGTGTCTGAAATATCTAATATCTTTTTTTTTTTTTTTTTCAAATGAATATTGTTAATCTGTTTGTAAATAAAAAAAAAGTAAAAAATATATTTGACTTTTTCCTAATTTTAGTATCAAATTGTAACACACAGAGCTCAAGCAATAGCTATCTTCGATCATACGTAACAGGTGCCGGTCGCTAATCTGTTTTCTCTCCTTTTTTATTCCACTTCCGAAAATCTCCCTTTCTTCCCGCCAATACCTACCTTGTTGGCGATAGACTCCATCTACCGGCGGACCCCGACTCGTACACACCAACACGTGTTCGGGAAAAAGCAGCAACCCCTTGCCAGCGGAGGAAACCGGCTTCACTTCAGTTAATTTCTACAGCTTGAATCATATGTGCGTAATTTTTCAATCACTTGGTTTGTTTTTCCTGTTCGGACAAGGACACATTCGTCGCGCTTTTTTTTTTTTTTTTTCAATATCTAGGTAAGTGAATGGAAGATTTTGATGCAAAATTAATCCGCTGGTACTTCTTTTATTAGCTTCATTTCTTCGGTATTTAAATTTTTGTCACAACCATTCGACAGCTGATAAATTTTTGCGACGGACCTTCACGGATATCGCGGCGGTTGCATCAGGGGAGCGGGGTGAGGGTGAGTATTCTTTTCCATATTCATGTTATTCTGTTTTATGATGAGGAATCTTTTTTGCTTATTTTTTGCTGTGTTTTTATTGCATCTTAAAATGTTAAAATGAATATGACAAATTTAATTTTAAATGTTTTTTATTATTTGGGACCTTATTTTTTTATCTGCACTTTTTTTTCTTGCACACATATTGCTAAGATTTTCCAAAAAAAATTTTTAATGAATTAATGGGTTTCCAGTTTGTTCTAGAATTTATAATTAACGAATTACTGGTTTAGATTACATTAATTTTTTTAAATTTCAGTAAGTCGATAAATATCAATAAATGTTTTAGAAGTCAGTAAATGAAGTTACTAGTTGTTAACTGAAAGGACTTAAAATTATATTTTATTGATTTAATATAAACTTTCTTGCACAAATAAAAAATGCATGGAAATTATTTGTAAATTTAATATATTGCTATAGAATAATATTATAAATTGCTACGAAAATTGCAGAAAAAATATTCATTTCTTGACCTTGAAAATTTTTTCCAAGATAATATTCTAAGTATGTATATCTAATATTTAATTTTTAAAACGGTTCTATTCTAAAGCATATACATCGTTCTTTTCATAGAAAAAAAATGTTCATTAAATTTTCGATGTAAGGAGAAATATTTTTTAAGTACTGCTGTTTAACTGATTAATAATTTTGATTTTAGTAAATGTAACTTGACAGCATTCTAAAATAATTTTTCTATCCGAGTTCCGAGAGTGATCGATGTAAAAATAAAAACAGGTGCATTATATTTTTATTGTCTGTAATAAAGGTTAGTAAATGAAATTACTGTTATTATTAAAAAGTCGTTTTTTTTTGTCAGTATGTTACAATTTCTAAAATTTAACATATTAATAGGATTATTATTATTATTGTATCGTTCGTTATATGTATATATTAAAGGACAAATTATTATTAAAATGACTTTAGTGAAAACAACAACAATAATAACAATAATAAATAAGTAAATAAATAAATGTGACAAGTTTTAATCGTCCTTTTCTTTATTATTCATCTAGAATTAAGAAGATACTTAATATATTAAAGGTTACTACTTACGAGGGTAACATGTGAACCGGCATGACATTTCACGTTGAAACACGTTCATCCCCACCCCACCCACCGCTGGTTTCATCTGGTTACGTCATTCAACCATTTTCGGTTAGAGGTCACTTATGTTAATGTATTGCATCATTATGGAACGTATTTGAAAGAGGTTACATTAATACAAACGACTTCTGAATTTCTGCATTTTTTAAAAATGTTTTGAATATCAATTTATCATTTAGAAATTGTGAATATTGCATTTTAAATGCAATGTAATTATAATTATGATACAAAAAAGTTGAATTGCATCTATAATTTAATACAACGCGATATTAAAATGTTCTTTATAAGATATACATATTCTATTATAAATATAACTTAAGCTAAATAAATTGTATACGTGTAATAAAGCATGTTTCAAAAACACAATAGGGTTGTGAAATATCTATTAATTACTCAGCAGTAACTTAACTCTATGATGTATATATGCTTGAAATTATATCTATGCATTTTTAAATATTCTGTATATTTTTAGAGCCGTTTTTTTATGGAATAGTTAAAATAGGAATTAATAATCATTAATTATTTTTAGGAATAATTAAATTTGTAAATGAATTTTTTCCTTTGTCGCTAGCATTTAAAGATTTTTTTTTAATTTTTGTGTTTTAAATATAGCGTTGACATTATATTAGAAATTAAATAAATTGAATAAAAATGAAGTGAACATTTATATTAATTTATTTAAAAGCATCATTTTAAAAATGTTAATTATTTTTTACATTTTAGTCTTAAATATATAATTTGCTTTTATAAACATGTAATCATGATTTTTTTTTTGAAATTGATAACCGGTAACGTTATACGTATAGAATTAAATGAATCAATTAAATAACAATTAAATTTCAAAAATATTAAGAATACATTAAATAATGTACGTAAGAAATACAGGAATACGCAAACGAATGAAATTTTAAGATTCTACCACATCAAGTAGTGAAAAAAAAAAGGGGGGGATTACATCTTTACAAACATAAGAAAAGCCACGTTAAATAAGAATCTACAGGAAAAGAAACTAGCTTTTTTAAATGAATTTTTGTACGTCGAAGACTTTCAAACGCAGAATTATGAATTGAAGTTAAAAACTCATTTGTTTCGGTAGGGGAAAGGCTGTGGTTGCTTCTGAGTTCACTGAATACATTAGTATGACATTGGGGGAAAAAAAAGCTCTTTAAAAGCTGATTAAAAAAGTAAACCACCGCACGTGTACTCATTTAACCTTCATTTAAAAAAAAAAAGTTATTTCGTAGATATGTATCCAGGTCAAATGGATGGCGCTTCAGAGGAAAAAGATTGGTGAAAGCTGTTAGTTATATGATCGTATGAAAGCTGTTATTAATTATGTGTGATGTTTTAATGGTAAAAAATATTAAAAAAATTATCGTATTTTATCAGCTACAAAGTTTAGATAAAAGATTTTCGTTGTTCTACCTTTTACGCTCTATTTCTGATGCTAAAATGCAATACATTATCAAAAGTATTATATTACTTTATATATACATATATGTGTAAACATATTTTAGCAGTTGCGTGGCCAAATGGAACAAAATTTTGAAATTTTAAAACGTTGATTTATTTCACTACGGGAGATATTTTATGTACAAGAAGCGATAGCAAACTGACGTCTGTTCACATCGCGACACAAGAGCAGAAGAGACCAGACTTTCTCTCTTCAGGGATTTTACTATGAGATTTTGATAGGGATTTTTTTGCCACGTGTAGACTTACGAAAGGGAAATTTAAGTATCTTTAAAATAATGTTGCAAGCATTCAGGATTTTTATCCCTTCACTCGATGCATGAGAAAATGCTAAAATGCCGAGACCAGCAGTTTTATAGAGCGCGTGGAAAATTAATTAAATAAAAAAGAGGGAATTGGATGAGGAAATAAAAGAACATTTTAGAAAGAAGTTAATATGAGATAAATTAAGATAAAAATTTGGAAATTAATTAAAATTTAAAAATATCATTACGTATATACTATATTAAATTTTTCTTCTCACATAACGAAAATCATGTTTTTTTTTGTTGTATATATATATAAAAATTTGATACTGCCGGTAATCTTTTCTATTCTTGTCAGAATGAAACCGGGCACTCGGTAAGTATCGGTGTTCGCTCGTGTGTCGAGACTGATAACTGATATTGATAGGAATATGATCTCAAATCGGGATTTCGCTTTTTCGGAATAGGTATTGATAACGATTTGCTGACGGTGTTTGATGAGTGGTCGCGAAGAGGAAAGGAAAGGCTTTGTTGATACAATTAGTGAAATAGAAGAGGGGGGGGGGGAGTTCAGTGAGGTAATGGCTGGGGATAACATACATATAGTTGGAAAAACCCATCAAGGATATACATAGCGTCTCCAAGGCAGGACCAGTTGATATGAATCGAATTCAAAGACTGATGCTTTGATACTCTTAGCTTGTATGTTTTGTACACTTGATAGTTTTTATGTGCTTGATAGTTTTAGGTGATACTGTGTCTACCTGATATTTTATATTAGGTTGATAGAGTATCACTCAATCCTATAGAGACGATTTCTCGTGACTTACTTGAATTTCGCTTTCCTATGAAACATCACTATTAATATTAAAAGAATGTATACGTGTGTGTTGGCTCTCAATAGGATAATTTACTATACCGTTAAGTTTAAAGCTACCAAATATGTCTTGAATGCACTTTGAAGGGTGAAAATCTGCACCGTTGAGCATTTTTTTGAAATTTTAATTACAGTTTAAATTAATAATAAGTTAAACGAAATTTCAACGATTCCCCCCTCATAATTTTAGAAAATATCATAGAATAAAAATCTATCTAAATTCAAAAACTCATCTTTTCAGTGATACCAATTTAATCGCTATACAATTTCATGCCTACGTTCAATGAGTTTTTAAAAATATTGCAAGCTTATTTTACAATAAATTATCTCACTGTTGTGAAGAAACTCGAATCACCCACGCTTTAACTAAAATATTTCATCTTCGATTTTCCTTTCATTGTTGATGATGAAGGCACGGAAGGGGCATGATTTATTTTTCCATGATGCGTAGGTTTCTGCTTAAAGTGGGCTTTTAATAAAATTTTGGAAATTTTGTTATGGAAAGAAATTATAAATTAGTACGTATTACATGCCGTCAAAATTTGAAATTAAAAAATATTTTACCGAGGAAGCTATTAAGAGGAAGCTGCATAATATGTTTAATTGAAAATTTTAGCAACCATCATTTCCTGCAAACCAACTGGTCGTCAAATGCGGCTAGTATTTTATTAAAGGGTTTTCGCAGAAATCTCCGATATTATAATACAAACAAAGTATATTCCGTGTCTAAAAAATACTTTTGATGCTGTTAGATTTTGAAAATAATGTCAAAATCTTCGTAAAATATTGACAACTGACACTATTTCCATGAATCCAAGCGCACACACATACATAAAGATTTATCTTTAATCTTTTTCTCAAAATAGCACACTGTTCAATTTCAGCTGTTATATTATTCCTACTCAAGGCTGACTTCAGGAATGACACCTGCAGATGGAAAATATCGCCAATTTAAAATAAATAAAATGGTTTCGTTTCTATACAAGCTAGAATCGAGCTTTAGTCGGGTAGAGCGAAACTTTGCTGGAACTGTATTTTTTATATTACAATTATACAGACATCTTGTTTTTTACATTCTCCTTTACGAAGTATAAAGAAAATATTGTAATAGTCAAAAAATTCGAACTCGAGATTTTGACGAATCTTCAAGTTGTAGCCCTCCCTAAGTTCAAAAAATACGTTTTCTTAAAAAGGAAAATAATCTATTGCAAAGATGATTCGAAAACGCTTTGAGCTAGATGAATGGAATTTGGTATCTAGTCTTTTCACCAAATTTATAGATTTCCATCCAATTTCAAACCAATCTTTCAGGGGAAATCTGTTTGTTCGAATATTTGTAACATGATAATTACGAAACGAAAAGAGCTGGATTGATTAAATTCGGTACAGACATTTAGCATCCATAGCGTCGACATCTATCAGATCTTTATCCAAATCCAATAGGGGTTGACAATTTGTCGCTTAGTATTTTCAGAAGCATGTAAACGCGATAACTCAAAAAGGCAGTGACTTAAATATATCAAATTTGGTTTGTGATTTTGTGACTGCAGTTATGGCTTTGTGTCAAATTTTCGTTACAATCGATTGGGGGGGAAAAAACACCGATGTCTAAAATACAAATTCCCTTCTATTGGGGAAAAATGCGAAATGAGTTCCGTAAAACGGAATTTTGTTTACTTCGCCAAGGATTTTTTATATACCACGACAGATAACACCAACGGAAGCGGCCTCCCCTTCACCTTCTCACACTTATTCTTTATTATGCTATTAGTAAATTTTAAAAGATCTTAAAACTTAGAAAGCACAGGGAAATAAGCATGTGTTCATTTACATTTCTATTTGATGCAACTATCTAATTTATTATTAACTAATTGTATTATACAATTATCTTACAACGTTTTCGAGATTTGTTTGGTTTTATTGAAACTCCGATTAATTTCTCGTCCTTGAGAGATAGCCCGGTAGTATGTGTCTGTATGCTATTGTAATTATTTACGAATCGGCATAAGTTGCCGGCAAATGCCTTGGCATTTTGCCAATCTTGTCACTGTGTATAGTTGCGCCTTTGCGTAAGTGTCACATTCCGGAACATTTCACTTTGTATTGACATGTGAAACCCCAAATAAGTCCTGGTTCAGTGACACCTATTGTGCCAGAATATCTCCTCATGTGTACACAGTAGTTATTTGTTTTTACGTTCTCCGTCCTCCAATGACTCGTAATAATGTTTTTTCTGGCGCCGATATATAAACCTATAGCTTCGACACCCTGCCTTGGGAAAAGACCCTGTTGCTACAAGCCACCAACGATCTTCCAGTATTGTCATGCGAAGTCTGTTCCCACGCGCTGAGACAGATCAGCTCCCACACGTTATGCATTATTCGCGATTTTCGAAGGTGATGTCATAGGCTTTCCTGAACCTTTTCCAAATAACAACTGTCAGCCCAAGTGTCGTAACACTGACTGTGGGTTGGGACGACTTGCGTCACAATGTTGTCTGCCTCTGAATGGAAACACGCGGTCATGGACTTCCTTTCAAGGATATTGCGAAGCACGATCCTTCTCTTACTGCTCTAATGAGGAGATTAATAGGATCATTGGGGGTTTGTCTGATGGGCGGCAACTGCAAGCGTTGTTTTAGTTATTTATCAAGGAGACGATTCAGGAACCTGCTCATTAAGAGCACAAAGTGTTAATTTCATCGCCAGTTACATCATGTTATTTATTCATTGCGGTGTTTCTCTGTTTTCTTTTTAACCCTTAATGGTCGTAAGTCACCTCTCAGGTGAAAATGGTCGCTGCGGTCGTACGTCACTTGGGAGGTGACAAGACGAGACCTGACGAAGCTTCCTACTCTGGGAAGAAATCCTTGCACGATTGCCTCGTCAATGTAGCATCAGAAACGGCGCATTTGGCATCTCCAGTGATATGTCACACTACTTTTTGAACTCAATTTTTATTATATTGAGCACAAAAGGGAATAAAGGAAATTTTATAAATTTTGATTGTGAAAGGAGCAGTAAATGTTTAGAAAACAGTTCTCAAAGTGATTTTGATGCTAATGATGAGAATAACAGTAGTATAAAAGTTTATATAAATTTTATTCGGAAAATAGTTATAGCACTCATTGGGAATGTGCGTGAAGGTGAAACTATGCGATATGGGACGCCATTAACAATGTACAATGAAGAGAGATTAGACGGGAAGCTGCACATCTTACAACTTGATGCTATATCTAAATATGATGACTGCTTAGTATGTTCTCATAGTAAGGTGCCTGGAGGAAGAAAAACAACTGTATACTTCTGTAAAGCGTGCATCAGAAAACCACTTCTTCATATCGGGAATTGTTTCAAAAAATATCATGCATTTAAAACACATAATTATTTGAAACTCATTCATTTGTGTTACTCCTACAAAAAAATAGGGCCTCAGTGGCCTGGTGGTCAGGTCTCAGCTTCGGAACCGGAAAGCTTCAGGTTCGAGACCCGATTCTACTGAAGAACTGCCGTGGAAGCGGGTCTGGGGCACGTTAAATCCGTCGGAGCCAAACGTCCTCCCGCTGGTGTGGTGTGGAAGCTTTGAGGGGAACGGGGTGCCAGCTCAGGTGTCGTCCTCGTCATCTGACCGCGGTTCAAAATTGCGAGGTCCGTCCCAAAATATCCGTAGTTTTGATTTAGTGGATGTTAATGTGACTAAACCTACAAAAAATAAATAATTTCAAACAAAAATATTATTATTATTTTTTTGTGCGAAACTGAACACCAAAATCACTTAGAAACTAATGAGAATCACCTATAAATAGCTAGCATCCGATAAGGGTTAAGTAATGGCAGATTTGTTTGCGCATTCGATATTATTCCGAGAAAACTCTCAGGTGGCGTTAGTGGCTTCACTTACTATACTCTTTACTAATTGGGAACTTACTGGAGGGTGAAACTGCGCAATATGGAATGCCACCAACAGATAATAAGGAAGACAGCAGTGCTTCCAGTTAGGTAAAATCACCGCTAAGTAATACGCGAAATTGCAGACTCAATAAAAATATCCCACACCAAATAATGCAAAGAAATGTTGATAGTTTTAATTTTTCATGGCATATGTCATTACAAAGCACGATATATTTCTAATCGAATGAAGAAATTTAATTGTTACTTTTCTTGATGGGCGGAGAACCGCAAGTATTATTTTAATGATTCATCCAAGATCCGATGCCCATTTTAAACTACAATGTGTTAATTTCCTCGCCGGTTGCATCATGCAACTCGTTGAACTACTTTCTCAGGCGTTTCTCCTCTTTTCTGATAATGCCAGTTTGTTCTCGACTTCGTTATTCTTAAGTGCCGCTTAATGAGTTTGTTACAATTTTCTGTTTCTGCTGTTTCCGCTTAAGTAAATAGACTTCAACGCGTTTCAAAATTCAGTCCGAGATAAAACTATCTTACGCTATTAGACCTTGCTTAACCATCACTTCCCAAGGTTCATTAGTTACTGAGTGCGTTGGCGGTTTTTGTGGCATTTATATTATATATATATATTTTTTATATTGGACTCAACTTTAGATGAAACAATCAATAATATGAGCAAACCCATATTTCAAAACTTTATTGTTTTGAATTAAAACACTAGGGGTGTTCTTTAAACTTTTCATATACTTATTCATCATAGCGCATTTCACATTAAATATTTTTACATTCTGAAAAACCAGCGGGAGTCATCTCCCAAACACTTTCTTGCATATTCTCTAATAAAGGTATTAATTACCTCCCTCAACTCACATAAAATTTTGATCCTAGGATAAAGCTTCGAATACTTTGGCAATGACGAATGATCGTTAAAAAAATATTAACTTTTAGAGTGAATGTACCATTTTTATTCAATATGTCGTGTGATCCTTCGCGATTCTTTTGACAATTCATTTCTGGCGTGTGATTAATAGTACCCGGACATCGAATCTGTATTTTAGACGCGTGTTTTCCAACACATTGAATCCAAAACTTGACACAAACTACACTTGTAGTCATAAACTCATACACCAAATTTGATATATTTAAATCAATGGGTTTTTCGGTTATCGCCTTTATATGATTCTGAAAGTTCAGACTATTGAACCTTTATTCGATTTGGTTCAAAACAGGGAAGATGTTTATGCCATAATTGTTAAATCTGTGAACCGAATTTTTTTCTATTTAGCTCTTTTCATTTCGTAAGTTTCGGATGAATGTATATGCGAACAGCCGGACAAACAGACTTTCTCTGAATGACTGTTGCTCAAAATTCGATAGAAATGTACAAATTTGATGTAAAGATCAAATTTCATCCATCCAGCTTAAAGAGTTTTTGAGTTATTTTTGTCACATACAAACAGGATACATAATGCTAAAATTGTGCTTTTCGAACGCAGGGAGGTCTAAAACGTGGAGACTCGTCAAAATCTCAAGTTCTAATTCTTTGACGATTACAATACGTTCTCTATATTTCGTATAGGAGGAAGTAAAATTCGATAATAAATTTTGTAATTCTCCCGTTTGGCCGACTTTTTTTTTTTTTTTTGAACTTTATACCGATACAACTTCGGTGTCGAGATTGAGTTTGTTGCCTTTTTAAACTATCGTGTTAAGAAGCATGCGCTCGGACAGGCAGACAAATAACACGTCGATAGATTGAATTCACCCGTAGTTTGATAGCATTCTACAGTTTCTACTTAATACCAAATTTCATTGATCTTTTTTAAGGTTTTTGATTCGCAAATAGAGAAGGGACTCATTTATATGAGAAAAGAGTATTTTTTTTTTTTTTTTTTTTTTGTCTTTGAAATCATGGAAGTTTAAAGCCTTAAGTATTAGTATGGTGGAGATTCTCCAAGTTATAAGGCTCTTTTTTATATAATTTATTATATAATTAATGTTCGAGTAAACTTCTAGAAAAAAAACTATGAAAGAATGATAGGAGTTTTTATTTTTGATTGCATTACGCAATTTTAAGTCTCTTAACAAATGTGTTTTGACAACAAATGTTGGTGCCGATCTTCTATTTACTTCTGATTTTCTTCACAGCGCCTCATAAATTACACGTGCATAATCATAAATAATCATAATTCTGTCAATATGTCTCATTATTCTATCTGAAGAGAACTTAAAACACATTGACGTCGGTTGCGAGATAAGAAGATTCCACTTGTAAATATTTCCGCTAATGCCATCTTATCTGAACAAGGAAATTGGGAGGAATTCAGCTTGTTGGATTGCGTGGTTGTTGCTTGAATTAAAGCATCGCGGTTTGTTTGTTGATAGATAGTCCAAGCTCAACCATGTTGGACGAACTATGGATACCCGAATGAAGGTATTTTAAGTTTATTTAATTTTAGTATCAAAAAGCAGCGTATATTATCAATATTGTTTCTTAGAGAATTTTATTAAATGACACACGAATCTGCTACTTTGCCATCATAACTTTAAATATATTATATTGTCTTTAAGTTCAAGATTTACAATCTTTTTGTTTGTCGTGATTTGAAAAATTTGGTATGGTCCAGTTCTAAATATTTACTGTATTTTAAAGCAGTATATTCGGAAATCATTTTCACTCACAGTTGAATAAAAACTATGGTATTTTTTTAAAAAAATAATAAAATGAAAGAAATTTAATTCACAATTTTGTGTGAAATGTATGGCTGCGATAGCTGAAATTGAATCTCAAAACACAGCAGCGAATAATTTTTTGGTTTGATTCATCCTAGCTTGATTGCTTCTGACTTGGATTCTATATATTGTCCATGACCTAAAGAGTGCCAGCGCCATTTTATTATGTTGAAAAATGAACAAAATAAAATTATAGTCATAATAATTTTTTTATTAATACAACCGATAAAAATTACAATTCTTTTTCTTTTGCCCGACATTTTCTTAATTTTCAAATTTATTTTCAAGCAGTTGTTAATTTTGAATTTTCTTGAACTTTTGTATCTTTTTTCCCCAACGTAATTTTAAAAAAATGAAAAGAAAACTATTTCAGTTTTTAAAGATTCCAACTTTTCGATTATATTCATTTAACCAGCTACCTGTTTATGACGAGTTTATTCGTCTGGAGTAATAAGTGCTTTAGATACCCATTTTCCAAAGAGGTCGAAACAGTTCACTGGTTAATAGGACTTTAATAAACTTTATTTGTCATATAAAATAATTTAAAATGATTAGCAAGGAATAAATTTAATCATATAATAAATAAATAATTTAATTTTATAAAATATTTAATAGAACTAATCTAAATATATATCTGTCATCCTTAAGACAAATTTAGGGGTCTCTGTAAAACGATATTTGAACTGGTCTACTATATAAACAAATAATGTCTGAATAAATTTCATCTCTCCTAGTCGATAAAAAACTCTCCACAGAAAAAAAAAAAAGAACTTTTGAATTTTTCTACAAAAGCATTGCACGAGGATAATGCAGCTGTCTATTGTTATAGTTTAACATCGTTTCCTCTTTCTTTACTACTCTTCGCTTGTCCTTGTCATACTGAAGAGTTCGTTGACTTCGTAGTTTGAGTTAGTTTACTGCATATTCAACAGTAGACTTCCTCATGATGTCTGTTCAAATCGAAGGATTTTCTTTAAATAGTTTTCTTCTTGCGTTTTGGTTAAATAGCGGAATGTGTATGTTTCAAATCAGCACCGAGACCTAAAAGACAACATCGAGAACGTACAAGGCATTTGATTATTTTTGTTATTTGGCGGGGGGAAAAAAGAATTCTTGACACGTTTTTGAATCTCAAAAGATTTACAGAAGGTAAATTTTTTCCCCATTGCCTTGTTACGAGGAAAACCGCACGAATGAATGAAGGTTGTTTTCTTTGAAAGAGACAAAACAATTTTATGATTCATGACTGAACAGGATCGTAATTTATTTAAAACTCGCTAACGTATCCGGCATTGTTCGGAATTAATTTTGATCATCTTAGAATGTTTTTTAAACGTTGTATTAAATTTAATTATTGGCTGCATCTTTATTTTTCATTAGAGAATATTATCATTGGTGCCAAAACGTTTTAAAAATCATTTTGAAAACTTACAGATTGCACCAAACGATTTTTAAATTGCTGAAAACTAATTTTTTTTCTTGTATTATGAAAATTTTTTAAAGAATGATACAAAAATTTAGTTAAATATTACGAATGGCAACTTGGGAAGCAAATAAGATGAATTGAAATTGTATAATAATTTCATTTGTTGGAATGGCATCATTAACAATGAAATTTTGCCTTCTATGAGTGAAAAAATAGTTTATAGGGAATAAAAAATTAACTACTTAATTAATTGTCACAAAAGCGTTACTAAAATTAATATTTCTGCGATATATTTTTAAAAAATTTGTTAAATATTTTGGATTTCTGGGATTTACAAACTGTTTACGAATTTTAATTTCACTACAATAGAAATTTGCGTTTCATTTTCGAATTAAGCAAAATATTATAATTAAAAACAATGATATTCTCCTCATTTACCATGAGGAAAAAGAAATGAGGAGAATATCCTCATTCACAATGCAAATTAACAATATCCACATTTACGATGTAAATTTAAGAAAAATTCTTTACAAAAATTTAATTGTTGCAATTGTAATGGTATGAAAAAAAAAAAAACATATGATATTACAATATATAAATCTTCTTAATAACAAAAAAAAAATCTTCCCTTTATGAATTAATAAAAATTACTGCTGTAATGATTAAAAAAATTAATAAGTGTAATGAATTATTAATAATCATTATCCTAAATTCTTCATTAAATAAATTTATTAATATAGTTTTTGTCAATTATTGAATAGCAGTTTTTGTTGAGTATTTATTGACTGAGTTTCCTATATTGCTAGACAGTTATCGTATTTAAATAATTTGTTGTTAAGAAATACCTGAATAAACTGAATTATGTCAAAGCTAAGTGTTGTATACATCTTAGTGTTATCGCAAATTTGATTCTTTATTTCTTTTATGAAATTTATTTTTCTGATTTTTGTTATTAGAAATGGAAAAAAAAAAAAAAAAATGGTCTAAATTACTTTTATACATAATTGTCATTTTTATGCACAATTTTATTTAATACTGCCTTTGAAAAGAATATCCATCCTTAACTATGTGAGCCCATAACGTGATTGTGTGTAAAGTGACTCATTACAGTGCTCTTGAAATTCAGATTTCTCTGTCCACCAACATGATGACTTAAGTGTTCTGCACCACAACAAGGTTATTTTTTCTTTGGACGGTGTCAACTCAGCTTGAAGTAAATACTGAAAAAAAATGATTTGTTGCTCACTTATATTTTATTTTCACTAAGCAATGATAAAAAGAAAAATAACATTTGAAAAGCATTAGGATTCATCCGACTGTTTAGCTACAAAAATTCTGTAGAGGATCGCTGGGTCCATAGAAATTTCTTTCTCTTCTCCCAATTTTATCATTGTTGTTAATAGAAGCAAATACAATACCTTCTTTTATTTTTGGAATTATTGTTCCGAAGTTACTACCACAATTCTGTAGAGTCCTTCGGAAATTAATTCTTGAAGCAGGTGGTGATTTATACCCGCTGTTTGTACTATTTGCTTAATTTATTGGTAATGAAATGATGTGATGTTAAAAAAAATACAAAAGCTTTCCGACATCTTCATTATCTAGAACAGCGTCGGAAATGCGTATATCCACATTGATCACTGTGTAATCACTGATGTAATGTAACAAAAAAATTTTCAACAAATATTGTGAAGAAAGAGTGAAACTTTTTTTGTGATGTCATGAAATTCGATTCGATTCGCCGATATTTTACATCGTCTTCATAAAGGTTTGTCCAGTGATCATGTCTGGCCAAATTCCAGACCGATTTATTTACAGCAAATTTATTTCGTATGAAGTTTTTTTTTTTTTTTTTAGCATCTTAATTTCGGCGATACTCCACAAAGACGGTGGAAAAATAATAATTTTTGTAACTTTGTGATATTTATGACATATTTCAGGTACTTTTTAAGTTTCGAGCTGGATTTTGACTTAAACTGTAACAAATTTATCCCATTTCAACTTATAATTAAATTTTTTTCCCTCTAAAATCCGTTGCCCGGAGATCATTTGAGTATCGTTTCAACGGCTGAAAATTTCGATTTCCCCTTCCGCCATGGTATTATTTCTTAATTTTCTCATTACGTTTCTATTAAAAAAAGATATAGGTACATTAATGTTTTGTTCCTATGGCGTCTCTTCCCTTAACGCCCATTTCCGATGACCTGTGGCCTTACGGATTTGGTCATAAATCTGCCAACTGACTGATTGTTGGACCACCCCCACCTATGGACGGCGATCGGGAGCTTCTCGCAAATTGTCGGTAAAATAAACAGACATCAAAGAACCCCGGAAAACCACAAGAGGAGGGAAAGTGTGCCAGGCTCAATTCGGATACAGGATTCGTTCAGGACGTATATCTATCTACCTTTCCTCCCTTTGTGAACCAATAGCGAAAACTTGTATTTTAGATTACCGGCCCAACATTAAAAACATAAAAGAAATTGAAATGACTCAATCTCTCACACAGCAAACGATATTTTTACCGGTTTTGCTGGACTATTGTTTAACTTGTTAACTGCGGAAATAATTTTTTTAAGCGATGATGCATGTGCACCTGGAACGCAATTCAAATAGTTGCATAATAAATTTCACAAAAAATCGTGATGAAAAGAATAATAATAATTATATAATTATTAAATAAAAATTTACACATAGACCGCGCCTAATGAAGATATGGAAGATTTAAAGTATAATGCATCGAACGCACTTAAGTGGTTCATCTCTAGAATAATTTTTTGTATCCGTTGTTTGATAGTTTTATTAAAATGATTTCCCATTTCTCTCGTGCGTGCAATATTTAATCACATTGAATGATCCTCCTGCTTTAGAATGCCAAAACTCTATTTGCAGAGCGGAAAGGAATTATTCCTCTTTTGTCTGAAGTCATTTCGCATTTCTTCTCAGCAAACTATGCAGCAGTCTTCCGGAATTCGTATATTCCATTTTATTGATGCTTTGTTCCTCTCTTCGGGCGATCGCATTCAAACTATTTAAACTAGGCCGAGTCTCCTTTTTCTTTTCGAAAATGTTCTGAATGCTTCCATATCAATTACTTAACTATTTAATTATTCAGGAAAACATATTAATATTAATTACGGTAAACAAAAATAGAGATAGGTTTGTCCATTTTACGCAACACCAAATTAAGAAGGAACCGGATGTCTATATCTGAATCGGATACACCGAGCTAATTGGGTGATGTTTTGTTTTGTTTCACAGCTATTTCGGTCTTTAAATTTACTTCCTCGAAATGTTCTGCAAATTTTTCGCCAACCTTGAGAAATTGCTCTGTTTCCATATACATTTTAACTGCCTTTTTTCCACTCTAGATCAATTTAGGGGAGGGGCTTGCGGACTTCCAGGTCGAAATTGATATTTTACTCTAACTGACAGTGAACGGTTTTAAGAACATGTTTTTTTATTGAAAAGAAAATTCGTGATTGAATATTTTGTAAATTAATAGTCGGTTCAAACTACATATTAAATATTTGCTTTTTGGTGGAATGTATAAAAATATTAAAATAGCATTTAGAATATGAAAGTAGGGAGCCGGGTTTTCAAAGTTTCTAAGAATCTTAAAAAATTAGAATATCAATTTTAATCTATAAAGTGTGACATTACGAAACTGTCACTCTCATGGAATTCTCAAATAAATTTCTGTACAAATTTAGTTTAATTTTTGAGGAAGAATTTGAAATTCAGTGAATTTTCTAAAATTAAAAGGGAGCGGGAGACGAGTAGTATCAAAGTAGTATTTTTTATGAAAGCTAATTTTGTCGAATTTAGTATATTTTTCATGAAAACATTCAAGTTGATTATGTACTTATAATGAGAACTATATAAATGTGGAAGTCTATATGGTTTAGAATGTTGTAATATATTTAAAAAATACAGAAGAATTTCCTGTTCTATACCGGCTTGACGTAGTCGGTTGCACTTGAAATAAAATATTATATTACCAGATTCAAAGTGTAGAATCGCGTTTTCTCCCTTATGTGAATGAATACCTAGATTTTTAAGAAATGAAGACGAAAGATAGTTTTCGATGCGTAACACATCTTCTCATCTTGATTATAGTTTTGATTTACACACTGGATTAGTAACAAACATTTCTGCATATAGGATTAAACCAGCAAGAGTAGTTTCCCCAAAGGTTTCTTACATTCTCTCGAATAAAGATGAATTTATGTTTTAAACACGTTTCTTTCCAACAATTAAAACCAAAATTTGACGCAGAATTACAATTGCAGTCATGATATCCCATAATAAATTTCATATATTTATCATTGCGTTTTGAATTATAGCTTTTATATGCTTCTCAAAGTACACACCGATTTATATTCAACCTCTTCTTGGATTTGGTTCAAAATTTGATAGGGGCCCATAATGTAGCTATTAAATATATGTACCAAATTTTATCGAACCAACCCTCTTCGTTTTGGTGCTGTCGCATTAATTTATATTCGAACCGTCAGATAGTCAAGATTTTGCTCAGAGAGAAATCTACAAATTTGGTATAAAGACAACATACCAAATTTCATCAACCTAACTCAAAGCGTTTTTGATTTATCCTTGTCTCAGACAGATAAGGAAACATAATACCAAAAACACATGATGATCTAAAATGTGGAAATTTGTCTAAATCTGGTGTTTGAATTTTTTGACGATTACAATATTTTCTTTATACTTCGTATAAGAAAAAGTAAGAAATTTCTACGACACTAGATTCGCGATTTTAAATTTATTACATTCGTAAATACCAAGATATACATATAATTCTATGTGTTTATATTTAACTATCAATAACGATTCCTTTATTAATAAGGGCCGCGGTGCCTGGTGGTAAGGTCTCGGCTTGTGAGCCTTAGGGTTTCAGGTTCGTGACCCGATTCCACTGAAGAACCGTCGTGTAAGGGGGTCTGTTCACGTTAAATCCGTCATGCCAAACGTCCTCCCACCGGTGTGGTGTGGAGAGAGTGGTGCCAGCTCAGGTGTCGTCCTCGTCATCTGACCGAGGTTCAAAATGACGAGGTCCGTCCCAAAATAGCACTAGTGTTGCTTTACAGCGGGACGTTAATTAATATAACTAACTAAATATATAACTTAACTTAATTAATATAACTAAACTAAACTAAACTCTTTTATTAATAATCGTAGACATATCACTTATTTGCATGATTGTCTAGTTTACAGTTCGCGTCATAAGGTGGCGCTGTTATTATTAATCTGGCACATTGCTATCACCCTCAAATTATGGAAAGAGTGAATCAGACTAAAGAACATTTATTAAATATTTGATGTCCTTTGAATAGAAATCCTTGACTTTGGACGTTTATTATACAAACATTTTGGAGTTAAGAATTTGGATATGGAAAATTAAGATCTCCAGTTCTTGTCTTACTATATAGATGGCATAACTTGACCTTCATTTTTCCGCAATTTTTGTTCAGTTTATGATAATCATAATAAAATATTAAGTGTTTAACCCTTCATTTAATTTACATTATCTTTTTATCGATATTTATTTCTTTTTCGTGCAGTAAAGGATTTAACACCAGGCCTCCAATTCCCGAAAAAGTATATGTTAGTTTATGTAGCAATTTTTTATTCAAGTGTATAACTGCTTGCTACAGGTTTCAATCTGACATCAAAGACCAGTATTAATGTGGATTGGTTTGGTTTGGTGTAGTTATATTAGCGTCCCGTTTTAAAGTAACATGAACAAGACCACTTATACGGCGGTTCTTCGGTGAAATCGGGTGTTGGACTTGAAACCCGGTTCCAAAGCCGAGACCTTATCACCAGACCACTGTGGCCTTTAATATTGGTGTGGAAGTTTGAGAATAGACAAGAAGTTCTTAACTTGGGTGTCGCTGTCGTCATCTCATCCGGATTACAAATAATGACATTTACCCCAAAAAGTTTTATTCGTAGCACGCCCCAAATCATTATCAGTGTTTTAGAAAGTGTAAACAGTTCCTGTGCCGTTATGTTATTTGTTCACCCCCTCACCATATTTGGCATAAAGAGCACAATAATGTATTTCCATAGCCCCTAGGATATGTCTTACTATTCCTTGAATCCTGTCACTATGACATTGGCCCAAATCTACAAGAGATTACTAAATTTTGCATGTAGAACGGTAAGCTGAGTAAAATAATTATAATTTAGGCTCATAAAAAGAAGTAGAAAAGTAAGTAATAGATTTGAAAATGACGAGATAGCTTAAAATTATGAATAATTCGGATCAAATAGTTACGAATTGAATGCAATACTCTCCAAGGAGATTCTAAGGCAGGAGGGATATTTCCCAACTTTTATCATCATCTGATGTTTCTCTCGAAGAACATAGCTTATGAATTTACGAAAGAACTTCGCATTATAGTTGTTAACCCATTATTTTTATCATCTTAGCTTCGAACGAGTATTACGAAGTGCATCCGCCCAAGCACCCAATCAGTGAGCTCGGGCTCCTGTCACATCATTATCAGACATTTCCCCTTTTAAATGTCCGCACCACTCTTTATTTCGTGAACGGAAGCTTTCATTTCTTGTTTGTGCCTCCAAGATCACCATCGCAGCAGCAAGCCGGATTTAACGACTGTCAGGCTTCCACGTGGCACGGCCGGAGTCAGGCAATCCAGAAATAAAACGATCGATCGCGAACACGTGCCGAAGCTGCGCCTCCTCCTCCTCCCCGCTTTTGTTTTCTTCGATGCTTCCTTCTCGTGCTGAGGTTAGGTCTCCTATTTGCACCTTTGGATGTGTCACAGATGAAAAATGCTACTGAGTTGTGTGCATTGACAGGGATCGAGGCTCAGACATGTTGACCTATTTAGGGTTTTGATTTAAAATAGTCTAATTTTAGTCCTGCTCTCTATGGTAATAGTAAAAGTGGTTATGGTTCCTGGTTTTGAAATAGTCAAGTAATATTTTTGTGTTAGAAGAATTATTGATTTTTTTTAAAGCACCTACCATCTGGCTTGTTTTTGTTTACCAGCTGGAATAACTGAGTCTTAATTATTACAGGAAATGGTATTGGTTTTGACTACGCTATGGTATGAAGTATAAATGTTAATTAAAAAAAAACGTAATGTTGATTTGTTGATCGAATCCTGAACTCTTGCTATTTTAGGAATATGAAAACACTAACTTCGTATTCGTTATTATCTTAATGACGTTAAAATCAAACGGGATACTATTCGATTTTCATTGCATCCGTTTTAAAAAAGCTGTTATAATGTTTTTAGAAGGAATGGCATGCAATTTGGACCACTTTAGGAAAATTTTATATAAAATTTTTATTTTTTGTTGAAGTTAACTATACTGATCAAAACGTTTTTTTACGTATAAATTTTACATATTGCAATTAATTTTATGTCGATATTTTTAAAAAAATTGAAAAATGGCGGATATTATAGGCTAATTACTAACACTCAAAAGCATAAGGTTTATAATATAAATAAATAATTTTTGAGCACTATTGGGTATATTTTCGTTCTGTAATAATAATATAAGTAATTATAAATAAATTTTCTTGCATTTACATTGATCACCTTGTTAGTTATTTAATTTACAATAATTACAATAGTAAAATACTACATCATTAAAAAAAAATAACCTTTCAACTTCAGCTCATGAAATCCTACACAGCACATCAAATTGAGGTTGATAGGTTGATATTCCTTCCCTGTAACTTGATTCTGGATTCGTTTTTATAAAACCAGCCATGAAGATCTTTACCGGCCATTCGTGTTTGCATCGTAAGATTATGTAACAAATTTAATTGTTCTGCAAAGTCGTGAACAAACTTCGGAAATTGTTTTAGATAGAGGTATTAATCCTGAATCCAAATGTTTTAATAACTTTGCTTCATATCTATTTCCGAAAGTTGTCTTGAAATATCTAACTCGAGATTTCACATATATCAAATCTATTGAAAATCTCTTCCATTCATTGCAGTTTATTTCTAGATAAAAGATAACTACCAGAAGCAGTATTTTTGGATATTTTATTTCCTAAAATCATTTGCGGTTGTAAGTTTCATGGTGTCCCATGACTTCGCCCTTACAATTATGCTTGTACTTTAGTATTGTTCCTTTACAATTGAAATTTAGATTTTAATCGTATGTCTCAAGCTACTCCATATTAGTGAAACTCGTATTTCTCGATCAACCCTGAAAAGGTAACCGTTATGACAATTAGAGTAGGTTAAAGAAAGCGAAATGAAAATCTAAATAGAACCAGCGGGAGAGCTGCCCCAAAAACTCTCTCGCATCTCTCTAATATCTCCCACTCTCTGCAAAAAATTGTCGACCTTGTGTAAGGCAGAGAATGCCTTCATGCATACAATAGTTACGAAATATTAATCTTTGGCGTTAATTTAGCATTTTTACTGAATCTGTTGTGTGATTCTTTGCGAGTGTTTTAGCGATTTAACCCTGGGGTGAGCTGCTGACCAGTGTCCATTCTATCCACTTTCTCCCTTTCTATTTTTACTGAGACGACTTGTGCATCGATTTGTAGAATTTTTGAATCCCTAATTAAATTTAAATTGCAATCTAAAAGTTTATTAATGAAATGCGTTTAACCAATTGCGATGACAAGAAGTTCACAGTTGCGCTGCAAAAACAGTCCATGTCACTCGCAGCCAGGCCCCACAAAATACCCGATACCTTATAGAAATCGGAAAAGGATTTATGTATATCTTACGAATGAATTAATTTTTGATCTAAGACTGCTTCTGTAAACTGTGTTTCGGCAAACAGTCTTAGTCGTCGGTCGTTATTTTTACTTCTGTGACAATTGCCTGCTGAAGGTGTGTAGCACGTCTTTGGCGGTTCTGTGATAAAAGCGTGCAGCGGCACGTCTTTTCACTGCTAGTCGTTAAATATCTCGAGAGTCCTTTGTAATGGATGGAAATAACAATAAATATGCAAAAAAGGAAATAGGGAGTCTTATTAGAGGTTTAAGTGAATTAGCCATTGAACATCTATTATAAAGTTACATTTAGTTAATCATTAGACTCAACGTTATAAATACGTTTAAAATATTTAAAATTAAATTATCTGTAGAAAATCTCATTTGTGGAAAAAAAAAAGTCTTTCAAAACTCACTGGTATTTTTTTTCTTCTTTTCATCTTGTGCATCTATCTTTTCTTAATTAATTATATGTCTCTAAATAGTAACCAGATTGTGACTGTAGTTCACAATTTGATAGACATCTAATGACTAATAGTAATAAAGGGTTAAAAATAGATTTAAATTTATTAATAACAGTCATTCATGCGTAGTAAATTGATTTATTTTTGCAAAATTGCTTTTTTTTTTTTAAATTTTTGATCTGCAATATTAGATGGAAAGGTAACACGAGTCGTGCTTGGGTGATTTTCGAATTTTATTGCTTGGTTTACTTTACATCTTGTATTTATTTTTATTATATATTTATTTAAGCTATTACTACTAGTAATAATCAAGAACTTGCTTTTAATTGGCAGTCTGATGAATGATTTTCAAATAGTTAAAAAAAGGCAGGAAATCAATTGATAGTTCTTAGGGCACAGACTTTATGACCTACTTTTTACTTATGTAGAATTTTTTCATCTTTGACTTTTATTTGTAGAAGTAAAAGATAGGTAAATGCATCTAATTTCAAATTATTAGATTCGGCTGAAAGAATGGATATCTTTTGTTGAAGGAAGTGATTTCCTTATGCAAGATTGGCTTAACTATAGACTCTTACAGGAACTGACCTCAACTACTCATACTGTTGGTTAACTTCTTTAAATTATGTGCATGATTAAACCTTCTGGAAGGAGACAGAAAAAGAAATTTACAGAAAATTGCACGCATCGCCGCTCTGTGATTTTATAGTCGAGTTTTGCTTTTTTGACTTTCTATGTCCATAAGATTTAGCATTGAAATTACGTGTTTACCGTGATTAAAATAGTAGCTTTTAATGTCATCTAATGTGGATTAACTATCTGATTTCGAATTCTTCCAACTGAACGGGAAAACTATCGTAATTTTTTTCTTATTAATACGTTTTTTATGGTATTAAGACATTTGAAAATCTTTGAAAAATATTCTTTATCATAACAAGAAAGCCGGGCGAAAAGTATGTTATTAAATAGGCAGAAGCGCCCTGCATAGTCTAACCCTTTGTACTTGGAAAAATAATGCAAGGCATAATTATTCACTTAATACAAGGGTTTGCTTATTGCTCCAAATATATAATTGTTTTAAGTTGTATTTCCCCGAAAAATAATCTACGTATTTTTACCATTCTGTAAGTAATTTTAACAATCAAAACTGAAAAATAAAGCGTCAAAAGGATGCACCGTCTTGTATGGTGCCAGAGAGTCGCCATTCGAGTGCAAAGGGTTTAATAGAATTTTTGATGACAGTTTAATACAGTTTCAAGAGGAATGAGTTTATTCTCCTCTCGACTTTCTCAATATGACGTTCTTTATGTGTCTTAAGTATAATGATAAAAATTGAATATGGATTTCTAGTATCTTCCTTTTCTCTGATCAAATCCACAATGTAAAAATAACCTTCATAATTTGGTCAGATTTGATCGAAGAAAATAAAAAAGTTTATTATTATTTTTTTCATTTAAAAGTTGGAATATCAAGAATATTTCATGGAATATAATACTTTAGGACCAAAAGAATGTATAAAATATAGAATTCCTAATTTTTAAATTATATTTATATTATTCAAATCTTTTTGAGAATAAAATTAAAAATTAAATTTTATGATGAGCCGAAGATATTTTTATTGAAAAATTCTTTCAGATATTACATAAGTTATGAAAATTGTTCTGCAGTGCATATAAGACGTCAATGTTGAATGTTTTTATTTTCTTTACTCATATAATTTTTAAAAGAACATGCTTAAATTCAGCAAAAAGAATGTTTTTGTATTAATTGAAGTTTAATCACTTCCATTTTAATTTAAAATTCAAATTTTAAGACAGCTAACATAAAACTAGAGATATGTGTATTACCATGAACAGAACAACTTCGGGTTTTTTTAATGAGAGAGTATATGACTATCAAAATTTGGAGTCTAAAAATATTTTTCTGAAGAAGCTATTAAGAGATCTAGTTGCATAAAATATTTAATTGAAAATATTAGCATGCATTAATCTAAGCGAAACAGCCAGTTATTAAAAACACTAAGCGCTATGTGGTTTCACTTAATATATTGAAAAGAAAATTACTATTCTTCGTCTATAAAATGGCATGCGAAATAGCTTTTAATAAATTGAATTCAAGGAAAATTTTACAGCTCAGAAAATTTGGATGTTATCATTCAGTTTAACAGATTTTGTTTCAAACTTAATTTTGAAAAATAACTCTTAACTTCGTCATATTTGAGCAGACAGTTTGTCTTGATTGACGTAATCTAAAAATTTTTGGAAGCCGCGAGAGTGATTAAACTTCTTTTAAGACCTATAAAAATCATTCACTTTGCTTGTTTTTCTTCTCCTACTTTCCACTATAAATGTCGATTCCGAGTCAAAAAATTGTCAGCGGTATAGAGATATTTAGCCTTTGATGTACTTATATGTTTCGGACCTATAGAATTTTGAAACAAAATCTTCTGAAGTGAAAATTGAAAATCTTCATTAAAGGTAGGTTTCTTTCATATTTTCACAGATAATTGAATGCATGTTCAGAGAATTTACCTATTCGTGATTTGTGATGTCATTGATAGAAACTGCAGTTTGTAAAATTCGTTATTCAAATTATTAATAAATAATATCATAAATAAATAAATAATATCAAAGCCCGTGTAAGTTATATTTTTAAAAAGTCCTCGTACATTTGACCTTATAGTTAAAGAATAAAATTCAGCAACGTATTAAAATAACCATACATAACTAGCGCATGAATGTTGCACATTTTTTCATATGCTACCATAAAAATTTGATATATAGAATACCCCTTAATTCAGATAGTGACTTGATCGTGCTTCCTCTTTTGTATTGCTGACCATCCCACCACCACTGAGCGAAGCAGTTTCAATAGGATTTGTTGTGGTCGACTGTTGTCTTTATCACCATCCAACTATATGACTGTCCAATTCTCCAAACTGGCATTTTCTAAAGGAACACTCAGCTCCTCTCCCAACTTTAGGAACCGTATGTTCAAAAGAATCCCGTGCCCATAGACTTCACCTCTCTCCAGAACTGTTTTCTTTTTCGCGGCGATTGGCCCCCCCAGCCACAAGGTGGTCAACCTCAATCTTTCTCCTTATCTTCTCCTACACTTGCCATCCTGTAAACAGTTGGTCGCGAGGGCCTGGTGATAAGGTCTCCGCTTCAGAACCTCAGGGTTTCAGTTTCGAGGCCCGATTCCAACGAAGAACCGTCATGTAAGCGGGTCTAGTGCACGTTAAATCCATGGGGGCCAAATGTCCTCCCGCTGGTGTGATGTGGAAATTTGGAGAGGGGGTGCCAGTTCAAGTGTCGTCCGCGTCATCTGACTGCGGTTCAAGATTACGAGATCCGTTCCAAAATAATCCGTGTATTGTTTTAAAACGGGATGTTAATATAACTAAACAGAACTGACATCCTCTTAAGAGACACTTAATCTCTCTCCTGACTTTGGAATGCGGTATATTCAAAAGAGTCCCGTGTCCATAGTTATCACCTCTCTACAGAATCGCTTTCTTTATCGCGGCAATTGGCCCCCAGCCATAAAGTGGTCAATCTCTGACATTCCTCCTCATCTTCTTCTACATGCTGTCATCCTGTAGACAGTTAACCACTGCAGGACGACCACACGTATAACTTGAAATGAAAGATGGTCACTTTGAGCAGCTAATTACGTAAATATCATGCCGTACTTTGATCAAAATACTGTTTCTGTTTACATTAAAGGTTATTTTTTCGTCCACTGGATGCAACGCCATACTTTTTCTTGAACTTTCCTTAAAAACTATGTACCCTAGAAATATGTTTCTTTGAACATGTTTTTAATACTCAGAGCGAAGACTCTCATTCCGAATTTAATTTTATGATTTAAAATCTACGGTTATTTTGATATTGTCAATAAAATACCACCGGTTTTCTTCCATGTTTTCTGATTTAAAGTCTGAAGAATTTATTATTTTTTTTACAATGAAGCGCATGAAGAAATTCAAATAACTCGTGCGATTTTGATGGGGGGGGGGAATAACTCATAAATATTGTGGAAGAAATACAAATTCTTCTTTGAAAAAAAATCAAAACAACGCAAGATATTTTATCCCGTATCATAGCAGAAAAAACTGTGCAAAAATTCCTCGAATGTTGTGAATTACCATGTAGAATTCGTGATCCATTGACGTAATATGGTTAAACGGAGTCTGATTCAACCCTCATTTGGAAGCTAGGGGTTGATTTTCCAGACATGGACGTTGTGGCAGTTGTCACGACCAATTGATTTTATGTTCCATTGTTCGAGTTACATAACATTGTTTCTCGTCTCCCGGGTGTCACATTAGGCTGCGTGAAATCGGATTGTTTTAGGAATACCTACTAAAAGCTAATGTTCAAAATATACTGGTTTGCTCTGTGTTGTTAGTTGGTTGTATTCCGAATGTTTACCACGTACTGTAAAATTATGTTGAAAATATGCTGGATGGTGCGGAAGTCAGCAGCATCTTTAAAATTCGATAATTTGAGACCAACAGCAGAAGTAAGATCGAACGATGGTATTTTCACAATAATTATTAAAAGAAATCTCAGCTTTTCAGGATACATTAAATGACGGAAAACCCCAGAAAGGAATACGGGAACTTTAATCTGTTACATAATTGTCATCACCAGCTCATGCACAGTGAAGTACATCTCATCATCGAAGTAGAGAACAACACAGCCATACCAACATTATTCCATCAACAGCAGAAGTGAGTTCTGGCATCTTGAGTCAGGTCACTTCTCATCCACGTAGTTGTGGTACTACCTTGGAGAATCAATGTAATAAATCTCCTTGATTCCGCGTTGGCATTATAGTCACTGAATGATTCCCCTGTTGGTACAATTATGTTGATTTAGTTTTGTTGGCCTCTTCTTCGATGATGAGATATACCTCACTGAGCAAAGCTACTCCAACATTGTTGTACTAACAGGGGAAGCGAGTTCCAGCATCCTGAGTCAGGCCACTTCTCATACATGTAGTTGTGGTACTACCCTGGGGAATCAATCTAACAAATAATCTCGTTGACTCCGTTATGGCATTTAGGTGACTGAATGATTCTTCTGTTGGTACAATGTTGTACCAACAGCTTTGTTGGCCTTGTTGGCATCTTCTTCGATGATGAGACTTACTTTTCTGTGCAAAGCTACATCAACATTGTTATACTAACAGAGAAATCGAGCTCCAGTATCCTAAATCAATCCACTTCTCATACACGAAGTTGTGGTACTACTCTAGATAACCAATCTAACAAATAATCTCATTGATTCCACCTTTGCATTAGGATCACTGATTAATAGCTTTTTTGGCATTTAAATGGTGTAACTCCGTTGGCCCTTTTTTTCGATGATGATATATATGACTGTGCAAAGCTACGCCAACATTTTTGTACTAATAGGAGAAGCATCCTGAGTCAAGTCACTGCTCATCCATGTAGTTGTGGTACTTTCCTGGGGAATCAATTTAATTAATAAACTACCTGATTCTGCTGTGGAGTTTGGGCCACTGAATTATTGGGTCACCGCGTATAATACCAAAGGGACTGTGATCAGCTGCAATATGGCCATCACCGTCAATGTTCCATCTTTTCCCATGGGATATTTCCTTCATTTAGAAGACGGCTAACACAACTACATGACCATTGCTACACCCATAAGGAAGCGAGAACTTGTTTACATAGAAGGCGACTTTTTCCCGAGTATTCGGTATGCTGTTTTTGTGAGAATGGTTTAGGATAAGAAAGATGAAAATGAGTTTAGATATTTTTGTTATCAAATCAAAATTTATTGATAGCATTGCTTACATTACATATCATTTTATTGATTTACAATCGTTGGAGGATGCAGGATAGGAATTTGGTCGGCATAATAGCTTACAAATGTTCAACAAGTTGTCCTGCTTTCAGGAGTTCTGTTATTGGACAAAAACCAGGGCATCATTATTATATTATTAAACATTGTTTCTTTTGATATGACATACCATGAACAGCATGATCATAACAACATGCTAACATGTAATTATTAACATTTGAAAGTGATTTTTTTTTAAGTTTTTCTCATTTCTTTGTCACGGAATAGTCTTATCGCATGTCTGCCGAAATACTTGTTTCACGATAGTATGTTTTCGTTCAATAATTAAATATTTTTTAACCAAATGTTGATTTTAGTAAAAAAGAATATTTTTCTTATCAGAATGAATCAGATGATGATTCATTTTTATTCATCCATATGAGCAGTCATTCACTTGTAGCAACCTTGGGTTTTACCCTAACTTCCGTGATTTGGTGGGAAACCCGTAAAAACTAATGAAACTCTCAGTATGTTGCAAATGTGATTCTTTTATTTAATTTCAGCAAATTTCATTTATGCTTTTAGCAGAATTTCTTCTGTGAGTGAATTTTTTGTTGTTGCAAAATTGAATATAATAAATTCTAATATGTATACGAACCTTGAAAGAACATTTTCTGTATGTAAAATATTTAGATAATTTTTTTTTATTCCTATGAATGTTCTAAGGATTCAGATTTGTGTTATTTACAAAATTTTCATTATTTAAATATTTTAAGAAGAAATATTTTTTATCAGCGGTGACTGACATCCTGAAAGGGGATTTAAAAGAGATTCGAACCTCTGATCTGAAATATTATAGCATGATAATTTTTTATGATGTTATGATAATGATTTATCTGTCTCATTTCCTTCTGGTTTGATTGTATCAACCGTTGCATTTGCGCGTAACGATATTGCACCATGCAACTTTCAAAAAGAATGCCTGCAAAAAAATATTATCATGCTAATAAAAGCACATTTTATCTAGTTAAAATCTTCAAAAAATCCCTTTATTCAGCAAGTCCTATTTGATTTTCAAGATATTTCTTTCTTTGTTGATAATATTATTTTTAAAAAACTATCTACATTTGACGACCCGCATGTTTGCCCAGATTATTGGCTTTTTAAGCTGTTAAATGATTAATATAAAATGAATTTAAAAAAATTCAAATTGTTATTTGATTCGATTGAAAAATATGAATTCAGTTGAATCGATTTATTGCAAATTAAAAAGTGTATGCATTGCAAAATAAAAGAAAGTGAAAATCTTACTTTGGTGTTAAAAGTAAACGATTAAATGTTTAGATGGATGAATTTGAATTCCACCATAACTTTTAAAAGCATTGTTACTGATTGTGCAAATAATTGAAATAAAAAAATATTAAAATTAGGTGAAAAACTTGTGCACAAATGGATTGTTATCATAAAAAAGGTAATTTCTGAATCTTAAGATAATATAATTACCATTTTTGTAAGACAATTTTCATTGGCAAGTCATAGTGATTATCCAATTTATTCTTATGTATATAGAAGCGATAACAAAATATATATTTACAATTGTCGAACTCGCTTGATTATAAATCCAGTAACGAAAACTGTGTTAAGTATTATTGTTAAATATATTTGAAACGTACTATCAACAAACTATCGTACAAAGATTTTCTGAATTTTAACAATTTTATAAAATATTTTTTTCTTAATTTTTAGTTTAGTTTACATGGTTTCCCTGAAATTCAAAGCAGTTTCGTTGTTTCAACAAACATTTTATCGCTTAAATGTCTTCCATTTTTTTTAAAGCTAAAGGAGAAGGATTCTGTTTAAATCTATGTAGTTTACAGGACAAATAATAAGATAAGGTTACAGTACCGCGAAATTTAGTAGGTAGATGAACATTTGCATTTGTAATAAAGATGTGATGTCATGAGACTGGTCTCCATTAGAAAGGTTCCTGTAAGCAATAAATAGAATATAAATCAATTAAAATAACACAGTTTTAAAGCTTGAAAGTGTGGCGAAATCATGGGCATGATGTTATATTTGAACGAATTAGCTGAAATTAAATTTAACCACTTTTCCAGCGAAACATCTGGTCGCCACAGGCGACTAGTTTTTTATAAGCACATGCTATTTAAGAATTTATTATTTATCGAATAGGAGAGTTTAATGTGTAGTGGCTTAGCTGGTAAAATGTTTTGAATGATTTTTGCTTCATGTAAGGCGTATCACTCGATTCATTAATAGTACCAGTCCTTTAAATATTATCATTTTAAGTCCTTTAAATATTAACACGTTATCAATCTGATGTCTATAAAGCACCTGCTATTGAATGTCATTTATAAGCACCGTGTTTTAAATATTTATCTCTAGGTCATTCCTCTTCAACCGTAGCTATGCGTGGCATCTTACTAAGGGAAATAATTCAGAATGTATCGTGCCGCTTGTCGGTTAATTTCGATACAAAACACACACTCGGCTCAAACTCAAGTGCACGCATAAACTGATAAATAAACAAACCGCTTATTTGCTGAAGAGAGTGGGAAAAATGGAACGCATATTTTATAACGGTCCGGAAATGAAGGGAAAAATATATTTATTTGGTCTTTGTTGTACAGAATCTCTGATTGCGCTTTATAAAATATTTCTTCTACAAAATGAGTTTAAGAAGATAAAACAGCGTTTCCTTCCTTGACAAAAATTCAACACATTTTTGTGAACACAGTAATACTTTCTTGAGAATATTCAAATTGAAGTTGAATGTCTATTTTGGACATAGAAATAGCCTGTAATTATTTTTTTTTATCTTCGTTATATAAAATTGTATGTATGAAGCCACACATCGTACATAGCATCACACATAGCATCTTGTATATGCATATTTGTTACTGATTTGTTTATTCTTTGAAAGAAAAATAAATTACTAAGGTCAGTGATCTCTAGAAAATAAAATATGGCAAGTAGCGTTTGATTTATATTTTATATATGAACGTATTCGAATATAATTACAAATATTTGTTAGATTAATGGATTGTATAATAATTTATTTATTATGATTTGTTTTATAATCTATTTTTTATCTGATATGCTAGAGTTCTAAAATTTGTTCACTTGTTTTTTTCCTGATGATAACATAATATTTTATAACTTTTATAACTTAACAATTAATATTTTATAACTTTTATAACTTAACAATTAATATTTTATAACTTAACAATTAGTCAGTTGATTAATTTTAATTAAATTTTATTTCTTTGTGAGTAATGCTATTTGGCAATGAATTTGAGAAAAAAATGTACAAGATTTCATTATATTATAATAATAAATAATGGAATTTGTCAAAGACTAAAAAGAAGAAAATAATAAAAAAATGTTTTTTGAAACCCAATTCCATCAGTATACTTAAAAGTAGAATATTTTTACTATCGATGGACTCAAAACCAAATTGTAAAATTTTGAGAGTTTAAAAATAAAAAGAAGTGAAGTTAAAATATGAGAATCACAACAGAAATTTTTTTAACATTTTTTATTAAAATATAATATGAATGTGAATAAATTTTTTGTTTAAATGGAATATGTTTATTAGCATATCATACTTCAGTTTTGATGACCATATTTCTTATAAATAATTTTCTACCTTTATGCAGACACGCATATGGATAATAGCATGTTTTTAAAAACTCTTTTTTTATTTTATAATTCCAATTCCTTTCAACCAGCATCATGTGCTTATTATTTTTTTAGCCAGATTCCATTTCTGCCATCTGGGTAGAATACCGGCCATATGGTTCAATTTTCAGTGAGCCATGTTTATCAAAACCGAATCACACATGAAAATCTGCTCGGATTCTACTCTTACGCATCTGCACACCCCACGTGCGCAGGAGCTTCCGAATCAAGGCCAGCAGATCCCGGATGCAGAGAGAGAGAGAGAGAGAGCGAGAGGTGTGTTCGGCTTGTTTCTATTTATGCGGGGAGTGATGTCATTCTCCGTTTGTTTACTGCCGGGCGCTCCCCTCTCTCTCGGTTGGCGCTCTTCTCTGCCAATTTCATTCCGTTTAAAAGTGGATGATAAACGATACGTTGTTTTTCTGCCTTGATCGCGAAAACAGAGTCATTAGGAGCGAATTGTTAGCATATTTATATCGCTTAGACATCTATTACATACTTGTATGCCTAAATTAATGAGGGAAGAGTACATTTGGGATTGATTTCGTGCGATTTTTTTTTTTAAATCTCTTAATGAAAAGTTCCGCTTATTCTATTTTTGGGAAGCTGCTCTTATCATATCTGATTTCTGCAATGGATAGTATATACAGTAAAAAAAAATTTCGTGTAATGATATAGCGTTTAAAACGCTCTTTTATTATTAGTTGGCTAAAAAGTACAATTTTTTATTTTAACTTATGTGCTACCTTTTTAGGGTTTATTTTTTAGTTCATTATCATATTATGAAACCTTTGGAGTCGATTTTCTTTTCTCAAATTCGTGGTCAGGAAGTGTCACGTCTTATAAGTTTTTAAAAATAAATTGATTCACTGTTAAATACATTTTGGCATTATTAAAATTGTTTATCATCATCGAGAACGCATGAATGCAGAAGTTTTCAAAATTCTTGTATATAATAAAATGTGAGAAAAAAAGTCTTTATATAAAACAAGCATTGTTAAATAAAGAAGTATAAAAATCATTTAATGGAACAAATAAGTGTAATTATATTTATGTATCAGGTGATTAATATATACATAAATTCGTCTCTCTCTCACACGGTATAATTTCTAAATTTTTATTTCAAATTTTCTCGAAGTCATGTCATGGATTCCCAATCTTTTATTTCAGCAAAAATGTACTTCTTTGAGATTTTTGTTCTTTGATTAAAATGTATGGTGTAAATTTAGCAAGACTTTTGTTTAACCTAAATCTTATTGTAAGATGGTTCGAATTCTTTTTTAATCATTATTTAAAGATACTTTTAACATTCTCAATGATGCACAGTGATTTATTTTTGCTACGAAATCATGCACTTTTTAAAATCATTTGAGGTATCCGCTGTGCTTATCATCTTTTAGCTGATCTTTCTTCCCAAAACCATTTATGTCACAGGCAAACATTATCTTTAATAAAACTCATATCAAAACTTGTTTCATTAATAGGTAGTCTGCAAAGGCACTTTTACCGAGTTTTCCTTTGTATTTAACTCAAAATCTTCGTTCCCTCCTAATAATTCAACATGAAAAAAATTCTACTTCTTTAACGGCCGTGCCTATGGAGATAGTTTAACAGATATGCTGAATTGTTGATAATACCTCAATAAATGGTCAAGATTTATCACAAATGCGCACTAACAGTGAATCTACTATTATTGACAGAAATACAGTACTTCTCTTATTTTTTTGACACATCGTGTGTTATGTTATGAACATAATTCTGCCTTAGCTGATCGACAAATTTAAAACGAACTGTTGTAAAAATCTTTACTAAATTTCTTTTTCATTACTCACATGTTTACACTTTTAGACATTTGGAATTCGTAGACATTTCATGTTTAGATTTTATTATAAATTGATAAAAATATTTTAATTTCATGAGTGTAGTGCAATTGAGCCAAAGATGGTTTTTGTGCTATAAAACACAAACAAACTCAAACTTTACTAGATTTTATTCTTTTTATATTTGCTTATCATACACCCCTGTGAGTAAACTGCTCACTAAAAATATCTCGAAGAAGTTTCAAGTTTCATGGCTTGGAATTTTAAGTACCATCAAATGCATAAGTAAACACAATGTTTTGAAATTTCGCAATAATTTTTTTTCCCTTCTCTTCATTTGACGATAACTTATTTCTTTTTCGTTGTCATTAAAAGCGTAATTTCATGTTTTCTGGTTTCCTGACAAAACAATTTTCATTTTTGTTATGCCATCATTTTCTGTAATAAAAGAATTTCACTGAGGACATTAAAGTGAAATGAACATTGACATGAAGTTCAAGCAAATGATTCAATAACTTTTAAGTGAAAATACTTCATTCGTAAGTCAGAATCAACCGGTGGTTGACTGGTTTTTAATATATTACTCATGACGTAATTTATGCCAAAGTAACTTTATTTTGAGTTATTTCAAATATTTGTATTAGATTTGCTGAATCATTTTTGTTCGATTTTAGAAAAGTTCAATACAACCAGACATTTATTCGGTCTTTTCCAAACAAAATATTTCATCGATAAATTGACCGAATCTATAATATTTCACAATATTCTTTATGATCGATTTAATGATGTTGATCAGTATTTATAACAAAGATATAAAATTATTTGTATCATTTTTAATTAAATAAAGTAGGTTAAATACTTTGAACAAGAGAAAAGTCTTTATTTGAAAATGACATATTTAAAAATTTGAATTGCGAATAGTTAAGAAGAATGTTTATTGTATTAAGTCATCATTTGTAAAGATGAATTTACGCTTTGAATATAAAATAAAAAAACAAAATATTAGTTGCTTGTTTGATTTTCTCAGTTTTCATTTGTACCTTTTACATTGTATATCCTATTGCGTATTAAATCAGGCGTCGACAGTTAAAAGCCTTTCTCATTGACCTAGCATGATGATCACGTGATACAAAATCCATCCTATAACCATCGCGTTCAATCAAAAAGACTCTTTAATATAACTAAACTAAACATAAGATGGTTTCTTTTTAAAGCGTTTTATTAATTTCTATATCAAGCATAGCTGCATTGTGAAAATCTCGTTAGAAAAATATTATCATTTCAATTAATTTATTTAAAAAATATATTGATGATGACAACCACAAATATTATTAACTTTAAAGGAAACACAAATAAAAAAAATCATCCAAAATCGGTGAACCAGAAATACAGAAATAGGTTTGGTTTATTTATTTATTTTTCCATTTTCAATGTTTTGATTACTTTACTCTTTAAATCATACCTATCGCGAACAGAAGTTTAATATTTCAATCTAAAATATAAAGTTATAAATTAAAATGCCCTTACTTTATAGCGAAAGTAATATTTCGAGGTTAAGAATTTTTGAATTCGCTTACTTCATTTAACTACCTGCGCATCGTCGTATCCATTATGTTAATTTTACATCAGTTTATGCTATAATTATAGCTTTTTTTTTTTTGCTTTAGTTCTATTGATAATTGTATGTTTTTTTTTGTTGTTTTTTTTTTGCATTCTGAATGGTCTTCAATAATTATAATCAATTTGTCAATAACTATATGAATCATATTATTCTAATTTTCTAATATGATACTCGAACCTGCATAAAACTTTATAACATTTATTTATTAAATTAATGCTATAAAAGTTCTTTTATTATTTTAGTTTATTTTTTGTTTTTTATATTTTAGTTTTGCTTTTTTTATGTTTTAGTTTAGCATTTTATTGGTTAATATGTATCAATTTATTCAATATTTAATAATTTTCAGTTCGTTTTTTATTTAATTTAATTTAATTTTAATTTTTTGTTGGTTAATATGTAAATTAAATCAATATTTTAATAATATTTTTTATCCTTTTTTTTTTTCAAAATGAGCCTTCTTGTGATCCAAAAAATTTCTATATTTACAATCTCTTTATGGTATAATATATAACTACGGTTACAAAACATAAAATGTCAAAATGTATCTATTTCACAGAAAATAATCTTGCTTTTATAAAGAAAAAAAGAAACAGGGAAAAAAAATTTATTACTTTTGTAATGTGTTTTTAGTTTCTTAGAATTGTCTAGAACTTTTATTTTGATTCAATTTCGAAAATGTGCTTGAAATCATATTGATTATTGATCTAACTCTATTACGTTAGATATTTTGGGGTTTTATTTCTTATTAAAGTGCTTTTTGGCGCCTTATATGAAAGTATAAAAACGAAGATGTCAGCAGTCTAGACAAATAATCACCTGCAAAGTTATGATAACTTGTACGTGACAAATGAGGCATTAGATAATTATGAAAGAAGTAACTGTTCTCGCTATCTTCTTTCTCGTGATAAATATTAATTTATTTTCTTCTGTCAAGTACTAAATATGAACGAGAGAATTTATTGAACCGGCTGAAATTCTTTTTAGAGAAAAATTCTATTTGTAAGTATTTTTATAATCACTTTATTTATTTATTACTAACTAATAAACTCAACGTTGCTTGGAATGAAAATATTTTTGTTTGCAAAAAGTACTCTTATTAATATAAATAAAAATGGTACACTAATTTTTATGTTCCGCTCGAAATCTAAACTACTGGATAGATCAAAGCGAACTTTGCTCAGAAGTATTAAGTATAAAAAATGTTTTAGAGCAGTTTTTATTATATTTATTTAAATATTTCATTTTTCATAAGTAAAAAGCACGAAAATAATTCGATTTCCAGCAACGCTGGATTATCAGCTACCATAAATTAAAATAAAATAATTCACTTATTGTTTGTTCTTTTATTTTTAATTTAAATATCTTTCGCACCAAAAGATTTTTTAAAATCACAAACGATCGATTTGTTTTCATGAATTTTTAAAGAACATTAAAAAATTTGACATTAAGAGTGGAAGCAAAATAAAATGCTATAAATCAGAACTTTAGTTATTTTAATAGGAGTGGTGATACTTGAAATGAAATATTCTCGATATATGAAAACATAATTTTTAATTTATAAAAAATTAATTATGGAATCAATTGTGACGAAACTTTCCCTAAAACTTAAGGAATGTTTCAACATATTTGCTAGTAAAATGTAAAGAAAAATATCAAGTAGTTGAGATTTCTGTAAATACAAACTATTTTTGGGTTTCACTTTTATTTTCAGTTATTAATCTTATTTTTATAAATTCCGAGAACTTCAGAATTGAATTATTGGAATTAAAATATCACTGTATCGCCATAGACACTTTAATTGTTTAATAATTGTAACATTTTTTTTTTTTTGCTTTCATTGTTAAGATTTAAATGCCGTCATTGTCATCATTTAAAAAAGAAGTAAATGGGTGTAATTTTATTTTACACATATATATTTACACCTTTCTTTGAAAATGGTAAATTGTTTATGGAATTCTATTTTCTTCACGTTAATATTAAAAGAAATGAAGAATTTGTTTTCAGGATTTTAATGTATGTTATTTATTTTTAGAAAATTAATAAAAGAATTTTATTTGTATTTCAACAGAAACTATATATATATATATATATACAGTGGCTCAAAAAATTGAGAGTACACCTTACTTTTACTTCATAAATCCGACTTTCAATATAAATAACACATTACCGGGAAGTGCAAACATGATTTTATTTTTAGACATAACAAATGGTTTCATTAAGAGTAAAAATAAAGAGAAATCAACGAAAAATTTCTAAATTGAAAAGCTTCAGAAGCATTTTAAATAAACATACGCAGAATTTTGCCTCAAAAAATTGAGAATACACCAATGAAATTTTTGCAATATCACGCATAGAAGCAAAGTGTCACTATTAAATTGCATGTCTTTTGGCTCTTATAATGGCCTATAAACGTCATGGTACCCGATTTGACCCATTTTTGGTGGTATTTGAAGATATTTTACCCCATTCTTCTTGCACCACTTGTTTTAAATGGGTTTTGTTTCTTTTTGTGTTTTTGAACCCCTTTTTCGGGTATGGCCCTCGAATATTCAATGGCATTGATGTCGGGTACTGTGGTGGTATGTGTAACTGCTATTTACAATGAAAAAGACACATATTTTGAAGTTACGTGTATTCTGTTTGGGGTCGTTGTCTTACTGGAAATTGAGATTTCCATCTAAACCCAAATTTTTAGCACTTTCCTTTAGATTGCTGCGAAGTATATCCAAGTAAACCGTATCATTTATAATGCCATCTATAAAAATTAAATTTCCGACCCCGGATGAAGCCATGTAACCTCAAATCATCACGAAGTCACCATCATGTTTAACTGTAGGACGTAAATTTTTTGGATACAAAGCAGTATTAGGCTTTCTCCATACAGTAAGATGGTTGTCACTGCCAAAAATGTTGAGGTCCCTTTCATTACTAAATATAGATTTCTTCCAAAGGTAATTGGTCTTCAATTGATGAGTTTTTGCTAACTTCAAATGCTTTTTCTGAATTTGCAAGCTGGTGAACGGTTTCTCTCTAACAATGCTACTTTTATATCCAGCTTGTTTAATGGCATTTAGCACAGTTTCAGCACTTACACTTCTGCCTATGATTTGAAAAGTTTCTGCAATAAGTTGGATGAACCATATGGTAGCAGCAATCTAAAGGAAAGTGTTAAAAATTTGGGTTTAGATGGAAATTCCATTTTCCAGCAGGACAACGACCCCAAACAGAATGCATGTAACGTCAAAATATGCCCTTTTCATTGTAAATAATAGTTACACACACCACCACAGCACCCTGCCATCAATTCCATTGAATATTCGTGGAGGATACTCGAAAAAGGGGTTCAAAAATACAAAATTAGAAACAAAACCCATTTAAAACAAATGGTGCAAGAAGAATAGGGTAAAATATCTTCAGATACCACCAAAAGTGGGTCGAATCGGTACCATGACGTTTAGAGACCATTATAAGAGCCAAAAGACATGCAATTTAATAGTGACACTTTGCTTCTATGCGTGATATTGCAAAAATTTCATTGGTGTATTCTCAATTTTTTGAGGCAAAAATCTGCGTATGCTTATTTAAAATGCTTCTGAAACTTTTCAATTTAGAAATTTTTCGTTGGTTTTTCTTTATTTTTACTCTTAATGAAACCATTTGTTATGTGTAAAAATAAAAACAAGTTTGCACTTCCCGTTAATGTGTTATTTATATTGAAAGTCGCATTTATCAAGTAAACGTAAGGTGTACTCTCAATTTTTTGAGCCACTGTATATATAAACGATGAACCGCAGAATCAGTTACTCGGTCTTAACGATATTAAGAAGTGTAAAACATTTAGTGGTAAAATGATCTGAACTTTAAATTGAATTACACCAATAATATTAACAGCAGATTTCTAAACATTTTTTTTTTTTTTTTTTTTTTTTTTTTCCGTTTTCGGATAATGTTATCGAACATTCTAACAAATTTTTATTGCTGTATAGAAAATCTCGTTCAACATTGCAGTTGCTGTCATTGTTGATAATGTTACTTTTCTGATATTCGGATTTTAATTCCTTTTTAGTTTGGAAAATGTAATGTAATGTGTAGAATGCTATTTAAATGTAATTTAACAGTTACTATTCTTATCAATGGCATTATTTTCATTTCATTTAGAATTCAAGTAGAGACTCTTTTAAATATCTCTGTAAAGGTGTTTACATAGCAGTAACATATTGGGTACAGGGAAAAACATTTACGTGGGCTGTTTTTTTTTCTTTTTGTTTAAATGGATTAATTTCTTTCGTATTTTCGATTTCGAAATTGAAATAAAATGAACAGAAATGCATATTAAATAATTTGGATAGATATATTTTTTATGAAATGATTTAATTTTTATTCAGTTTTCATTTAATACTTACAGCTATTAACAATATTTATATGAAATATTATGCATTAGATTCTCATTTAAAAAAATTCAAAAATTTTGGAAATATCAAAAACATGCATTTGAGATTTTTCAAAATGCTGTAATTGTTATGAATTTTTATTATTAAATATGCAGATTTTAAATAACTGTAACTTAAAGTATAATCTTTACATTTATTTTTAATCGTAAAATTAAATTGTAATTATATTGAATAGTACGTGTTTTCATAAATTTTAATTTTTTTAATACATGGCTGTTTCAAATAATTTCCGGAATTCATGGCTATGAAAGGGTGAAACTGGTTTGTAAAAAGTCGTGACAATAATTTTGGCAGAGTTGGAATTGTAGAAATAATAATTTTACTCTGGTAAACTTCCAATATTCGTTTATTGCAACCATTAAATGTGAGATGAGTAGTTTTTTTTTTTGTTTTGTTTTGTTTAACTAACTTACTCTTTTTTAAAAATAATTAAATTTTTAAAAAGTTCATTTGTGCGATATTGCCGCTTTATGACGAGTAATTTCGGTTGAAATTTTATAAATCAGGTGAAAATACTCTTTATTGCTTAAAATCTCAAAAAAAGAAGAAAAAACACGTAAATATTGATACTTTGATGTTAAATTTGCATATTTTATTAAGCCAATGAACATTATTAAATAAATTCAGGATAAGCAATTCGAAATTCCTATAGCTCTCACACCCGCAAAAGGCTTCCAGTCTTATTAGAATACATTGAGACCTAGGCTCATTATCAATTTTGTAATCCTCAAAGCTTAGATCCCTATTATATTGAAACTACTGTTGAAAATAAGTTTCAAAAACATTATGACTTAAAAAAAGTTAATATTATTTTTTCATTTTTTTTTCTATAATTCTAACACAAAAAGGAATCGTTTCTTTATTCCAGTACTTTGGAAGTTCTTTGCACAGTAATTATGTCGATTTCCTCTGCATTAAAGATTCGGGTTTCGTTGAATTTTTTATTTTCAAAAACCACTTGTAAATTTTTAAAATAATTTTCAACTTCCTTGTTAAAAGTGATTTAACACATGATGAAGGCACATGATTTCTGCATGACGGTTTGGATTTTTTTAATGATTTATTGATTGCATTGGAAAATAACGCTAACCACTGCTTTCCAACAATTTTTGCAGGACGCGGTGATCTAGTGGTAAGGTCTCGACTTCGGAACCGGAGGGGTTCAGACTGGAGACCCGATTCCACCAAAGAACCGTCGTGTAAACGGGTATGGTGCACATTAAATCCGTTGGGGTCAAACGGATGGGGAAATTTGGAAAACTGATGCCAGCTGGGGTGTCGTCCTCGTCATTTGACCGCGGTTCAAAATACGAGGTTTATCTTAAAATAGCCCTAGTGTTACTTTAAAACGTGACGTTAATATAACTTAACTAAATCAACGATTTTTGTAGATTTATGCAAATTAATTTCCATTTCATTGGTTTCAACAAAATCAAATTGGCTCAATTCATAAAATAGCCTAACTAGCTTCAGAGTGCATTCATCGAAATGTTTTTCGGAGAAACTGAGAAAACCGTCTTCTGTCCTTAGCGATTTTCCAAAAGATAAGATTGTGCAATTTTGTTTCGTCAGGTGGATTCAGGTATTCCAAAAGATCTACTTATTTTTCTGAGTTTTCGGCCTCATGTGAAACCAATTTATGCACCTTGTTCCAGAATTCCTTATTTGTACGTCGCGAGTATTTAAAGGAATTTATAAAATGTAAAAAAATGAATAATGTATGCTTTAGGTAAAATATTTCCTTTCAGTGTATACTATAGTTATTGCATTACACGGAATTACTTCACACTAAATTTATTCATTCAAAAGGTCTGGTTTCGTTTGAAAATAAATAGTCTCAAAATGATTTATTCTAATGATAAAACACTGAATCTGACAATAGTTTGCTGATAGGAAATTTTATCTTTGCTTTCAAACAGTGGCCTTGTCTTAAAAACCGGCAGCCCTAAATGCAAAGGAACTATCTTTGTTCAAGAATGATGCAAGAATGACGAGATACTGGGAAGGTTAACCAAAACCGTCTCCCGCACTCTTTAAAACAGCTATGCGTAGAATTTCCCAGCTTTCCTCCACTGAACTTGAATTGAAATTTCTTAAAAATAGTTATTTAAATTGTTTTTATGCTATTGAATTGCATTGGTTATTGTATGAACATTTTGTGCAATATTAATGTCATATAATATTAAATGAATATAAATTATGTATATACAATAAAATCAATATAAATAATATGAAATGCCTTTTAAGACTTAATAGAATATACATTTTAATTTTTTTGGTAATTAATGAACATAATTGGTTCATTTTATGCTTTTCTTTTAAAATAAATTTAAAGAATGACCAATAAAATGCAGATGAGTTCTATTTTAAAGACTAAAATATCAAATGAAAAATATTAGATAATTAATATTGTATCAATACCACTGAGGAACATGATTCGATGCCGTGAAAAAATAAATAAAGTGCAACTCTTGAATGATCGTTAGCACTTAAACAAAGGCTTGAATTAAACGGTATATAAACATTAAATAAAATCGCTTTTCAATTACCATTAAGAAATCAAATCTCTTTTTATTGTAGCTTTTGCATGTCATTCCATCGATAGAACAAGTACTTTTCCCGCCACTTCATTACGTCATCCTTTGTTACCTGCTTTTCACGGTGGCACCATTCCCGAATTCCTTTTATTTCTCCTCTACGTCATACCTGAGCGTGTTTAAATTTGGGTATGCACACTTCCCAAAAGGGGAAGGTGCTTTAATTGCGCTCCGAAAAGGCGGGATCGCAAACGCGGTTGAGTGATCGGGAACCGTCTGCTTGGCAGTTTCTAGGTCAGACACGTGGATGCTTTATTCCTGTACAATGACCTACAGAGATACCGCTCGAAATTCCTCGCAGAACCCTTTTTCCTCTCCTCCGGATCGATCGGGTTCGAAAACTTGGACACGTTTCTCTGTCTGGCGTGCCTTCTCAACTCTTCTGAATCTCTGAGCGCAAGGTGTGGGGAGGACGGGGGGTTGCCATTAAAATTGAAGACGCTGTTTGTTGTTCAGAGGTAAGGGGTCGTTACTAAGTTTCAAATATGTTTTTTAGTTTAGTTAAAATATGCGTCCGGTATAAGATACATTTGGTTACCTCACCGGACATTATAGATCGTCCGTTTTTCAAGATGGCTGAAATTCCGAGGGCTTCTATGTTCGAACATGTTATAAAATTCTTGTTTTCCTTCGATAACATATTATTAAGCATATTAGCATAATTTTACTATATAGATAAGCCAAATCTCTGATCTAATACGGATTAACGGACAGTAGAAAAGGCGGATATTCCGTTATTTAAACGCACGCTTTCAGTTCCACCTATACCATTAAAAATGCCATTTTCTTAATGCCAACATATTCTTTTCTAACTTCTTAATACGGGTCATTACTTCATAAATGTTTGCTGTTATGAAATACAATTTTATTTTTTAAGTTGAAACTAAAAAAATAAAATTATTAGTTTTCAAGTATTTAAACCTAAACTAGCGAATTCATTCATTCAAAGAAATTTGACTTAACAAATCCTATTCATTATTCCTATTAATCCCTTTCATACTAATTTTATCAAAATATATATTAAAAAAATTCGAAATATTTTATGCACATAAATCAGTGTTCTTCAAAATTCGTAATTTTTCAATATTTTCGTTTTATTAATTTTAGATTGTGCTTTAAATTGAATTCATAATGTTGTATAAGTTTCAAAATTTCTAGCAGAAAACACTCTAGGAGTAAATATATGTTTACCCACTTAAAGATATTTTATAAAACTTGAATTACTGAAAAAACTGAACATTATGAATTAATAATGTCAAACATTCTTCAATTTATTTCGTAGAATTAGTTTTTAACCAAGCAGTATAATTGAAAGCCTATTTAATTTTAATAGATTCGGAAGATTTTACGAATATGAATAACAAATTGGATTATTGAATTAATAAACTCAATAGGATTTTTTTTGTGTAAAATAATTTTCAATGTAAACTATTGTATAAAGATTATAAATTAATATTCTCGAATCGTTTTTATTCTTATATGCATTATATAAAATATTATAAATTAACAATATATTATTTAAATATCAACACTATTTTCCATGTCGATTATGAGATTGTAATTCACTACTTAGTTTATCCTTGGGTTGGGGATAATTTTCTTTTATTTTAAATCTCCCGTGTTACTCCGTCTACAATTTTGCAGGGAGGATTCCATATTTTGATTTAGATGTCAGCTATTTGGCGACAAAAAGCGAAGAATAGTAAGCATTTTATCATTAATCACTCTGTCTTTGAATTGAGGAATATTTAAAGGTACTGATAAATGGTAGGAGAGCAACTCGTTATCTATCTCACGTTTCTTGCATTTGATTATTTTTAATTAGAATTTTTGGTACCTAAAGTTAAAATTGTGAGACAAGGAAAATATAATGATAATTAACATTTGTTGATGATTTTTTTATTAAGGCAGGGACATGCAAAATACGTTTAATTCTTAAAATAATGATCTAAGAATTAAATTACTAACTAAGTATGATGGATGGTCGAAAAATGAGAGAGCTTTATTAATTTCCTGTGATGATCTGGAAGATTCGCGAATTATTTAGTTATTTCGAAATCCAATAAATAATCGTGAGCATTATTTAGAAACTAAATAATGATCTGAAACGGTTTCTCTTTGATCCCTATCAGTCATGGCCGAAGAAACCGGCTTCAGAAATATTTTTTTTCTCCTTTTTTTTCCTTGCAGCAGTTAAAGTGAAACCTTGACTTGGATATTCAGCTTGCCGTGAATCGATTAATTTTGTTTTGTACTTCTTTATTGCTTTTTTCCCCCATATTCAATTTTAACTGCAGGTTTATTCAGTTTTTGAAGTTCCGTCAAAACTTCAATTTTCTTCAATTTATTTTGTTCACAGGTTTGCATTACTCATGTAAGCATAAAAGATAAACTTTGATTTTTTTGAAATTTATTTGTTACTAAATGGAGGTTGGAAGGAAAGGAATTATTTTTCGTTATAAAATCTAACAAGCGTGCGATATTTATTTTAAGTCATTCATGAAATGATATAATCTAATTTATGAAATATTCATGTAAAAATAATTATAATTTTAATCTATTATAATTTTCATGTAAAAATAAGTTGAAAAAGATATCTATCAAATGAACAGATAACTGGTTGATGCATGATGGTAATAGAATATGAAAAAGTGTAGTTTTTTTTATTGTACTATTAAATAAAAACATTTCAACAGATTTTAATTCAGAAATTGAAATAGATCAAATGTTATTTCTACAATGAACAAAATTTTCTTGATGCGGTATCAAAAATATTATGTAAATATAATTGATATTGACCTAGAGGTAGAATTAACAATATTATAAAACTCGTTGCAAACTGATTGCACCAATATGTTTAAACTTAATTCATGATACTTGCAAGATCATAAAAACATGCTGTAGAAAAAGAATAACTGCTTTTCTTTGCTAATTTTTATAATATATGCTCCCTGTGTTGTAGTTTAATTTTTAATAGAAAGAATTAGCTGTACATTTTATATTAAATTTAGAAAATAAACAATTTCTCATAGAAGTTGAAAGTTTTTTTTTAATGTACTAATGATTATCTAAAAAGAATCATAAATGCTGTATTCAGTTCGCATTTACTATTTTTTATTGACATATTAAGCAATTTTTTAAATTAAATTTTCCCAAAATTTAAGTATACTAAATTTCTGTTAAAGAAAACAATTACTACTTATGTTTTAAAAGATACTAGGGAAATATCAGCCAAATTAACAATCTGACTTTAAAAGTTCGCTTTCCTTCAGGAACATATGGTGAAAACCCGTAATTATGCATTTTTTTTACTTCCGTACGAATGACTCATACATAACTTAATTCATTTTATGTTATGTTTTTACATTTATGTAAGCAGCAGAGTATAATTTTGCAATCTTGTTTCAATGTTAAAACTAATCCTCTTTGGCGAAACACCGCCATCATTTCGTCTACTTGTTTTCTTCTGGCAACCCCTAATTCTGGTATCTTCCGATAGTCGGCGAATGTTTAGGCTCTCTGCTCTGTTCGTTCGGCCATTTTTCCTGCTGAGCAAGGACGGTTTGTACTGATTAACATTGCGCTATTCTTGAACTGTGATTGATATACCAAACGAGTTGACCGCAAGCATACTGTAAGTTGATATTATCGTATACATACTGATATATCTGTTCATTTATAATATTTTGGGAGTAAGTCAATAGTGCGATGATCGGTTGATTTTTTCCCCTATCAAATTGTTTCGGTTTACGGGTAGGTCTGCTACATTATCGGCTGCTCTGCGGAGTTGTGTTGTTTTTCCTTATTTGTAAATATTGGACGTTTCGATCCATCAGAGCTTTTTGTATTCCCTTGTATTTACATTTGTAATCGCTGGATCAACATTAATTACTGAATTGCTTTCAAGATTTTATCCCCCCCCCCTTTCCATTGAAATAATTCTCGGTATTCGGAACATTCCAGAACCAGGGGGCCTCAATCTGCATTTCTAATTAAGTCGCAATAGAATTGTATTAAACGTAATCATTTTATTTATAAGCTTGATACTATAATCAATCTTCATTAATATTTTGTTTCGTTTCATGTTACTTTTAAACTGCGCATTTAAATGTCACATTTTTTCCCGATTTATTTTTCATTTATTGATTTTTTTTAAATGGGACAAAAATGAATAATTTTTATTTATTTTTATTTTTTTCATAAAAGTAATATTTGAAATTGTACATATTTTAAACATTCATGTCGACATTTATTAGATAGTTAAGAAATCTTGTTAGTTAATACTAATTCCTAATATGTTAGATAAGATTTGTTTTATTAGAATTAATTATGGTTTCTCTTAGATAATATTACCTAAATTGCAAATTTGATACATTATTAGTTTCTTTTATTTAAAAATATTTTAATATTCAACTTGGCTATCTTCTAAACTATTACAAGCTGTAAGAAAATTATTACATGGGTTTTCCAAAGCTTCTATGCTGAGAACAGATGGTATTTTTAAATTTTAATTTGTAGTTACTACAGAATGAAATTATTGCTATTTATTTTGATGAAGAAAGAAATTAACAAATAAGTGTTTTTAATTGCAATAAATAAATTTAGTTAGTTCTTGATATTCTTTTCCATAGTTACATTTTGATCAGGATTTTATAGTTTGTGTAATATGAATTTTCTGAATTTTATTTCTGCATCTTTGAAATATGTTGAATATAATATTTTTATAGTTTACATTGTGAATCTTGTAAATATTTTAAATAGTTTGGTATTCACAGAACAGTTCTTTAGATTTTTACCAATATTTAATTTAGATTCATTTCCAATATTTAACAACTCTTACTCAATACATCTGTAGAGTAAGAGTAATTGCAATCATTGCAATTGATTAAAAAATTTTCATTATTTTTATAATTTTATTACTTGATTGATTATCATCAGTAGTAACAGAAAATTCTTTGTAACAATTGCACTAAATGATTATTGAATAGATATAAAATAAATATTGGTCAATAATGGTTATTTTCAATTTTCAAAAGCTATTAAAAAACTACATTCAATTGTCAAAAAAATTAAATTTTGAACAAAAAAATTAATTTTGAAAAGATAAACCAGATTTAAAAACTGTTTAAATGTTTATTTATTGCACTTAAAAATTCCTATCTTATTTCTAGAGACAGTTTGATGTGTAAAAATAAATATAGAATTTTAATTTCTACATGTGATTTTTTTTCTTTCTTTTCAGGTGCATTTGTATTATAAGTGGCAGGGGGAGGTGTAGAAGGCAGCTTTACATAAAGTTGCCTTTCGAGTTGTGAGAGTGAGGATTGTTCTACAGTATTTAATGCTATCCATGCGGTTGGTGTCTTGCAGATTCTTGAAGCAGCCATAGAACTGTCTAATCATGTTTGTTGATCATGATCACTCCATCATATCTTCAGACTAAGATCCGACTTTTGGTCACAGATCTATTTTTGTCATAGGTTTGAATAGTGCCAAGAAAAGCAATCCTCAACATTTATTTGTTACTGAGTTTATAGTAGTATCTTTATTGTGCTCATTGCTTTAGTAGCTTTCTACCTAGGGTATGTGATATTTCATAAATTTAAATGTGTATTAGATTTTATAGTTCATTATTATTTTTCAGTCTTGATATCTTTTTTATTGACATCTTGCACTTTACAACTGAGATTCTGATTAAATCATATAACAGAGACACTTCGAAAATGGATATGTATTAAGAAACATAATATTATATAATGTGTACATGCAATTAGAGAAAATTAAAAATCAGTTATTTGAAATTGCTTTATAATGTGAATTGGATATGTTACTTTATAATGAAAGTTAAATTTTAGAAAATATCAAAAAAATTTTTAAAAAAACATTTTATGAAAATGCTTTTTTATTAGAGAAAATATAACAAATAGTTTTTTTTTTTTCCTTCTTAAATGCATAATGATGATTATTTCAATATGAATATTAAATAGTTAACCTTTTAGAAGTTAATTATATAAAATTGTATTATGTAGAGAGTTGAAATTTTTTAATAGTATTTATAAATTGCATGTAGTGCCATCTATTGATAAAAGTTGTATATAATTAAAGATTAACATCACTAAGAATTAAGGTTGCTTTTTACCTTGTAAAATATTAATTTAATATTTTCAAACTAGGACATAAACAAAAATATGAATTTATCAAAAGCATTTAAAAATATTTCATTTGTAAAATTTTTCATATATTAAAATTATGTAAAAAAAATTAGCAAACGTAGTATTTTTAAAAATATGATGAACTGAATTTTTATTAGAGAGCGTGGTTACTTCAGAGTAATTTTCAGTTTATGACTACATTTTTTTTAAAAGGAAGTTTATCAATTTTGTTTTCACAGCTGTCATATATTCTTATTTTATAATGAATATCGGCTTAAAAATCATTTCTCCTATTAAACTTATAATTCTATAGAGTTTAGTATTTAGATATAAATCATATGATTTACTATTATAAAATCTCTCTAAGAACAGTTTAATCAAGGGAATAAAAGATATTTTTGTCCCCCCAGTTTATATATTGAAAAAGTCTATATCAAATTTTATATTAGTTTAAATTAAATTTTAAGGTCTTTTAGTTTGGCATATGTTTGATATTATTCCGAGTTAGTTATTAAAAAATAATTTTGATATTCTGTTTCTTTCATTAAAGTAATTATATGTATAATTATTCACTGGATTTAAAAGATTAATTTATTGTTTTAAAGTTCAGAAGATGTAATTTTATAGGTTGATTCTTTTTCTCTGAAAAATTAATCTGATTTCCTACAGGTCTTTGGAATTACTCATTTTTATTCCACAGAGCTGTAGGAATATTCACTTAATTCATTTTTATTTTTAACTGTCAAAATCAAAATGAATAAAATTGAAGAAATAGCTAGAATGCTTTATGAGAAGAGTTATCAAAGTACAAAGGATTAAATCTATTTATTTTTTAAAAATGTTTTAAGTTTGTTTATAGTGAATATGCATAATTTGAAATTTGTTTCAGGTTGTCTTTTTTGAATTGCTTTAACAGAACAAATTGGTAGCATGAGAGCACCATTTTGTAATGACTCTCCAGATCTAAGCCCAGAAGAAAAGGTATTTGCTAATTGATGTAATAAATTCTGCTATTATTTACTTTGAAATATTTTACAGTAATGCTTAACTTGTATGTATTTTTAAAAGGGCATAATTTGTCATGAAAATGAAGATGAGAGAGAGATACATTCAATTGAGAGGTCATTAGCTCGAAGTCACACAAATAAAACAGCTGTTTTTGGAATTTGTCTTGATGATCTAATGGGAACCACAGCCCAAGTGACACCACAGATACCATTTATACTATCTCGCTTGTGCCGATATATTGAAACACATGGTAAGGAATTATCCATTTACATCTTTGAATATACTGATTGGTTATATTTTATAAATTAATCATGCATATAAATATATATAATTCCTCTGAACTAACTCAATATTAAAAGTATAATATACAAACTAATATATTATTTTCAAAATGGCATTTTTGAGTTTTTAATCATTTTAATGTTAAAAGGGATGTGGACATGTTCTAGTTATTGATTGTGTATGAAACTTGACTGAATATTATGCCATCTTGACTTAATTAAAATTATCTTTATCCATATTATTCTAACAATTTTTCACTAATTTTAGTTTACTAATAGGGAAATCCAATATTTATATTGGAAATTGAAAAAATGGTATACTTAATTTTGTTTATTAAGTGGAGAAGTTAGGAAAGTAATGTACTAAAGTTTCATATGTACTACTCAGATATTTTGTATGTTATTAAATTTCTATTTCATTAATAGTATTTCCATCCAATTATTTTTTAGATTTTTAGTTCCCTAGAATAATTTCATATTGATAAAGATAGAATTAGTATTATTTTTCACTTGCATCGAAAATAAAAGTTTTCACATTTTTTGCAGTTTTGGATTCCAAATGATTATATGCTATTTTAATATTTGTAGAGCTTAATTATTAGTTATATAATTTTAATTGACTGCTTGTTTCTTATATGTGGTGCCATCAAGTAATGAATTCGGAAAAAAAAAATTATAACCAGGTTTTACAATACTTGGATTATAAATAAATGATAAATTAATAAATTAGAAATTAAGAACTGGTAAGTAGAAAATGGTATAAAAAAATATACTTTTTTGTGCACTGATAAAAGGGCTTAAATTGTTTTGGGGACAAGTATTGCTGAAATTAGTTGTAGAATTTTACCATCAAGAGCAAGATCATAACTCTTTTTAAAGCTAGATACTCTTTTTAATTAAAAAAAAATTATTTAAACAATAAAAGGATTTTATGAATTATAGCATTTTTAGCAAGTGATTTTTATATTTAAAATACTTCCATGTCTAATATTTTTATGCTGAGCAACAACAAATATAGCATTCTGGAATAAATCTCGATTTTGCTTTTATGAAATTATTAGTTGCTATTTACTACAATATATAGTATATTCTTTTATATTATTCATAAATTTAAATTATTTTATTCTCTGATTATACTTTAAAATTGGATCTATTTATTTTTGCCTATTTTAATCACATTACGCTATTATAAAAGACATTTATAATTATGATTCTTATTTATGATACAAAATTAAAAATAAATAAATAACAGCTTTAAACTTTAAAGGCTTTTCTTATGCTTGATCATTATATATATATATATATATATATATATATATATATATATATATATATATATATATATATATAAACTATTTTAATTGATTGATTAATAAATTGATTTAAAAGATCTTTTAGAATTTAATCTTTCTCTTTTTTGATAGTAATTGTAATTTTTGTTAGATGAGTGCATTACATAGGTTGTCTGCTTTTCAGGGTTGTGCTACAAGAATTTGTTTTTGGAAGGTGATGTGAAAAGTGTTGTTGAGAATTTAAAAGGTGAATTTTCTGAATGTGGTGATGCTTCCCTAGAAGCTGTTCATGACATTGCTTCAGTTGCCAGATTGTTATTGATGTTTTTTGAGGAATTGCCTGAACCTTTAATTCCAAGATCTGCCCAGTCAGACTTTATAACAGATATGGAAAGTAAGTATCAGTAATAGTTTCATATCAATTTAGAACCTTCTAGTTATTTTATATGTTTAAGTTTTGTTTCTGATTGGAATTTTAATTTTTTAAAAGCTCATTTAAAATAAATTAACGTTGAGTATCATAGGTAAGAAGCTAAAGACTTTTTCTTAATGAATCATATATTTATGAAAAACATGTTTTGTCTGTTGGTATATAAAAAGTTACTTCCAGAATGTGAAGTATGTTTAATGCAATGGCTTAGAAACTTGATTGAATGACAGAAGGAAAATAAAATGTTTGATTTTTAAACTCGATACTCTCAAATCATATGAGGATGAAATTAATTATCTTAACAAAAAGCCTGTCAGGATTTGTATCAAAATTGGTATTGCCAGAAAAAAGCATTAAAAAAATCCATGAGTTCTTTTTAATTTTTTCTCCTCCTTTTAAATATTAAAATATTTTACTACAAGTTTTAATAGACCTTTTGTGTAATAAAACTTCAACTTCTCTGATTGGTTATTGATATTTGTCAATTTTGCCTTTTATTGGAAATTTTAATGATCATTTAATGAGTGATAGAATCAATTTGGATACATTATCTGTATTTTTTTATGAAAATTAAATGATTACAATTTCTTTTTTGTTTGAAATTTTTTTCCCTAAAAGTAACAGTTTACATTAATTTCAACTAAGAAATAGAGATTAAATATTAAATTTCTTATCAAAAAAATTATTATAATTATTTTAAAAAATTAATTTTCTGAATGCCTATGCTTGCTTTTTAAAATGAATTACAGTAGTGAAAAGTGAATTTCGACATATTTTTAAGAATTATCATAATTTTAAAATCTGTTTAGAATGAAATTTTCACATTTAATTCATTTGAGATGTTTTTCTTTCCTAGAATTGTCATTGAATTCTAATAACTGCATCTCGCACTTGAAACATATTGTTGAAAAACTTCCAGACTCAGCTTATCAAGTGCTGAAATATTTATCACGATTTTTACTGCGAGTTGCTTGCCATGAAGAATACAATGGAATGAATTGTGAAAGCTTAGCTATTATATTTGGCCCAATACTATTCAGGTAAGTTAAAGCATTTTTTGCAAATTATAAATTTGTGTTGTTTTTTGAACCTTTTCTAAAAAAATTGAAATTATTTCAGACCTTCTTCAAAAGATCCATCCCTTCTTACTCAATTGAAGAATATTGTTAAACGATTTGTGCAGGATTATCATGACATCTTCGAAGATGATGCAAAATCCTCAATTTATGAAGATTTATCAAAATATTCAACTAAAGTTTGTAGACAGGTAATAATGCTTAATTTGCTGAGTGCTATTTTTTTCAATAGTTTTTTGTGTGTGTGTGTGTGTGTGTAATAAATTAGAATATCAGTATGTCAGATTATTAGTATTCACCATCTAATTTGCTGGGACATTTTTTTTCACATTGTTGAAAGTTTTTTTAAATTTATGCAAACAATAAAATTAAAAACAAAACTATATATGAAACGATACATATTTTGTTCTAGTTTTGAACAGAATTTTTTAAAAATCTTTTAATGAGTACAAATGTATTTAGTAATTCTTATAGTAATACATTTTAATAAAATACTTTGAAAAAAGTGAAATCATAGCAAGTCATTTGATTTAAATAATTTTGAGGAATGATTTTTTTTTCAATTATGCATTAAAAAAATATTTGTAATTTTTTTTTTTTTTTTTGTAGTTTATCATATTACTCTATAATAGATAAATTAATGTTTGAAATACTTTTTTAATAGCTCCCATGCCCATCTGCTGTCATGCCTGTTGTGCCATTATCTCCTTTAAGTGTTGTAATACCATCAATGGACACAAGTACTGACAGAAATGTTATGGAAAGTGTACCTGCTCTTTTGATTGAAGGGTTTGTTGAACATTTGCATCACTTTTAGATTTGTCTTTAAATGAATGTTTAGATATTTGCTATTACTGACTATCACAGGATCTTGTGAAGTGATTTTTATTAATAATTAAGTATATTATCTAGAATTTATTTTTTAATGTTTACTAATGCCAACTGTAGAAATTGCTACTCGGAAAGTTGTATTTTTCTCTCTGTTCTTCCTCAAAAATCAAATATAGGTTATTTAAAACATATACATGCAATTCTGTATTTCAGAAAAACAAAATTAAACATTATTTTAAAATTACCATGCATGTTATCACATGAAAATTTCACAATTGTTAGTATGGTGATACTTGGCTTTGAATGTCTGCTTACTTATGAAATTTTCTTTAAATTTTTCAAAACTCCCTGTTGTGAAGTTTTGTGCTATCATATGCACATTGCTTGGTAAATTTTATGAGTAATCACATTTTTTAATATACTTTCTTTGATATGATATTCTTCATTTATGTGTCTTAATCTTTTTGATCTTTTTTCTTTCCTTAATATATGCTGGTTTTTTTTTTAATTATTTTTTGCCATTAGAAGTATTTGAGAAGAAGAAAATTATTTGCATTCACTTATACCTGTACCTCCTCTTCACTAACCTATTGTAATGCTATAAAAAAACATAGCTCAAGCTTACATTTCAGATTTAAATTATAACTTCAAAAGTGTTGTTACTGTGATTGGGTGCATTTTTACAAGTATTAATAAAAATCTGAATAATATATGGCATCAAATTACTAATACAAATGTTTAGTTTTAATTGCTTGTGTAGAATAGGAAGTTGCATGGAATAATAAGGAAATTAAAATTTTGCTACTATTGATTTTATTTGTAAAATATAGTTTTAATTCTTTCAATTTTTAACAAGCTTTTATTTAGCAAAATTATATATGAAATATGTGCTAGATTTTCTTTACTCTTTCAGGCCAATTGAACCAACAGAAGGGAATAAAATGGATGTAAATCTTCCTAATACAGAAAATAAAGGTGTGCTTTTGGATATTTAATAACTTACTAATTATTAAAAGAAAATTGTTTTTCATTATCAGTTATTTGCATTAAGATGAAATAAAGCATTTTTTTTTAATCCCTCATTGTGAATGATATGTGTAGTAATCTAAAATTTTAATTTTTAAATTGATAAACTATATATTTAACATTTTTATTTCAAAGTTTTATTCTTCAGAGTATTGGGTTGTTTTTTCTTAATCTGTGAGGTCTGGAAATTCAACAATTTTGATATAGTAGTTTCTCATAAAATTTAATATAAAAATTATGTATAGGGCTTTTATTAATTTTTTTATCTCAGCATTGTCTTAGTGTGATCTGATTTTAATTTAACTATTTTAATTAGGTGTTACTATAACAAGGAAGAGAAAAGAAAGGCGCTTTTCTGGTGAAGATTCTCAGCCACGTTCTAGTTCTGAAGAAAGGCCAAATACTAATGGCTTACTGTCTTTAGAGAATATAGAGCTAATGCGGCGTTGTAATAGCCATGAAGAAGTCATGGAAGACATTAAAATTAATGGAAAAATGAGTACTTCATCTAAACATATTAGGGTGAGTTCTAACTTCCCTTTCTGTGTATGTTTGCTTTAACAAATGCTTTACTATATGGCATTCTCTTTCCTCTCTGACCATAAAATACTAACTTAAGTTATTCCAGTAATTGATTTAGTTTGCTTATGACATCAAACAATGAAGTTATTTCATGATTATAATATCATTTTTCTAGCGAGTATGAAACTCATTTTATGGTGTGTTAGTGTATAGTGTTTGTATGTGATACATGGCTGATTTATTTTTAATGACTGTATTTATATTATCCTGTATTTAATATTCGGTCTAATTGAAATAAAAGCTTTTGTTATTGGTTTTTGTTTCTTCAAATCACTGAATTGGTTTACAAATGTTGCATAAAGGAATTGTTTTCTTTTATGTATACTCTTTGCATTGTACCCAAGTTTATATGCACATTCAGATGGGCAGGAAATTTTACTTGAAGTGTGAAATTCTTCAGCAATTATACAGAAGATATATTTTTGCAGTTGTATCTTGAAATTGATTTACTTATTTTGTTGTTCTTCTGTATAATTGCATATCAATTCCTTAACAGGAATACTGAGAGTTTTCTTCTGTACTCTTGAAAACTTTTTATTATATATACATAGACAGAACTACACTTGCAATGTGAAAAGATTGTATTAAGCATCTTTCTAATTGTACTTTAGGATAAAGGGGATGCTTCACATCAAGTAGATTCATATTTATCTGATACTATGGAGCTTGTTGTAAATGAAAAGAATCATAGCCCACATCCCCCAAATGCTAAACGGCGTGAAGTTGAGACATCAGATTCTATTAGGGTAAGTTTCAACATGTAGGAAGACATACTAATACAAGCTTCTGAATGCTGAAGCAAGATTCTTAATTCTAGGTAGGAATTAATCTTCATGCATTCTTGCTTCACTAACATTTGTGTGACTGATGAAAAAGATTTATGCATTTGAATTACTGAGCATCTTTGTCTTTTTATGGGGAATTTATTGCATTCGTGGTGAATTCTTGTGGGAGAATACTTGTATGCTTGCATGTTTTAATGTGAAATATGTAATTTACTACAAATTATTACTATCATTAAGTACTACAATATTGTTTGTATAATGAAAAAATGAACATAAGAAAATACGGAGGACTTTATTATGATGAATCCTGAAGTAATGTTTTTTAAAAATCTTTATCTAAACAAATTATAAGGTCTTGTAATAAAATACTGTACCCATACTAAGTGTAAATAGTTTCAAAATAGAATATTCAAAAATTTCTTTTAAAATTGATAATTCTATAGACATAAGGAACTTTCTTAAAAAAATGTTTTAAAAATTAGCTAATATTTAATCATTTTGGAAATAAAAGATTAAACTGACAATTATTCAATTGATTTTTTAAAAATTAATATTTGATTTTTAATGACATTTGAGTAAAATAAATTTCTGAACTTTCCTTATTTTTGTGTTTGTTATAATAAAGTTCTACTGTACTGTGAGAAACTTAATCGTTAGTGGAGCCCCAGTCGTTATTAAGCTTGAGTGTTAATGTCACTTTGTTTTGACATTAATCACCACGATTTTTGTCTGGGGGTCCAACGAACAGAATAATACCAAGTTTGTGATTCCTTAAATGTCACAAATATTTGTATTTTAAATAGACTTGCTTTCGTTTGCAGGAATCTGTTGATAATTGGAAGTACCAGCCTTCCAAATGTTCTGAAAAATTAGCTAGCTCTGATATGCCTCTCTGTCGAGATTCACAGCAACATCCCACTGCTGAATTCTTGGATAAAAACACTATGGAATGTGATGCTTCAGAAGACCACGGAACCATGAATGCTGAAGAAGAATTTATGGAAAGTAAATCTGGAATTACTAGACCTGCTAGTTGTCCTGTGCCCAAAACTGAAAATGATAGAGAAAATTCTGAGTCTGAGTCCAGCTCTTTGTCTCTCAGTTGGAGTATGCTATTTGAAGATTCTGGTAATTATCAGGAATATATTGAATTAATTTTAGTGGATTATATTTGTAGAGTAATTGATCTGGAATTTAAAAATTATGCATTTTTAAAAATGCAGAGTATTTACATAAGATTTAATATACAATTAAAGTAATTTGCATAATTTTCTGCAAAATGCATGTAACATAGCATAAACTCTTTATAATAGTACATTCCAGGCTTTGTGATCATTCATTCATTTCTTTTCATGTTATAGTAAGCGGTTACCTGTTAAAAATATGGGACGATTACTTCCTTAATAGTTAATTTAGAATATCTGGAAATTTTAATTCATTTTGTAGTTTTAATCCATGTATTTGCAACAATGCAATATTTTTTTTTCCTAATATGGCTATAATATAATTCATAATGTATGATTATTTTATAGAACCAATTCGGTCTTCATTACTCTGGTCTAATAATAATCAAGATGAAGCATTGCTTTCACCTTCTGTCCATGAACTTCGAAGTACAAAGTAGGTTCTTTTAAATGCATTGATAAGTATTAAAATTCTAATCTTTGTTTCTAAGGATTGTATTTAATTCATATATATTTTCAGTTATTATGAAGCGCCTCTTTCACCCAGTGCTTACAGAAGCTACTTGTCACATCGAGGGTAAGCTTATTTATTTTTTATTAAATAAAACTATGTTTCAAATGATACGATTTTTTTATCAACATTTTAATAGTTGTGAATGTATCTTTTATGCTTAATTTATCTTTTAATTAAACTGGATTCTTTGGAAATGTAAAAAATGGGCAGTGTTCCATATTTTTTAAAAGAAAGGTTTCTTTTGTCTTCCTTTTTTTACAGACTGTTAGTTAAGCTAAGTTATTATTCAACTTAAAATCGTGCCAAATAACTTAATTATATTCAAAATATTTCTCAAGGAAAACTAATAAATTTGAAAGAAGTCATCTATTAAGTCATATCTTTTGGAACTTAAAATCAAAAATCTATATATGGAACCTAAAATAAAAAATCTATATATGGAATTTAAATCAAAAATATATATGGGGTGATTTTCTCATAAGAGGTCTTAAGCATTTCTCAACATCTTTGTTATCTATTTATATTTTCTTGTGGAAATTTGCTCTGTTAAAACTTTGTATATTCGAAGATTTCAGAACTTATGAGGGGAAAATTAATATTCTAAATGATTTGTTAAACATATTTTAAGGAAGAAAATTTACATATTTTAGATTTTCTGAAGTTGAGTAATTAATTTTCATACTTTGCTAGATAAGATGTAATTTTTCAATATGCAAAGTTTATGCAAGTAAATCTTCACCAGAAAATATGAATAAAAAGCAAAGTTATTGAATGATGCATTGGCCTTTTGTTGAGAGCGTCATCCACATGAAATTCTAAGAAAGAAATAATTAACTAGTTCCTTAATTTCTCTCCTCTCTTGTTTCCTCAACATAGCGGGTTTAAAAGTCTTCTAAATAGGTCCTTCTGAGACTGGGAAGTCAGTTTCCAGGTAAAATTTGATTTATAATTATTACATTATTAAGCTGTTATTAGGTAAAAGTATATCTTCATTTGACATTTTACTGTACAAAAATATATTTTGAGCATACATTTAATTCATCCTAAATGTGGCAATTTTACACAATTTTTTTTTTCTAAATTTTTCAAATCTTACTCAATAGGGTCATATTTGAAGTTTTTTACATAAACATTGCCCAGCATATAAATGTCATTCTTTTACGTTTTTTATTGCAAATTATTATACATGCTTTTTATATTCATGTGCTTTTTAAAGCTTTCTCTGTATTATTAAAATTACCATTGTGGACTACTCTTTCACTATTTTAATGTAATGTAATATTTCAGTCCTCACTTGGATCCTAGTGTTCCACCATCTCCACCTGTTGAGCAAGAGGATTTTGCTAAGAAGTATGTTAATGATATACTTGATATTTGCTCTTTATTAGATACTATGACGTTTTAGTTCTCTTTAAACTTATTACATAGCTTCTACCTCTTGTTAGCTTTACTTGTCTTCATTTCCAGAAGTCAGAGTGAATAGAAATGAATGTTTAATCTATGTGTTAAAATAATTTGCAACTTCTTGAACTACTATTCATATTCTGTTGAGTTAAAAATCCTTTCAGGTGCCTACTGGAGATGCCTTTATTACATTTTTTTCATTACAAATTCCACATTGCTGAGTTGAAGTAATTGGTTTCGAAATACCTTCTACTTCTCAAGTAGGCACAGGACAGAAGTTTTGTTTCTTAAAAAGCATCATTTAGTTTCATTAGCCATGACAATGAGATTGTAGTAGCTTTACTTTCAAATTGATTGTAAGAAATTTTCATGATATTCTAAATTGTATTCATGTTGTTGAGTGGTAGCATCTATTATACCTATATATATCTATCTACCTACTTAGTACCTATATATAACTAACTAGAGCAATAAATTACCTACTGTAAGAATATTATAATTGTTATGTAAAAGTTTAATAATTATTTATCCATAATTCATTGGTAAATTATTAGTAATGATACCAATAGATGTTTAGTTATTTAGTAAAGTTGATGGGGCATTTGGCAGAGTTTGTTTAGTGATAGAGAAACATGTATAAGACTTCTTCTTCAGAAGAGCTGCTGTGCTTATATATTAAATCTGCCATTGGTCAAATATCCTTTTGCTGTTATGGAGTGAGATTCTAGAGGAAGAAATGCCAGCTCGGTTACTTTTATTATCATTTTACCATGTTTCAAATAAGACCTATAACTAAACTGAAGCATGTATTATTCGAGTTTCAGAATTGGATATTAATATAGCTAAAATAATTTAGTTAAATTGAGTAATTATAATGTTTTTTAAAACTGTCAGTGATGGTATTTTTTAAGACTTTATCTAAAATTATAGATGCTCCATTGCAGGAATCTTCCATGATCATATCTTAATTTCCATAAATATTTTATTAGTAAGATTAATGCATAGCCACCTGAAATTAAATATTTTACTGCAAGTTTTGCTCTCTGTATTAGAACAGCACTTGAAGTGCCACAAAAGATATATGGAATAAATTATTGAAATTTTATAGTTAAAAAGTATTTTTTTTTTATAAATATAGAGCTCTAAAGGGAATCTTTATCCCATATATTTTTAAAATTTATTGTAAATTTTATTTTAACCTTTTCTCTCTTATTTCCTGTTTTTTTTAAACATTTCGTTATATATGTACTCTGAAATTTCATTTATATATCAGATCATTTGCTTTCGCTATGGATTTAAATAACTTAAATGAATTATTTAACCATTATTGAAATATGTTTAGCTCAGATAACAGCTTATTACTTTAAGAAGTAAAGAACTATTTGAAATTGTTTAAGCCAGAAATGAGACAGTTTGATGTAATAAAATTGTGTATCCTGGAGGTAGAAACCAAAATGGGTTGACATTTGTTTAGAAACCAAAATGGGTTGACATTTGTTTTATGGAATCATTTCAACTTTATGATTAAAAAATTCAGATTTCAAATTTTATACAATTAAAAATTTTGTTTATATCTGATTCCAAATCATAAAAAATATTTTTGATATCACAAATAAGTTGTCAGCAGTTTAAAATTTAAGTCCATAACAATGAAAGCATTGGAATAGGGGCATGTCTTCTAAATGCACACACGCACACATTGTTCCAGAGAATTAAATGCTTGTATTTGTGCTTGCATGCTATTGCTTTTCTTCCTCGTATTATAATGTGAAATAAAGTATTTATCAAAGTATCTCCTTTTTTTTTAATATTTCAATTAACTATACATTTTATAGTTTTGCTTTAATTTGTAAAAACAAAGTCGGACAAATAAGTATTAAACACAGACTGATAATTGGGGTACAAGTAGGATTCTGTGTATGATATTCAGATGTTCTTCCAGTCACTTATTTTTCAAAACTCATTAAAAGGGACATTTTTTAATACTTTGTTTTTCTTGTTATGCACATTGCATATTATGAGAGATGTTTGCTAAGGGAGGTTTGACTATGTATGCATGGCTATGATTATTGCCAGATTATTTTCAATTTCCTCTTAGTAAGTAAAGACTTTAACCATAGTGGAGTTTCTGGCAATTATCTTCTCTAAAACCTAAAATTTGTACAGTTTGATGTGTGGAATATAGTATCTGGATGTAAATTAAATTAATGGATTGAAATTTCCCCTTAAATTCAATAAATAAGCCACATTTCATATTTAATTGAATAGATATTTCATGTTATCCAAAATAAATTTTATTTATTGATTCTAAATTAAAGAAAATTCTAAATAATGTTGTTTGAAACATTTACTGTTTATTGTCCTTTTCTAAAAATTTTCTTTGTTTCAGGTTAGTGGAAAGTAGTGGCATATCTGATTCTATTAAGCAATTTACGAAGAAAATTCATAGTAAGTCCCCTCCCACACACAATATGCTATAACCATTGCATTTGATAAATATTGTAGTAATTAAGAATTGTATAATTAATTGTAATATGTATTTATTTAGGTATTAAAAAGAGAATAAGAAAATTTGATGAAAAATTTGAAGCAGAATTTGGGTACAAGGTATAATTTTATATATTTAAATATATACTTTTTATTGGGTTTTTTTTTCAGTAAAATTGTAAAAATAATCTAATTTTGTAGTTATTTATCTTTTTTTTTTTTTTTTTTTTTTTAGCCTTCTCATGCAGAAAAGTCTAACAATGCTGAGGCAAAAAAATTGTTGAATGATTTATACAAAGCAAGGAAAGAACTGAAAAGTAATTATTTTTATATGTATATATAGTCTGTTATTTTAATGCGATTTAAAATAATGCTTGCCTGACACCCATAATTTATGAAGTATTATCTACTAATAAGAATTTCTTAAAATTAATTAAGTTTATTGCATGCATTTAAAATGCATTCAATGTATGCATTCACTGCATTGTAAATCTATAAAAAATGCTTTGAATTTGCATATTTCTGTTACTGTTATATTCAAGTTATAAATGTATTTAAAAAAATAAAGCTGTTAAAATTTCACACAATTCATGAAAAGTATGTTATTTCAAATAGACCGAGAATGTGATCATAAAAGCTGTATATGAAATTAAATATTGGATAAATATCTAATAACTTAATAATATAGTTAAGTTATAATATATTCAATTAATAATAATTAATTGGATAAATAAGTAATCTCTTTAGTTATAATATTCCACTGGCGCTGTTTAGGGTGAAATAATATTTAGGGCTTGCATATAGTTTTGCAGGGTTGTAAATAAACTTGGATTCTTAAACTGGAAAATTCTTTAAATTATTAATTAAATATTGGATATGAAAGTATTATAAATTTCAAAATCACTACTTTCAATATTGATCACTTGCCATTAATGTACATTAGATACAAGAGAGCCTATTAGCTTGCAATCTTTGGTGGAAATCATATCATTCACTGGCATATCTCAAAATCTCGTTAATGGATTGCTAGTTGGTCTGGTTAAGGATATCCAAGATGAAGAAGTTACCAATTCAAAGCAATTCCATGTGTTTCTGCTTAAGGATATGAGAAAACAATAGAAAGCCTTTGATTTAGTCATAAGAATGAAATGTAACTGCCTTATAAATAAGATGAGAATGGATCAACAATTCTGGTTTCCAGTTTTTTTCTTCTGTGCTGAATTGAAAAATAACACTGCAACTACCGATGTTATTGCACTTTTCCTTTTGGCACTATTCATAAATCAATAGATGTTCTCTCATTAGACTACACCACTGATTTGCAGTCTTCAGAATCTGAAACAAGTGCTACTGAATCGAGTGCATCATCTGACGATGACATTCTTGAAATGCATGCAGAATTAGAGGAGTTTTGTAAAGTTGTTCGTTCTTCAGCTACTGCCAGTTCTAAAGCACAAAAACAAGAAAAAATACCATTTGGTACGAGTTCTTTATTGGCATGTCATCATCCCAATAAAGTACAGATATATTAGCACTTCTACGATTCTCGTATTAGTCACCAATAATAATTAACGGTCGTGTTGGATGTGTGCTTTTTTTTAACATGCCAGTTGTTAACTCAAAACAATGTCTTGTATTTCAAATAATATTTCTAACTTCATTTTTAACCATGATTTATTAGTAATAATTTTTTTAAATTAGTAACTCTTAGATTTATTCTTGTTCATGTATTTTTTTTTCATATAATTGATATAGTTTAATCAAATCTAGCTGTTGCATGCCTACATAAAATCAAAGCACTGTAACATAAAAATGAACTAATTGCTTGAGATTCATTTTTGTTATAATTGATATACTCACCATTGCTTGAGATTAAAATATTTTCATTTAATTTATTAATAAAAAAAACAATTATTTAATTATTAGGGGATTTTAAAACTTTTCTTCTACTTCAGTATTTGTGGGCAAAATTTGAATTATAATGCAACTAATATTTATAGCACAACAAAAGCTATAGCTTGTATTTTAAATTATCTCTTATCAGTTACAGCATAAGAATAAAAAATATAAGAAATTATATATATTCAGTATGAATATTCAGTTGAATTTCAAAGTGCAAATATGTATGGTATGTGTGATACATTTGCACAAAGTGCACACCTATAAATATTTATAAAATACAGTAATGTACCAAAATCCTTTTACCAACTGTGGGAATTGCTTAAGTACTCGTTTTTGAAAAGGCAGGGAAAAAAAAATCAGTTGGAGATTCAAATTGGAATCTATATTGACTCGTCTACAAATGCACTCTAACTGAGCAGTATATTTTATTTTAAATCCATGTGAATTGATATGCATGGCTTGTATGGAGAACACAGAGTGGAAAATCAATTTTTGATAAATAATTATCTACTTATGTTATCTTCATTAAACTTTTCCTCACATTTTGTAGTGCTTGAAGAAAAGTATGAATTATCTATTCAGTAATTTTGTTTTTTAACATACAATCTATGTATTATTTTTCATTTATTTATATATATATTTCTCCTATGACAGCATTGAAGGAGGAAGCGCATCTGGAACAAGTTAGCCCTGCCTCTGTTGATTGGCATGCATCTCAGCGCAGCCATGTGTTAGGTGACTCAACAAATCATTTCTTAAGAGAAGATAGTAGAGATAAAACAAAACCTTCCATTGAAGTTTCTCTTGAAATTACCTTAAAGACTTTAGCTGAAGAAAGAAAAAATTTAAACAGACCAGAATTGATTGATGTGAGTTTTTCATACAACTTATATATATTTCATTTATTTGAAGTAACATATGTAAATTATTGTATATTGTTTAGTGTTTTTTAATGAATTCAGAATTATAATTCCTGTTTATAAAATGAATAATTGTAATAAAACTACCAAAAATGGCATTGTAACATAATTAGATGTTTGTTTTAAAGTCATTTAAATACTAAATTTTTAAAAAAGAATTTGCTATTAAATATGTACAAAGATATAATAATCAAATATCTGTTTTAAATTGAATTGTATTTAGCTTTGATTTTTTTAGAATTATTTTATTTAAAAGATTGTCTATGCCAGAAGAACTTCCCTGGGAAATTTTGCATTAGTAAATAAATCAATTTGTATTCAATTAAATAAGAACTTCTTTCTTTTATGCCTGGTATTACCAGACTTCTCGTTTTGTATATTCTTCTGTGGGCTGAGGAATGATTGAGTTATAAACATACTGATCAATAAAATATTTATAGAATTTATAATTTCTCAGGATTTGTTTTTCTATGTAATTAGTTGAATTTATCTGGATGTAATGCACTTAAAATTAATATTATTCATTCTGAATATTGCATCATTCAGACATGAAACTCTGTTTTTTTTATATTGGATAGTACTCATATTTTATGATTTTTCTTGTATCGCTTTTAAATGTAATGGAAATGTATCTTCCCATATCTATTTCCTGTTCTTGAGATTTAAGAAGAATATTTTTTATAGCATAAGTTTTTATACTTCGAGCATCCTAATATTGTATTGCACAGGAGGGCACTTTATTCACAAAAAGTTTGCTCAGCTGCAACATGGAAAAGCAGTCCAAGATTTCAGATAAAAATTTATTTGTCGAAAATATTCATTCATATATCTGGTGACCAAATTACCAAAAATGCATGTTCTTTAAAAGCAAAATTAAATCAGTAACTTTATTCTTATCTCTTTGTATATGTTTATTTATAATTTATAGATATCTTTTAGCTGGTAAGATCCCTATCTCTTTGGACTCCTCCGAGCCACTCAACTAATTTGATTAAATTTGGAGATATAAAATACTGATAGTATTGGATTAAACATTCAGCATTGATTGTAATTATCAATGTATCGCATATCGAAAGAAAAAATTCAAATTTTTTTGGATATTTTGCTTAGTTTTTTCTCCTTTTACATCATAAATACAACTTTCCTTTGCTCTTGTTTTCTATCATGATTAAATAATACATTTTAATTAATTGAGAACTATGGTATTCAAGAATTACTAAAAATAGTTCTTTAAATTTGGTTTTGTTTGTTTGAAAGATTAACTGAAATGTGTATGCTTTTCATGTGCTTTCAGGACATGACAAATGAGCAAGTCAAAGAAGAAAAAGTTGCAATTCAGAAAGCTTTGTTGCATTTAGAGAGCATTCATGGCAAACCTTACACTAAAGATGAGAGAAACAGCATGAGGCCTTTGTATGATCGTTATCGTAATGTCAAGAAATTGGTTCGATCGACTTCATTTCCAGGATCAATTTTGAAAAAGAAAGATCTCTGTGGTGAATTGCAGCCCATTTTGGAACATGAAACAATGGAATTTCCTTCTCGGGAAGTTCGAATTGAAAAGGTAAATTCATTTTTGAAAGTAAAAATCGTGATTGTTATTAAAGTATCTTCCACCTCATCCCCATATGTATGAATTATAAGTTTGTTTTTCTAAACACTATGTATTTTATTAGTATCTCTTAATACTTCTTTGCTGTTTATTTTAGACCTTAAAGTGTTATTGTTTCTTGCTAAATTTTATGAAATCTCACTTTTTTTTCCACTTTAATTTTAAATAATCAAAAACTTATGTGAAGCTTTTTTCTTAGTGGAATGCAATGATGCAAAGAACATGCATTAAAATACATATTTACTTTACAAAGTAAATGAGTCAAAATCATTGTGAATATTGAAAAGGGTTAAATGATGGTAAACATCTTTGAGAATTATTTGCCAGTTTTGAGAAATTTATGAATATGCTCAGTGCGTTTCTTAAACCGTTTGAAGTAAATGCTAATATCATTTAACAAATATTAATTAGATGAAAATAATCATTTCTTTTACAACAAATTTTATGACACAGATATTATTAGCTTTCAGCACATTTCTCCTTGCAAATAAGTGTTAAGCAATTGAATTTGTTGAGTGTATGGGGGGAAAAAAATTAAAAATTTAACATTTGTTAATTTTGTGGATAGTCATTAATTATAGAGGTTACTTATCAAAACAAATTTTACTTAAGGGGAAAATGTTTCATATGAACTAAGCAAAAATGGGTGTATTATGAACTGAAAAAAAACGATTGTCTTGTTAGAACCAAAAGCAATTTTATTGCAAGAAACAAAAATGGATACATTGATAGTAATACATATATCATTAATTATACAAGTCCATAATGGAAAAATTGCCTTAACTTTTTTTATTCTAATAGAAAAATATTCTTTAAAAATGCCACAGTATATAATTTTATTATAAATCACATGTCTAATATTACAGATTTTGAATTTTTTGCAAAGTGAATTGTGTATTAAAATGACATATGGTGGAATTTATACATTTCATACTGATGTTTGTAAATTTTAAATGAAAATTTGCTCGTAATAAATTCTGACTAAATGAGAATGAATTATTTAGAATTTTCTTCTAAATTGAAAAGCAGAGGCAGGGAAAAAAAAAAAGGTCAAACCTGGATTGGAACTTGCTGCAACATGTCTGTTTTCTCCTCCCTTTTCCATTATTAATAAAGAATTAAATCGATGCTTTATTAAATTTTGTTGTCAGAATGCAAATAGGTAGTTCGCTGTGCTATGGTGGTTATATCTTTTGTATCCATTAAATTGTTACATGAAGCTTACATACTTTCTTTTTGAATGGTAGACCCATGTTAGAAAATAACATTATTTAAAGTAAGAATGACAGTGTAAGAAGACATTGAAATTTGAAATAAAAATTATTCAAGAAGATTTGATAAATCCCTCCTCCCAACAAAAACAATAGCAAAAAAAGTATTGCATTCACAGCTTCTTATAAGATTATACTTATACAGTTATTGGAAACAATTTATTGCATTTCCAAATAGGGGGATATTTTTAATATGTTAGAGAATTGTTTTTGGGTTTATCTGAAGCAAAGTTGAAGGGGACAAATTAGTAGTATCTGACATTTGGGAACTGAATGAAAATTTCAATTGAAAATGGAAGCAAATAAGAGAAAAATCTGGAAATTTTACAAATTAGTAGTAATTAACTATTCTGAAAATCAAAGAAATCTAAAATGCAAAATTTTCGTAGAAGCAATATTAGCAAATGTTGAGATATTTAGGTATAATAAGATGTTAAAGTTTCATCTCTATTTGCATCTCTACTATACCTCTTAAAATTACTTGTAATTGATAAAGAACAGGGTGAAAGATCTCGTTAAACTATTAAGTTAATGAATATCTAAAAAAGTGTAGTAAAAGCTTGATAGCCTGGTGCGTGTTGACTAGAAATTTCTGTCGTCAAATTCGCAAAAAGAAAACTTGTTGTTACTCTTATAAGGATTTGTAACCATTTTCTCAAATCTGCTTTCATTTAAATCATGGAGCTAGGATATAAATGCAAGGCACATATTTTTGATTTTGTAAATTTAAAACAATAAAAATATCAAAATATTTTAATTTCAACCATTTTTTCTTTACACAAAAAATGACATAATAATTTTGGAATCGCAACTGAAAATATTATAAAAACAATTTATTATCAAAACTGAGCAATGTTTAAAAAGTATTTTTTATTGAATGAATAATTATGATTCTTTGAAACCTGATAGTGTGTAAAGAAAATTTTAATGTGTTTAATAGATATTTTCATAGTACATATGTAACATCCTAATTAGAATTACTAATTACTTTAAGTATGATGTTTATAGAATTTAATGGGATTTTTCCTCTTATCAGGATATTCTCGACGAAGAAGCTGAACCTGAGAAAGCAGAAATTATTGCAGAGGGAAAATTGACAGAGGAACCTATGAAAGCAGATGAGAAAAAATCTGCTCAAACTTCTGGCATTTTAACCATGAAATATGACAATTCTAACTTTCATGAATTGCCTTTGTAAGTATTTCCTTTACAAAAAATCTTAATTTCACATTGTTATTATTTTTATATTTTTAAAAATAAAAATGGTATTTGTATTTATTTGAAAAGATTAATATTAAAAAAAATCTGAAATCCTCATTATTTATTATTTTTTCAGGTCTGAATTGATTTTTCAACTACAGAAAGTAAAATCGGAAAAGCGTCATCTGCGCAAAATATTAAAAGAATTCGAAACAGAATTTCTGAGGCTAAATGGAAGGTAATATAGATTTTATTTTATCTGTTTAGATCTTATTATTACTATTATGCAATAATTATTACTATTACTGATATTATATCTGTTGTGCAATGGTGTTTAATTTTTATCTAAACATTTTATATATCTTTTCAGAAAAGTTCAAAAAGAAGATAAAGCTCCTGTAGATGCCATCTATAATGAATATAAGGTGATGATTCAATTTTTTGAAGAGTTATTAATTATCAATGATTACATTAAGTTGTATTCATATGAATAGATTTATTTATACTTTTACTTTATACTTTTCTAACCTTATTTGCATTTAAAAAATTTTTTGATAAGTAAAAATTATAGCTACCTTAATTTCTTAACTATTTTTAAAATTTAGTTCATTTTAAGGTAATGACTTTTTCAGGATTTAAAAAAAAAAATGTTTTAGAAATTTGTAATTCTTTTTTTTTCTTCTTTTAATTGTATCTAAGAACTTTAGTTGTGTCTTGGAATAATTTTTATTTCACCTGTAATCAGTGCATGCTATAGAAATTTAAAAATATGCAAAATTGTTTTTTTTTTCAGAATTATAGTTATGGAAGTAATTAATATAATTAATGCAAAATATGTTCTAATAATAAAAGGAATATTTTTAAAACTGATGACATCATTCAATCATTCCTATTTTTTCTGTCATTCAGTGCCTAATGAATCAAAATGTGTGGAATACAGCAGACTGTCTAATTTGTTGCATATGGGATCAGACAATTGTTGGATTATGGGAGAGTCTGAACTATAAAGAATTGTATAGATATCGTAAAATTATAAAATGATACATTAATCTACTTGTGGAGAAGGGGTTATCAATATGCTAAGGATGAATATGTGAGAAATATGTTAAAGTGTTGAGTATAAACACGTTAACAGACAAATTGTATATAGAAAAGGAGCACATTTGAAGTTTTAACCAGAAAAAGAAAATGGCTCATCAGTCAGTAATATGTTCTAGAACAAATGTTGGGTTAAAGACTGTCTTCTGTATTTCATTTATATGTAAAGTAACTGGAGTAGCAAGAAGCAATTATTCTAAAATTACTATATATATTTTTTAACTCTTGGCATTATGTTTAAAAATGAAATGGATATGGATGAAACAAAAAGAGATATGGGTAATAACCATTTTAGAATATTCAACGTGAGATTGACCATTTCCCAGGAATCCAAATTATTAAAAAGCATCAAAATAGCAATGAAATTTTTTAAAAAAACTTCCTAACATATGCTGTAATGCAATGGGTAAAAAATTATTAATTCAGCTTTTTGAAAAGGCTTGCAAATCTTTATGGAGACAATAGATCAAACAAAAGTTGTGAAAGTTTTAGTTATTATATTTAATTATTATAAGATATGAAAAAAGGTTTATTATTAGTAAAAGTATATCTAAATTCCAAAAATGTGATTCATTTTTTTTTTTTTTTGTATAAGAATGCCAAATTTTTTTAAAATTACTTCCGTTTTGTTGTGCGAAGGGGGCAAAAAACATTGGTACTTAGAATGGTGACAAATACTGAATGGGGAAAAATGATTAGATTCAAACACTATTTCCTCTGTTCATGAATTTCAGATTTTTGATATTATGATCCTTAGCAGGTGTATGTATGTATGTGTGTTTATAACAATTCTTTTTTTAAAAAAATATCAAAACTAAATAAAAGACTAGTAAACTTCTAATTGTCACAATCCTCGATAAAATTGCTACACTAGTAATTTCCTTATTTTCGCTTTGCAAAAGAGGAGTTTCCCTCATTTTTTCAGATTTCTCATATTTCCTTTTCATTCCTGCTTCATCTGTATTAGAGAAGTATTTTCTCTTCAGAATAAATAGAAATTTCGATCAAATCACTTTCAATTTTAATTTGAAAACTTTCAATAAATTTTTTCTATCTTAGAATAATGATTATACTTAGATTAAAGTTAATACATTACATACTTCATTTCTCGATTTTTTAACAAAAAATGTGCTTGTGGCATTTCGCCATAATTATTTTCTGTTTTTAACTTATTTAGAATTAGTATTTTCTAATAATGAAAAAAATTTCCTTTTTTCCAGCATGTGAAAGCAAGATTAAAACTTCTCGAAGCCCTCATCTCAAAACATGATCAACATCAACTCATGTGAAGAAATCGAAGCAGCTATGTCTCTAATCAAGTCTGCTACTTTGTTATTGAAAGGCATCGATGAAATGAATCTCCGAGAGACATTTCCTTTCATTGCAATAATTTCCAGAAATTAAATTTGGTTTATTGCATCATGGAGAACACTATAAATATTCTTCTCTTAAGATAGATCAAGTTCTCTCTAAGGAAATTTTGCATTCTGAGGACATACTGAAAGTACTGTAAACAACTCTACTAATGTTGAAGTTGACTAATTTCAACACGTTTTTGGGGACGTGCTGAATATATTGCTAATATCTCCCACTATTCGATCATTTGTTAAATTACACGCTCTTTGAGGACATGCTGAAAATATTACAAACATCATCTGACTGTATCGGACCAGTTATGATGTTTAATAACCTTCTATAAGGGCATGCTGAAATCCTTGTTAATATCTGTGTTGAATTAGTTTTGTTTCAAAAGAATTAAAAGCTATTTGCCCATAACTGTTTCTTGTTGGGTTCATACTGAACTAATTATTCCACAAATATTAGTAGATTAATGTTGTTAATGACAAGTCATGTAAGTCACAGTATTACAATCTGAAAAAAACAAAGTTAGCATCCAACATTTCACAACCATTTGAAAGTGCATGTAATTTTTAAATTCATTTTTTAATCATTCATATAATGTGTTTTCTAATTAATATTTTGAATTTAAATTTATTAATTGAAGGATTTGAAACTAATAAGCACACTTAATATAATTTTAGGTTAATCTTTGAATTTGTTTTTTCTTGGTTATATGTTTTTCTACTTTCATGTTTGATGAAATTTGGCATCCAAATGTATGCCGTTATAGAAGTTAGAGTGAAGATAATAAATACATCAACTAACAATCTGAAATTCCTTTCTTTTGTAATTCTTATTATAGCCAGTATATTTTGTATAGATTATTTTTTCATAAGCTGATATTATGGTTCATTTGTATTTTATCAGTGTTTGAGAACCTTTCTACAGAAGAAGTTGATGGCTTGTGTTCTCAAATTACCAGTTACCATCTTTCACATCATTACATATTTGTAATATACTCACATTTAGAACACTTAAGATTTGTGTGTGTGTATGTATGACCAATGATGTGTATTACAAAGATTTGTTCATTTGATATTTGCTATATTTTTTATGGCTCTTAGGAATTTCTTTTACATTTTTGATGTTAGAATTAAAGTCAATTATGTATATGGTGATTAGTTTCTAATGTGTGGCAACATTTTTTTAAAAAAGTTTTTTTTTATAGTAACTACTTAGCGCTTCTTTAAAATTTTGAAATCTGTGACTATAAGTCATTTCATCTTTCATCACATTGTTAATAGAACTGCCAAGGTTATTTCTTAAAGCCATCAGCTTGTCTTTATTTTTATTTTTTTTAACCGTGTTGCAATTTTTGTGCTTTAAAAGAATTCTATATGTAATGATATTTACAAATGATGAGATTACATTGTTTGATAAATATTGTGGCATTTATATTTCTTTTTCGTAATATTTTTAGCCATGAATAATGTAGTAATCATCTAGCGTTTCTATGTAATAAATATCTTTTCCTCTAAATGTCTGGAATGATTTAATTGATTTCTACATACTTTCAAACAACATGCAAGTAGATGTTATTTCTACAGCTTTTTACCAACACAAGTTAGAATGTCATCTTGGGATAATTACTTTATATGGAAATGACTTATTTACTTATGTTATATGAAGAGTTTCAGAAACGTGAATTATTTTGCAAAACTAGAATGAAGATTTATGCTACAATGTATATACTTATGTATATTCTATTTGTTGAAAGACTGATAATAGTCCTTTAATTATAAAACAGCATATTATGTCTTCCCACTGTATCATCCAGTTTAGAATCTCTAAGGTAAAGACTTGCTTTGCAAGTGTTTTTAGTTATAAAAAAATGTCAGGCCAATATAGTTTATTATAAAATTCAATAAGAACTCATTTAACGAATGGAGTAGCTACTGCATTTTTACCTTCACCTGTATAAAATATATGTTTTTTGATCAAAAGATTTTAATGGCCTCCCCGAGTTCGAAAAATACATTTTAGGGAAATCTATAATGTAATTCAAAAATGGTTTGAACTAGAGAGATGAAATTTAGTGTATGATCTTCAGACCAAATCTGTAGATATCTATTGTTTTGAGCAAAATCTGTTCTGAGGAAGTCTGCTTGGATATTCGAGTACAAGTTTACACGATACCTTCAAAACGGAGAGAGGTAGAGGGATAATTTTGGTATATAGATATAACATTTATATTGTAAACGCTTACCAAATGTTAAGCCAAATCCAAAAGGGCTTGACCATCTGTACTTTAAGAAGCTTCCACGTGATAGCAAATGCAGAAATTTAAAATATATCAAATTTGTGATATCAATTAAAATATATCATTTTGTGAAGTGTATATAAGTATAGTTTTGTGTCAAAATTTTATTTCAATCGGTTGGGGAAAACGTGTTTAAAATATAATTAGATTTTCTGATGCCTTCAACTGTATGATAAGAATTAATCGCGAAAACGCTCGCCAAGGATAACACGATAAATTCAGTAAAAATGTTAAATATTCACGCCAAAGGTAATATTTTGTAACTATTGAGCGCCATTTTTACAAATTTTAATCACTAAGAATAACTTCATCAACTAATTTTCTTTTCACATTTTCCTAACTATTCCCAGATATTGGCTATATGATTAACCTATTAATTAGGTATGACGAAATATTTCAATGCGAAATGAGTTGAATATAAGTTAATTACCTGTTTAACAGGTTAGATTTCTTGGGTTTAACGATACGAGCACGGCTTGTTCCATGCTTTCTTTGAACAAAAGAAGAAGCATATCCTTCCAAAATTTCTTCAATATCATGAAACAATCAAACCTTTTTTTTTAGCAATATCAACTATTATACCACTAACTTTTTTCATTTCCTTAAATTACCTTCTAAAAAGATTTTTATTTTTATTGAAATAATATACTTAGCTACAATCCTGTTTTCAAAATTAATCATTTTAGGTCCTAAATCCTACAATCAATTTTTTTATGCATCTTAAAATAAATAATTTACTCTAAATATTATTCAAAATCAGACGACGTGTCAGCTCCAGGTTTATTTATTCCTATTTTGCTTAAAATATTTATCTAACTCTTTAATTTTTTCTCTTATAACACGAAAGTAATTATCGTCGAACTTCTCACATTTCGTGAAAAGATCCCTAATTTTCATTTTTACTTCACTCATTTTAAACAATAAAATAAAATATAAGCGAAAAAAAAACAAAAAAACGTGCTATATTCTTTGACACAAATAATCTTAAAAAGTGGGTTTGAATGATCAAACCTGATTTTAGTGAGATTGAAAGGAATATATTTTCTTCTCTGTACCGCGATTTTCACAGTCTAGTGTCTTTTGCTATTATTGCGTTGAATTATACAATTCAACACAGTCATCAAATAGTATTATTAGAGTATCAGAATAATAAGTTCTTTTCGCTTTAAAAATATTTGGACTTGTTTACAATCGTCGTATCTTAATAATGATTTAAAATTATTTGATATTAGAGAGTTAAACAATCACTAAAGAGCACAAATAACCTCGAGTTTAATTACATTAACGTTTCATTTGAAAGCAGCGGTAAGGTTATTTTTGGACAAACCTGCAATCTTGAACCCCGCTCAGATGATGGGGACGACTATTCATCGGGTTTACCCTCTTCACAGTTCTGCATCACACTAACGGGTTGACGTTTGGTTCACGGCATCAAACATAACGTGCACCAGGCCCACATGCATGATAAATCTTTAGTGGAATTAGGCTTCGAGGTTAAAACATCATCACTAGGTCGCCACTGCCCCAAATAACCATGCCATCCATGTTCAAAGACTGATGATGTAGAAGATTTGATAGAACACGAATATCCAGGTTCGATAAGTCCTCATTGAGTCGCTTTTAATAATTGTATAAATAGTTTAGTAAGATGCAACATTATCTCTTTTTCCTTATTATTCATGGTAAGAGAAAGATTTTGTAACCAAAACAGCAATTCCAAAGATGGTATGCAACCGATGTTACAAATAGTGCAGGATTTTCGTGGCACTAACACATGACGTAAATGGTCAAAAGAACCCCACTCTCCGTCATTTACTTCTTTTGAATTCAACATCAAGATGAAAAATATATATATACTACATTGGCAATTTCGTTGCTCCTAATAAGGAGAGAAGTCTAGATAGATCAGTAAATATGAAAATAGATGGAGTATGCTTATTTTTGCCAATGTATTACAGATTAGGTAATCAATTAAAAAAGTTATATATCCTTTACAAACTAAATCTATATTAGTTTAAAACCAAAATCCCCACTTTACGATAAATGCAAGTTCACTTTGGTCCAGTTATTTTTAGGTTCCTTTTTAAAGCAACTGAAGGTTTATTTTAAAATAGATTTCGTAATTTTTAGCCTTGATGACATTTGAGTTGAAGCCCTCTGTACAAGTTTTCCGCGCTGTATTGTAAGGGATTAATAATTGGTATAGTAGCTCTTTGGTGGATTCAGGTCTCGAACCTTCGCTCCTCCGGCCCTGACACCGAGTCTTACCACCAGATCGCCATTGCTGAAAATATTTCAGACAAAGCAAACTGAAGAACACAGGAAAGTGTTAACGAACATATGTCTTAAAAATACAGAAAATTGTGAAAGTGAAAAATATCTCAAAGTAATTCAAATAGAACAAATATTTTATCAAGATTATGGCATAGAGATGAATTTAAGTACAGAAAGAAAAAAAAAAATCTAACTGCGCAACAGAAAGTCAAATTTAGGTGTGAGTGAGTATTGTACTTAAACTTTTCAACTTGGGGACATCTTACTCCTAATAGGAAATATAAAACGGTCCATACCTAATGGTATAGTGAAAGTAACTGACGCCTGGTGTACAATATGATCTCTTCGCACACATCATCTTCATTGGCTTAGCAATTGTAAAAAATGCTCGGGAAATGTCATACCCCCCTTTTAGAATAATTAACTTTTACAGACGTAAACATGCCAATGTTTTATTGCCATGGTATTTTGTAAGACTAGAACCAGAGCCATCTGCATCTCCTCTTATCTGCAGATTGCTACGCCACTGCCCATGAATTGATAGAAGCGGATCCGTTGTAGAATCTAGGCTTGAACCCACGTTTTTCCGACAATGGAGACAAGGTTACTGCCTCGAGTTTTAATATTTGTATGATTTCGAAGAGTAGAATTCTGACCCCGAATCATCCATGATAATTAAGTTCCGCTCAAAATGATCTTCTCTTGTATATCTCGGTATGTTTAAAAACGAGATGTCAATCTCTCAATTTATATCATATTTTCATGCAGTCCCCGACTACGACGAGTAATGACGATTATAATAAATTTGGTTTATCCGAGGCATGATTTATCTGCTATTCTAATGAAATAAGTTGAGTGCCTTCCTCAACTGCTTTTGAAATCGAAGAAACTTATATATATATATAATCGTATATTATAATCGTCAAAAAATTCGAATTTGACAGATTTCCACGAGTTAAAAAACATATTTTTATAATAAAATCTCTGTCTGGCTGTGAGAAAAATAACTCAAAAACTCTTCGAACTAGACAGATGAAATTAGATTTTTATTTGTTGAATTGATCTTTTATTTCAATTGGTTAGAAAAAACGCGTTTTAAAACACAAATTCGATTTTCGGATCCATTATAACCGCATGCCAGAAATGAATCGCCGAAACACTCGTCTAGGATCACGCTATGTATATTAAGTAAAAATGCTAAATTCATGCGAAAAATTAATATTTCATAACTGTTGCACATCTAGCTTCTCTGGTATAACACCTTTATTAGAGGTTACGCGAGAAAGTTTCGGGGAAACTACTCCCATTGTTTTCTTATATAATTGTCAACTCTTTTTGGTGTATTTTATTCACACGTAAAATTCTAATAAATTGTGCCAATGAGTAACATTAAATAATTATCTAGGAAATGAAATGCTTCGCTGTCGAAATTTAATGAAAAACATGAAAACTTAACCTTCGTACTGTACAAATTCCATTAATCATCTATTAATACAAAAATTTCATATTATAATTGTTTTGTCTTTTTCTAGTATATAAATTTGACGAGAATTAAGTCTTGATGAGGATTTTGATAATGAAAGTGTAAACATCATGAGCCTAAAAAATAAGTTACAATTTAACTGCAAAAACGTTCTGATCAGAAATTCAGAATTTGAATTTTACTGGCACAAGAGTCATATCTGACTAAGCTGTGCCACGCATTTGATTAAAAACGTAAAACCATGTATGTAAAATTCTTAAATATACACACAATGAGGTAAAAAAAAAAAAAAAAAAAAAAAGAACATGAAGCATATGTTTAACAGCGAAGTGTAAAGTATCAAAATAACACGGTATTAAAATTTCAGACCCCCATCTAAAATTCATTTAACATCTATAATAGGAAGAAAAATTTTAGAATTTTGATTTAAAAAAAAAAAGCCGATATGTCTAAGGAGAGCAAACAACCGTGGATGGGACCTTTTCCCCAACAAATCTTTCAAATCCATATCAGTAGTGCCAAAAAAGTATAAACACAAGGAGATGAAATCAGGACATTTTGTTAAAATATGATCTACTCAGTCTGGCAGAAATTCAGAAGGAAAGCAAATACTTTCAAAACCAAGATTTTTCGAACTGACGAGTTTTTTTTACTCTGTAATCTGTTTCATATTTAAATGAGGGATAAACATTCATTTGATTAAAAAAAATGTTGATCATTTGTTGATATATGTTAATCAGAATTTCGTCATCATGCATGCTCGCGTACTTTCTCCTGCGCTCTCGTGTTGTTTTTCATTTGGTCTCGACTTCGAAACGAGAAGAATGTGTCAGTTCCGAAAATTGTTATTGTATGATGTTCGTGGAAGTTTTTATGACCGGTGGAAAGGAAAAGTGTCAACGTAGAGTCGTGGGAGATCGGTGAAATACGTAGCTTAACAACTTTTTTTTTAATGCGAACTAAACGAATCCGTTTCTGAAAAACTTTTTATTCGCAGTGCAGATGATGGACTTTTTTTCGAAAGCTGCGACATTACTTTTTTACCGAATTATTTTGAATTTACCATGCTTCGGATTTTTACCCAGAGATGGTTTCTCTGTGAAATTAAGTTTTGACTTTCGTTTGAACTTTTCAAGAACATATTTTATATTTTGATGGTTTTTACTTTCCTTAACCCTTAATAGTTTTTTTTTTTAATTTGGTTTAAATAACTCTAAACTTTACTTCTGTTTTAATCATATATATATATATATATATATATATATATATATATATATATATATATATATATTTTCCTTCTTTTGGTTTAAAATCGATACTATTTTTATGAAATCTTAATCCGAAAAACGAAATATCTTTTTAATTTTATTTCGTTTTCCAGGTTTCTTAATAATTATGTTCTTAAATTTATTCAGAATATCAATTACATCTAAGTTTAATAAATCTTCAAAAACATTTATATTCACCTGTTTTTCTTACCTGATATTCACCTGCTTTAGCAATTGTCTCTTCTTATGGGGATAAGTTTAAATCGTTCTACATATTTGGTTTTTAGAATCACACTCTTTACACTGCGCTTGATTATAAATGAGAGAGTAATCAACTTTCTTTCCTCGAAAAATATAGAAAGGGTTTATAGGTTTAGAAACAAAACAAAATGTAAATCTTTGTTAACTCCATTTATTTGAATAATATTTTAAGAACGCATTTTAAATATTTTCATCTTTTTCTTTCAACAAATTGTGTGGAATATTATGTAAATCGCACATTTTCTTAACGAAATACTTGTCATTTAAATATTTTTCGAAATACACAAAATCTAGAAAATCCATAAATATTTCTTTAGCAGTCTTAGTAAAAGTTCAAGTTATGTTCTATTTTGAACTTATTGAAATAGCGAATCCTGGCAATGTATCTATTTTTTTATATATTTATCGATCTCACCCATGTCATATTTTTTTTCATTATTCATTTGTTTAAGAACCTTTAAATACTGAAGAGGCATTTCACCATTTCCTTCAGATCCACTGTTTGGTAATAATTCAAGATGGAGGGAAAAGATTTAAAAAACGGCTTGAAAATAAGGAATCAAAAGGATATAGTAACTTTTCAGAGAAAAATTCTCAGAGCCTGGGTCTAAGCTACCCAGGGATTCGGGGTCTAAGAATACGTACAAAATAATGTTTAATATTAATGAATCAATCAAATACAATTTTAGTGGGGTGTATGTGAATTAAGATATCATTTAAGAACAGCTTGTTCGATATCTTATGAATTTAGTTTGAAAGTGAAGAGAATTATCAAAGATTCTTATACCAAAGAATCTGATGAAAAGTATAAAAATAATACTAAAAATTTGAAAAATCTAATTCAATCATTAGAATTAAATATGAATCAATTAGCTGCATAAAATGTTAAATACAATGAAATAAAAGAAGATATATCTCCAAAAGTACAAAAAATAAATAAACATCATACTTCTGTAATTATTAAAAAATTAAATTAGAAAGTAAACAGCATCTCTATGTTATGAGAACCCAAATAAAAAGTAGAAAAGGCAAATGAAAAATTTCGAAAATGGACAAATCTAGAAATTTTATTAGAATTAACATATGATCCAAATTCTATAAATTTATTCAATAGAATAAAAGAAAATTTTAATAATGGATGCATGCGTACTTTAATGAAGCTAAAAAATTATTAAATGATTATACAGGACAATTTATAAATGATATTAGAGAAATAGTTAAATCGAAATTTTGAGAATCATACTATTTGAATATCTTATTCATGAATCCAACTGTTAAATTCCTCAGGGTATCCTAACCATTTAACGAAATATTCAGTTCCTTTCTTTTTAACAATTTTTGAACCATAAAATTATCGTCTTTTTTTATTATATCTAACCAACTTTTTTTTTTCATAAAAAGTACCTTTAATGTGATATGTTTTAAGTACTTCAGATATTTTAAATATCTTCTCAAATATTTTTGTCACCTATTTTATACTTTGGTTTTCTTGTCATTTTGTCTTTGAATAAATTTTTATGAACTTCAGATTCTATTTCTTATTTACTTGCTTATTTAGAAGCCATTTTTACAGATCTATGATATAAATTATTATATTTTTTTATTACTTTATCTAATACATCTAGATATCTCTTTGCATTATTAGATGGCAAGTATTTTCCAATTTTAGTATTATTACTTCGATAGAATCGCTCAACTACAGAACATTTATCCCTTTGCGGTCGTATTAATTTTGGACATGGGTGCCGTGCTTGTCGGAATTAATTTCCATTGAACGAGCAGTAATACATAGTATACAAGAATGTGAAGACAATTTATTCATTATCGTTCTTTTGTAAACTTCGATATTGTAAACACAATAACGTTTTAATGCAATGTTTTATTATAAAATTTATAGTTTATAATTCGCCATCGTGTATCTTTCAAAACAGTCTCAATCATGAAGTCCCGATTTTCGATGGCAAGAATCGCAAAAATAATTCGTTTGGCGTCAATAATTGCACCTTTGATTTTTCATGGCGAGTCGGAGGAGGCTCTATTAAATTTAGGTTTCATTATCACGAAGCACCGTATTGGTTCGTGAATAAGTTTCTTTAAGCCCTTTCTGTTCTTTCATAGAAAGTGTATAAACTGATATATGCTAAATGGAGATTAAGATGAGGCGAATATGATACTAGTACTAAAAAAAAAAGTATGCTTCTTTGCTGTGGTGGCTGAGAGCAGATGTATGACCGGTGCGGTTAAAATGTTTTTGGTGGTTGAGAATAGACATACGACCGCAAAGGGTTCATTTCAACAATTTCAGTTGTAAAACAATGTATATTATTTTCTTTAAATATTTTTTGAATGTTTATTAATAAATTCTGTTTCTTTATTTGCTTGAAGTTTCTCAGGAAGTCATTCTTTAAAAATCTTTTTAAATGCCTCAGTGTTTCTTTTAATCAGTACAGTCCAAGTATATTTACTAAATATATCAATAACTTAATAAATAATTAACACCATGTTATATTTACTAAATGGTTTGATAAATAATAAATGAGATTACCATTGGTCATCTTTGCGAGATGCATATATATTTCTCTTAAATTTACGAATAAGTTTATATCTAGTATAAACATCTTGAGAATGTAAAAATTCTTAATTCATGAAAAAAACAAAATTAGATTTTTAAAAAAATCTATATTTCACAATAACCAGTTTTTGGATTATTATACTTTTTTTCTAGGACCTGGGTCTTTTTCTCTTTTGAAATTATTCCTAAAAAAGTATTCTTTTTGGCAAATTCCTTTCAACATTATTCTATTATTTTTAGAAACGGTTTCTTTCAAATGTTTTTGTTTCTGTAGGAGATTTACATTTTAAACTATACATTTCGATTCCCCCATTCCAAATGTTTTTTAGCTTTAATAATTGTTCTAGCTTGCCTCTCACCTAAGGAATAAACTCCACTCGTTGAATTTTCCGATTGCATTTAAAGTATTTAATAACTCTTTATCAGCAATATGTCCTTTTTTACCATTTGTTTGTACAGTTTTGTGGAGGAGAATCCAGTTAGCAGACAAATTCGTCACTCAAGACACCACAGAATTTCGAGCTGCAGATTCATTTACACATATTTTTAATCTCACTTAAAAATTTTTACACTTTTCAACACAATTTTGTGCAGGATGTGATGAACGCCGTAAGGACCGAGGAGTCTTGCTGTGGCTCGCTTTCAGCTGTTAAACACCTCTCGAACTGGGGGAGCAAGTCTGTAAAAGAAAACAAATATTTCAAGAAGAAGCAGATTCAAAGTGAATCATTGGGAAATTTTGTAAAAATAGTAATAGTAAAAACAACAATAACTTTTCATGCGTGTTTAAGATGCCGAGTTATCGAAACTAAACTCACCAAACAGATCACATTTGTTGGATGTAAAGCATAAGATTTGTTAAATGAATGCTTCTAAATACTCATGATTCTCCACACATTAGAAAATATATTCTTTAAATCAATTTTGTATAATATTTCGGAATTATTAAACAATATTGGGAATACCGAATACCGTATCAACAATATTATACAATACCAAATAATATTATGGATGGTACAAATTTTTTAAAAATATTAAAGATTTCAGCCCTAATATATTAGTATTTGCTTAATGAAAACTTTATAGTTTGAGTTTATTTGAAATTTATTTCAAGAAATTCACAGGGGCAATTTTTCATTAAGAAACCGAATATTGTATAAGATTATAATATAGTTTACACAATATTGTATAAACACAATATTTAGTAATGTTAAAGAATAATGCGAAAACCATATTGTGAATTCTACGTAAAACAACATTGATCAAAGTTGTGATGACAGTATGTTATAACTTTGTATTTAATGTTATGATACAACTTATTACTTTTATTTTAATGTTTTCAAATGACCAGACCATTTGGTTTAAAAAATTATCCTTTTTTATTAGTGTAAGGATTTATATTGCCTTTGTATACTGAAAGTAAAATGAATTAATGTTAATTTTAAAGGAACTAACTTTATTATATAATATTGAAAAATTGTGTATTTCAATTTTGAACATGCCAAATTTTTGTCTCATCTGGCTAATACTTGTTATAATATACAAGTCTAATCGAATTCTGTTTTGACCTGGACAAATGCACAAAAGCAATTTTGTTGCTTTAGAAGAAATTTAAAATTGCGTATTTTCATAATTCGTCAAAGAATGGTTGAGGTATATTCTTCTCTATAAAAGGGTCAAGACAAAAATTGTGAAGTTTCATCACTAAGATGTTAAATTTCTGCCTTTCAACACAAACACACACAAAATGTAAAATTGTTGAAGTTAAAATAACCAGATTGATAAGAATCCATTCTCCCCACTGTGATAACTGGACCCCCTGGTAGGAAGGAAGGGAATTGAAAAATGCTGGTTTCTTTTTCGAACTCTCTCCCGTGAAGCTGATATTTTTTGCAATAATCTTTTGTTGGCTAGAGAAAAATTTTACAGAAGCCATACTCAGAAAAATTAGGCACTCAGAGGGTTAAATTAAGATAAATTAAGTATTTTATAGCTAATTCAATTAAAAAATAATTATTTCGGATAATTAATTATCCCAAGCAATGATATTATACGATCCCGATGAAATAAGTATTGCATGATCAACGACAGATAAAGACAGAAAATGAACAATTCATTGATAAATCACTCGTAAATGTGCCCCATTGATACTGAAAACAAATTTTCACAATATTATTTAAATCATATTATAAAATAAAATAATAGCTAAAATAAGTAAAAATAATTATGAACTTATAATAATCAAGTTTGACTTTTGAACGATATTTTAAGATGTGTTAAGCATCTATAAATGAAACAGTTGCTAAAAAATTTTCGAAATCATATTTAGATTATTCACTAAAGGATAACAACACAATTAATAAAGTAAATAATTTCTTGTGTCGCAAGTAATTTTAATAAAGTAAATAAATTCTTATTCAAAATAAAGTTACATCTTCTTTGTAAAAGTTCAAATATTAATAATGAATTTGTTTTAATTAAAAAGCATTTTAGAAAAATATTTTCTGATTAATTTCTAATTTTTTTTAATTCCTCAAACTAAAAGAAACAGTAAATTATTTTAAAACAGAAGCAACATGAAGAACCATGGATATGCTACAAAATTCATGCAAGTCACATTCACTTACTAATTGTTTTAAAAGATTTTTCTATAAAGTTGACGAGTATTAAAAAGTAACATCAAAACCTGATTTGTTTGAAAACAAAAATGATTCAGTTAAAATTTAAATTACATTTAAACTATAGCCTCCACCACTTGCCCAAACTATTTTGACAAGTTATGAATGAAGGGCATGTCATGCATTCCTTATTTCATGTCGTATAAAAGATGCTATCTTTTTCGAATTTAGATATAGTAATAAAATGAATTTTGTGAAAATTCATTCGTTTTTACTTCCGCCTATGCAAAGAAAAATTATAACCATAATCAAAAAATTAGAATTAGATATTTTGTTGAATTTAAAATCCCAGATTTCCCGAAAAACAGGTGTAGTTTTATGCTTGTCTGTCTGCCTGTGAAACTCACAATTCAAAAACGTTTTGAGCTAGACGCATGAAATTTTTTACACCAAATTTTTAGATTTCGGTCAAATGTTGCGCAAAATTCATTCAGAGGAAATATGTCTGTCCTGCTGTTTGAACATAAGTTAACACGATAACTACAAAACAAAGAGAGCTAGATGGATGAAATGTGGTGCACAGATTAACATCTGAAATGTAGATATGTATTGAATTTGAAACCAAATTTATTAAGAAATTGACCATATGTCAGTCTGCATTTTCAAGAGCATTGAAGTGTGATAACTCAAAAACACAATGGCTAATATATGACGCGTCGCAATCGGTCGAAAAGAAAGCCAATCGAAATAATTATTTCCTTTGCAAATACTCCATTGTAATATAGGATAAAAATTCTTTTTACATTGTCTTATGTTCTTGATTAAATTATTTCTTATTAATTCTGAATATTGAAATTTTTATCCAAAAGTTGTCAGGAAATATTAACATATAAAAACTTTTTCCAAATGATTTTTTTTTAAATTCATTATGAGTTGCAAATTGTTTATTATGAAACTTATAATTAAAAAAAAGGATATCTGAGGCAGAAGGATATTTATATCATTGCTTTGTGAACATTGAAGAAAACTTTATACTCTTTTGCAAAACAGGAAATGATTTTTTTTAATGCTCTTTTATACACTATAACGAAACACCTTTTAAAAATATCCTACATTAAGACCGACAAAATTTTCTGTTATATCACTTTAGAACAGTATTTATGGCTTAGAAAAATAAAGAATTAATTCGACAATTACTCATTCAATTCTAGAATTGAATGAGACGGGGAGAAACGACAAAAGAATTGCCTAATTGCGGAATTCTAGTGTCGTCTAGATTAATGCAATACTCATGTCAAAATACTTATCGATAAGGCAGCGTCCTAACACAATTATTTTGGGGAAAACAGATAAAAGAATTTATTTCTTGCAGATATTTTTATTATAATTTTATTTTTAAATTTGTTCTCATTGTAATTATATCTAATTAATAAAATTACTTAATAATATTATAAAATTTTATGACTTTCAAGAATTGCATCAAAATTGTGGATAATTTGCATTTATTTATTCTTTTAAATTTGCTCGATTTGTAATTGAATTAAATTTTATGAGAGAAGCTTATAAAATAATTTCAATCAACAAATGATTGTTTTAATATTGCATACAAATCCCCAATACAGTTGGGCTTATGATTACATCTGATAATCAAGAGTTGAAAGAGTTATGAATAAATCTATATCTAGAAAATATTTTCATGAATATTTTGTGGCAATATTTGCCTTATTGCGAATTGGCATATATAATGAAGATGGAATGGAGGGAGGGGCACATTTGCACGAGTATCATTTCTTTATCTTTAAAATCGAATACAACCCAAGGTAAAAAGTATTAAAGTCTTTCTATTGTGGAACTAGACCGCAGACTCCGAGAAAGCAATTAAATCGTTTTGTAGGATGTATTTTCAATGTGGGGAAACCGGCCAGACCCTCTATCTCATATATTCATCATTCAGTCATTTTCTGTATTTCTACTCGTCATTTTAGCTCTGCACATGCGTTAAGACTTCTCATTGAGTGGGAAACTGACAATTTTACTTCACAATTCATTTCAGCGTAGCGGCTTCGTTGCCGACAGTTTTCCCATTGATTTTCTTGATATTTTTTCATCCATGAATGTCAGGTCAGAGAAATTCTTACGAAACTTTCGAACGTTGAGCTTCAAAACACATTAAATTAGCTCTAGAGCAAGAAGAATTTAATTGTTTAATTACTGAAGCTCAGAACTTAGAATTTTCTAAAAACAACAGCAAGTTTTGTCTCTCTCACAGGTACGTGTTTTTTTAATAGTCTCTTCTCTCAACAAATTACTTTGATACATTATTATTACTAATAATGTTTAATAATAAGTGAATGTTGTAATTTGCAATATAATTTGATTTCATATAATATTGGAATCCAGTTTCTTTCTCGAGAATGTAATGACATTTAGTAATATCTATACATTGTATAAAATGAAGTCTCCTGAAATTGTGTGTATGTTGGAACCACAAAAACTCGAGAAATAGTTAACGGATATTAGAGATATTTGGATTCAAACCTCAAACTGCGCATGTGCAAATAGAAAGAGCTGTGGTATGCATATGCAATACATTTCTTTGTTTACGTCTGACTTCAAAAAGCTATTCAAATCTCATTATGCCCAAAGAAAGGAAATCTAACATTGGCCGGAACACATTAAATTCCAAAGCTTCGTTTGTCGCACGATAAGGAAAATAAAGAGGAAAGAAACGTTCGGTTAGCAAATATAAGAGAAAGAATGTCCACCCATAGGGAAGAAGAGTCTTTTGATGAGCGAAATAATCGCTTTCTTTAAATCAGACTGCAACTGAATTGCGGAGATAGAATGAATCTCCTGAGGAGCGAAATGATCGCCTGTCTCTTGACAGAGAAAGACATTTAAATTTGAGACAGATGAGAAGAAGTGAAAAAAAAAACAACATTTAAAACAGCTTTTCTATTGTATATTTTTAGTGGATTGTCTTGTCTACAGTCATATCATATTTTTACCTTTTTAACAGTTTAATTATTTCTGAATGTGTGCCATAAAAAATTGTTTTGTAGCTATTTTTGATAATTTCTAAACATATTTTCATGTTTGATGTTGTGTAACATGCCCATGTCATATCGGGTGGAGGCTAGTCTTAAATTTAAAGCTAAGTTTTCTTCTTGGATGCTAAGCCACGGGCAACGCCGTGCAGGTATTGCTAGTTTAAGTTACAATTTATGTAGCTAGGGTATTTAATTTAAATGTTCACTTTTGTAAATGATTTAATTTCTTGTTTAATCTTAAAAAATACAGTTAATAGTGATAAGTTGTTTTTAATAATTAATATCGGATCAGATAAATTACGTTAAAAGTTCATTTGAAAATGTAAATAAATTTAACAAAATTTTTCAAGAAATATTTTTACGGTGTAAATTTTTTAAAAATAGGCATAGAAGTATTAAATAAAAAAAAAAAAAAACAGACATTTGCATTAAAATTCTGCACTTGCTTGTGAATTCTTCGTACCTTTTAATCTATTAATGTGAAAATTCCAGTTATTCTAATTCTAGTCTCGGAGGAGTTCTTCGTCTGCGAAAACAGAATGGAATCTTCTCTTCCTTCAGAGTGATAACAGAAAGGGGACACCAATTGCACTTTGATTGAAATATCTGTTCAGTTTTCTATCCTAATAGAGCATCATGTGGTTGTCATTTGTGATTTTAAGGAAGAGTTTGATTAATTTGTTATTACTTGCTTAATTTACAATAATTTGTATTTCGAAGATTTTTCCAAAACACTTTTCTTTTGTACTTGTGCACCTTATCGCTGCTATATAATTAAAAGCACGCACACGCATACATTATATATATCAGGATAGAAGAATCGAACATACTCCTTAAAAAAATTTCTTAAAAGCTGTATTGATTATTAATCATCTATGAAACTTTTTAATGACTGAAATGAAGTTATTTTAAATTCACTACCACAGATGAATATCTGTTGACAATTTTTTTAAACTTTATATAGTGAATAAAAAATTATCGAAATATAAATTGCAAATGTATGCTTAAAATACAAATTCATATTTTTTTTATGCGTCCTCATTAACATCATTCCTAACAAAGTGTAGAGAAAACTCCTTTATTGATCAATATTTTCAGTATAAAGTAACTTATTTTCTCACATTCAGAGTGCAGATAAAGTGAAGCAATGTCAAAAAATTCGAACTCGATGTTTTAGATCTTCCCGACTTTGCCAGCACATTTTTAGAATATGTTCGTCTGTCCGTGACAAAATAACGCAAAAAAGCTTTCTACTAAATAGATGAAATTTGGTGCATGGTCTTTGCATTAAATTTGTAGATTTCTATCTATTTTGAGCAAAATCCATTCAGAGGAAGTCTGAATGGATTATAAGTTAACACGATAGCTACAAAACGAAGGAAGTTAGATAAATAAAATTCGGTACATATCTCTAATGAAGATGCCGATCAAATTTCGAACCAAACCTAAGAAGGGATTGATTGTCTGTCAGTCTGTACCATCAGAAACATGTAAATGCAATCTCAAAGACACTGACTTAAATATATGAAATTTGGTACATCAATTTTCGACTAAAAATGTAGTTTAGTGCCAAATTTTTGTTTCAATTGTTTCAATTCGTTTTTCGGATACTATTAACCACATAACAGGGATGAATCTGCCGATTGCTCAAGGAAGAGACGGATCAACCTTGAAGTCAACCAAGGATCAACCTTTGGAGTGAGTAGCATTAAATAAAAATGCTATTCATGCCAAAAGTTGATATCTTATAACTACTGAATGCAATACTATGCAAAGCGTCTTTTGGGATAATACTTTTATAAGAGAGTATGTGAGAAAGCCTCAAGGAGAGCCCTTCTGCTGTTTTTTTTTTTAAGAGTTTAGTCAAATTTCTGGAAGAACGCCATTGATATACATAGAAATCAACAAACGAACGTTTTAAACTATTACTTACAGAAAAATGGGTCATTCCCAGAATTCATTCTCAAGCCCGTCTTGAAGTCGCTCTGGATTAGACGTCTCCCTTTGTGATGTTTCATCGCAAGGCTTGAGAGGTAATGCAGGAGCGAGCCTTGAGAGGTAATGGACCCTGCATAGGCCTGAGGTGCTGTTGCTCCTCTTCACTTCTCAGCCCTGGGATGCAACAGGAGAGAAGGGTGAAAAAGATTAATATCTAAATTAATTTTGAATTAAAATGCTTTGTAAGACATTTTTACATTTAAGAATTTGTCAAACTTAAGACTTTTTAAAAGATATTCTATTCAATGTGATAAACATGTTCCAACTGATCCTTGAAACTAATCGCTGTGATTTTAATACCTTGTGAATCTTTAACTGACTAAAGTCATTTAACCTGGTGTTTTAGGTTGTATAGATGAATTAAAAGCATGGCGGAAATTCAGGGAGTATGCATTTAAATACTTGATCAGCTAAGTATTCAGAGATTTAAATAATTGCAATCATATTTATTTTCATATTTTTGAATTTTTATGATGTGGATATTTTATTCTTGCAGTAGCTAATAAGTAGCATTTCAATTACACAAATCTGGAAACTCCGTTGTAGGAAGAAATCAATCAGCAGATGAATCTAAATGCCTTTTAATTTATGATTTCTAAACAAATCTAAACTTTCACAAAAAATAAAAAAAAAATTCAGCGCCTGTTTAATGAAGAAAAGAACTGATTACAAATGGAAGAAAGATAGAAGGATTACTCACTATCTGCTGAAGGCGGTGTGGATGGACGCAAGATGCCTGGTGCCTAGGAGAAAAAAGAAGAAAAAAATGAGTAAATTTTAAAATTCAACAAGAAAAATAAAAATGCATAAATATTCAATTTTACTTCTGGTGCATGATTACTGAAGAAACCAATAGTAAAACGAAATGAGAATACCCATTACGTTGATTTTCAAAAATAAACTTGAAAAAGATTTCTCAATAGTTTCTTTGGTTAATTTTTCTATAGCACAAAAATATCCTTCAGTCAAAAGTATACATTTTATATTATATATTTATATACATAATTATACATTAGACATTAGATTCAAGTCAATGATCAAGGACATTACGATGAGAAGGAAAATCTCGATCATGTTCATAAATGGATTACCCAACAAAAAATGGAAATAGTGCAGAGGGAAATTTTATTCCCTTGTGAGATCTCATTGAAGATAAGAATTCAGAAGATTATTATTAATATTACCAAAATCACATCTCTATAATATATATAATCTCTATAATATTATCAAGCCTAAAAACTTTTTTTTCCCTAAAAATGTTTTTAATGTGGCATCTCGTAGGAGTTAAAGGTCTTGTTTACTGACTCAATTAAGAACAAACTTGTGAAACATCATTGGGAAAAATTCAATAATTACATTTATTTTTACCTTCAGCCTAATTCCTACTTTTATGAAATTAGGGATGCAAATGGTTCTTTGCTCTGCATCGCCTTTGCTGTTATAAACAAGGCTTATACAGGGATCATAGCACTTGAGTAACAAAAGTGTTAGCAATGTGATGACTGATTGAGGCGGTGATATGAATTATGGACTTATATATGAAATATGGAAAACTTTTTTTTATCAGTCACATAAGGGATTTTCCCAAAATGGGCTTAATTACAGGGATGAAAAAAATCTATTTCACATATTCTGACAATAACTAGTTCTTTGCAAAATATTTTTATATATTTTATTTACATGTTTACAATGTTTTATTTACAAACTTATTATTCATCAAATTATTGAAAATAATTTACTAAACTATTATAGCAAAAGCAGTGACTGTAAATACATTCCTGGGCATAAATCCTGTTTTTATATTTATAGATATATATCCTGTCTTTTCCTTCCCCTTCGAGAGCTCCTTTTAGCACTTTTCTTGTGGGCAACAAGTACACTTCTGTACGACATTCATGAGCAACCACTGACACTACACAAACCTTGGTATCTATGTTCCATTTCCCAGATATCTTGATGAAATATTTTCTCCCTATTCTTTACTGCACTAAGCAATAACATCAAAATTTTTAGGAAAGTTGTCTAAATGGGACTTGCCTTTTTAAATTCATTGAACTGCTCAAGTCATTAAATTTTATTTGCATGTTTTCCCATGGCCATTTTAAAATTGAAACACTTAAAGTTCCTGAGGAATGGTTTTTTTTTCTTTAATTTTTTTTTTTTTTACACTTCTAAATTTCTCTCTTAACTTGTTTTTCATTCATTTTCATTTTATAAACACTTCACCTTCAAAACATAATGGATGCACGCATAAAAAATATCACATTAGATGCAGAAATAAGTGCATAGCCAAGGATTTACAAGTCCATTTGAACCTAGCCTCAACTTCTGGCCGCCGCTAGCCCCCAGAAGGCACGCCCCTGCCTTAACATGCCTAAAGGCGATTTCTTTATTCATAAATCCACTTTCTCCCTATCCCCACCACCTTTTATAGGTATCACTGCAACCATTACCTAATAAAGTCCAACTTATATACCTTCAATACATGTAAACGTTATTATTGTTCAGAACATTATTTTAATTCTTAATCACGGTGGGGTCCCCCTCAGTCGCGGGGTCCGGGTGCATAGCACCCACCACACATCCCAGATGGCCGGCCATGAGAGTTACCAACTTAGTGTTAGTTAATTTTTATAATTCAGATTTATGGTTGCTAAATTTACTTGACTCGTTCTTGATCGCTTATTCACTAGAGTATATTCAAATTATATTAGACATGTAACATTTACTATTGTCCTAAAAACCTTACAATATTCTGCGTTTTATGCAATGCATCTCTCTTAATTTTCAGTAATCTCAACTAAAATGCGAACTTGAAAAACGAAAGTATTTAATCTTCTACTAATACAAATATTTTCTCATTCATCATTTTTTATGCGCATTACAGATATCATTCTTATCTAATATTAATTAATTTCACCAACATTGATCCTTATACATTCAATAATTTATTACTAGGGATTGCAATACCGGGATACCGAACACCGGTATTTTGAGCAATTTGTACAATTTTGTAATACCGGTATTAGAAATTTTTTAAATTGTCTCCACTTTATGTTCTGGGATCGCTAACACAGCAAAATAATATACGTTTTTGTTTTTAAGTCTCCCTAACGGGCAAAATAAATTAGATTGTGAATACAAAGCTGCATCGTACAATTAAGAGAAGTGATAAATACTGTTTGACAGTTCCGACTTATTATTTGACTTAATATCAACTGAACTTCGAACTGTATCAGCTCCACTTCCAATAAAACTAGCTGTTGAGGCATTATGTTTATTAACAGGTAATGCAACAATAAATTTCATGTCGATTGTGAAAAGGAATTGTCTCTTGAACAAAAATTAGAATTAGCGATAAATAAATAAAAAATTCAACAAACCAAAATACAGAACAGAAATCCACTATATCCAAAACCATCCGGCAAGAAATCGATTTATTTGAAGATGAAGAGATTTAGAGGTAAATACTTGGAAAAGGTATATCGCGCATCACTAACAGTACCACCAACTAGCGTAGATACTGAAAGAGCGTTTACGACAGCTCTTAATTTGTGCACAAAGTTACGTTCCAGGTTTAACACCAGTACAATTAATGAATTATGTTTTTTTAAGATTACATTTCAAAAATTTGTATTAGTATCTCAAACTGCATAGTTATATTTACACCTTTTGTGATTTAAATAAATAAGATGTTCCTTTACTTTTTTATGATTCTTTATATACTATTATAATTTATGTTACAAATTATTTTTGTCATATTTACACTCTCTAATAAAACTAGCAAATAAAACAAAGAAACACCTTTGTTTTCTTACTTTTTCTAAAATTTCTACTACCGGTATTATCTAAAAAATACCGAATATCTGTATGGAACTTTTGGTCCGATATTGCAATCCCTATTTATTACATTAAGGAGTAATAGGATTTAAAAATGGATACATGACATATATTTAAAAAACAGATTTTTTTTTTTTTTTTTGCATTCAAGCATTTTTAAAGTGAGGCAACGAAGAGCATACGAAGCAAACTTACTCGTATCCTCCTCCCTTCTGTACTCCATCTGGACAGAGGTGTTTCGGTGAACTCCGGTATCTCTTCCGAATTTTGTTGAGAAGAGTCTCAAAAAGGAAAAAAAAAAAAAAAAAAAGAGAGAGAAATTATCATCTGTTTTAAAAAATATTCAATAATTAAAAAGAAGTCAGTCCAAAATGGAACTGAAATTTTGAATTCTGTTAACATTCAGTGTTAATGCACTCGTCTACCAACCTGTTTAATAAATTTTGCTGTAATTTTGAATCTTCATTTCATTTTTATTCTTTTTTTTTTTCTGTAAATGGCAAAATGTATTTATATTTTGTTTATTTGATTACTTCAAAAATAAAAGTAGCGCATTTCTATTAAATTTCATCTAAAGGAAAAATGTATGATTAAAATATTTTAGAATATTGCAATAAATTTAAAAGAAAACATTAATAGTGTCATTGCTGTAAATGACTCGCACGTTTCAAATCTTCAAAGATGATCCGAAAAGCCAGTGCATCTGAATGTAGCAAAATTTGTACCTAGTGATTAATTCTGCTACAATCAGATGTGTGACGCAGCTAATTATGAGTTGCTGAAGCATTCGTTGACCAAAACTGTTTATAATAAATTGTCATTCTCTAGATTTGATCTCGTAAGACTTGGTTTCTAGGCTTGTAATAGTAAAATAGACTTTACTTGTAATAGCAAAATAAACTCAAAATAGACTAGACATTTGATTCTAGAACAATTTCAGGAATGCAAAATAGAGTGTATTTTAAAAGTTTCGCCTTAACTCTTAAGGAATGTAAATGCCATTTTCACTTCCAACAGATTAATTTGTATTTTTGAGCATTTCTGCTTTTTACTTGGGTTGCAAAACATTCGATGCGTCTTACATGAACCATGATGTGAATACAAATGAATAATTATTTAATTTTAATTAAAATTAAATGGAACATTTCATATAGGTATTTTAAACTATTTTTTAATTTGCTCTAACAAAATTTTAGCCGCGAACAAAATTGTAAGTGCTTTTTTTGAAACTAGTACCTTAACAAGCATCTTTAAAGCAGACAGTTTTGCAGAAACTAAAATATCAATAAATAAGTTTTGAATTTGAATTCCTTTTATGATAAATTCAACTGAATAGACTGAAGGTGACAGAAAAAATATCCGAATCTTTAGCACAGAGGTTTTATCGAGTGGTCAGAAATGCAATGATTTCAAGCGCATTCAGATTTTTAATGAATCTAAATAGCCTAAAATCATGAGAATCTCTCCTAGACAAAATTTACTGTCTTTATATTCCATTTGAATCCTCTAAATATACTTTGAAATTGCAACTTAACATTGTTGTCTTTATAAATTTGACAATTTCCACTCATAGCATATGAGTACAGATTCTTTCAAGTTATTCACTTTGTGTTCATACATGAAGATGTCAAGAAGCTAATTAGTTCCTTTCCAACATACGTAAATATGCAGTTAAAGATACAGATAAATAATGGAGTGCATTTTGGAGATAATGATGAATTGCATGTTTTCAAAATGGTAGATCAAAAATATTAAGAATTTCACGATTTTGCAAATCCACATAACAGTATTAACACTGATTAATTCCAATGAATATTGCTTCTCGACATCAAGTTACTCCTGTGTCTCTTATACATCTGGATACTAATATGATCATTACCTAATTTGAAACTGGCACAGAATTTTTTTGGAGTAACTATAACAAAAAGTGCAAATGTCACAATCTTCACAAAGGTGTTAAAATAATATACACAGTATGCCTCACCCATGTCTTTAAAACTGTTTATTTAAAAATTAGATTTCTAGAATAATAAAAAACTGAATTTATTCATTTATTATAATAGAGGAAGGGAATTATTTAAATTAAGGATAAAAATTACTGCAAAATTCCGAAATGCTTTGATATATTAAAACATTTTTATGTGTGCATTATTTATACAACTAAAATAATTTTATAGAGAAAAAGGAATTTTTTTAAAAATGCAGTCGTAATTTTATGAATTTAACCAAAAACTATGAAGTTATTCCTATATTAAATGATATATTTCAAATTTTGGAAAATATTGCAAGCACAGTAAAATGTCAAGTGGTATATTGATCTATCTATTCATTTGAGATGGAAACCTTTCTCATTTAAACGTTATAAATTCATTATTTCAAATGTATTAAAAAATATATTTAAACATTTGAATAAAGCTTAAATACCAATTGAACTAAAAACTTTCAAACCTGACAGGGTTCACATGTCAACAATTATATGTCTAGGACTAAGCAAAGTATTAAAATGTGATTGCAACATCAAATGAATTCAATAATATAAATTATTCTTACTTGTTCGTTTGGTTACGGAGGGCTTTGTCCTTCGTCCGGTTTTGGAGGACTTTGCTTTAGGCATCTGAAAGGAAAAGGAAGAATGAAAATTCAGTTATTTAAGTTGCTGTTCTAAATGTTAAAACTCAAGCTAAAATATCATTTACGAATATTCTGACTTTGCGCAAGCCTTAATATAATTCTTTCGCGTTGGAAACATCCATTTGTCCTCGAATTCATGTTGGAACTGTTAAACAGTTCAAGCAGTTGTTCAACAGCAACTAATTTAACTAGGGCCATGCATCATCCTTAATTCAATATATTTTGTGACTGCTGTTAAACATTTCTAAGTTTGCTGTTATCGAAGATTAATTTCTAAACATTAGAGATATTATTCTAATTTGAAAAATGCTTTATATGACTGGTGGTAGTTATGTTTTATTTGAGTTGATAAATATATTTCTGAAAATGCTGTGAATTCTAAATTATTATAAAGTTTTTATATACATAAACTAAATTATTATAAACTTTCTGAAAGAGAAACAAAATAAATATAACTAGGAAATTTAACTATTTATTTTAATGCATTTATTGAAAAAAAAAAGACTTAAAAATTATAATCTGTATATCAAGGCGATGTAGATATTATATATCATGACAGAGCAGATAGTACTTAAAAGAAAAGCCAAAGAAAAATTCTGCAATGCTATCAGAATGAGATTTTTTTATAATTCGCCCATAATGGATTAAATAACAGATTATTACCCTTTTTCAAAATTCGTCAAAATTATTGTAAAAGTTCGATACTAGCATTTATGCATCGAAAGCAATTGAAGAATTGATAAGAACGAATTTAGCAAACACCTGCTTAGACCTTCGTTTCATTTATAATTTAGCTCATAGCGAAGGACATAATACCGGGCAGACGACAATTTCGCATACAGATGTTTTCGGTAGTAAAAAGGGCGGGGTGTTGTTTCGAACCACCTACCTACATGATACAAAAGACGTTAAAATAAGCTTCATGGCATTTTAATTTTTATTGAAACATCTGCAGTTATTAAAAAGAACCAACATTTCCATTGTAATTTCCAGCCAGTTTAAGATAGAACTTTTTGAATGAAATCAAAAAATACTGCCAAGACCCAGCGTTTTTCAATAAACCATTTTTTTAGACAATTTAATAATTTTTAATTGAAACAATACCATTAGAATGAATAAATACTTAGAGGGGTTCCGCGCAATATGGCAACGGATGCAAGGTATTATTCCGTAAGAAAAAATCCTTTATGAAATTAGCACTTTTGTATGTTCGTCGTTCGTCAGATACTTCGAAAAATTTTCCTAGTAAGGAGTCTTAGTAAGTACTAGTAAGGGATCTTGGAGTCAGGTTCAAGTAAAAGCAGCAGTTGAAGTTGTTTTGCAAAAACGCCGAAAAATTAGAGAAGTAGGGAGATTTTTTTTTTCCCCTCGAATTCCTGAATGCACTTTACGAGGGAAAAATTTCTATAATTGGTTGGAAAATCATTTCTGAAGAAAATCATTTTCTTATTTGTACATGAACAAGGTCTCGCTTAACACGATTGAAAGTAAACGGAGATATTTTATGGGTATTTGAAAATTAATGCGATAATTAAATTTTGCTGAACCCAATCAATTCAAATTGATTTCAAAGAATCTACAATAGCTTAGATAGGTTTGCGTTGTTAAGCGAACTCTGCCTGCGACAATAAAAGATCCCTACAAATACATATCATTTCCAAGATATTTAATCAAAATAAGAGATACTTAAAAAATTACCATTTCTGAAAGGAACAAATTAATCAATTACAATTTATAAGTCATTTCCTTTTATATATTTCTTTTTGCCAAATATTTTAATGTATCATGTTACTTATAATTTAAATGAAAATAACCATAGGTATTAAATTTATACAAATGAATTTCCAAGTTCTTGCTTTTCCTTCAAATTTTTTAATTCATTATTTTAATATTCTTTTCTGAACTTTTCTTTTAAAAAAGTTTTAGGAAAGCGACTTTAAAAAGCAATATATTAGGTATCAGACGGGATGATTGCGATGGAAGTAAATTAAATTCACTTGATTTTGAATTATGAAGTAATCTGAACAACAACAATTTGGGCTGATCTGTTTATTTTTAAGCATTTTATAGAATACTTTTCTAAATCATCAATCGTTTGTACATAATTTCACTCCTCAAACTTCTAAATGCTTTAAAAAAAGGGGGGGGGGAGGGGCAGGATATAATTTATAACAGCGAGACCGTGATCCTTCAAGAAAAATAAAAGCCGCAAAAAAGATGCATTATTATATTAATATTTAAATATCACGTTTATTGTTTTTATTATTCTTGCTTAGTTATATTTTAATTAACCTTCAGTTTTTACTTCATAAACCGTTAAATGTAATATCTACTCTTCCATTTACAGTAACTGATCACATTACCTTTTCATATACTATAGATCTTAAATTATTTCGATCATTTATTTAACGTTAATACATATATTTTTAAATTACAAACCTAAATTACAGATATTCATTAACTGATTTCAAAGCATATTCATTAATTTGGGAATGGAAATACAGCTATATTTAGCAAAAAATAGTGAAATAAAATGCAAATTTAAATACTTTTAAGACATTATAACTGACATAAAAATGCATTCAATCATATGTGGGGTACTTTTAGAGGCTCCCAAATTCGACAAATTCAATCTTAATCCACTTATCTAATCAAGTCAATAGAATAGTATAAAATATATACTCACGTTATATATAAATATAGAAAACTAATGTAATAAACATGACAAAAAAATTATCAATTTGATCCAAAAATAAAATATTTAAAATGCGATTATAATCAACGATTCTGAAAACTTAAAATAAAAGTTAATAGTCAACGTTTAAAAGTTACTTACTTTCAAATTCTTGGATGGATAAAGAATCTACAAATAATACAAATATCCGTAATAAAAGTGTTAGCACAGAGACGCTTTTCTAAATCGCAAAAAATCACTACTATCAGCCACAAATAATTTAACAACTTTAATAAAAGTATTAGCACAGAGACGCTTTTCTAAATCGCAAAAAATCACTACTATCAGCCACAAATAATTTAACAACTTTAATAAAAGTATTAGCACAGAGACAGACGCCTTTCTAAATCGGAAAAAATCGCTCACGCTAAACATCTTGTCCACAACAGTGAAAAGTTCAGAATAGAATAACGTCTACAACGAACCCGCAGATGAATATAAACATTCGTTTGCTCGTTGAATCGGAAAAAAATCGCTCACGATAAACAGCTTGTCCACAACAATGAAAAGTTCAGAATAAAATAACGGCTTTAACGACCCCGCAGATTTAGTTGAATACTAGCGTCTCAATCGCAACGTCTATCCCTATGGGATGGGCGAATCCATCCCAAACTATACTTTCGACAGGTAGGAACGTTTGACTGAGAGGGGCAGCAGGGATAAACGTTGTCTTGGCAAAATAGAAATATAGTTAAATATCAAATTCTTATTGGTTTAACAGTATAATATAAACAAATGAATCAACATATGAAATAAAAACTAAAGAAAACAAATAATATATAGCACTGTATTACATAATTTTTTGACTAAACTTTAATAAGTTAATGTCATAACTAGGCAGTTTTTAGTGATGAAAAATAAACCATATTGATTGTTAGCTTTATACAGCTATAAAATGTAAATAAATGTGTTCATGGCAATTTCTTTCAGATTGTTGTTCCGTGACATAAAATCATGGTTTGGTTTGGTTTGTTTGGGTTTTCTGGCGCAAGAACCATACTTGGTTATGCTGCGCCATGCAAGTGGTAAAAAATTATAGACCAAACTATAAAACAACACATGATAAAATATAAAAGCGAAGGTTATCAACATACAAATTCCAAAAATTAAAGTACAAGGTTAATAAATTTAAATGAAACAGCGGTGCGGAAAACGCATTACAGTGAAGCAATGTAAAATCAAGCGTGAACAAAAGTTAAAAGTATTAAATACAGGTGTAAAAGTCAATGTATTTTAAAAATTTAAAGATGTTTGGGTGGAATTTTTCACCCACCAGGTCTTGTAAAGTTAATGACGATGACTTAAAAAAGTATAAACGAGAAGAATTAAAGGATGGGCATTCTATTAAAATATGATTGATGGTAAAATCCACACGACATGTGGGACACTTGGGTGCCGCCTCGCCAAAAATGAGATGTTTGTGTGTATAGCGAGTATGTCCTATACGGAGGCGTGTCAATTTGACATCCACCTATCGTATAGGGTGAACAGGCCACAAATCAGTCCTGGGTTTTACTGAATGCAATTTGTTGTGGATCTGCAGATCCCATAATTCTTGCCAAGTAGCAAAAAGTCGGCATACAAATGATCTTTTAGCATCACAATAGGGAAGAGACTGCGACAGAAATGTTGATGCAGATTTAGATGCAAAATCAGCCCTTTCATTTCCCGAAATACCCGCATGACCCGGAACCCAGCAGAAAAGAATATTAAAGCCCCTTTTTTTTAATAGCTGCCAGTTAGATAAAATTTGGATAGCCACTGGATGCATCTGGTTGTGAAAATGAGCAAGTGCCTCCAAAGCACTCATACTGTCGGTGTATATGATAAAATTACGCTGAGAAGAAGGCGGAATTTCCTGTAGAGCGCAAAAAATTGCCACCAACTCAGCAGTAAAAACAGAACAACAGTTGTTTAGACGATAGCTGAGTGTATCTGATGGAGTCACTATGGCGCAACCAACATGTTCATTTGATTTTGAGCCATCTGTATATACTGGGATAAAAGTAGAAAACTGACAGCGGTGCTGATGAAAAATCTGTTGGAAAATAACAGGACTAGTCGAAAATTTATCAAATCCCAAGAATGGGTTCAGAAAGAAAAAGAGGGAATATCCCAAGGGGGAAAGGAATGCAAATCAAGAGATTTAACGGTAACATTATAAAAATTCGAGTCATTCAGGGAAGTTTTAACCGAAAGAATGATGGCTTGATAGACACGGAGAAGGGAGGTTCGATCGGCACCCCAAGATGTTTTAGAAAGTACCTTCAAGATATTCAAGTTTTTCTCACACCTCTTCCTCAGTTGTAAGATATGAGGAAGGAAAGTGAGTTTACGATCGAAAACTACACCCAAAAAGCGTATTTCAGCCGCAACTGGAAGTGCCGTATTTCTTATTAAGATAACAGGATCTGAATGGATATTTCTCTTCCTACAGAAATGAATACATCGACTCTTCTCGGGAGAGATAGTGTAGCCATTGCTATTACACCGATTTACCACTCTATCAACTGCAATTTGCAATTGTCTCTCAATTAAATTCATGTTGCTACCTTGGCACGAGATCTGCAAATCATCAACATAAAGTGTTCCATGAACAGATGACGGTAAAACAGATAAAACTTTACTGAGATGAACTATAAAAAGTGTTACACTAAGGACACTACCCTGAGGGACACCCTCAGTTTGTATAAAATGATTTGAATAAAAATTACCGAATCGAACACGAAACGTACGAAGTGATAAAAAGTTTTGTATAAATACGGGCATGTTTCCTCTAAAACCAAATTCAAAAAGTGTGGATAATATACTATAGCGCCAAGCACGGTCGTAGGCTTTCTCAATGTCAAAGAATATGGAGACCAGGTGATTCCTCCTAACAAAGGCATTGCGTATTTCTGTTTCAAGTAAAATGAGGTTATCAAAGGTCGATCTGCCTCTGCGGAAACCGCTTTGCATAGGGGAGATGCAACCCTGTTTCTCCAGTTCATAAATTAAATGAGCATTCACCATACGTTCTAATGTTTTGCACAGGCAGCTCGTAAGAGCGATTGGTCGATAGCTCAGATGGTTCGATGGATCTTTGTCGGGTTTTAAGATTGGAATCACAATTGCTTCCTGCCATTGTGAAGGATATTTTTGCTCATTCCAAATTCTGTTAAATAAAAGTAACAGATTGGAAAGAGAAGTGGTGTTCAAATGGCGAAGCATATTATAGGTGATTCCATCTGGCCCTGGGCTGGTATCATGGGCTTGACACAAAGCCATTTCCAGTTCCGACATCTTGAATTCACAATTGTATGTAAAGTTTCTTCTAGTATTGAAATGCAAATACAACCTCTCCGCGCGATTCCTAATTGCCAGGAAATCAGGATTATAGGAATCAATTGCGGAGACTTGTGCAAATGCTTGGCCTAGAGTATTGGCTACGTCTAATGGGTCGGAATGCATCACAGTTCCCGTTTTTAAAACAGGGAGGGAAGACTCATTATAGATCCCATTAGCAGCCTTTACCTTTCTCCATAGGGTTCGACTGGAAATGTGTGATGTTATAGATGAAACAAATGATATCCAGGAATTCCTCTGACTTTGACGCCGAATGCGACGAGCTAGTGCTTTGGCTCTTTTGAAAGCAACAAGATTTTCTGTTGTTGGGTACCTTCTAAATTTATTCCACAGTTTTTTCTGTAGCTTATAACTGTCACAACAGGCTCCGTTCCACCACGGTCTTCGAAATTTTCGTAGGCGTGGGGATGATTTTGGAATAGTGTTGTTAGCGGCATTCATCATGGTATCAACAATATTTTGTACTGCATCCGTGATGTTTGATGTATTGACCATATCCCGAGTGATATCTGCTAACTGTGAAAAACCTTTCCAGTCTGCCCGCTGGAATAGGAAAAGCGGAGGACAATTAGTCGCACCGCCGCTATCAGCATGGGAGACAATAACAGGAAAGTGATCGCTGTTATACAAATCTTTGCTAACTGCAAATGTCAGTAATGGCAAGATTTCAGGTGAGCATATGGCCAGATCAAGAGTATGGAAATTACGCGTGGGTTCGTGGAAGTAGGTTTTCTCATCGTTGTTCAGTAAACAGAGACAGTTATTGGCAATAAATTGCTCGATCTGTCTCCCACGGGAGTTTGTATTATCCGAACCCCACAAAGTACTATGTCCATTGAAGTCGCCAATTATGATAAATGGTTTAGGAAGCTGGAACACTAGGCTGTCAAGATCTTGTTGACGTATGATATCATGAGGTGGCAAATAAATACTGCAGAATGTGACCAATTTTCTAGTGTGAACTTGCACAGCCACAGCCTGTAGTGAAGTGTGTAAAGTTAGTGGTGTGCTTGGATATAAATTCGAAGTAAAGATACAGACGCCTCCAGAACTGTGATGTCCAGTGTCTGCATCTTTTCTAACACAGTTAAAGCCACGCAATTTTATGTGAATGCTGGGTGTCAAGAACGTTTCTTGAACACCGAAACAGACTGGATGAAATTTGCTAATAATCGACTTGATCTCACACAGTTTGGATCTTATGCCGCGACAATTCCATGAAAGGAAGGTACCCATTAAGAAAGAGGTTTTGAAGAGGAAGTTTTAGAATTATTTGATTGAGTTGTCTCATATTCGCAACTCATCTGTAAGTCATCCTCATCATCAGAAGGGTGTAGTTTAATATCAGGGCTATTTGGCATGCCGAATACAGACGTTAAGTCTTTATGGACAATACCTTGCGTCGCAAGCCCAAAAGCGACGGAATTTTTTAATGTCGATTTTTTCAGTTTTTGAGGAACATCTTGTAATGAGAGGCCACGTTTTGCAAGCTTCAATGTCAGCGATTTTTGAGTTTTTTTTTTAAACTGTAGGAGTTTCAGGGGTAACACTGACGGAGTTTTCTGTATCTGAAGAAGAAACATTTCTCAGTTGTTTGGATGTGGTAACGTTTTTAATACAGTTTGTGCAAGAGCAGTTTGCACAAAATGACCTTTTTATAACAGAAGCATATGTTATGCCAGGAGTAGGAGTTTGAGCTACAATCCTACGCCTAGCTTCAGGATAAGATAGATTTTCTTTGATTTTTAGAGTTATAATCTGTTTTTCAAGCTGCCATCGCGAGCAAGATCGAGAGTAGGACGTGTGATCGCCACCGCAGTTCACGCACTTTTCTGTTGCGGCACACTGCTGGCTGTCGTGACCTTTTTCTGCGCATCGGGCACAAGTGAGTGTCCCGCGGCAGTTTGCCTTTGAATGACCAAAGCGCTGGCAGTTAAAGCATCTAAGAGGGTTCGGGATGTATGGTCTTACTGGTAATTTGATGTAGCCTGCATAGATATGTTCTGGTAGTTTTGGAGATTTAAATGTTAGGATGTGGTGTTTAGTTTCTATGATTTCTCCATCACGCCTGATGGTAATTCGGTGGACATGAACAACTCCTTGGGATTTTAACTCATCTGTTATGTAGTCAACAGAGAGATTCAGAATTTCTCCACAAGTGATAACACCTTTAGAGGTATTTAATGAAGCATGGGGGCTGACACTGATTGGGATAGTTGCAAGAGCTTTCAATTTTTGTATGATCTGGGCTTGCTTTCGAGAATTGACCTCTACTAACAAGTCACCAGATCGCATCTTTTTAATTGATGTTACTTCACCGACAGTTGCAGTGATGGCCTTCTGCACCAAGAATGGCGATACTGTTTCAAAAGTTTCGTTTTTATCGGACAAACGTTTGACTATGAAAAAACTATCGAAATGGTACTCAAAATTAGAAGTATTTGGAACAATGCGACGCCCACTAAAGGGACCCTTTTTGGGAAGAGCCATGCAATATTTAGAGAAATTCAGGCCCGACGGCACCTCCCACCACGGAGCCCAACAAGGGAAGGCAGCCACCGGCTCTGGCCATTTCCAGCCTCGGCACTTACCTTGGTGCTAGCCGGAACCTATACGCTGGGAGTTACCCCCGGGGACAGTGACCACCCTTAACGCCAAGCCCAAGGAGTAACCCCTTCGCTTGATCCCTAGCAGACTAGCCACTCAGGTGACTAGCTACCAGCCGATTGATGCACAGGGGACCACAGTACACCACCCGTCTTTCAAATGGGTTGCCACGCACGGCCAACACGTGGGACTTTGGCTGTCCATGAGAAGCAAGAAGCAAACAGAGCGGCGACAGCTTCTCATGGCGAGCCCCCTCGCTTGCCGTCGAGGGAGGGAAAAACACAGCAGAAAGCAGAAGGCGTAGGGGAGTGGAAACATAAAGGGAGTAAAGATCCCTGGGTACCTCGGGATTGGGACACCCGTACTCACCTAAAGAAGGTGAGCCCCTGAGGGGGATATAAAATCATATTTACAGTGTTTGGGAATGAAGTAATCGTGTTATCTTCCTTTTGTGAATAATTGCAATACTTATTAATTTATTTGAAAAATCTTGGTTGGTTTCATTATAAGAGTCATAAAAAGAAATAGTTATATATAATCCTTATCATGAGAAAGGTTCTATTTGATTTGTCAAATTTTTTCTCATCTAAATCTTAATGCTTATCCTATTAAAATGATAGTGCAAGTTTACACATTACTAAAGTTTCTACTATTTTAACAACAAAATACAAAGATATCCTTACCAAATATGAAATCATGATAAAAAGAATTAAATAATGATTAGCAAGTTCACTTGAATCACAACAAGGAAAACTAAAAGCTAAATGTAGAAGAGCCTACAGAAGCAAACTGCTTTTTGAGATGTAGTCTATTTAACTGACATTGCTCACAAATGGTAAAATATTTAATATGTAATAAAATTAAATATAATAAAAAAGCAATAGATATTTATTACGAAAACATTATGTAATGAAACAAACAGAAAATGGATTAATAAAGGACAAGGGAATACTATGCAATATTAAAACATGATATTGTTTTCATATTTGTTATTGTCTGTTCCATCATTCTGTTATGCATTTCATAGTATTAATATACATATTTGTCACATTAAATGACCAGTTTGTTCACCAGGAATATTGGTTGTATTTGTTTTTAGATAAATTGTTTAGATATAACTTCATATCAATGAGTCTATCAAATAGTTTAGCATTAAAATTGTGATTTTAACTGACTTACTTAAATATTCTTATTTACTCTGTGTATTGTGATCATAAACTTTTCTGATGGAGACCGTTACTTGACATCATGGCGCTGTTGAAAATGTAAATAACCCTTTAATCTATCTTCTAAATTTGAGGTATTGTAACTTATAGTAATACTTAAAAAAAAAAAAAAAAAAAATGCAAATAATACAATAAATGATGGGTTTTTTTTTTTTTTATGGATTAGATAATGCAGACAAAGATATTTACATAAATACTACAGACAATAACTCTGTGCATGATGACTTATCTGTTATTTGGTTAAATGTTACAAACTGTATTTTGGTTTATACATTATAATTATGCTAAATAAACTAGTGAATCTGTAGAACTTCAGCTCTCAAGAATTGAATAAATTTGATGATAGCTCAATGATAGTTAATAGATATTTTATAGAAATTTTTAATTTTATAAATCTAAATAATAATATTTTATAAAATTTCTATTGCAAACAACTTTTTTTAAAATTATCTTTATTGAATATAGAATAAGAAATGGAATACTTTTTTTTACTTAATATACAAATGAATCTAAATTTTTCAAGGCAGATTTTTTTAAAATTTCAAATGCAATTTAGTTTTTCCATTGGTATATTCTATCTAATTATTAAAAAATATAGCATTGAAGTTTTTATTAGAAATAAAGAATTTTTCAAAAGCATACAATATATTTCATCATTTGAAAAACTTATTATGCTATTTGACTTTAAGAGGCAGAAAAAAAAAACTTAAATTAAATTAAAAGAATATAATGAAAATAGTTATTTCCATTTTTTTTATTAGTATTTATATAAAAATATGTTCTTTTCTATGAGAAGAAATATTATATTTTTATAATTTTATATTATTTATTTTATTGTTTTACAATAAAAAAATAATAAACACAAAATAAAGTTGGATGGTCACTCTAGAAACAAAGTTATTACAAGTCTGAAAAGTCAAGGAAACAAAGTAAACAGAATGAAAGTAATTTCATTAAAACTTATTTAAATATTTACATAACAACTCATTTTTGTGAAGCAATGATAATGATATAATGACAATGAGGTTAAGAAAATGATATATTTGCTTTCATTAGGTTTGCTTCGAAATCATTAAGGAAACCAAAATATGAATGGCTGAGAAGCATAGATAATATACTCTCAATTAGCATAGGAACCATTGTGCATGCATATTGTGCATTATATATGTAATTCTCATAATTGTGCTATAGGTATAGGAAAAATATTTATTCACATAAAATATAGAAATGTTACAGTGTTAAAGAATATAGTAAGAATATTTACAGATTGGTACCCATAAGGCTACACTTAGCTGAATGACTGCTAAAATTTTCTTTGGTAAGTGGTTAGTGAATAAAAAAAATAACTACAATCTGCTATTTATTTACTGAATTATATAGGTAATTCTCATAATTTATAAGACTAACAATGAAAAACATTTATACATGAATATTTGACTGAGTCCAACAAACATTGATATTGCATAATAGGAGATGCTTTGGATGTAGAATATTTTACAATATAACTTTCAAAAATCAAATAATAAAAATAGCAAATTATTTAGCATGTAACTAAATTGAAATACTAATATGAAATTTTTTTTTTTGTCTATTGAATTGATATATTTGCCTCTAATTTACAGTGTAAAATTTTAATGAAAGGAATTAACATTATCAAGAGGGTTTTGCAATGAATAGACACAAACTACATATAAAATGCTAAGCAAAATGTGTAAACTTTATTAAGAATGAGAACAACACATAATATAAAAAAAAAATATTACAACTCAAAAACATAGCTACCATAATTACAATTTCAGGATCAATAAAGTAAAGAAAGTGACAAGAAGGAAAAATTTACCTAAGTATTTTAAACGCTAGTATATCTTCTCACAAATCATGTGATGTGTCACATTTTATCGTTAAAAAATGTTCCAAGATTCAAACTGCCAATACTGCAATTGATTTTGAATAATCAATTTTTGAATACTTAGTACATTCTAAAAGAGACACTATGAATTTATGTGTGCAATATTTTACTTGGATTTTTTTTTTTTTAAAGAATTTATCATAGCATAATTATTTTTAGAAACTATATAACTGCAACTGGCTAATGGAAAATAAATGTAAAACATGAAGTTCCCAAATAATGTCTTAAATTGTGTTTTTATGATATGAGAACATGATACAGTTTTGGGAATGAGATTTTTATTTCAGAAAAAAATTGGCCAGCTATCTCTTTAAATTGGGACTGCAGAAAATGCAAAATATCAGAAAACATTCTAAATCCATTCCAAATTTATTCTGTTTGAGTTTATATTCTGAATTAACAACATTCTAATCATATTATAGAAAATACTTCTACAGAAAGATTATATCAGGAAGCTTATTCTATTTAAAGTATATATATTTCAGGTACTTCAATTTGTCAATGCCTTTTGTGACTATCTATGGTTTAAAAATCCAACTTTTAGTTTATATTACAAAATTGAAATGTTTTCATGTCATATTTTAAATTTAAAAATAGCAGAATACATTTTTTTTTTTCAGTTTATGGTAACATGTTAAGACAAATAGAAATGTGAAGTTTAGGAATTATAAAAAAATAAACATACACTGTTCTGGGAATGTAAAGGCAAATATAACCATTGGCAGAATATTTGTTTCTCAGACTATAAAGATATTATATCCATACAATCATATAAAGTTCTAATAGGCACATCTTTTTTATTTATTACAGAAATAGTGCATGTTAGATGTAAATAAAAAATATGTTTCCATATTATTCAGAAATTTTTCTGTAAAGAAATGTTATCATATTGCAATTAATTTTTTTTTTTTTCAAAAATAGTAAATTACCAGTTTTGAAGAGGATGTATTAATGGAAACATTCGTCGGGTCAAAAGTACTTTTAAATGATTTCAAGATTCATTAATATCAGAAAATTCAGAACCCTATAAAAACAGAATTAGTAATAATAATAATTAAAACAAGTAAAAGCCACCTGAAAATGAATTGTCTGAAATATTGTTTTGGTACGTTTCTTGTTTTTTTGCTATAAATTTGATTAAATGGTATTTGTATTAAATATCCATTAAATAAGATGAAAGGTCACTGAAAAATATGTTTTAAGCTAATATGTCGACACCTTGCTTGGAAACGCCGCCAGCTGAACCGTGATAAGCGTTGAGCTACAACTCAACATTTAAAAGACAACGTTTATCCCTGCTGCCCCTCTCGGTTAAACGTCCCTACCTGTCGAAAGTATGGTTTGGGATGGATTCGCCCATCCCATAGGGATAGACGTTGCGATTCAGACGCTAGCATAAATTCGTTTGCTCGTTGATGATTGGTTCGTGATCTATTGAGAAATCAGAAATAGAATACTTGAATTCCTGTCCATTTCCTTGCTGATGTGAAATGTTTTACAATCTGACAAGGGGAGGACTGGGGCAGGCCCACCCTTCTATTTGCCCGGAGCAGCAAAAAAGGGGAAATGAAAGCGCCTCCTATCGATGGGGCGGGGGGGGGGAGAAAATAAGGTGGTGACCTCAAAAAATCTACTTTGAATGCGGGCATTCAGTGAGAGAAATTAGAAGATGCTTTCCCCTTCTTTTAAAGACGTTAATTGAAAATAACCTCTTCGATTTCAACCACTATCCCCTCCGTAGTATGCGGGTTGCTTTTTTTTTTTTTTTTTTTTTTTTTGCGGTTTCGCCTCGTCCGAACACTAGAGGAGGCTTTTAATCTCAATTTTATTTTTTTTCCCCTGAAAATTATTTTATCAATTCTGTAGGAGAAAATATTGCATTAAATATTATGATATTAAATAAATTGCAAATACGATATCTGCTGAATAGTTTAGTACATTAAACAAAAATTTTACAATTTTTCAATTATATTTAAAATTAAATCAATTTCTCAAGCATTACTGAAGCTGCGAATTTGGCTGACAACGCTTGAACACAGCATTGTGAATTTTATTTTAGTTTTATAATTTTAGCTCATCAATTTTAATAAAATGTAACGATTTACATATAATGTATTACAGATCCTAATTGTTTATATTTTCTTTTTAAAAGTATTCACATCTCTTCGTGCATCACACAGATAACAATTCTCAACTGTTTTGTAAATTAAAAACATCTATAAATGTTATATTGCTCCCATAGAAATCGAAAATAATTTTTATTCCTAACATAGTTCGAACCGTTTATAATATAAATTACTAGCAGCGTTTTTTTCTTTTATATTGTTGAGGCTTAACATTTAAATTGAAAACTTATTTTTTGCTGAGAATTTCAATTTCTCATTGCAGAGTATTATTTTTGAAAAATATGCTCAGTTTTGTAGACTTTCAATAGCTGAATTATAAAACATTTTTTTTTTTTTTCTGCACAAAAATTGACTGATAAGTAAGTAATCAGCAGATTTAAGACAAATACCAACCAAAGTAAGACTAGATATGGTTTACTGAGAATTCGATATATAACATTTGATTCCGAAAATATTACGCTAAAAAGTTGTTAACTTTATTTTTGAAGGTCTTTATTTTTGTATGACATTCTCGATTATCAGCACTCGTTATTAAATACTAGTATGTTTATTAGAAAATGATTTAGATTATCTTTGAGAAATGCTTAAATGTAAATCTAGAATTCCTGACTTTTTTATGCAGCTTTGTTTTATTTCAATACAAATATTTCCGGAATAATTTGAGTGAAGTAAAGGTATAAGCATTTTAATATTTCTCTTCTGATATTTGAACGCACAGAAAAACTAATTATTATTCTGATAAATTTTACGAATCTCCTTCAATATTTTAAAATTACATTTCGAACTTTTACTGAATGATTAATTATAAAGTATTAAATCAATCGTCTTCATAAATAATTACAAATATATTTGAAACGGAGAGTTTACTTAAACATCAAAACCGAAATGTATTTTTAGCAGGAATACATCGAGTTCAAGTATAAAAATTTAAAACTGAAAAAAAAAAAAAAAAAAAAAATGTAGGAAGTAACGTTTCGTCTTGGGCACCAATTACCTTCATTACACCACTGCGTGATACAAAACATCAAGTAATTCTTGGTTCAAATATTTATCATTCGATTAGATGGGCTCAACTATAAACATATATTAATATAAAATTGTAATAATTTTTGCAAGATTTTTTTTAGTTGGTAAGCATTTTTTTTTTTTTTTTGTTTGTTTGTTTAGTGACCAAGGAAGCCTTTCTAACTAATTCTTGTTTTGAAAACAAATATTTTATTTAATTTTAACAGTTAAAAGACTGAATTATTTTATTTCCCAAAAAAGAATTTTTGCTATAATTGTAGTTAATCATTTGTTTAATTTTTAGGGCTGAAAAGAAGTTTTGTTAATTTTCTAAATTTATTTTTCTATCAAAATATATTTTATTTTTAATATTTTTCTCTAAGAAGAGTCTTCGTTTCCTTCATTTCTTTTTTATTTTGAAGAAAACCAATGGGCCATTTTACTATCAAAGAAATGACAGTAAAATGAGCCATTGCTTTATTTTGAGGCTCTGAAAAAAAGCTTTTAAGCTTTAATTTATTTTGGTTTCAAAAAAACTTCAATTTACTTTGAAAAGAGCAGTGTTTATCTGTAGAAAAAATTTTGCTTTAAATTTTAACCCTGCAAACACATAGTTTCTTTCTCGCTCTCAGAAATTGCTTTGATTTTCCTCAGCCTCTCCTTCCCGAAGGATACTCTAAGGGTGTAATCAATCAATTATATTCATTATTTGGTGGGAAAATAATAGAAAACCAGCTTCTTATGAACAAATCAGCAAAAGAACACTGAATTTTACGCCAACATTTTTCCTCCCCCCCTACATTCCTTCTTTTTTTTTTCTTACTAATTTTGTATAAATATGAATTTAGTCGCAACTATATTTTTCTTTGTCTTTGAAATATAAATGTATATTTAATTGGGTTTTGTTTCTTAACATTTTACTTCTCTTATAGAAACTATTCATATGTATCAATTTTCCCCCAAAATATATTGCTTTATTTAAGAAAGTAGTCTTAGTTTCACAACAGTACATTGGATTCCTTTAATCTAATATATAAAAATAAATTTTTGTTTGTCCGTATTTTATGCTCTGCCATACTGTTCATTCGATGACGATAAAACTCTGCCAACTTATTGCCTTGAACCCAGAAAAGCCGTGTTTTGCGTATGGCCGGTTGCACGTTAGATGTTCACGAGTCGGACAGCCACGAAATTTATTCATTTTTGCTGAAGACGGAAAAACAAAAGGTACTGTCTATCCTAAAGTATACTTGACTAATAAAGTTATATAAATATATATACTTATGTTTTATATATCATTCCATTTCATGAATGTATTCATCGTGAAAAAATAAATAACATTCTTTCTATCATTTCTAATTAAACAAAATTATATCAAACGATATTTCCCAAATTATTTCTTCTGCGGCAGCAACGCGACAAGTAGCAGCTATTATAAAGCAGTTAGATTATGAAGAAAACGTAAAATCCTGTTCCCGAGATATTTCCATTTACCGAGTTCATTTAATTAGATGAATATCCGATTTTGAAATGAGTCCAGCATGATGGAGCAATGTCTTGTACAACTTTTTAAAAGGATTTACTTGTTAAAGGAATGTATATTGAATTCTTACTCATTGCGTTAGTCGTTGCGTAAAATCCGAATATGATGAGATTTTAACTTGAAGCCACAGATTTCCAATGATCATGATTTCTTTCATAATGATTTTTTTAAATGTCCTCGTCCATTTGAAAATTGTTGTTTGTTGGACCCATCTCGACAAAGTTTAGTTTCTGTATGTTTAAAGAAATCTACTACATCTGGTACTTAAAATTTCAAAAATGAAGATTTTCAAAACTTTTATTCTTTACGGTTTGACGATTTTTACTTTTCCTCTTTTTGCAACTCATATATATATATATATATATATATATATATATATATATATATATTGTTTCCCACTGAAATCTCTCTCCTATGAGAGGTTCGCCCTGATGGACAAATCACTGAAGTGAGGAAAGTGAAATGTGGTAGGAAGTTCCTTCTGGGATATTAAAAACGCACAATAAACAGATTTTTTGAAATTTAACAGAATTTATTTCCGCCTTATCATCAAAACATATTATTGAATAAAAAAATATTTTTATACCGTTTTAAAGGTTTAAAAAGATTGTTTAGATTCTAATTTCGTTTGAGTGAATACTCTTCATTCTTTCTTTCTTTTTTAGTTTTAATAATTTTTGGAAAATTAATCTTAAACTCAATTATTTGTAACAAGGATTTTTTTAAATAAAATTCAAAATAATGTCATTTCTTCATTGAATTGTTGAGTCACGTTAAACGTGTTAATGTTATGATTTTTTTAAAAAAAGCTTTCTTTTTTTTTTGCTTTTTAAATTCAATTCAAAGTTTTCAAATAAAATTCATAACTTTAAAGCAATTCATTGAATAAGGTTCTTCACTTGATAAGTGTTGTGAAATTTTAAGGCAGTACAGCATTTAATCTTACACTAACTTCAAAAATTATTATTTTAAAAAAAATGCATTAACTGTCATTTTACTTGTAACTGCAGAGCTGTTTTTTATCTCCATGAATTTGTTTCCATTATTTATGAAAAATAGGAATTGTGAAATCATTTTTATTTCTTGCTAAAATATATAATCATATTTTTCTGACTTTTTTAAAGCTAAAGTAATAAAATTTTAAGTATTTTTGCATAGAGTTTAAAAAGCAGGTTTTTCTTAAGTTTGCGAAATGAGAAACATTTAAAAAAAACTTTACTAAGGATTAGAAATAAGAAATGATTCAAAAAATTTGATCTGAAAAATTCATTCAGAACATCGCATTGCTCTATCGTCAATTTTGCCCATTTTATGATGATAGCCGTCCTGGTATACTTCAGTTCTGAGCTTTAAAAAGCAGCAAATAAAATATTCTAAACTGCTAAATAGGGTGAGTTAGAGCAGGAGCAAATTTTAATTTACATCCGAGTTTCATTTGTTGCAGCATATATAAAAATCAAAAACTAAATGTTTGGTCATGCTATTCATTTTTATCAATGTCAATGTGAATTCAGAAAGGATGCATCCATCCAAATTAACTGGTAATTTGTTAATTTAAAAAAAATGTCTAAAAAGTAGTCAGATTTTTATTGTTAATCTTATAAAATAATAAAAAAATTAATACTGATTAAATTTGAAGCTTAAAAATATTTTGTTGAAACACCTATTATGAGACCAAATAACATAAAGTATTAATTGAACATTTTTGCCAGCATTATTATTATTGGCGAACTGGCTGGTCACCAAAGGCGGTTAGTATAATTATAAAACTGGGTACGTAATTTAAAAATTATTAAAAAATGAGACAGCATTCTATTTTTAAAACAGAAACATTCTTGTCGCAATTTAAATCTATTGGTGAGATTCGACCTTCCACAACTTTACCGAAAATTGTATCAATTACAAATAATGTTTTAGTTAAATTTTCCCTTTTGCTTGTATGAATTTCCCCCAAAAAATTGCGCTCCAATTAAGAGAGAAAATTCTTTTCCGAAAGACTCGCAAGCATTTGAAAGCTGTACATTTTTCTTTCTAAGCATCTTTTCTAATTTTTGTGACGATACTTTAAAAGGAGAACTAGAAATAACATCGCAAAGTAAGGCTTCCATTTCAATACTTTTTTCAGGGTCACGAGAAGTGCAAACAGTGAACTTTACAACTTCATATGTTTTTTCTATCGCGTCCCTCGAACCAAATGTATAAACTAACAGTTTTTCTGTTCTCATTATAGGCAATTTTACCGCGTCAGCTATTTCCTTTTTCAAAAAGCATCGCTGAAAAGCGTTGTCTAGCAGAATATTTGTCATTTTCCCTTTTTCTCTCATCTTCAATAAAGCCATCAAGTCTCTAAAAGAACCTCCCCCTCATTGACATTTATGCTACATTAGTTACGACTTCCTCTCTACTTGTGACCTTTCACCCCCTGCGGGTTCAGAGGGGTTTGACGCGTCGCAAATTAGCTCAGAATGCCTATGGCGACATTTACCACATGTCCGTTGTCAGGTGCAGTTTTTGTAAACATGTCCGGCTTTCGTGAGGCAAAAGAAACATATCCGGTTTCTTAAATGTGCCTTTCTTTCCTGAACCGGCAAAGGGCAAGTTGTAGAATCGTGGCCGGATTTAGGCTTTACACAAAACAAACATTTTTTCACATCTATTACATAGGCAGATGCATGCGGAGTATTCGCGCTTGTTTGATTATTTCGGTTATACAACTCAAATTTATTCTTATTGAATTTTCCGTATTTATGCCTAGGTTTTTCATAAGTGCTAACTCTAGATTCTGGGAGTGCATCTGTGCCAAATTCTTTGATTAAATGCTCATTTCGCTCGCGACATTGAATTTCGATTTTTAAGAATTCTAATAAATCCGAAATAGTATTTTTTTCTTTTCGAGTAGATTTTGCGTGAAAATTCCATGGGATAGATTTTAACAATATGGGGTGTAGTAAAGAACTATAACTGTTTGGACTAACACCATTATTTTCTAAACCTCGTATGTGCGTTTCACATATAGAATATAATCTGCGTAACGATTTAACATCGTTTGCTTTTTGTACAGGATTTAAATTTAGTAGTTGGAACATATGAGCATCAATAATCATCTCGGTTCTACCGAATCTTTCTTTTAGAATATTTATCGCAACATCATAATTTTCTGCTTTTAAAGCTAAACTACGAACAGCCATTTCAGCATCGTTCACTAAATAAGATTTCAAATAATCAAATTTTTCCACATGGCTAAGACTTGAATTTTTATGTATGGCTATATCAAATTGAGAATAAAAGTCATTCAATTTCAGAATGTCTCCATCAAATGGAGGTATTTGTAATCTCGGAAGTTTGACTGAACATAGTTGAGGGTTTCTGTTAATATTTCTATCATTAATAGTTTCGCTTTCATTTTTTCGCAAAAGTTTCTCAGCTCGCATTTTCCAAGTTATTATTTGATCCCTGTATTCTTGTTACCGTTCCACTTCGTTAATCAGATCTTGCGCTTTGCACAGATTTAAAATCTCTGAGTCCAGTTTCTTTAGTTGATCATCTTAGTCTAATAATTTCGCTAGCAGTTCTTCGATTATATCTAAAGATCTTTCATCCGTTTTGTTTATTTCCTGCTCTAGTTTTTAAAAATATTCTTTTGCCGCTTTTCTGACAAGGTTCTAACTTTTTTTAAACATTCCAGATCCATTTTAGCCAATTCGCATCTAGTTTTAGTTTCGCATCTAAAGGTCCATGGTTCGTTCCTGGGTTTCCCAAAATATGGTTAAATTTCAAATTTGTCGGTAAACTAGACAGGCATCAAAGCACCCCAGAAAACCGCAAGAGGGGTCGAAAGGGGAAAGCGTGGTAGGTCTGAAGATTTCTCTGGTCTTGGGACCACAGCTTAATACAAACAAAACACAGAGGGGTACACAGCGTCTTCGGGCTGAAAACCTTGAGCCTCTAGAAGTGTAAATAAAGTTTCAACAAAGTGAGTGAAAAATGCTCGTTTCTTTTTCGAACACTCTCTCGTGTGAAGCTGATATTTTTTAAAGTAATTTGAAGAATAGAGATAAATTTTTGAGAAGCCATATTCAGAATAATTAGACGCTAGGAGAGTTAAATTTAGTTTAAATTATAAGAGTTATACATAGTAAACTTACAAGATACTTTTTCTTTGTAAATTACGAAATCCTCTCAAATTAAACCTCGAATTGTTTGAAAACGGGGCGTAATAGTAATAAAATTTCAGCCCCCGAATTTACGAGAGTGTCATTACGTTATTTGTGTATTGAAATTTGATGCAATTTCATTAATTTTCTTCTTTGGCTTACTTGTCTTCTAAATAATCGCTTTTATATTCCATATTTATTCTCTTTAAACCAAACATTACAACAGTATCATTTAAAAGAAGGATTTTTCAGATTCATAACTTTAAATTCCTACCTTATATTTTGTCTCTTTGTTGAGTAATCAAACACATAAAAGAAGTCAAACTAATAACGATTTGCATTTGAACAGCCTGTCCAAGAATTTCAGCACTATTTGGTTTGCGATACATTTCCACGTCTTTCATTTCGTCCTTTAAGAGGGTGGGAAAAAATCATCATTCCTCGCCTAGCATTTAATGAAGAAATTAGAAATTTCATTTTAGGTTCAATATTTTAAAAATAAACTAATTTTAAGTATAATAAATACAGAATCCTGTACGTCTTTAAATTTTACAACATATAAATAGCACCTAAAAAATGACTTCAAATATCAAAAATAAAGATAAAAAGTTTAAAAATTTTCTTAAGTGGAAAACCCCCCCAAAAAACACATACATTATCATAAATCCCCAAATTCGCAAGAATCCCGATTGAAATCTAACCATCGTTGTATATTTGCAGGTGGGAAAAAGTGCAATACCATCCATAATAAGATAAACTCCTCAAAAGAAGCTCCAATAAAGATCGTGACATTGGGTTCTCGATCAACCCATGTTCGTTCGAATTCAAGTGCAAATAGAGAAAACAGCTTACTGACAATTTCTTTATCCAGAATGACAATTGCTGCCCGCAAGATTTGGGGCAATGAAGGAAGACCTTGAATTTATGCTTTTCATTCCAAATGATTTTGGAACTGGAAGGATTTTAAAAAGATACTCATCATTAAAATCGGACGATGAATACTTTCACCTTAACATTAACTAAGAGCCATTATCGGGATATTAGATTGTATGCATACGCACATTAGATTTAAAACATATATATTTCATTTTTTTTCAAACAATATAAACAGACTTTTACTAAAATCGCAACTATTAATTATAGTTGCTCATTAAAATAATGTAATTGTTTCGGAATAAAATTAATTAAAATTAATTAAATTTAATAGGAAAGGAAACAGCAAAGCATTATAGACATCTAATTAACTTTTTGATGGCAAAGAGGCGTTAAAATGTCTTATGCATCAGCGAAATTTCCTTTCTTTCTTTCTTTCTTTTTTTTTCTTTACCTATTCCTCTCTATATTATTTATTTATTGTTTCTGGAGGTGTTTTAAAATGCAACAGAAGAAAACGTTTTGAAAAATAATTCCGAGGAATAAAAACCAAAATTTTAATAATTTTGAAACTTTTTTTGATATTTACTTCTATCACTCCTCTGTTTAATTATGCGAAATAAGTAAACGACATCATCCAATCAATCGCATATCCAAAGAACTCATATTTTACTCACCGAAAACAATAGATTAAAAATTGACCTTAAAAAAACTCCAGATACAGAAATCTTTCATTTAAATAAAAGTTTATAAATTTTATTGCTAAACAAACTTCTGATTAAAAAGAATCGTTTTAATAGAAAAATAAGTATTTCAGACAAGATTTCCAGCAATTAGATATTCGTTTAGACAGGTAAACAAAAAACAGACCTTAAAACGGGCCACGGTGATTTAATGTTAAGGTATCGGCTTCGGAGGGCCCCAAATTTGAGGTCTGATTCCAGCAAAGATACGTCATTTTATGTGGGCCATGTTCTGGGCAAATACTTTTTTAGTGATGTGATGTGGAAGCTTGAAGAAGACAGACGAACGCAGGCATCACTCTTGTCATCTGATTAGGACTCAAAATTACAAGAATTCACCCTATAAGGACCGTAGTATTACTTTCAAACAGAATGTTAATATAATTAAATTAAATTCATCCTTCAGAATTCTAATTTTGACTAACAGCGGCTTTTATGCAAATATGCTTTATGTTATTATTACAATAATAAACCCATAATTAAAAATCATACTTTGAATATCATATACTTACAATTAGAATATCACGTTGGAATACTTGGAAATAGAATATCATTGTTTACGTGTTCGAAAGGTGGAAAACTACCAGATCGGATTCGACAAAACTCGCCATTGCTTCGCTGTTTTTGGACTTATGACAGAAATCCTGCTGGTTAACTAAAAGTTGAAGGCAAATATAGTCCGGAAATACACGGAGTATACATGTACTCTCCATCTTTGAGAACTAGCTGATTCACTTCCAGTATGTTTCAATTAATTCACGTACACGATATTCATTGCTCCTTCAATACTGAATTTTTTAATTCCTTATCAAAATTTAAAAAAAAATTGAATAGTGCTATTTTATTAGTCTTATAATGGTTTTACTCCTAGTGCTCTTGAAACTACTAAATAAAGTCATGTCAACATCGCATAAAAATCATAGCTGTCAGAAAATTAAAACATGGACCACTATCTAGTTCCACTTTATCTCACATAGTGCTATCATTTCAATTCTTTATTCTTTATTAGATGTTGATACTAATATCAAACTGCTGTGACGCATTTAAATTCTATTATGTTAGCAAGCTCAACAGCATGTCCGTAATATTGAAACATGCTGATAAAAAAGTAAAGAAATGAAGATACAATTAATCAGCATATTGAGCTTATTTCCTAGTAAATTTAATATTTTAATGGGCGACGTTGATTAACAGAATCCATAAAATAAAATCAAACGGAATAAAATTGGAATGTAACTTTCCATAACAAAATTGCCAGAAAGTATGAAAATATATACAGAATCTATTTTCCTTTCTAATCCTGTATAAAGTTTTTCTTCAATTTCTGCAACTTCATTCACAATACAATCGACAAAACCAGCCACAAGATTTCATTTTCCTGAGTCACTTACATTTCGAATGACCGTATTCACAGCACTCGAAAAACAAACATGACAACAGATGGACAATCCTTTGACGAATTGAGTTGAAATTTGACGCTGGTTTTTATATATAGATACTTCTATTGTGTTTTATTTCATTCCCATAACTATTTGCATTTTTGATATATAGTGTTGATATTGAAATGCACGTACGAATAGACAGACGACCTACTAACTAATTTCATAAAAAATTTGATACACGTTCATTTGAAAATTAAATAAGAACGTTATGTACCTAATTCCATGATTATAGCTCATTGTATTTTTAAGTTATCCTGTTCTACATGCTCCTGGACAAACGAGCGTTCAAACGATGCTAAGGTCGAATTTTTGACGACTAAATTACTTTCTCTTAAATTTTCTTCATGTATGAAAAGTAAAAATAGACTTTTCATTATGTTTTAAATAATCTTCTATGTATAAAAAACAATATTGATAAAGTAAACTAAAATAATATATTTCTTTTATCCGCCTCAATTCCCTGATTTTTTCATTTTCATAAAAAGCAGGTGATCAATGAATTTGCGTTTCAATGACTCACATACTATAACATTCAATGTTCTTGTAACATTTGCAATTCATAGGACTATATAATTTTTTTGTATTCAGCTTAGCATAAAGTTGTGCCTTATAAGGAGAGGGCACGGGGTTGAAATCTCAGGTCGGGATGAGATTTAGTATAATGATAGCATCCATTTAGAATGTTCATTCATGAAAATATTAAAACGCAATGGCCAGTGAATTTCGAGAAAATGGTCCTCAGATTTTTGGTAAAGGTTATATACTGATAACTTGATTCCCGTGCGGATGATCCCAATGTCATGGTTCTTCTAGGTAACCATGTCAGGATTCGAACCTGGCAGGGAATTTGTCTTCCTTTTTTCTTTTTAAATAATTATTATTCAGTTAGAAATTTACAAATAATTAATATGTTTTGAATTTTTTTATCCAAAAATAAATATTTATTATCGATATACATAATAATAAAATTAAAATTTTAAAAGAAAAAATTATAAATACAGATGCATTTTTAAAAAAATAAAATTATTTAAATTTAATTAACAAGTGAGGATATACCGCACCCCTGGAAACAAACTTAGTAAACTTTTGTTAAAAAATTTGAAAGTCCAATGTTGCGGTTTATTCGTAAACTCAAATTTTGCATATTTAGCTGCATCTCCGGACGGGCTAATGGGTGATGATAGAATTGTAGAAGTAAAATGCACAGCATCTTGTTTTGCCATTTGTTGGAAATGTTGGTTTGAATGTAAATGTCAGCTGCTCTTCAAGTGAAGTTGGCATTTTTAAAATTTTCTTCACAGAAGAATTATTGACAATGATAATAGAAGAACCTAACGCCCAGCAGATATTAGAGCTAAAACCAGCTGATTTAGCGGCAAAAAGGAAGCACGTTTCTGCATGGAAACCAACGGATATAGATGAAATGTTAACATTTTTTGGATTACTCCTTTTAATGGTACATATCTCAAAAGATAATATGTTGGAATACTGGTCAACATTTGAGCCGACTGAAACTCCATTTTTTCGGAATCATGCCTCTTGACAGATTTATACAAATTCTTAAATTCCTTCATTTTGCTGACAACAGCAAAAGAGTGAAGAAAGATGCTCCCGATTATAATCGCCTTCGGAAAATGCGAAATATTTTTGAATACTTAATCCTCCGAACGGCTAATTATCCTGAGTAGGGCTTCTAAAAAATTTATCTTTATTCGTGAAAAGATTACTTCAAAAAATATCGGCTTCGCACTAGAGAGTGTTCGAAAAAGAAACGTCTATTTTTCACTCTCCTTCCTTCCCAGCCGCGGGGGTCCAATTACCCCAGTGGGGAGACAGGGTTGTAATCTTTCTGGCTATCTTATGTTACTGATTGACCATTCCCCCCACTCCTCAACTTTTTTTTTTTTTTTTTTTTTGTATTAGCAATATGTAGTACTAAACTAAACTGCCATACGAATTCGTTTTTCGAAAATCTATCACATCTTGGATAGATAAAAAATATTTTCCATTAGAAGTCTTAAATTTTTAAACTAAAATTTTTGTATAATTAAATTTATTATTACATATCTTTCTTTATTCCGCCAATTTTACAAAAGACACTATGCAACAAGTGGTCTTTTCATTAAAAATATTATATAAAAATTAAGAAAAGCATTTAGAAATATAAATGAGCTAAAATCATGCTACGCATTTACACTTTTTCTGCAAATAATATAAAAATATTTAATGCAAATAAATAATTTTTTTTTTCAAAACTCATGTTAATTTTTAAAATCTGTACACTTTATTTTTTCTAAAGACGTAATGTAAGATATCTTTTACACTGAAAAATGAATATTTTACATCTTAATTATGACACCTCATCCATTAATGTTGTTGTCCTTTTATAGAGGAGTATATATCTCGATCATTCTTTGACAAACTGTTTAAAACAAATTTACTTTGAATGAACTTCAATTTGAAGTATTTAGTTTGAATAGCACATGTTCATTCCATTACTACCGTGATTCCCCGTTTCATTGTAATCTTCGACAACGAATTTTATAAAAGAAAACCATTTACGGTAATACACAGCTAGTGAACCAAGTGTCCTGCACCCATGTGTTTTGCATCCATCCCTCCACCTTTACCCCATAAGGCAATCTCTCACAGATTCTCAACCTGTGGGGCGCGCCCCCCTAGGGGGCGCGAGCACACTAGAAGGGGGGCGCGAGAATATTCAAGAGAAAATATTATTTTTTAAAAAATTGATTAACTGACTGAAAGGAAAGCACACATACACATAGAAAACAAAATACATTTCGATATATTTAATAGTTTATTAAAGTATGAATAAGTTAAAGTATGTTAAATTAAGGTATGTATAAATTAAAGTATGAATGGTAATAGAATGTGAAATGTCCTTGTTTTTAGTGCAGAAAAATCATCCTTACTCCTGCCCAAAATTCAAATAGTTATTTATTACTAAATTGCCTTTTTGTTTCGCCACTTGTCGTGAAGTCTATGAATTTTTCTTCCTCATCAATTGAGAGTCCTTCGGAAGTCTTATGAAATGGATCCCTAATCCACTCGTAACTTGCTATCCGTTTGTAATCAGCATGAAAATACTTCTTAAAATTCTTTGCCAGAATGGCTAAATGATTTTAAATGGTTACAAAACAACTTTTTCGTGTTCTTCTTCAGCCTTATAAGTTTTAGTACAATGATTCACATTTGCAAACGTTGTTAAGTTTTTTTGCTTTAAATTTCTGCTCCACAATTTCAATTTTCTACAAAAAGCATTAGCTTTATCACTCATATCCAACATATGTGTATTTGCTCCTTGGAGTTGAAGATTCAAGTTATTTAATTTCTCGAATATGTCGACCAAGTACCTCAATTTCATCAGAAATAAACCATCGCGAAAATTCTCGGCCTCCTGTCTCTTTTCTTGTTCTAGGAAAAGAGCAATTTCTTTTTTTAACAAATTCATAAACACGTTGCAAAAATTACCCACTTGACGGCCATCTTGCCTCGCAATAAAATAGTAACGCTGAATGTACTGAACCCATGTCTTTACAAAGTGCGGAAAAGATTCTCGATTTCAGGGGTTTCATTTTTATATAATTTACTACGGTTACAACCGTAGTTAGCACAATATTCAAACCAGGACTCATTTCTTTCGAAGCCAAAGCTTCTCTGTGGATCATGCAATGTGTGCACTGAGACGATTTTTGTTTTACAAGTGTTTGTATACCTTGGAATCTTCCGGACATTGAACGAGCACCATCGGTGCATATTCCGACGCAATTTTTCCATTCTATGTTTGCCTCGTTCATAAAATTATTTAAAATAGAAAATAATGCGAGCGCTGATGTTTTGAGTTCTATTGGTTTGCATAAAATTAGTTCTTCTACTATTGACATATTATCACAAATTCGAAAATAGGAATTAAATTAGCATCTTTATTGCTATCTATTGCTTTGTCAAGCTGTATTGAAAACAATTTTTCACGCAACTTCGAGAAAAGTTGAAACTGTACATCTTCAGCTATATCACCAATTCTACGAGCAACAATATCATTTAAAAGAGGTATGGACTGCAATTGTTTTGAAAAATTATCTCCAAACACAGTTTCTACAATCTCAATTACTGCTGGCAAAATAAGCTCTTCACCAATGGCGGGAGGTTTTTTGCATCTGCCTATTTTAAATGAACTTTGTAAGATTCAATTAAAGCTTTTTTATTGACATACAAAGTTTCTTTAAAAAATGATTTTTGCTTTTTATATGATTTTAATTTTAGTTCGAAGATTTCTCTGGGTTTGATGACGTACTCACTATGAAGCGTTTCCAAATGTCGTTTAAGTTTATTAGGTTTCATGCTATCTGCGGCTAACATTTTTGAGCAAATGATACACAGGGGCCTTTCTTCCTCATTTACTTCAGTACTGGTAAACCCAAAATTTAAGTATTCTTGAGAATATTTCCTTGATTTTACTTTCGGAGCCACGCTCGTCTGTGTACTTGTTGATGCTTGACTATCCTCTAATTCTTGCTTACTTCCGCTTAAAAATTTATTCATGAGTCTGCATAAATCTGCTGCCGTGAATATTTAATATAGTGAATTGCAATTAACACGAAAGCATATCTAACATACACATTCACGATAGATTCAATAGCGATAAAAAGATCGACTGGAATAAGACTGGCTGGAATTGAAACTTGCGTTATCGAACATTTTCCTTCTTCCTATGAGAAAATATTTGCTTCGCGCATGCTCGAGACGGCATCGGTCGTATGGATTCCCTTCCACAATGATTGCTTATTTTTTTTTCACTTTTGTTTTGTCATGCTTCTGTTTTATTTCTTTTATTATTCGAAAAAATGTATTCTCAATTTCTAAACTTAGCTCACCCCGTCTAGGTTAACTTTCATTTACGAATTTTCCTACTTTCATATTCTTTTACGTTATCTCCCTGTTTGGCTTTTGTTTCAAATATAATATTTAAATTTTCCCCGCTTCCATACGCTTTATCAGTTCACCGCCCGCTTGTCCAAAATGCAAGATATTGTTTCTCGCCAATATTGGCTCGGTTTTACTCTTGTTTTGGCAGTTAGTTAAAAATAATTTAAAAACAGAATCCATAATACTCAATATACATTATTGTTGTATACATTTTACTGTAAGCGGGGGGAGGGGCAATGAATATTATGATTGAAAACTGAGTCACGAATACTGAAAGGTTGAGAAACGCTGCCATAAGGTGTTCAACATTATTTTATACAAGGGAATGAATATTCATGGAATATATACATTGATAAGACATATTTGCCAAGAATGTTCTCACAAATGCATGTTTGCTATCAGATACTTCACTATTCTATAAATTTTCAACCTAACTTTCAATGAGCGTTAGGATTTTCGGAACAAACTTATATGTTAGGAAAAATGGAAAAATCTGAAATATCCTAAAAATATCCTGAACATAATAATACAAGAATGATACTTTATATAAAATTATATGATTTTGATGAAGTTTCTTTTCTTTTAACTTTTTAGTTATTTTAACCAACGCGACAATTAATAAATCACTAAAAATACATTAAAAATTTTAATGAAACGGCATTCAAATTTATAAAATGTTCTACTTTATTCATGTCTACGTTCTATTTCAGGAGATAAATTCCCTCGTCCAGCCTTCTTCAGTGGAAGAAGACTTTATTTTTAATAAATTTCATATTTAAATATATCAGCTATCACACTTTTTATTTCGAAAACTATTTTATCGATGTAAAAGTTTTAATATTTTCTATTAAACCTTTTACATCTTTTTCCGTTCGATTAATATCATTATGATTCGATTATTATAATAAAAAGAAATTATTATCCATAAAAAGAAGGAAAAGAAAATATTTTCAATGGCTCAAAATTTCAATAAATTTTATTTAGTCACCCCTCTAGATGCACGCCAAGTTTTCCTCCAAAGGTCCGTATCCCAGTAAACCTACAATGCAAGCGCAAAAGACACCTTTTAATGAGGTAGGGGATAATTTATTGAGCACAAATTCCAAATCCCCTATTCAGAGGTTTTCTAAGAATAGTGAATGGGAAGATTGTTCTGTTCGACCCCGATCGTTGATATAACACTTTGCGAATCGTTACAGCGAGTTTTTTTTCTTAATTTTTTAGAACTAATCATAAATAGTTCTGTTAATTTGAAATGCATGAATAACAATATAGAACTGACATACTGTATTTTAGAAGAAATGACATATTTTTCTATTATAATAAAACATACAATTTTTGAGTGCAAGTCAGCAAATTGGTTGGAGAGCTGAAAAAATATATTATTTTAGAGCCGCATAATTAGCTACTTAGGTATTAGTTATATAGGCATAAAACATCTCGTAGCAGTTTTATCAGAATTCAGTATTGTTTATAATCATTATTTTTTATTGAAAAATAATGGCATCTTCGTCTTTAAATGGTTTAAAGTAATGAAATATAAAATTTAAGACCTTATGAATTGTACCAATGTAAATGCATATCAAATGTTTTTATTTAGAATTTATTTCTGAAGTTGTATGCTGTTCTAGTGATTTTAAAGCGATAGTGAAATTTAAAACTATCGACATTTAAAGCAATTTTTTCCCTCATCTATTTCCACCATTTTATGTTCACATTCAATGAAATTGTCTTCTTCAAAAAGATTAAAAGACAGATAAAACAAAAAACAATTCTTTTAAGTTATTATGCAGGAGTATTTTATTTCTGATAAATTTCGATACGTTTATAATGTTTAAATTTCTTTAAAAAAACTTCAGTGTACATAAATAATTTTTCTAATTTTCGTCTAATCTGAAAAACTAGTTTGATTCCATTCATTTAAGCAGTTTTAAACATCATAATTCAAGATATCTCCTATTGTACGATATTTATAAATTGCACGTATCACACAACTGGTTTTCGCAGATTTATCTCCAAAATTTAATTTAAAAAAAAATAATTTATTCGCATGTTTCAGAAGTCCTGTATTCATATTTTCTACATTTTCCAGCACACAGAGAAACGGAATTATAAAGAACTGCTGAAAGAAAACAAACATTATCCACCCACAAATGTTTATTATTATTATTTGAAAATTGGGAAGTCAGAGAGAGCAGGCGATCATTGATGGCATCTCTAATGGCCAAAAGTTTTAATATGAAATAAAAATTAGCATAATCGGTCGAATGGTTGTGGCTGCTAGAGCACCAAAAGGTTTTGGAAATAATTTTAAATAAAATGTTTCTATTGAAGGAAGGTGATGAGGGATATGCGATCTTTGATGATGTATCTATGCTCATAAATTCTCATATAAAGCAAAAATTAATGAAATTGGTCTTGTGGTTGAAGTTGGCGCCGATTATATATATATATATACGTTTGTGAAGTTTTGAAATCATTTGGAAATCTAGTTACTAGCGGATTTGAAAGTATGAAAGTATCCAAAGTTTGTAATATAGTCAGTAGACTTTTATATATTTATTTATTTAAAGTAAATGTTCACTACAGAAAAAAAAAAAAATCCGATTAAATAGAATTTCATATAAAAAAATCTTTTAACATCAAACTGGGAAAATATTGCAATATGAACTGGGAATTTAAAAGTTAAACACATTTGAGATTAAAAAAGCAATAATAAATTCATTAAGTAATATGCATGGAAATTAAATGCAACTTAAAATAAACATTAAAAAGCAGATTAAGAATTAAAAATTTGTAATATTTAAACATAATAACGTATATTAAAAAAATCAGCCTTTTTTAGAAATTCTTTAAAATGTTTGGAAAATTTGCATAACAAGTATTTATTTATGTAATTGACTGAAAAAACAAACAATTGTTTCTCAAATTTCAGATCAATATAGCATACTGGATATGGCTTAACCCCTTTTCTCAACCATTTAAACCCCTTTATTAACCTTTTAAAACCTCCTCTCAATTCAATAGCTAGGGTTAAAAAGGGAGAGCATGTACCCTTGGAATGATTCCAGTCAAAGTATTTGATGTAGTATTTAAATTCTTTCTTTCTCGTTCGACAACGTATTGCAATTTTCATAAACTAATTGTAATTAACTTCAGTGTAATCGTATCTCAAATATTAGATGAAATTGGCTGATGGGAAATCTATCTGACCGTGTATGCGTGAACATGATACCCCAAAACAAAAGCAACTAGATAAGTTAAATGTATCATGCAATTTTATCAAAATGTAGATTTGTATTATTATTATTTTTTTCAATACAATTTGTAAAAGGATTGATTATCCGTGAGTCTATCTATTCGTGATTGTGTATTTAATTAATCATTTAAAATTACAAAAAAAAAAAAAAAGATAAATGAAATTTGGTTCTTTGCTTTGACATCATTATTACAAATATGTATCGAATTTTTGCTCCAATCTAAAAGTATAGGAAGACGTACCTAATTCGTACTTAATTCTATTCAAATGTACAAAGAAATACGGATACCGCTGCACAGCATAAGCATATGCATAGGAGAAAGTAGGTAAATACTACCATTGATCTTTACCTTGATTGTAAATCTTTAGATTGCTTTTAATAATAATAATAAAGTATTGATAAAAATTGTTTTCCAGTTTGGACCAAGCAACTTTTTAGGTTGATCCTGCACCAATGTGTGCAATTTATGTAGTTTTGTTCCATAAGTAACATCCCCATCAGTAACAAAATCTGAGTGAAGTAATGTATAATCCTTTATTTGATATGAGTTAATAACATGTTGTGATTTCAAGGTATAAATAGCTATGAATGTTACACTATTAAATATTCAAAAAAAATTTATTGTCCGCGCACCATTAAAGCATTTATCTGCATTATTTTGCATTAAAACGTCCTTAAAAGCATGTAATTAAAAATCGTGCTGCACTTTGCACAAGATTCATTAAAAGCTATCTCATTTATCCACTCAGATCCTTTAATGAAGAATTCTCATTAGCATATAAATACAAAAAATAATAATAATAAATAAAAGCTTCAAAGAACTGTAAAATAAATATAGAATTTTTGAAATTCCTATTTATTTTTTTAGATTTTATAAATCTATTACTTCATATAAGAAATATATCTTCTTTGATAAACTATTGAAAAAACATCGTAAGATATTTAAGGTGTTAAAGACTTTTACGATGTTATCAGTCTCTTAATGTTCCAAACAAAATTATTCAAACATTTAATTCAATTTAATTTGCTATTTGTTTTCATCTACATCAAGGTATAAATACTAATAACTAATTATTAAAAACTAACTAAATTTTAAAAACTAAACTAATATTAATACCTTCCCAAATATAAATAATTTTTTTTCAAAAATGTTCTTATTGTTTTTTTTATGAATTTGAAAGAAATTATTTCATTCAGTTCGTTAAAGAACTTTAAAAAGAAGTCGCATTATAAAAAATCGGACACACAATTCCATGTTTTTATACAGTATAAATCTGAAAAGATAATCAATATAACAATATACTTTATTTGAAATTTAGACTGCTTTAAAACAAATTCAGTTGCATCTGTTTACTTTGAGCGAAGAAAGATAATTGGAGGTAGAGATTAGTGTAAAAAGTATAAATATGCATTATAAAAATAGTTGAACTAAGAATGGGAAATATATTTAATATATTAACAATATATCGAGGGCAATTTTTTAAATATATCCCTTCCGAGTTCCTAATACTTCAATGCGATGTTTAATCACAAGTGAGGATAAAACTGCATTATGAAAAATAATTCAATGGACCTATAAAACAACATTTCGATCAAATAAGCTATATCAAAGAAATACTATTGAAGACAAATACAATTTAAATCTAAGTCCACATAGAGCATTATGGGACACACAATTGAGGAAAAATTCCTGTTCCTGTTTTCTTGAACGAGCTCTCGTTCCTCCCTAAAGGTGGGTTCACACGAGGCTTATTATTGCGCGCAATAGAAGGTCACGCCTACTTCAGGAAAATCACGTGACTGCAACGGGACAATGGCAAATGGTTGTCCCGTCGGGACAACTATTAGCCATTGTCCCGACACGTTGTCTCAACTGTTCACACGGGGACAATAGAGGGACAACAGTAGAGAGACAACGTTTGCGCGCAATAAAAAGCCTCGTGTGAACCCACCTTAACGCCGATACCATCACAATGCCCTATGCCTAAAGCAATTTTCGGGCCCTCAGATCCTGTGGTATCCTTAAATGGCTGTAAAACATTCATTGTATTGCCTACCCTTCTATTCATCAAGATGTCAAACTTGTAGGGGGAAAGAAATACGTTCAAATGCGTCAGAAACATTCTTCAAAAAGTATACTCCCTACGTCGTCCCAATTTTTTGCATTTTCTTTTTCGATGCAAGTGCATTTAAGCGTTATGCACACTTCCTTGACCGAAGACAATTCTTTATTAATTTTAATTTGCTGAAAGAGCTTTCGGCATTTATTATAGCAACTGGCAATGTAAAGAAAAGTTTTAATACATTTATAAATGAATAACCATAATTATTAATTAATATATACTGCAATATGCGTAGAGCATTATTTACATCCCTTTCATTCTAATTCAAATCCCGTAGCAAAGCAATTATTTGATTAGATTTTCATCTGCATCGTTATTTTAAAACGTTACAAAGTTTCGGAAACATTTTTCAAATTCCCTCTTCCTAAAGTTTTTATATCAGTGACTAATTTGAAATACTTTTAAATTTATCTTTTATCTGTACAGTATCAGTTACAGAGTTAAGAAGTAACATCTAAATTCCTCAACCTGCTTTTTTTATAATTTCATCTTCCATTGTTCAGAAATATAATTTTTCTTTTTTTCGAATTCGTTTTTTATGAAAATATTCTGAAAGATTCAAATTACGTGCAATCGCCTTGCTTCGTCTAAAAATGAGTTAAATTTTGTTTTTAAATTTTGGATTTTAGTTTTAATTTCATTGATAGTCGAGAATAATGGGTTTTTATTTGAAATAGTTTATTGATAGGGCTAATTTTGGACAATATTGTACTATTAAACAAAAAATAAGTGTCATTTCTTGTATTGAATACAATAGACTTTTAGCTTCGAATACCGCGCTATTATTATTTGCATCAATAAATTCTTCTAACGCGTCACAAGTTTGTTCGAACAGTATATACACTGCTTTAACCGTATCTATTTTGACTTCCTCATGAATGTCGCATAATGGTATAAAAGTAATGTTTAAAAGCTTTTGTAGAATTTTCCATTTTTTTGCGGATGCAGAAAATATATAATATAAACGTTACAATATCCAAAAAAAAAAAAAATACTGCTGGAAGTGGCATAATAAATTAACTTAAAAGAATGTCATAGATAATTCACAGAAATTCTACTTTTTTCTACTACTTCCTTTCCACTATATTTCCTACTAAGTAATGGTTAGGTTTCGCCATCTACAGGACAAAATTATAAACTGAAAACAAATTACTTAATTTTATTTCAGTAGAGGACGCTTTTCGCAAGCTTTTATGAAACTAATAAACGAAATAACATAAGGAATGAAATCAAAAACGCATTTATGGTTAGATGTCCGCATCTACAGGAAAAAATAAATTCTAAAAACCATATCATTTCATTTCAGAAGAGGGTTCTTTTCAAAAAAAATTTTTTAACAAATAAACGAAATAACATTACGAATAAAATTAATAACGCATTTATGGTTGGGTGTCGCCATGTACAGGACAAAATTAGAAATTTCAAACAAATTATTTCATTTCAGTAGAGGGCTCTTTTAGAAAGCTGTTTTTAAATTAATGAATGAAATTCAAAAAAGAATGAAATCAATATCTCATTTATGGTTAGCAGACGCCATCTACAGGACAAAATTATAAATTCTGAAAAGGCTGGAGTAGCCATAAGAGTGTAACCTACATTCATTGTCTGAAGAGCTGTTAGAATTACAAGAGGCAACAAACAACTAGCATGTGGGCATCCATCTAAAGGGCTTCAAGTTCTCCCCCCAAAAGAAAGCATAATCTCACAGAAAATATAAAATATCAACCTAATGCTAAAAAATCCACCAGGCCACAGCGCCCTCGAGTAGAGCAGCGGACTAATATTCTTAAAACACAGCTAAGAATAAGAATGATCCCTGCGCATCTGCAAGATCTCGACACTTGAAATTTCAATTAAATTTATGGATATTTTGACGTCAAATTTTCTTTTATGAAGTAGGACAATTGGTCGAATTCGTATAGTAACTGAAAAATTAGTGAAAGGTGATTAAAAAATTAGTGAATGAAAAAAAGGATAAAAATATATATAACTTATTCTTTGGCATAAAGACTCGAACTGAAGACCAGCAAAACGCAGCGGAAAAAAACCATGTCGTTCTATTCACGAGGCCACAAATTCATTCAGCAACGAGACGGTTTAAGATTCTTAATACGATTAACCATTTATATTTTCGATGATGATGGAAATCCCGCCTGAGAGCACAATACTAAGAATACAGATGATCTCTGCGCTTATGAAAGATCTCGAAAATTCGAATTAAATTATAGATATTTGACATCAAATTTTCTTTTTGATGTAGAAAAGCTGGTTGAATTCGTAGTAACTGTATAATTAGTATTTTAATAATAATGAAAAAAAAAATAATAACAAAAATACATAAAAATTATTCTTTGGATTTCTGATTCGAACGGAGCACCAGGAAAAAGCAGCATAAAGCACCACGTCGTTCTGTTCAGCAGACCACACATTCGTATTGCACTGCCACTGTCTAAAATTCTTAATAAGATTAATCAATTCAAGTTTTAAATACGAAGGAAATCTCGTCTGAAAGCACAATGCTAAGAATATGTATGATCTCTGCTCATGTGCAAGATCTCTACACTGAAAATATTTATTAAATTTACAGATATTTTGAAATGTTCTTTTATGAAGAAGGAAAATTGGTCGAAATCGCAATAACTGTAAATTTAATATTTAAATAATAATGAAAAAAAAGAAGAATAAAAATATAAAAAAATTAATCGTAAGGTTCCCGACTCGACCTTGAGACAAATAAAAAGCAGCATAATGCACTATCTCGATTTATTCATAAGGCAACACATTCCCACTGCAGCGCTACTGTCTAAGATTCTTAATACGGTTAACTAGTTCGGAAACTATTATACGGAATACTATACGGAAACTATTTAAGTTTCTAATGCGATGGAAATCTGGTCTGAAAGAACAATGCTAAGAATAACGGGTGTTCTCCGCGCATGTGCAAGATCTCAACACTTAAAATTTGAATTAAATTTACCGATGGTTTGGCAACAAATTTTCTTTTACGAAGTACTAATTCTAGTCAAATACGTAATAACTGTAAAAATAGTATTTAAATAATATTGAAAAAAAGTAAAATAAGAATAAACATCTATAAATTATTCGTCGGTTTCTAGATATGAATTGGAGGTCAGCAAGGAGCAGCATAAAGCATCATATCGTTTAATTCACCACACCACACATTCCTACCGCAGCGCCGCGTTCAAAAATTCTTAATACGTTTGGTCATGGTTTAACTCATTCAAGTTTCTAATAACATGGCAATCAGGTTTGAAAACAGAATGCTAAGAATACAGATAATCTCAGCGCATGTGCAAGAACTGGACACTTAAAATTTCAATTAAATTTATAGATAGTTTGCTGTGAAACTTTATTTTATGAAATAGGAATCCTAGTCCAAATTGAAATAACTGTAAAATAAGTACTTATATAATACTAAAAAAGTATATATATATATATATATATATATATATATATATATATATATATATATATATATATATATATATATATATATATATATATATATATAAATTAATCGTCGGCTTCCTTACTCCACCTGCTGACAAGCAAAAAGCAGCATAATGCACTATGTAGTTCTATTTACCAGGCCACAGATTCCTACTCGGCGCCATGGTCTATGATTCTTAATACGGTTAACTAATTCGAGTTTCAAATATGATGGAAATCTGGACGGACTGAATCACAATGCTCAGAAAACGGATGATCATTCCGCATGTGCAATATCTCGACAATAAAAATTTATTTACAAAATAAATAAAGTAAATAAGTATTTATTTGTAATCTAATTTCTTAGAAATTTTATGTTACAAATGTAAGCACATTTACAAGACAATTTTCAATAGATGTGTTAATGAGAATAAATTTTCTAAATTTAAGTCACATTTCTGTTATTTGTTAGAAAGTATACAGAAATTTTCTCACAATATTTCACCTTTTTTTTTTCATGCCACACCAATTTGATTAGTGCTGTACATATAAATTTACTTATATTATATAGAAATAAGCAAATATTAAAAGAAATTAATCTTTTTGATGAAGTATGCTATTTTTAATATTTCCTTACTTTTTTTTATAATGAATTTAAAAGGAGGGAATAGTTTCTACATAGTAAATATATTTCAGGGAATGTAGTGTTTTCCTAGCACTTAAAACTTAAAATCCCAAAGGAATTTTTAAAAAATCAATGTTAAATAGATTTACAGAATTTATTTATTGGCAAATAGATGGCACAGACTTATGATTAAGTAAACTCATGAAAACATTTTCTGCACTCATCCTTCTTTGGTTTATAGCTTCCATTTTCATTTATAACTTCTCTAATTTCTTAAGCTCTCAAACTTCAAATTTTGAATCCAAAGATTATTACTATTACAGATTTAAACTTATAAACAATAGACATTGAACAATTAAATAAATATTTATAAACGCTAATTTTTCACCTAACTGAGGTGGTTAATATAATTTGAAGAGCTGTAATGATATTTTGCCAGTCTTTTTTGAAATCTTACTTCTACACTTCAGGTAGTAAAACATATGCTTATATAAATCTTTAAATAAGGTATTGTTTAGATTTTTAAATAAAAAAAAACATTTCTAATATTATAAAAAAATTTTCTTTTTTATATATATATTTAAATACTATTTTAAATTACATAATAAATTAATTTGCTGTCAGAAAAGAAGGATGCACAAAATTTATCACTTTTGATTCATTTTTTAAAGAATAATCTCTACTATAATAATAATAAAGATGCATGTATGTGTTGTGAGCCTCTAGAGGTTGTTTGACCTATACTATCAAATTTGAGATATAATTGAAATTAAATACAACCAATACCTTGACAAACCAGCCTGTCGGCAAAGACAGCCAATATATAACAAAATTGATAATTAGGTTTTAAATTTTAGCATATAATTTTTTTTATTGGCTATATTTCTATATTAAATTTTGTTGAACATAATCATGGCTTTTATATTTTCTTCTACTAACACTGTTTATGTAGATGTGCTTGATTTTACAATGATCAAAATTTTATTATATCTCAATATTTTAGAATTCTAAATATTAATTTTTATGATTTACTAATTTTGTCAGCAAATAAAAATATTAAAAAATTATTTTATTAATAAAAATTAATATTTACATTTCAAATCTGTAATTCTTTACAAATAATTACTCATTTCTTTGGTGAACACCATTTTATTTTCGGACACGTTTTTTGTGCCACTTCATGTAGACTATTACAGATTAGAACACCTCTCACAATCGGGTACCACTTCTAAGTGCTAGCATCGTTTTTACACACTCTACGTTCTGATACAAAAAAGGAATTAACAGAACTTTGTACTCGACAGATACGCCATCTATCGGCGTGAAGCTGTAACATACTCCCCACCTTGAAACCCCAGGGTTTCAAGAGATTACAATGCTCAATAACATAAACAATATTACAACTTTTACACAAATCTAGTAAAAACACACAATATACATAATAATCAATATCTCTAAGAAATAACAATCAAAACTTACAAATTTCAACATTAAATATTACAAATTAATTATGTTCCATAGGCAATACACAAATTTTAGAAATGGCTGTTTTACAAGTACTAGACTGCGTTTTAATCTTAACAACACGAATTTTCTTATCATCACCATAATAAATTTTAATTATCCTACCCATAGCCCATTTATAACAAAGCAAATTATCTTCTATTAATAATACTAAATCTCCTAATTTTACATTATTTTTGTCAAACATCCATTTAGATCTCTGTTGTAATTGACTTAAATAATTACGATGCCAAAATTTCCACATATATTGTACAAGTCTAGTTACCTTTTGCCATTTCTTGAGATGACTTTCTTTTAAATTTGTCAAATCAGGCTCATTCAAAGAGGTTAAAGACCTATTTATTAAAAAATGTGCAGGAGTAAGAACCTCAAAATCGTCCTCGTTAGCTGACAAGGGGCAAAGTGGTCGAGAATTCAAAATTCCCTCAATTTGCACAATTACCGTTAAGAACTCTTCATAAGTTAAGTTTATTCCCTTAACAACTCTTTTTAGATGGTATTTAAATGACTTTATAGCTGCCTCCCAAAGACCGCCAAAGTGTGGGGATCTAGGTGGAATAAATTTCCACTCAATGCCTTCTGCAGCTAAATAGCCTGCCAGCTTTTCATCTGGTTTTCTAACCATTTCATAAAGTTTTTTAATTTCTCTATTAGCTCCTACAAAATTCTTAGCATTATCTGAAAATAGTTTCGCACATTTACCGAGCCATGAATCGTTGTAAAGTCGCTATAAAGGAATCAGAAGTCAAATCTGAAACAATTTCTATATGAACAGCTTTAAAACAAAAACATACAAAAATACAAATATAAATTTTCTGTAAAGCACCTTTACGCTGAGCCTTATTCTTAATATAAAACGGCCCACAGAAATCGGCACCAGCACAATTAAAAGCAAAATCTGGAGACACTCTTTCCTTGGGCAAATTGCCCATGATTTGAGAAGGTGCAATTGGTTGGGCTTTGAAACAAATGATACATTGATGAACGATTTTTCTGCAGCTATTACGTCCATATAGAGGCCAAAATTTTTCTCTAACAAGATATAGCAAGGAAGAAGCACCAACATGTAAATATTTATTATGAAAATGTTCGATTATAATTAGAGTTAATCTATGGCCTTTTGGCAAAATTATTTGATGCTTTTTATTAAAACTAAAATTACTATTACCCAACCGTCCTCCGACTCTTAACAATCCTTTAGAATCCAAGAAAGGATTCAAAGTTTTTAATTTACTACCAGGAGGCACACAGTGGTGTTTTTGGAGACTACTGACGTCTTTGGCAAACTCTTGGATTTGGACATTTTTAATTAAAAATGTCTCTGCATAGTTCAATTCCTTAGCATTCAGTGAACCTGTTGTCTTCACTGCTTCTTTTAGGTTCTTGACAAACCTGAAAACATAACTTAAAATACGAACAATTTTACTATAATTATTACTTATATCTAATATGCACTGTAAAAAACTAGGAATATTACAAATGGATAATTCAATCATAGGAATTTGCACTTAATATCCATTGGAGATCACTCTAACGATTCAGAAATCACTGAGAACAATATCAAGTATGCACACGCGGCAAAACAGAAATACTTGCCGACTTCTCAAAACTCTCGATGGTTCAATACTCCGGCTCGACGGACCACTTAATGTAATTCTCTACAAATAATTACTCATTTCTTTCTGGTGAACACCATTTTATTTTCGGACACGTTTTTTGTGCCACTTCATGTAGACTATTACAGATTAGGACACCTCTCACAATCGGGTACCACTTCTAAGTGCTAGCATCGTTCTTACACACTCTACGTTCTGATACAAAAAAGAAATTAACAGAACTTTGTACTCGACAGATACGCCATCTATCGGCGTGAAACTGTAACAAAATCATAAAATTGCAATTATATATAATATTTCCAATAATTAAATCATATGCTAATTTAGATTACATTGTAATTATCAACTTGTATTCTGAAGCATGAATTAGGATCTTATTTTATATTATTTAAAAAAAACTGAATTCAAAAATTTTGAAAAAAGATAAAAAGAACCATCAAATTATGTTTGAAGTAAAATACATTCGTATTTCAGGATAAGCAATTAACTGTTTCATGAGCATCAGATAGATAATAAATGATTTAACAATAAAAATGTGGCAGTCAAATGAAACGTTTCAATGATACAGATGTCAAGGATAAATATGCATTATTCAAAACTGTTTAATATCCTTCTGTTTTCTGTAAAATGATTATATGAATTTTAAAAAATTAAAATATCATGTCATTGGAAATTAACATAATTCATTTGAATTATGTAACTGAGATATATGTATTTTAATATACAAATTTTATTTTTTATTTTTGCTATCAAATGATCAAACTTGTATGTATTCATATTTCTTAATTACAATGTCAAATCTATGTATTTAATAGCACCAAATACCCAACTATTTGTTTAAAAATATTCCTTAAAAATACATGCTGGTACTAAATATATATAACAGTACATTAATCAAATCATATTTTTCTTTAAATAAATAGAAAAACCTAAACAAATAACATGGCATTGCAATTGGTATTCTGGGATACATTTGTAAATAAAATGTGCTACTCTCAAATTGATTTAGGTATTTAATTAAATAATAAAAAATAAACGAATCAATTAGTTGACACAGGTGAGAAATTTATAATGTATTCTTTACTTCTGCCATAACTTTTTCCAGCATCATATTTTTCATATAAATATTGTCATTAACTTTCATAAAAAAGAACACCATAATCTGTCTTTATGTTTAATTCAATAACACTGTCTTAAAAATAAAAGACATTTACATTTCATAATTCCAAAGACACATTTCCAATCATTTTTGAACATGTAGCATTAGCAATACAGCTCAGGAATTTGACAAAGAAATCAGGTGGACTGAAAAAACTGTTTTTCCCTATGAGCAAAATTTTGGTGCTGGCTCTACGGTCTAGTACCAAATGTTGTATCATTGAAAGTTTACTAACAAAACAGCCTTGATTATTATAGACAAACATTATTTATATGAACAGTTAATTTTTTCAAATTTTTTTTTTCATTCATATATGACTGTATTAATAAAGCACATTTTGTTTTCTATGTTCAATGATAGGCATTAATGCTTGAGTATTTAAATAATATGAAATTTCTTTTAACTTAGGTTTGAAAATTAATGCTTTTAAAATAAATACTTTTCACATGTGAAACTTCAAGTGATATTATACTGCTTCTTAAAGAATTATGATTACAAAAGAAAAAAAACTAATTATTAATATTTTTATTATTCCTATAAAATTTATTAATATGAAATTTGATATGAATGATTCTATCACATGTTTCTATCAAGGCCTGAAAAGGGCCGTTGATTTGAAGATTCCAGAAAAGACATTCAAAAGCGAAAAATTAAGTAAACAAAAAAGTAAATTGGGGCGTTTACTGCTCCAGAAAGCTGTGCTATCTTTAGGAGCATGCGCAGTATTGCCTTTGACAAATTGTTACGGACGCGGACTAAGGCTAAATTCACCAAACCGGTTGCTAAACAACGGATCGTTCAACCCATGATCAACGACAAATCATCAACCAATGATCATTGGTATTCACGAACGTTAAGGTGGGTTCACACGAGGCTTTTTATTGCGCGCAAACGTTGTCTCTCTACTGTTGTCCCTCTATTGTCCCAGTGTGAACAGTTGAGACAACGTGTCGGGACAATGGCTAATAGTTGTCCCGACGGGACAACCATTTGCCATTGTCCCGTTGCAGTCACGTGATTATCCTGAAGTAGGCGTGACCTTCTATTGCGCGCAATAATAAGCCTCGTCTGAACCCACCTTTAGTTTCACGACTAAGCATCAAGGCAGCTTTTTCTGCCTTTTTCAACCGGAAATGGATTTTCATTGGTCCAGATATATCACATGATTATCAGCTGATGGTTGGCTCTTTTTCATGTTTTTATTGTTATTTTGTTTCTTTCCGAGATGTGTATATGAGATGTGGGACGATCAAGCGAGAAAAGAATGTGATGTTGTCTAGTGATAAACTCATCGATTTGCTTACATGATATTATTAAGATTTTCGTGGGATTGTTTCTCTGACTATACATTATTAAGCAAGCATATTTCAAATTTCCACTGTATTAAGTAACTAAACATTTGAGCATTTGCTCTCTTTTGAATTGAGAATTGCGTTTCGAATGGTTTTCCAATGAATTGAACTTTTACAAAAGGTCTATCTGAAAATTAAATTTCTAAAAGAAATGCAGATTAAACAAAATGAGTTCATTTACATATGGAAATATTTTATATATAAAAATAGAATATATACATAAACAATACAAATAGCAAACTGCTGTAAATTGATTTTGTAAGCGAGGAATTCACTGTAGTTTCTTCTAAACAATGAATTTAACAAAATTTGAATTTCGATTAAATTATCATTAATTGTAAATTATATTTGTAAAATGTGAGAAATATTTGAACAAGTAAAAAAAAAACAAACCCCATAACTTTCTTTATTTATCAATTATAAACTAGTTAAAAATTTGAAACTTGGTAGATTTTTTTTCAAACCTCAGCATTTTTTACAAAATATGGCATTTTTTTTTTATTTCTTAACATCAAAATTTTATTAGTTGAATTATATTACCAGCAAATCATAATATTGATCTTTGTTCTTATTTATGATCTTTCCATGTTCTTTAATATATATTGTAATAAATTATAATCATACAAATTGTTAAATCACAGCAACTTCCTTGCCTTTGGCAAGGAATTCACAAAATGTTTATAACATTTTTGTTTAAAGTGTTTATTTTGTTAGAGTGCATTTTAATGAGCAATGGATTAGTATCCTGAATTTTTAATATAATAAAGGGGGGAGGAAATGCAGTGTATAAATTCTTGCTTACAAAGTATTATGACTTTCATATTAGTAAATTATTTTCATTTACACAAAACATTTAAATTTCCAAAGGCTATTTTAATTGCAATTAAAAGCAGTGATATCTCTGACAATCCCATATAATTGTTTGTAAGAAGTTTATAACGTATATTGCAAATTTCTCTTTATTTTACTTTCAGCATTTATTTGAAAACAAATGAGTTTTAAACTTCCACAATATGTATAAGCTTCCAATACGTATTATACTTCCAATATGTATTATTTTAGCAATATGTATTATATTTCCACAGTATGTTATATTTGAAAAAATAGTAATATTACTTTTGGTGTCAATATTTAAATATGTAATAGCTGTCTAAATTTTCAGTAGTTTTCAAAATAACATTTTTTTTTTCTTTCTTTTCTCAAAGCAGAAAAAAAGTAAAAAATGCTTATTCTGTGCTATGCTTTTATTTCTGTAGAAAAGCAAATGTGGAAAAATTTGCTTATTAATTATCAAAATATTAAATTTTTACATATATAATTGTTAAAAAAATTTATAGATATAAATGTCAGAATATATACATATTAGAAGAATATATACATTCAGAATATATACATATTAGAAGAATATATACATTCAGAATATATACTGCAAATCAGAAGATTCAAATTATAAACAAAAGTCAGTGAAAATTGTATATGAATATTGAAGACCAACAGCTGATTCACCAAAATAAATATTCATGCAATAAATTTGTATAGTATATTATTATTGTGGAAGTGAAGAAGCTCATTTATACCTCATATCTAAAACTTTTTGTAAACAATGAATTTAACAACTCTTTAAATTTGAATGGGCTAATTGTTAGCTTGACAACATGTACTGACATTACAAATCAGTATAAAAATAATGTAAATATTGATGAAAACCATACTTATTTTAGAATTGATATCCCTGAATAAAATAAATGACTAATTTGCACATCATAAGCATTCACTTTTGTTCAAATAAATTGAGTGGCAAAACATCTACAATTAACAATAAATTTTTTAACACTTTCTGCTTGATGATTCAAACTTAATCAAAAAACAACACATGTTAACTTGATTAGCCTGTCAGAAACTAGTAATGATATTTTAATTCTTTCAAGAAAATGTGATATTTTCCATTTGTTTCAACAAGCTCTTCCTTTTTTTTTCTTTTCCCCCAGAATTTTGTACCAAATAAGTTGTTAATTTTTTTTATATTTTATTGTTAAGTTTCTACTAATACTTGAATAATATCTGTCACTTTATTATATTAATTTCCAATGATGTTTTTAATTATTCATATCTTCATGACAATCGTTACTTCCTGAAATCATAAACCTATGAGCACAACTATCTAACTAAATACTGTTAAGTCAGCATAACTTCTTTTGTTTAATTGTCAAATTTTTCAACTCAGAATCTTGTGTATTTAAACAAGAAATCTCTTTCTATATTTAAAATATGATGAAAGATGATCCGAATTGAAATGTTTCAAGAAAGTAAAAGAATTTTTCACAAAAAAAATTTTCTTGAAATAATTTTAAATATTATTCTAATAGGTTACATTAAACTGTCAGTTAAGTTAATGAATTTTTTAAATAAAAACTTCTTTTTCTTAATTTTATATTTGCATCATTTGCATTTGAATTAACTCAGATAAGTTATTATCTACACTTGTTTTTAAAATTCGAAAATTTTCAAATCCCAATTAATCTATTTTCTTGGTTTTTTACACACTTCTCATAATATCTTAAAGTATGCAAAATTAAAAAAGGACTTCTGTACACAAAAATCTGTTTTATTCAAATCTGACTCGAAAAGTAACTTATTATATGAATTAAAAAAGAAAATTCTGAAGTTACAGCTTCTACAAGCATTAAAACAAAATGCCATTAAAGGCACTTTAAAATGTAATATTGATGCTGATTATTAATTCAAAATTCTTCTACAAGAATTACAAGGAAGTGTCAATAAAGGTGCTTTAAAATGCAACATTAATGCTGATTCTTAATACAAAATTCTTCTATATGTGTCTTTATTTCTCTAATACATATACATATTGTAATCAGATAATGAGCACATAAAACCACTAGGAAAGAAGTACACTGATATGAGCCATAAATGTATGTCATTTTCTATAAATCATAAAAAGAACAACATCAAATTAAAAATATATTTGATTTTCAAAGATTTGAATAAGGAATTATTTAGTCATTTCTATACAGATAAATTATAGAATAACATCTTTCAAAAAATAATTAGGTAGAGTCATTAGAAGTAATGTTAAAATTTGTTGTATAATGAGAAGGAAAACATTAATAAAAATTGGGAATAATTTTCAGCAGATACGAAGGTCATGATTTGATCTCTTTAAAAAATGTTAATTTTATACACATTGTTGAAGATTAAAGCTGAAGTAAACTGATATTGTAAAAGAGATTAGCTATATTGAGCAACTAAGCACATTATTATATCACACAATTTATAAGTAACAATAGTAATTTCTTTAAATTTCTTATTATTAATCATAATAAAAACTGCAATAATTCATTTTCTATAATATAAATAATAACATAAAAAATCAATTTACTAAAACAAACTTATATATCCATGTGAAAACAGTGTACAGTCATGGAAATGAGTCATACAGGAAAGTTTCAAAAATACAAAAAGCAATCCTGTATAATCATCACCAGACAGATGAAAAAGATTTCTTTGTTTGTTGCTTTTCTTCTTCTCTTTTTTTTTTCAAAAGGAAAAAGCTGTTCCTTATTTCTTCCATATCTTGGCAAGTCTTTAATCTGAGAAATGTGAAATAAGAATTAATTATAATATTATAAATAACTGTAATGAAAAAAAAAATTGCTAATTTAACAATAATACTTACATGACATACTTAAAAATTGCGGATAAGAAACAATCATTTGACAAAAAACAGTATAATCATACAAAACTTGATGAGTTATCTAAAAGGTATTAATAAGTGTAGCAAATTCTTTTAATCATAATCCATTTGCTTCAAAAAATTGAATGTTCAAGGAATTATACAAAGGACAGATTCTAGTTTTAATTCCAGAAAATAATAATCAAAAATCGACTCGGATATAATAATAATAAAAAGGGATTCCCATATGAAGGATATAAAAAAGATTAATGTAAACATACCTCAAGTCGTTCAGATTCATTATTTGGTAGGTAAATGAATCTTGGCCTCATTTCAGCTATACATCTAGATACTTCATTTATAGCCCGGCAGCATGATGACTGGCTAGTTTGATTGAACTCTCCAATTATTTGTTGATGACTTCCTGAAGGAAATAAACGTAAGGCAATACACAATTTCTCTTCAGTAGTTACAGCACTGTTTAGTAAAATATTGGTGCTTAATTTCTCCTTCTCAAAGATAAAATGCATTCAGCAGAATTACGGGGAAGTCTGTACTTCGAAACAAAATCCTATTCATCTAGCAAATCCAAATCAGATACTCTGTCAGTGTAAATTATTCACCTCCTATCTGATATAAACTGCAATAGTTCCAGTGTAACTAAATCCTCCATGTTTGTTTGAAAACTAATGTAACAGTTGTCCTTCTTGACAACTGCGCATGCGGAAAACCGTTGATCAAATTTGATTATAGGAAGTCCGTGAATCAAAAAATGGAGCAAAACAGGGGGAAACAGACAATCAATTTGGTCTGGTGAATACCGATTTGACTGCTGATAAGCGTTTAATCATCAGCTGATGTTTAACAACTATTGGTGAATACGGCCGCAAGACACATATTCCTACCGCAGCGCTACGTTCAAAGATTCTTATTACGGTAAACTCATTCAAGTTCCAACAGGATGGAAATCTGGTTTCAAAGCCCAATGCCAGAATGTGGATAATCATTGCGCTTGTGTAAGAACTGGGCACTTCAATTAAATTTATAGATAGTTTGCCGTGAAACTTTACTTTATGATGTAAGAATCCCGGACAAATTGAAATAAATGTAAAATAAACATTTAAATAATACTGAAAAAGTATATATATATATATAAATTAATCGTCGGCTTCCTTTCCAAAAGCACAATGCTAAGTATAGGAGTGGATACTGCGCATGTGCGTGAACTTGCTTGTTTAAATTTCGATTAAATATAGAAATATTTTGATATTAAATGTTATTTTTGATATGATTTAAAACAATTGATAGTAACTCTAGCAGAAATGGAGAAAAATATCTAAAATAAAATAAAATTTAAAAAAATTAAAAACAGAAGAAATATGAAAAATCTTTTCGCTTCGCGATTCGAACTGAAGATCTTCAAAATTCAGCGACTCGCAATGCCGATCTAGCCACCAATCCCTGTACCACGAGAGCGGGTGAAATGTTTAAGACTCACATTATGACTAGCGAATAAAAGTATTAAACGTGGTGTCAATCTGGTCAAAAAGCACAGTGAAAAGAACAGGAGTGGATACTGCGCATTTGCGTGAACTTGACTCTTTAAATTTCGATTAAATATAGAAATATTTTGAATTATATTTTATTTTTGAAATATATGATTTGGAACAATTTATAGTAACTCTCGTAAAAATGGAGGAAAATACCTTAAATAAATTTAAAAAGAAAAAGAAGAAGAAATTAAAAAGAAGTTTTCCGCTTCGTGATTCGAACTGAAGATCTTCAAAAGTCAGCGACTCGCCCTGCCGATCGAGCCACCAATCCTTGTACCTACACAGCGGCTGAAAAGTTTAAGACTCTTATTATAACTATCCAATAAAATTATTAAACATGGTTTCAATCTGGTCAAAAAGCACAATGCTACATATAGGAGTGGATACTGCACATGTGCGTGAACTTGCTTGTTTAAATTTTGATTAAATATAGAAATATTTTGATATTAAATTTTATTTTTGAAATATATGATTTGGAGCAATTTATAGTAACTCTTTTATAATTGAAGAAAAGTACCTAAATAAATTTAAAAAAAAAAGAAAGAAAAAAAAAATATAAAAAACTTTCCGCTTCGAGATTCGAACTGAAGACCTTCAAAAGTTAGCGTCTCGCCCTGCCGACCTAACTACCAATCCTTTTACTCCGAGAGCCTCTGAAAAGTGCAAGACTCTCATTATGACTAGCCAGTAAAAGTATTTAACATGGTGTCAATCTGGCCAAAAAGCAGAATGCTAAGTATAGGAGTGGATACTGCGCATGTGCGTGAACTTGCATCTTTAAATTATGATTAAAAATAAAAATATTTTGAAATTAAATTTTAGTTTTGAAATATATGATTTGGAATAATTTATAGTAACTCTCGTAAAATTGGAGAAAAATACATAAATAAATTTAAAGAAAAAAAAGAAAGAAAAAGAAACTTTCAGCTTCGCGATTCGAACTGAAGACCTTCAAAAGTTAGCGTCTCGCCCTGCCGACCTAGTCACCAATCCTTGTACCCCGAGAGCGTCTGAAATGTTTAAGTCTCTCATTATGACGAGCGAATAAAAGTATTAAACGTGGTGCCAATCTGGTCAAAAAGCACAATGCTAAGCATAGGAGTAGATACTGCGCATGTGCGTGAAGTTGCTGGTTTAAATTTTGATTAAATATAGAAATATTTTGATATTAAATTTTTTTTTTGAAATATAAGATTTGGAGCAATTTATAGTAACTCTTTTATAATTGGAGAAAAATAACTAAATAAATTTAAAAAAAAGAAAGAAAAAAATATATAAAAAACTTTCCGTTTCGCGATTCGAACTGAAAACCTACAAAAGTTAGCTTCTCGCCCTGCCGACCTAGTCACCAATTCTTGTACCCCAAGAGCATCTGTAATATTTAAGACTCTCATTATGACCAGCGAATAAAAGTATTAAACGTGGTGTCAATCTGGTCAAAAATCACAATGCTAAGTAAAGGAGTATATACTGCGCATGTGCGTGAACTTGCTTGTTTAAATTTTGATTAAATATAGAAATATTTTGATATTAAATTTTATTTTTTAAATATATGATTGGAGCAATTTATAGTAACTATTTTATAATTGGAGAAAAATATCTATATAAATTTTAAAAAAAAGAAAGAAACCGAAATAAAAAAAAAACTTTCAGCTCCGCGATTCGAACTGAAGACCTTCAAAAGTTAGCGACTCGCCCTGCCGACCTAGCTACTAATCCTTGTACTCCGAGAGCCTCTGAAAAGTGTAAGTCTCTCATTATGACTAGCCAGTAAAAGTATTAAACATGGTTTCAATATGGCCAAAAAGCACAATGCTAAGTAAAGGAGTATATACTGCGCATGTGCTTGGACTTGCTTGTTTAAATTTTGATTAAATATAGAAAAATTTTGATATTAAATTTTATTTTTGAAATATGGGATTTGGAGCAATTTATAGTAACTCTTTTATAATTGTAGAAAAATACCTAAATAAATTTTTTAAAAAAAGAAAGAAACCGAAATTAAAAAAAAAAAAAACTTTCAGCTCCGCGATTCGAACTGAAGAGCTTCAGAAGGTAGCGTGTCTCCATGCTGACCTAGCCACCAATCCGTGTACCCCGAGAGCGTCTGAAATGTTTAAGACTCTCATGATGACTAGCGAATAAAAGTATTAAACGTGGTGTCAATCTGGTCAAAAAGCACAATGCTAAGCATAGGAGTAGATACTGCGCATGTGCGTGAAATTGCTGGTTTAAATTTTGATTAAATATAGAAATATTTTGATATTAAATTTTAGTTTTGAAATATATGATTTGGAATAATTTATAGTAACTCTCGTAAAATTGGAGAAATATACCTCAATAAATTTTTTAAAAAAAGAAAGAAACAGAAATAAAAAAAAATCTTTCAGCTTCGCGATTCGAACTGAAGACCTTCAAAAAGTCAGCGTCTTGTCCTGCCGACCTTCCCACCAATCCTTGTACCCCGAGAGCGTCTGAAATGTTTAAGACTCTTATTATGACTAGCGAATAAAAGTATTAAACGTAGTGTCAATCTCGTCAAAAAGCACAATGCTAAGTATAGGAGTATATACTGGCATGTGCGTGAACTTGCTTGTTTAAATTTTGATTAAATATAGAAATATTTTGATATTAAATTTTAGTTTTGAAATATATGATTTGGAATAATTTATAGTAACTCTCGCAAAATTGGAGAAAAATACAGAAATAAATTTTAAAAAAATGAAAGAAAGAAAAAGAAACTTTCAGCTTCGCGATTCGAACTGAAGACCTTCAAAAGTAAGCGTCTCGCCCTGCCGACATAGCTACTAATCCTTTTACTCCGAGAGCCTCTGAAAAGTGCAAGACTCTCATTATGACTAGCCAGTAAAAGTATTTAAAATGGTGTCAATCTGACCAAAAAGCACAATGCTAAGTATAGGAGTGGATAAAGCGCATGTGCATGTACTTGCATCTTCAAATTATGATTAAAAATAAAAATATTTTGAAATTAAATTTTAGTTTTGAAATATATGATTTGGAATAATTCATAGTAACTCTTGTAAAATTGGAGAAAAATACCTAAAAAAAATTTAAAAACAAGAAAGAAACAGAAATAAAAAAAAAACTTTCAGCTTCGCGATTCGAACTGAAGACCTTCAAAAGTTAGCGTCTCGCCCTGCCGACCTAGCCACAAATCCTTGTACCCACAGAGCGTCTGAAATGATTAAGACTCTCATTATGACTAGCGAATAAAAGTATTAAACGTGGTGTCAATCTATTGAAAACGCCCAATGCTAAGTATAGGAGTGGATACTGCGCATGTGCGTGAACTTGCTTCTTTAAATTATGATAAAAAATACAAATATTTTGAAATTAAATTTTAGTTTTGAAATATATGATTTGGAATAATTTATAGTAACTCTCGTAAAATTGGAGAAAAATACCTAAAAAAATTTTTAATTAAAGAAATAAATAGAAATAAAAAAAAACTTTCAGCTTCGCGATTCGAACTGAAGACCTTCAAAAGTTAGCGTCTCGCCCTGCCGACCTAGCCACAAATCCTTGTACCCACAGAGCGTCTGAAATGATTAAGACTCTCATTATGACTAGCCAATAAATGTATTAAACGTAGTGTCAATTTCGTCAAAAAGCACAATGCTAAGTATAGGAGTATATATTGCGCATGCGCGTGAACTTGCATGTTTAAATTTTGATTAAATATAGAAATATTTTGATATTAAATTTTATTTTTGAAATATATGATTTGGAGCAATTTATAGTAACTCTTTTATAATTGAAGAAAAGTACCTAAATAAATTTAAAAAAAAAAGAAAGAAAAAAAAATATAAAAAACTTTCCGCTTCGAGATTCGAACTGAAGACCTTCAAAAGTTAGCGTCTCGGTCTGCCGACCTAACTACCAATCCTTTTACTCCGAGAGCCTCTGAAAAGTGCAAGACTCTCATTATGACTAGCCAGTAAAAATATTTAAAATGGTGTCAATCTGACCAAAAAGCACAATGCTTAGTATAGGAGTGGATACTGCGCATGTGCATGTACTTGCATCTTTAAATTATGATTAAAAGTAAAAATATTTTGAAATTAAATTTTAGTTTTGAAATATATGATTTGGAATAATTTATAGTAACTCTCGCAAAATTGGAGAAAAATACATAAATCAATTTAAAAAAAAAGAAAGAAAAAGAAACTTTCAGCTTCGCGATTCGAACTGAAGACCATCAAAAGTTAGCGTCTCGCCCTGCCGACCTAGCTACTAATCCTTTTACTCCGAGAGCCTATGAAAAGTACAAGACACTCATTATGACTAGCCAGTAAAAGTATTTAAAATGGTGTCAATCTGGCCAAAAAGCACAATGCTAAGTATAGGAGTGGATACTGCGCATGTGCGTGTACTTGCATCTTTAAATTATGATTAAAAATAAAAATATTTTGAAATTAAATTTTAGTTTTGAAATATATGATTTGGAATAATTTATAGTAACTCTCGTAAAATTGGAGAAAAATACCTAAAAAAATTTTTAATTAAAGAAATAAACAGAAATAAAAAAAAACTTTCAGCTTCGCGATTCGAACTGAAGACCTTCAAAAGTTAGCGTCTCGCCCTGCCGACATAGCCACAAATCCTTGTACCCACAGAGCGTCTGAAATGATTAAGACTCTCATTATGACTAGCGAATAAATGTATTAAACGTAGTGTCAATCTCGTCAAAAAGCACAATGCTAAGTATAGGAGTATATACTGCGCATGTGCGTGAACTTACATGTTTAAATTTTGATTAAATATAGAAATATTTTGATATTAAATTTTAGTTTTGAAATATATGATTTGGTGCAATTTATAGTAACTCTTTTATAATTAGAGAAAAATACCTAAATAAATTTTTAAAAAAAAGAAAGAAAATATATATAAAAAACTTTCCGTTTCGCGATTCGAACTGAAAACCTTCAAAAGTTAGCGTCTCGCCCTGCCGACCTAGTCACCAATCCTTGTACCCCGAGAGCGTCAGAAATGTTTAAGACTCTCATTATGACTAGTGAATAAATGTATTAAACGTGGTGTCAATTCTGTCAAAACGCCGTATGCTAAGTATAGGAGTATATAATGCGCATGTGCGTGAACTTGCTGGTTTAAATTTGGATTAAATATAGAAATATTTTGATATTAAATTTTATTTTTGAAATATTTGATTTGGAAAAATTTATAGTAACTCTCGCAAAATTGGAGAAAAATGCATAAATAAATTAAAAAAAGAAAAAGAAAGAAAGAAAAAGAAACTTTCAGCTTCGCGATTCGAACTGAAGACCTTCAAAAGTTAGCGTCTCGCCCTGCCGACCTAGCCACAAATCCTTGTACCCACAGAGCGTCTGAAATGATTAAGACTCTCATTATGACTAGCGAATAAATGTATTAAACGTAGTGTCAATCTCGTCAAAAAGCACAATGCTAAGTATAGGAGTATATATTGCGCATGCGCGTGAACTTACATGTTTAAATTTTGATTAAATATAGAAATATTTTGATATTAAATTTTATTTTTGAAATATATGATTTGGAGCAATTTATAGTAACTCTTTTATAATTGAAGAAAAGTACCTAAATAAATTTAAAAAAAAAAGAAAGAAAAAAAAAATATAAAAAACTTTCCGCTTCGAGATTCGAACTGAAGACCTTCAAAAGTTAGCGTCTCGGTCTGCCGACCTAACTACCAATCCTTTTACTCCGAGAGCCTCTGAAAAGTGCAAGACTCTCATTATGACTAGCCAGTAAAAGTATTTAAAATGGTGTCAATCTGACCAAAAAGCACAATGCTTAGTATAGGAGTGGATACTGCGCATGTGCATGTACTTGCATCTTTAAATTATGATTAAAAGTAAAAATATTTTGAAATTAAATTTTAGTTTTGAAATATATGATTTGGAATAATTTATAGTAACTCTCGCAAAATTGGAGAAAAATACATAAATCAATTTAAAAAAAAAAGAAAGAAAAAGAAACTTTCAGCTTCGCGATTCGAACTGAAGACCATCAAAAGTTAGCGTCTCGCCCTGCCGACCTAGCTACTAATCCTTTTACTCCGAGAGCCTATGAAAAGTACAAGACACTCATTATGACTAGCCAGTAAAAGTATTTAAAATGGTGTCAATCTGGCCAAAAAGCACAATGCTAAGTATAGGAGTGGATACTGCGCATGTGCGTGTACTTGCATCTTTAAATTATGATTAAAAATAAAAATATTTTGAAATTAAATTTTAGTTTTGAAATATATGATTTGGAATAATTTATAGTAACTCTCGTAAAATTGGAGAAAAATACCTAAAAAAATTTTTATTTAAAGAAATAAACAGAAATAAAAAAAAACTTTCAGCTTCGCGATTCGAACTGAAGACCTTCAAAAGTTAGCGCCTCGCCCTGCCGACCTGGCCACAAATCCTTGTACACACAGAGCGTCTGAAATGATTAAGACTCTCATTATGACTAGCGAATAAATGTATTAAACGTGGTGTCAATCTCGTCAAAAAGCCCTATGCTAAGTATAGGAGTATATAATGCGCATGTGCGTGAACTTGCTGGTTTAAATTTGGATTAAATATAGAAATATTTTGATATTAAATTTTATTTTTGAAATATTTGATTTGGAATAATTTATAGTAACTCTCGCAAAATTGGAGAAAAACGCATAAATAAATTTAAAAAAAAAAGAAAGAAAGAAAAAGAAACTTTCAGCTTCGCGATTCGAACTGAAGACCTTCAAAAGTTAGCGTCTCGCCCTGCCGACCTAGCTACTAATCCTTTTACTCCGAGAGCCTCTGAAAAGTGCAAGACTCTCATTATGACTAGCCAGTAAAAGTATTTAAAATAATGTCAATCTGACCAAAAGGCACAATGCTAAGTGTAGGAGTGGATACTGCGCATGTGCATGTACTTGCATCTTTAAATTATGATTAAAAATAAAAATATTTTGAAATTAAATTTTATTTTTGATATATATGATTTGGAATAATTTATAGTAACTCTCGTAAAATTGGAGAAAAATACCTAAAAAAATTTTTAAAAAATGAAAGAAACAGAAATAAAAAAAAACTTTCTGCTTCGCGATTCGAACTGAAGACCTTCAAAATTTAGCGTCTCGCCCTGCCGACCTAGCCACAAATCCTTGTACCCCGAGAGCGTCAGAAATGTTTAAGACTCTCATTATGACTAGCGAATAAATGTATTAAACGTGGTGTCAATCTGGTCAAAAAGCCCTATGCTGAGTATAGGAGTATATAATGCGCATGTGCGTGAACTTGCTTGTTCAAATTTTGATTAAATATAGAAATATTTTGAAATTAAATTTTAGTTTTGAAATATATGATTTGGAATAATTTATAGTAACTCTCGCAAAATTGGAGAAAAATACATAAATCAATTTAAAAAAAAAAAGAAAGAAAAAGAAACTTTCAGCTTCGCGATTCGAACTGAAGACCATCAAAAGTTAGCGTCTCGTCCTGCCGACCTAGCTACTAATCCTTTTACTCCGAGAGCCTATGAAAAGTACAAGACTCTCATTATGACTAGCCAGTAAAAGTATTTAAAATGGTGTCAATCTGTCCAAAAAGCACAATGCTAAGTATAGGAGTGGATACTGCGCATGTGCGTGTACTTGCATCTTTAAATTATGATTAAAAATAAAAATATTTTGAAATTAAATTTTAGTTTTGAAATATATGATTTGGAATAATTTATAGTAACTCTCGTAAAATTGGAGAAAAATACCTAAAAAAATTTTTAATTAAAGAAATAAACAGAAATAAAAAAAAACTTTCAGCTTCGCGATTCGAACTGAAGACCTTCAAAAGTTAGCGTCTCGCCCTGCCGACCTAGCCACAAATCCTTGTACCCACAGAGCGTCTGAAATGATTAAGACTCTCATTATGACTAGCGAATAAATGTATTAAACGTAGTGTCAATCTCGTCAAAAAGCACAATGCTAAGTATAGGAGTATATACTGCGCATGTGCGTGAACTTACATGTTTAAATTTTGATTAAATATAGAAATATTTTGATATTAAATTTTATTTTTGAAATATATGATTTGGAGCAATTTATAGTAACTCTTTTATAATTGAAGAAAAGTACCTAAATAAATTTAAAAAAAAAAGAAAGAAAAAAAAAATATAAAAAACTTTCCGCTTCGAGATTCGAACTGAAGACCTTCAAAAGTTAGCGTCTCGGTCTGCCGACCTAGCCACAAATCCTTGTACCCACAGAGCGTCTGAAATGATTAAGACTCTCATTATGACTAGCGAATAAATGTATTAAACGTAGTGTCAATTTCGTCAAAAAGCACAATGCTAAGTATAGGAGTATATACTGCGCATGTGCGTGAACTTACATGTTTAAATTTTGATTAAATATAGAAATATTTTGATATTAAATTTTAGTTTTGAAATATATGATTTGGTGCAATTTATAGTAACTCTTTTATAATTAGAGAAAAATACCTAAATAAATTTTTAAAAAAAAGAAAGAAAATATATATAAAAAACTTTCCGTTTCGCGATTCGAACTGAAAACCTTCAAAAGTTAGCGTCTCGCCCTGCCGACCTAGTCACCAATCCTTGTACCCCGAGAGCGTCAGAAATGTTTAAGACTCTCATTATGACTAGTGAATAAATGTATTAAACGTGGTGTCAATTCTGTCAAAACGCCGTATGCTAAGTATAGGAGTATATAATGCGCATGTGCGTGAACTTGCTGGTTTAAATTTGGATTAAATATAGAAATATTTTGATATTAAATTTTATTTTTGAAATATTTGATTTGGAAAAATTTATAGTAACTCTCGCAAAATTGGAGAAAAATGCATAAATAAATTAAAAAAAGAAAAAGAAAGAAAGAAAAAGAAACTTTCAGCTTCGCGATTCGAACTGAAGACCTTCAAAAGTTAGCGTCTCGCCCTGCCGACCTAGCCACAAATCCTTGTACCCACAGAGCGTCTGAAATGATTAAGACTCTCATTATGACTAGCGAATAAATGTATTAAACGTAGTGTCAATCTCGTCAAAAAGCACAATGCTAAGTATAGGAGTATATATTGCGCATGCGCGTGAACTTACATGTTTAAATTTTGATTAAATATAGAAATATTTTGATATTAAATTTTATTTTTGAAATATATGATTTGGAGCAATTTATAGTAACTCTTTTATAATTGAAGAAAAGTACCTAAATAAATTTAAAAAAAAAGAAAGAAAAAAAAAAAATATAAAAAACTTTCCGCTTCGAGATTCGAACTGAAGACCTTCAAAAGTTAGCGTCTCGGTCTGCCGACCTAACTACCAATCCTTTTACTCCGAGAGCCTCTGAAAAGTGCAAGACTCTCATTATGACTAGCCAGTAAAAGTATTTAAAATGGTGTCAATCTGACCAAAAAGCACAATGCTTAGTATAGGAGTGGATACTGCGCATGTGCATGTACTTGCATCTTTAAATTATGATTAAAAGTAAAAATATTTTGAAATTAAATTTTAGTTTTGAAATATATGATTTGGAATAATTTATAGTAACTCTCGCAAAATTGGAGAAAAATACATAAATCAATTTAAAAAAAAAAGAAAGAAAAAGAAACTTTCAGCTTCGCGATTCGAACTGAAGACCATCAAAAGTTAGCGTCTCGCCCTGCCGACCTAGCTACTAATCCTTTTACTCCGAGAGCCTATGAAAAGTACAAGACACTCATTATGACTAGCCAGTAAAAGTATTTAAAATGGTGTCAATCTGGCCAAAAAGCACAATGCTAAGTATAGGAGTGGATACTGCGCATGTGCGTGTACTTGCATCTTTAAATTATGATTAAAAATAAAAATATTTTGAAATTAAATTTTAGTTTTGAAATATATGATTTGGAATAATTTATAGTAACTCTCGTAAAATTGGAGAAAAATACCTAAAAAAATTTTTATTTAAAGAAATAAACAGAAATAAAAAAAAACTTTCAGCTTCGCGATTCGAACTGAAGACCTTCAAAAGTTAGCGCCTCGCCCTGCCGACCTGGCCACAAATCCTTGTACACACAGAGCGTCTGAAATGATTAAGACTCTCATTATGACTAGCGAATAAATGTATTAAACGTGGTGTCAATCTCGTCAAAAAGCCCTATGCTAAGTATAGGAGTATATAATGCGCATGTGCGTGAACTTGCTGGTTTAAATTTGGATTAAATTTAGAAATATTTTGATATTAAATTTTATTTTTGAAATATTTGATTTGGAATAATTTATAGTAACTCTCGCAAAATTGGAGAAAAACGCATAAATAAATTTAAAAAAAAAAGAAAGAAAGAAAAAGAAACTTTCAGCTTCGCGATTCGAACTGAAGACCTTCAAAAGTTAGCGTCTCGCCCTGCCGACCTAGCTACTAATCCTTTTACTCCGAGAGCCTCTGAAAAGTGCAAGACTCTCATTATGACTAGCCAGTAAAAGTATTTAAAATAATGTCAATCTGACCAAAAGGCACAATGCTAAGTGTAGGAGTGGATACTGCGCATGTGCATGTACTTGCATCTTTAAATTATGATTAAAAATAAAAATATTTTGAAATTAAATTTTATTTTTGATATATATGATTTGGAATAATTTATAGTAACTCTCGTAAAATTGGAGAAAAATACCTAAAAAATTTTTTAAAAAATGAAAGAAACAGAAATAAAAAAAAACTTTCTGCTTCGCGATTCGAACTGAAGACCTTCAAAAGTTAGCGTCTCGCCCTGCCGACCTAGCCACAAATCCTTGTACCCACAGAGCGTCTGAAATGATTAAGACTCTCATTATGACTAGCGAATAAATGTATTAAACGTGGTGTCAATCTGGTCAAAAAGCCCTATGCTAAGTATAGGAGTATATAATGCGCATGTGCGTGAACTTACATGTTTAAATTTTGATTAAATAAAGAATATTTTGATATTAAATTTTAGTTTTGAAATATATGATTTGGAGCAACTTATAGTAACTCTTTTATAATTGGAGAAAAATATATAAATAAATTTTTAAAAAAAGAAAGTAAAAAATATAAAAAACTTTCCGTTTCGCGATTCGAACTGAAGACCTTCAAAAGTTAGCGTCTCGCCCTTCCGACCAAGTCACCAATCCTTGTACCCCGAGAGCGTCAGAAATGTTTAAGACTCTCATTATGACTAGCGAATAAATGTATTAAACGTGGTGTCAATCTGGTCAAAAAGCCCTATGCTGAGTATAGGAGTATATAATGCGCATGTGCGTGAACTTGCTTGTTCAAATTTTGATTAAATATAGAAATATTTTGAAATTAAATTTTAGTTTTGAAATATATGATTTGGAATAATTTATAGTAACTCTCGCAAAATTGGAGAAAAATACATAAATCAATTTAAAAAAAAAAAGAAAGAAAAAGAAACTTTCAGCTTCGTGATTCGAACTGAAGACCTTCAAAAGTTAGCGTCTCGCCCTGCCGACCTAGCTACTAATCCTTTTACTCCGAGAGCCTCTGAAAAGTGCAAGACTCTCATTATGACTAGCCAGTAAAAGTATTTAAAATAATGTCAATCTGACCAAAAGGCACAATGCTAAGTATAGGAGTGGATACTGCGCATGTGCGTGTACTTGCATCTTTAAATTATGATTAAAAATAAAAATATTTTGAAATTAAATTTTAGTTTTGAAATATATGATTTGGAATAATTTATAGTAACTCTCGTAAAATTGGAGAAAAATACCTAAAAAAATTTTTAATTAAAGAAATAAACAGAAATAAAAAAAAACTTTCAGCTTCGCGATTCGAACTGAAGACCTTCAAAAGTTAGCGTCTCGCCCTGCCGACCTAGCCACAAATCCTTGTACCCACAGAGCGTCTGAAATGATTAAGACTCTCATTATGACTAGCGAATAAATGTATTAAACGTAGTGTCAATCTCGTCAAAAAGCACAATGCTAAGTATAGGAGTATATACTGCGCATGTGCGTGAACTTGCTGGTTTAAATTTGGATTAAATATAGAAATATTTTGATATTAAATTTTATTTTTGAAATATTTGATTTGGAATAATTTATAGTAACTCTCGCAAAATTGGAGAAAAATGCATAAATAAATTTAAAAAAAAAAGAAAGAAAGAAAAAGAAACTTTCAGCTTCGCGATTCGAACTGAAGACCTTCAAAAGTTAGCGTCTCGCCCTGCCGACCTAGCCACAAATCCTTGTACCAACAGAGCGTCTGAAATGATTAAGACTCTCATTATGACTAGCGAATAAAAGTATTAAACGTGGTGTCAATCTATTCAAAACGCCCAATGCTAAGTATAGGAGTGGATACTGCGCATGTGCGTGAACTTGCTTGTTTAAATTTTGATTAAATATAGAAATATTTTGATATTAAATTTTAGTTTTGAAATATATGATTTGGAATAATTTATAGTAACTCTCGCAAAATTGGAGAAAAATACATAAATCAATTTAAAAAAAAAAAAGAAAGAAAAAGAAACTTTCAGCTTCGTGATTCGAACTGAAGACCTTCAAAAGTTAGCGTCTCGCCCTGCCGACCTAGCTACTAATCCTTTTACTCCGAGAGCCTCTGAAAAGTGCAAGACTCTCATTATGACTAGCCAGTAAAAGTATTTAAAATAATGTCAATCTGACCAAAAGGCACAATGCTAAGTGTAGGAGTGGATACTGCGCATGTGCATGTACTTGCATCTTTAAATTATGATTAAAAATAAAAATATTTTGAAATTAAATTTTAGTTTTGAAATATATGATTTGGAATAATTTATAGTAACTCTCGTAAAATTGGAGAAAAATACCTAAAAAAATTTTTAAAAAATGAAAGAAACAGAAATAAAAAAAAACTTTCAGCTTCGCGATTCGAACTGAAGACCTTCAAAAGTTAGCGTCTCGCCCTGCCGACCTAGCCACAAATCCTTGTACCCATAGAGCGTCTGAAATGATTAAGACTCTCATTATGACTAGCGAATAAATGTATTAAACGTAGTGTCAATCTCGTCAAAAAGCACAATGCTAAGTATAGGAGTATATACTGCGCATGTGCGTGAACTTGCTGGTTTAAATTTGGATTAAATATAGAAATATTTTGATATTAAATTTTATTTTTGAAATATTTGATTTGGAATAATTTATAGTAACTCTCGCAAAATTGGAGAAAAATGCATAAATAAATTTAAAAAAAAAAGAAAGAAAGAAAAAGAAACTTTCAGCTTCGCGATTCGAACTGAAGACCTTCAAAAGTCAGCGTCTCGCCCTGCCGACCTAGCCACAAATCCTTGTACCAACAGAGCGTCTGAAATGATTAAGACTCTCATTATGACTAGCGAATAAAAGTATTAAACGTGGTGTCAATCTATTCAAAACGCCCAATGCTAAGTATAGGAGTGGATACTGCGCATGTGCGTGAACTTGCTTGTTTAAATTTTGATTAAATATAGAAATATTTTGATATTAAATTTTAGTTTTGAAATATATGATTTGGAATAATTTATAGTAACTCTCGCAAAATTGGAGAAAAATACATAAATCAATTTAAAAAAAAAAAAAGAAAGAAAAAGAAACTTTCAGCTTCGTGATTCGAACTGAAGACCTTCAAAAGTTAGCGTCTCGCCCTGCCGACCTAGCTACTAATCCTTTTACTCCGAGAGCCTCTGAAAAGTGCAAGACTCTCATTATGACTAGCCAGTAAAAGTATTTAAAATAATGTCAATCTGACCAAAAGGCACAATGCTAAGTGTAGGAGTGGATACTGCGCATGTGCATGTACTTGCATCTTTAAATTATGATTAAAAATAAAAATATTTTGAAATTAAATTTTAGTTTTGAAATATATGATTTGGAATAATTTATAGTAACTCTCGTAAAATTGGAGAAAAATACCTAAAAAAATTTTTAATTAAAGAAATAAACAGAAATAAAAAAAAACTTTCAGCTTCGCGATTCGAACTGAAGAACTTCAAAAGTTAGCGTCTCGCCCTGCCGACCTAGCCACAAATCCTTGTAACCACAGAGCGTCTGAAATGATTAAGACTCTCATTATGACTAGCGAATAAATGTATTAAACGTGGTGTCAATCTGGTCAAAAAGCCCTATGCTGAGTATAGGAGTATATAATGCGCATGTGCGTGAACTTGCTTCTTTAAATTATGATAAAAAATACAAATATTTTGAAATTAAATTTTAGTTTTGAAATATATGATTTGGAATAATTTATAGTAACTCTCGCAAAATTCGAGAAAAATACATAAATAAATTTAAAAAAAAAAGAAAGAAAGAAAAAGAAACTTTCAGCTTCGCGATTCGAACTGAAGACCTTCAAAAGTTAGCGTCTCGCCCTGCTGACCTAGCTACTAATCCTTTTACTCCGAGAGCCTATGAAAAGTACAAAAATCTCATTATGACTAACCAGTAAAAGTATTTAAAATGGTGTCAATCTGGCCAAAAAGCACAATGCTAAGTATAGGAGTGGATACTGCGCATGTGCGTGTACTTGCATCTTTAAATTATGATTAAAAATAAAAATATTTTGAAATTAAATTTTAGTTTTGAAATATATGATTTGGAATAATTTATAGTAACTCTCGTAAAATTGGAGAAAAATACCTAAATAAATTTTTAAAAAATGAAAGAAACAGAAATAAAAAAAAAATGTTTCAGCTTCGCGATTCGAACTGAAGACCTTCAAAAGTTAGCATCTCGCCATGCCGACCTAGCCACAAATCCTTGTACCCACAGAGCGTCTGAAATGATTAAGACTCTCATTATGACTAGCGAATAAAAGTATTAAACGTGGTGTCAATCTATTCAAAACGCCCAATGCTAAGTATAGGAGTGGATACTGCGCATGTGCGTGAACTTGCTTCTTTAAATTATGATAAAAAATACAAATATTTTGAAATTAAATTTTAGTTTTGAAATATATGATTTGGAATAATTTATAGTAACTCTCGCAAAATTCGAGAAAAATACATAAATAAATTTAAAAAAAAAAGAAAGAAAGAAAAAGAAACTTTCAGCTTCGCGATTCGAACTGAAGACCTTCAAAAGTTAGCGTCTCGCCCTGCTGACCTAGCTACTAATCCTTTTACTCCGAGAGCCTATGAAAAGTACAAAAATCTCATTATGACTAACCAGTAAAAGTATTTAAAATGGTGTCAATCTGGCCAAAAAGCACAATGCTAAGTATAGGAGTGGATACTGCGCATGTGCGTGTACTTGCATCTTTAAATTATGATTAAAAATAAAAATATTTTGAAATTAAATTTTAGTTTTGAAATATATGATTTGGAATAATTTATAGTAACTCTCGCAAAATTGGAGAAAAATACATAAATCAATTTAAAAAAAAAAAAGAAAGAAAAAGAAACTTTCAGCTTCGTGATTCGAACTGAAGACCTTCAAAAGTTAGCGTCTCGCCCTGCCGACCTAGCCACAAATCCTTGTACCAACAGAGCGTCTGAAATGATTAAGACTCTCATTATGACTAGCGAATAAAAGTATTAAACGTGGTGTCAATCTATTCAAAACGCCCAATGCTAAGTATAGGAGTGGATACTGCGCATGTGCGTGAACTTGCTTGTTTAAATTTTGATTAAATATAGAAATATTTTGATATTAAATTTTAGTTTTGAAATATATGATTTGGAATAATTTATAGTAACTCTCGCAAAATTGGAGAAAAATACATAAATCAATTTAAAAAAAAAAAAGAAAGAAAAAGAAACTTTCAGCTTCGTGATTCGAACTGAAGACCTTCAAAAGTTAGCGTCTCGCCCTGCCGACCTAGCTACTAATCCTTTTACTCCGAGAGCCTCTGAAAAGTGCAAGACTCTCATTATGACTAGCCAGTAAAAGTATTTAAAATAATGTCAATCTGACCAAAAGGCACAATGCTAAGTGTAGGAGTGGATACTGCGCATGTGCATGTACTTGCATCTTTAAATTATGATTAAAAATAAAAATATTTTGAAATTAAATTTTAGTTTTGAAATATATGATTTGGAATAATTTATAGTAACTCTCGTAAAATTGGAGAAAAATACCTAAAAAAATTTTTAAAAAATGAAAGAAACAGAAATAAAAAAAAACTTTCAGCTTCGCGATTCGAACTGAAGACCTTCAAAAGTTAGCGTCTCGCCCTGCCGACCTAGCCACAAATCCTTGTACCCATAGAGCGTCTGAAATGATTAAGACTCTCATTATGACTAGCGAATAAATGTATTAAACGTAGTGTCAATCTCGTCAAAAAGCACAATGCTAAGTATAGGAGTATATACTGCGCATGTGCGTGAACTTGCTGGTTTAAATTTGGATTAAATATAGAAATATTTTGATATTAAATTTTATTTTTGAAATATTTGATTTGGAATAATTTATAGTAACTCTCGCAAAATTGGAGAAAAATGCATAAATAAATTTAAAAAAAAAAAAGAAAGAAAGAAAAAGAAACTTTCAGCTTCGCGATTCGAACTGAAGACCTTCAAAAGTCAGCGTCTCGCCCTGCCGACCTAGCCACAAATCCTTGTACCAACAGAGCGTCTGAAATGATTAAGACTCTCATTATGACTAGCGAATAAAAGTATTAAACGTGGTGTCAATCTATTCAAAACGCCCAATGCTAAGTATAGGAGTGGATACTGCGCATGTGCGTGAACTTGCTTGTTTAAATTTTGATTAAATATAGAAATATTTTGATATTAAATTTTAGTTTTGAAATATATGATTTGGAATAATTTATAGTAACTCTCGCAAAATTGGAGAAAAATACATAAATCAATTTAAAAAAAAAAAAGAAAGAAAAAGAAACTTTCAGCTTCGTAATTCGAACTGAAGACCTTCAAAAGTTAGCGTCTCGCCCTGCCGACCTAGCTACTAATCCTTTTACTCCGAGAGCCTCTGAAAAGTGCAAGACTCTCATTATGACTAGCCAGTAAAAGTATTTAAAATAATGTCAATCTGACCAAAAGGCACAATGCTAAGTGTAGGAGTGGATACTGCGCATGTGCATGTACTTGCATCTTTAAATTATGATTAAAAATAAAAATATTTTGAAATTAAATTTTAGTTTTGAAATATATGATTTGGAATAATTTATAGTAACTCTCGTAAAATTGGAGAAAAATACCTAAAAAAATTTTTAATTAAAGAAATAAACAGAAATAAAAAAAAACTTTCAGCTTCGCGATTCGAACTGAAGAACTTCAAAAGTTAGCGTCTCGCCCTGCCGACCTAGCCACAAATCCTTGTACCCACAGAGCGTCTGAAATGATTAAGACTCTCATTATGACTAGCGAATAAATGTATTAAACGTGGTGTCAATCTGGTCAAAAAGCCCTATGCTGAGTATAGGAGTATATAATGCGCATGTGCGTGAACTTGCTTCTTTAAATTATGATAAAAAATACAAATATTTTGAAATTAAATTTTAGTTTTGAAATATATGATTTGGAATAATTTATAGTAACTCTCGCAAAATTCGAGAAAAATACATAAATAAATTTAAAAAAAAAAGAAAGAAAGAAAAAGAAACTTTCAGCTTCGCGATTCGAACTGAAGACCTTCAAAAGTTAGCGTCTCGCCCTGCTGACCTAGCTACTAATCCTTTTACTCCGAGAGCCTATGAAAAGTACAAAAATCTCATTATGACTAACCAGTAAAAGTATTTAAAATGGTGTCAATCTGGCCAAAAAGCACAATGCTAAGTATAGGAGTGGATACTGCGCATGTGCGTGTACTTGCATCTTTAAATTATGATTAAAAATAAAAATATTTTGAAATTAAATTTTAGTTTTGAAATATATGATTTGGAATAATTTATAGTAACTCTCGTAAAATTGGAGAAAAATACCTAAATAAATTTTTAAAAAATGAAAGAAACAGAAATAAAAAAAAATGTTTCAGCTTCGCGATTCGAACTGAAGACCTTCAAAAGTTAGCATCTCGCCATGCCGACCTAGCCACAAATCCTTGTACCCACAGAGCGTCTGAAATGATTAAGACTCTCATTATGACTAGCGAATAAAAGTATTAAACGTGTTGTCAATCTATTCAAAACGCCCAATGCTAAGTATAGGAGTGGATACTGCGCATGTGCGTGAACTTGCTTGTTTAAATTTTGATTAAATATAGAAATATTTTGATATTAAATTTTAGTTTTGAAATATATGATTTGGAATAATTTATAGTAACTCTCGCAAAATTGGAGAAAAATACATAAATCAATTTAAAAAAAAAAAAGAAAGAAAAAGAAACTTTCAGCTTCGTGATTCGAACTGAAGACCTTCAAAAGTTAGCGTCTCGCCCTGCCGACCTAGCTACTAATCCTTTTACTCCGAGAGCCTCTGAAAAGTGCAAGACTCTCATTATGACTAGCCAGTAAAAGTATTTAAAATAATGTCAATCTGACCAAAAGGCACAATGCTAAGTGTAGGAGTGGATACTGCGCATGTGCATGTACTTGCATCTTTAAATTATGATTAAAAATAAAAATATTTTGAAATTAAATTTTAGTTTTGAAATATATGATTTGGAATAATTTATAGTAACTCTCGTAAAATTGGAGAAAAATACCTAAAAAAATTTTTAATTAAAGAAATAAACAGAAATAAAAAAAAACTTTCAGCTTCGCGATTCGAACTGAAGAACTTCAAAAGTTAGCGTCTCGCCCTGCCGACCTAGCCACAAATCCTTGTACCCACAGAGCGTCTGAAATGATTAAGACTCTCATTATGACTAGCGAATAAATGTATTAAACGTGGTGTCAATCTGGTCAAAAAGCCCTATGCTGAGTATAGGAGTATATAATGCGCATGTGCGTGAACTTGCTTCTTTAAATTATGATAAAAAATACAAATATTTTGAAATTAAATTTTAGTTTTGAAATATATGATTTGGAATAATTTATAGTAACTCTCGCAAAATTCGAGAAAAATACATAAATAAATTTAAAAAAAAAAGAAAGAAAGAAAAAGAAACTTTCAGCTTCGCGATTCGAACTGAAGACCTTCAAAAGTTAGCGTCTCGCCCTGCTGACCTAGCTACTAATCCTTTTACTCCGAGAGCCTATGAAAAGTACAAAAATCTCATTATGACTAACCAGTAAAAGTATATAAAATGGTGTCAATCTGGCCAAAAAGCACAATGCTAAGTATAGGAGTGGATACTGCGCATGTGCGTGTACTTGCATCTTTAAATTATGATTAAAAATAAAAATATTTTGAAATTAAATTTTAGTTTTGAAATATATGATTTGGAATAATTTATAGTAACTCTCGTAAAATTGGAGAAAAATACCTAAATAAATTTTTAAAAAATGAAAGAAACAGAAATAAAAAAAAATGTTTCAGCTTCGCGATTCGAACTGAAGACCTTCAAAAGTTAGCATCTCGCCATGCCGACCTAGCTACAAATCCTTGTACCCACAGAGCGTCTGAAATGATTAAGACTCTCATTATGACTAGCGAATAAAAGTATTAAACGTGTTGTCAATCTATTCAAAACGCCCAATGCTAAGTATAGGAGTGGATACTGCGCATGTGCGTGAACTTGCTTGTTTAAATTTTGATTAAATATAGAAATATTTTGATATTAAATTTTAGTTTTGAAATATATGATTTGGAATAATTTATAGTAACTCTCGTAAAATTGGAGAAAAATACCTAAATAAATTTTTAAAAAATGAAAGAAACAGAAATAAAAAAATATGTTTCAGCTTCGCGATTCGAACTGAAGACCTTCAAAAGTTAGCGTCTCGCCCTGCTGACCTAGCCACAAATCCTTGTACCCACAGAGCGTCTGAAATGATTAAGACTCTTATTATGACTAGCGAATAAAAGTATTAAACGTGGTGTCAATCTATTCAAAACGCCCAATGCTAAGTATAGGAGTGGATACTGCGCATGTGCGTGAACTTGCTTTTTTAAATTATGATAAAAAATACAAATATTTTGAAATTAAATTTTAGTTTTGAAATATATGATTTGGAATAATTTATAGTAACTCTCGCAAAATTCGAGAAAAATACATAAATAAATTTAAAAAAAAAAGAAAAAAAGAAAAAGAAACTTTCAGCTTCGCGATTCGAACTGAAGACCATCAAAAGTTAGCGTCTCGCCCTGCCGACCTAGCTACTAATCCTTTTACTCCGAGAGCCTATGAAAAGTACAAGACTCTCATTATGACTAACCAGTAAAAGTATTTAAAATGGTGTCAATCTGGCCAAAAAGCACAATGCTAAGTGTAGGAGAGGATACTGCGCATGTGCGTGTACTTGCATCTTTAAATTATGATTAAAAATAAAAATATTTTGAAATTAAATTTTAGTTTTGAAATATATGATTTGGAATAATTTATAGTAACTCTCGTAAAATTGGAGAAAAATACCTAAATAAATTTTTAAAAAATGAAAGAAACAGAAATAAAAAAAAATGTTTCAGCTTCGCGATTCGAACTGAAGACCTTCAAAAGTTAGCGTCTCGCCCTACCGACCTAGCCACAAATCCTTGTACCCACAGAGCGTCTGAAATGATTAAGACTCTCATTATGACTAGCGAATAAAAGTATTAAACGTGTTGTCAATCTATTCAAAACGCCCAATGCTAAGTATAGGAGTGGATACTGCGCATGTGCGCGAACTTGCTTGTTTAAATTTTGATTAAATATAGAAATATTTTGATATTAAATTTTAGTTTTGAAATATATGATTTGGAATAATTTATAGTAACTCTCGTAAAATTGGAGAAAAATACCTAAATAAATTTTTAAAAAATGAAAGAAACAGAAATAAAAAAAAATGTTTCAGCTTCGCGATTCGAACTGAAGACCTTCAAAAGTTAGCGTCTCGCCCTGCCGACCTAGCCACAAATCCTTGTACCCACAGTGCGTCTGAAATGATTAAGACTCTCATTATGACTAGCGAATAAAAGTATTAAACGTGGTGTCAATCTATTCAAAACGCCCAATGCTAAGTATAGGAGTGGATACTGCGCATGTGCGTGAACTTGCTTCTTTAAATTATGATAAAAAATACAAATATTTTGAAATTAAATTTTAGTTTTGAAATATATGATTTGGAATAATTTATAGTAACTCTCGCAAAATTCGAGAAAAATACATAAATAAATTTAAAAAAAAAAGAAAAAAAGAAAAAGAAACTTTCAGCTTCGCGATTCGAACTGAAGACCATCAAAAGTTAGCGTCTCGCCCTGCCGACCTAGCTACTAATCCTTTTACTCCGAGAGCCTATGAAAAGTACAAGACTCTCATTATGACTAACCAGTAAAAGTATTTAAAATGGTGTCAATCTGGCCAAAAAGCACAATGCTAAGTATAGGAGTGGATACTGCGCATGTGCGTGTACTTGCATCTTTAAATTATGATTAAAAATAAAAATATTTTGAAATTAAATTTTAGTTTTGAAATATATGATTTGGAATAATTTATAGTAACTCTCGTAAAATTGGAGAAAAATACCTAAATAAATTTTTAAAAAATGAAAGAAACAGAAATAAAAAAATATGTTTCAGCTTCGCGATTCGAACTGAAGACCTTCAAAAGTTAGCGTCTCGCCCTGCTGACCTAGCCACAAATCCTTGTACCCACAGAGCGTCTGAAATGATTAAGACTCTTATTATGACTAGCGAATAAAAGTATTAAACGTGGTGTCAATCTATTCAAAACGCCCAATGCTAAGTATAGGAGTGGATACTGCGCATGTGCGTGAACTTGCTTTTTTAAATTATGATAAAAAATACAAATATTTTGAAATTAAATTTTAGTTTTGAAATATATGATTTGGAATAATTTATAGTAACTCTCGCAAAATTCGAGAAAAATACATAAATAAATTTAAAAAAAAAAGAAAAAAAGAAAAAGAAACTTTCAGCTTCGCGATTCGAACTGAAGACCATCAAAAGTTAGCGTCTCGCCCTGCCGACCTAGCTACTAATCCTTTTACTCCGAGAGCCTATGAAAAGTACAAGACTCTCATTATGACTAACCAGTAAAAGTATTTAAAATGGTGTCAATCTGGCCAAAAAGCACAATGCTAAGTGTAGGAGAGGATACTGCGCATGTGCGTGTACTTGCATCTTTAAATTATGATTAAAAATAAAAATATTTTGAAATTAAATTTTAGTTTTGAAATATATGATTTGGAATAATTTATAGTAACTCTCGTAAAATTGGAGAAAAATACCTAAATAAATTTTTAAAAAATGAAAGAAACAGAAATAAAAAAAAATGTTTCAGCTTCGCGATTCGAACTGAAGACCTTCAAAAGTTAGCGTCTCGCCCTACCGACCTAGCCACAAATCCTTGTACCCACAGAGCGTCTGAAATGATTAAGACTCTCATTATGACTAGCGAATAAAAGTATTAAACGTGTTGTCAATCTATTCAAAACGCCCAATGCTAAGTATAGGAGTGGATACTGCGCATGTGCGCGAACTTGCTTGTTTAAATTTTGATTAAATATAGAAATATTTTGATATTAAATTTTAGTTTTGAAATATATGATTTGGAATAATTTATAGTAACTCTCGTAAAATTGGAGAAAAATACCTAAATAAATTTTTAAAAAATGAAAGAAACAGAAATAAAAAAAAATGTTTCAGCTTCGCGATTCGAACTGAAGACCTTCAAAAGTTAGCGTCTCGCCCTGCCGACCTAGCCACAAATCCTTGTACCCACAGTGCGTCTGAAATGATTAAGACTCTCATTATGACTAGCGAATAAAAGTATTAAACGTGGTGTCAATCTATTCAAAACGCCCAATGCTAAGTATAGGAGTGGATACTGCGCATGTGCGTGAACTTGCTTCTTTAAATTATGATAAAAAATACAAATATTTTGAAATTAAATTTTAGTTTTGAAATATATGATTTGGAATAATTTATAGTAACTCTCGCAAAATTCGAGAAAAATACATAAATAAATTTAAAAAAAAAAGAAAAAAAGAAAAAGAAACTTTCAGCTTCGCGATTCGAACTGAAGACCATCAAAAGTTAGCGTCTCGCCCTGCCGACCTAGCTACTAATCCTTTTACTCCGAGAGCCTATGAAAAGTACAAGACTCTCATTATGACTAACCAGTAAAAGTATTTAAAATGGTGTCAATCTGGCCAAAAAGCACAATGCTAAGTATAGGAGTGGATACTGCGCATGTGCGTGTACTTGCATCTTTAAATTATGATTAAAAATAAAAATATTTTGAAATTAAATTTTAGTTTTGAAATATATGATTTGGAATAATTTATAGTAACTCTCGTAAAATTGGAGAAAAATACCTAAATAAATTTTTAAAAAATGAAAGAAACAGAAATAAAAAAAAATGTTTCAGCTTCGCGATTCGAACTGAAGACCTTCAAAAGTTATCATCTCGCCATGCCGACCTAGCCACAAATCCTTGTACCCACAGAGCGTCTGAAATGATTAAGACTCTCATTATGACTAGCGAATAAAAGTATTAAACGTGGTGTCAATCTATTCAAAACGCCCAATGCTAAGTATAGGAGTGGATACTGCGCATGTGCGTGAACTTGCTTCTTTAATTATGATAAAAAATACAAATATTTTGAAATTAAATTTTAGTTTTGAAATATATGATTTGGAATAATTTATAGTAACTCTCGCAAAATTCGAGAAAAATACATAAATAAATTTAAAAAAAAAAGAAAGAAAGAAAAAGAAACTTTCAGCTTCGCGATTCGAACTGAAGACCTTCAAAAGTTAGCGTCTCGCCCTGCTGACCTAGCTACTAATCCTTTTACTCCGAGAGCCTATGAAAAGTACAAAAATCTCATTATGACTAACCAGTAAAAGTATTTAAAATGGTGTCAATCTGGCCAAAAAGCACAATGCTAAGTATAGGAGTGGATACTGCGCATGTGCGTGTACTTGCATCTTTAAATTATGATTAAAAATAAAAATATTTTGAAATTAAATTTTAGTTTTGAAATATATGATTTGGAATAATTTATAGTAACTCTCGCAAAATTGGAGAAAAATACATAAATCAATTTAAAAAAAAAAAAGAAAGAAAAAGAAACTTTCAGCTTCGTGATTCGAACTGAAGACCTTCAAAAGTTAGCGTCTCGCCCTGCCGACCTAGCCACAAATCCTTGTACCAACAGAGCGTCTGAAATGATTAAGACTCTCATTATGACTAGCGAATAAAAGTATTAAACGTGGTGTCAATCTATTCAAAACGCCCAATGCTAAGTATAGGAGTGGATACTGCGCATGTGCGTGAACTTGCTTGTTTAAATTTTGATTAAATATAGAAATATTTTGATATTAAATTTTAGTTTTGAAATATATGATTTGGAATAATTTATAGTAACTCTCGCAAAATTGGAGAAAAATACATAAATCAATTTAAAAAAAAAAAAGAAAGAAAAAGAAACTTTCAGCTTCGTGATTCGAACTGAAGGCCTTCAAAAGTTAGCGTCTCGCCCTGCCGACCTAGCTACTAATCCTTTTACTCCGAGAGCCTCTGAAAAGTGCAAGACTCTCATTATGACTAGCCAGTAAAAGTATTTAAAATAATGTCAATCTGACCAAAAGGCACAATGCTAAGTGTAGGAGTGGATACTGCGCATGTGCATGTACTTGCATCTTTAAATTATGATTAAAAATAAAAATATTTTGAAATTAAATTTTAGTTTTGAAATATATGATTTGGAATAATTTATAGTAACTCTCGTAAAATTGGAGAAAAATACCTAAATAAATTTTTAAAAAATGAAAGAAACAGAAATAAAAAAAAATGTTTCAGCTTCGCGATTCGAACTGAAGACCTTCAAAAGTTAGCGTCTCGCCCTACCGACCTAGCCACAAATCCTTGTACCCACAGAGCGTCTGAAATGATTAAGACTCTCATTATGACTAGCGAATAAAAGTATTAAACGTGTTGTCAATCTATTCAAAACGCCCAATGCTAAGTATAGGAGTGGATACTGCGCATGTGCGCGAACTTGCTTGTTTAAATTTTGATTAAATATAGAAATATTTTGATATTAAATTTTAGTTTTGAAATATATGATTTGGAATAATTTATAGTAACTCTCGTAAAATTGGAGAAAAATACCTAAATAAATTTTTAAAAAATGAAAGAAACAGAAATAAAAAAAAATGTTTCAGCTTCGCGATTCGAACTGAAGACCTTCAAAAGTTAGCGTCTCGCCCTGCCGACCTAGCCACAAATCCTTGTACCCACAGTGCGTCTGAAATGATTAAGACTCTCATTATGACTAGCGAATAAAAGTATTAAACGTGGTGTCAATCTATTCAAAACGCCCAATGCTAAGTATAGGAGTGGATACTGCGCATGTGCGTGAACTTGCTTCTTTAAATTATGATAAAAAATACAAATATTTTGAAATTAAATTTTAGTTTTGAAATATATGATTTGGAATAATTTATAGTAACTCTCGCAAAATTCGAGAAAAATACATAAATAAATTTAAAAAAAAAAGAAAAAAAGAAAAAGAAACTTTCAGCTTCGCGATTCGAACTGAAGACCATCAAAAGTTAGCGTCTCGCCCTGCCGACCTAGCTACTAATCCTTTTACTCCGAGAGCCTATGAAAAGTACAAGACTCTCATTATGACTAACCAGTAAAAGTATTTAAAATGGTGTCAATCTGGCCAAAAAGCACAATGCTAAGTATAGGAGTGGATACTGCGCATGTGCGTGTACTTGCATCTTTAAATTATGATTAAAAATAAAAATATTTTGAAATTAAATTTTAGTTTTGAAATATATGATTTGGAATAATTTATAGTAACTCTCGTAAAATTGGAGAAAAATACCTAAATAAATTTTTAAAAAATGAAAGAAACAGAAATAAAAAAAAATGTTTCAGCTTCGCGATTCGAACTGAAGACCTTCAAAAGTTAGCATCTCGCCATGCCGACCTAGCCACAAATCCTTGTACCCACAGAGCGTCTGAAATGATTAAGACTCTCATTATGACTAGCGAATAAAAGTATTAAACGTGGTGTCAATCTATTCAAAACGCCCAATGCTAAGTATAGGAGTGGATACTGCGCATGTGCGTGAACTTGCTTCTTTAATTATGATAAAAAATACAAATATTTTGAAATTAAATTTTAGTTTTGAAATATATGATTTGGAATAATTTATAGTAACTCTCGCAAAATTCGAGAAAAATACATAAATAAATTTAAAAAAAAAAGAAAGAAAGAAAAAGAAACTTTCAGCTTCGCGATTCGAACTGAAGACCTTCAAAAGTTAGCGTCTCGCCCTGCTGACCTAGCTACTAATCCTTTTACTCCGAGAGCCTATGAAAAGTACAAAAATCTCATTATGACTAACCAGTAAAAGTATTTAAAATGGTGTCAATCTGGCCAAAAAGCACAATGCTAAGTATAGGAGTGGATACTGCGCATGTGCGTGTACTTGCATCTTTAAATTATGATTAAAAATAAAAATATTTTGAAATTAAATTTTAGTTTTGAAATATATGATTTGGAATAATTTATAGTAACTCTCGCAAAATTGGAGAAAAATACATAAATCAATTTAAAAAAAAAAAAGAAAGAAAAAGAAACTTTCAGCTTCGTGATTCGAACTGAAGACCTTCAAAAGTTAGCGTCTCGCCCTGCCGACCTAGCCACAAATCCTTGTACCAACAGAGCGTCTGAAATGATTAAGACTCTCATTATGACTAGCGAATAAAAGTATTAAACGTGGTGTCAATCTATTCAAAACGCCCAATGCTAAGTATAGGAGTGGATACTGCGCATGTGCGTGAACTTGCTTGTTTAAATTTTGATTAAATATAGAAATATTTTGATATTAAATTTTAGTTTTGAAATATATGATTTGGAATAATTTATAGTAACTCTCGCAAAATTGGAGAAAAATACATAAATCAATTTAAAAAAAAAAAAGAAAGAAAAAGAAACTTTCAGCTTCGTGATTCGAACTGAAGACCTTCAAAAGTTAGCGTCTCGCCCTGCCGACCTAGCTACTAATCCTTTTACTCCGAGAGCCTCTGAAAAGTGCAAGACTCTCATTATGACTAGCCAGTAAAAGTATTTAAAATAATGTCAATCTGACCAAAAGGCACAATGCTAAGTGTAGGAGTGGATACTGCGCATGTGCATGTACTTGCATCTTTAAATTATGATTAAAAATAAAAATATTTTGAAATTAAATTTTAGTTTTGAAATATATGATTTGGAATAATTTATAGTAACTCTCGTAAAATTGGAGAAAAATACCTAAAAAAATTTTTAAAAAATGAAAGAAACAGAAATAAAAAAAAACTTTCAGCTTCGCGATTCGAACTGAAGACCTTCAAAAGTTAGCGTCTCGCCCTGCCGACCTAGCCACAAATCCTTGTACCCATAGAGCGTCTGAAATGATTAAGACTCTCATTATGACTAGCGAATAAATGTATTAAACGTAGTGTCAATCTCGTCAAAAAGCACAATGCTAAGTATAGGAGTATATACTGCGCATGTGCGTGAACTTGCTGGTTTAAATTTGGATTAAATATAGAAATATTTTGATATTAAATTTTATTTTTGAAATATTTGATTTGGAATAATTTATAGTAACTCTCGCAAAATTGGAGAAAAATGCATAAATAAATTTAAAAAAAAAAGAAAGAAAGAAAAAGAAACTTTCAGCTTCGCGATTCGAACTGAAGACCTTCAAAAGTCAGCGTCTCGCCCTGCCGACCTAGCCACAAATCCTTGTACCAACAGAGCGTCTGAAATGATTAAGACTCTCATTATGACTAGCGAATAAAAGTATTAAACGTGGTGTCAATCTATTCAAAACGCCCAATGCTAAGTATAGGAGTGGATACTGCGCATGTGCGTGAACTTGCTTGTTTAAATTTTGATTAAATATAGAAATATTTTGATATTAAATTTTAGTTTTGAAATATATGATTTGGAATAATTTATAGTAACTCTCGCAAAATTGGAGAAAAATACATAAATCAATTTAAAAAAAAAAAAGAAAGAAAAAGAAACTTTCAGCTTCGTGATTCGAACTGAAGACCTTCAAAAGTTAGCGTCTCGCCCTGCCGACCTAGCTACTAATCCTTTTACTCCGAGAGCCTCTGAAAAGTGCAAGACTCTCATTATGACTAGCCAGTAAAAGTATTTAAAATAATGTCAATCTGACCAAAAGGCACAATGCTAAGTGTAGGAGTGGATACTGCGCATGTGCATGTACTTGCATCTTTAAATTATGATTAAAAATAAAAATATTTTGAAATTAAATTTTAGTTTTGAAATATATGATTTGGAATAATTTATAGTAACTCTCGTAAAATTGGAGAAAAATACCTAAAAAAATTTTTAATTAAAGAAATAAACAGAAATAAAAAAAAACTTTCAGCTTCGCGATTCGAACTGAAGAACTTCAAAAGTTAGCGTCTCGCCCTGCCGACCTAGCCACAAATCCTTGTACCCACAGAGCGTCTGAAATGATTAAGACTCTCATTATGACTAGCGAATAAATGTATTAAACGTGGTGTCAATCTGGTCAAAAAGCCCTATGCTGAGTATAGGAGTATATAATGCGCATGTGCGTGAACTTGCTTCTTTAAATTATGATAAAAAATACAAATATTTTGAAATTAAATTTTAGTTTTGAAATATATGATTTGGAATAATTTATAGTAACTCTCGCAAAATTCGAGAAAAATACATAAATAAATTTAAAAAAAAAAGAAAGAAAGAAAAAGAAACTTTCAGCTTCGCGATTCGAACTGAAGACCTTCAAAAGTTAGCGTCTCGCCCTGCTGACCTAGCTACTAATCCTTTTACTCCGAGAGCCTATGAAAAGTACAAAAATCTCATTATGACTAACCAGTAAAAGTATTTAAAATGGTGTCAATCTGGCCAAAAAGCACAATGCTAAGTATAGGAGTGGATACTGCGCATGTGCGTGTACTTGCATCTTTAAATTATGATTAAAAATAAAAATATTTTGAAATTAAATTTTAGTTTTGAAATATATGATTTGGAATAATTTATAGTAACTCTCGTAAAATTGGAGAAAAATACCTAAATAAATTTTTAAAAAATGAAAGAAACAGAAATAAAAAAAAATGTTTCAGCTTCGCGATTCGAACTGAAGACCTTCAAAAGTTAGCGTCTCGCCCTACCGACCTAGCCACAAATCCTTGTACCCACAGAGCGTCTGAAATGATTAAGACTCTCATTATGACTAGCGAATAAAGGTATTAAACGTGTTGTCAATCTATTCAAAACGCCCAATGCTAAGTATAGGAGTGGATACTGCGCATGTGCGCGAACTTGCTTGTTTAAATTTTGATTAAATATAGAAATATTTTGATATTAAATTTTAGTTTTGAAATATATGATTTGGAATAATTTATAGTAACTCTCGTAAAATTGGAGAAAAATACCTAAATAAATTTTTAAAAAATGAAAGAAACAGAAATAAAAAAAAATGTTTCAGCTTCGCGATTCGAACTGAAGACCTTCAAAAGTTAGCGTCTCGCCCTGCCGACCTAGCCACAAATCCTTGTACCCACAGTGCGTCTGAAATGATTAAGACTCTCATTATGACTAGCGAATAAAAGTATTAAACGTGGTGTCAATCTATTCAAAACGCCCAATGCTAAGTATAGGAGTGGATACTGCGCATGTGCGTGAACTTGCTTCTTTAAATTATGATAAAAAATACAAATATTTTGAAATTAAATTTTAGTTTTGAAATATATGATTTGGAATAATTTATAGTAACTCTCGCAAAATTCGAGAAAAATACATAAATAAATTTAAAAAAAAAAGAAAAAAAGAAAAAGAAACTTTCAGCTTCGCGATTCGAACTGAAGACCATCAAAAGTTAGCGTCTCGCCCTGCCGACCTAGCTACTAATCCTTTTACTCCGAGAGCCTATGAAAAGTACAAGACTCTCATTATGACTAACCAGTAAAAGTATTTAAAATGGTGTCAATCTGGCCAAAAAGCACAATGCTAAGTATAGGAGTGGATACTGCGCATGTGCGTGTACTTGCATCTTTAAATTATGATTAAAAATAAAAATATTTTGAAATTAAATTTTAGTTTTGAAATATATGATTTGGAATAATTTATAGTAACTCTCGTAAAATTGGAGAAAAATACCTAAATAAATTTTTAAAAAATGAAAGAAACAGAAATAAAAAAAAATGTTTCAGCTTCGCGATTCGAACTGAAGACCTTCAAAAGTTAGCATCTCGCCATGCCGACCTAGCCACAAATCCTTGTACCCACAGAGCGTCTGAAATGATTAAGACTCTCATTATGACTAGCGAATAAAAGTATTAAACGTGGTGTCAATCTATTCAAAACGCCCAATGCTAAGTATAGGAGTGGATACTGCGCATGTGCGTGAACTTGCTTCTTTAATTATGATAAAAAATACAAATATTTTGAAATTAAATTTTAGTTTTGAAATATATGATTTGGAATAATTTATAGTAACTCTCGCAAAATTCGAGAAAAATACATAAATAAATTTAAAAAAAAAAGAAAGAAAGAAAAAGAAACTTTCAGCTTCGCGATTCGAACTGAAGACCTTCAAAAGTTAGCGTCTCGCCCTGCTGACCTAGCTACTAATCCTTTTACTCCGAGAGCCTATGAAAAGTACAAAAATCTCATTATGACTAACCAGTAAAAGTATTTAAAATGGTGTCAATCTGGCCAAAAAGCACAATGCTAAGTATAGGAGTGGATACTGCGCATGTGCGTGTACTTGCATCTTTAAATTATGATTAAAAATAAAAATATTTTGAAATTAAATTTTAGTTTTGAAATATATGATTTGGAATAATTTATAGTAACTCTCGCAAAATTGGAGAAAAATACATAAATCAATTTAAAAAAAAAAAAGAAAGAAAAAGAAACTTTCAGCTTCGTGATTCGAACTGAAGACCTTCAAAAGTTAGCGTCTCGCCCTGCCGACCTAGCCACAAATCCTTGTACCAACAGAGCGTCTGAAATGATTAAGACTCTCATTATGACTAGCGAATAAAAGTATTAAACGTGGTGTCAATCTATTCAAAACGCCCAATGCTAAGTATAGGAGTGGATACTGCGCATGTGCGTGAACTTGCTTGTTTAAATTTTGATTAAATATAGAAATATTTTGATATTAAATTTTAGTTTTGAAATATATGATTTGGAATAATTTATAGTAACTCTCGCAAAATTGGAGAAAAATACATAAATCAATTTAAAAAAAAAAAAGAAAGAAAAAGAAACTTTCAGCTTCGTGATTCGAACTGAAGGCCTTCAAAAGTTAGCGTCTCGCCCTGCCGACCTAGCTACTAATCCTTTTACTCCGAGAGCCTCTGAAAAGTGCAAGACTCTCATTATGACTAGCCAGTAAAAGTATTTAAAATAATGTCAATCTGACCAAAAGGCACAATGCTAAGTGTAGGAGTGGATACTGCGCATGTGCATGTACTTGCATCTTTAAATTATGATTAAAAATAAAAATATTTTGAAATTAAATTTTAGTTTTGAAATATATGATTTGGAATAATTTATAGTAACTCTCGTAAAATTGGAGAAAAATACCTAAATAAATTTTTAAAAAATGAAAGAAACAGAAATAAAAAAAAATGTTTCAGCTTCGCGATTCGAACTGAAGACCTTCAAAAGTTAGCGTCTCGCCCTACCGACCTAGCCACAAATCCTTGTACCCACAGAGCGTCTGAAATGATTAAGACTCTCATTATGACTAGCGAATAAAAGTATTAAACGTGTTGTCAATCTATTCAAAACGCCCAATGCTAAGTATAGGAGTGGATACTGCGCATGTGCGCGAACTTGCTTGTTTAAATTTTGATTAAATATAGAAATATTTTGATATTAAATTTTAGTTTTGAAATATATGATTTGGAATAATTTATAGTAACTCTCGTAAAATTGGAGAAAAATACCTAAATAAATTTTTAAAAAATGAAAGAAACAGAAATAAAAAAAAATGTTTCAGCTTCGCGATTCGAACTGAAGACCTTCAAAAGTTAGCGTCTCGCCCTGCCGACCTAGCCACAAATCCTTGTACCCACAGTGCGTCTGAAATGATTAAGACTCTCATTATGACTAGCAAATAAAAGTATTAAACGTGGTGTCAATCTATTCAAAACGCCCAATGCTAAGTATAGGAGTGGATACTGCGCATGTGCGTGAACTTGCTTCTTTAAATTATGATAAAAAATACAAATATTTTGAAATTAAATTTTAGTTTTGAAATATATGATTTGGAATAATTTATAGTAACTCTCGCAAAATTCGAGAAAAATACATAAATAAATTTAAAAAAAAAAGAAAAAAAGAAAAAGAAACTTTCAGCTTCGCGATTCGAACTGAAGACCATCAAAAGTTAGCGTCTCGCCCTGCCGACCTAGCTACTAATCCTTTTACTCCGAGAGCCTATGAAAAGTACAAGACTCTCATTATGACTAACCAGTAAAAGTATTTAAAATGGTGTCAATCTGGCCAAAAAGCACAATGCTAAGTATAGGAGTGGATACTGCGCATGTGCGTGTACTTGCATCTTTAAATTATGATTAAAAATAAAAATATTTTGAAATTAAATTTTAGTTTTGAAATATATGATTTGGAATAATTTATAGTAACTCTCGTAAAATTGGAGAAAAATACCTAAATAAATTTTTAAAAAATGAAAGAAACAGAAATAAAAAAAAATGTTTCAGCTTCGCGATTCGAACTGAAGACCTTCAAAAGTTAGCATCTCGCCATGCCGACCTAGCCACAAATCCTTGTACCCACAGAGCGTCTGAAATGATTAAGACTCTCATTATGACTAGCGAATAAAAGTATTAAACGTGGTGTCAATCTATTCAAAACGCCCAATGCTAAGTATAGGAGTGGATACTGCGCATGTGCGTGAACTTGCTTCTTTAATTATGATAAAAAATACAAATATTTTGAAATTAAATTTTAGTTTTGAAATATATGATTTGGAATAATTTATAGTAACTCTCGCAAAATTCGAGAAAAATACATAAATAAATTTAAAAAAAAAAGAAAGAAAGAAAAAGAAACTTTCAGCTTCGCGATTCGAACTGAAGACCTTCAAAAGTTAGCGTCTCGCCCTGCTGACCTAGCTACTAATCCTTTTACTCCGAGAGCCTATGAAAAGTACAAAAATCTCATTATGACTAACCAGTAAAAGTATTTAAAATGGTGTCAATCTGGCCAAAAAGCACAATGCTAAGTATAGGAGTGGATACTGCGCATGTGCGTGTACTTGCATCTTTAAATTATGATTAAAAATAAAAATATTTTGAAATTAAATTTTAGTTTTGAAATATATGATTTGGAATAATTTATAGTAACTCTCGCAAAATTGGAGAAAAATACATAAATCAATTTAAAAAAAAAAAAGAAAGAAAAAGAAACTTTCAGCTTCGTGATTCGAACTGAAGACCTTCAAAAGTTAGCGTCTCGCCCTGCCGACCTAGCCACAAATCCTTGTACCAACAGAGCGTCTGAAATGATTAAGACTCTCATTATGACTAGCGAATAAAAGTATTAAACGTGGTGTCAATCTATTCAAAACGCCCAATGCTAAGTATAGGAGTGGATACTGCGCATGTGCGTGAACTTGCTTGTTTAAATTTTGATTAAATATAGAAATATTTTGATATTAAATTTTAGTTTTGAAATATATGATTTGGAATAATTTATAGTAACTCTCGCAAAATTGGAGAAAAATACATAAATCAATTTAAAAAAAAAAAAAGAAAGAAAAAGAAACTTTCAGCTTCGTGATTCGAACTGAAGACCTTCAAAAGTTAGCGTCTCGCCCTGCCGACCTAGCTACTAATCCTTTTACTCCGAGAGCCTCTGAAAAGTGCAAGACTCTCATTATGACTAGCCAGTAAAAGTATTTAAAATAATGTCAATCTGACCAAAAGGCACAATGCTAAGTGTAGGAGTGGATACTGCGCATGTGCATGTACTTGCATCTTTAAATTATGATTAAAAATAAAAATATTTTGAAATTAAATTTTAGTTTTGAAATATATGATTTGGAATAATTTATAGTAACTCTCGTAAAATTGGAGAAAAATACCTAAAAAAATTTTTAAAAAATGAAAGAAACAGAAATAAAAAAAAACTTTCAGCTTCGCGATTCGAACTGAAGACCTTCAAAAGTTAGCGTCTCGCCCTGCCGACCTAGCCACAAATCCTTGTACCCATAGAGCGTCTGAAATGATTAAGACTCTCATTATGACTAGCGAATAAATGTATTAAACGTAGTGTCAATCTCGTCAAAAAGCACAATGCTAAGTATAGGAGTATATACTGCGCATGTGCGTGAACTTGCTGGTTTAAATTTGGATTAAATATAGAAATATTTTGATATTAAATTTTATTTTTGAAATATTTGATTTGGAATAATTTATAGTAACTCTCGCAAAATTGGAGAAAAATGCATAAATAAATTTAAAAAAAAAAAGAAAGAAAGAAAAAGAAACTTTCAGCTTCGCGATTCGAACTGAAGACCTTCAAAAGTCAGCGTCTCGCCCTGCCGACCTAGCCACAAATCCTTGTACCAACAGAGCGTCTGAAATGATTAAGACTCTCATTATGACTAGCGAATAAAAGTATTAAACGTGGTGTCAATCTATTCAAAACGCCCAATGCTAAGTATAGGAGTGGATACTGCGCATGTGCGTGAACTTGCTTGTTTAAATTTTGATTAAATATAGAAATATTTTGATATTAAATTTTAGTTTTGAAATATATGATTTGGAATAATTTATAGTAACTCTCGCAAAATTGGAGAAAAATACATAAATCAATTTAAAAAAAAAAAGAAAGAAAAAGAAACTTTCAGCTTCGTGATTCGAACTGAAGACCTTCAAAAGTTAGCGTCTCGCCCTGCCGACCTAGCTACTAATCCTTTTACTCCGAGAGCCTCTGAAAAGTGCAAGACTCTCATTATGACTAGCCAGTAAAAGTATTTAAAATAATGTCAATCTGACCAAAAGGCACAATGCTAAGTGTAGGAGTGGATACTGCGCATGTGCATGTACTTGCATCTTTAAATTATGATTAAAAATAAAAATATTTTGAAATTAAATTTTAGTTTTGAAATATATGATTTGGAATAATTTATAGTAACTCTCGTAAAATTGGAGAAAAATACCTAAAAAAATTTTTAATTAAAGAAATAAACAGAAATAAAAAAAAACTTTCAGCTTCGCGATTCGAACTGAAGAACTTCAAAAGTTAGCGTCTCGCCCTGCCGACCTAGCCACAAATCCTTGTACCCACAGAGCGTCTGAAATGATTAAGACTCTCATTATGACTAGCGAATAAATGTATTAAACGTGGTGTCAATCTGGTCAAAAAGCCCTATGCTGAGTATAGGAGTATATAATGCGCATGTGCGTGAACTTGCTTCTTTAAATTATGATAAAAAATACAAATATTTTGAAATTAAATTTTAGTTTTGAAATATATGATTTGGAATAATTTATAGTAACTCTCGCAAAATTCGAGAAAAATACATAAATAAATTTAAAAAAAAAAGAAAGAAAGAAAAAGAAACTTTCAGCTTCGCGATTCGAACTGAAGACCTTCAAAAGTTAGCGTCTCGCCCTGCTGACCTAGCTACTAATCCTTTTACTCCGAGAGCCTATGAAAAGTACAAAAATCTCATTATGACTAACCAGTAAAAGTATTTAAAATGGTGTCAATCTGGCCAAAAAGCACAATGCTAAGTATAGGAGTGGATACTGCGCATGTGCGTGTACTTGCATCTTTAAATTATGATTAAAAATAAAAATATTTTGAAATTAAATTTTAGTTTTGAAATATATGATTTGGAATAATTTATAGTAACTCTCGTAAAATTGGAGAAAAATACCTAAATAAATTTTTAAAAAATGAAAGAAACAGAAATAAAAAAAAATGTTTCAGCTTCGCGATTCGAACTGAAGACCTTCAAAAGTTAGCATCTCGCCATGCCGACCTAGCCACAAATCCTTGTACCCACAGAGCGTCTGAAATGATTAAGACTCTCATTATGACTAGCGAATAAAAGTATTAAACGTGTTGTCAATCTATTCAAAACGCCCAATGCTAAGTATAGGAGTGGATACTGCGCATGTGCGTGAACTTGCTTGTTTAAATTTTGATTAAATATAGAAATATTTTGATATTAAATTTTAGTTTTGAAATATATGATTTGGAATAATTTATAGTAACTCTCGTAAAATTGGAGAAAAATACCTAAATAAATTTTTAAAAAATGAAAGAAACAGAAATAAAAAAATATGTTTCAGCTTCGCGATTCGAACTGAAGACCTTCAAAAGTTAGCGTCTCGCCCTGCTGACCTAGCCACAAATCCTTGTACCCACAGAGCGTCTGAAATGATTAAGACTCTTATTATGACTAGCGAATAAAAGTATTAAACGTGGTGTCAATCTATTCAAAACGCCCAATGCTAAGTATAGGAGTGGATACTGCGCATGTGCGTGAACTTGCTTTTTTAAATTATGATAAAAAATACAAATATTTTGAAATTAAATTTTAGTTTTGAAATATATGATTTGGAATAATTTATAGTAACTCTCGCAAAATTCGAGAAAAATACATAAATAAATTTAAAAAAAAAAGAAAAAAAGAAAAAGAAACTTTCAGCTTCGCGATTCGAACTGAAGACCATCAAAAGTTAGCGTCTCGCCCTGCCGACCTAGCTACTAATCCTTTTACTCCGAGAGCCTATGAAAAGTACAAGACTCTCATTATGACTAACCAGTAAAAGTATTTAAAATGGTGTCAATCTGGCCAAAAAGCACAATGCTAAGTGTAGGAGAGGATACTGCGCATGTGCGTGTACTTGCATCTTTAAATTATGATTAAAAATAAAAATATTTTGAAATTAAATTTTAGTTTTGAAATATATGATTTGGAATAATTTATAGTAACTCTCGTAAAATTGGAGAAAAATACCTAAATAAATTTTTAAAAAATGAAAGAAACAGAAATAAAAAAAAATGTTTCAGCTTCGCGATTCGAACTGAAGACCTTCAAAAGTTAGCGTCTCGCCCTACCGACCTAGCCACAAATCCTTGTACCCACAGAGCGTCTGAAATGATTAAGACTCTCATTATGACTAGCGAATAAAAGTATTAAACGTGTTGTCAATCTATTCAAAACGCCCAATGCTAAGTATAGGAGTGGATACTGCGCATGTGCGCGAACTTGCTTGTTTAAATTTTGATTAAATATAGAAATATTTTGATATTAAATTTTAGTTTTGAAATATATGATTTGGAATAATTTATAGTAACTCTCGTAAAATTGGAGAAAAATACCTAAATAAATTTTTAAAAAATGAAAGAAACAGAAATAAAAAAAAATGTTTCAGCTTCGCGATTCGAACTGAAGACCTTCAAAAGTTAGCGTCTCGCCCTGCCGACCTAGCCACAAATCCTTGTACCCACAGTGCGTCTGAAATGATTAAGACTCTCATTATGACTAGCGAATAAAAGTATTAAACGTGGTGTCAATCTATTCAAAACGCCCAATGCTAAGTATAGGAGTGGATACTGCGCATGTGCGTGAACTTGCTTCTTTAAATTATGATAAAAAATACAAATATTTTGAAATTAAATTTTAGTTTTGAAATATATGATTTGGAATAATTTATAGTAACTCTCGCAAAATTCGAGAAAAATACATAAATAAATTTAAAAAAAAAAGAAAAAAACAAAAAGAAACTTTCAGCTTCGCGATTCGAACTGAAGACCATCAAAAGTTAGCGTCTCGCCCTGCCGACCTAGCTACTAATCCTTTTACTCCGAGAGCCTATGAAAAGTACAAGACTCTCATTATGACTAACCAGTAAAAGTATTTAAAATGGTGTCAATCTGGCCAAAAAGCACAATGCTAAGTATAGGAGTGGATACTGCGCATGTGCGTGTACTTGCATCTTTAAATTATGATTAAAAATAAAAATATTTTGAAATTAAATTTTAGTTTTGAAATATATGATTTGGAATAATTTATAGTAACTCTCGTAAAATTGGAGAAAAATACCTAAATAAATTTTTAAAAAATGAAAGAAACAGAAATAAAAAAAAATGTTTCAGCTTCGCGATTCGAACTGAAGACCTTCAAAAGTTAGCGTCTCGCCCTGCCGACCTAGCCACAAATCCTTGTACCCACAGAGCGTCTGAAATGATTAAGACTCTCATTATGACTAGCGAATAAAAGTATTAAACGTGTTGTCAATCTATTCAAAACGCCCAATGCTAAGTATAGGAGTGGATACTGCGCATGTGCGTGAACTTGCTTGTTTAAATTTTGATTAAATATAGAAATATTTTGATATTAAATTTTAGTTTTGAAATATATGATTTGGAATAATTTATAGTAACTCTCGTAAAATTGGAGAAAAATACCTAAATAAATTTTTAAAAAATGAAAGAAACAGAAATAAAAAAAAATGTTTCAGCTTCACGATTCGAACTGAAGACCTTCAAAAGTTAGCGTCTCGCCCTGCCGACCTAGCCACAAATCCTTGTACCCACAGTGCGTCTGAAATGATTAAGACTCTCATTATGACTAGCGAATAAAAGTATTAAACGTGGTGTCAATCTATTCAAAACGCCCAATGCTAAGTATAGGAGTGGATACTGCGCATGTGCGTGAACTTGCTTCTTTAAATTATGATAAAAAATACAAATATTTTGAAATTAAATTTTAGTTTTGAAATATATGATTTGGAATAATTTATAGTAACTCTCGTAAAATTGGAGAAAAATACCTAAATAAATTTTTAAAAAATGAAAAAAACAGAAATAAAAAAAAAAATGTTTCAGCTTCGCGATTCGAACTGAAGACCTTCAAAAGTTAGCGTCTCGCCCTGCCGACCTAGCCACAAATCCTTGTACCCACAGAGCGTCTGAAATGATTAAGACTCTCATTATGACTAGCGAATAAAAGCATTAAACGTGGTGTCAATCTATTCAAAAAGCCCTATGCTGAGTATAGGAGTATATAATGCGCATGTGCGTGAACTTGCTTGTTTAAATTTTGATTAAATATAGAAATATTTTGAAATTAAATTTTAGTTTTGAAATATATGATTTGGAATAATTTATAGTAACTCTCGCAAAATTGGAGAAAAATGCATAAATAAATTTAAAAAAAAAAGAAAGAAAGAAAAAGAAACTTTCAGCTTCGCGATTCGAACTGAAGACCTTCAAAAGTTAGCGTCTCGCCCTGCCGACCTAGCCACAAATCCTTGTACCAACAGAGCGTCTGAAATGATTAACACTCTCATTGTGACTAGCGAAAAAAAGTATTAAACGTGGTGTCAATCTATTCAAAACGCCCAATGCTAAGTATAGGAGTGGATACTGCGCATGTGCGTGAACTTGCTTCTTTAAATTTTGATTAAATATAGAAATATTTTGAAATTAAATTTTAGTTTTGAAATATATGATTTGGAATAATTCATAGTAACTCTCGTAAAATTGGCGAAAAATACCTAAATAAATTTTTAAAAAATGAAAGAAAGAAAAAGAAACTTTCAGCTTCGCGATTCGAACTGAAGACCATCAAAAGTTAGCGTCTCGCCCTGCCGACCTAGCTACTAATCCTTTTACTCCGAGAGCCTATGAAAAGTACAAGACTCTCATTATGACTAGCCAGTAAAAGTATTTAAAATGGTGTCAATCTGGCCAAAAAGCACAATGCTAAGTATAGGAGTGGATACTGCGCATGTGCGTGTACTTGCATCTTTAAATTATGATTAAAAATAAAAATATTTTGAAATTAAATTTTAGTTTTGAAATATATGATTTGGAATAATTTATAGTAACTCTCGTAAAATTGGAGAAAAATACCTAAAAAAATTTTTAATTAAAGAAATAAACAGAAATAAAAAAAAACTTTCAGCTTCGCGATTCGAACTGAAGAACTTCAAAAGTTAGCGTCTCGCCCTGCCGACCTAGCCACAAATCCTTGTACCCACAGAGCGTCTGAAATGATTAAGACTCTCATTATGACTAGCGAATAAATGTATTAAACGTGGTGTCAATCTGGTCAAAAAGCCCTATGCTGAGTATAGGAGTATATAATGCGCATGTGCGTGAACTTGCTTGTTTAAATTTTGATTAAATATAGAAATATTTTGAAATTAAATTTTAGTTTTGAAATATATGATTTGGAATAATTTATAGTAACTCTCGTAAAATTGGAGAAAAATACCTAAATAAATTTTTAAAAAATGAAAGAAACAGAAATAAAAAAAAATGTTTCAGCTTCGCGATTCGAACTGAAGACCTTCAAAAGTTAGCGTCTCACACTGCCGACCTAGTCATAAATCCTTGTACCCACAGAGCGTCTGGAATGATTAAGACTCTCATTATGACTAGCGAATAAAAGCATTAAACGTGGTGTCAATCTATTCAAAACGCCCAATGCTAAGTATAGGAGTGGATACTGCGCATGTGCGTGAACTTGCTTCTTTAAATTATGATAAAAAATACAAATATTTTGAAATTAAATTTTAGTTTTGAAATATATGATTTGGAATAATTTATAGTAACTCTCGCAAAATTCGAGAAAAATACATAAATAAATTTAAAAAAAAAAGAAAGAAAGAAAAAGAAACTTTCAGCTTCGCGATTCGAACTGAAGACCATCAAAAGTAAGCGTCTCGCCCTGCCGACCTAGATACTAATCCTTTTACTCCGAGAGCCTATGAAAAGTACAAGACTCTCATTATGACTAACCAGTAAAAGTATTTAAAATGGTGTCAATCTGGCCAAAAAGCACAATGCTAAGTGTAGGAGTGGATACTGCGCATGTGCGTGTACTTGCATCTTTAAATTATGATTAAAAATAAAAATATTTTGAAATTAAATTTTAGTTTTGAAATAAATGATTTGGAATAATTTATAGTAACTCTCGTAAAATTGGAGAAAAATACCTAAATAAATTTTTAAAAAATGAAAGAAACAGAAATAAAAAAAAATGTTTCAGCTTCGCGATTCGAACTGAAGACCTTCAAAAGTTAGCGTCTCGCCCTGCCGACCTAGCCACAAATCCTTGTACCCACAGAGCGTCTGAAATGATTAAGACTCTCATTATGAGTAGCGAATAAAAGTATTAAACGTGTTGTCAATCTATTCAAAACGCCCAATGCTAAGTATAGGAGTGGATACTGCGCATGTGCGCGAACTTGCTTGTTTAAATTTTGATTAAATATAGAAATATTTTGATATTAAATTTTAGTTTTGAAATATATGATTTGGAATAATTTATAGTAACTCTCGTAAAATTGGAGAAAAATACCTAAATAAATTTTTAAAAAATGAAAGAAACAGAAATAAAAAAAAATGTTTCAGCTTCGCGATTCGAACTGAAGACCTTCAAAAGTTAGCGTCTCGCCCTGCCGACCTAGCCACAAATCCTTGTACCCACAGTGCGTCTGAAATGATTAAGACTCTCATTATGACTAGCGAATAAAAGTATTAAACGTGGTGTCAATCTATTCAAAACGCCCAATGCTAAGTATAGGAGTGGATACTGCGCATGTGCGTGAACTTGCTTCTTTAAATTATGATAAAAAATACAAATATTTTGAAATTAAATTTTAGTTTTGAAATATATGATTTGGAATAATTTATAGTAACTCTCGCAAAATTCGAGAAAAATACATAAATAAATTTAAAAAAAAAAAGAAAAAAAGAAAAAGAAACTTTCAGCTTCGCGATTCGAACTGAAGACCATCAAAAGTTAGCGTCTCGCCCTGCCGACCTAGCTACTAATCCTTTTACTCCGAGAGCCTATGAAAAGTACAAGACTCTCATTATGACTAACCAGTAAATGTATTTAAAATGGTGTCAATCTGGCCAAAAAGCACAATGCTAAGTATAGGAGTGGATATTGCGCATGTGCGTGAACTTGCTTGTTTAAATTTTGTTTAAATATAGAAATATTTTGATATTAAATTTTAGTTTTGAAATATATGATTTGGAATAATTTATAGTAACTCTCGTAAAATTGGAGAAAAATACCTAAATAAATTTTTAAAAAATGAAAGAAACAGAAATAAAAAAGAATGTTTCAGCTTCGCGATTCGAACTAAAGACCTTCAAAAGTTAGCGTCTCGCCCTGCCGACCTAGCCACAAATCCTTGTACCCATAGAGCGTCTGAAATGATTAAGACTCTCATTATGACTAGCGAATAAAAGTATTAAACGTGGTGTCAATCTATTCAAAACGCCCAATGCTAAGTATAGGAGTGGATAATGCGCATGTGCGTGAACTTGCTTGTTTAAATTTTGATTAAATATAGAAATATTTTGATATTAAATTTTAGTTTTGAAATATATGATTTGGAATAATTTATAGTAACTCTCGTAAAATTGGAGAAAAATACCTAAATAAATTTTTAAAAAATGAAAGAAACAGAAATAAAAAAGAATGTTTCAGCTTCGCGATTCGAACTGAAGACCTTCAAAAGTTAGCGTCTCGCCCTGCCGACCTAGCTACTAATCCTTTCACTCCGTGAGCCTATGAAAAGTACAAAAATCTCATTATGACTAACCAGTAAAAGTATTTAAAATGGTGTCAATCTGGCCAAAAAGCACAATGCTAAGTATAGGAGTGGATACTGCGCATGTGCGTGTACTTGCATCTTTAAATTATGATTAAAAATAAAAATATTTTGAAATTAAATTTTAGTTTTGAAATATATGATTTGGAATAATTTATAGTAACTCTCGTAAAATTGGAGAAAAATACCTAAATAAATTTTTAAAAAATGAAAGAAACAGAAATAAAAAAAAATGTTTCAGCTTCGCGATTCGAACTGAAGACCTTCAAAAGTTAGCATCTCGCCATACCGACCTAGCCACAAATCCTTGTACCCACAGAGCGTCTGAAATGATTAAGACTCTCATTATGACTAGCGAATAAAATTATTAAACGTGGTGTCAATCTATTCAAAACGCCCAATGCTAAGTATAGGAGTGGATACTGCGCATGTGCGTGAACTTGCTTGTTTAAATTTTGATTAAATATAGAAATATTTTGATATTAAATTTTAGTTTTGAAATATATGATTTGGAATAATTTATAGTAACTCTCGTAAAATTGGAGAAAAATACCTAAATAAATTTTTAAAAAATGAAAGAAACAGAAATAAAAAAAAATGTTTCAGCTTCGCGATTCGAACTGAAGACCTTCAAAAGTTAGCGTCTCACCCTGCCGACCTAGTCACAAATCCTTGTACCCACAGAGCGTCTGGAATGATTAAGACTCTCATTATGACTAGCGAATAAAAGCATTAAACGTGGTGTCAATCTATTCAAAACGCCCAATGCTAAGTATAGGAGTGGATACTGCGCATGTGCGTGAACTTGCTTGTTTAAATTTTGATTAAATATAGAAATATTTTGATATTAAATTTTAGTTTTGAAATATATGATTTGGAATAATTTATAGTAACTCTCGTAAAATTGGAGAAAAATACCTAAATAAATTTTTAAAAAATGAAAGAAACAGAAATAAAAAAATATGTTTCAGCTTCGCGATTCGAACTGAAGACCTTCAAAAGTTAGCGTCTCGCCCTGCTGACCTAGCCACAAATCCTTGTACCCACAGAGCGTCTGAAATGATTAAGACTCTTATTATGACTAGCGAATAAAAGTATTAAACGTGGTGTCAATCTATTCAAAACGCCCAATGCTAAGTATAGGAGTGGATACTGCGCATGTGCGTGAACTTGCTTTTTTAAATTATGATAAAAAATACAAATATTTTGAAATTAAATTTTAGTTTTGAAATATATGATTTGGAATAATTTATAGTAACTCTCGCAAAATTCGAGAAAAATACATAAATAAATTTAAAAAAAAAAGAAAAAAAGAAAAAGAAACTTTCAGCTTCGCGATTCGAACTGAAGACCATCAAAAGTTAGCGTCTCGCCCTGCCGACCTAGCTACTAATCCTTTTACTCCGAGAGCCTATGAAAAGTACAAGACTCTCATTATGACTAACCAGTAAAAGTATTTAAAATGGTGTCAATCTGGCCAAAAAGCACAATGCTAAGTGTAGGAGTGGATACTGCGCATGTGCGTGAACTTGCTTGTTTAAATTTTGATTAAATATAGAAATATTTTGATATTAAATTTTAGTTTTGAAATATATGATTTGGAATAATTTATAGTAACTCTCGTAAAATTGGAGAAAAATACCTAAATAAATTTTTAAAAAATGAAAGAAACAGAAATAAAAAAAAAATGTTTCAGCTTCGCGATTCGAACTGAAGACCTTCAAAAGTTAGCATCTCGCCATACCGACCTAGCCACAAATCCTTGTACCCACAGAGCGTCTGAAATGATTAAGACTCTCATTATGACTAGCGAATAAAAGTATTAAACGTGGTGTCAATCTATTCAAAACGCCCAATGCTAAGTATAGGAGTGGATACTGCGCATGTGCGTGAACTTGCTTGTTTAAATTTTGATTAAATATAGAAATATTTTGATATTAAATTTTAGTTTTGAAATATATGATTTGGAATAATTTATAGTAACTCTCGTAAAATTGGAGAAAAATACCTAAATAAATTTTTAAAAAATGAAAGAAACAGAAATAAAAAAAAATGTTTCAGCTTCGCGATTCGAACTGAAGACCTTCAAAAGTTAGCGTCTCACCCTGCCGACCTAGTCACAAATCCTTGTACCCACAGAGCGTCTGGAATGATTAAGACTCTCATTATGACTAGCGAATAAAAGCATTAAACGTGGTGTCAATCTATTCAAAACGCCCAATGCTAAGTATAGGAGTGGATACTGCGCATGTGCGTGAACTTGCTTGTTTAAATTTTGATTAAATATAGAAATATTTTGATATTAAATTTTAGTTTTGAAATATATGATTTGGAATAATTTATAGTAACTCTCGTAAAATTGGAGAAAAATACCTAAATAAATTTTTAAAAAATGAAAGAAACAGAAATAAAAAAAAATGTTTCAGCTTCGCGATTCGAACTGAAGACCTTCAAAAGTTAGCGTCTCGCCCTGCCGACCTAGCCACAAATCCTTGTACCCACAAAGCGTCTGAAATGATTAAGACTCTCATTATGACTAGCGAATAAAAGTATTAAACGTGTTGTCAATCTATTCAAAACGCCCAATGCTAAGTATAGGAGTGGATACTGCGCATGTGCGTGAACTTGCTTGTTTAAATTTTGATTAAATATAGAAATATTTTGATATTAAATTTTAGTTTTGAAATATATGATTTGGAATAATTTATAGTAACTCTCGTAAAATTGGAGAAAAATACCTAAATAAATTTTTAAAAAATGAAAGAAACAGAAATAAAAAAAAATGTTTCAGCTTCGCGATTCGAACTGAAGACCTTCAAAAGTTAGCGTCTCACCCTAACGACCTAGTCACAAATCCTTGTACCCACAGAGCGTCTGGAATGATTAAGACTCTCATTATGACTAGCGAATAAAAGCATTAAACGTGGTGTCAATCTATTCAAATGCCCAATGCTAAGTATAGGAGTGGATACTGCGCATGTGCGTGAACTTGCTTGTTTAAATTTTGATTAAATATAGAAATATTTTGATATTAAATTTTAGTTTTGAAATATAGGATTTGGAATAATTTATAGTAACTCTCGTAAAATTGGAGAAAAATACCTAAATAAATTTTTAAAAAATGAAAGAAACAGAAATAAAAAAATATGTTTCAGCTTCGCGATTCGAACTGAAGACCTTCAAAAGTTAGCGTCTCGCCCTGCTGACCTAGCCACAAATCCTTGTACCCACAGAGCGTCTGAAATGATTAAGACTCTTATTATGACTAGCGAATAAAAGTATTAAACGTGGTGTCAATCTATTCAAAACGCCCAATGCTAAGTATAGGAGTGGATACTGCGCATGTGCGTGAACTTGCTTTTTTAAATTATGATAAAAAATACAAATATTTTGAAATTAAATTTTAGTTTTGAAATATATGATTTGGAATAATTTATAGTAACTCTCGCAAAATTCGAGAAAAATACATAAATAAATTTAAAAAAAAAAGAAAAAAAGAAAAAGAAACTTTCAGCTTCGCGATTCGAACTGAAGACCATCAAAAGTTAGCGTCTCGCCCTGCCGACCTAGCCACAAATCCTTGTACCCACAGAGCGTCTGAAATGATTAAGACTCTCATTATGACTAGCGAATAAAAGTATTAAACGTGTTGTCAATCTATTCAAAACGCCCAATGCTAAGTATAGGAGTGGATACTGCGCATGTGCGTGAACTTGCTTGTTTAAATTTTGATTAAATATAGAAATATTTTGATATTAAATTTTAGTTTTGAAATATATGATTTGGAATAATTTATAGTAACTCTCGTAAAATTGGAGAAAAATACCTAAATAAATTTTTAAAAAATGAAAGAAACAGAAATAAAAAAAAATGTTTCAGCTTCGCGATTCGAACTGAAGACCTTCAAAAGTTAGCGTCTCGCCCTCCCGACCTAGCCACAAATCCTTGTACCCACAGAGCGTCTGAAATGATTAAGACTCTCATTATGACTAGCGAATAAAAGTATTAAACGTGGTGTCAATCTATTCAAAACGCCCAATGCTAAGTATAGGAGTGGATACTGCGCATGTGCGTGAACTTGCTTGTTTAAATTTTGATTAAATATAGAAATATTTTGATATTAAATTTTAGTTTTGAAATATATGATTTGGAATAATTTATAGTAACTCTCGTAAAATTGGAGAAAAATACCTAAATAAATTTTTAAAAAATGAAAGAAACAGAAATAAAAAAAAATGTTTCAGCTTCGCGATTCGAACTGAAGACCTTCAAAAGTTAGCGTCTCACCCTGCCGACCTAGGTACTAATCCTTTTACTCCGAGAGCCTATGAAAAGTACAAAACTCTCATTATGACTAACCAGTAAAAGTATTTAAAATGGTGTCAATCTGGCCAAAAAGCACAATGCTAAGTATAGAAGTGGATACTGCGCATGTGCGTGTACTTGCATCTTTAAATTATGATTAAAAATAAAAATATTTTGAAATTAAATTTTAGTTTTGAAATATATGATTTGGAATAATTTATAGTAACTCTCGTAAAATTGGAGAAAAATACCTAAATAAATTTTTAAAAAATAAAAGAAACAGAAATAAAAAAATATGTTTCAGCTTCGCGATTCGAACTGAAGACCTTCAAAAGTTAGCGTCTCGCCCTGCTGACCTAGCCACAAATCCTTGTACCCACAGAGCGTCTGAAATGATTAAGACTCTTATTATGACTAGCGAATAAAAGTATTAAACGTGTTGTCAATCTATTCAAAACGCCCAATGCTAAGTATAGGAGTGGATACTGCGCATGTGCGTGAACTTGCTTGTTTAAATTTTGATTAAATATAGAAATATTTTGATATTAAATTTTAGTTTTGAAATATATGATTTGGAATAATTTATAGTAACTCTCGTAAAATTGGAGAAAAATACCTAAATAAATTTTTAAAAAATGAAAGAAACAGAAATAAAAAAAAATGTTTCAGCTTCGCGATTCGAACTGAAGACCTTCAAAAGTTAGCGTCTCACCCTGCCGACCTAGTCACAAATCCTTGTACCCACAGAGCGTCTGGAATGATTAAGACTCTCATTATGACTAGCGAATAAAAGCATTAAACGTGGTGTCAATCTATTCAAAACGCCCAATGCTAAGTATAGGAGTGGATACTGCGCATGTGCGTGAACTTGCTTGTTTAAATTTTGATTAAATATAGAAATATTTTGATATTAAATTTTAGTTTTGAAATATATGATTTGGAATAATTTATAGTAACTCTCGTAAAATTGGAGAAAAATACCTAAATAAATTTTTAAAAAATGAAAGAAACAGAAATAAAAAAATATGTTTCAGCTTCGCGATTCGAACTGAAGACCTTCAAAAGTTAGCGTCTCGCCCTGCTGACCTAGCCACAAATCCTTGTACCCACAGAGCGTCTGAAATGATTAAGACTCTTATTATGACTAGCGAATAAAAGTATTAAACGTGGTGTCAATCTATTCAAAACGCCCAATGCTAAGTATAGGAGTGGATACTGCGCATGTGCGTGAACTTGCTTTTTTAAATTATGATAAAAAATACAAATATTTTGAAATTAAATTTTAGTTTTGAAATATATGATTTGGAATAATTTATAGTAACTCTCGCAAAATTCGAGAAAAATACATAAATAAATTTAAAAAAAAAAGAAAAAAAGAAAAAGAAACTTTCAGCTTCGCGATTCGAACTGAAGACCATCAAAAGTTAGCGTCTCGCCCTGCCGACCTAGCCACAAATCCTTGTACCCACAGAGCGTCTGAAATGATTAAGACTCTCATTATGACTAGCGAATAAAAGTATTAAACGTGTTGTCAATCTATTCAAAACGCCCAATGCTAAGTATAGGAGTGGATACTGCGCATGTGCGTGAACTTGCTTGTTTAAATTTTGATTAAATATAGAAATATTTTGATATTAAATTTTAGTTTTGAAATATATGATTTGGAATAATTTATAGTAACTCTCGTAAAATTGGAGAAAAATACCTAAATAAATTTTTAAAAAATGAAAGAAACAGAAATAAAAAAAAATGTTTCAGCTTCGCGATTCGAACTGAAGACCTTCAAAAGTTAGCGTCTCGCCCTCCCGACCTAGCCACAAATCCTTGTACCCACAGAGCGTCTGAAATGATTAAGACTCTCATTATGACTAGCGAATAAAAGTATTAAACGTGGTGTCAATCTATTCAAAACGCCCAATGCTAAGTATAGGAGTGGATACTGCGCATGTGCGTGAACTTGCTTGTTTAAATTTTGATTAAATATAGAAATATTTTGATATTAAATTTTAGTTTTGAAATATATGATTTGGAATAATTTATAGTAACTCTCGTAAAATTGGAGAAAAATACCTAAATAAATTTTTAAAAAATGAAAGAAACAGAAATAAAAAAAAATGTTTCAGCTTCGCGATTCGAACTGAAGACCTTCAAAAGTTAGCGTCTCACCCTGCCGACCTAGGTACTAATCCTTTTACTCCGAGAGCCTATGAAAAGTACAAAACTCTCATTATGACTAACCAGTAAAAGTATTTAAAATGGTGTCAATCTGGCCAAAAAGCACAATGCTAAGTATAGAAGTGGATACTGCGCATGTGCGTGTACTTGCATCTTTAAATTATGATTAAAAATAAAAATATTTTGAAATTAAATTTTAGTTTTGAAATATATGATTTGGAATAATTTATAGTAACTCTCGTAAAATTGGAGAAAAATACCTAAATAAATTTTTAAAAAATAAAAGAAACAGAAATAAAAAAATATGTTTCAGCTTCGCGATTCGAACTGAAGACCTTCAAAAGTTAGCGTCTCGCCCTGCTGACCTAGCCACAAATCCTTGTACCCACAGAGCGTCTGAAATGATTAAGACTCTTATTATGACTAGCGAATAAAAGTATTAAACGTGTTGTCAATCTATTCAAAACGCCCAATGCTAAGTATAGGAGTGGATACTGCGCATGTGCGTGAACTTGCTTGTTTAAATTTTGATTAAATATAGAAATATTTTGATATTAAATTTTAGTTTTGAAATATATGATTTGGAATAATTTATAGTAACTCTCGTAAAATTGGAGAAAAATACCTAAATAAATTTTTAAAAAATGAAAGAAACAGAAATAAAAAAAAATGTTTCAGCTTCGCGATTCGAACTGAAGACCTTCAAAAGTTAGCGTCTCACCCTGCCGACCTAGTCACAAATCCTTGTACCCACAGAGCGTCTGGAATGATTAAGACTCTCATTATGACTAGCGAATAAAAGCATTAAACGTGGTGTCAATCTATTCAAAACGCCCAATGCTAAGTATAGGAGTGGATACTGCGCATGTGCGTGAACTTGCTTGTTTAAATTTTGATTAAATATAGAAATATTTTGATATTAAATTTTAGTTTTGAAATATATGATTTGGAATAATTTATAGTAACTCTCGTAAAATTGGAGAAAAATACCTAAATAAATTTTTAAAAAATGAAAGAAACAGAAATAAAAAAATATGTTTCAGCTTCGCGATTCGAACTGAAGACCTTCAAAAGTTAGCGTCTCGCCCTGCTGACCTAGCCACAAATCCTTGTACCCACAGAGCGTCTGAAATGATTAAGACTCTTATTATGACTAGCGAATAAAAGTATTAAACGTGGTGTCAATCTATTCAAAACGCCCAATGCTAAGTATAGGAGTGGATACTGCGCATGTGCGTGAACTTGCTTTTTTAAATTATGATAAAAAATACAAATATTTTGAAATTAAATTTTAGTTTTGAAATATATGATTTGGAATAATTTATAGTAACTCTCGCAAAATTCGAGAAAAATACATAAATAAATTTAAAAAAAAAAGAAAAAAAGAAAAAGAAACTTTCAGCTTCGCGATTCGAACTGAAGACCATCAAAAGTTAGCGTCTCGCCCTGCCGACCTAGCTACTAATCCTTTTACTCCGAGAGCCTATGAAAAGTACAAGACTCTCATTATGACTAACCAGTAAAAGTATTTAAAATGGTGTCAATCTGGCCAAAAAGCACAATGCTAAGTATAGGAGTGGATACTGCGCATGTGCGTGTACTTGCATCTTTAAATTATGATTAAAAATAAAAATATTTTGAAATTAAATTTTAGTTTTGAAATATATGATTTGGAATAATTTATAGTAACTCTCGTAAAATTGGAGAAAAATACCTAAATAAATTTTTAAAAAATGAAAGAAACAGAAATAAAAAAAAATGTTTCAGCTTCGCGATTCGAACTGAAGACCTTCAAAAGTTAGCGTTTCGCCCTGCCGACCTAGCCACAAATCCTTGTACCCACAGAGCGTCTGAAATGATTAAGACTCTCATTATGACTAGCGAATAAAAGTATTAAACGTGTTGTCAATCTATTCAAAACGCCCAATGCTAAGTATAGGAGTGGATACTGCGCATGTGCGTGAACTTGCTTGTTTAAATTTTGATTAAATATAGAAATATTTTGATATTAAATTTTAGTTTTGAAATATATGATTTGGAATAATTTATAGTAACTCTCGTAAAATTGGAGAAAAATACCTAAATAAATTTTTAAAAAATGAAAGAAACAGAAATAAAAAAAAATGTTTCAGCTTCGCGATTCGAACTGAAGACCTTCAAAAGTTAGCGTCTCACCCTGCCGACCTAGTCACAAATCCTTGTACCCACAGAGCGTCTGGAATGATTAAGACTCTCATTATGACTAGCGAATAAAAGCATTAAACGTGGTGTCAATCTATTCAAAACGCCCAATGCTAAGTATAGGAGTGGATACTGCGCATGTGCGTGAACTTGCTTGTTTAAATTTTGATTAAATATAGAAATATTTTGATATTAAATTTTAGTTTTGAAATATATGATTTGGAATAATTTATAGTAACTCTCGTAAAATTGGAGAAAAATACCTAAATAAATTTTTAAAAAATGAAAGAAACAGAAATAAAAAAATATGTTTCAGCTTCGCGATTCGAACTGAAGACCTTCAAAAGTTAGCGTCTCGCCCTGCTGACCTAGCCACAAATCCTTGTACCCACAGAGCGTCTGAAATGATTAAGACTCTTATTATGACTAGCGAATAAAAGTATTAAACGTGGTGTCAATCTATTCAAAACGCCCAATGCTAAGTATAGGAGTGGATACTGCGCATGTGCGTGAACTTGCTTTTTTAAATTATGATAAAAAATACAAATATTTTGAAATTAAATTTTAGTTTTGAAATATATGATTTGGAATAATTTATAGTAACTCTCGCAAAATTCGAGAAAAATACATAAATAAATTTAAAAAAAAAAGAAAAAAAGAAAAAGAAACTTTCAGCTTCGCGATTCGAACTGAAGACCATCAAAAGTTAGCGTCTCGCCCTGCCGACCTAGCTACTAATCCTTTTACTCCGAGAGCCTATGAAAAGTACAAGACTCTCATTATGACTAACCAGTAAAAGTATTTAAAATGGTGTCAATCTGGCCAAAAAGCACAATGCTAAGTATAGGAGTGGATACTGCGCATGTGCGTGTACTTGCATCTTTAAATTATGATTAAAAATAAAAATATTTTGAAATTAAATTTTAGTTTTGAAATATATGATTTGGAATAATTTATAGTAACTCTCGTAAAATTGGAGAAAAATACCTAAATAAATTTTTAAAAAATGAAAGAAACAGAAATAAAAAAAAATGTTTCAGCTTCGCGATTCGAACTGAAGACCTTCAAAAGTTAGCGTTTCGCCCTGCCGACCTAGCCACAAATCCTTGTACCCACAGAGCGTCTGAAATGATTAAGACTCTCATTATGACTAGCGAATAAAAGTATTAAACGTGTTGTCAATCTATTCAAAACGCCCAATGCTAAGTATAGGAGTGGATACTGCGCATGTGCGTGAACTTGCTTGTTTAAATTTTGATTAAATATAGAAATATTTTGATATTAAATTTTAGTTTTGAAATATATGATTTGGAATAATTTATAGTAACTCTCGTAAAATTGGAGAAAAATACCTCAATAAATTTTTAAAAAATGAAAGAAACAGAAATAAAAAAAAATGTTTCAGCTTCGCGATTCGAACTGAAGACCTTCAAAAGTTAGCGTCTCACCCTGCCGACCTAGTCACAAATCCTTGTACCCACAGAGCGTCTGGAATGATTAAGACTCTCATTATGACTAGCGAATAAAAGCATTAAACGTGGTGTCAATCTATTCAAAACGCCCAATGCTAAGTATAGGAGTGGATACTGCGCATGTGCGTGAACTTGCTTGTTTAAATTTTGATTAAATATAGAAATATTTTGATATTAAATTTTAGTTTTGAAATATAGGATTTGGAATAATTTATAGTAACTCTCGTAAAATTGGAGAAAAATACCTAAATAAATTTTTAAAAAATGAAAGAAACAGAAATAAAAAAATATGTTTCAGCTTCGCGATTCGAACTGAAGACCTTCAAAAGTTAGCGTCTCGCCCTGCTGACCTAGCCACAAATCCTTGTACCCACAGAGCGTCTGAAATGATTAAGACTCTTATTATGACTAGCGAATAAAAGTATTAAACGTGGTGTCAATCTATTCAAAACGCCCAATGCTAAGTATAGGAGTGGATACTGCGCATGTGCGTGAACTTGCTTTTTTAAATTATGATAAAAAATACAAATATTTTGAAATTAAATTTTAGTTTTGAAATATATGATTTGGAATAATTTATAGTAACTCTCGCAAAATTCGAGAAAAATACATAAATAAATTTAAAAAAAAAAGAAAAAAAGAAAAAGAAACTTTCAGCTTCGCGATTCGAAATGAAGACCATCAAAAGTTAGCGTCTCGCCCTGCCGACCTAGCTACTAATCCTTTTACTCCGAGAGCCTATGAAAAGTACAAGACTCTCATTATGACTAACCAGTAAAAGTATTTAAAATGGTGTCAATCTGGCCAAAAAGCACAATGCTAAGTATAGGAGTGGATACTGCGCATGTGCGTGTACTTGCATCTTTAAATTATGATTAAAAATAAAAATATTTTGAAATTAAATTTTAGTTTTGAAATATATGATTTGGAATAATTTATAGTAACTCTCGTAAAATTGGAGAAAAATACCTAAATAAATTTTTAAAAAATGAAAGAAACAGAAATAAAAAAAAAATGTTTCAGCTTCCCGATTCGAACTGAAGACCTTCAAAAGTTAGCGTCTCGCCCTGCCGACCTAGCCACAAATCCTTGTACACACAGAGCGTCTGAAATGATTAAGACTCTCATTATGACTAGCGAATAAAAGTATTAAACGTGTTGTCAATCTATTCAAAACGCCCAATGCTAAGTATAGGAGTGGATACTGCGCATGTGTGTGAACTTGCTTGTTTAAATTTTGATTAAATATAGAAATATTTTGATATTAAATTTTAGTTTTGAAATATATGATTTGGAATAATTTATAGTAACTCTCGCAAAATTCGAGAAAAATACATAAATAAATTTAAAAAAAAAATGAAAGAAAGAAAAAGAAACTTTCAGTTTCGCGATTCGAACTGAAGACCATCAAAATTTACCGTCTCGCCCTGCCGACCTAGCTACTAATCCTTTTACTCCGAGAGCCTATGAAAAGTACAAGACTCTCTTTATGACTAGCCAGTAAAAGTATTTAAAATGGTGTCAATCTGGCCAAAAAGCACAATGCTAAGTATAGGAGTGGATACTGCGCATGTGCGTGTACTTGCATCTTTAAATTATGATTAAAAATAAAAATATTTTGAAATTAAATTTCAGTTTTGAAATATATGATTTGGAATAATTTATAGTAACTCTCGTAAAATTGGAGAAAAATACCTAAATAAATTTTTAAAAAATGAAAGAAACAGAAATAAAAAAAAAATGTTTCAGCTTCGCGATTCGAACTGAAGACCTTCAAAAGTTAGCGTCTCGCCCTGCCGACCTAGCCACAAATCCTTGTACCCACAGAGCGTCTGAAATGATTAAGACTCTCATTATGACTAGCGAATAAAAGCATTAAACGTGGTGAATCTATTCAAAACGCCCAATGCTAAGTATAGGAGTGGATACTGCGCATGTGCGTGAACTTGCTTCTTTAAATTATGATAAAAATACAAATATTTTGAAATTAAATTTTAGTTTTGAAATATATGATTTGGAATAATTTATAGTAACTCTCGTAAAATTGGAGAAAAATACCTAAATAAATTTTTAAAAAATGAAAGAAAAAGAAATAAAAAAAAATGTTTCAGCTTCGCGATTCGAACTGAAGACCTTCAAAAGTTAGCGTCTCGCCCTGCCGACCTAGCCACAAATCCTTGTACCCACAGAGCGTCTGAAATGATTAAGACTCTCATTATGACTAGCGAATAAAAGTATTAAACGTGGTGTCAATCTATTCAAAACGCCCAATGCTAAGTATAGGAGTGGATACTGCGCATGTGCGTGAACTTGCTTGTTTAAATTTTGATTAAATATAGAAATATTTTGAAATTAAATTTTAGTTTTGAAATATATGATTTGGAATAATTCATAGTAACTCTCGTAAAATTGGCGAAAAATACCTAAATAAATTTTTAAAAAATGAAAGAAAGAAAAAGAAACTTTCAGCTTCGCGATTCGAACTGAAGACCATCAAAAGTTAGCGTCTCGCCCTGCCGACCTAGCTACTAATCCTTTTACTCCGAGAGCCTATGAAAAGTACAAGACTCTCATTATGACTAGCCAGTAAAAGTATTTAAAATGGTGTCAATCTGGCCAAAAAGCACAATGCTAAGTATAGGAGTGGATACTGCGCATGTGCGTGTACTTGCATCTTTAAATTATGATTAAAAATAAAAATATTTTGAAATTAAATTTTAGTTTTGAAATATATGATTTGGAATAATTTATAGTAACTCTCGTAAAATTGGAGAAAAATACCTAAATAAATTTTTAAAAAATGAAAGAAACAGAAATAAAAAAAAATGTTTCAGCTTCGCGATTCGAACTGAAGACCTTCAAAAGTTAGCATCTCGCCATGCCGACCTAGCCACAAATCCTTGTACCCACAGAGCGTCTGAAATGATTAAGACTCTCATTATGACTAGCGAATAAAAGTATTAAACGTGTTGTCAATCTATTCAAAACGCCCAATGCTAAGTATAGGAGTGGATACTGCGCATGTGCGTGAACTTGCTTGTTTAAATTTTGATTAAATATAGAAATATTTTGATATTAAATTTTAGTTTTGAAATATATGATTTGGAATAATTTATAGTAACTCTCGTAAAATTGGAGAAAAATACCTAAATAAATTTTTAAAAAATGAAAGAAACAGAAATAAAAAAATATGTTTCAGCTTCGCGATTCGAACTGAAGACCTTCAAAAGTTAGCGTCTCGCCCTGCTGACCTAGCCACAAATCCTTGTACCCACAGAGCGTCTGAAATGATTAAGACTCTTATTATGACTAGCGAATAAAAGTATTAAACGTGGTGTCAATCTATTCAAAACGCCCAATGCTAAGTATAGGAGTGGATACTGCGCATGTGCGTGAACTTGCTTTTTTAAATTATGATAAAAAATACAAATATTTTGAAATTAAATTTTAGTTTTGAAATATATGATTTGGAATAATTTATAGTAACTCTCGCAAAATTCGAGAAAAATACATAAATAAATTTAAAAAAAAAAGAAAAAAAGAAAAAGAAACTTTCAGCTTCGCGATTCGAACTGAAGACCATCAAAAGTTAGCGTCTCGCCCTGCCGACCTAGCTACTAATCCTTTTACTCCGAGAGCCTATGAAAAGTACAAGACTCTCATTATGACTAACCAGTAAAAGTATTTAAAATGGTGTCAATCTGGCCAAAAAGCACAATGCTAAGTGTAGGAGAGGATACTGCGCATGTGCGTGTACTTGCATCTTTAAATTATGATTAAAAATAAAAATATTTTGAAATTAAATTTTAGTTTTGAAATATATGATTTGGAATAATTTATAGTAACTCTCGTAAAATTGGAGAAAAATACCTAAATAAATTTTTAAAAAATGAAAGAAACAGAAATAAAAAAAAATGTTTCAGCTTCGCGATTCGAACTGAAGACCTTCAAAAGTTAGCGTCTCGCCCTACCGACCTAGCCACAAATCCTTGTACCCACAGAGCGTCTGAAATGATTAAGACTCTCATTATGACTAGCGAATAAAAGTATTAAACGTGTTGTCAATCTATTCAAAACGCCCAATGCTAAGTATAGGAGTGGATACTGCGCATGTGCGCGAACTTGCTTGTTTAAATTTTGATTAAATATAGAAATATTTTGATATTAAATTTTAGTTTTGAAATATATGATTTGGAATAATTTATAGTAACTCTCGTAAAATTGGAGAAAAATACCTAAATAAATTTTTAAAAAATGAAAGAAACAGAAATAAAAAAAAATGTTTCAGCTTCGCGATTCGAACTGAAGACCTTCAAAAGTTAGCGTCTCGCCCTGCCGACCTAGCCACAAATCCTTGTACCCACAGTGCGTCTGAAATGATTAAGACTCTCATTATGACTAGCGAATAAAAGTATTAAACGTGGTGTCAATCTATTCAAAACGCCCAATGCTAAGTATAGGAGTGGATACTGCGCATGTGCGTGAACTTGCTTCTTTAAATTATGATAAAAAATACAAATATTTTGAAATTAAATTTTAGTTTTGAAATATATGATTTGGAATAATTTATAGTAACTCTCGCAAAATTCGAGAAAAATACATAAATAAATTTAAAAAAAAAAGAAAAAAACAAAAAGAAACTTTCAGCTTCGCGATTCGAACTGAAGACCATCAAAAGTTAGCGTCTCGCCCTGCCGACCTAGCTACTAATCCTTTTACTCCGAGAGCCTATGAAAAGTACAAGACTCTCATTATGACTAACCAGTAAAAGTATTTAAAATGGTGTCAATCTGGCCAAAAAGCACAATGCTAAGTATAGGAGTGGATACTGCGCATGTGCGTGTACTTGCATCTTTAAATTATGATTAAAAATAAAAATATTTTGAAATTAAATTTTAGTTTTGAAATATATGATTTGGAATAATTTATAGTAACTCTCGTAAAATTGGAGAAAAATACCTAAATAAATTTTTAAAAAATGAAAGAAACAGAAATAAAAAAAAATGTTTCAGCTTCGCGATTCGAACTGAAGACCTTCAAAAGTTAGCGTCTCGCCCTGCCGACCTAGCCACAAATCCTTGTACCCACAGAGCGTCTGAAATGATTAAGACTCTCATTATGACTAGCGAATAAAAGTATTAAACGTGTTGTCAATCTATTCAAAACGCCCAATGCTAAGTATAGGAGTGGATACTGCGCATGTGCGTGAACTTGCTTGTTTAAATTTTGATTAAATATAGAAATATTTTGATATTAAATTTTAGTTTTGAAATATATGATTTGGAATAATTTATAGTAACTCTCGTAAAATTGGAGAAAAATACCTAAATAAATTTTTAAAAAATGAAAGAAACAGAAATAAAAAAAAATGTTTCAGCTTCACGATTCGAACTGAAGACCTTCAAAAGTTAGCGTCTCGCCCTGCCGACCTAGCCACAAATCCTTGTACCCACAGTGCGTCTGAAATGATTAAGACTCTCATTATGACTAGCGAATAAAAGTATTAAACGTGGTGTCAATCTATTCAAAACGCCCAATGCTAAGTATAGGAGTGGATACTGCGCATGTGCGTGAACTTGCTTCTTTAAATTATGATAAAAAATACAAATATTTTGAAATTAAATTTTAGTTTTGAAATATATGATTTGGAATAATTTATAGTAACTCTCGTAAAATTGGAGAAAAATACCTAAATAAATTTTTAAAAAATGAAAAAAACAGAAATAAAAAAAAAAATGTTTCAGCTTCGCGATTCGAACTGAAGACCTTCAAAAGTTAGCGTCTCGCCCTGCCGACCTAGCCACAAATCCTTGTACCCACAGAGCGTCTGAAATGATTAAGACTCTCATTATGACTAGCGAATAAAAGCATTAAACGTGGTGTCAATCTATTCAAAAAGCCCTATGCTGAGTATAGGAGTATATAATGCGCATGTGCGTGAACTTGCTTGTTTAAATTTTGATTAAATATAGAAATATTTTGAAATTAAATTTTAGTTTTGAAATATATGATTTGGAATAATTTATAGTAACTCTCGCAAAATTGGAGAAAAATGCATAAATAAATTTAAAAAAAAAAGAAAGAAAGAAAAAGAAACTTTCAGCTTCGCGATTCGAACTGAAGACCTTCAAAAGTTAGCGTCTCGCCCTGCCGACCTAGCCACAAATCCTTGTACCAACAGAGCGTCTGAAATGATTAACACTCTCATTGTGACTAGCGAAAAAAAGTATTAAACGTGGTGTCAATCTATTCAAAACGCCCAATGCTAAGTATAGGAGTGGATACTGCGCATGTGCGTGAACTTGCTTCTTTAAATTTTGATTAAATATAGAAATATTTTGAAATTAAATTTTAGTTTTGAAATATATGATTTGGAATAATTCATAGTAACTCTCGTAAAATTGGCGAAAAATACCTAAATAAATTTTTAAAAAATGAAAGAAAGAAAAAGAAACTTTCAGCTTCGCGATTCGAACTGAAGACCATCAAAAGTTAGCGTCTCGCCCTGCCGACCTAGCTACTAATCCTTTTACTCCGAGAGCCTATGAAAAGTACAAGACTCTCATTATGACTAGCCAGTAAAAGTATTTAAAATGGTGTCAATCTGGCCAAAAAGCACAATGCTAAGTATAGGAGTGGATACTGCGCATGTGCGTGTACTTGCATCTTTAAATTATGATTAAAAATAAAAATATTTTGAAATTAAATTTTAGTTTTGAAATATATGATTTGGAATAATTTATAGTAACTCTCGTAAAATTGGAGAAAAATACCTAAAAAAATTTTTAATTAAAGAAATAAACAGAAATAAAAAAAAACTTTCAGCTTCGCGATTCGAACTGAAGAACTTCAAAAGTTAGCGTCTCGCCCTGCCGACCTAGCCACAAATCCTTGTACCCACAGAGCGTCTGAAATGATTAAGACTCTCATTATGACTAGCGAATAAATGTATTAAACGTGGTGTCAATCTGGTCAAAAAGCCCTATGCTGAGTATAGGAGTATATAATGCGCATGTGCGTGAACTTGCTTGTTTAAATTTTGATTAAATATAGAAATATTTTGAAATTAAATTTTAGTTTTGAAATATATGATTTGGAATAATTTATAGTAACTCTCGTAAAATTGGAGAAAAATACCTAAATAAATTTTTAAAAAATGAAAGAAACAGAAATAAAAAAAAATGTTTCAGCTTCGCGATTCGAACTGAAGACCTTCAAAAGTTAGCGTCTCACACTGCCGACCTAGTCATAAATCCTTGTACCCACAGAGCGTCTGGAATGATTAAGACTCTCATTATGACTAGCGAATAAAAGCATTAAACGTGGTGTCAATCTATTCAAAACGCCCAATGCTAAGTATAGGAGTGGATACTGCGCATGTGCGTGAACTTGCTTCTTTAAATTATGATAAAAAATACAAATATTTTGAAATTAAATTTTAGTTTTGAAATATATGATTTGGAATAATTTATAGTAACTCTCGCAAAATTCGAGAAAAATACATAAATAAATTTAAAAAAAAAAGAAAGAAAGAAAAAGAAACTTTCAGCTTCGCGATTCGAACTGAAGACCATCAAAAGTAAGCGTCTCGCCCTGCCGACCTAGATACTAATCCTTTTACTCCGAGAGCCTATGAAAAGTACAAGACTCTCATTATGACTAACCAGTAAAAGTATTTAAAATGGTGTCAATCTGGCCAAAAAGCACAATGCTAAGTGTAGGAGTGGATACTGCGCATGTGCGTGTACTTGCATCTTTAAATTATGATTAAAAATAAAAATATTTTGAAATTAAATTTTAGTTTTGAAATAAATGATTTGGAATAATTTATAGTAACTCTCGTAAAATTGGAGAAAAATACCTAAATAAATTTTTAAAAAATGAAAGAAACAGAAATAAAAAAAAATGTTTCAGCTTCGCGATTCGAACTGAAGACCTTCAAAAGTTAGCGTCTCGCCCTGCCGACCTAGCCACAAATCCTTGTACCCACAGAGCGTCTGAAATGATTAAGACTCTCATTATGAGTAGCGAATAAAAGTATTAAACGTGTTGTCAATCTATTCAAAACGCCCAATGCTAAGTATAGGAGTGGATACTGCGCATGTGCGCGAACTTGCTTGTTTAAATTTTGATTAAATATAGAAATATTTTGATATTAAATTTTAGTTTTGAAATATATGATTTGGAATAATTTATAGTAACTCTCGTAAAATTGGAGAAAAATACCTAAATAAATTTTTAAAAAATGAAAGAAACAGAAATAAAAAAAAATGTTTCAGCTTCGCGATTCGAACTGAAGACCTTCAAAAGTTAGCGTCTCGCCCTGCCGACCTAGCCACAAATCCTTGTACCCACAGTGCGTCTGAAATGATTAAGACTCTCATTATGACTAGCGAATAAAAGTATTAAACGTGGTGTCAATCTATTCAAAACGCCCAATGCTAAGTATAGGAGTGGATACTGCGCATGTGCGTGAACTTGCTTCTTTAAATTATGATAAAAAATACAAATATTTTGAAATTAAATTTTAGTTTTGAAATATATGATTTGGAATAATTTATAGTAACTCTCGCAAAATTCGAGAAAAATACATAAATAAATTTAAAAAAAAAAAGAAAAAAAGAAAAAGAAACTTTCAGCTTCGCGATTCGAACTGAAGACCATCAAAAGTTAGCGTCTCGCCCTGCCGACCTAGCTACTAATCCTTTTACTCCGAGAGCCTATGAAAAGTACAAGACTCTCATTATGACTAACCAGTAAATGTATTTAAAATGGTGTCAATCTGGCCAAAAAGCACAATGCTAAGTATAGGAGTGGATATTGCGCATGTGCGTGAACTTGCTTGTTTAAATTTTGTTTAAATATAGAAATATTTTGATATTAAATTTTAGTTTTGAAATATATGATTTGGAATAATTTATAGTAACTCTCGTAAAATTGGAGAAAAATACCTAAATAAATTTTTAAAAAATGAAAGAAACAGAAATAAAAAAGAATGTTTCAGCTTCGCGATTCGAACTAAAGACCTTCAAAAGTTAGCGTCTCGCCCTGCCGACCTAGCCACAAATCCTTGTACCCATAGAGCGTCTGAAATGATTAAGACTCTCATTATGACTAGCGAATAAAAGTATTAAACGTGGTGTCAATCTATTCAAAACGCCCAATGCTAAGTATAGGAGTGGATAATGCGCATGTGCGTGAACTTGCTTGTTTAAATTTTGATTAAATATAGAAATATTTTGATATTAAATTTTAGTTTTGAAATATATGATTTGGAATAATTTATAGTAACTCTCGTAAAATTGGAGAAAAATACCTAAATAAATTTTTAAAAAATGAAAGAAACAGAAATAAAAAAGAATGTTTCAGCTTCGCGATTCGAACTGAAGACCTTCAAAAGTTAGCGTCTCGCCCTGCCGACCTAGCTACTAATCCTTTCACTCCGTGAGCCTATGAAAAGTACAAAAATCTCATTATGACTAACCAGTAAAAGTATTTAAAATGGTGTCAATCTGGCCAAAAAGCACAATGCTAAGTATAGGAGTGGATACTGCGCATGTGCGTGTACTTGCATCTTTAAATTATGATTAAAAATAAAAATATTTTGAAATTAAATTTTAGTTTTGAAATATATGATTTGGAATAATTTATAGTAACTCTCGTAAAATTGGAGAAAAATACCTAAATAAATTTTTAAAAAATGAAAGAAACAGAAATAAAAAAAAATGTTTCAGCTTCGCGATTCGAACTGAAGACCTTCAAAAGTTAGCATCTCGCCATACCGACCTAGCCACAAATCCTTGTACCCACAGAGCGTCTGAAATGATTAAGACTCTCATTATGACTAGCGAATAAAATTATTAAACGTGGTGTCAATCTATTCAAAACGCCCAATGCTAAGTATAGGAGTGGATACTGCGCATGTGCGTGAACTTGCTTGTTTAAATTTTGATTAAATATAGAAATATTTTGATATTAAATTTTAGTTTTGAAATATATGATTTGGAATAATTTATAGTAACTCTCGTAAAATTGGAGAAAAATACCTAAATAAATTTTTAAAAAATGAAAGAAACAGAAATAAAAAAAAATGTTTCAGCTTCGCGATTCGAACTGAAGACCTTCAAAAGTTAGCGTCTCACCCTGCCGACCTAGTCACAAATCCTTGTACCCACAGAGCGTCTGGAATGATTAAGACTCTCATTATGACTAGCGAATAAAAGCATTAAACGTGGTGTCAATCTATTCAAAACGCCCAATGCTAAGTATAGGAGTGGATACTGCGCATGTGCGTGAACTTGCTTGTTTAAATTTTGATTAAATATAGAAATATTTTGATATTAAATTTTAGTTTTGAAATATATGATTTGGAATAATTTATAGTAACTCTCGTAAAATTGGAGAAAAATACCTAAATAAATTTTTAAAAAATGAAAGAAACAGAAATAAAAAAATATGTTTCAGCTTCGCGATTCGAACTGAAGACCTTCAAAAGTTAGCGTCTCGCCCTGCTGACCTAGCCACAAATCCTTGTACCCACAGAGCGTCTGAAATGATTAAGACTCTTATTATGACTAGCGAATAAAAGTATTAAACGTGGTGTCAATCTATTCAAAACGCCCAATGCTAAGTATAGGAGTGGATACTGCGCATGTGCGTGAACTTGCTTTTTTAAATTATGATAAAAAATACAAATATTTTGAAATTAAATTTTAGTTTTGAAATATATGATTTGGAATAATTTATAGTAACTCTCGCAAAATTCGAGAAAAATACATAAATAAATTTAAAAAAAAAAGAAAAAAAGAAAAAGAAACTTTCAGCTTCGCGATTCGAACTGAAGACCATCAAAAGTTAGCGTCTCGCCCTGCCGACCTAGCTACTAATCCTTTTACTCCGAGAGCCTATGAAAAGTACAAGACTCTCATTATGACTAACCAGTAAAAGTATTTAAAATGGTGTCAATCTGGCCAAAAAGCACAATGCTAAGTGTAGGAGTGGATACTGCGCATGTGCGTGAACTTGCTTGTTTAAATTTTGATTAAATATAGAAATATTTTGATATTAAATTTTAGTTTTGAAATATATGATTTGGAATAATTTATAGTAACTCTCGTAAAATTGGAGAAAAATACCTAAATAAATTTTTAAAAAATGAAAGAAACAGAAATAAAAAAAAAATGTTTCAGCTTCGCGATTCGAACTGAAGACCTTCAAAAGTTAGCATCTCGCCATACCGACCTAGCCACAAATCCTTGTACCCACAGAGCGTCTGAAATGATTAAGACTCTCATTATGACTAGCGAATAAAAGTATTAAACGTGGTGTCAATCTATTCAAAACGCCCAATGCTAAGTATAGGAGTGGATACTGCGCATGTGCGTGAACTTGCTTGTTTAAATTTTGATTAAATATAGAAATATTTTGATATTAAATTTTAGTTTTGAAATATATGATTTGGAATAATTTATAGTAACTCTCGTAAAATTGGAGAAAAATACCTAAATAAATTTTTAAAAAATGAAAGAAACAGAAATAAAAAAAAATGTTTCAGCTTCGCGATTCGAACTGAAGACCTTCAAAAGTTAGCGTCTCACCCTGCCGACCTAGTCACAAATCCTTGTACCCACAGAGCGTCTGGAATGATTAAGACTCTCATTATGACTAGCGAATAAAAGCATTAAACGTGGTGTCAATCTATTCAAAACGCCCAATGCTAAGTATAGGAGTGGATACTGCGCATGTGCGTGAACTTGCTTGTTTAAATTTTGATTAAATATAGAAATATTTTGATATTAAATTTTAGTTTTGAAATATATGATTTGGAATAATTTATAGTAACTCTCGTAAAATTGGAGAAAAATACCTAAATAAATTTTTAAAAAATGAAAGAAACAGAAATAAAAAAAAATGTTTCAGCTTCGCGATTCGAACTGAAGACCTTCAAAAGTTAGCGTCTCGCCCTGCCGACCTAGCCACAAATCCTTGTACCCACAAAGCGTCTGAAATGATTAAGACTCTCATTATGACTAGCGAATAAAAGTATTAAACGTGTTGTCAATCTATTCAAAACGCCCAATGCTAAGTATAGGAGTGGATACTGCGCATGTGCGTGAACTTGCTTGTTTAAATTTTGATTAAATATAGAAATATTTTGATATTAAATTTTAGTTTTGAAATATATGATTTGGAATAATTTATAGTAACTCTCGTAAAATTGGAGAAAAATACCTAAATAAATTTTTAAAAAATGAAAGAAACAGAAATAAAAAAAAATGTTTCAGCTTCGCGATTCGAACTGAAGACCTTCAAAAGTTAGCGTCTCACCCTAACGACCTAGTCACAAATCCTTGTACCCACAGAGCGTCTGGAATGATTAAGACTCTCATTATGACTAGCGAATAAAAGCATTAAACGTGGTGTCAATCTATTCAAATGCCCAATGCTAAGTATAGGAGTGGATACTGCGCATGTGCGTGAACTTGCTTGTTTAAATTTTGATTAAATATAGAAATATTTTGATATTAAATTTTAGTTTTGAAATATAGGATTTGGAATAATTTATAGTAACTCTCGTAAAATTGGAGAAAAATACCTAAATAAATTTTTAAAAAATGAAAGAAACAGAAATAAAAAAATATGTTTCAGCTTCGCGATTCGAACTGAAGACCTTCAAAAGTTAGCGTCTCGCCCTGCTGACCTAGCCACAAATCCTTGTACCCACAGAGCGTCTGAAATGATTAAGACTCTTATTATGACTAGCGAATAAAAGTATTAAACGTGGTGTCAATCTATTCAAAACGCCCAATGCTAAGTATAGGAGTGGATACTGCGCATGTGCGTGAACTTGCTTTTTTAAATTATGATAAAAAATACAAATATTTTGAAATTAAATTTTAGTTTTGAAATATATGATTTGGAATAATTTATAGTAACTCTCGCAAAATTCGAGAAAAATACATAAATAAATTTAAAAAAAAAAGAAAAAAAGAAAAAGAAACTTTCAGCTTCGCGATTCGAACTGAAGACCATCAAAAGTTAGCGTCTCGCCCTGCCGACCTAGCCACAAATCCTTGTACCCACAGAGCGTCTGAAATGATTAAGACTCTCATTATGACTAGCGAATAAAAGTATTAAACGTGTTGTCAATCTATTCAAAACGCCCAATGCTAAGTATAGGAGTGGATACTGCGCATGTGCGTGAACTTGCTTGTTTAAATTTTGATTAAATATAGAAATATTTTGATATTAAATTTTAGTTTTGAAATATATGATTTGGAATAATTTATAGTAACTCTCGTAAAATTGGAGAAAAATACCTAAATAAATTTTTAAAAAATGAAAGAAACAGAAATAAAAAAAAATGTTTCAGCTTCGCGATTCGAACTGAAGACCTTCAAAAGTTAGCGTCTCGCCCTCCCGACCTAGCCACAAATCCTTGTACCCACAGAGCGTCTGAAATGATTAAGACTCTCATTATGACTAGCGAATAAAAGTATTAAACGTGGTGTCAATCTATTCAAAACGCCCAATGCTAAGTATAGGAGTGGATACTGCGCATGTGCGTGAACTTGCTTGTTTAAATTTTGATTAAATATAGAAATATTTTGATATTAAATTTTAGTTTTGAAATATATGATTTGGAATAATTTATAGTAACTCTCGTAAAATTGGAGAAAAATACCTAAATAAATTTTTAAAAAATGAAAGAAACAGAAATAAAAAAAAATGTTTCAGCTTCGCGATTCGAACTGAAGACCTTCAAAAGTTAGCGTCTCACCCTGCCGACCTAGGTACTAATCCTTTTACTCCGAGAGCCTATGAAAAGTACAAAACTCTCATTATGACTAACCAGTAAAAGTATTTAAAATGGTGTCAATCTGGCCAAAAAGCACAATGCTAAGTATAGAAGTGGATACTGCGCATGTGCGTGTACTTGCATCTTTAAATTATGATTAAAAATAAAAATATTTTGAAATTAAATTTTAGTTTTGAAATATATGATTTGGAATAATTTATAGTAACTCTCGTAAAATTGGAGAAAAATACCTAAATAAATTTTTAAAAAATAAAAGAAACAGAAATAAAAAAATATGTTTCAGCTTCGCGATTCGAACTGAAGACCTTCAAAAGTTAGCGTCTCGCCCTGCTGACCTAGCCACAAATCCTTGTACCCACAGAGCGTCTGAAATGATTAAGACTCTTATTATGACTAGCGAATAAAAGTATTAAACGTGTTGTCAATCTATTCAAAACGCCCAATGCTAAGTATAGGAGTGGATACTGCGCATGTGCGTGAACTTGCTTGTTTAAATTTTGATTAAATATAGAAATATTTTGATATTAAATTTTAGTTTTGAAATATATGATTTGGAATAATTTATAGTAACTCTCGTAAAATTGGAGAAAAATACCTAAATAAATTTTTAAAAAATGAAAGAAACAGAAATAAAAAAAAATGTTTCAGCTTCGCGATTCGAACTGAAGACCTTCAAAAGTTAGCGTCTCACCCTGCCGACCTAGTCACAAATCCTTGTACCCACAGAGCGTCTGGAATGATTAAGACTCTCATTATGACTAGCGAATAAAAGCATTAAACGTGGTGTCAATCTATTCAAAACGCCCAATGCTAAGTATAGGAGTGGATACTGCGCATGTGCGTGAACTTGCTTGTTTAAATTTTGATTAAATATAGAAATATTTTGATATTAAATTTTAGTTTTGAAATATATGATTTGGAATAATTTATAGTAACTCTCGTAAAATTGGAGAAAAATACCTAAATAAATTTTTAAAAAATGAAAGAAACAGAAATAAAAAAATATGTTTCAGCTTCGCGATTCGAACTGAAGACCTTCAAAAGTTAGCGTCTCGCCCTGCTGACCTAGCCACAAATCCTTGTACCCACAGAGCGTCTGAAATGATTAAGACTCTTATTATGACTAGCGAATAAAAGTATTAAACGTGGTGTCAATCTATTCAAAACGCCCAATGCTAAGTATAGGAGTGGATACTGCGCATGTGCGTGAACTTGCTTTTTTAAATTATGATAAAAAATACAAATATTTTGAAATTAAATTTTAGTTTTGAAATATATGATTTGGAATAATTTATAGTAACTCTCGCAAAATTCGAGAAAAATACATAAATAAATTTAAAAAAAAAAGAAAAAAAGAAAAAGAAACTTTCAGCTTCGCGATTCGAACTGAAGACCATCAAAAGTTAGCGTCTCGCCCTGCCGACCTAGCCACAAATCCTTGTACCCACAGAGCGTCTGAAATGATTAAGACTCTCATTATGACTAGCGAATAAAAGTATTAAACGTGTTGTCAATCTATTCAAAACGCCCAATGCTAAGTATAGGAGTGGATACTGCGCATGTGCGTGAACTTGCTTGTTTAAATTTTGATTAAATATAGAAATATTTTGATATTAAATTTTAGTTTTGAAATATATGATTTGGAATAATTTATAGTAACTCTCGTAAAATTGGAGAAAAATACCTAAATAAATTTTTAAAAAATGAAAGAAACAGAAATAAAAAAAAATGTTTCAGCTTCGCGATTCGAACTGAAGACCTTCAAAAGTTAGCGTCTCGCCCTCCCGACCTAGCCACAAATCCTTGTACCCACAGAGCGTCTGAAATGATTAAGACTCTCATTATGACTAGCGAATAAAAGTATTAAACGTGGTGTCAATCTATTCAAAACGCCCAATGCTAAGTATAGGAGTGGATACTGCGCATGTGCGTGAACTTGCTTGTTTAAATTTTGATTAAATATAGAAATATTTTGATATTAAATTTTAGTTTTGAAATATATGATTTGGAATAATTTATAGTAACTCTCGTAAAATTGGAGAAAAATACCTAAATAAATTTTTAAAAAATGAAAGAAACAGAAATAAAAAAAAATGTTTCAGCTTCGCGATTCGAACTGAAGACCTTCAAAAGTTAGCGTCTCACCCTGCCGACCTAGGTACTAATCCTTTTACTCCGAGAGCCTATGAAAAGTACAAAACTCTCATTATGACTAACCAGTAAAAGTATTTAAAATGGTGTCAATCTGGCCAAAAAGCACAATGCTAAGTATAGAAGTGGATACTGCGCATGTGCGTGTACTTGCATCTTTAAATTATGATTAAAAATAAAAATATTTTGAAATTAAATTTTAGTTTTGAAATATATGATTTGGAATAATTTATAGTAACTCTCGTAAAATTGGAGAAAAATACCTAAATAAATTTTTAAAAAATAAAAGAAACAGAAATAAAAAAATATGTTTCAGCTTCGCGATTCGAACTGAAGACCTTCAAAAGTTAGCGTCTCGCCCTGCTGACCTAGCCACAAATCCTTGTACCCACAGAGCGTCTGAAATGATTAAGACTCTTATTATGACTAGCGAATAAAAGTATTAAACGTGTTGTCAATCTATTCAAAACGCCCAATGCTAAGTATAGGAGTGGATACTGCGCATGTGCGTGAACTTGCTTGTTTAAATTTTGATTAAATATAGAAATATTTTGATATTAAATTTTAGTTTTGAAATATATGATTTGGAATAATTTATAGTAACTCTCGTAAAATTGGAGAAAAATACCTAAATAAATTTTTAAAAAATGAAAGAAACAGAAATAAAAAAAAATGTTTCAGCTTCGCGATTCGAACTGAAGACCTTCAAAAGTTAGCGTCTCACCCTGCCGACCTAGTCACAAATCCTTGTACCCACAGAGCGTCTGGAATGATTAAGACTCTCATTATGACTAGCGAATAAAAGCATTAAACGTGGTGTCAATCTATTCAAAACGCCCAATGCTAAGTATAGGAGTGGATACTGCGCATGTGCGTGAACTTGCTTGTTTAAATTTTGATTAAATATAGAAATATTTTGATATTAAATTTTAGTTTTGAAATATATGATTTGGAATAATTTATAGTAACTCTCGTAAAATTGGAGAAAAATACCTAAATAAATTTTTAAAAAATGAAAGAAACAGAAATAAAAAAATATGTTTCAGCTTCGCGATTCGAACTGAAGACCTTCAAAAGTTAGCGTCTCGCCCTGCTGACCTAGCCACAAATCCTTGTACCCACAGAGCGTCTGAAATGATTAAGACTCTTATTATGACTAGCGAATAAAAGTATTAAACGTGGTGTCAATCTATTCAAAACGCCCAATGCTAAGTATAGGAGTGGATACTGCGCATGTGCGTGAACTTGCTTTTTTAAATTATGATAAAAAATACAAATATTTTGAAATTAAATTTTAGTTTTGAAATATATGATTTGGAATAATTTATAGTAACTCTCGCAAAATTCGAGAAAAATACATAAATAAATTTAAAAAAAAAAGAAAAAAAGAAAAAGAAACTTTCAGCTTCGCGATTCGAACTGAAGACCATCAAAAGTTAGCGTCTCGCCCTGCCGACCTAGCTACTAATCCTTTTACTCCGAGAGCCTATGAAAAGTACAAGACTCTCATTATGACTAACCAGTAAAAGTATTTAAAATGGTGTCAATCTGGCCAAAAAGCACAATGCTAAGTATAGGAGTGGATACTGCGCATGTGCGTGTACTTGCATCTTTAAATTATGATTAAAAATAAAAATATTTTGAAATTAAATTTTAGTTTTGAAATATATGATTTGGAATAATTTATAGTAACTCTCGTAAAATTGGAGAAAAATACCTAAATAAATTTTTAAAAAATGAAAGAAACAGAAATAAAAAAAAATGTTTCAGCTTCGCGATTCGAACTGAAGACCTTCAAAAGTTAGCGTTTCGCCCTGCCGACCTAGCCACAAATCCTTGTACCCACAGAGCGTCTGAAATGATTAAGACTCTCATTATGACTAGCGAATAAAAGTATTAAACGTGTTGTCAATCTATTCAAAACGCCCAATGCTAAGTATAGGAGTGGATACTGCGCATGTGCGTGAACTTGCTTGTTTAAATTTTGATTAAATATAGAAATATTTTGATATTAAATTTTAGTTTTGAAATATATGATTTGGAATAATTTATAGTAACTCTCGTAAAATTGGAGAAAAATACCTAAATAAATTTTTAAAAAATGAAAGAAACAGAAATAAAAAAAAATGTTTCAGCTTCGCGATTCGAACTGAAGACCTTCAAAAGTTAGCGTCTCGCCCTGCCGACCTAGCCACAAATCCTTGTACCCACAGAGCGTCTGAAATGATTAAGACTCTCATTATGACTAGCGAATAAAAGTATTAAACGTGGTGTCAATCTATTCAAAACGCCCAATGCTAAGTATAGGAGTGGATACTGCGCATGTGCGTGAACTTGCTTGTTTAAATTTTGATTAAATATAGAAATATTTTGATATTAAATTTTAGTTTTGAAATATATGATTTGGAATAATTTATAGTAACTCTCGTAAAATTGGAGAAAAATACCTCAATAAATTTTTAAAAAATGAAAGAAACAGAAATAAAAAAAAATGTTTCAGCTTCGCGATTCGAACTGAAGACCTTCAAAAGTTAGCGTCTCACCCTGCCGACCTAGTCACAAATCCTTGTACCCACAGAGCGTCTGGAATGATTAAGACTCTCATTATGACTAGCGAATAAAAGCATTAAACGTGGTGTCAATCTATTCAAAACGCCCAATGCTAAGTATAGGAGTGGATACTGCGCATGTGCGTGAACTTGCTTGTTTAAATTTTGATTAAATATAGAAATATTTTGATATTAAATTTTAGTTTTGAAATATAGGATTTGGAATAATTTATAGTAACTCTCGTAAAATTGGAGAAAAATACCTAAATAAATTTTTAAAAAATGAAAGAAACAGAAATAAAAAAATATGTTTCAGCTTCGCGATTCGAACTGAAGACCTTCAAAAGTTAGCGTCTCGCCCTGCTGACCTAGCCACAAATCCTTGTACCCACAGAGCGTCTGAAATGATTAAGACTCTTATTATGACTAGCGAATAAAAGTATTAAACGTGGTGTCAATCTATTCAAAACGCCCAATGCTAAGTATAGGAGTGGATACTGCGCATGTGCGTGAACTTGCTTTTTTAAATTATGATAAAAAATACAAATATTTTGAAATTAAATTTTAGTTTTGAAATATATGATTTGGAATAATTTATAGTAACTCTCGCAAAATTCGAGAAAAATACATAAATAAATTTAAAAAAAAAAGAAAAAAAGAAAAAGAAACTTTCAGCTTCGCGATTCGAAATGAAGACCATCAAAAGTTAGCGTCTCGCCCTGCCGACCTAGCTACTAATCCTTTTACTCCGAGAGCCTATGAAAAGTACAAGACTCTCATTATGACTAACCAGTAAAAGTATTTAAAATGGTGTCAATCTGGCCAAAAAGCACAATGCTAAGTATAGGAGTGGATACTGCGCATGTGCGTGTACTTGCATCTTTAAATTATGATTAAAAATAAAAATATTTTGAAATTAAATTTTAGTTTTGAAATATATGATTTGGAATAATTTATAGTAACTCTCGTAAAATTGGAGAAAAATACCTAAATAAATTTTTAAAAAATGAAAGAAACAGAAATAAAAAAAAAATGTTTCAGCTTCCCGATTCGAACTGAAGACCTTCAAAAGTTAGCGTCTCGCCCTGCCGACCTAGCCACAAATCCTTGTACACACAGAGCGTCTGAAATGATTAAGACTCTCATTATGACTAGCGAATAAAAGTATTAAACGTGTTGTCAATCTATTCAAAACGCCCAATGCTAAGTATAGGAGTGGATACTGCGCATGTGTGTGAACTTGCTTGTTTAAATTTTGATTAAATATAGAAATATTTTGATATTAAATTTTAGTTTTGAAATATATGATTTGGAATAATTTATAGTAACTCTCGCAAAATTCGAGAAAAATACATAAATAAATTTAAAAAAAAAATGAAAGAAAGAAAAAGAAACTTTCAGTTTCGCGATTCGAACTGAAGACCATCAAAATTTACCGTCTCGCCCTGCCGACCTAGCTACTAATCCTTTTACTCCGAGAGCCTATGAAAAGTACAAGACTCTCTTTATGACTAGCCAGTAAAAGTATTTAAAATGGTGTCAATCTGGCCAAAAAGCACAATGCTAAGTATAGGAGTGGATACTGCGCATGTGCGTGTACTTGCATCTTTAAATTATGATTAAAAATAAAAATATTTTGAAATTAAATTTCAGTTTTGAAATATATGATTTGGAATAATTTATAGTAACTCTCGTAAAATTGGAGAAAAATACCTAAATAAATTTTTAAAAAATGAAAGAAACAGAAATAAAAAAAAAATGTTTCAGCTTCGCGATTCGAACTGAAGACCTTCAAAAGTTAGCGTCTCGCCCTGCCGACCTAGCCACAAATCCTTGTACCCACAGAGCGTCTGAAATGATTAAGACTCTCATTATGACTAGCGAATAAAAGCATTAAACGTGGTGAATCTATTCAAAACGCCCAATGCTAAGTATAGGAGTGGATACTGCGCATGTGCGTGAACTTGCTTCTTTAAATTATGATAAAAATACAAATATTTTGAAATTAAATTTTAGTTTTGAAATATATGATTTGGAATAATTTATAGTAACTCTCGTAAAATTGGAGAAAAATACCTAAATAAATTTTTAAAAAATGAAAGAAAAAGAAATAAAAAAAAATGTTTCAGCTTCGCGATTCGAACTGAAGACCTTCAAAAGTTAGCGTCTCGCCCTGCCGACCTAGCCACAAATCCTTGTACCCACAGAGCGTCTGAAATGATTAAGACTCTCATTATGACTAGCGAATAAAAGTATTAAACGTGGTGTCAATCTATTCAAAACGCCCAATGCTAAGTATAGGAGTGGATACTGCGCATGTGCGTGAACTTGCTTGTTTAAATTTTGATTAAATATAGAAATATTTTGAAATTAAATTTTAGTTTTGAAATATATGATTTGGAATAATTCATAGTAACTCTCGTAAAATTGGCGAAAAATACCTAAATAAATTTTTAAAAAATGAAAGAAAGAAAAAGAAACTTTCAGCTTCGCGATTCGAACTGAAGACCATCAAAAGTTAGCGTCTCGCCCTGCCGACCTAGCTACTAATCCTTTTACTCCGAGAGCCTATGAAAAGTACAAGACTCTCATTATGACTAGCCAGTAAAAGTATTTAAAATGGTGTCAATCTGGCCAAAAAGCACAATGCTAAGTATAGGAGTGGATACTGCGCATGTGCGTGTACTTGCATCTTTAAATTATGATTAAAAATAAAAATATTTTGAAATTAAATTTTAGTTTTGAAATATATGATTTGGAATAATTTATAGTAACTCTCGTAAAATTGGAGAAAAATACCTAAAAAAATTTTTAATTAAAGAAATAAACAGAAATAAAAAAAAACTTTCAGCTTCGCGATTCGAACTGAAGAACTTCAAAAGTTAGCGTCTCGCCCTGCCGACCTAGCCACAAATCCTTGTACCCACAGAGCGTCTGAAATGATTAAGACTCTCATTATGACTAGCGAATAAATGTATTAAACGTGGTGTCAATCTGGTCAAAAAGCCCTATGCTGAGTATAGGAGTATATAATGCGCATGTGCGTGAACTTGCTTGTTTAAATTTTGATTAAATATAGAAATATTTTGAAATTAAATTTTAGTTTTGAAATATATGATTTGGAATAATTTATAGTAACTCTCGTAAAATTGGAGAAAAATACCTAAATAAATTTTTAAAAAATGAAAGAAACAGAAATAAAAAAAAATGTTTCAGCTTCGCGATTCGAACTGAAGACCTTCAAAAGTTAGCGTCTCACACTGCCGACCTAGTCATAAATCCTTGTACCCACAGAGCGTCTGGAATGATTAAGACTCTCATTATGACTAGCGAATAAAAGCATTAAACGTGGTGTCAATCTATTCAAAACGCCCAATGCTAAGTATAGGAGTGGATACTGCGCATGTGCGTGAACTTGCTTCTTTAAATTATGATAAAAAATACAAATATTTTGAAATTAAATTTTAGTTTTGAAATATATGATTTGGAATAATTTATAGTAACTCTCGCAAAATTCGAGAAAAATACATAAATAAATTTAAAAAAAAAAGAAAGAAAGAAAAAGAAACTTTCAGCTTCGCGATTCGAACTGAAGACCATCAAAAGTAAGCGTCTCGCCCTGCCGACCTAGATACTAATCCTTTTACTCCGAGAGCCTATGAAAAGTACAAGACTCTCATTATGACTAACCAGTAAAAGTATTTAAAATGGTGTCAATCTGGCCAAAAAGCACAATGCTAAGTGTAGGAGTGGATACTGCGCATGTGCGTGTACTTGCATCTTTAAATTATGATTAAAAATAAAAATATTTTGAAATTAAATTTTAGTTTTGAAATAAATGATTTGGAATAATTTATAGTAACTCTCGTAAAATTGGAGAAAAATACCTAAATAAATTTTTAAAAAATGAAAGAAACAGAAATAAAAAAAAATGTTTCAGCTTCGCGATTCGAACTGAAGACCTTCAAAAGTTAGCGTCTCGCCCTGCCGACCTAGCCACAAATCCTTGTACCCACAGAGCGTCTGAAATGATTAAGACTCTCATTATGAGTAGCGAATAAAAGTATTAAACGTGTTGTCAATCTATTCAAAACGCCCAATGCTAAGTATAGGAGTGGATACTGCGCATGTGCGCGAACTTGCTTGTTTAAATTTTGATTAAATATAGAAATATTTTGATATTAAATTTTAGTTTTGAAATATATGATTTGGAATAATTTATAGTAACTCTCGTAAAATTGGAGAAAAATACCTAAATAAATTTTTAAAAAATGAAAGAAACAGAAATAAAAAAAAATGTTTCAGCTTCGCGATTCGAACTGAAGACCTTCAAAAGTTAGCGTCTCGCCCTGCCGACCTAGCCACAAATCCTTGTACCCACAGTGCGTCTGAAATGATTAAGACTCTCATTATGACTAGCGAATAAAAGTATTAAACGTGGTGTCAATCTATTCAAAACGCCCAATGCTAAGTATAGGAGTGGATACTGCGCATGTGCGTGAACTTGCTTCTTTAAATTATGATAAAAAATACAAATATTTTGAAATTAAATTTTAGTTTTGAAATATATGATTTGGAATAATTTATAGTAACTCTCGCAAAATTCGAGAAAAATACATAAATAAATTTAAAAAAAAAAAGAAAAAAAGAAAAAGAAACTTTTAGCTTCGCGATTCGAACTGAAGACCATCAAAAGTTAGCGTCTCGCCCTGCCGACCTAGCTACTAATCCTTTTACTCCGAGAGCCTATGAAAAGTACAAGACTCTCATTATGACTAACCAGTAAATGTATTTAAAATGGTGTCAATCTGGCCAAAAAGCACAATGCTAAGTATAGGAGTGGATATTGCGCATGTGCGTGAACTTGCTTGTTTAAATTTTGTTTAAATATAGAAATATTTTGATATTAAATTTTAGTTTTGAAATATATGATTTGGAATAATTTATAGTAACTCTCGTAAAATTGGAGAAAAATACCTAAATAAATTTTTAAAAAATGAAAGAAACAGAAATAAAAAAGAATGTTTCAGCTTCGCGATTCGAACTAAAGACCTTCAAAAGTTAGCGTCTCGCCCTGCCGACCTAGCCACAAATCCTTGTACCCATAGAGCGTCTGAAATGATTAAGACTCTCATTATGACTAGCGAATAAAAGTATTAAACGTGGTGTCAATCTATTCAAAACGCCCAATGCTAAGTATAGGAGTGGATAATGCGCATGTGCGTGAACTTGCTTGTTTAAATTTTGATTAAATATAGAAATATTTTGATATTAAATTTTAGTTTTGAAATATATGATTTGGAATAATTTATAGTAACTCTCGTAAAATTGGAGAAAAATACCTAAATAAATTTTTAAAAAATGAAAGAAACAGAAATAAAAAAGAATGTTTCAGCTTCGCGATTCGAACTGAAGACCTTCAAAAGTTAGCGTCTCGCCCTGCCGACCTAGCTACTAATCCTTTCACTCCGTGAGCCTATGAAAAGTACAAAAATCTCATTATGACTAACCAGTAAAAGTATTTAAAATGGTGTCAATCTGGCCAAAAAGCACAATGCTAAGTATAGGAGTGGATACTGCGCATGTGCGTGTACTTGCATCTTTAAATTATGATTAAAAATAAAAATATTTTGAAATTAAATTTTAGTTTTGAAATATATGATTTGGAATAATTTATAGTAACTCTCGTAAAATTGGAGAAAAATACCTAAATAAATTTTTAAAAAATGAAAGAAACAGAAATAAAAAAAAATGTTTCAGCTTCGCGATTCGAACTGAAGACCTTCAAAAGTTAGCATCTCGCCATACCGACCTAGCCACAAATCCTTGTACCCACAGAGCGTCTGAAATGATTAAGACTCTCATTATGACTAGCGAATAAAATTATTAAACGTGGTGTCAATCTATTCAAAACGCCCAATGCTAAGTATAGGAGTGGATACTGCGCATGTGCGTGAACTTGCTTGTTTAAATTTTGATTAAATATAGAAATATTTTGATATTAAATTTTAGTTTTGAAATATATGATTTGGAATAATTTATAGTAACTCTCGTAAAATTGGAGAAAAATACCTAAATAAATTTTTAAAAAATGAAAGAAACAGAAATAAAAAAAAATGTTTCAGCTTCGCGATTCGAACTGAAGACCTTCAAAAGTTAGCGTCTCACCCTGCCGACCTAGTCACAAATCCTTGTACCCACAGAGCGTCTGGAATGATTAAGACTCTCATTATGACTAGCGAATAAAAGCATTAAACGTGGTGTCAATCTATTCAAAACGCCCAATGCTAAGTATAGGAGTGGATACTGCGCATGTGCGTGAACTTGCTTGTTTAAATTTTGATTAAATATAGAAATATTTTGATATTAAATTTTAGTTTTGAAATATATGATTTGGAATAATTTATAGTAACTCTCGTAAAATTGGAGAAAAATACCTAAATAAATTTTTAAAAAATGAAAGAAACAGAAATAAAAAAATATGTTTCAGCTTCGCGATTCGAACTGAAGACCTTCAAAAGTTAGCGTCTCGCCCTGCTGACCTAGCCACAAATCCTTGTACCCACAGAGCGTCTGAAATGATTAAGACTCTTATTATGACTAGCGAATAAAAGTATTAAACGTGGTGTCAATCTATTCAAAACGCCCAATGCTAAGTATAGGAGTGGATACTGCGCATGTGCGTGAACTTGCTTTTTTAAATTATGATAAAAAATACAAATATTTTGAAATTAAATTTTAGTTTTGAAATATATGATTTGGAATAATTTATAGTAACTCTCGCAAAATTCGAGAAAAATACATAAATAAATTTAAAAAAAAAAGAAAAAAAGAAAAAGAAACTTTCAGCTTCGCGATTCGAACTGAAGACCATCAAAAGTTAGCGTCTCGCCCTGCCGACCTAGCTACTAATCCTTTTACTCCGAGAGCCTATGAAAAGTACAAGACTCTCATTATGACTAACCAGTAAAAGTATTTAAAATGGTGTCAATCTGGCCAAAAAGCACAATGCTAAGTGTAGGAGTGGATACTGCGCATGTGCGTGTACTTGCATCTTTAAATTATGATTAAAAATAAAAATATTTTGAAATTAAATTTTAGTTTTGAAATATATGATTTGGAATAATTTATAGTAACTCTCGTAAAATTGGAGAAAAATACCTAAATAAATTTTTAAAAAATGAAAGAAACAGAAATAAAAAAAAATGTTTCAGCTTCGCGATTCGAACTGAAGACCTTCAAAAGTTAGCGTCTCGCCCTGCCGACCTAGCCACAAATCCTTGTACCCACAGAGCGTCTGAAATGATTAAGACTCTCATTATGACTAGCGAATAAAAGTATTAAACGTGTTGTCAATCTATTCAAAACGCCCAATGCTAAGTATAGGAGTGGATACTGCGCATGTGCGTGAACTTGCTTGTTTAAATTTTGATTAAATATAGAAATATTTTGATATTAAATTTTAGTTTTGAAATATATGATTTGGAATAATTTATAGTAACTCTCGTAAAATTGGAGAAAAATACCTAAATAAATTTTTAAAAAATGAAAGAAACAGAAATAAAAAAAAAATGTTTCAGCTTCGCGATTCGAACTGAAGACCTTCAAAAGTTAGCATCTCGCCATACCGACCTAGCCACAAATCCTTGTACCCACAGAGCGTCTGAAATGATTAAGACTCTCATTATGACTAGCGAATAAAAGTATTAAACGTGGTGTCAATCTATTCAAAACGCCCAATGCTAAGTATAGGAGTGGATACTGCGCATGTGCGTGAACTTGCTTGTTTAAATTTTGATTAAATATACAAATATTTTGATATTAAATTTTAGTTTTGAAATATATGATTTGGAATAATTTATAGTAACTCTCGTAAAATTGGAGAAAAATACCTAAATAAATTTTTAAAAAATGAAAGAAACAGAAATAAAAAAAAATGTTTCAGCTTCGCGATTCGAACTGAAGACCTTCAAAAGTTAGCGTCTCACCCTGCCGACCTAGTCACAAATCCTTGTACCCACAGAGCGTCTGGAATGATTAAGACTCTCATTATGACTAGCGAATAAAAGCATTAAACGTGGTGTCAATCTATTCAAAACGCCCAATGCTAAGTATAGGAGTGGATACTGCGCATGTGCGTGAACTTGCTTGTTTAAATTTTGATTAAATATAGAAATATTTTGATATTAAATTTTAGTTTTGAAATATATGATTTGGAATAATTTATAGTAACTCTCGTAAAATTGGAGAAAAATACCTAAATAAATTTTTAAAAAATGAAAGAAACAGAAATAAAAAAAAATGTTTCAGCTTCGCGATTCGAACTGAAGACCTTCAAAAGTTAGCGTCTCGCCCTGCCGACCTAGCCACAAATCCTTGTACCCACAAAGCGTCTGAAATGATTAAGACTCTCATTATGACTAGCGAATAAAAGTATTAAACGTGTTGTCAATCTATTCAAAACGCCCAATGCTAAGTATAGGAGTGGATACTGCGCATGTGCGTGAACTTGCTTGTTTAAATTTTGATTAAATATAGAAATATTTTGATATTAAATTTTAGTTTTGAAATATATGATTTGGAATAATTTATAGTAACTCTCGTAAAATTGGAGAAAAATACCTAAATAAATTTTTAAAAAATGAAAGAAACAGAAATAAAAAAAAATGTTTCAGCTTCGCGATTCGAACTGAAGACCTTCAAAAGTTAGCGTCTCACCCTAACGACCTAGTCACAAATCCTTGTACCCACAGAGCGTCTGGAATGATTAAGACTCTCATTATGACTAGCGAATAAAAGCATTAAACGTGGTGTCAATCTATTCAAATGCCCAATGCTAAGTATAGGAGTGGATACTGCGCATGTGCGTGAACTTGCTTGTTTAAATTTTGATTAAATATAGAAATATTTTGATATTAAATTTTAGTTTTGAAATATAGGATTTGGAATAATTTATAGTAACTCTCGTAAAATTGGAGAAAAATACCTAAATAAATTTTTAAAAAATGAAAGAAACAGAAATAAAAAAATATGTTTCAGCTTCGCGATTCGAACTGAAGACCTTCAAAAGTTAGCGTCTCGCCCTGCTGACCTAGCCACAAATCCTTGTACCCACAGAGCGTCTGAAATGATTAAGACTCTTATTATGACTAGCGAATAAAAGTATTAAACGTGGTGTCAATCTATTCAAAACGCCCAATGCTAAGTATAGGAGTGGATACTGCGCATGTGCGTGAACTTGCTTTTTTAAATTATGATAAAAAATACAAATATTTTGAAATTAAATTTTAGTTTTGAAATATATGATTTGGAATAATTTATAGTAACTCTCGCAAAATTCGAGAAAAATACATAAATAAATTTAAAAAAAAAAGAAAAAAAGAAAAAGAAACTTTCAGCTTCGCGATTCGAACTGAAGACCATCAAAAGTTAGCGTCTCGCCCTGCCGACCTAGCCACAAATCCTTGTACCCACAGAGCGTCTGAAATGATTAAGACTCTCATTATGACTAGCGAATAAAAGTATTAAACGTGTTGTCAATCTATTCAAAACGCCCAATGCTAAGTATAGGAGTGGATACTGCGCATGTGCGTGAACTTGCTTGTTTAAATTTTGATTAAATATAGAAATATTTTGATATTAAATTTTAGTTTTGAAATATATGATTTGGAATAATTTATAGTAACTCTCGTAAAATTGGAGAAAAATACCTAAATAAATTTTTAAAAAATGAAAGAAACAGAAATAAAAAAAAATGTTTCAGCTTCGCGATTCGAACTGAAGACCTTCAAAAGTTAGCGTCTCGCCCTCCCGACCTAGCCACAAATCCTTGTACCCACAGAGCGTCTGAAATGATTAAGACTCTCATTATGACTAGCGAATAAAAGTATTAAACGTGGTGTCAATCTATTCAAAACGCCCAATGCTAAGTATAGGAGTGGATACTGCGCATGTGCGTGAACTTGCTTGTTTAAATTTTGATTAAATATAGAAATATTTTGATATTAAATTTTAGTTTTGAAATATATGATTTGGAATAATTTATAGTAACTCTCGTAAAATTGGAGAAAAATACCTAAATAAATTTTTAAAAAATGAAAGAAACAGAAATAAAAAAAAATGTTTCAGCTTCGCGATTCGAACTGAAGACCTTCAAAAGTTAGCGTCTCACCCTGCCGACCTAGGTACTAATCCTTTTACTCCGAGAGCCTATGAAAAGTACAAAACTCTCATTATGACTAACCAGTAAAAGTATTTAAAATGGTGTCAATCTGGCCAAAAAGCACAATGCTAAGTATAGAAGTGGATACTGCGCATGTGCGTGTACTTGCATCTTTAAATTATGATTAAAAATAAAAATATTTTGAAATTAAATTTTAGTTTTGAAATATATGATTTGGAATAATTTATAGTAACTCTCGTAAAATTGGAGAAAAATACCTAAATAAATTTTTAAAAAATAAAAGAAACAGAAATAAAAAAATATGTTTCAGCTTCGCGATTCGAACTGAAGACCTTCAAAAGTTAGCGTCTCGCCCTGCTGACCTAGCCACAAATCCTTGTACCCACAGAGCGTCTGAAATGATTAAGACTCTTATTATGACTAGCGAATAAAAGTATTAAACGTGTTGTCAATCTATTCAAAACGCCCAATGCTAAGTATAGGAGTGGATACTGCGCATGTGCGTGAACTTGCTTGTTTAAATTTTGATTAAATATAGAAATATTTTGATATTAAATTTTAGTTTTGAAATATATGATTTGGAATAATTTATAGTAACTCTCGTAAAATTGGAGAAAAATACCTAAATAAATTTTTAAAAAATGAAAGAAACAGAAATAAAAAAAAATGTTTCAGCTTCGCGATTCGAACTGAAGACCTTCAAAAGTTAGCGTCTCACCCTGCCGACCTAGTCACAAATCCTTGTACCCACAGAGCGTCTGGAATGATTAAGACTCTCATTATGACTAGCGAATAAAAGCATTAAACGTGGTGTCAATCTATTCAAAACGCCCAATGCTAAGTATAGGAGTGGATACTGCGCATGTGCGTGAACTTGCTTGTTTAAATTTTGATTAAATATAGAAATATTTTGATATTAAATTTTAGTTTTGAAATATATGATTTGGAATAATTTATAGTAACTCTCGTAAAATTGGAGAAAAATACCTAAATAAATTTTTAAAAAATGAAAGAAACAGAAATAAAAAAATATGTTTCAGCTTCGCGATTCGAACTGAAGACCTTCAAAAGTTAGCGTCTCGCCCTGCTGACCTAGCCACAAATCCTTGTACCCACAGAGCGTCTGAAATGATTAAGACTCTTATTATGACTAGCGAATAAAAGTATTAAACGTGGTGTCAATCTATTCAAAACGCCCAATGCTAAGTATAGGAGTGGATACTGCGCATGTGCGTGAACTTGCTTTTTTAAATTATGATAAAAAATACAAATATTTTGAAATTAAATTTTAGTTTTGAAATATATGATTTGGAATAATTTATAGTAACTCTCGCAAAATTCGAGAAAAATACATAAATAAATTTAAAAAAAAAAGAAAAAAAGAAAAAGAAACTTTCAGCTTCGCGATTCGAACTGAAGACCATCAAAAGTTAGCGTCTCGCCCTGCCGACCTAGCTACTAATCCTTTTACTCCGAGAGCCTATGAAAAGTACAAGACTCTCATTATGACTAACCAGTAAAAGTATTTAAAATGGTGTCAATCTGGCCAAAAAGCACAATGCTAAGTATAGGAGTGGATACTGCGCATGTGCGTGTACTTGCATCTTTAAATTATGATTAAAAATAAAAATATTTTGAAATTAAATTTTAGTTTTGAAATATATGATTTGGAATAATTTATAGTAACTCTCGTAAAATTGGAGAAAAATACCTAAATAAATTTTTAAAAAATGAAAGAAACAGAAATAAAAAAAAATGTTTCAGCTTCGCGATTCGAACTGAAGACCTTCAAAAGTTAGCGTTTCGCCCTGCCGACCTAGCCACAAATCCTTGTACCCACAGAGCGTCTGAAATGATTAAGACTCTCATTATGACTAGCGAATAAAAGTATTAAACGTGTTGTCAATCTATTCAAAACGCCCAATGCTAAGTATAGGAGTGGATACTGCGCATGTGCGTGAACTTGCTTGTTTAAATTTTGATTAAATATAGAAATATTTTGATATTAAATTTTAGTTTTGAAATATATGATTTGGAATAATTTATAGTAACTCTCGTAAAATTGGAGAAAAATACCTAAATAAATTTTTAAAAAATGAAAGAAACAGAAATAAAAAAAAATGTTTCAGCTTCGCGATTCGAACTGAAGACCTTCAAAAGTTAGCGTCTCGCCCTGCCGACCTAGCCACAAATCCTTGTACCCACAGAGCGTCTGAAATGATTAAGACTCTCATTATGACTAGCGAATAAAAGTATTAAACGTGGTGTCAATCTATTCAAAACGCCCAATGCTAAGTATAGGAGTGGATACTGCGCATGTGCGTGAACTTGCTTGTTTAAATTTTGATTAAATATAGAAATATTTTGATATTAAATTTTAGTTTTGAAATATATGATTTGGAATAATTTATAGTAACTCTCGTAAAATTGGAGAAAAATACCTCAATAAATTTTTAAAAAATGAAAGAAACAGAAATAAAAAAAAATGTTTCAGCTTCGCGATTCGAACTGAAGACCTTCAAAAGTTAGCGTCTCACCCTGCCGACCTAGTCACAAATCCTTGTACCCACAGAGCGTCTGGAATGATTAAGACTCTCATTATGACTAGCGAATAAAAGCATTAAACGTGGTGTCAATCTATTCAAAACGCCCAATGCTAAGTATAGGAGTGGATACTGCGCATGTGCGTGAACTTGCTTGTTTAAATTTTGATTAAATATAGAAATATTTTGATATTAAATTTTAGTTTTGAAATATAGGATTTGGAATAATTTATAGTAACTCTCGTAAAATTGGAGAAAAATACCTAAATAAATTTTTAAAAAATGAAAGAAACAGAAATAAAAAAATATGTTTCAGCTTCGCGATTCGAACTGAAGACCTTCAAAAGTTAGCGTCTCGCCCTGCTGACCTAGCCACAAATCCTTGTACCCACAGAGCGTCTGAAATGATTAAGACTCTTATTATGACTAGCGAATAAAAGTATTAAACGTGGTGTCAATCTATTCAAAACGCCCAATGCTAAGTATAGGAGTGGATACTGCGCATGTGCGTGAACTTGCTTTTTTAAATTATGATAAAAAATACAAATATTTTGAAATTAAATTTTAGTTTTGAAATATATGATTTGGAATAATTTATAGTAACTCTCGCAAAATTCGAGAAAAATACATAAATAAATTTAAAAAAAAAAGAAAAAAAGAAAAAGAAACTTTCAGCTTCGCGATTCGAAATGAAGACCATCAAAAGTTAGCGTCTCGCCCTGCCGACCTAGCTACTAATCCTTTTACTCCGAGAGCCTATGAAAAGTACAAGACTCTCATTATGACTAACCAGTAAAAGTATTTAAAATGGTGTCAATCTGGCCAAAAAGCACAATGCTAAGTATAGGAGTGGATACTGCGCATGTGCGTGTACTTGCATCTTTAAATTATGATTAAAAATAAAAATATTTTGAAATTAAATTTTAGTTTTGAAATATATGATTTGGAATAATTTATAGTAACTCTCGTAAAATTGGAGAAAAATACCTAAATAAATTTTTAAAAAATGAAAGAAACAGAAATAAAAAAAAAATGTTTCAGCTTCCCGATTCGAACTGAAGACCTTCAAAAGTTAGCGTCTCGCCCTGCCGACCTAGCCACAAATCCTTGTACACACAGAGCGTCTGAAATGATTAAGACTCTCATTATGACTAGCGAATAAAAGTATTAAACGTGTTGTCAATCTATTCAAAACGCCCAATGCTAAGTATAGGAGTGGATACTGCGCATGTGTGTGAACTTGCTTGTTTAAATTTTGATTAAATATAGAAATATTTTGATATTAAATTTTAGTTTTGAAATATATGATTTGGAATAATTTATAGTAACTCTCGCAAAATTCGAGAAAAATACATAAATAAATTTAAAAAAAAAATGAAAGAAAGAAAAAGAAACTTTCAGTTTCGCGATTCGAACTGAAGACCATCAAAATTTACCGTCTCGCCCTGCCGACCTAGCTACTAATCCTTTTACTCCGAGAGCCTATGAAAAGTACAAGACTCTCTTTATGACTAGCCAGTAAAAGTATTTAAAATGGTGTCAATCTGGCCAAAAAGCACAATGCTAAGTATAGGAGTGGATACTGCGCATGTGCGTGTACTTGCATCTTTAAATTATGATTAAAAATAAAAATATTTTGAAATTAAATTTCAGTTTTGAAATATATGATTTGGAATAATTTATAGTAACTCTCGTAAAATTGGAGAAAAATACCTAAATAAATTTTTAAAAAATGAAAGAAACAGAAATAAAAAAAAAATGTTTCAGCTTCGCGATTCGAACTGAAGACCTTCAAAAGTTAGCGTCTCGCCCTGCCGACCTAGCCACAAATCCTTGTACCCACAGAGCGTCTGAAATGATTAAGACTCTCATTATGACTAGCGAATAAAAGCATTAAACGTGGTGAATCTATTCAAAACGCCCAATGCTAAGTATAGGAGTGGATACTGCGCATGTGCGTGAACTTGCTTCTTTAAATTTTGATTAAAAATAAAAATATTTTGAAATTAAATTTCAGTTTTGAAATATAGGATTTGGAATAATTTATAGTAACTCTCGTAAAATTGGAGAAAAATACCTAAATAAATTTTTAAAAAATGAAAGAAACAGAAATAAAAAAATATGTTTCAGCTTCGCGATTCGAACTGAAGACCTTCAAAAGTTAGCGTCTCGCCCTGCTGACCTAGCCACAAATCCTTGTACCCACAGAGCGTCTGAAATGATTAAGACTCTTATTATGACTAGCGAATAAAAGTATTAAACGTGGTGTCAATCTATTCAAAACGCCCAATGCTAAGTATAGGAGTGGATACTGCGCATGTGCGTGAACTTGCTTTTTTAAATTATGATAAAAAATACAAATATTTTGAAATTAAATTTTAGTTTTGAAATATATGATTTGGAATAATTTATAGTAACTCTCGCAAAATTCGAGAAAAATACATAAATAAATTTAAAAAAAAAAGAAAAAAAGAAAAAGAAACTTTCAGCTTCGCGATTCGAAATGAAGACCATCAAAAGTTAGCGTCTCGCCCTGCCGACCTAGCTACTAATCCTTTTACTCCGAGAGCCTATGAAAAGTACAAGACTCTCATTATGACTAACCAGTAAAAGTATTTAAAATGGTGTCAATCTGGCCAAAAAGCACAATGCTAAGTATAGGAGTGGATACTGCGCATGTGCGTGTACTTGCATCTTTAAATTATGATTAAAAATAAAAATATTTTGAAATTAAATTTTAGTTTTGAAATATATGATTTGGAATAATTTATAGTAACTCTCGTAAAATTGGAGAAAAATACCTAAATAAATTTTTAAAAAATGAAAGAAACAGAAATAAAAAAAAAATGTTTCAGCTTCCCGATTCGAACTGAAGACCTTCAAAAGTTAGCGTCTCGCCCTGCCGACCTAGCCACAAATCCTTGTACACACAGAGCGTCTGAAATGATTAAGACTCTCATTATGACTAGCGAATAAAAGTATTAAACGTGTTGTCAATCTATTCAAAACGCCCAATGCTAAGTATAGGAGTGGATACTGCGCATGTGTGTGAACTTGCTTGTTTAAATTTTGATTAAATATAGAAATATTTTGATATTAAATTTTAGTTTTGAAATATATGATTTGGAATAATTTATAGTAACTCTCGCAAAATTCGAGAAAAATACATAAATAAATTTAAAAAAAAAATGAAAGAAAGAAAAAGAAACTTTCAGTTTCGCGATTCGAACTGAAGACCATCAAAATTTACCGTCTCGCCCTGCCGACCTAGCTACTAATCCTTTTACTCCGAGAGCCTATGAAAAGTACAAGACTCTCTTTATGACTAGCCAGTAAAAGTATTTAAAATGGTGTCAATCTGGCCAAAAAGCACAATGCTAAGTATAGGAGTGGATACTGCGCATGTGCGTGTACTTGCATCTTTAAATTATGATTAAAAATAAAAATATTTTGAAATTAAATTTCAGTTTTGAAATATATGATTTGGAATAATTTATAGTAACTCTCGTAAAATTGGAGAAAAATACCTAAATAAATTTTTAAAAAATGAAAGAAACAGAAATAAAAAAAAAATGTTTCAGCTTCGCGATTCGAACTGAAGACCTTCAAAAGTTAGCGTCTCGCCCTGCCGACCTAGCCACAAATCCTTGTACCCACAGAGCGTCTGAAATGATTAAGACTCTCATTATGACTAGCGAATAAAAGCATTAAACGTGGTGAATCTATTCAAAACGCCCAATGCTAAGTATAGGAGTGGATACTGCGCATGTGCGTGAACTTGCTTCTTTAAATTATGATAAAAATACAAATATTTTGAAATTAAATTTTAGTTTTGAAATATATGATTTGGAATAATTTATAGTAACTCTCGTAAAATTGGAGAAAAATACCTAAATAAATTTTTAAAAAATGAAAGAAAAAGAAATAAAAAAAAATGTTTCAGCTTCGCGATTCGAACTGAAGACCTTCAAAAGTTAGCGTCTCGCCCTGCCGACCTAGCCACAAATCCTTGTACCCACAGAGCGTCTGAAATGATTAAGACTCTCATTATGACTAGCGAATAAAAGTATTAAACGTGGTGTCAATCTATTCAAAACGCCCAATGCTAAGTATAGGAGTGGATACTGCGCATGTGCGTGAACTTGCTTGTTTAAATTTTGATTAAATATAGAAATATTTTGATATTAAATTTTAGTTTTGAAATATATGATTTGGAATAATTTATAGTAACTCTCGTAAAATTGGAGAAAAATACCTAAATAAATTTTTAAAAAATGAAAGAAACAGAAATAAAAAAAAATGTTTCAGCTTCGCGATTCGAACTGAAGACCTTCAAAAGTTAGCGTCTCGCCCTGCCGACCTAGCCACAAATCCTTGTACCCACAGTGCGTCTGAAATGATTAAGACTCTCATTATGACTAGCGAATAAAAGTATTAAACGTGGCGTCAATCTATTCAAAACGCCCAATGCTAAGTATAGGAGTGGATACTGCGCATGTGCGTGAACTTGCTTGTTTAAATTTTGATTAAATATAGAAATATTTTGATATTAAATTTTAGTTTTGAAATATATGATTTGGAATAATTTATAGTAACTCTCGCAAAATTCGAGAAAAATACATAAATAAATTTAAAAAAAAAATGAAAGAAAGAAAAAGAAACTTTCAGTTTCGCGATTCGAACTGAAGACCATCAAAATTTACCGTCTCGCCCTGCCGACCTAGCTACTAATCCTTTTACTCCGAGAGCCTATGAAAAGTACAAGACTCTCTTTATGACTAGCCAGTAAAAGTATTTAAAATGGTGTCAATCTGGCCAAAAAGCACAATGCTAAGTATAGGAGTGGATACTGCGCATGTGCGTGTACTTGCATCTTTAAATTATGATTAAAAATAAAAATATTTTGAAATTAAATTTCAGTTTTGAAATATATGATTTGGAATAATTTATAGTAACTCTCGTAAAATTGGAGAAAAATACCTAAATAAATTTTTAAAAAATGAAAGAAACAGAAATAAAAAAAAAATGTTTCAGCTTCGCGATTCGAACTGAAGACCTTCAAAAGTTAGCGTCTCGCCCTGCCGACCTAGCCACAAATCCTTGTACCCACAGAGCGTCTGAAATGATTAAGACTCTCATTATGACTAGCGAATAAAAGCATTAAACGTGGTGAATCTATTCAAAACGCCCAATGCTAAGTATAGGAGTGGATACTGCGCATGTGCGTGAACTTGCTTCTTTAAATTATGATAAAAATACAAATATTTTGAAATTAAATTTTAGTTTTGAAATATATGATTTGGAATAATTTATAGTAACTCTCGTAAAATTGGAGAAAAATACCTAAATAAATTTTTAAAAAATGAAAGAAAAAGAAATAAAAAAAAATGTTTCAGCTTCGCGATTCGAACTGAAGACCTTCAAAAGTTAGCGTCTCGCCCTGCCGACCTAGCCACAAATCCTTGTACCCACAGAGCGTCTGAAATGATTAAGACTCTCATTATGACTAGCGAATAAAAGTATTAAACGTGGTGTCAATCTATTCAAAACGCCCAATGCTAAGTATAGGAGTGGATACTGCGCATGTGCGTGAACTTGCTTGTTTAAATTTTGATTAAATATAGAAATATTTTGATATTAAATTTTAGTTTTGAAATATATGATTTGGAATAATTTATAGTAACTCTCGTAAAATTGGAGAAAAATACCTAAATAAATTTTTAAAAAATGAAAGAAACAGAAATAAAAAAAAATGTTTCAGCTTCGCGATTCGAACTGAAGACCTTCAAAAGTTAGCGTCTCGCCCTGCCGACCTAGCCACAAATCCTTGTACCCACAGTGCGTCTGAAATGATTAAGACTCTCATTATGACTAGCGAATAAAAGTATTAAACGTGGCGTCAATCTATTCAAAACGCCCAATGCTAAGTATAGGAGTGGATACTGCGCATGTGCGTGAACTTGCTTGTTTAAATTTTGATTAAATATAGAAATATTTTGATATTAAATTTTAGTTTTGAAATATATGATTTGGAATAATTTATAGTAACTCTCGCTAAATTCGAGAAAAATACATAAATAAATTTTAAAAAAAATGAAAGAAAGAAAAAGAAACTTTCAGTTTCGCGATTCGAACTGAAGACCATCAAAAGTTGGCGTCTCGCCCTGCCGACCTAGCTACTAATCCTTTTACTCCGAGAGCCTATGAAAAGTACAAGACTCTCTTTATGACTAGCCAGTAAAAGTATTTAAAATGGTGTCAATCTGGCCAAAAAGCACAATGCTAAGTATAGGAGTGGATACTGCGCATGTGCGTGTACTTGCATCTTTAAATTATGATTAAAAATAAAAATATTTTGAAATTAAATTTCAGTTTTGAAATATATGATTTGGAATAATTTATAGTAACTCTCGTAAAATTGGAGAAAAATACCTAAATAAATTTTTAAAAAATGAAAGAAACAGAAATAAAAAAAAAATGTTTCAGCTTCGCGATTCGAACTGAAGACCTTCAAAAGTTAGCGTCTCGCCCTGCCGACCTAGCCACAAATCCTTGTACCCACAGAGCGTCTGAAATGATTAAGACTCTCATTATGACTAGCGAATAAAAGCATTAAACGTGGTGTGAATCTATTCAAAACCCCCAATGCTAAGTATAGGAGTGGATACTGCGCATGTGCGTGAAATTGCTTCTTTAAATTATGATAAAAAATACAAATATTTTGAAATTAAATTTTAGTTTTGAAATATATGATTTGGAATAATTTATAGTAACTCTCGTAAAATTGGAGAAAAATACCTAAATAAATTTTTAAAAAATGAAAGAAACAGAAATAAAAAAAAATGTTTCAGCTTCGCGATTCGAACTGAAGACCTTCAAAAGTTAGCGTCTCGCCCTGCCGACTTAGCCACAAATCCTCGTACCCACAGTGCGTTTGAAATGATTAAGACTCCCATTATGTCTAGCGAATAAAAGTATTAAACGTGGTGTCAATCTATTCAAAACGCAGAATGCTAAGTATAGGAGTGGATACTGCGCATGTGCGTGAACTTGCTTGTTTAAATTTTGATTAAATATAGAAATATTTTGATATTAAATTTTAGTTTTGAAATATATGATTTGGAATAATTTATAGTAACTCTCGTAAAATTGGAGAAAAATACCTAAATAAATTTTTAAAAAATGAAAGAAACAGAAATAAAAAAAAATGTTTCAGCTTCACGATTCGAACTGAAGACCTTCAAAAGTTAGCGTCTCGCCCTGCCGACTTAGCCACAAATCCTTGTACCCACAGTGCGTCTGAAATGATTAAGACTCTCATTATGACTAGCGAATAAAAGTATTAAACGTGGTGTCAATCTATTCAAAACGCCCAATGCTAAGTATAGGAGTGGATACTGCGCATGTGCGTGAACTTGCTTGTTTAAATTTTGATTAAATATAGAAATATTTTGATATTAAATTTTAGTTTTGAAATATATGATTTAGAATAATTTATAGTAACTCTCGTAAAATTGGAGAAAAATACCTAAATAAATTTTTAAAAAATGAAAGAAACAGAAATAAAAAAAAATGTTTCAGCTTCGCGATTCGAACTGAAGACCTTCAAAAGTTAGCGTCTCGCGCTGCCGACTTAGCCACAAATCCTTGTACCCACAGTGCGTCTGAAATGATTAAGACTCTCATTATGACTAGCGAATAAAAGTATCAAACGTGGTGTCAATCTATTCAAAACGCCCAATGCTAAGTATAGGAGTGGATACTGCGCATGTGCGTGAACTTGCTTGTTTAAATTTTGATTAAATATAGAAATATTTTGATATTAAATTTTAGTTTTGAAATATATGATTTGGAATAATTTATAGTAACTCTCGTAAAATTGGAGAAAAATACCTAAATAAATTTTTAAAAAATGAAAGAAACAGAAATAAAAAAAAATGTTTCAGCTTCGCGATTCGAACTGAAGACCTTCAAAAGTTAGCGTCTCGCCCTGCCGACCTAGCCACAAATCCTTGTACCCACAGTGCGTCTGAAATGATTAAGACTCTCATTATGACTAGCGAATAAAAGTATTAAACGTGTTGTCAATCTATTCAAAACGCCCAATGCTAAGTATAGGAGTGGATACTGCGCATGTGTGTGAACTTGCTTGTTTAAATTTTGATTAAATATAGAAATATTTTGATATTAAATTTTAGTTTTGAAATATATGATTTGGAATAATTTATAGTAACTCTCGCAAAATTCGAGAAAAATACATAAATAAATTTAAAAAAAAAAATGAAAGAAAGAAAAAGAAACTTTCAGTTTCGCGATTCGAACTGAAGACCATCAAAATTTACCGTCTCGCCCTGCCGACCTAGCTACTAATCCTTTTACTCCGAGAGCCTATGAAAAGTACAAGACTCTCTTTATGACTAGCCAGTAAAAGTATTTAAAATGGTGTCAATCTGGCCAAAAAGCACAATGCTAAGTATAGGAGTGGATACTGCGCATGTGCGTGTACTTGCATCTTTAAATTATGATTAAAAATAAAAATATTTTGAAATTAAATTTCAGTTTTGAAATATATGATTTGGAATAATTTATAGTAACTCTCGTAAAATTGGAGAAAAATACCTAAATAAATTTTTAAAAAATGAAAGAAACAGAAATAAAAAAAAATGTTTCAGCTTCGCGATTCGAACTGAAGACCTTCAAAAGTTAGCGTCTCGCCCTGCCGACCTAGCCACAAATCCTTGTACCCACAGTGCGTCTGAAATGATTAAGACTCTCATTATGACTAGCGAATAAAAGTATTAAACGTGTTGTCAATCTATTCAAAACGCCCAATGCTAAGTATAGGAGTGGATACTGCGCATGTGCGTGAACTTGCTTGTTTAAATTTTGATTAAATATAGAAATATTTTGATATTAAATTTTAGTTTTGAAATATATGATTTGGAATAATTTATAGTAACTCTCGTAAAATTGGAGAAAAATACCTAAATAAATTTTTAAAAAATGAAAGAAACAGAAATAAAAAAAAATGTTTCAGCTTCGCGATTCGAACTGAAGACCTTCAAAAGTTAGCGTCTCACCCTAACGACCTAGTCACAAATCCTTGTACCCACAGAGCGTCTGGAATGATTAAGACTCTCATTATGACTAGCGAATAAAAGCATTAAACGTGGTGTCAATCTATTCAAATGCCCAATGCTAAGTATAGGAGTGGATACTGCGCATGTGCGTGAACTTGCTTGTTTAAATTTTGATTAAATATAGAAATATTTTGATATTAAATTTTAGTTTTGAAATATAGGATTTGGAATAATTTATAGTAACTCTCGTAAAATTGGAGAAAAATACCTAAATAAATTTTTAAAAAATGAAAGAAACAGAAATAAAAAAATATGTTTCAGCTTCGCGATTCGAACTGAAGACCTTCAAAAGTTAGCGTCTCGCCCTGCTGACCTAGCCACAAATCCTTGTACCCACAGAGCGTCTGAAATGATTAAGACTCTTATTATGACTAGCGAATAAAAGTATTAAACGTGGTGTCAATCTATTCAAAACGCCCAATGCTAAGTATAGGAGTGGATACTGCGCATGTGCGTGAACTTGCTTTTTTAAATTATGATAAAAAATACAAATATTTTGAAATTAAATTTTAGTTTTGAAATATATGATTTGGAATAATTTATAGTAACTCTCGCAAAATTCGAGAAAAATACATAAATAAATTTAAAAAAAAAAGAAAAAAAGAAAAAGAAACTTTCAGCTTCGCGATTCGAACTGAAGACCATCAAAAGTTAGCGTCTCGCCCTGCCGACCTAGCCACAAATCCTTGTACCCACAGAGCGTCTGAAATGATTAAGACTCTCATTATGACTAGCGAATAAAAGTATTAAACGTGTTGTCAATCTATTCAAAACGCCCAATGCTAAGTATAGGAGTGGATACTGCGCATGTGCGTGAACTTGCTTGTTTAAATTTTGATTAAATATAGAAATATTTTGATATTAAATTTTAGTTTTGAAATATATGATTTGGAATAATTTATAGTAACTCTCGTAAAATTGGAGAAAAATACCTAAATAAATTTTTAAAAAATGAAAGAAACAGAAATAAAAAAAAATGTTTCAGCTTCGCGATTCGAACTGAAGACCTTCAAAAGTTAGCGTCTCGCCCTCCCGACCTAGCCACAAATCCTTGTACCCACAGAGCGTCTGAAATGATTAAGACTCTCATTATGACTAGCGAATAAAAGTATTAAACGTGGTGTCAATCTATTCAAAACGCCCAATGCTAAGTATAGGAGTGGATACTGCGCATGTGCGTGAACTTGCTTGTTTAAATTTTGATTAAATATAGAAATATTTTGATATTAAATTTTAGTTTTGAAATATATGATTTGGAATAATTTATAGTAACTCTCGTAAAATTGGAGAAAAATACCTAAATAAATTTTTAAAAAATGAAAGAAACAGAAATAAAAAAAAATGTTTCAGCTTCGCGATTCGAACTGAAGACCTTCAAAAGTTAGCGTCTCACCCTGCCGACCTAGGTACTAATCCTTTTACTCCGAGAGCCTATGAAAAGTACAAAACTCTCATTATGACTAACCAGTAAAAGTATTTAAAATGGTGTCAATCTGGCCAAAAAGCACAATGCTAAGTATAGAAGTGGATACTGCGCATGTGCGTGTACTTGCATCTTTAAATTATGATTAAAAATAAAAATATTTTGAAATTAAATTTTAGTTTTGAAATATATGATTTGGAATAATTTATAGTAACTCTCGTAAAATTGGAGAAAAATACCTAAATAAATTTTTAAAAAATAAAAGAAACAGAAATAAAAAAATATGTTTCAGCTTCGCGATTCGAACTGAAGACCTTCAAAAGTTAGCGTCTCGCCCTGCTGACCTAGCCACAAATCCTTGTACCCACAGAGCGTCTGAAATGATTAAGACTCTTATTATGACTAGCGAATAAAAGTATTAAACGTGTTGTCAATCTATTCAAAACGCCCAATGCTAAGTATAGGAGTGGATACTGCGCATGTGCGTGAACTTGCTTGTTTAAATTTTGATTAAATATAGAAATATTTTGATATTAAATTTTAGTTTTGAAATATATGATTTGGAATAATTTATAGTAACTCTCGTAAAATTGGAGAAAAATACCTAAATAAATTTTTAAAAAATGAAAGAAACAGAAATAAAAAAAAAATGTTTCAGCTTCGCGATTCGAACTGAAGACCTTCAAAAGTTAGCGTCTCACCCTGCCGACCTAGTCACAAATCCTTGTACCCACAGAGCGTCTGGAATGATTAAGACTCTCATTATGACTAGCGAATAAAAGCATTAAACGTGGTGTCAATCTATTCAAAACGCCCAATGCTAAGTATAGGAGTGGATACTGCGCATGTGCGTGAACTTGCTTGTTTAAATTTTGATTAAATATAGAAATATTTTGATATTAAATTTTAGTTTTGAAATATATGATTTGGAATAATTTATAGTAACTCTCGTAAAATTGGAGAAAAATACCTAAATAAATTTTTAAAAAATGAAAGAAACAGAAATAAAAAAATATGTTTCAGCTTCGCGATTCGAACTGAAGACCTTCAAAAGTTAGCGTCTCGCCCTGCTGACCTAGCCACAAATCCTTGTACCCACAGAGCGTCTGAAATGATTAAGACTCTTATTATGACTAGCGAATAAAAGTATTAAACGTGGTGTCAATCTATTCAAAACGCCCAATGCTAAGTATAGGAGTGGATACTGCGCATGTGCGTGAACTTGCTTTTTTAAATTATGATAAAAAATACAAATATTTTGAAATTAAATTTTAGTTTTGAAATATATGATTTGGAATAATTTATAGTAACTCTCGCAAAATTCGAGAAAAATACATAAATAAATTTAAAAAAAAAAGAAAAAAAGAAAAAGAAACTTTCAGCTTCGCGATTCGAACTGAAGACCATCAAAAGTTAGCGTCTCGCCCTGCCGACCTAGCTACTAATCCTTTTACTCCGAGAGCCTATGAAAAGTACAAGACTCTCATTATGACTAACCAGTAAAAGTATTTAAAATGGTGTCAATCTGGCCAAAAAGCACAATGCTAAGTATAGGAGTGGATACTGCGCATGTGCGTGTACTTGCATCTTTAAATTATGATTAAAAATAAAAATATTTTGAAATTAAATTTTAGTTTTGAAATATATGATTTGGAATAATTTATAGTAACTCTCGTAAAATTGGAGAAAAATACCTAAATAAATTTTTAAAAAATGAAAGAAACAGAAATAAAAAAAAATGTTTCAGCTTCGCGATTCGAACTGAAGACCTTCAAAAGTTAGCGTTTCGCCCTGCCGACCTAGCCACAAATCCTTGTACCCACAGAGTGTCTGAAATGATTAAGACTCTCATTATGACTAGCGAATAAAAGTATTAAACGTGTTGTCAATCTATTCAAAACGCCCAATGCTAAGTATAGGAGTGGATACTGCGCATGTGCGTGAACTTGCTTGTTTAAATTTTGATTAAATATAGAAATATTTTGATATTAAATTTTAGTTTTGAAATATATGATTTGGAATAATTTATAGTAACTCTCGTAAAATTGGAGAAAAATACCTAAATAAATTTTTAAAAAATGAAAGAAACAGAAATAAAAAAAAATGTTTCAGCTTCGCGATTCGAACTGAAGACCTTCAAAAGTTAGCGTCTCGCCCTGCCGACCTAGCCACAAATCCTTGTACCCACAGAGCGTCTGAAATGATTAAGACTCTCATTATGACTAGCGAATAAAAGTATTAAACGTGGTGTCAATCTATTCAAAACGCCCAATGCTAAGTATAGGAGTGGATACTGCGCATGTGCGTGTACTTGCATCTTTAAATTATGATTAAAAATAAAAATATTTTGAAATTAAATTTTAGTTTTGAAATATATGATTTGGAATAATTTATAGTAACTCTCGTAAAATTGGAGAAAAATACCTAAATAAATTTTTAAAAAATGAAAGAAACAGAAATAAAAAAAAATGTTTCAGCTTCGCGATTCGAACTGAAGACCTTCAAAAGTTAGCGTTTCGCCCTGCCGACCTAGCCACAAATCCTTGTACCCACAGAGTGTCTGAAATGATTAAGACTCTCATTATGACTAGCGAATAAAAGTATTAAACGTGTTGTCAATCTATTCAAAACGCCCAATGCTAAGTATAGGAGTGGATACTGCGCATGTGCGTGAACTTGCTTGTTTAAATTTTGATTAAATATAGAAATATTTTGATATTAAATTTTAGTTTTGAAATATATGATTTGGAATAATTTATAGTAACTCTCGTAAAATTGGAGAAAAATACCTAAATAAATTTTTAAAAAATGAAAGAAACAGAAATAAAAAAAAATGTTTCAGCTTCGCGATTCGAACTGAAGACCTTCAAAAGTTAGCGTCTCGCCCTGCCGACCTAGCCACAAATCCTTGTACCCACAGAGCGTCTGAAATGATTAAGACTCTCATTATGACTAGCGAATAAAAGTATTAAACGTGGTGTCAATCTATTCAAAACGCCCAATGCTAAGTATAGGAGTGGATACTGCGCATGTGCGTGAACTTGCTTGTTTAAATTTTGATTAAATATAGAAATATTTTGATATTAAATTTTAGTTTTGAAATATATGATTTGGAATAATTTATAGTAACTCTCGTAAAATTGGAGAAAAATACCTCAATAAATTTTTAAAAAATGAAAGAAACAGAAATAAAAAAAAATGTTTCAGCTTCGCGATTCGAACTGAAGACCTTCAAAAGTTAGCGTCTCACCCTGCCGACCTAGTCACAAATCCTTGTACCCACAGAGCGTCTGGAATGATTAAGACTCTCATTATGACTAGCGAATAAAAGCATTAAACGTGGTGTCAATCTATTCAAAACGCCCAATGCTAAGTATAGGAGTGGATACTGCGCATGTGCGTGAACTTGCTTGTTTAAATTTTGATTAAATATAGAAATATTTTGATATTAAATTTTAGTTTTGAAATATAGGATTTGGAATAATTTATAGTAACTCTCGTAAAATTGGAGAAAAATACCTAAATAAATTTTTAAAAAATGAAAGAAACAGAAATAAAAAAATATGTTTCAGCTTCGCGATTCGAACTGAAGACCTTCAAATGTTAGCGTCTCGCCCTGCTGACCTAGCCACAAATCCTTGTACCCACAGAGCGTCTGAAATGATTAAGACTCTTATTATGACTAGCGAATAAAAGTATTAAACGTGGTGTCAATCTATTCAAAACGCCCAATGCTAAGTATAGGAGTGGATACTGCGCATGTGCGTGAACTTGCTTTTTTAAATTATGATAAAAAATACAAATATTTTGAAATTAAATTTTAGTTTTGAAATATATGATTTGGAATAATTTATAGTAACTCTCGCAAAATTCGAGAAAAATACATAAATAAATTTAAAAAAAAAAGAAAAAAAGAAAAAGAAACTTTCAGCTTCGCGATTCGAAATGAAGACCATCAAAAGTTAGCGTCTCGCCCTGCCGACCTAGCTACTAATCCTTTTACTCCGAGAGCCTATGAAAAGTACAAGACTCTCATTATGACTAACCAGTAAAAGTATTTAAAATGGTGTCAATCTGGCCAAAAAGCACAATGCTAAGTATAGGAGTGGATACTGCGCATGTGCGTGTACTTGCATCTTTAAATTATGATTAAAAATAAAAATATTTTGAAATTAAATTTTAGTTTTGAAATATATGATTTGGAATAATTTATAGTAACTCTCGTAAAATTGGAGAAAAATACCTAAATAAATTTTTAAAAAATGAAAGAAACAGAAATAAAAAAAAAATGTTTCAGCTTCCCGATTCGAACTGAAGACCTTCAAAAGTTAGCGTCTCGCCCTGCCGACCTAGCCACAAATCCTTGTACACACAGAGCGTCTGAAATGATTAAGACTCTCATTATGACTAGCGAATAAAAGTATTAAACGTGTTGTCAATCTATTCAAAACGCCCAATGCTAAGTATAGGAGTGGATACTGCGCATGTGTGTGAACTTGCTTGTTTAAATTTTGATTAAATATAGAAATATTTTGATATTAAATTTTAGTTTTGAAATATATGATTTGGAATAATTTATAGTAACTCTCGCAAAATTCGAGAAAAATACATAAATAAATTTAAAAAAAAAATGAAAGAAAGAAAAAGAAACTTTCAGTTTCGCGATTCGAACTGAAGACCATCAAAATTTACCGTCTCGCCCTGCCGACCTAGCTACTAATCCTTTTACTCCGAGAGCCTATGAAAAGTACAAGACTCTCTTTATGACTAGCCAGTAAAAGTATTTAAAATGGTGTCAATCTGGCCAAAAAGCACAATGCTAAGTATAGGAGTGGATACTGCGCATGTGCGTGTACTTGCATCTTTAAATTATGATTAAAAATAAAAATATTTTGAAATTAAATTTCAGTTTTGAAATATATGATTTGGAATAATTTATAGTAACTCTCGTAAAATTGGAGAAAAATACCTAAATAAATTTTTAAAAAATGAAAGAAACAGAAATAAAAAAAAAATGTTTCAGCTTCGCGATTCGAACTGAAGACCTTCAAAAGTTAGCGTCTCGCCCTGCCGACCTAGCCACAAATCCTTGTACCCACAGAGCGTCTGAAATGATTAAGACTCTCATTATGACTAGCGAATAAAAGCATTAAACGTGGTGAATCTATTCAAAACGCCCAATGCTAAGTATAGGAGTGGATACTGCGCATGTGCGTGAACTTGCTTCTTTAAATTATGATAAAAATACAAATATTTTGAAATTAAATTTTAGTTTTGAAATATATGATTTGGAATAATTTATAGTAACTCTCGTAAAATTGGAGAAAAATACCTAAATAAATTTTTAAAAAATGAAAGAAAAAGAAATAAAAAAAAATGTTTCAGCTTCGCGATTCGAACTGAAGACCTTCAAAAGTTAGCGTCTCGCCCTGCCGACCTAGCCACAAATCCTTGTACCCACAGAGCGTCTGAAATGATTAAGACTCTCATTATGACTAGCGAATAAAAGTATTAAACGTGGTGTCAATCTATTCAAAACGCCCAATGCTAAGTATAGGAGTGGATACTGCGCATGTGCGTGAACTTGCTTGTTTAAATTTTGATTAAATATAGAAATATTTTGATATTAAATTTTAGTTTTGAAATATATGATTTGGAATAATTTATAGTAACTCTCGTAAAATTGGAGAAAAATACCTAAATAAATTTTTAAAAAATGAAAGAAACAGAAATAAAAAAAAATGTTTCAGCTTCGCGATTCGAACTGAAGACCTTCAAAAGTTAGCGTCTCGCCCTGCCGACCTAGCCACAAATCCTTGTACCCACAGTGCGTCTGAAATGATTAAGACTCTCATTATGACTAGCGAATAAAAGTATTAAACGTGGCGTCAATCTATTCAAAACGCCCAATGCTAAGTATAGGAGTGGATACTGCGCATGTGCGTGAACTTGCTTGTTTAAATTTTGATTAAATATAGAAATATTTTGATATTAAATTTTAGTTTTGAAATATATGATTTGGAATAATTTATAGTAACTCTCGCTAAATTCGAGAAAAATACATAAATAAATTTAAAAAAAAATGAAAGAAAGAAAAAGAAACTTTCAGTTTCGCGATTCGAACTGAAGACCATCAAAAGTTGGCGTCTCGCCCTGCCGACCTAGCTACTAATCCTTTTACTCCGAGAGCCTATGAAAAGTACAAGACTCTCTTTATGACTAGCCAGTAAAAGTATTTAAAATGGTGTCAATCTGGCCAAAAAGCACAATGCTAAGTATAGGAGTGGATACTGCGCATGTGCGTGTACTTGCATCTTTAAATTATGATTAAAAATAAAAATATTTTGAAATTAAATTTCAGTTTTGAAATATATGATTTGGAATAATTTATAGTAACTCTCGTAAAATTGGAGAAAAATACCTAAATAAATTTTTAAAAAATGAAAGAAACAGAAATAAAAAAAAAATGTTTCAGCTTCGCGATTCGAACTGAAGACCTTCAAAAGTTAGCGTCTCGCCCTGCCGACCTAGCCACAAATCCTTGTACCCACAGAGCGTCTGAAATGATTAAGACTCTCATTATGACTAGCGAATAAAAGCATTAAACGTGGTGTGAATCTATTCAAAACGCCCAATGCTAAGTATAGGAGTGGATACTGCGCATGTGCGTGAAATTGCTTCTTTAAATTATGATAAAAAATACAAATATTTTGAAATTAAATTTTAGTTTTGAAATATATGATTTGGAATAATTTATAGTAACTCTCGTAAAATTGGAGAAAAATACCTAAATAAATTTTTAAAAAATGAAAGAAACAGAAATAAAAAAAAATGTTTCAGCTTCGCGATTCGAACTGAAGACCTTCAAAAGTTAGCGTCTCGCGCTGCCGACTTAGCCACAAATCCTTGTACCCACAGTGCGTCTGAAATGATTAAGACTCTCATTATGACTAGCGAATAAAAGTATTAAACGTGGTGTCAATCTATTCAAAACGCAGAATGCTAAGTATAGGAGTGGATACTGCGCATGTGCGTGAACTTGCTTGTTTAAATTTTGATTAAATATAGAAATATTTTGATATTAAATTTTAGTTTTGAAATATATGATTTGGAATAATTTATAGTAACTCTCGTAAAATTGGAGAAAAATACCTAAATAAATTTTTAAAAAATGAAAGAAACAGAAATAAAAAAAAATGTTTCAGCTTCGCGATTCGAACTGAAGACCTTCAAAAGTTAGCGTCTCGCCCTGCCGACTTAGCCACAAATCCTTGTACCCACAGTGCGTCTGAAATGATTAAGACTCTCATTATGACTAGCGAATAAAAGTATTAAACGTGGTGTCAATCTATTCAAAACGCCCAATGCTAAGTATAGGAGTGGATACTGCGCATGTGCGTGAACTTGCTTGTTTAAATTTTGATTAAATATAGAAATATTTTGATATTAAATTTTAGTTTTGAAATATATGATTTAGAATAATTTATAGTAACTCTCGTAAAATTGGAGAAAAATACCTAAATAAATTTTTAAAAAATGAAAGAAACAGAAATAAAAAAAAATGTTTCAGCTTCGCGATTCGAACTGAAGACCTTCAAAAGTTAGCGTCTCGCGCTGCCGACTTAGCCACAAATCCTTGTACCCACAGTGCGTCTGAAATGATTAAGACTCTCATTATGACTAGCGAATAAAAGTATCAAACGTGGTGTCAATCTATTCAAAACGCCCAATGCTAAGTATAGGAGTGGATACTGCGCATGTGCGTGAACTTGCTTGTTTAAATTTTGATTAAATATAGAAATATTTTGATATTAAATTTTAGTTTTGAAATATATGATTTGGAATAATTTATAGTAACTCTCGTAAAATTGGAGAAAAATACCTAAATAAATTTTTAAAAAATGAAAGAAACAGAAATAAAAAAAAATGTTTCAGCTTCGCGATTCGAACTGAAGACCTTCAAAAGTTAGCGTCTCGCCCTGCCGACCTAGCCACAAATCCTTGTACCCACAGTGCGTCTGAAATGATTAAGACTCTCATTATGACTAGCGAATAAAAGTATTAAACGTGTTGTCAATCTATTCAAAACGCCCAATGCTAAGTATAGGAGTGGATACTGCGCATGTGTGTGAACTTGCTTGTTTAAATTTTGATTAAATATAGAAATATTTTGATATTAAATTTTAGTTTTGAAATATATGATTTGGAATAATTTATAGTAACTCTCGCAAAATTCGAGAAAAATACATAAATAAATTTAAAAAAAAAAATGAAAGAAAGAAAAAGAAACTTTCAGTTTCGCGATTCGAACTGAAGACCATCAAAATTTACCGTCTCGCCCTGCCGACCTAGCTACTAATCCTTTTACTCCGAGAGCCTATGAAAAGTACAAGACTCTCTTTATGACTAGCCAGTAAAAGTATTTAAAATGGTGTCAATCTGGCCAAAAAGCACAATGCTAAGTATAGGAGTGGATACTGCGCATGTGCGTGTACTTGCATCTTTAAATTATGATTAAAAATAAAAATATTTTGAAATTAAATTTCAGTTTTGAAATATATGATTTGGAATAATTTATAGTAACTCTCGTAAAATTGGAGAAAAATACCTAAATAAATTTTTAAAAAATGAAAGAAACAGAAATAAAAAAAAAATGTTTCAGCTTCGCGATTCGAACTGAAGACCTTCAAAAGTTAGCGTCTCGCCCTGCCGACCTAGCCACAAATCCTTGTACCCACAGAGCGTCTGAAATGATTAAGACTCTCATTATGACTAGCGAATAAAAGCATTAAACGTGGTGAATCTATTCAAAACGCCCAATGCTAAGTATAGGAGTGGATACTGCGCATGTGCGTGAACTTGCTTCTTTAAATTATGATAAAAATACAAATATTTTGAAATTAAATTTTAGTTTTGAAATATATGATTTGGAATAATTTATAGTAACTCTCGTAAAATTGGAGAAAAATACCTAAATAAATTTTTAAAAAATGAAAGAAAAAGAAATAAAAAAAAATGTTTCAGCTTCGCGATTCGAACTGAAGACCTTCAAAAGTTAGCGTCTCGCCCTGCCGACCTAGCCACAAATCCTTGTACCCACAGAGCGTCTGAAATGATTAAGACTCTCATTATGACTAGCGAATAAAAGTATTAAACGTGGTGTCAATCTATTCAAAACGCCCAATGCTAAGTATAGGAGTGGATACTGCGCATGTGCGTGAACTTGCTTGTTTAAATTTTGATTAAATATAGAAATATTTTGATATTAAATTTTAGTTTTGAAATATATGATTTGGAATAATTTATAGTAACTCTCGTAAAATTGGAGAAAAATACCTAAATAAATTTTTAAAAAATGAAAGAAACAGAAATAAAAAAAAATGTTTCAGCTTCGCGATTCGAACTGAAGACCTTCAAAAGTTAGCGTCTCGCCCTGCCGACCTAGCCACAAATCCTTGTACCCACAGTGCGTCTGAAATGATTAAGACTCTCATTATGACTAGCGAATAAAAGTATTAAACGTGGCGTCAATCTATTCAAAACGCCCAATGCTAAGTATAGGAGTGGATACTGCGCATGTGCGTGAACTTGCTTGTTTAAATTTTGATTAAATATAGAAATATTTTGATATTAAATTTTAGTTTTGAAATATATGATTTGGAATAATTTATAGTAACTCTCGCTAAATTCGAGAAAAATACATAAATAAATTTAAAAAAAAAATGAAAGAAAGAAAAAGAAACTTTCAGTTTCGCGATTCGAACTGAAGACCATCAAAAGTTGGCGTCTCGCCCTGCCGACCTAGCTACTAATCCTTTTACTCCGAGAGCCTATGAAAAGTACAAGACTCTCTTTATGACTAGCCAGTAAAAGTATTTAAAATGGTGTCAATCTGGCCAAAAAGCACAATGCTAAGTATAGGAGTGGATACTGCGCATGTGCGTGTACTTGCATCTTTAAATTATGATTAAAAATAAAAATATTTTGAAATTAAATTTCAGTTTTGAAATATATGATTTGGAATAATTTATAGTAACTCTCGTAAAATTGGAGAAAAATACCTAAATAAATTTTTAAAAAATGAAAGAAACAGAAATAAAAAAAAAATGTTTCAGCTTCGCGATTCGAACTGAAGACCTTCAAAAGTTAGCGTCTCGCCCTGCCGACCTAGCCACAAATCCTTGTACCCACAGAGCGTCTGAAATGATTAAGACTCTCATTATGACTAGCGAATAAAAGCATTAAACGTGGTGTGAATCTATTCAAAACGCCCAATGCTAAGTATAGGAGTGGATACTGCGCATGTGCGTGAAATTGCTTCTTTAAATTATGATAAAAAATACAAATATTTTGAAATTAAATTTTAGTTTTGAAATATATGATTTGGAATAATTTATAGTAACTCTCGTAAAATTGGAGAAAAATACCTAAATAAATTTTTAAAAAATGAAAGAAACAGAAATAAAAAAAAATGTTTCAGCTTCGCGATTCGAACTGAAGACCTTCAAAAGTTAGCGTCTCGCCCTGCCGACTTAGCCACAAATCCTCGTACCCACAGTGCGTTTGAAATGATTAAGACTCCCATTATGTCTAGCGAATAAAAGTATTAAACGTGGTGTCAATCTATTCAAAACGCAGAATGCTAAGTATAGGAGTGGATACTGCGCATGTGCGTGAACTTGCTTGTTTAAATTTTGATTAAATATAGAAATATTTTGATATTAAATTTTAGTTTTGAAATATATGATTTGGAATAATTTATAGTAACTCTCGTAAAATTGGAGAAAAATACCTAAATAAATTTTTAAAAAATGAAAGAAACAGAAATAAAAAAAAATGTTTCAGCTTCGCGATTCGAACTGAAGACCTTCAAAAGTTAGCGTCTCGCCCTGCCGACTTAGCCACAAATCCTTGTACCCACAGTGCGTCTGAAATGATTAAGACTCTCATTATGACTAGCGAATAAAAGTATTAAACGTGGTGTCAATCTATTCAAAACGCCCAATGCTAAGTATAGGAGTGGATACTGCGCATGTGCGTGAACTTGCTTGTTTAAATTTTGATTAAATATAGAAATATTTTGATATTAAATTTTAGTTTTGAAATATATGATTTAGAATAATTTATAGTAACTCTCGTAAAATTGGAGAAAAATACCTAAATAAATTTTTAAAAAATGAAAGAAACAGAAATAAAAAAAAATGTTTCAGCTTCGCGATTCGAACTGAAGACCTTCAAAAGTTAGCGTCTCGCGCTGCCGACTTAGCCACAAATCCTTGTACCCACAGTGCGTCTGAAATGATTAAGACTCTCATTATGACTAGCGAATAAAAGTATCAAACGTGGTGTCAATCTATTCAAAACGCCCAATGCTAAGTATAGGAGTGGATACTGCGCATGTGCGTGAACTTGCTTGTTTAAATTTTGATTAAATATAGAAATATTTTGATATTAAATTTTAGTTTTGAAATATATGATTTGGAATAATTTATAGTAACTCTCGTAAAATTGGAGAAAAATACCTAAATAAATTTTTAAAAAATGAAAGAAACAGAAATAAAAAAAAATGTTTCAGCTTCGCGATTCGAACTGAAGACCTTCAAAAGTTAGCGTCTCGCCCTGCCGACCTAGCCACAAATCCTTGTACCCACAGTGCGTCTGAAATGATTAAGACTCTCATTATGACTAGCGAATAAAAGTATTAAACGTGGCGTCAATCTATTCAAAACGCCCAATGCTAAGTATAGGAGTGGATACTGCGCATGTGCGTGAACTTGCTTGTTTAAATTTTGATTAAATATAGAAATATTTTGATATTAAATTTTAGTTTTGAAATATATGATTTGGAATAATTTATAGTAACTCTCGCTAAATTCGAGAAAAATACATAAATAAATTTAAAAAAAAATGAAAGAAAGAAAAAGAAACTTTCAGTTTCGCGATTCGAACTGAAGACCATCAAAAGTTGGCGTCTCGCCCTGCCGACCTAGCTACTAATCCTTTTACTCCGAGAGCCTATGAAAAGTACAAGACTCTCTTTATGACTAGCCAGTAAAAGTATTTAAAATGGTGTCAATCTGGCCAAAAAGCACAATGCTAAGTGTAGGAGTGGATACTGCGCATGTGCGTGTACTTGCATCTTTAAATTATGATTAAAAATAAAAATATTTTGAAATTAAATTTCAGTTTTGAAATATATTATTTGGAATAATTTATAGTAACTCTCGTAAAATTGGAGAAAAATACCTAAATAAATTTTTAAAAAATGAAAGAAACAGAAATAAAAAAAAATGTTTCAGCTTCGCGATTCGAACTGAAGACCTTCAAAAGTTAGCGTCTCGCCCTGCCGACTTAGCCACAAATCCTTGTACCCACAGTGCGTCTGAAATGATTAAGACTCTCATTATGACTAGCGAATAAAAGTATTAAACGTGGTGTCAATCTATTCAAAACGCCCAATGCTAAATATAGGAGTGGATACTGCGCATGTGCGTGAACTTGCTTGTTTAAATTTTGATTAAATATAGAAATATTTTGATATTAAATTTTAGTTTTGAAATATATGATTTGGAATAATTTATAGTAACTCTCGTAAAATTGGAGAAAAATACCTAAATAAATTTTTAAAAAATGAAAGAAACAGAAATAAAAAAAAATGTTTCAGCTTCGCGATTCGAACTGAAGACCTTCAAAAGTTAGCGTCTCGCCCTGCCGACTTAGCCACAAATCCTCGTACCCACAGTGCGTTTGAAATGATTAAGACTCCCATTATGTCTAGCGAATAAAAGTATTAAACGTGGTGTCAATCTATTCAAAACGCAGAATGCTAAGTATAGGAGTGGATACTGCGCATGTGCGTGAACTTGCTTGTTTAAATTTTGATTAAATATAGAAATATTTTGATATTAAATTTTAGTTTTGAAATATATGATTTGGAATAATTTATAGTTACTCTCGCAAAATTCGAGAAAAATACATAAATAAATTTTAAAAAAAAATGAAAGAAAGAAAAAGAAACTTTCAGTTTCGCGATTCGAACTGAAGACCATCAAAAGTTGGCGTCTCGCCCTGCCGACCTAGCTGCTAATCCTTTTACTCCGAGAGCCTATGAAAAGTACAAGACTCTCTTTATGACTAGCCAGTAAAAGTATTTAAAATGGTGTCAATCTGGCCAAAAAGCACAATGCTAAGTATAGGAGTGGATACTGCGCATGTGCGTGTACTTGCATCTTTAAATTATGATTAAAAATAAAAATATTTTGAAATTTAATTTCAGTTTTGAAATATATGATTTGGAATAGTTTATAGTAACTCTCGTAAAATTGGAGAAAAATACCTAAATAAATTTTTAAAAAATGAAAGAAACAGAAATAAAAAAAAATGTTTCAGCTTCGCGATTCGAACTGAAGACTTTCAAAAGTTAGCGTCTCGCCCTGCCGACTTAGCCACAAATCCTTGTACCCACAGTGCGTCTGAAATGATTAAGACTCTTATTATGACTAGCGAATAAAAGTATTAAACGTGGTGTCAATCTATTCAAAACGCCCAATGCTAAGTATAGGAGTGGATACTGCGCATGTGCGTGAACTTGCTTGTTTAAATTTTGATTAAATATAGAAATATTTTGATATTAAATTTTAGTTTTGAAATATATGATTTAGAATAATTTATAGTAACTCTCGTAAAATTGGAGAAAAATACCTAAATAAATTTTTAAAAAATGAAAGAAACAGAAATAAAAAAAAATGTTTCAGCTTCGCGATTCGAACTGAAGACCTTCAAAAGTTAGCGTCTCGCGCTGCCGACTTAGCCACAAATCCTTGTACCCACAGTGCGTCTGAAATGATTAAGACTCTCATTATGACTAGCGAATAAAAGTATCAAACGTGGTGTCAATCTATTCAAAACGCCCAATGCTAAGTATAGGAGTGGATACTGCGCATGTGCGTGAACTTGCTTGTTTAAATTTTGATTAAATATAGAAATATTTTGATATTAAATTTTAGTTTTGAAATATATGATTTGGAATAATTTATAGTAACTCTCGTAAAATTGGAGAAAAATACATAAATAAATTTTTAAAAAATGAAAGAAACAGAAATAAAAAAAAATGTTTCAGCTTCGCGATTCGAACTGAAGACCTTCAAAAGTTAGCGTCTCGCCCTGCCGACTTAGCCACAAATCCTTGTACCCACAGTGCGTCTGAAATGATTAAGACTCTCATTATGACTAGCGAATAAAAGTATTAAACGTGGTGTCAATCTATTCAAAACGCCCAATGCTAAGTATAGGAGTGGATACTGCGCATGTGCGTGAACTTGCTTGTTTAAATTTTGATTAAATATAGAAATATTTTGATATTAAATTTTAGTTTTGAAATATATGATTTGGAATAATTTATAGTTACTCTCGCAAAATTCGAGAAAAATACATAAATAAATTTTAAAAAAAAATGAAAGAAAGAAAAAGAAACTTTCAGTTTCGCGATTCGAACTGAAGACCATCAAAAGTTGGCGTCTCGCCCTGCCGACCTAGCTGCTAATCCTTTTACTCCGAGAGCCTATGAAAAGTACAAGACTCTCTTTATGACTAGCCAGTAAAAGTATTTAAAATGGTGTCAATCTGGCCAAAAAGCACAATGCTAAGTATAGGAGTGGATACTGCGCATGTGCGTGTACTTGCATCTTTAAATTATGATTAAAAATAAAAATATTTTGAAATTAAATTTCAGTTTTGAAATATATGATTTGGAATAATTTATAGTAACTCTCGTAAAATTGGAGAAAAATACCTAAATAAATTTTTAAAAAATGAAAGAAACAGAAATAAAAAAAAATGTTTCAGCTTCGCGATTCGAACTGAAGACTTTCAAAAGTTAGCGTCTCGCCCTGCCGACTTAGCCACAAATCCTTGTACCCACAGTGCGTCTGAAATGATTAAGACTCTTATTATGACTAGCGAATAAAAGTATTAAACGTGGTGTCAATCTATTCAAAACGCCCAATGCTAAGTATAGGAGTGGATACTGCGCATGTGCGTGAACTTGCTTGTTTAAATTTTGATTAAATATAGAAATATTTTGATATTAAATTTTAGTTTTGAAATATATGATTTAGAATAATTTATAGTAACTCTCGTAAAATTGGAGAAAAATACCTAAATAAATTTTTAAAAAATGAAAGAAACAGAAATAAAAAAAATGTTTCAGCTTCGCGATTCGAACTGAAGACCTTCAAAAGTTAGCGTCTCGCCCTGCCGACTTAGCCACAAATCCTCGTACCCACAGTGCGTTTGAAATGATTAAGACTCCCATTATGTCTAGCGAATAAAAGTATTAAACGTGGTGTCAATCTATTCAAAACGCAGAATGCTAAGTATAGGAGTGGATACTGCGCATGTGCGTGAACTTGCTTGTTTAAATTTTGATTAAATATAGAAATATTTTGATATTAAATTTTAGTTTTGAAATATATGATTTGGAATAATTTATAGTTACTCTCGCAAAATTCGAGAAAAATACATAAATAAATTTTAAAAAAAAATGAAAGAAAGAAAAAGAAACTTTCAGTTTCGCGATTCGAACTGAAGACCATCAAAAGTTGGCGTCTCGCCCTGCCGACCTAGCTGCTAATCCTTTTACTCCGAGAGCCTATGAAAAGTACAAGACTCTCTTTATGACTAGCCAGTAAAAGTATTTAAAATGGTGTCAATCTGGCCAAAAAGCACAATGCTAAGTATAGGAGTGGATACTGCGCATGTGCGTGTACTTGCATCTTTAAATTATGATTAAAAATAAAAATATTTTGAAATTTAATTTCAGTTTTGAAATATATGATTTGGAATAGTTTATAGTAACTCTCGTAAAATTGGAGAAAAATACCTAAATAAATTTTTAAAAAATGAAAGAAACAGAAATAAAAAAAAATGTTTCAGCTTCGCGATTCGAACTGAAGACTTTCAAAAGTTAGCGTCTCGCCCTGCCGACTTAGCCACAAATCCTTCTACCCACAGTGCGTCTGAAATGATTAAGACTCTTATTATGACTAGCGAATAAAAGTATTAAACGTGGTGTCAATCTATTCAAAACGCCCAATGCTAAGTATAGGAGTGGATACTGCGCATGTGCGTGAACTTGCTTGTTTAAATTTTGATTAAATATAGAAATATTTTGATATTAAATTTTAGTTTTGAAATATATGATTTAGAATAATTTATAGTAACTCTCGTAAAATTGGAGAAAAATACCTAAATAAATTTTTAAAAAATGAAAGAAACAGAAATAAAAAAAAATGTTTCAGCTTCGCGATTCGAACTGAAGACCTTCAAAAGTTAGCGTCTCGCGCTGCCGACTTAGCCACAAATCCTTGTACCCACAGTGCGTCTGAAATGATTAAGACTCTCATTATGACTAGCGAATAAAAGTATCAAACGTGGTGTCAATCTATTCAAAACGCCCAATGCTAAGTATAGGAGTGGATACTGCGCATGTGCGTGAACTTGCTTGTTTAAATTTTGATTAAATATAGAAATATTTTGATATTAAATTTTAGTTTTGAAATATATGATTTGGAATAATTTATAGTAACTCTCGTAAAATTGGAGAAAAATACATAAATAAATTTTTAAAAAATGAAAGAAACAGAAATAAAAAAAAATGTTTCAGCTTCGCGATTCGAACTGAAGACCTTCAAAAGTTAGCGTCTCGCCCTGCCGACTTAGCCACAAATCCTTGTACCCACAGTGCGTCTGAAATGATTAAGACTCTCATTATGACTAGCGAATAAAAGTATTAAACGTGGTGTCAATCTATTCAAAACGCCCAATGCTAAGTATAGGAGTGGATACTGCGCATGTGCGTGAACTTGCTTGTTTAAATTTTGATTAAATATAGAAATATTTTGATATTAAATTTTAGTTTTGAAATATATGATTTGGAATAATTTATAGTTACTCTCGCAAAATTCGAGAAAAATACATAAATAAATTTTAAAAAAAAATGAAAGAAAGAAAAAGAAACTTTCAGTTTCGCGATTCGAACTGAAGACCATCAAAAGTTGGCGTCTCGCCCTGCCGACCTAGCTGCTAATCCTTTTACTCCGAGAGCCTATGAAAAGTACAAGACTCTCTTTATGACTAGCCAGTAAAAGTATTTAAAATGGTGTCAATCTGGCCAAAAAGCACAATGCTAAGTATAGGAGTGGATACTGCGCATGTGCGTGTACTTGCATCTTTAAATTATGATTAAAAATAAAAATATTTTGAAATTAAATTTCAGTTTTGAAATATATGATTTGGAATAATTTATAGTAACTCTCGTAAAATTGGAGAAAAATACCTAAATAAATTTTTAAAAAATGAAAGAAACAGAAATAAAAAAAAATGTTTCAGCTTCGCGATTCGAACTGAAGACTTTCAAAAGTTAGCGTCTCGCCCTGCCGACTTAGCCACAAATCCTTGTACCCACAGTGCGTCTGAAATGATTAAGACTCTTATTATGACTAGCGAATAAAAGTATTAAACGTGGTGTCAATCTATTCAAAACGCCCAATGCTAAGTATAGGAGTGGATACTGCGCATGTGCGTGAACTTGCTTGTTTAAATTTTGATTAAATATAGAAATATTTTGATATTAAATTTTAGTTTTGAAATATATGATTTAGAATAATTTATAGTAACTCTCGTAAAATTGGAGAAAAATACCTAAATAAATTTTTAAAAAATGAAAGAAACAGAAATAAAAAAAATGTTTCAGCTTCGCGATTCGAACTGAAGACCTTCAAAAGTTAGCGTCTCGCGCTGCCGACTTAGCCACAAATCCTTGTACCCACAGTGCGTCTGAAATGATTAAGACTCTCATTATGACTAGCGAATAAAAGTATCAAACGTGGTGTCAATCTATTCAAAACGCCCAATGCTAAGTATAGGAGTGGATACTGCGCATGTGCGTGAACTTGCTTGTTTAAATTTTGATTAAATATAGAAATATTTTGATATTAAATTTTAGTTTTGAAATATATGATTTGGAATAATTTATAGTAACTCTCGTAAAATTGGAGAAAAATACATAAATAAATTTTTAAAAAATGAAAGAAACAGAAATAAAAAAAAATGTTTCAGCTTCGCGATTCGAACTGAAGACCTTCAAAAGTTAGCGTCTCGCCCTGCCGACTTAGCCACAAATCCTTGTACCCACAGTGCGTCTGAAATGATTAAGACTCTCATTATGACTAGCGAATAAAAGTATTAAACGTGGTGTCAATCTATTCAAAACGCCCAATGCTAAGTATAGGAGTGGATACTGCGCATGTGCGTGAACTTGCTTGTTTAAATTTTGATTAAATATAGAAATATTTTGATATTAAATTTTAGTTTTGAAATATATGATTTGGAATAATTTATAGTTACTCTCGCAAAATTCGAGAAAAATACATAAATAAATTTTAAAAAAAAATGAAAGAAAGAAAAAGAAACTTTCAGTTTCGCGATTCGAACTGACGACCATCAAAAGTTGGCGTCTCGCCCTGCCGACCTAGCTGCTAATCCTTTTACTCCGAGAGCCTATGAAAAGTACAAGACTCTCTTTATGACTAGCCAGTAAAAGTATTTAAAATGGTGTCAATCTGGCCAAAAAGCACAATGCTAAGTATAGGAGTGGATACTGCGCATGTGCGTGTACTTGCATCTTTAAATTATGATTAAAAATAAAAATATTTTGAAATTTAATTTCAGTTTTGAAATATATGATTTGGAATAGTTTATAGTAACTCTCGTAAAATTGGAGAAAAATACCTAAATAAATTTTTAAAAAATGAAAGAAACAGAAATAAAAAAAAATGTTTCAGCTTCGCGATTCGAACTGAAGACTTTCAAAAGTTAGCGTCTCGCCCTGCCGACTTAGCCACAAATCCTTGTACCCACAGTGCGTCTGAAATGATTAAGACTCTTATTATGACTAGCGAATAAAAGTATTAAACGTGGTGTCAATCTATTCAAAACGCCCAATGCTAAGTATAGGAGTGGATACTGCGCATGTGCGTGAACTTGCTTGTTTAAATTTTGATTAAATATAGAAATATTTTGATATTAAATTTTAGTTTTGAAATATATGATTTAGAATAATTTATAGTAACTCTCGTAAAATTGGAGAAAAATACCTAAATAAATTTTTAAAAAATGAAAGAAACAGAAATAAAAAAAAATGTTTCAGCTTCGCGATTCGAACTGAAGACCTTCAAAAGTTAGCGTCTCGCGCTGCCGACTTAGCCACAAATCCTTGTACCCACAGTGCGTCTGAAATGATTAAGACTCTCATTATGACTAGCGAATAAAAGTATCAAACGTGGTGTCAATCTATTCAAAACGCCCAATGCTAAGTATAGGAGTGGATACTGCGCATGTGCGTGAACTTGCTTGTTTAAATTTTGATTAAATATAGAAATATTTTGATATTAAATTTTAGTTTTGAAATATATGATTTGGAATAATTTATAGTAACTCTCGTAAAATTGGAGAAAAATACATAAATAAATTTTTAAAAAATGAAAGAAACAGAAATAAAAAAAAATGTTTCAGCTTCGCGATTCGAACTGAAGACCTTCAAAAGTTAGCGTCTCGCCCTGCCGACTTAGCCACAAATCCTTGTACCCACAGTGCGTCTGAAATGATTAAGACTCTCATTATGACTAGCGAATAAAAGTATTAAACGTGGTGTCAATCTATTCAAAACGCCCAATGCTAAGTATAGGAGTGGATACTGCGCATGTGCGTGAACTTGCTTGTTTAAATTTTGATTAAATATAGAAATATTTTGATATTAAATTTTAGTTTTGAAATATATGATTTGGAATAATTTATAGTTACTCTCGCAAAATTCGAGAAAAATACATAAATAAATTTTAAAAAAAAATGAAAGAAAGAAAAAGAAACTTTCAGTTTCGCGATTCGAACTGAAGACCATCAAAAGTTGGCGTCTCGCCCTGCCGACCTAGCTGCTAATCATTTTACTCCGAGAGCCTATGAAAAGTACAAGACTCTCTTTATGACTAGCCAGTAAAAGTATTTAAAATGGTGTCAATCTGGCCAAAAAGCACAATGCTAAGTATAGGAGTGGATACTGCGCATGTGCGTGTACTTGCATCTTTAAATTATGATTAAAAATAAAAATATTTTGAAATTAAATTTCAGTTTTGAAATATATGATTTGGAATAATTTATAGTAACTCTCGTAAAATTGGAGAAAAATACCTAAATAAATTTTTAAAAAATGAAAGAAACAGAAATAAAAAAAAATGTTTCAGCTTCGCGATTCGAACTGAAGACTTTCAAAAGTTAGCGTCTCGCCCTGCCGACTTAGCCACAAATCCTTGTACCCACAGTGCGTCTGAAATGATTAAGACTCTTATTATGACTAGCGAATAAAAGTATTAAACGTGGTGTCAATCTATTCAAAACGCCCAATGCTAAGTATAGGAGTGGATACTGCGCATGTGCGTGAACTTGCTTGTTTAAATTTTGATTAAATATAGAAATATTTTGATATTAAATTTTAGTTTTGAAATATATGATTTAGAATAATTTATAGTAACTCTCCTAAAATTGGAGAAAAATACCTAAATAAATTTTTAAAAAATGAAAGAAACAGAAATAAAAAAAAATGTTTCAGCTTCGCGATTCGAACTGAAGACCTTCAAAAGTTAGCGTCTCGCGCTGCCGACTTAGCCACAAATCCTTGTACCCACAGTGCGTCTGAAATGATTAAGACTCTCATTATGACTAGCGAATAAAAGTATCAAACGTGGTGTCAATCTATTCAAAACGCCCAATGCTAAGTATAGGAGTGGATACTGCGCATGTGCGTGAACTTGCTTGTTTAAATTTTGATTAAATATAGAAATATTTTGATATTAAATTTTAGTTTTGAAATATATGATTTGGAATAATTTATAGTAACTCTCGTAAAATTGGAGAAAAATACATAAATAAATTTTTAAAAAATGAAAGAAACAGAAATAAAAAAAATGTTTCAGCTTCGCGATTCGAACTGAAGACCTTCAAAAGTTAGCGTCTCGCCCTGCCGACTTAGCCACAAATCCTTGTACCCACAGTGCGTCTGAAATGATTAAGACTCTCATTATGACTAGCGAATAAAAGTATTAAACGTGGTGTCAATCTATTCAAAACGCCCAATGCTAAGTATAGGAGTGGATACTGCGCATGTGCGTAAACTTGCGTGTTTAAATTTTGATTAAATATAGAAATATTTTGATATTAAATTTTAGTTTTGAAATATATGATTTGGAATAATTTATAGTAACTCTCGCAAAATTCGAGAAAAATACATAAATAAATTAAAAAAAAAATGAAAGAAAGAAAAAGAAACGTTCAGTTTCGCGATTCGAACTGAAGACCATCAAAAGTTGGCGTCTCGCCCTGCCGACCTAGCTACTAATCCTTTTACTCCGAGAGCCTATGAAAAGTACAAGACTCTCTTTATGACTAGCCAGTAAAAGTATTTAAAATGGTGTCAATCTGGCCAAAAAGCACAATGCTAAGTATAGGAGTGGATACTGCGCATGTGCGTGTACTTGCATCTTTAAATTATGATTAAAAATAAAAATATTTTGAAATTAAATTTCAGTTTTGAAATATATGATTTGGAATAATTTATAGTAACTCTCGTAAAATTGGAGAAAAATACCTAAATAAATTTTTAAAAAATGAAAGAAACAGAAATAAAAAAAAAATGTTTCAGCTTCGCGATTCGAACTGAAGACCTTCAAAAGTTAGCGTCTCGCCCTGCCGACCTAGCCACAAATCCTTGTACCCACAGAGCGTCTGAAATGATTAAGACTCTCATTATGACTAGCGAATAAAAGCATTAAACGTGGTGTCAATCTATTCAAAACGCCCAATGCTAAGTATAGGAGTGGATACTGCGCATGTGCGTGAACTTGCTTCTTTAAATTATGATAAAAAATACAAATATTTTGAAATTAAATTTTAGTTTTGAAATATATGATTTGGAATAATTTATAGTAACTCTCGTAAAATTGGAGAAAAATACCTAAATAAATTTTTAAAAAAATGAAAGAAACAGAAATAAAAAAAAATGTTTCAGCTTCGCGATTCGAACTGAAGACCTTCAAAAGTTAGCGTCTCGCCCTGCCGACCTAGCCACAAATCCTTGTACCCACAGTGCGTCTGAAATGATTAAGACTCTCATTATGACTAGCGAATAAAAGTATTAAACGTGGTGTCAATCTATTCAAAACGCCCAATGCTAAGTATAGGAGTGGATACTGCGCATGTGCGTGAACTTGCTTGTTTAAATTTTGATTAAATATAGAAATATTTTGATATAAAATTTTAGTTTTGAAATATATGATTTGGAATAATTTATAGTAACTCTCGCAAAATTCGAGAAAAATACATAAATAAATTTAAAAAAAAATGAAAGAAAGAAAAAGAAACTTTCAGTTTCGCGATTCGAACTGAAGACCATCAAAAGTTGGCGTCTCGCCCTGCCGACCTAGCTACTAATCCTTTTACTCCGAGAGCCTATGAAAAGTACAAGACTCTCTTTATGACTAGCCAGTAAAAGTATTTAAAATGGTGTCAATCTGGCCAAAAAGCACAATGCTAAGTATAGGAGTGGATACTGCGCATGTGCGTGTACTTGCATCTTTAAATTATGATTAAAAATAAAAATATTTTGAAATTAAATTTCAGTTTTGAAATATATGATTTGGAATAATTTATAGTAACTCTCGTAAAATTGGAGAAAAATACCTAAATAAATTTTTAAAAAATGAAAGAAACAGAAATAAAAAAAAAATGTTTCAGCTTCGCGATTCGAACTGAAGACCTTCAAAAGTTAGCGTCTCGCCCTGCCGACCAAGCCACAAATCCTTGTACCCACAGAGCGTCTGAAATGATTAAGACTCTCATTATGACTAGCGAATAAAAGCATTAAACGTGGTGTCAATCTATTCAAAACGCCCAATGCTAAGTATAGGAGTGGATACTGCGCATGTGCGTGAACTTGCTTCTTTAAATTATGATAAAAAATACAAATATTTTGAAATTAAATTTTAGTTTTGAAATATATGATTTGGAATAATTTATAGTAACTCTCGTAAAATTGGAGAAAAATACCTAAATAAATTTTTAAAAAATGAAAGATACAGAAATAAAAAAAAATATTTCAGCTTCGCGATTCGAACTGAAGACCTTCAAAAGTTAGCGTCTCGCCCTGCCGACCTAGCCACAAATCCTTGTACCCACAGTGCGTCTGAAATGATTAAGACTCTCATTATGACTAGCGAATAAAAGTATTAAACGTGGTGTCAATCTATTCAAAACGCCCAATGCTAAGTATAGGAGTGGATACTGCGCATGCGCGTGAACTTGCTTGTTTAAATTTTGATTAAATATAGAAATATTTTGATATAAAATTTTAGTTTTGAAATATATGATTTGGAATAATTTATAGTAACTCTCGCAAAATTCGAGAAAAATACATAAATAAATTTAAAAAAAAATGAAAGAAAGAAAAAGAAACTTTCAGTTTCGCGATTCGAACTGAAGACCATCAAAAGTTGGCGTCTCGCCCTGCCGACCTAGCTACTAATCCTTTTACTCCGAGAGCCTATGAAAAGTACAAGACTCTCTTTATGACTAGCCAGTAAAAGTATTTAAAATGGTGTCAATCTGGCCAAAAAGCACAATGCTAAGTATAGGAGTGGATACTGCGCATGTGCGTGTACTTGCATCTTTAAATTATGATTAAAAATAAAAATATTTTGAAATTAAATTTCAGTTTTGAAATATATGATTTGGAATAATTTATAGTAACTCTCGTAAAATTGGAGAAAAATACCTAAATAAATTTTTAAAAAATGAAAGAAACAGAAATAAAAAAAAAATGTTTCAGCTTCGCGATTCGAACTGAAGACCTTCAAAAGTTAGCGTCTCGCCCTGCCGACTTAGCCACAAATCCTTGTACCCACAGTGCGTCTGAAATGATTAAGACTCTCATTATGACTAGCGAATAAAAGTATTAAACGTGGTGTCAATCTATTCAAAACGCCCAATGCTAAATATAGGAGTGGATACTGCGCATGTGCGTGAACTTGCTTGTTTAAATTTTGATTAAATATAGAAATATTTTGATATTAAATTTTAGTTTTGAAATATATGATTTGGAATAATTTATAGTAACTCTCGTAAAATTGGAGAAAAATACCTAAATAAATTTTTAAAAAATGAAAGAAACAGAAATAAAAAAAAATGTTTCAGCTTCGCGATTCGAACTGAAGACCTTCAAAAGTTAGCGTCTCGCCCTGCCGACTTAGCCACAAATCCTCGTACCCACAGTGCGTTTGAAATGATTAAGACTCCCATTATGTCTAGCGAATAAAAGTATTAAACGTGGTGTCAATCTATTCAAAACGCCCAATGCTAAGTATAGGAGTGGATACTGCGCATGTGCGTGAACTTGCTTGTTTAAATTTTGATTAAATATAGAAATATTTTGATATTAAATTTTAGTTTTGAAATATATGATTTGGAATAATTTATAGTAACTCTCGTAAAATTGGAGAAAAATACCTAAATAAATTTTTAAAAAATGAAAGAAACAGAAATAAAAAAAAATGTTTCAGCTTCGCGATTCGAACTGAAGACCTTCAAATGTTAGCGTCTCGCCCTGCCGACTTAGCCACAAATCCTTGTACCCACAGAGCGTCTGAAATGATTAAGACTCTCATTATGACTAGCGAATAAAAGTATTAAACGTGGTGTCAATCTATTCAAAACGCCCAATGCTAAGTATAGGAGTGGATACTGCGCATGTGCGTGAACTTGCTTGTTTAAATTTTGATTAAATATAGAAATATTTTGATATTAAATTTTAGTTTTGAAATATATGATTTGGAATAATTTATAGTTACTCTCGCAAAATTCGAGAAAAATACATAAATAAATTTTAAAAAAAAATGAAAGAAAGAAAAAGAAACTTTCAGTTTCGCGATTCGAACTGAAGACCATCAAAAGTTGGCGTCTCGCCCTGCCGACCTAGCTGCTAATCCTTTTACTCCGAGAGCCTATGAAAAGTACAAGACTCTCTTTATGACTAGCCAGTAAAAGTATTTAAAATGGTGTCAATCTGGCCAAAACGCCCAATGCTAAGTATAGGAGTGGATACTGCGGATGTGCGTGTACTTGCATCTTTAAATTATGATTAAAAATAAAAATATTTTGAAATTAAATTTCAGTTTTGAAATATATGATTTGGAATAATTTATAGTAACTCTCGTAAAATTGGAGAAAAATACCTAAATAAATTTTTAAAAAATGAAAGAAACAGAAATAAAAAAAAAATGTTTCAGCTTCGCGATTCGAACTGAAGACCTTCAAAAGTTAGCGTCTCGCCCTGCCGACCTAGCCACAAATCCTTGTACCCACAGAGCGTCTGAAATGATTAAGACTCTCATTATGACTAGCGAATAAAAGCATTAAACGTGGTGTCAATCTATTCAAAACGCCCAATGCTAAGTATAGGAGTGGATACTGCGCATGTGCGTGAACTTGCTTGTTTAAATTTTGATTAAATATAGAAATATTTTGATATAAAATTTTAGTTTTGAAATATATGATTTGGAATAATTTATAGTAACTCTCGCAAAATTCGAGAAAAATACATAAATAAATTTAAAAAAAAAATGAAAGAAAGAAAAAGAAACTTTCAGTTTCGCGATTCGAACTGAAGACCATCAAAAGTTGGCGTCTCGCCCTGCCGACCTAGCTACTAATCCTTTTACTCCGAGAGCCTGTGAAAAGTACAAGACTCTCTTTATGACTAGCCAGTAAAAGTATTTAAAATGGTGTCAATCTGGCCAAAAAGCACAATGCTAAGTATAGGAGTGGATACTGCGCATGTGCGTGTACTTGCATCTTTAAATTATGATTAAAAATAAAAATATTTTGAAATTAAATTTCAGTTTTGAAATATATGATTTGGAATAATTTATAGTAACTCTCGTAAAATTGGAGAAAAATACCTAAATAAATTTTTAAAAAATGAAAGAAACACAAATAAAAAAAAATGTTTCAGCTTTTCGATTTGAACTGAAGACCTTCAAAAGTTAGCGTCTCGCCCTGCCGACCTAGCCACAAATCCTTGTACCCACAGTGCGTCTGAAATGATTAAGACTCTCATTATGACTAGCGAATAAAAGTATTAAACGTGGTGTCAATCTATTCAAAACGCCCAATGCTAAGTATAGGAGTGGATACTGCGCATGTGCGTGAACTTGCTTCTTTAAATTATGATAAAAAATACAAATATTTTGAAATTAAATTTTAGTTTTGAAATATATGATTTGGAATAATTTATAGTAACTCTCGTAAAATTGGAGAAAAATACCTAAATAAATTTTTAAAAAATGAAAGAAACAGAAATAAAAAAAAATGTTTCAGCTTCGCGATTCGAACTGAAGACCTTCAAAAGTTAGCGTCTCACCCTGCCGACCTAGTCACAAATCCTTGTACCCACAGAGCGTCTGGAATGATTAAGACTCTCATTATGACTAGCGAATAAAAGCATTAAACGTGGTGTCAATCTATTCAAAACGCCCAATGCTAAGTATAGGAGTGGATACTGCGGATGTGCGTGAACTTGCTTCTTTAAATTATGATAAAAAATACAAATATTTTGAAATTAAATTTTAGTTTTGAAATATATGATTTGGAATAATTTATAGTAACTCTCGCAAAATTCGAGAAAAATACATAAATAAATTAAAAAAAAAAGAAAGAAAGAAAAAGAAACTTTCAGCTTCGCCATTCGAACTGCAGACCATCAAAAGTTAGCGTCTCGCCCTGCCGACCTAGCTACTAATCCTTTTACTCCGAGAGCCTATGAAAAGTACAAGACTCTCATTATGACTAACCAGTAAAAGTATTTAAAATGGTGTCAATCTGGCCAAAAAGCACAATGCTAAGTATAGGAGTGGATACTGCGCATGTGCGTGTACTTGCATCTTTAAATTATGATTGAAAATAAAAATATTTTGAAATTAAATTTTAGTTTTGAAATATATGATTTGGAATAATTTATAGTAACTCTCGTAAAATTGGAGAAAAATACCTACATAAATTTTTAAAAAATGAAAGAAACACAAATAAAAAAAAATGTTTCAGCTTTGCGATTCGAACTGAAGACCTTCAAAAGTTAGCGTCTCGCCCTGCCGACCTAGCCACAAATCCTTGTACCCACAGTGCGTCTGAAATGATTAAGACTCTCATTATGACTAGCGAATAAAAGTATTAAACGTGGTGTCAATCTATTCAAAACGCCCAATGCTAAGTATAGGAGTGGATACTGCGCATGTGCGTGAACTTGCTTCTTTAAATTATGATAAAAAATACAAATATTTTGAAATTAAATTTTAGTTTTGAAATATATGATTTGGAATAATTTATAGTAACTCTCGTAAAATTGGAGAAAAATACCTAAATAAATTTTTAAAAAATGAAAGAAACAGAAATAAAAAAAAAATGTTTCAGCTTCGCGATTCGAACTGAAGACCTTCAAAAGTTAGCGTCTCGCCCTGCCGACCTAGCCACAAATCCTTGTACCCACAGAGCGTCTGAAATGATTAAGACTCACATTATGACTAGCGAATAAAAGTATTAAACGTGGTGTCAATCTATTCAAAACGCCCAATGCTAAGTATAGGAGTGGATACTGCGCATGTGCGTGAACTTGCTTGTTTAAATTTTGATTAAATATAGAAATATTTTGATATTAAATTTTAGTTTTGAAATATATGATTTGGAATAATTTATAGTAACTCTCGCAAAATTCGAGAAAAATACATAAATAAATTTAAAAAAAAATGAAAGAAAGAAAAAGAAACTTTCAGTTTCGCGATTCGAACTGAAGACCATCAAAAGTTAGCGTCTCGCCCTGCCGACCTAGCTACTAATCCTTTTACTCCGAGAGCCTATGAAAAGTACAAGACTCTCTTTATGACTAGCCAGTAAAAGTATTTAAAATGGTGTCAATCTGGCCAAAAAGCACAATGCTAAGTATAGGAGTGGATACTGCGCATGTGCGTGAACTTGCTTGTTTAAATTTTGATTAAATATAGAAATATTTTGATATTAAATTTTAGTTTTGAAATATATGATTTGGAATAATTTATAGTAACTCTCGTAAAATTGGAGAAAAATACCTAAATAAATTTTTAAAAAATGAAAGAAACAGAAATAAAAAAAAATGTTTCAGCTTCGCGATTCGAACTGAAGACCTTCAAAAGTTAGCGTCTCACCCTGCCGACCTAGTCACAAATCCTTGTACCCACAGAGCGTCTGGAATGATTAAGACTCTCATTATGACTAGCGAATAAAAGCATTAAACGTGGTGTCAATCTATTCAAAACGCCCAATGCTAAGTATAGGAGTGGATACTGCGCATGTGCGTGAACTTGCTTCTTTAAATTATGATAAAAAATACAAATATTTTGAAATTAAATTTTAGTTTTGAAATATATGATTTGGAATAATTTATAGTAACTCTCGTAAAATTGGAGAAAAATACCTAAATAAATTTTTAAAAAATGAAAGAAACAGAAATAAAAAAAAATGTTTCAGCTTCGCGATTCGAACTGAAGACCTTCAAAAGTTAGCGTCTCACCCTGCCGACCTAGTCACAAATCCTTGTACCCACAGAGCGTCTGGAATGATTAAGACTCTCATTATGACTAGCGAATAAAAGCATTAAACGTGGTGTCAATCTATTCAAAACGCCCAATGCTAAGTATAGGAGTGGATACTGCGCATGTGCGTGAACTTGCTTCTTTAAATTATGATAAAAAATACAAATATTTTGAAATTAAATTTTAGTTTTGAAATATATGATTTGGAATAATTTATAGTAACTCTCGTAAAATTGGAGAAAAATACCTAAATAAATTTTTAAAAAATGAAAGAAACAGAAATAAAAAAAAATGTTTCAGCTTCGCGATTCGAACTGAAGACCTTCAAAAGTTAGCGTCTCGCCCTGCCGACCTAGCCACAAATCCTCTTACCCACAGTGCGTCTGAAATGATTAAGACTCTCATTATGACTAGCGAATAAAAGTATTAAACGTGGTGTCAATGTATTCAAAACGCCCAATGCTAAGTATAGGAGTGGATACTGCGCATGTGCGTGAACTTGCTTCTTTAAATTATGATAAAAAATACAAATATTTTGAAATTAAATTTTAGTTTTGAAATATATGATTTGGAATAATTTATAGTAACTCTCGTAAAATTGGAGAAAAATACCTAAATAAATTTTTAAAAAATGAAAGAAACAGAAATAAAAAAAAAATGTTTCAGCTTCGCGATTCGAACTGAAGACCTTCAAAAGTTAGCGTCTCGCCCTGCCGAAATAGCCACAAATCCTTGTACCCACAGAGCGTCTGAAATGATTAAGACTCACATTATGACTAGCGAATAAAAGTATTAAACGTGGTGTCAATCTATTCAAAACGCCCAATGCTAAGTATTGGAGTGGATACTGCGCATGTGCGTGAACTTGCTTCTTTAAATTATGATAAAAAATACAAATATTTTGAAATTAAATTTTAGTTTTGAAATATATGATTTGGAATAATTTATAGTAACTCTCGTAAAATTGGAGAAAAATACCTAAATAAATTTTTATAAAATGAAAGAAACAGAAATAAAAAAAAATGTTTCAGCTTCGCGATTCGAACTGAAGACCTTCAAAAGTTAGCGTCTCGCCCTGCCGACCTAGCCACAAATCCTTGTACCCACAGAACGTCTGAAATGATTAAGACTCTCATTATGACTAGCGAATAAAAGTATTAAACGTGGTGTCAATCTATTCAAAACGCCCAATGCTAAGTATAGGAGTGGATACTGCGCATGTGCGTGAACTTGCTTGTTTAAATTTTGATTAAATATAGAAATATTTTGATATTAAATTTTAGTTTTGAAATATATGATTTGGAATAATTTATAGTAACTCTCGTAAAATTGGAGAAAAATACCTAAATAAATTTTTAAAAAATGAAAGAAACAGAAATAAAAAAAAATGTTTCAGCTTCGCGATTCGAACTGAAGACCTTCAAAAGTTAGCGTCTCGCCCTGCCGACCTAGCCACAAATCCTTGTACCCACAGTGCGTCTGAAATGATTAAGACTCTCATTATGACTAGCGAATAAAAGTATTAAACGTGGTGTCAATCTATTCAAAACGCCCAATGCTAAGTATAGGAGTGGATACTGCGCATGTGCGTGAACTTGCTTCTTTAAATTATGATAAAAAATACAAATATTTTGAAATTAAATTTTAGTTTTGAAATATATGATTTGGAATAATTTATAGTAACTCTCGTAAAATTGGAGAAAAATACCTAAATAAATTTTTAAAAAATGAAAGAAACAGAAATAAAAAAAAAATGTTTCAGCTTCGCGATTCGAACTGAAGACCTTCAAAAGTTAGCGTCTCGCCCTGCCGACCTAGCCACAAATCCTTGTACCCACAGAGCGTCTGAAATGATTAAGACTCTCATTATGACTAGCGAATAAAAGCATTAAACGTGGTGTCAATCTATTCAAAACGCCCAATGCTAAGTATAGGAGTGGATACTGCGCATGTGCGTGAACTTGCTTCTTTAAATTATGATAAAAAATACAAATATTTTGAAATTAAATTTTAGTTTTGAAATATATGATTTGGAATAATTTATAGTAACTCTCGCAAAATTCGAGAAAAATACATAAATAAATTAAAAAAAAAAAGAAAGAAAGAAAAAGAAACTTTCAGCTTCGCCATTCGAACTGAAGACCATCAAAAGTCAGCGTCTCGCCCTGCCGACCTAGCTACTAATCCTTTTACTCCGAGAGCCTATGAAAAGTACAAGACTCTCATTATGACTAACCAGTAAAAGTATTTAAAATGGTGTCAATCTGGCCAAAAAGCACAATGCTAAGTATAGAAGTGGATACTGCGCATGTGCGTGTACTTGCATCTTTAAATTTTGATTAAATATAGAAATATTTTGATATTAAATTTTAGTTTTGAAATATATGATTTGGAATAATTTATAGTAACTCTCGTAAAATTGGAGAAAAATACCTAAATAAATTTTTAAAAAATGAAAGAAACAGAAATAAAAAAAAATGTTTCAGCTTCGCGATTCGAACTGAAGACCTTCAAAAGTTAGCGTCTTGCCCTGCCGACCTAGCCACAAATCCTTGTACCCACAGAGCGTCTGAAATGATTAAGACTCTCATTATGACTAGCGAATAAAAGCATTAAACGTGGTGTCAATCTATTCAAAACGCCCAATGCTAAGTATAGGAGTGGATACTGCGCATGTGCGTGAACTTGCTTCTTTAAATTATGATAAAAAATACAAATATTTTGAAATTAAATTTTAGTTTTGAAATATATGATTTGGAATAATTTATAGTAACTCTCGTAAAATTGGAGAAAAATACCTAAATAAATTTTTATAAAATGAAAGAAACAGAAATAAAAAAAAATGTTTCAGCTTCGCGATTCGAACTGAAGACCTTCAAAAGTTAGCGTCTCGCCCTGCCGACCTAGCCACAAATCCTTGTACCCACAGAACGTCTGAAATGATTAAGACTCTCATTATGACTAGCGAATAAAAGTATTAAACGTGGTGTCAATCTATTCAAAACGCCCAATGCTAAGTATAGGAGTGGATACTGCGCATGTGCGTGAAGTTGCTTCTTTAAATTATGATAAAAAATACAAATATTTTGATATTAAATTTTAGTTTTGAAATATATGTTTTGGAATAATTTATAGTAACTCTCGTAAAATTGGAGAAAAATACCTAAATAAATTTTTAAAAAATGAAAGAAACAGAAATAAAAAAAAAATGTTTCAGCTTCGCGATTCGAACTGAAGACCTTCAAAAGTTAGCGTCTCGCCCTGCCGACCTAGCCACAAATCCTTGTACCCACAGAGCGTCTGAAATGATTAAGACTCTCATTATGACTAGCGAATAAAAGCATTAAACGTGGTGTCAATCTATTCAAAACGCCCAATGCTAAGTATAGGAGTGGATACTGCGCATGTGCGTGAACTTGCTTCTTTAAATTATGATAAAAAATACAAATATTTTGAAATTAAATTTTAGTTTTGAAATATATGATTTGGAATAATTTATAGTAACTCTCGCAAAATTCGAGAAAAATACATAAATAAATTAAAAAAAAAAGAAAGAAAGAAAAAGAAACTTTCAGCTTCGCCATTCGAACTGAAGACCATCAAAAGTTAGCGTCTCGCCCTGCCGACCTAGCTACTAATCCTTTTACTCCGAGAGCCTATGAAAAGTACAAGACTCTCATTATGACTAACCAGTAAAAGTATTTAAAATGGTGTCAATCTGGCCAAAAAGCACAATGCTAAGTATAGAAGTGGATACTGCGCATGTGCGTGTACTTGCATCTTTAAATTTTGATTAAATATAGAAATATTTTGATATTAAATTTTAGTTTTGAAATATATGATTTGGAATAATTTATAGTAACTCTCGTAAAATTGAAGAAAAATACCTAAATAAATTTTTAAAAAATGAAAGAAACAGAAATAAAAAAAAATGTTTCAGCTTCGCGATTCGAACTGAAGACCTTCAAAAGTTAGCGTCTTGCCCTGCCGACCTAGCCACAAATCCTTGTACCCACAGAGCGTCTGAAATGATTAAGACTCTCATTATGACTAGCGAATAAAAGCATTAAACGTGGTGTCAATCTATTCAAAACGCCCAATGCTAAGTATAGGAGTGGATACTGCGCATGTGCGTGAACTTGCTTCTTTAAATTATGATAAAAAATACAAATATTTTGAAATTAAATTTTAGTTTTGAAATATATGATTTGGAATAATTTATAGTAACTCTCGTAAAATTGGAGAAAAATACCTAAATAAATTTTTATAAAATGAAAGAAACAGAAATAAAAAAAAATGTTTCAGCTTCGCGATTCGAACTGAAGACCTTCAAAAGTTAGCGTCTCGCCCTGCCGACCTAGCCACAAATCCTTGTACCCACAGAACGTCTGAAATGATTAAGACTCTCATTATGACTAGCGAATAAAAGTATTAAACGTGGTGTCAATCTATTCAAAACGCCCAATGCTAAGTATAGGAGTGGATACTGCGCATGTGCGTGAACTTGCTTGTTTAAATTTTGATTAAATATAGAAATATTTTGATATTAAATTTTAGTTTTGAAATATATGATTTGGAATAATTTATAGTAACTCTCGTAAAATTGGAGAAAAATACCTAAATAAATTTTTAAAAAATGAAAGAAACAGAAATAAAAAAAAATGTTTCAGCTTCGCGATTCGAACTGAAGACCTTCAAAAGTTAGCGTCTCGCCCTGCCGACCTAGCCACAAATCCTTGTACCCACAGGGCGTCTGAAATGATTAAGACTCTCATTATGACTAGCGAATAAAAGTATTAAACGTGGTGTCAATCTATTCAAAACGCCCAATGCTAAGTATAGGAGTGGATACTGCGCATGTGCGTGAACTTGCTTCTTTAAATTATGATAAAAAATACAAATATTTTGAAATTAAATTTTAGTTTTGAAATATATGATTTGGAATAATTTATAGTAACTCTCGTAAAATTGGAGAAAAATACCTAAATAAATTTTTAAAAAATGAAAGAAACAGAAATAAAAAAAAAATGTTTCAGCTTCGCGATTCGAACTGAAGACCTTCAAAAGTTAGCGTCTCGCCCTGCCGACCTAGCCACAAATCCTTGTACCCACAGAGCGTCTGAAATGATTAAGACTCTCATTATGACTAGCGAATAAAAGCATTAAACGTGGTGTCAATCTATTCAAAACGCCCAATGCTAAGTATAGGAGTGGATACTGCGCATGTGCGTGAACTTGCTTCTTTAAATTATGATAAAAAATACAAATATTTTGAAATTAAATTTTAGTTTTGAAATATATGATTTGGAATAATTTATAGTAACTCTCGCAAAATTCGAGAAAAATACATAAATAAATTAAAAAAAAAAAGAAAGAAAGAAAAAGAAACTTTCAGCTTCGCCATTCGAACTGAAGACCATCAAAAGTCAGCGTCTCGCCCTGCCGACCTAGCTACTAATCCTTTTACTCCGAGAGCCTATGAAAAGTACAAGACTCTCATTATGACTAACCAGTAAAAGTATTTAAAATGGTGTCAATCTGGCCAAAAAGCACAATGCTAAGTATAGAAGTGGATACTGCGCATGTGCGTGTACTTGCATCTTTAAATTTTGATTAAATATAGAAATATTTTGATATTAAATTTTAGTTTTGAAATATATGATTTGGAATAATTTATAGTAACTCTCGTAAAATTGGAGAAAAATACCTAAATAAATTTTTAAAAAATGAAAGAAACAGAAATAAAAAAAAATGTTTCAGCTTCGCGATTCGAACTGAAGACCTTCAAAAGTTAGCGTCTTGCCCTGCCGACCTAGCCACAAATCCTTGTACCCACAGAGCGTCTGAAATGATTAAGACTCTCATTATGACTAGCGAATAAAAGCATTAAACGTGGTGTCAATCTATTCAAAACGCCCAATGCTAAGTATAGGAGTGGATACTGCGCATGTGCGTGAACTTGCTTCTTTAAATTATGATAAAAAATACAAATATTTTGAAATTAAATTTTAGTTTTGAAATATATGATTTGGAATAATTTATAGTAACTCTCGTAAAATTGGAGAAAAATACCTAAATAAATTTTTATAAAATGAAAGAAACAGAAATAAAAAAAAATGTTTCAGCTTCGCGATTCGAACTGAAGACCTTCAAAAGTTAGCGTCTCGCCCTGCCGACCTAGCCACAAATCCTTGTACCCACAGAACGTCTGAAATGATTAAGACTCTCATTATGACTAGCGAATAAAAGTATTAAACGTGGTGTCAATCTATTCAAAACGCCCAATGCTAAGTATAGGAGTGGATACTGCGCATGTGCGTGAAGTTGCTTCTTTAAATTATGATAAAAAATACAAATATTTTGATATTAAATTTTAGTTTTGAAATATATGTTTTGGAATAATTTATAGTAACTCTCGTAAAATTGGAGAAAAATACCTAAATAAATTTTTAAAAAATGAAAGAAACAGAAATAAAAAAAAAATGTTTCAGCTTCGCGATTCGAACTGAAGACCTTCAAAAGTTAGCGTCTCGCCCTGCCGACCTAGCCACAAATCCTTGTACCCACAGAGCGTCTGAAATGATTAAGACTCTCATTATGACTAGCGAATAAAAGCATTAAACGTGGTGTCAATCTATTCAAAACGCCCAATGCTAAGTATAGGAGTGGATACTGCGCATGTGCGTGAACTTGCTTCTTTAAATTATGATAAAAAATACAAATATTTTGAAATTAAATTTTAGTTTTGAAATATATGATTTGGAATAATTTATAGTAACTCTCGCAAAATTCGAGAAAAATACATAAATAAATTAAAAAAAAAAGAAAGAAAGAAAAAGAAACTTTCAGCTTCGCCATTCGAACTGAAGACCATCAAAAGTTAGCGTCTCGCCCTGCCGACCTAGCTACTAATCCTTTTACTCCGAGAGCCTATGAAAAGTACAAGACTCTCATTATGACTAACCAGTAAAAGTATTTAAAATGGTGTCAATCTGGCCAAAAAGCACAATGCTAAGTATAGAAGTGGATACTGCGCATGTGCGTGTACTTGCATCTTTAAATTTTGATTAAATATAGAAATATTTTGATATTAAATTTTAGTTTTGAAATATATGATTTGGAATAATTTATAGTAACTCTCGTAAAATTGAAGAAAAATACCTAAATAAATTTTTAAAAAATGAAAGAAACAGAAATAAAAAAAAATGTTTCAGCTTCGCGATTCGAACTGAAGACCTTCAAAAGTTAGCGTCTTGCCCTGCCGACCTAGCCACAAATCCTTGTACCCACAGAGCGTCTGAAATGATTAAGACTCTCATTATGACTAGCGAATAAAAGCATTAAACGTGGTGTCAATCTATTCAAAACGCCCAATGCTAAGTATAGGAGTGGATACTGCGCATGTGCGTGAACTTGCTTCTTTAAATTATGATAAAAAATACAAATATTTTGAAATTAAATTTTAGTTTTGAAATATATGATTTGGAATAATTTATAGTAACTCTCGCAAAATTCGAGAAAAATACATAAATAAATTTAAAAAAAAAAGAAAGAAAGAAAAAGAAACTTTCAGCTTCGCCATTCGAACTGAAGACCATCAAAAGTTAGCGTCTCGCCCTGCCGACCTAGCTACTAATCCTTTTACTCCGAGAGCCTAAGAAAAGTACAAGACTCTCATTATGACTAACCAGTAAAAGTATTTAAAATGGTGTCAATCTGGCCAAAAAGCACAATGCTAAGTATAGGAGTGGATACTGCGCATGTGCGTGTACTTGCATCTTTAAATTATGATTAAAAATAAAAATATTTTGAAATTAAATTTTAGTTTTGAAATATATGATTTGGAATAATTTATAGTAACTCTCGTAAAATTGGAGAAAAATACCTAAATAAATTTTTAAAAAATGAAAGAAACAGAAATAAAAAAAAATGTTTCTGCTTCGCGATTCGAACTGAAGACCTTCAAAAGTTAGCGTCTCGCCCTGCCGACCTAGCCACAAATCCTTGTACCCACAGTGCGTCTGAAATGATTAAGACTCTCATTATGACTAGCGAATAAAAGTATTAAACGTGGTGTCAATCTATTCAAAACGCCCAATGCTAAGTATAGGAGTGGATACTTCGCATGTGCGTGAACTTGCTTCTTTAAATTATGATAAAAAATACAAATATTTTGAAATTAAATTTTAGTTTTGAAATATATGATTTGGAATAATTTATAGTAACTCTCGTAAAATTAGAGAAAAATACCTAAATAAATTTTTAAAAAATGAAAGAAACAGAAATAAAAAAAAATGTTTCAGCTTCGCGATTCGAACTGAAGACCTTCAAAAGTTAGCGTCTCGCCCTGCCGACCTAGCCACAAATCCTTGTACCCACAGAGCGTCTGAAATGATTAAGACTCACATTATGACAAGCGAATAAAAGTATTAAACGTGGTGTAAATCTATTCAAAACGCCCAATGCTAAGTATAGGAGTGGATACTGCGCATGTGCGTGAACTTGCTTCTTTAAATTATGATAAAAAATACAAATATTTTGAAATTAAATTTTAGTTTTGAAATATATGATTTGGAATAATTTATAGTAACTCTCGTAAAATTGGAGAAAAATACCTAAATAAATTTTTAAAAAATGAAAGAAACAGAAATAAAAAAAAATGTTTCAGCTTCGCGATTCGAACTGAAGACCTTCAAAAGTTTGCGTCTCGCCCTGCCGACCTAGCCACAAATCCTTGTACCCACAGAGCGTCTGAAATGATTAAGACTCTCATTATGACTAGCGAATAAAAGTATTAAACGTGGTGTCAATCTATTCAAAACGCCCAATGCTAAGTATAGGAGTGGATACTGCGCATGTGCGTGAACTTGCTTGTTTAAATTTTGATTAAATATAGAAATATTTTGATATTAAATTTTAGTTTTGAAATATATGATTTGGAATAATTTATAGTAACTCTCGTAAAATTGGAGAAAAATACCTAAATAAATTTTTAAAAAATGAAAGAAACAGAAATAAAAAAAAATGTTTCAGCTTCGCGATTCGAACTGAAGACCTTCAAAAGTTAGCGTCTCACCCTGCCGACCTAGACACAAATCCTTGTACCCACAGAGCGTCTGGAATGATTAAGACTCTCATTATGACTAGCGAATAAAAGCATTAAACGTGGTGTCAATCTATTCAAAACGCCCAATGCTAAGTATAGGAGTGGATACTGCGCATGTGCGTGAACTTGCTTCTTTAAATTATGATAAAAAATACAAATATTTTGAAATTAAATTTTAGTTTTGAAATATATGATTTGGAATAATTTATAGTAACTCTCGTAAAATTGGAGAAAAATACCTAAATAAATTTTTAAAAAATGAAAGAAACAGAAATAAAAAAAAATGTTTCAGCTTCGCGATTCGAACTGAAGACCTTCAAAAGTTAGCGTCTCGCCCTGCCGACCTAGCCACAAATCCTCTTACCCACAGTGCGTCTGAAATGATTAAGACTCTCATTATGACTAGCGAATAAAAGTATTAAACGTGGTGTCAATGTATTCAAAACGCCCAATGCTAAGTATAGGAGTGGATACTGCGCATGTGCGTGAACTTGCTTCTTTAAATTATGATAAAAAATACAAATATTTTGAAATTAAATTTTAGTTTTGAAATATATGATTTGGAATAATTTATAGTAACTCTCGTAAAATTGGAGAAAAATACCTAAATAAATTTTTAAAAAATGAAAGAAACAGAAATAAAAAAAAAATGTTTCAGCTTCGCGATTCGAACTGAAGACCTTCAAAAGTTAGCGTCTCGCCCTGCCGAAATAGCCACAAATCCTTGTACCCACAGAGCGTCTGAAATGATTAAGACTCACATTATGACTAGCGAATAAAAGTATTAAACGTGGTGTCAATCTATTCAAAACGCCCAATGCTAAGTATTGGAGTGGATACTGCGCATGTGCGTGAACTTGCTTCTTTAAATTATGATAAAAAATACAAATATTTTGAAATTAAATTTTAGTTTTGAAATATATGATTTGGAATAATTTATAGTAACTCTCGTAAAATTGGAGAAAAATACCTAAATAAATTTTTATAAAATGAAAGAAACAGAAATAAAAAAAAATGTTTCAGCTTCGCGATTCGAACTGAAGACCTTCAAAAGTTAGAGTCTCGCCCTGCCGACCTAGCCACAAATCCTTGTACCCACAGAACGTCTGAAATGATTAAGACTCTCATTATGACTAGCGAATAAAAGTATTAAACGTGGTGTCAATCTATTCAAAACGCCCAATGCTAAGTATAGGAGTGGATACTGCGCATGTGCGTGAACTTGCTTGTTTAAATTATGATAAAAAATACAAATATTTTGAAATTAAATTTTAGTTTTGAAATATATGATTTGGAATAATTTAAAGTAACTCTCGCAAAATTCGAGAAAAATACATAAATAAATTAAAAAAAAAAAGAAAGAAAGAAAAAGAAACTTTCAGCTTCGCCATTCGAACTGAAGACCATCAAAAGTTAGAGTCTCGCCCTGCCGACCTAGCTACTAATCCTTTTACTCCGAGAGCCTATGAAAAGTACAAGACTCTCATTATGACTAACCAGTAAAAGTATTTAAAATGGTGTCAATCTGGCCAAAAAGCACAATGCTAAGTATAGGAGTGGATACTGCGCATGTGCGTGTACTTGCATCTTTAAATTATGATTAAAAATAAAAATATTTTGAAATTAAATTTTAGTTTTGAAATATATGATTTGGAATTATTTATAGTAACTCTCGTAAAATTGGAGAAAAATACCTAAATAAATTTTTAAAAAATGAAAGAAACAGAAATAAAAAAAAAATGTTCCAGCTTCGCGATTCGAACTGAAGACCTTCAAAAGTTAGCGTCTCGTCCTGCCGACCTAGCCACAAATCCTTGTACCCACAGAGCGTCTGAAATGATTAAGACTCTCATTATGACTAGCGAATAAAAGTATTAAACGTGGTGTCAATCTATTCAAAACGCCCAATGCTAAGTATAGGAGTGGATACTGCGCATGTGCGTGAACTTGCTTGTTTAAATTTTGATTAAATATAGAAATATTTTGATATTAAATTTTAGTTTTGAAATATATGATTTGGAATAATTTATAGTAACTCTCGCAAAATTCGAGAAAAATACATACATAAATTTAAAAAAAAAAGAAAGAAAGAAAAAGAAACTTTCAGCTTCGCGATTCGAACTGAAGACCATCAAAAGTTAGCGTCTCGCCCTGCCGACCTAGCTACTAATCCTTTTACTCCGAGAGCCTATGAAAAGTACAAGACTCTCATTATGACTAGCCAGTAAAAGTATTAAAAATGGTGTCAATCTGGCCAAAAAGCACAATGCTAAGTATAGGAGTGGATACTGCGCATGTGCGTGTACTTGCATCTTTAAATTATGATTAAAAATAAAAATATTTTGAAATTAAATTTTAGTTTTGAAATATATGATTTGGAATAATTTATAGTAACTCTCGTAAAATTGGAGAAAAATACCTAAATAAATTTTGAAAAAAAGAAAGAAACAGAAATAAAAAAAAAATCTTTCAGCTTCGCGATTCGAACTGAAGACCTTCAAAAAGTCAGCGTCTCGCCCTGCCGACCTAGCCACAAATCCTTGTACCCACAGAGCGTCTGAAATGATTAAGACTCTCATTATGACTAGCGAATAAAAGTATTAAACGTTGTGCCAATCTATTCAAAACGCCCAATGCTAAGTATAGGAGTGGATACTGCGCATGTGCGTGAACTTGCTTCTTTAAATTATGATAAAAAATACAAATATTTTGAAATTAAATTTTAGTTTTGAAATATATGATTTGGAATAATTTATAGTAACTCTCGTAAAATTGGAGAAAAATACCTAAATAAATTTTTAAAAAATGAAAGAAACAGAAATAAAAAAAAAATATTTCAGCTTCGCGATTCGAACTGAAGACCTTCAAAAGTTAGCGTCTCGCCCTGCCGACCTAGCCACAAATCCTTGTACCCACAGAGCGTCTGAAATGATTAAGACTCTCATTATGACTAGCGAATAAAAGTATTAAACGTGGTGTCAATCTATTCAAAACGCCCAATGCTAAGTATAGGAGTGGATACTGCGCATGTGCGTGAACTTGCTTGTTTAAATTTTGATTAAATATAGAAATATTTTGATATTAAATTTTAGTTTTGAAATATATGATTTGGAATAATTTATAGTAACTCTCGTAAAATTGGAGAAAAATACCTAAATAAATTTTTAAAAAATGAAAGAAACAGAAATTAAAAAAAATGTTTCAGCTTCGCGATTCGAACTGAAGACCTTCAAAAGTAAGCGTCTCGCCCTGCCGACCTAGCCACAAATCCTTGTACCCACAGAGCGTCTGAAATGATTAAGACTCTCATTATGACTAGCGAATAAAAGTATTAAACGTGGTGTCAATCTATTCAAAACGCCCAATGCTAAGTATAGGAGTGGATACTGCGCATGTGCGTGAACTTGCTTGTTTAAATTTTGATTAAATATAGAAATATTTTGATATTAAATTTTAGTTTTGAAATATATGATTTGGAATAATTTATAGTAACTCTCGCAAAATTCGAGAAAAATACATAAATAAATTTAAAAAAAAAAGAAAGAAAGAAAAAGAAACTTTCAGCTTCGCGATTCGAACTGAAGACCATCAAAAGTTAGCGTCTCGCCCTTCCGACCTAGCTACTAATCCTTTTACTCGGAGAGCCTATGAAAAGTACAAGACTCTCATTATGACTAGCCAGTAAAAGTATTTAAAATGGTGTCAATCTGGCCAAAAAGCACAATGCTAAGTATAGGAGTGGATACTGCGCACGTGTGTGTACTTGCATCTTTAAATTATGATTAAAAATAAAAACATTTTGAAATTAAATTTTAGTTTTGAAATATATGATTTGGAATAATTTATAGTAACTCTCGTAAAATTGGAGAAAAATACCTAAATAAATTTTTAAAAAATAAAAGAAACAGAAATAAAAAAAAAATGTTTCAGCTTCGCGATTCGAACTGAAGACCTTCAAAAGTTAGCGTCTCGTCCTGCCGACCTAGCCACAAATCCTTGTACCCACAGAGCGTCTGAAATGATTAAGACTCTCATTATGACTAGCGAATAAAAGTATTAAACGTGGTGTCAATCTATTCAAAACGCCCAATGCTAAGTATAGGAGTGGATACTGCGCATGTGCGTGAACTTGCTTGTTTAAATTTTGATTAAATATAGAAATATTTTGATATTAAATTTTAGTTTTGAAATATATGATTTGGAATAATTTATAGTAACTCTCGCAAAATTCGAGGAAAATACATAAATAAATTTAAAAAAAAAAGAAAGAAAGAAAAAGAAACTTTCAGCTTCGCGATTCGAACTGAAAACCATCAAAAGTTAGCGTCTCGCCCTGCCGACCTAGCTACTAATCCTTTTACTCCGAGAGCCTATGAAAAGTACAAGACTCTCATTATGACTAGCCAGTAAAAGTATTTAAAATGGTGTCAATCTGGCCAAAAAGCACAATGCTAAGTATAGGAGTGGATACTGCGCATGTGCGTGTACTTGCATCTTTAAATTATGATTAAAAATAAAAATATTTTGAAATTAAATTTTAGTTTTGAAATATATGATTTGGAATAATTTATAGTAACTCTCGTAAAATTGGAGAAAAATACCTAAATAAATTTTTAAAAAAAGAAAGAAACAGAAATAAAAAAAAAATCTTTCAGCTTCGCGATTCGAACTGAAGACCTTCAAAAAGTCAGCAGCTTGTCCTGCCGACCTACCCACCAATCCTTGTACCCCGAGAGCGTCTGAAATATTTAAGACTCTTATTATGACTAGCGAATAAAAGTATTAAACGTAGTGTCAATCTCGTCAAAAAGCACAATGCTAAGTATAGGAGTATATACTGCGCATGTGCGTGAAGTTGCTTGTTTAAATTATGATAAAAAATACAAATATTTTGAAATTAAATTTTAGTTTTGAAATATATGATTTGGAATAATTTATAGTAACTCTCGTAAAATTGGAGAAAAATACCTAAATAAATTTTTAAAAAATGAAAGAAACAGAAATAAAAAAAACAATGTTTCAGCTTCGCGATTCGAACTGAAGACCTTCAAAAGTTAGCGTCTCGCCCTGCCGACCTAGCCACAAATCCTTGTACCCACAGAGCGTCTGAAATGATTAAGACTCTCATTATGACTAGCGAATAAAAGTATTAAACGTGGTGTCAATCTATTCAAAACGCCCAATGCTAAGTATAGGAGTGGATACTGCGCATGTGCGTGAACTTGCTTCTTTAAATTATGATAAAAAATACAAATATTTTGAAATTAAATTTTAGTTTTGAAATATATGATTTGAAATAATTTATAGTAACTGTCGTAAAATTGGAGAAAAATACCTAAATAAATTTTTAAAAAATGAAAGAAACAGAAATAAAAAAAAAATGTTTCAGCTTCGCGATTCGAACTGAAGACCTTCAAAAGTTAGCGTCTCGCCCTGCCGACCTAGCCACAAATCCTTGTACCCACAGAGCGTCTGAAATGATTAAGACTCTCATTATGACTAGCGAATAAAAGTATTAAACGTGGTGTCAATCTATTCAAAACGCCCAATGCTAAGTATAGGAGTGGATACTGCGCATGTGCGTGAACTTGCTTGTTTAAATTTTGATTAAATATAGAAATATTTTGATATTAAATTTTAGTTTTGAAATATATGATTTGGAATAATTTATAGTAACTCTCGCAAAATTCGAGGAAAATACATAAATAAATTTAAAAAAAAAAGAAAGAAAGAAAAAGAAACTTTCAGCTTCGCGATTCGAACTGAAAACCATCAAAAGTTAGCGTCTCGCCCTGCCGACCTAGCTACTAATCCTTTTACTCCGAGAGCCTATGAAAAGTACAAGACTCTCATTATGACTAGCCAGTAAAAGTATTTAAAATGGTGTCAATCTGGCCAAAAAGCACAATGCTAAGTATAGGAGTGGATACTGCGCATGTGCGTGTACTTGCATCTTTAAATTATGATTAAAAATAAAAATATTTTGAAATTAAATTTTAGTTTTGAAATATATGATTTGGAATAATTTATAGTAACTCTCGTAAAATTGGAGAAAAATACCTAAATAAATTTTTAAAAAAAGAAAGAAACAGAAATAAAAAAAAAATCTTTCAGCTTCGCGATTCGAACTGAAGACCTTCAAAAAGTCAGCAGCTTGTCCTGCCGACCTACCCACCAATCCTTGTACCCCGAGAGCGTCTGAAATATTTAAGACTCTTATTATGACTAGCGAATAAAAGTATTAAACGTAGTGTCAATCTCGTCAAAAAGCACAATGCTAAGTATAGGAGTATATACTGCGCATGTGCGTGAAGTTGCTTGTTTAAATTATGATAAAAAATACAAATATTTTGAAATTAAATTTTAGTTTTGAAATATATGATTTGGAATAATTTATAGTAACTCTCGTAAAATTGGAGAAAAATACCTAAATAAATTTTTAAAAAATGAAAGAAACAGAAATAAAAAAAACAATGTTTCAGCTTCGCGATTCGAACTGAAGACCTTCAAAAGTTAGCGTCTCGCCCTGCCGACCTAGCCACAAATCCTTGTACCCACAGAGCGTCTGAAATGATTAAGACTCTCATTATGACTAGCGAATAAAAGTATTAAACGTGGTGTCAATCTATTCAAAACGCCCAATGCTAAGTATAGGAGTGGATACTGCGCATGTGCGTGAACTTGCTTCTTTAAATTATGATAAAAAATACAAATATTTTGAAATTAAATTTTAGTTTTGAAATATATGATTTGAAATAATTTATAGTAACTATCGTAAAATTGGAGAAAAATACCTAAATAAATTTTTAAAAAATGAAAGAAACAGAAATAAAAAAAAAATGTTTCAGCTTCGCGATTCGAACTGAAGACCTTCAAAAGTTAGCGTCTCGCCCTGCCGACCTAGCCACAAATCCTTGTACCCACAGAGCGTCTGAAATGATTAAAACTCTCATTATGACTAGCGAATAAAAGTATTAAACGTGGTGTCAATCTATTCAAAACGCCCAATGCTAAGTATAGGAGTGGATACTGCGCATGTGCGTGAACTTGCTTGTTTAAATTTTGATTAAATATAGAAATATTTTGATATTAAATTTTAGTTTTGAAATATATGATTTGGAATAATTTATAGTAACTCTCGTAAAATTGGAGAAAAATACCTAAATAAATTTTTAAAAAATGAAAGAAACAGAAATTAAAAAAAATGTTTCAGCTTCGCGATTCGAACTGAGGACCTTCAAAAGTTAGCGTCTCGCCCTGCCGACCTAGCCACAAATCTTTGTACCCACAGAGCGTCTGAAATGATTAAGACTCTCATTATGACTAGCGAATAAAAGTATTAAACGTGGTGTCAATCTATTCAAAACGCCCAATGCTAAGTATAGGAGTGGATACTGCGCATGTGCGTGAACTTGCTTCTTTAAATTATGATAAAAAATACAAATATTTTGAAATTAAATTTTAGTTTTGAAATATATGATTTGGAATAATTTATAGTAACTCTCGTAAAATTGGAGAAAAATACCTAAATAAATTTTTAAAAAATGAAAGAAACAGAAATAAAAAAAAAATGTTTCAGCTTCGCGATTCGAACTGAAGACCTTCAAAAGTTAGCATCTCTCCCTGCCGACATAGCCACAAATCATTGTACCCACAGAGCGTCTGAAATGATTAAGACTCTCATTATGACTAGCGAATAAAAGTATTAAACGTGGTGTCAATCTATTCAAAACGCCCAATGCTAAGTATAGGAGTGGATACTGCGCATGTGCGTGAACTTGCTTGTTTAGATTTTGATTAAATATAGAAATATTTTGATATTAAATTTTAGTTTTGAAATATATGATTTGGAATAATTTATAGTAACTCTCGTAAAATTGGAGAAAAATACCTAAATAAATTTTTAAAAAATGAAAGAAACAGAAATAAAAAAAAATGTTTCAGCTTCGCGATTCGAACTGAAGACCTTCAAAAGTTAGCGTCTCGCCCTGCCGACCTAGCCACAAATCCTTGTACCCACAGAGCGTCTGAAATGATTAAGACTCTCATTATGACTAGCGAATAAAAGTATTAAACGTGGTGTCAATCTATTCAAAACGCCCAATGCTAAGTATAGGAGTGGATACTGCGCATGTGCGTGAACTTGCTTCTTTAAATTATGATAAAAAATACAAATATTTTGAAATTAAATTTTAGTTTTGAAATATATGATTTGGAATAATTTATAGTAACTCTCGTAAAATTGGAGAAAAATACGTAAATAAATTTTTAAAAAATGAAAGAAACAGAAATAAAAAATAATGTTTCAGCTTCGCGATTCGAACTGAAGACCTTCAAAAGTTAGCGTCTCGCCCTGCCGACCTAGCCACAAATCCTTGTACCCACAGAGCGTCTGAAATGATTAAGACTCTCATTATGACTAGCGAATAAAAGTATTAAACGTGGTGTCAATCTATTCAAAACGCCCAATGCTAAGTATAGGAGTGGATACTGCGCATGTGCGTGAACTTGCTTGTTTAAATTTTGATTAAATATAGAAATATTTTGATATTAAATTTTAGTTTTGAAATATATGATTTGGAATAATTTATAGTAACTCTCGTAAAATTGGAGAAAAATACCTAAATAAATTTTTAAAAAATGAAAGAAACAGAAATTAAAAAAAATGTTTCAGCTTCGCGATTCGAACTGAGGACCTTCAAAAGTTAGCGTCTCGCCCTGCCGACCTAGCCACAAATCTTTGTACCCACAGAGCGTCTGAAATGATTAAGACTCTCATTATGACTAGCGAATAAAAGTATTAAACGTGGTGTCAATCTATTCAAAACGCCCAATGCTAAGTATAGGAGTGGATACTGCGCATGTGCGTGAACTTGCATCTTTAAATTATGATTAAAAATACAAATATTTTAAATTAAATTTTAGTTTTGAAATATATGATTTGGAATAATTTATAGTAACTCTCGTAAAATTTGAGAAAAATACCTAAATAAATTTTTAAAAAATGAAAGAAACAGAAATAAAAAAAAATATTTCAGCTTCGCGATTCGAACTGAAGACCTTCAAAAGTTAGCGTCTCGCCCTGCCGACCTAGCCACAAATCCTTGTACCCACAGAGCGTCTGAAATGATTAAGACTCTCATTATGACTAGCGAATAAAAGTATTAAACGTGGTGTCAATCTATTCAAAACGCCCAATGCTAAGTATAGGAGTGGATACTGCGCATGTGCGTGAACTTGCTTGTTTAAATTTTGATTAAATATAGAAATATTTTGATATTAAATTTTAGTTTTGAAATATATGATTTGGAATAATTTATAGTAACTCTCGTAAAATTAGAGAAAAATACCTAAATAAATTTTTAAAAAATGAAAGAAACAGAAATAAAAAAAAATGTTTCAGCTTCGCGATTCGAACTGAAGACCTTCAAAAGTTAGCGTCTCGCCCTGCCGACCTAGCCACAAATCCTTGTACCCACAGAGCGTCTGAAATGATTAAGACTCACATTATGACAAGCGAATAAAAGTATTAAACGTGGTGTAAATCTATTCAAAACGCCCAATGCTAAGTATAGGAGTGGATACTGCGCATGTGCGTGAACTTGCTTCTTTAAATTATGATAAAAAATACAAATATTTTGAAATTAAATTTTAGTTTTGAAATATATGATTTGGAATAATTTATAGTAACTCTCGTAAAATTGGAGAAAAATACCTAAATAAATTTTTAAAAAATGAAAGAAACAGAAATAAAAAAAAATGTTTCAGCTTCGCGATTCGAACTGAAGACCTTCAAAAGTTTGCGTCTCGCCCTGCCGACCTAGCCACAAATCCTTGTACCCACAGAGCGTCTGAAATGATTAAGACTCTCATTATGACTAGCGAATAAAAGTATTAAACGTGGTGTCAATCTATTCAAAACGCCCAATGCTAAGTATAGGAGTGGATACTGCGCATGTGCGTGAACTTGCTTGTTTAAATTTTGATTAAATATAGAAATATTTTGATATTAAATTTTAGTTTTGAAATATATGATTTGGAATAATTTATAGTAACTCTCGTAAAATTGGAGAAAAATACCTAAATAAATTTTTAAAAAATGAAAGAAACAGAAATAAAAAAAAATGTTTCAGCTTCGCGATTCGAACTGAAGACCTTCAAAAGTTAGCGTCTCACCCTGCCGACCTAGACACAAATCCTTGTACCCACAGAGCGTCTGGAATGATTAAGACTCTCATTATGACTAGCGAATAAAAGCATTAAACGTGGTGTCAATCTATTCAAAACGCCCAATGCTAAGTATAGGAGTGGATACTGCGCATGTGCGTGAACTTGCTTCTTTAAATTATGATAAAAAATACAAATATTTTGAAATTAAATTTTAGTTTTGAAATATATGATTTGGAATAATTTATAGTAACTCTCGTAAAATTGGAGAAAAATACCTAAATAAATTTTTAAAAAATGAAAGAAACAGAAATAAAAAAAAAATGTTTCAGCTTCGCGATTCGAACTGAAGACCTTCAAAAGTTAGCGTCTCGCCCTGCCGACCTAGCCACAAATCCTCTTACCCACAGTGCGTCTGAAATGATTAAGACTCTCATTATGACTAGCGAATAAAAGTATTAAACGTGGTGTCAATGTATTCAAAACGCCCAATGCTAAGTATAGGAGTGGATACTGCGCATGTGCGTGAACTTGCTTCTTTAAATTATGATAAAAAATACAAATATTTTGAAATTAAATTTTAGTTTTGAAATATATGATTTGGAATAATTTATAGTAACTCTCGTAAAATTGGAGAAAAATACCTAAATAAATTTTTAAAAAATGAAAGAAACAGAAATAAAAAAAAAATGTTTCAGCTTCGCGATTCGAACTGAAGACCTTCAAAAGTTAGCGTCTCGCCCTGCCGAAATAGCCACAAATCCTTGTACCCACAGAGCGTCTGAAATGATTAAGACTCACATTATGACTAGCGAATAAAAGTATTAAACGTGGTGTCAATCTATTCAAAACGCCCAATGCTAAGTATTGGAGTGGATACTGCGCATGTGCGTGAACTTGCTTCTTTAAATTATGATAAAAAATACAAATATTTTGAAATTAAATTTTAGTTTTGAAATATATGATTTGGAATAATTTATAGTAACTCTCGTAAAATTGGAGAAAAATACCTAAATAAATTTTTATAAAATGAAAGAAACAGAAATAAAAAAAAATGTTTCAGCTTCGCGATTCGAACTGAAGACCTTCAAAAGTTAGAGTCTCGCCCTGCCGACCTAGCCACAAATCCTTGTACCCACAGAACGTCTGAAATGATTAAGACTCTCATTATGACTAGCGAATAAAAGTATTAAACGTGGTGTCAATCTATTCAAAACGCCCAATGCTAAGTATAGGAGTGGATACTGCGCATGTGCGTGAACTTGCTTGTTTAAATTATGATAAAAAATACAAATATTTTGAAATTAAATTTTAGTTTTGAAATATATGATTTGGAATAATTTAAAGTAACTCTCGCAAAATTCGAGAAAAATACATAAATAAATTAAAAAAAAAAAGAAAGAAAGAAAAAGAAACTTTCAGCTTCGCCATTCGAACTGAAGACCATCAAAAGTTAGAGTCTCGCCCTGCCGACCTAGCTACTAATCCTTTTACTCCGAGAGCCTATGAAAAGTACAAGACTCTCATTATGACTAACCAGTAAAAGTATTTAAAATGGTGTCAATCTGGCCAAAAAGCACAATGCTAAGTATAGGAGTGGATACTGCGCATGTGCGTGTACTTGCATCTTTAAATTATGATTAAAAATAAAAATATTTTGAAATTAAATTTTAGTTTTGAAATATATGATTTGGAATTATTTATAGTAACTCTCGTAAAATTGGAGAAAAATACCTAAATAAATTTTTAAAAAATGAAAGAAACAGAAATAAAAAAAAAATGTTCCAGCTTCGCGATTCGAACTGAAGACCTTCAAAAGTTAGCGTCTCGTCCTGCCGACCTAGCCACAAATCCTTGTACCCACAGAGCGTCTGAAATGATTAAGACTCTCATTATGACTAGCGAATAAAAGTATTAAACGTGGTGTCAATCTATTCAAAACGCCCAATGCTAAGTATAGGAGTGGATACTGCGCATGTGCGTGAACTTGCTTGTTTAAATTTTGATTAAATATAGAAATATTTTGATATTAAATTTTAGTTTTGAAATATATGATTTGGAATAATTTATAGTAACTCTCGCAAAATTCGAGAAAAATACATACATAAATTTAAAAAAAAAAGAAAGAAAGAAAAAGAAACTTTCAGCTTCGCGATTCGAACTGAAGACCATCAAAAGTTAGCGTCTCGCCCTGCCGACCTAGCTACTAATCCTTTTACTTCGAGAGCCTATGAAAAGTACAAGACTCTCATTATGACTAGCCAGTAAAAGTATTAAAAATGGTGTCAATCTGGCCAAAAAGCACAATGCTAAGTATAGGAGTGGATACTGCGCATGTGCGTGAACTTGCTTCTTTAAATTATGATAAAAAATACAAATATTTTGAAATTAAATTTTAGTTTTGAAATATATGATTTGGAATAATTTATAGTAACTCTCGTAAAATTGGAGAAAAATACCTAAATAAATTTTTAAAAAATGAAAGAAACAGAAATAAAAAAAAAATATTTCAGCTTCGCGATTCGAACTGAAGACCTTCAAAAGTTAGCGTCTCGCCCTGCCGACCTAGCCACAAATCCTTGTACCCACAGAGCGTCTGAAATGATTAAGACTCTCATTATGACTAGCGAATAAAAATATTAAACGTTGTGTCAATCTATTCAAAACGCCCAATGCTAAGTATAGGAGTGGATACTGCGCATGTTTCCTGAACTTGCTTGTTTAAATTTTGATTAAATATAGAAATATTTTGATATTAAATTTTAGTTTTGAAATATATGATTTGGAATAATTTATAGTAATTTTGATTAAATATAGAAAAATTTTGATATTAAATTTTAGTTTTGAAATATATGATTTGGAATAATTTATAGTAACTCTCGTAAAATTGGAGAAAAATACCTAAATAAATTTTTAAAAAATGAAAGAAACAGAAATAAAAAAAAATGTTTCAGCTTCGCGATTCGAACTGAAGACCTTCAAAAGTTAGCGTCTCGCCCTGCCGACCTAGCCACAAATCCTTGTACCCACAGAGCGTCTGAAATGATTAAGACTCTCATTATGACTAGCGAATAAAAGTATTAAACGTGGTGTCAATCTATTCAAAACGCCCAATGCTAAGTATAGGAGTGGATACTGCGCATGTGCGTGAACTTGCTTGTTTAAATTTTGATTAAATATAGAAATATTTTGATATTAAATTTTAGTTTTGAAATATATGATTTGGAATAATTTATAGTAACTCTCGTAAAATTGGAGAAAAATACCTAAATAAATTTTTAAAAAATGAAAGAAACAGAAATTAAAAAAAATGTTTCAGCTTCGCGATTCGAACTGAAGACCTTCAAAAGTAAGCGTCTCGCCCTGCCGACCTAGCCACAAATCCTTGTACCCACAGAGCGTCTGAAATGATTAAGACTCTCATTATGACTAGCGAATAAAAGTATTAAACGTGGTGTCAATCTATTCAAAACGCCCAATGCTAAGTATAGGAGTGGATACTGCGCATGTGCGTGAACTTGCTTGTTTAAATTTTGATTAAATATAGAAATATTTTGATATTAAATTTTAGTTTTGAAATATATGATTTGGAATAATTTATAGTAACTCTCGCAAAATTCGAGAAAAATACATAAATAAATTTAAAAAAAAAAGAAAGAAAGAAAAAGAAACTTTCAGCTTCGCGATTCGAACTGAAGACCATCAAAAGTTAGCGTCTGGCCCTTCCGACCTAGCTACTAATCCTTTTACTCGGAGAGCCTATGAAAAGTACAAGACTCTCATTATGACTAGCCAGTAAAAGTATTTAAAATGGTGTCAATCTGGCCAAAAAGCACAATGCTAAGTATAGGAGTGGATACTGCGCACGTGTGTGTACTTGCATCTTTAAATTATGATTAAAAATAAAAACATTTTGAAATTAAATTTTAGTTTTGAAATATATGATTTGGAATAATTTATAGTAACTCTCGTAAAATTGGAGAAAAATACCTAAATAAATTTTTAAAAAATGAAAGAAACAGAAATAAAAAAAAAATGTTTCAGCTTCGCGATTCGAACTGAAGACCTTCAAAAGTTAGCGTCTCGCCCTGCCGACCTAGCCACAAATCCTTGTACCCACAGAGCGTCTGAAATGATTAAGACTCTCATTATGACTAGCGAATAAAAGTATTAAACGTGGTGTCAATCTATTCAAAACGCCCAATGCTAAGTATAGGAGTGGATACTGCGCATGTGCGTGAACTTGCTTGTTTAAATTTTGATTAAATATAGAAATATTTTGATATTAAATTTTAGTTTTGAAATATATGATTTGGAATAATTTATAGTAACTCTCGCAAAATTCGAGGAAAATACATAAATAAATTTAAAAAAAAAAGAAAGAAAGAAAAAGAAACTTTCAGCTTCGCGATTCGAACTGAAAACCATCAAAAGTTAGCGTCTCGCCCTGCCGACCTAGCTACTAATCCTTTTACTCCGAGAGCCTATGAAAAGTACAAGACTCTCATTATGACTAGCCAGTAAAAGTATTTAAAATGGTGTCAATCTGGCCAAAAAGCACAATGCTAAGTATAGGAGTGGATACTGCGCATGTGCGTGTACTTGCATCTTTAAATTATGATTAAAAATAAAAATATTTTGAAATTAAATTTTAGTTTTGAAATATATGATTTGGAATAATTTATAGTAACTCTCGTAAAATTGGAGAAAAATACCTAAATAAATTTTTAAAAAAAGAAAGAAACAGAAATAAAAAAAAAATCTTTCAGCTTCGCGATTCGAACTGAAGACCTTCAAAAAGTCAGCAGCTTGTCCTGCCGACCTACCCACCAATCCTTGTACCCCGAGAGCGTCTGAAATATTTAAGACTCTTATTATGACTAGCGAATAAAAGTATTAAACGTAGTGTCAATCTCGTCAAAAAGCACAATGCTAAGTATAGGAGTATATACTGCGCATGTGCGTGAAGTTGCTTGTTTAAATTATGATAAAAAATACAAATATTTTGAAATTAAATTTTAGTTTTGAAATATATGATTTGGAATAATTTATAGTAACTCTCGTAAAATTGGAGAAAAATACCTAAATAAATTTTTAAAAAATGAAAGAAACAGAAATAAAAAAAACAATGTTTCAGCTTCGCGATTCGAACTGAAGACCTTCAAAAGTTAGCGTCTCGCCCTGCCGACCTAGCCACAAATCCTTGTACCCACAGAGCGTCTGAAATGATTAAGACTCTCATTATGACTAGCGAATAAAAGTATTAAACGTGGTGTCAATCTATTCAAAACGCCCAATGCTAAGTATAGGAGTGGATACTGCGCATGTGCGTGAACTTGCTTCTTTAAATTATGATAAAAAATACAAATATTTTGAAATTAAATTTTAGTTTTGAAATATATGATTTGAAATAATTTATAGTAACTGTCGTAAAATTGGAGAAAAATACCTAAATAAATTTTTAAAAAATGAAAGAAACAGAAATAAAAAAAAAATGTTTCAGCTTCGCGATTCGAACTGAAGACCTTCAAAAGTTAGCGTCTCGCCCTGCCGACCTAGCCACAAATCCTTGTACCCACAGAGCGTCTGAAATGATTAAGACTCTCATTATGACTAGCGAATAAAAGTATTAAACGTGGTGTCAATCTATTCAAAACGCCCAATGCTAAGTATAGGAGTGGATACTGCGCATGTGCGTGAACTTGCTTGTTTAAATTTTGATTAAATATAGAAATATTTTGATATTAAATTTTAGTTTTGAAATATATGATTTGGAATAATTTATAGTAACTCTCGCAAAATTCGAGGAAAATACATAAATAAATTTAAAAAAAAAAGAAAGAAAGAAAAAGAAACTTTCAGCTTCGCGATTCGAACTGAAAACCATCAAAAGTTAGCGTCTCGCCCTGCCGACCTAGCTACTAATCCTTTTACTCCGAGAGCCTATGAAAAGTACAAGACTCTCATTATGACTAGCCAGTAAAAGTATTTAAAATGGTGTCAATCTGGCCAAAAAGCACAATGCTAAGTATAGGAGTGGATACTGCGCATGTGCGTGTACTTGCATCTTTAAATTATGATTAAAAATAAAAATATTTTGAAATTAAATTTTAGTTTTGAAATATATGATTTGGAATAATTTATAGTAACTCTCGTAAAATTGGAGAAAAATACCTAAATAAATTTTTAAAAAAAGAAAGAAACAGAAATAAAAAAAAAATCTTTCAGCTTCGCGATTCGAACTGAAGACCTTCAAAAAGTCAGCAGCTTGTCCTGCCGACCTACCCACCAATCCTTGTACCCCGAGAGCGTCTGAAATATTTAAGACTCTTATTATGACTAGCGAATAAAAGTATTAAACGTAGTGTCAATCTCGTCAAAAAGCACAATGCTAAGTATAGGAGTATATACTGCGCATGTGCGTGAAGTTGCTTGTTTAAATTATGATAAAAAATACAAATATTTTGAAATTAAATTTTAGTTTTGAAATATATGATTTGAAATAATTTATAGTAACTATCGTAAAATTGGAGAAAAATACCTAAATAAATTTTTAAAAAATGAAAGAAACAGAAATAAAAAAAAAATGTTTCAGCTTCGCGATTCGAACTGAAGACCTTCAAAAGTTAGCGTCTCGCCCTGCCGACCTAGCCACAAATCCTTGTACCCACAGAGCGTCTGAAATGATTAAAACTCTCATTATGACTAGCGAATAAAAGTATTAAACGTGGTGTCAATCTATTCAAAACGCCCAATGCTAAGTATAGGAGTGGATACTGCGCATGTGCGTGAACTTGCTTGTTTAAATTTTGATTAAATATAGAAATATTTTGATATTAAATTTTAGTTTTGAAATATATGATTTGGAATAATTTATAGTAACTCTCGTAAAATTGGAGAAAAATACCTAAATAAATTTTTAAAAAATGAAAGAAACAGAAATTAAAAAAAATGTTTCAGCTTCGCGATTCGAACTGAGGACCTTCAAAAGTTAGCGTCTCGCCCTGCCGACCTAGCCACAAATCTTTGTACCCACAGAGCGTCTGAAATGATTAAGACTCTCATTATGACTAGCGAATAAAAGTATTAAACGTGGTGTCAATCTATTCAAAACGCCCAATGCTAAGTATAGGAGTGGATACTGCGCATGTGCGTGAACTTGCTTCTTTAAATTATGATAAAAAATACAAATATTTTGAAATTAAATTTTAGTTTTGAAATATATGATTTGGAATAATTTATAGTAACTCTCGTAAAATTGGAGAAAAATACCTAAATAAATTTTTAAAAAATGAAAGAAACAGAAATAAAAAAAAAATGTTTCAGCTTCGCGATTCGAACTGAAGACCTTCAAAAGTTAGCATCTCTCCCTGCCGACATAGCCACAAATCATTGTACCCACAGAGCGTCTGAAATGATTAAGACTCTCATTATGACTAGCGAATAAAAGTATTAAACGTGGTGTCAATCTATTCAAAACGCCCAATGCTAAGTATAGGAGTGGATACTGCGCATGTGCGTGAACTTGCTTGTTTAGATTTTGATTAAATATAGAAATATTTTGATATTAAATTTTAGTTTTGAAATATATGATTTGGAATAATTTATAGTAACTCTCGTAAAATTGGAGAAAAATACCTAAATAAATTTTTAAAAAATGAAAGAAACAGAAATAAAAAAAAATGTTTCAGCTTCGCGATTCGAACTGAAGACCTTCAAAAGTTAGCGTCTCGCCCTGCCGACCTAGCCACAAATCCTTGTACCCACAGAGCGTCTGAAATGATTAAGACTCTCATTATGACTAGCGAATAAAAGTATTAAACGTGGTGTCAATCTATTCAAAACGCCCAATGCTAAGTATAGGAGTGGATACTGCGCATGTGCGTGAACTTGCTTCTTTAAATTATGATAAAAAATACAAATATTTTGAAATTAAATTTTAGTTTTGAAATATATGATTTGGAATAATTTATAGTAACTCTCGTAAAATTGGAGAAAAATACGTAAATAAATTTTTAAAAAATGAAAGAAACAGAAATAAAAAATAATGTTTCAGCTTCGCGATTCGAACTGAAGACCTTCAAAAGTTAGCGTCTCGCCCTGCCGACCTAGCCACAAATCCTTGTACCCACAGAGCGTCTGAAATGATTAAGACTCTCATTATGACTAGCGAATAAAAGTATTAAACGTGGTGTCAATCTATTCAAAACGCCCAATGCTAAGTATAGGAGTGGATACTGCGCATGTGCGTGAACTTGCTTGTTTAAATTTTGATTAAATATAGAAATATTTTGATATTAAATTTTAGTTTTGAAATATATGATTTGGAATAATTTATAGTAACTCTCGTAAAATTGGAGAAAAATACCTAAATAAATTTTTAAAAAATGAAAGAAACAGAAATTAAAAAAAATGTTTCAGCTTCGCGATTCGAACTGAGGACCTTCAAAAGTTAGCGTCTCGCCCTGCCGACCTAGCCACAAATCTTTGTACCCACAGAGCGTCTGAAATGATTAAGACTCTCATTATGACTAGCGAATAAAAGTATTAAACGTGGTGTCAATCTATTCAAAACGCCCAATGCTAAGTATAGGAGTGGATACTGCGCATGTGCGTGAACTTGCATCTTTAAATTATGATTAAAAATACAAATATTTTAAATTAAATTTTAGTTTTGAAATATATGATTTGGAATAATTTATAGTAACTCTCGTAAAATTTGAGAAAAATACCTAAATAAATTTTTAAAAAATGAAAGAAACAGAAATAAAAAAAAATATTTCAGCTTCGCGATTCGAACTGAAGACCTTCAAAAGTTAGCGTCTCGCCCTGCCGACCTAGCCACAAATCCTTGTACCCACAGAGCGTCTGAAATGATTAAGACTCTCATTATGACTAGCGAATAAAAGTATTAAACGTGGTGTCAATCTATTCAAAACGCCCAATGCTAAGTATAGGAGTGGATACTGCGCATGTGCGTGAACTTGCTTCTTTAAATTATGATAAAAAATACAAATATTTTGAAATTAAATTTTAGTTTTGAAATATATGATTTGGAATAATTTATAGTAACTCTCGTAAAATTGGAGAAAAATACCTAAATAAATTTTTAAAAAATGAAAGAAACAGAAATAAAAAAAAATGTTTCAGCTTCGCGATTCGAACTGAAGACCTTCAAAAGTTAGCGTCTCGCCCTGCCGACCTAGCCACAAATCCTTGTACCCACAGAGCGTCTGAAATGATTAAGACTCTCATTATGACTAGCGAATAAAAGTATTAAACGTGGTGTCAATCTATTCAAAACGCCCAATGCTAAGTATAGGAGTGGATACTGCGCATGTGCGTGAACTTGCTTCTTTAAATTATGATAAAAAATACAAATATTTTGAAATTAAATTTTAGTTTTGAAATATATGATTTGGAATAATTTATAGTAACTCTCGTAAAATTGGAGAAAAATACCTAAATAAATTTTTAAAAAATGAAAGAAACAGAAATAAAAAATAATGTTTCAGCTTCGCGATTCGAACTGAAGACCTTCAAAAGTTAGCATCTCGCCCTGCCGACCTAGCCACAAATCCTTGTACCCACAGAGCGTCTGAAATGATTAAGACTCTCATTATGACTAGCGAATAAAAGTATTAAACGTGGTGTCAATCTATTCAAAACGCCCAATGCTAAGTATAGGAGTGGATACTGCGCATGTGCGTGAACTTGCTTGTTTAAATTTTGATTAAATATAGAAATATTTTGATATTAAATTTTAGTTTTGAAATATATGATTTGGAATAATTTATAGTAACTCTCGTAAAATTGGAGAAAAATACCTAAATAAATTTTTAAAAAATGAAAGAAACAGAAATAAAAAAAAATGTTTCAGCTTCGCGATTCGAACTGAAGACCTTCAAAAGTTAGCGTCTCGCCCTGCCGACCTAGCCACAAATCCTTGTACCCACAGAGCGTCTGAAATGATTAAGACTCTCATTATGACTAGCGAATAAAAGTATTAAACGTGGTGTCAATCTATTCAAAACGCCCAATGCTAAGTATAGGAGTGGATACTGCGCATGTGCGTGAACTTGCTTCTTTAAATTATGATAAAAAATACAAATATTTTGAAATTAAATTTTAGTTTTGAAATATATGATTTGGAATAATTTATAGTAACTCTCGTAAAATTGGAGAAAAATACGTAAATAAATTTTTAAAAAATGAAAGAAACAGAAATAAAAAATAATGTTTCAGCTTCGCGATTCGAACTGAAGACCTTCAAAAGTTAGCATCTCGCCCTGCCGACCTAGCCACAAATCCTTGTACCCACAGAGCGTCTGAAATGATTAAGACTCTCATTATGACTAGCGAATAAAAGTATTAAACGTGGTGTCAATCTATTCAAAACGCCCAATGCTAAGTATAGGAGTGGATACTGCGCATGTGCGTGAACTTGCTTGTTTAAATTTTGATTAAATATAGAAATATTTTGATATTAAATTTTAGTTTTGAAATATATGATTTGGAATAATTTATAGTAACTCTCGTAAAATTGGAGAAAAATACCTAAATAAATTTTTAAAAAATGAAAGAAACAGAAATTAAAAAAAATGTTTCAGCTTCGCGATTCGAACTGAGGACCTTCAAAAGTTAGCGTCTCGCCCTGCCGACCTAGCCACAAATCCTTGTACCCACAGAGCGTCTGAAATGATTAAGACTCTCATTATGACTAGCGAATAAAAGTATTAAACGTGGTGTCAATCTATTCAAAACGCCCAATGCTAAGTATAGGAGTGGATACTGCGCATGTGCGTGAACTTGCTTGTTTAAATTTTGATTAAATATAGAAATATTTTGAAATTAAATTTTAGTTTTGAAATATATGATTTGGAATAATTTATAGTAACTCTCGTAAAATTGGAGAAAAATACCTAAATAAATTTTTAAAAAATGAAAGAAACAGAAATAAAAAAAAAATGTTTCAGCTTCGCGATTCGAACTGAAGACCTTCAAAAGTTAGCATCTCTCCCTGCCGACATAGCCACAAATCATTGTACCCACAGAGCGTCTGAAATGATTAAGACTCTCATTATGACTAGCGAATAAAAGTATTAAACGTGGTGTCAATCTATTCAAAACGCCCAATGCTAAGTATAGGAGTGGATACTGCGCATGTGCGTGAACTTGCTTGTTTAGATTTTGATTAAATATAGAAATATTTTGATATTAAATTTTAGTTTTGAAATATATGATTTGGAATAATTTATAGTAACTCTCGTAAAATTGGAGAAAAATACCTAAATAAATTTTTAAAAAATGAAAGAAACAGAAATAAAAAAAAATGTTTCAGCTTCGCGATTCGAACTGAAGACCTTCAAAAGTTAGCGTCTCGCCCTGCCGACCTAGCCACAAATCCTTGTACCCACAGAGCGTCTGAAATGATTAAGACTCTCATTATGACTAGCGAATAAAAGTATTAAACGTGGTGTCAATCTATTCAAAACGCCCAATGCTAAGTATAGGAGTGGATACTGCGCATGTGCGTGAACTTGCTTCTTTAAATTATGATAAAAAATACAAATATTTTGAAATTAAATTTTAGTTTTGAAATATATGATTTGGAATAATTTATAGTAACTCTCGTAAAATTGGAGAAAAATACGTAAATAAATTTTTAAAAAATGAAAGAAACAGAAATAAAAAATAATGTTTCAGCTTCGCGATTCGAACTGAAGACCTTCAAAAGTTAGCGTCTCGCCCTGCCGACCTAGCCACAAATCCTTGTACCCACAGAGCGTCTGAAATGATTAAGACTCTCATTATGACTAGCGAATAAAAGTATTAAACGTGGTGTCAATCTATTCAAAACGCCCAATGCTAAGTATAGGAGTGGATACTGCGCATGTGCGTGAACTTGCTTGTTTAAATTTTGATTAAATATAGAAATATTTTGATATTAAATTTTAGTTTTGAAATATATGATTTGGAATAATTTATAGTAACTCTCGTAAAATTGGAGAAAAATACCTAAATAAATTTTTAAAAAATGAAAGAAACAGAAATTAAAAAAAATGTTTCAGCTTCGCGATTCGAACTGAGGACCTTCAAAAGTTAGCGTCTCGCCCTGCCGACCTAGCCACAAATCTTTGTACCCACAGAGCGTCTGAAATGATTAAGACTCTCATTATGACTAGCGAATAAAAGTATTAAACGTGGTGTCAATCTATTCAAAACGCCCAATGCTAAGTATAGGAGTGGATACTGCGCATGTGCGTGAACTTGCATCTTTAAATTATGATTAAAAATACAAATATTTTAAATTAAATTTTAGTTTTGAAATATATGATTTGGAATAATTTATAGTAACTCTCGTAAAATTTGAGAAAAATACCTAAATAAATTTTTAAAAAATGAAAGAAACAGAAATAAAAAAAAATATTTCAGCTTCGCGATTCGAACTGAAGACCTTCAAAAGTTAGCGTCTCGCCCTGCCGACCTAGCCACAAATCCTTGTACCCACAGAGCGTCTGAAATGATTAAGACTCTCATTATGACTAGCGAATAAAAGTATTAAACGTGGTGTCAATCTATTCAAAACGCCCAATGCTAAGTATAGGAGTGGATACTGCGCATGTGCGTGAACTTGCTTCTTTAAATTATGATAAAAAATACAAATATTTTGAAATTAAATTTTAGTTTTGAAATATATGATTTGGAATAATTTATAGTAACTCTCGTAAAATTGGAGAAAAATACCTAAATAAATTTTTAAAAAATGAAAGAAACAGAAATAAAAAAAAATGTTTCAGCTTCGCGATTCGAACTGAAGACCTTCAAAAGTTAGCGTCTCGCCCTGCCGACCTAGCCACAAATCCTTGTACCCACAGAGCGTCTGAAATGATTAAGACTCTCATTATGACTAGCGAATAAAAGTATTAAACGTGGTGTCAATCTATTCAAAACGCCCAATGCTAAGTATAGGAGTGGATACTGCGCATGTGCGTGAACTTGCTTCTTTAAATTATGATAAAAAATACAAATATTTTGAAATTAAATTTTAGTTTTGAAATATATGATTTGGAATAATTTATAGTAACTCTCGTAAAATTGGAGAAAAATACCTAAATAAATTTTTAAAAAATGAAAGAAACAGAAATAAAAAATAATGTTTCAGCTTCGCGATTCGAACTGAAGACCTTCAAAAGTTAGCATCTCGCCCTGCCGACCTAGCCACAAATCCTTGTACCCACAGAGCGTCTGAAATGATTAAGACTCTCATTATGACTAGCGAATAAAAGTATTAAACGTGGTGTCAATCTATTCAAAACGCCCAATGCTAAGTATAGGAGTGGATACTGCGCATGTGCGTGAACTTGCTTGTTTAAATTTTGATTAAATATAGAAATATTTTGATATTAAATTTTAGTTTTGAAATATATGATTTGGAATAATTTATAGTAACTCTCGTAAAATTGGAGAAAAATACCTAAATAAATTTTTAAAAAATGAAAGAAACAGAAATAAAAAAAAATGTTTCAGCTTCGCGATTCGAACTGAAGACCTTCAAAAGTTAGCGTCTCGCCCTGCCGACCTAGCCACAAATCCTTGTACCCACAGAGCGTCTGAAATGATTAAGACTCTCATTATGACTAGCGAATAAAAGTATTAAACGTGGTGTCAATCTATTCAAAACGCCCAATGCTAAGTATAGGAGTGGATACTGCGCATGTGCGTGAACTTGCTTCTTTAAATTATGATAAAAAATACAAATATTTTGAAATTAAATTTTAGTTTTGAAATATATGATTTGGAATAATTTATAGTAACTCTCGTAAAATTGGAGAAAAATACGTAAATAAATTTTTAAAAAATGAAAGAAACAGAAATAAAAAATAATGTTTCAGCTTCGCGATTCGAACTGAAGACCTTCAAAAGTTAGCATCTCGCCCTGCCGACCTAGCCACAAATCCTTGTACCCACAGAGCGTCTGAAATGATTAAGACTCTCATTATGACTAGCGAATAAAAGTATTAAACGTGGTGTCAATCTATTCAAAACGCCCAATGCTAAGTATAGGAGTGGATACTGCGCATGTGCGTGAACTTGCTTGTTTAAATTTTGATTAAATATAGAAATATTTTGATATTAAATTTTAGTTTTGAAATATATGATTTGGAATAATTTATAGTAACTCTCGTAAAATTGGAGAAAAATACCTAAATAAATTTTTAAAAAATGAAAGAAACAGAAATTAAAAAAAATGTTTCAGCTTCGCGATTCGAACTGAGGACCTTCAAAAGTTAGCGTCTCGCCCTGCCGACCTAGCCACAAATCCTTGTACCCACAGAGCGTCTGAAATGATTAAGACTCTCATTATGACTAGCGAATAAAAGTATTAAACGTGGTGTCAATCTATTCAAAACGCCCAATGCTAAGTATAGGAGTGGATACTGCGCATGTGCGTGAACTTGCTTCTTTAAATTATGATAAAAAATACAAATATTTTGAAATTAAATTTTAGTTTTGAAATATATGATTTGGAATAATTTATAGTAACTCTCGTAAAATTGGAGAAAAATACGTAAATAAATTTTTAAAAAATGAAAGAAACAGAAATAAAAAATAATGTTTCAGCTTCGCGATTCGAACTGAAGACCTTCAAAAGTTAGCGTCTCGCCCTGCCGACCTAGCCACAAATCCTTGTACCCACAGAGCGTCTGAAATGATTAAGACTCTCATTATGACTAGCGAATAAAAGTATTAAACGTGGTGTCAATCTATTCAAAACGCCCAATGCTAAGTATAGGAGTGGATACTGCGCATGTGCGTGAACTTGCTTGTTTAAATTTTGATTAAATATAGAAATATTTTGATATTAAATTTTAGTTTTGAAATATATGATTTGGAATAATTTATAGTAACTCTCGTAAAATTGGAGAAAAATACCTAAATAAATTTTTAAAAAATGAAAGAAACAGAAATTAAAAAAAATGTTTCAGCTTCGCGATTCGAACTGAGGACCTTCAAAAGTTAGCGTCTCGCCCTGCCGACCTAGCCACAAATCTTTGTACCCACAGAGCGTCTGAAATGATTAAGACTCTCATTATGACTAGCGAATAAAAGTATTAAACGTGGTGTCAATCTATTCAAAACGCCCAATGCTAAGTATAGGAGTGGATACTGCGCATGTGCGTGAACTTGCATCTTTAAATTATGATTAAAAATACAAATATTTTAAATTAAATTTTAGTTTTGAAATATATGATTTGGAATAATTTATAGTAACTCTCGTAAAATTTGAGAAAAATACCTAAATAAATTTTTAAAAAATGAAAGAAACAGAAATAAAAAAAAAATATTTCAGCTTCGCGATTCGAACTGAAGACCTTCAAAAGTTAGCGTCTCGCCCTGCCGACCTAGCCACAAATCCTTGTACCCACAGAGCGTCTGAAATGATTAAGACTCTCATTATGACTAGCGAATAAAAGTATTAAACGTGGTGTCAATCTATTCAAAACGCCCAATGCTAAGTATAGGAGTGGATACTGCGCATGTGCGTGAACTTGCTTCTTTAAATTATGATAAAAAATACAAATATTTTGAAATTAAATTTTAGTTTTGAAATATATGATTTGGAATAATTTATAGTAACTCTCGTAAAATTGGAGAAAAATACCTAAATAAATTTTTAAAAAATGAAAGAAACAGAAATAAAAAAAAATGTTTCAGCTTCGCGATTCGAACTGAAGACCTTCAAAAGTTAGCGTCTCGCCCTGCCGACCTAGCCACAAATCCTTGTACCCACAGAGCGTCTGAAATGATTAAGACTCTCATTATGACTAGCGAATAAAAGTATTAAACGTGGTGTCAATCTATTCAAAACGCCCAATGCTAAGTATAGGAGTGGATACTGCGCATGTGCGTGAACTTGCTTGTTTAAATTTTGATTAAATATAGAAATATTTTGATATTAAATTTTAGTTTTGAAATATATGATTTGGAATAATTTATAGTAACTCTCGTAAAATTGGAGAAAAATACCTAAATAAATTTTTAAAAAATGAAAGAAACAGAAATAAAAAAAAATGTTTCAGCTTCGCGATTCGAACTGAAGACCTTCAAAAGTTAGCGTCTCGCCCTGCCGACCTAGCCACAAATCCTTGTACCCACAGAGCGTCTGAAATGATTAAGACTCTCATTATGACTAGCGAATAAAAGTATTAAACGTGGTGTCAATCTATTCAAAACGCCCAATGCTAAGTATAGGAGTGGATACTGCGCATGTGCGTGAACTTGCTTCTTTAAATTATGATAAAAAATACAAATATTTTGAAATTAAATTTTAGTTTTGAAATATATGATTTGGAATAATTTATAGTAACTCTCGTAAAATTGGAGAAAAATACGTAAATAAATTTTTAAAAAATGAAAGAAACAGAAATTAAAAAAAATGTTTCAGCTTCGCGATTCGAACTGAGGACCTTCAAAAGTTAGCGTCTCGCCCTGCCGACCTAGCCACAAATCTTTGTACCCACAGAGCGTCTGAAATGATTAAGACTCTCATTATGACTAGCGAATAAAAGTATTAAACGTGGTGTCAATCTATTCAAAACGCCCAATGCTAAGTATAGGAGTGGATACTGCGCATGTGCGTGAACTTGCTTCTTTAAATTATGATAAAAAATACAAATATTTTGAAATTAAATTTTAGTTTTGAAATATATGATTTGGAATAATTTATAGTAACTCTCGTAAAATTGGAGAAAAATACCTAAATAAATTTTTAAAAAATGAAAGAAACAGAAATAAAAAAAAATGTTTCAGCTTCGCAATTCGAACTGAAGACCTTCAAAAGTTAGCATCTCTCCCTGCCGACATAGCCACAAATCATTGTACCCACAGAGCGTCTGAAATGATTAAGACTCTCATTATGACTAGCGAATAAAAGTATTAAACGTGGTGTCAATCTATTCAAAACGCCCAATGCTAAGTATAGGAGTGGATACTGCGCATGTGCGTGAACTTGCTTGTTTAGATTTTGATTAAATATAGAAATATTTTGATATTAAATTTTAGTTTTGAAATATATGATTTGGAATAATTTATAGTAACTCTCGTAAAATTGGAGAAAAATACCTAAATAAATTTTTAAAAAATGAAAGAAACAGAAATAAAAAAAAATGTTTCAGCTTCGCGATTCGAACTGAAGACCTTCAAAAGTTAGCGTCTCGCCCTGCCGACCTAGCCACAAATCCTTGTACCCACAGAGCGTCTGAAATGATTAAGACTCTCATTATGACTAGCGAAAAAAAGTATTAAACGTGGTGTCAATCTATTCAAAACGCCCAATGCTAAGTATAGGAGTGGATACTGCGCATGTGCGTGAACTTGCTTCTTTAAATTATGATAAAAAATACAAATATTTTGAAATTAAATTTTAGTTTTGAAATATATGATTTGGAATAATTTATAGTAACTCTCGTAAAATTGGAGAAAAATACCTAAATAAATTTTTAAAAAATGAAAGAAACAGAAATAAAAAAAAATGTTTCAGCTTCGCAATTCGAACTGAAGACCTTCAAAAGTTAGCGTCTCGCCCTGCCGACCTAGCCACAAATCCTTGTACCCACAGAGCGTCTGAAATGATTAAGACTCTCATTATGACTAGCGAATAAAATTATTAAACGTGGTGTCAATCTATTCAAAACGCCCAATGCTAAGTATAGGAGTGGATACTGCGCATGTGCGTGAACTTGCTTGTTTAGATTTTGATTAAATATAGAAATATTTTGATATTAAATTTTAGTTTTGAAATATATGATTTGGAATAATTTATAGTAACTCTCGCAAAATTCGAGAAAAATACATAAATAAATTTAAAAAAAAAAAAGAAAGAAAGAAAAAGAAACTTTCAGCTTCGCGATTCGAACTGAAGACCATCAAAAGTTAGCGTCTCGCCCTGCCGACCTAGCTACTAATCCTTTTACGCCGAGAGCCTATGAAAAGTACAAGACTCTCATTATGACTAGCCAGTAAAAGTTTTTAAAATGGTGTCAATCTGGCCAAAAAGCACAATGCTAAGTATAGGAGTGGATACTGCGCATGTGCGTGTACTTGCTTGTTTAAATTTTGATTAAATATAGAAAAATTTTGATATTAAATTTTAGTTTTGAAATATATGATTTGGAATAATTTATAGTAACTCTCGTAAAATTGGAGAAAAATACCTAAATAAATTTTTAAAAAATGAAAGAAACAGAAATAAAAAAAAATGTTTCAGCTTCGCGATTCGAACTGAAGACCTTCAAAAGTTAGCGTCTCGCCCTGCCGACCTAGCCACAAATCCTTGTACCCACAGAGCGTCTGAAATGATTAAGACTCTCATTATGACTAGCGAATAAAAGTATTAAACGTGGTGTCAATCTATTCAAAACGCCCAATGCTAAGTATAGGAGTGGATACTGCGCATGTGCGTGAACTTGCTTGTTTAAATTTTGATTAAATATAGAAATATTTTGATATTAAATTTTAGTTTTGAAATATATGATTTGGAATAATTTATAGTAACTCTCGTAAAATTGGAGAAAAATACCTAAATAAATTTTTAAAAAATGAAAGAAACAGAAATTAAAAAAAATGTTTCAGCTTCGCGATTCGAACTGAAGACCTTCAAAAGTAAGCGTCTCGCCCTGCCGACCTAGCCACAAATCCTTGTACCCACAGAGCGTCTGAAATGATTAAGACTCTCATTATGACTAGCGAATAAAAGTATTAAACGTGGTGTCAATCTATTCAAAACGCCCAATGCTAAGTATAGGAGTGGATACTGCGCATGTGCGTGTACTTGCATCTTTAAATTATGATTAAAAATAAAAATATTTTGAAATTAAATTTTAGTTTTGAAATATATGATTTGGAATAATTTATAGTAACTCTCGTAAAATTGGAGAAAAATACCTAAATAAATTTTTAAAAAATGAAAGAAACAGAAATAAAAAAAAAATGTTTCAGCTTCGCGATTCGAACTGAAGACCTTCAAAAGTTAGCGTCTCGTCCTGCCGACCTAGCCACAAATCCTTGTACCCACAGAGCGTCTGAAATGATTAAGACTCTCATTATGACTAGCGAATAAAAGTATTAAACGTGGTGTCAATCTATTCAAAACGCCCAATGCTAAGTATAGGAGTGGATACTGCGCATGTGCGTGAACTTGCTTGTTTAAATTTTGATTAAATATAGAAATATTTTGATATTAAATTTTAGTTTTGAAATATATGATTTGAAATAATTTATAGTAACTCTCGCAAAATTCGAGGAAAATACATAAATAAATTTAAAAAAAAAAGAAAGAAAGAAAAAGAAACTTTCAGCTTCGCGATTCGAACTGAAAACCATCAAAAGTTAGCGTCTCGCCCTGCCGACCTAGCTACTAATCCTTTTACTCCGAGAGCCTATGAAAAGTACAAGACTCTCATTATGACTAGCCAGTAAAAGTATTTAAAATGGTGTCAATCTGGCCAAAAAGCACAATGCTAAGTATAGGAGTGGATACTGCGCATGTGCGTGTACTTGCATCTTTAAATTATGATTAAAAATAAAAATATTTTGAAATTAAATTTTAGTTTTGAAATATATGATTTGGAATAATTTATAGTAACTCTCGTAAAATTGGAGAAAAATACCTAAATAAATTTTTAAAAAAAGAAAGAAACAGAAATAAAAAAAAAATCTTTCAGCTTCGCGATTCGAACTGAAGACCTTCAAAAAGTCAGCAGCTTGTCCTGCCGACCTACCCACCAATCCTTGTACCCCGAGAGCGTCTGAAATATTTAAGACTCTTATTATGACTAGCGAATAAAAGTATTAAACGTAGTGTCAATCTCGTCAAAAAGCACAATGCTAAGTATAGGAGTATATACTGCGCATGTGCGTGAAGTTGCTTGTTTAAATTATGATAAAAAATACAAATATTTTGAAATTAAATTTTAGTTTTGAAATATATGATTTGGAATAATTTATAGTAACTCTCGTAAAATTGGAGAAAAATACCTAAATAAATTTTTAAAAAATGAAAGAAACAGAAATAAAAAAAACAATGTTTCAGCTTCGCGATTCGAACTGAAGACCTTCAAAAGTTAGCGTCTCGCCCTGCCGACCTAGCCACAAATCCTTGTACCCACAGAGCGTCTGAAATGATTAAGACTCTCATTATGACTAGCGAATAAAAGTATTAAACGTGGTGTCAATCTATTCAAAACGCCCAATGCTAAGTATAGGAGTGGATACTGCGCATGTGCGTGAACTTGCTTCTTTAAATTATGATAAAAAATACAAATATTTTGAAATTAAATTTTAGTTTTGAAATATATGATTTGAAATAATTTATAGTAACTGTCGTAAAATTGGAGAAAAATACCTAAATAAATTTTTAAAAAATGAAAGAAACAGAAATAAAAAAAAAATGTTTCAGCTTCGCGATTCGAACTGAAGACCTTCAAAAGTTAGCGTCTCGCCCTGCCGACCTAGCCACAAATCCTTGTACCCACAGAGCGTCTGAAATGATTAAGACTCTCATTATGACTAGCGAATAAAAGTATTAAACGTGGTGTCAATCTATTCAAAACGCCCAATGCTAAGTATAGGAGTGGATACTGCGCATGTGCGTGAACTTGCTTGTTTAAATTTTGATTAAATATAGAAATATTTTGATATTAAATTTTAGTTTTGAAATATATGATTTGGAATAATTTATAGTAACTCTCGTAAAATTGGAGAAAAATACCTAAATAAATTTTTAAAAAATGAAAGAAACAGAAATTAAAAAAAATGTTTCAGCTTCGCGATTCGAACTGAGGACCTTCAAAAGTTAGCGTCTCGCCCTGCCGACCTAGCCACAAATCTTTGTACCCACAGAGCGTCTGAAATGATTAAGACTCTCATTATGACTAGCGAATAAAAGTATTAAACGTGGTGTCAATCTATTCAAAACGCCCAATGCTAAGTATAGGAGTGGATACTGCGCATGTGCGTGAACTTGCTTCTTTAAATTATGATAAAAAATACAAATATTTTGAAATTAAATTTTAGTTTTGAAATATATGATTTGGAATAATTTATAGTAACTCTCGTAAAATTGGAGAAAAATACCTAAATAAATTTTTAAAAAATGAAAGAAACAGAAATAAAAAAAAATGTTTCAGCTTCGCGATTCGAACTGAAGACCTTCAAAAGTTAGCGTCTCGCCCTGCCGACCTAGCCACAAATCCTTGTACCCACAGAGCGTCTGAAATGATTAAGACTCTCATTATGACTAGCGAATAAAAGTATTAAACGTGGTGTCAATCTATTCAAAACGCCCAATGCTAAGTATAGGAGTGGATACTGCGCATGTGCGTGAACTTGCTTCTTTAAATTATGATAAAAAATACAAATATTTTGAAATTAAATTTTAGTTTTGAAATATATGATTTGGAATAATTTATAGTAACTCTCGTAAAATTGGAGAAAAATACGTAAATAAATTTTTAAAAAATGAAAGAAACAGAAATAAAAAATAATGTTTCAGCTTCGCGATTCGAACTGAAGACCTTCAAAAGTTAGCGTCTCGCCCTGCCGACCTAGCCACAAATCCTTGTACCCACAGAGCGTCTGAAATGATTAAGACTCTCATTATGACTAGCGAATAAAAGTATTAAACGTGGTGTCAATCTATTCAAAACGCCCAATGCTAAGTATAGGAGTGGATACTGCGCATGTGCGTGAACTTGCTTGTTTAAATTTTGATTAAATATAGAAATATTTTGATATTAAATTTTAGTTTTGAAACATATGATTTGGAATAATTTATAGTAACTCTCGTAAAATTGGAGAAAAATACCTAAATAAATTTTTAAAAAATGAAAGAAACAGAAATTAAAAAAAATGTTTCAGCTTCGCGATTCGAACTGAGGACCTTCAAAAGTTAGCGTCTCGCCCTGCCGACCTAGCCACAAATCTTTGTACCCACAGAGCGTCTGAAATGATTAAGACTCTCATTATGACTAGCGAAAAAAAGTATTAAACGTGGTGTCAATCTATTCAAAACGCCCAATGCTAAGTATAGGAGTGGATACTGCGCATGTGCGTGAACTTGCTTGTTTAAATTTTGATTAAATATAGAAATATTTTGATATTAAATTTTAGTTTTGAAATATATGATTTGGAATAATTTATAGTAACTCTCGTAAAATTGGAGAAAAATACCTAAATAAATTTTTAAAAAATGAAAGAAACAGAAATTAAAAAAAATGTTTCAGCTTCGCGATTCGAACTGAGGACCTTCAAAAGTTAGCGTCTCGCCCTGCCGACCTAGCCACAAATCTTTGTACCCACAGAGCGTCTGAAATGATTAAGACTCTCATTATGACTAGCGAATAAAAGTATTAAACGTGGTGTCAATCTATTCAAAACGCCCAATGCTAAGTATAGGAGTGGATACTGCGCATGTGCGTGAACTTGCTTCTTTAAATTATGATAAAAAATACAAATATTTTGAAATTAAATTTTAGTTTTGAAATATATGATTTGGAATAATTTATAGTAACTCTCGTAAAATTGGAGAAAAATACCTAAATAAATTTTTAAAAAATGAAAGAAACAGAAATAAAAAAAAAATGTTTCAGCTTCGCGATTCGAACTGAAGACCTTCAAAAGTTAGCATCTCTCCCTGCCGACATAGCCACAAATCATTGTACCCACAGAGCGTCTGAAATGATTAAGACTCTCATTATGACTAGCGAATAAAAGTATTAAACGTGGTGTCAATCTATTCAAAACGCCCAATGCTAAGTATAGGAGTGGATACTGCGCATGTGCGTGAACTTGCTTCTTTAAATTATGATAAAAAATACAAATATTTTGAAATTAAATTTTAGTTTTGAAATATATGATTTGAAATAATTTATAGTAACTGTCGTAAAATTGGAGAAAAATACCTAAATAAATTTTTAAAAAATGAAAGAAACAGAAATAAAAAAAAAATGTTTCAGCTTCGCGATTCGAACTGAAGACCTTCAAAAGTTAGCGTCTCGCCCTGCCGACCTAGCCACAAATCCTTGTACCCACAGAGCGTCTGAAATGATTAAGACTCTCATTATGACTAGCGAATAAAAGTATTAAACGTGGTGTCAATCTATTCAAAACGCCCAATGCTAAGTATAGGAGTGGATACTGCGCATGTGCGTGAACTTGCTTGTTTAAATTTTGATTAAATATAGAAATATTTTGATATTAAATTTTAGTTTTGAAATATATGATTTGGAATAATTTATAGTAACTCTCGTAAAATTGGAGAAAAATACCTAAATAAATTTTTAAAAAATGAAAGAAAAAAAAATGAAAAAAAATGTTTCAGCTTCGCGATTCGAACTGAGGACCTTCAAAAGTTAGCGTCTCGCCCTGCCGACCTAGCCACAAATCTTTGTACCCACAGAGCGTCTGAAATGATTAAGACTCTCATTATGACTAGCGAATAAAAGTATTAAACGTGGTGTCAATCTATTCAAAACGCCCAATGCTAAGTATAGGAGTGGATACTGCGCATGTGCGTGAACTTGCTTCTTTAAATTATGATAAAAAATACAAATATTTTGAAATTAAATTTTAGTTTTGAAATATATGATTTGGAATAATTTATAGTAACTCTCGTAAAATTGGAGAAAAATACCTAAATAAATTTTTAAAAAATGAAAGAAACAGAAATAAAAAAAAATGTTTCAGCTTCGCGATTCGAACTGAAGACCTTCAAAAGTTAGCGTCTCGCCCTGCCGACCTAGCCACAAATCCTTGTACCCACAGAGCGTCTGAAATGATTAAGACTCTCATTATGACTAGCGAATAAAAGTATTAAACGTGGTGTCAATCTATTCAAAACGCCCAATGCTAAGTATAGGAGTGGATACTGCGCATGTGCGTGAACTTGCTTCTTTAAATTATGATAAAAAATACAAATATTTTGAAATTAAATTTTAGTTTTGAAATATATGATTTGGAATAATTTATAGTAACTCTCGTAAAATTGGAGAAAAATACGTAAATAAATTTTTAAAAAATGAAAGAAACAGAAATAAAAAATAATGTTTCAGCTTCGCGATTCGAACTGAAGACCTTCAAAAGTTAGCGTCTCGCCCTGCCGACCTAGCCACAAATCCTTGTACCCACAGAGCGTCTGAAATGATTAAGACTCTCATTATGACTAGCGAATAAAAGTATTAAACGTGGTGTCAATCTATTCAAAACGCCCAATGCTAAGTATAGGAGTGGATACTGCGCATGTGCGTGAACTTGCTTGTTTAAATTTTGATTAAATATAGAAATATTTTGATATTAAATTTTAGTTTTGAAATATATGATTTGGAATAATTTATAGTAACTCTCGTAAAATTGGAGAAAAATACCTAAATAAATTTTTAAAAAATGAAAGAAACAGAAATTAAAAAAAATGTTTCAGCTTCGCGATTCGAACTGAGGACCTTCAAAAGTTAGCGTCTCGCCCTGCCGACCTAGCCACAAATCTTTGTACCCACAGAGCGTCTGAAATGATTAAGACTCTCATTATGACTAGCGAATAAAAGTATTAAACGTGGTGTCAATCTATTCAAAACGCCCAATGCTAAGTATAGGAGTGGATACTGCGCATGTGCGTGAACTTGCTTGTTTAAATTTTGATTAAATATAGAAATATTTTGATATTAAATTTTAGTTTTGAAATATATGATTTGGAATAATTTATAGTAACTCTCGTAAAATTGGAGAAAAATACCTAAATAAATTTTTAAAAAATGAAAGAAACAGAAATAAAAAAAAATGTTTCAGCTTCGCGATTCGAACTGAAGACCTTCAAAAGTTAGCGTCTCGCCCTGCCGACCTAGCCACAAATCCTTGTACCCACAGAGCGTCTGAAATGATTAAGACTCTCATTATGACTAGCGAATAAAAGTATTAAACGTGGTGTCAATCTATTCAAAACGCCCAATGCTAAGTATAGGAGTGGATACTGCGCATGTGCGTGAACTTGCTTCTTTAAATTATGATAAAAAATACAAATATTTTGAAATTAAATTTTAGTTTTGAAATATATGATTTGGAATAATTTATAGTAACTCTCGTAAAATTGGAGAAAAATACGTAAATAAATTTTTAAAAAATGAAAGAAACAGAAATAAAAAATAATGTTTCAGCTTCGCGATTCGAACTGAAGACCTTCAAAAGTTAGCGTCTCGCCCTGCCGACCTAGCCACAAATCCTTGTACCCACAGAGCGTCTGAAATGATTAAGACTCTCATTATGACTAGCGAATAAAAGTATTAAACGTGGTGTCAATCTATTCAAAACGCCCAATGCTAAGTATAGGAGTGGATACTGCGCATGTGCGTGAACTTGCTTGTTTAAATTTTGATTAAATATAGAAATATTTTGATATTAAATTTTAGTTTTGAAATATATGATTTGGAATAATTTATAGTAACTCTCGTAAAATTGGAGAAAAATACCTAAATAAATTTTTAAAAAATGAAAGAAACAGAAATTAAAAAAAATGTTTCAGCTTCGCGATTCGAACTGAGGACCTTCAAAAGTTAGCGTCTCGCCCTGCCGACCTAGCCACAAATCTTTGTACCCACAGAGCGTCTGAAATGATTAAGACTCTCATTATGACTAGCGAATAAAAGTATTAAACGTGGTGTCAATCTATTCAAAACGCCCAATGCTAAGTATAGGAGTGGATACTGCGCATGTGCGTGAACTTGCTTGTTTAAATTTTGATTAAATATAGAAATATTTTGATATTAAATTTTAGTTTTGAAATATATGATTTGGAATAATTTATAGTAACTCTCGTAAAATTGGAGAAAAATACCTAAATAAATTTTTAAAAAATGAAAGAAACAGAAATTAAAAAAAATGTTTCAGCTTCGCGATTCGAACTGAGGACCTTCAAAAGTTAGCGTCTCGCCCTGCCGACCTAGCCACAAATCTTTGTACCCACAGAGCGTCTGAAATGATTAAGACTCTCATTATGACTAGCGAATAAAAGTATTAAACGTGGTGTCAATCTATTCAAAACGCCCAATGCTAAGTATAGGAGTGGATACTGCGCATGTGCGTGAACTTGCTTCTTTAAATTATGATAAAAAATACAAATATTTTGAAATTAAATTTTAGTTTTGAAATATATGATTTGGAATAATTTATAGTAACACTCGTAAAATTGGAGAAAAATACCTAAATAAATTTTTAAAAAATGAAAGAAACAGAAATAAAAAAAAAATGTTTCAGCTTCGCGATTCGAACTGAAGACCTTCAAAAGTTAGCATCTCTCCCTGCCGACATAGCCACAAATCATTGTACCCACAGAGCGTCTGAAATGATTAAGACTCTCATTATGACTAGCGAATAAAAGTATTAAACGTGGTGTCAATCTATTCAAAACGCCCAATGCTAAGTATAGGAGTGGATACTGCGCATGTGCGTGAACTTGCTTCTTTAAATTATGATAAAAAATACAAATATTTTGAAATTAAATTTTAGTTTTGAAATATATGATTTGGAATAATTTATAGTAACTCTCGTAAAATTGGAGAAAAATACGTAAATAAATTTTTAAAAAATGAAAGAAACAGAAATAAAAAATAATGTTTCAGCTTCGCGATTCGAACTGAAGACCTTCAAAAGTTAGCGTCTCGCCCTGCCGACCTAGCCACAAATCCTTGTACCCACAGAGCGTCTGAAATGATTAAGACTCTCATTATGACTAGCGAATAAAAGTATTAAACGTGGTGTCAATCTATTCAAAACGCCCAATGCTAAGTATAGGAGTGGATACTGCGCATGTGCGTGAACTTGCTTGTTTAAATTTTGATTAAATATAGAAATATTTTGATATTAAATTTTAGTTTTGAAATATATGATTTGGAATAATTTATAGTAACTCTCGTAAAATTGGAGAAAAATACCTAAATAAATTTTTAAAAAATGAAAGAAACAGAAATTAAAAAAAATGTTTCAGCTTCGCGATTCGAACTGAGGACCTTCAAAAGTTAGCGTCTCGCCCTGCCGACCTAGCCACAAATCTTTGTACCCACAGAGCGTCTGAAATGATTAAGACTCTCATTATGACTAGCGAATAAAAGTATTAAACGTGGTGTCAATCTATTCAAAACGCCCAATGCTAAGTATAGGAGTGGATACTGCGCATGTGCGTGAACTTGCATCTTTAAATTATGATTAAAAATACAAATATTTTAAATTAAATTTTAGTTTTGAAATATATGATTTGGAATAATTTATAGTAACTCTCGTAAAATTTGAGAAAAATACCTAAATAAATTTTTAAAAAATGAAAGAAACAGAAATAAAAAAAAATATTTCAGCTTCGCGATTCGAACTGAAGACCTTCAAAAGTTAGCGTCTCGCCCTGCCGACCTAGCCACAAATCCTTGTACCCACAGAGCGTCTGAAATGATTAAGACTCTCATTATGACTAGCGAATAAAAGTATTAAACGTGGTGTCAATCTATTCAAAACGCCCAATGCTAAGTATAGGAGTGGATACTGCGCATGTGCGTGAACTTGCTTCTTTAAATTATGATAAAAAATACAAATATTTTGAAATTAAATTTTAGTTTTGAAATATATGATTTGGAATAATTTATAGTAACTCTCGTAAAATTGGAGAAAAATACCTAAATAAATTTTTAAAAAATGAAAGAAACAGAAATAAAAAAAAATGTTTCAGCTTCGCGATTCGAACTGAAGACCTTCAAAAGTTAGCGTCTCGCCCTGCCGACCTAGCCACAAATCCTTGTACCCACAGAGCGTCTGAAATGATTAAGACTCTCATTATGACTAGCGAATAAAAGTATTAAACGTGGTGTCAATCTATTCAAAACGCCCAATGCTAAGTATAGGAGTGGATACTGCGCATGTGCGTGAACTTGCTTGTTTAAATTTTGATTAAATATAGAAATATTTTGATATTAAATTTTAGTTTTGAAATATATGATTTGGAATAATTTATAGTAACTCTCGTAAAATTGGAGAAAAATACCTAAATAAATTTTTAAAAAATGAAAGAAACAGAAATTAAAAAAAATGTTTCAGCTTCGCGATTCGAACTGAGGACCTTCAAAAGTTAGCGTCTCGCCCTGCCGACCTAGCCACAAATCTTTGTACCCACAGAGCGTCTGAAATGATTAAGACTCTCATTATGACTAGCGAATAAAAGTATTAAACGTGGTGTCAATCTATTCAAAACGCCCAATGCTAAGTATAGGAGTGGATACTGTGCATGTGCGTGAACTTGCATCTTTAAATTATGATTAAAAATACAAATATTTTAAATTAAATTTTAGTTTTGAAATATATGATTTGGAATAATTTATAGTAACTCTCGTAAAATTTGAGAAAAATACCTAAATAAATTTTTAAAAAATGAAAGAAACAGAAATAAAAAAAAATATTTCAGCTTCGCGATTCGAACTGAAGACCTTCAAAAGTTAGCGTCTCGCCCTGCCGACCTAGCCACAAATCCTTGTACCCACAGAGCGTCTGAAATGATTAAGACTCTCATTATGACTAGCGAATAAAAGTATTAAACGTGGTGTCAATCTATTCAAAACGCCCAATGCTAAGTATAGGAGTGGATACTGCGCATGTGCGTGAACTTGCTTCTTTAAATTATGATAAAAAATACAAATATTTTGAAATTAAATTTTAGTTTTGAAATATATGATTTGGAATAATTTATAGTAACTCTCGTAAAATTGGAGAAAAATACCTAAATAAATTTTTAAAAAATGAAAGAAACAGAAATAAAAAAAAATGTTTCAGCTTCGCGATTCGAACTGAAGACCTTCAAAAGTTAGCGTCTCGCCCTGCCGACCTAGCCACAAATCCTTGTACCCACAGAGCGTCTGAAATGATTAAGACTCTCATTATGACTAGCGAATAAAAGTATTAAACGTGGTGTCAATCTATTCAAAACGCCCAATGCTAAGTATAGGAGTGGATACTGCGCATGTGCGTGAACTTGCTTGTTTAAATTTTGATTAAATATAGAAATATTTTGATATTAAATTTTAGTTTTGAAATATATGATTTGGAATAATTTATAGTAACTCTCGTAAAATTGGAGAAAAATACCTAAATAAATTTTTAAAAAATGAAAGAAACAGAAATAAAAAAAAATGTTTCAGCTTCGCGATTCGAACTGAAGACCTTCAAAAGTTAGCGTCTCGCCCTGCCGACCTAGCCACAAATCCTTGTACCCACAGAGCGTCTGAAATGATTAAGACTCTCATTATGACTAGCGAATAAAAGTATTAAACGTGGTGTCAATCTATTCAAAACGCCCAATGCTAAGTATAGGAGTGGATACTGCGCATGTGCGTGAACTTGCTTCTTTAAATTATGATAAAAAATACAAATATTTTGAAATTAAATTTTAGTTTTGAAATATATGATTTGGAATAATTTATAGTAACTCTCGTAAAATTGGAGAAAAATACCTAAATAAATTTTTAAAAAATGAAAGAAACAGAAATTAAAAAAAATGTTTCAGCTTCGCGATTCGAACTGAGGACCTTCAAAAGTTAGCGTCTCGCCCTGCCGACCTAGCCACAAATCTTTGTACCCACAGAGCGTCTGAAATGATTAAGACTCTCATTATGACTAGCGAATAAAAGTATTAAACGTGGTGTCAATCTATTCAAAACGCCCAATGCTAAGTATAGGAGTGGATAATGCGCATGTGCGTGAACTTGCATCTTTAAATTATGATTAAAAATACAAATATTTTGAAATTAAATTTTAGTTTTGAAATATATGATTTGGAATAATTTATAGTAACTCTCGTAAAATTGGAGAAAAATACCTAAATAAATTTTTAAAAAATGAAAGAAACAGAAATAAAAAAAAAATGTTTCAGCTTCGCAATTCGAACTGAAGACCTTCAAAAGTTAGCATCTCTCCCTGCCGACATAGCCACAAATCATTGTACCCACAGAGCGTCTGAAATGATTAAGACTCTCATTATGACTAGCGAATAAAAGTATTAAACGTGGTGTCAATCTATTCAAAACGCCCAATGCTAAGTATAGGAGTGGATACTGCGCATGTGCGTGAACTTGCTTGTTTAGATTTTGATTAAATATAGAAATATTTTGATATTAAATTTTAGTTTTGAAATATATGATTTGGAATAATTTATAGTAACTCTCGTAAAATTGGAGAAAAATACCTAAATAAATTTTAAAAAAATGAAAGAAACAGAAATAAAAAAAAATGTTTCAGCTTCGCGATTCGAACTGAAGACCTTCAAAAGTTAGCGTCTCGCCCTGCCGACCTAGCCACAAATCCTTGTACCCACAGAGCGTCTGAAATGATTAAGACTCTCATTATGACTAGCGAATAAAAGTATTAAACGTGGTGTCAATCTATTCAAAACGCCCAATGCTAAGTATAGGAGTGGATACTGCGCATGTGCGTGAACTTGCTTCTTTAAATTATGATAAAAAATACAAATATTTTGAAATTAAATTTTAGTTTTGAAATATATGATTTGGAATAATTTATAGTAACTCTCGTAAAATTGGAGAAAAATACCTAAATAAATTTTTAAAAAATGAAAGAAACAGAAATAAAAAAAAATGTTTCAGCTTCGCAATTCGAACTGAAGACCTTCAAAAGTTAGCGTCTCGCCCTGCCGACCTAGCCACAAATCCTTGTACCCACAGAGCGTCTGAAATGATTAAGACTCTCATTATGACTAGCGAATAAAATTATTAAACGTGGTGTCAATCTATTCAAAACGCCCAATGCTAAGTATAGGAGTGGATACTGCGCATGTGCGTGAACTTGCTTGTTTAGATTTTGATTAAATATAGAAATATTTTGATATTAAATTTTAGTTTTGAAATATATGATTTGGAATAATTTATAGTAACTCTCGTAAAATTGGAGAAAAATACCTAAATAAATTTTTAAAAAATGAAAGAAACAGAAATAAAAAAAAATGTTTCAGCTTCGCGATTCGAACTGAAGACCTTCAAAAGTTAGCGTCTCGCCCTGCCGACCTAGCCACAAATCCTTGTACCCACAGAGCGTCTGAAATGATTAAGACTCTCATTATGACTAGCGAATAAAAGTATTAAACGTGGTGTCAATCTATTCAAAACCCCCAATGCTAAGTATAGGAGTGGATACTGCGCATGTGCGTGAACTTGCTTCTTTAAATTATGATAAAAAATACAAATATTTTGAAATTAAATTTTAGTTTTGAAATATATGATTTGGAATAATTTATAGTAACTCTCGTAAAATTGGAGAAAAATACCTAAATAAATTTTTAAAAAATGAAAGAAACAGAAATAAAAAAAAAATGTTTCAGCTTCGCGATTCGAACTGAAGACCTTCAAAAGTTAGCGTCTCGCCCTGCCGACCTAGCCACAAATCCTTGTAACAACAGAGCGTCTGAAATGATTAAGACTCTCATTATGACTAGCGAATAAAAGTATTAAACGTGGTGTCAATCTATTCAAAACGCCCAATGCTAAGTATAGGAGTGGATACTGCGCATGTGCGTGAACTTGCTTCTTTAAATTATGATAAAAAATACAAATATTTTGAAATTAAATTTTAGTTTTGAAATATATGATTTGGAATAATTTATAGTAACTCTCGTAAAATTGGAGAAAAATACCTAAATAAATTTTTAAAAAATGAAAGAAACAGAATAAAAAAAAAATGTTTCAGCTTCGCGATTCGAACTGAAGACCTTCAAAAGTTAGCGTCTCGCCCTGCCGCCCTAGCCACAAATCCTTGTAACCACAGAGCGTCTGAAATGATTAAGACTCTCATTATGACTAGCGAATAAAAGTATTAAACGTGGTGTCAATCTATTCAAAACGCCCAATGCTAAGTATAGGAGTGGATACTGCGCATGTGCGTGAACTTGCTTCTTTAAATTATGATAAAAAATACAAATATTTTGAAATTAAATTTTAGTTTTGAAATATATGATTTGGAATAATTTATAGTAACTCTCGTAAAATTGGAGAAAAATACCTAAATAAATTTTTAAAAAATGAAAGAAACAGAATAAAAAAAAAATGTTTCAGCTTCGCGATTCGAACTGAAGACCTTCAAAAGTTAGCGTCTCGCCCTGCCGCCCTAGCCACAAATCCTTGTAACCACAGAGCGTCTGAAATGATTAAGACTCTCATTATGACTAGCGAATAAAAGTATTAAACGTGGTGTCAATCTATTCAAAACGCCCAATGCTAAGTATAGGAGTGGATACTGCGCATGTGCGTGAACTTGCTTCTTTAAATTATGATAAAAAATACAAATATTTTGAAATTAAATTTTAGTTTTGAAATATATGATTTGGAATAATTTATAGTAACTCTCGTAAAATTGGAGAAAAATACCTAAATAAATTTTTAAAAAATGAAAGAAACAGAAATAAAAAAAAAATGTTTCAGCTTCGCGATTCGAACTGAAGACCTTCAAAAGTTAGCGTCTCGCCCTGCCGACCTAGCCACAAATCCTTGTACCCACAGAGCGTCTGAAATGATTAACACTCTCATTATGACTAGCGAATAAAAGTATTAAACGTGGTGTCAATCTATTCAAAACGCCCAATGCTAAGTATAGGAGTGGATACTGCGCATGTGCGTGAACTTGCTTCTTTAAATTATGATAAAAAATACAAATATTTTGAAATTAAATTTTAGTTTTGAAATATATGATTTGGAATAATTTATAGTAACTCTCGTAAAATTGGAGAAAAATACCTAAATAAATTTTTAAAAAATGAAAGAAACAGAAATAAAAAAAAATGTTTCAGCTTCGCAATTCGAACTGAAGACCTTCAAAAGTTAGCGTCTCGCCCTGCCGACATAGTCACAAATCCTTGTACCCACAGAGCGTCTGAAATGATTAAGACTCTCATTATGACTAGCGAATAAAAGTATTAAACGTTGTGTCAATCTATTCAAAACGCCCAATGCTAAGTATAGGAGTGGATACTGCGCATGTGCGTGAACTTGCTTCTTTAAATTATGATAAAAAATACAAATATTTTGAAATTAAATTTTAGTTTTGAAATATATGATTTGGAATAATTTATAGTAACTCTCGTAAAATTGGAGAAAAATACCTAAATAAATTTTTAAAAAATGAAAGAAACAGAAATAAAAAAAAATGTTTCAGCTTCGCGATTCGAACTGAAGACCTTCAAAAGTTAGCGTCTCGCCCTGCCGACCTAGCCACAAATCCTTGTACCCACAGAGCGTCTGAAATGATTAACACTCTCATTATGACTAGCGAATAAAAGTATTAAACGTGGTGTCAATCTATTCAAAACGCCCAATGCTAAGTATAGGAGTGGATACTGCGCATGTGCGTGAACTTGCTTCTTTAAATTATGATAAAAAATACAAATATTTTGAAATTAAATTTTAGTTTTGAAATATATGATTTGGAATAATTTATAGTAACTCTCGTAAAATTGGAGAAAAATACCTAAATAAATTTTTAAAAAATGAAAGAAACAGAAATAAAAAAAAATGTTTAAGCTTCGCAATTCGAACTGAAGACCTTCAAAAGTTAGCGTCTCGCCCTGCCGACATAGTCACAAATCCTTGTACCCACAGAGCGTCTGAAATGATTAAGACTTTCATTATGACTAGCGAATAAAAGTATTAAACGTTGTGTCAATCTATTCAAAACGCCCAATGCTAAGTATAGGAGTGGATACTGCGCATGTGCGTGAACTTGCTTGTTTAAATTTTGATTAAATATAGAAATATTTTGATATTAAATTTTAGTTTTGAAATATATGATTTGGAATAATTTATAGTAACTCTCGTAAAATTGGAGAAAAATACCTAAATAAATTTTTAAAAAATGAAAGAAACAGAAATTAAAAAAAATGTTTCAGCTTCGCGATTCGAACTGAGGACCTTCAAAAGTTAGCGTCTCGCCCTGCCGACCTAGCCACAAATCCTTGTACTCACAGAGCGTCTGAAATGATTAAGACTCTCATTATGACTAGCGAATAAAAGTATTAAACGTGGTGTCAATCTATTCAAAACGCCCAATGCTAAGTATAGGAGTGGATACTGCGCATGTGCGTGAACTTGCTTCTTTAAATTATGATAAAAAATACAAATATTTTGAAATTAAATTTTAGTTTTGAAATATATGATTTGGAATAATTTATAGTAACTCTCGTAAAATTGGAGAAAAATACCTAAATAAATTTTTAAAAAATGAAAGAAACAGAAATAAAAAAAAAATGTTTCAGCTTCGCGATTCGAACTGAAGACCTTCAAAAGTTAGCGTCTCGCCCTGCCGACCTAGCCACAAATCCTTGTAACCACAGAGCGTCTGAAATGATTAAGACTCTCATTATGACTAGCGAATAAAAGTATTAAACGTGGTGTCAATCTATTCAAAACGCCCAATGCTAAGTATAGGAGTGGATACTGCGCATGTGCGTGAACTTGCTTGTTTAGATTTTGATTAAATATAGAAATATTTTGATATTAAATTTTAGTTTTGAAATATATGATTTGGAATAATTTATAGTAACTCTCGTAAAATTGGAGAAAAATACCTAAATAAATTTTTAAAAAATGAAAGAAACAGAAATAAAAAAAAATGTTTCAGCTTCGCGATTCGAACTGAAGACCTTCAAAAGTTAGCGTCTCGCCCTGCCGACCTAGCCACAAATCCTTGTACCCACAGAGCGTCTGAAATGATTAAGACTCTCATTATGACTAGCGAATAAAAGTATTAAACGTGGTGTCAATCTATTCAAAACCCCCAATGCTAAGTATAGGAGTGGATACTGCGCATGTGCGTGAACTTGCTTCTTTAAATTATGATAAAAAATACAAATATTTTGAAATTAAATTTTAGTTTTGAAATATATGATTTGGAATAATTTATAGTAACTCTCGTAAAATTGGAGAAAAATACCTAAATAAATTTTTAAAAAATGAAAGAAACAGAAATAAAAAAAAAATGTTTCAGCTTCGCGATTCGAACTGAAGACCTTCAAAAGTTAGCGTCTCGCCCTGCCGACCTAGCCACAAATCCTTGTACCCACAGAGCGTCTGAAATGATTAAGACTCTCATTATGACTAGCGAATAAAAGTATTAAACGTGGTATCAATCTATTCAAAACGCCCAATGCTAAGTATAGGAGTGGATACTGCGCATGTGCGTGAACTTGCTTCTTTAAATTATGATAAAAAATACAAATATTTTGAAATTAAATTTTAGTTTTGAAATATATGATTTGGAATAATTTATAGTAACTCTCGTAAAATTGGAGAAAAATACCTAAATAAATTTTTAAAAAATGAAAGAAACAGAAATAAAAAAAAATGTTTCAGCTTCGCGATTCGAACTGAAGACCTTCAAAAGTTAGCGTCTCGCCCTGCCGACCTAGCCACAAATCCTTGTACCCACAGAGCGTCTGAAATGATTAACACTCTCATTATGACTAGCGAATAAAAGTATTAAACGTGGTGTCAATCTATTCAAAACGCCCAATGCTAAGTATAGGAGTGGATACTGCGCATGTGCGTGAACTTGCTTCTTTAAATTATGATAAAAAATACAAATATTTTGAAATTAAATTTTAGTTTTGAAATATATGATTTGGAATAATTTATAGTAACTCTCGTAAAATTGGAGAAAAATACCTAAATAAATTTTTAAAAAATGAAAGAAACAGAAATAAAAAAAAATGTTTCAGCTTCGCAATTCGAACTGAAGACCTTCAAAAGTTAGCGTCTCGCCCTGCCGACATAGTCACAAATCCTTGTACCCACAGAGCGTCTGAAATGATTAAGACTCTCATTATGACTAGCGAATAAAAGTATTAAACGTTGTGTCAATCTATTCAAAACGCCCAATGCTAAGTATAGGAGTGGATACTGCGCATGTGCGTGAACTTGCTTCTTTAAATTATGATAAAAAATACAAATATTTTGAAATTAAATTTTAGTTTTGAAATATATGATTTGGAATAATTTATAGTAACTCTCGTAAAATTGGAGAAAAATACCTAAATAAATTTTTAAAAAATGAAAGAAACAGAAATAAAAAAAAATGTTTCAGCTTCGCGATTCGAACTGAAGACCTTCAAAAGTTAGCGTCTCGCCCTGCCGACCTAGCCACAAATCCTTGTACCCACAGAGCGTCTGAAATGATTAACACTCTCATTATGACTAGCGAATAAAAGTATTAAACGTGGTGTCAATCTATTCAAAACGCCCAATGCTAAGTATAGGAGTGGATACTGCGCATGTGCGTGAACTTGCTTCTTTAAATTATGATAAAAAATACAAATATTTTGAAATTAAATTTTAGTTTTGAAATATATGATTTGGAATAATTTATAGTAACTCTCGTAAAATTGGAGAAAAATACCTAAATAAATTTTTAAAAAATGAAAGAAACAGAAATAAAAAAAAATGTTTCAGCTTCGCAATTCGAACTGAAGACCTTCAAAAGTTAGCGTCTCGCCCTGCCGACATAGTCACAAATCCTTGTACCCACAGAGCGTCTGAAATGATTAAGACTCTCATTATGACTAGCGAATAAAAGTATTAAACGTTGTGTCAATCTATTCAAAACGCCCAATGCTAAGTATAGGAGTGGATACTGCGCATGTGCGTGAACTTGCTTGTTTAAATTTTGATTAAATATAGAAATATTTTGATATTAAATTTTAGTTTTGAAATATATGATTTGGAATAATTTATAGTAACTCTCGTAAAATTGGAGAAAAATACCTAAATAAATTTTTAAAAAATGAAAGAAACAGAAATTAAAAAAAATGTTTCAGCTTCGCGATTCGAACTGAGGACCTTCAAAAGTTAGCGTCTCGCCCTGCCGACATAGTCACAAATCCTTGTACTCACAGAGCGTCTGAAATGATTAAGACTCTCATTATGACTAGCGAATAAAAGTATTAAACGTGGTGTCAATCTATTCAAAACGCCCAATGCTAAGTATAGGAGTGGATACTGCGCATGTGCGTGAACTTGCTTCTTTAAATTATGATAAAAAATACAAATATTTTGAAATTAAATTTTAGTTTTGAAATATATGATTTGGAATAATTTATAGTAACTCTCGTAAAATTGGAGAAAAATACCTAAATAAATTTTTAAAAAATGAAAGAAACAGAAATAAAAAAAAAATGTTTCAGCTTCGCGATTCGAACTGAAGACCTTCAAAAGTTAGCGTCTCGCCCTGCCGACCTAGCCACAAATCCTTGTACCCACAGAGCGTCTGAAATGATTAACACTCTCATTATGACTAGCGAATAAAAGTATTAAACGTGGTGTCAATCTATTCAAAACGCCCAATGCTAAGTATAGGAGTGGATACTGCGCATGTGCGTGAACTTGCTTCTTTAAATTATGATAAAAAATACAAATATTTTGAAATTAAATTTTAGTTTTGAAATATATGATTTGGAATAATTTATAGTAACTCTCGTAAAATTGGAGAAAAATACCTAAATAAATTTTTAAAAAATGAAAGAAACAGAAATAAAAAAAAATGTTTCAGCTTCGCAATTCGAACTGAAGACCTTCAAAAGTTAGCGTCTCGCCCTGCCGACATAGTCACAAATCCTTGTACCCACAGAGCGTCTGAAATGATTAAGACTCTCATTATGACTAGCGAATAAAAGTATTAAACGTTGTGTCAATCTATTCAAAACGCCCAATGCTAAGTATAGGAGTGGATACTGCGCATGTGCGTGAACTTGCTTGTTTAAATTTTGATTAAATATAGAAATATTTTGATATTAAATTTTAGTTTTGAAATATATGATTTGGAATAATTTATAGTAACTCTCGTAAAATTGGAGAAAAATACCTAAATAAATTTTTAAAAAATGAAAGAAACAGAAATTAAAAAAAATGTTTCAGCTTCGCGATTCGAACTGAGGACCTTCAAAAGTTAGCGTCTCGCCCTGCCGACCTAGCCACAAATCCTTGTACTCACAGAGCGTCTGAAATGATTAAGACTCTCATTATGACTAGCGAATAAAAGTATTAAACGTGGTGTCAATCTATTCAAAACGCCCAATGCTAAGTATAGGAGTGGATACTGCGCATGTGCGTGAACTTGCTTCTTTAAATTATGATAAAAAATACAAATATTTTGAAATTAAATTTTAGTTTTGAAATATATGATTTGGAATAATTTATAGTAACTCTCGTAAAATTGGAGAAAAATACCTAAATAAATTTTTAAAAAATGAAAGAAACAGAAATAAAAAAAAAATGTTTCAGCTTCGCGATTCGAACTGAAGACCTTCAAAAGTTAGCGTCTCGCCCTGCCGACCTAGCCACAAATCCTTGTAACCACAGAGCGTCTGAAATGATTAAGACTCTCATTATGACTAGCGAATAAAAGTATTAAACGTGGTGTCAATCTATTCAAAACGCCCAATGCTAAGTATAGGAGTGGATACTGCGCATGTGCGTGAACTTGCTTCTTTAAATTATGATAAAAAATACAAATATTTTGAAATTAAATTTTAGTTTTGAAATATATGATTTGGAATAATTTATAGTAACTCTCGTAAAATTGGAGAAAAATACCTAAATAAATTTTTAAAAAATGAAAGAAACAGAAATTAAAAAAAATGTTTCAGCTTTACGATTCGAACTGAGGACCTTCAAAAGTTAGCGTCTCGCCCTGCCGACCTAGCCACAAATCCTTGTACCCACAGAGCGTCTGAAATGATTAAGACTCTCATTATGACTAGCGAATAAAAGTATTAAACGTGGTGTCAATCTATTCAAAACGCCCAATGCTAAGTATAGGAGTGGATACTGCGCATGTGCGTGAACTTGCTTCTTTAAATTATGATAAAAAATACAAATATTTTGAAATTAAATTTTAGTTTTGAAATATATGATTTGGAATAATTTATAGTAACTCTCGTAAAATTGGAGAAAAATACCTAAATAAATTTTTAAAAAATGAAAGAAACAGAAATAAAAAAAAAGGTTTCAGCTTCGCAATTCGAACTGAAGACCTTCAAAAGTTAGCGTCTCGCCCTGCCGACCTAGCCACAAATCCTTGTACCCACAGAGCGTCTGAAATGATTAAGACTCTCATTATGACTAGCGAATAAAAGTATTAAACGTTGTGTCAATCTATTCAAAACGCCCAATGCTAAGTATAGGAGTGGATACTGCGCATGTGCGTGAACTTGCTTGTTTAAATTTTGATTAAATATAGAAATATTTTGATATTAAATTTTAGTTTTGAAATATATGATTTGGAATAATTTATAGTAACTCTCGTAAAATTGAAGAAAAATACCTAAATAAATTTTTAAAAAATGAAAGAAACAGAAATAAAAAAAAATGTTTCAGCTTCGCAATTCGAACTGAAGACCTTCAAAAGTTAGCGTCTCGCCCTGCCGACCTAGCCACAAATCCTTGTACCCACAGAGCGTCTGAAATGATTAAGACTCTCATTATGACTAGCGAATAAAAGTATTAAACGTTGTGTCAATCTATTCAAAACGCCCAATGCTAAGTATAGGAGTGGATACTGCGCATGTGCGTGAACTTGCTTGTTTAAATTTTGATTAAATATAGAAATATTTTGATATTAAATTTTAGTTTTGAAATATATGATTTGGAATAATTTATAGTAACTCTCGTAAAATTGGAGAAAAATACCTAAATAAATTTTTAAAAAATGAAAGAAACAGAAATTAAAAAAAATGTTTCAGCTTCGCGATTCGAACTGAGGACCTTCAAAAGTTAGCGTCTCGCCCTGCCGACCTAGCCACAAATCCTTGTACCCACAGTGCGTCTGAAATGATTAAGACTCTCATTATGACTAGCGAATAAAAGTATTAAACGTGGTGTCAATCTATTCAAAACGCCCAATGCTAAGTATAGGAGTGGATACTGCGCATGTGCGTGAACTTGCTTCTTTAAATTATGATAAAAAATGCAAATATTTTGAAATTAAATTTTAGTTTTGAAATATATGATTTGGAATAATTTATAGTAACTCTCGTAAAATTGGAGAAAAATACCTAAATAAATTTTTAAAAAATGAAAGAAACAGAAATAAAAAAAAAATGTTTCAGCTTCGCGATTCGAACTGAAGACCTTCAAAAGTTAGCGTCTCGCCCTGCCGACCTAGCCACAAATCCTTGTAACCACAGAGCGTCTGAAATGATTAAGACTCTCATTATGACTAGCGAATAAAAGTATTAAACGTGGTGTCAATCTATTCAAAACGCCCAATGCTAAGTATAGGAGTGGATACTGCGCATGTGCGTGAACTTGCTTCTTTAAATTATGATAAAAAATACAAATATTTTGAAATTAAATTTTAGTTTTGAAATATATGATTTGGAATAATTTATAGTAACTCTCGTAAAATTGGAGAAAAATACCTAAATAAATTTTTAAAAAATGAAAGAAACAGAAATAAAAAAAAATGTTTCAGCTTCGCAATTCGAACTGAAGACCTTCAAAAGTTAGCGTCTCGCCCTGCCGACATAGTCACAAATCCTTGTACCCACAGAGCGTCTGAAATGATTAAGACTCTCATTATGACTAGCGAATAAAAGTATTAAACGTTGTGTCAATCTATTCAAAACGCCCAATGCTAAGTATAGGAGTGGATACTGCGCATGTGCGTGAACTTGCTTGTTTAAATTTTGATTAAATATAGAAATATTTTGATATTAAATTTTAGTTTTGAAATATATGATTTGGAATAATTTATAGTAACTCTCGTAAAATTGAAGAAAAATACCTAAATAAATTTTTAAAAAATGAAAGAAACAGAAATAAAAAAAAATGTTTCAGCTTCGCAATTCGAACTGAAGACCTTCAAAAGTTAGCGTCTCGCCCTGCCGACCTAGCCACAAATCCTTGTACCCACAGAGCGTCTGAAATGATTAAGACTCTCATTATGACTAGCGAATAAAAGTATTAAACGTTGTGTCAATCTATTCAAAACGCCCAATGCTAAGTATAGGAGTGGATACTGCGCATGTGCGTGAACTTGCTTGTTTAAATTTTGATTAAATATAGAAATATTTTGATATTAAATTTTAGTTTTGAAATATATGATTTGGAATAATTTATAGTAACTCTCGTAAAATTGGAGAAAAATACCTAAATAAATTTTTAAAAAATGAAAGAAACAGAAATTAAAAAAAATGTTTCAGCTTCGCGATTCGAACTGAGGACCTTCAAAAGTTAGCGTCTCGCCCTGCCGACCTAGCCACAAATCCTTGTACCCACAGTGCGTCTGAAATGATTAAGACTCTCATTATGACTAGCGAATAAAAGTATTAAACGTGGTGTCAATCTATTCAAAACGCCCAATGCTAAGTATAGGAGTGGATACTGCGCATGTGCGTGAACTTGCTTCTTTAAATTATGATAAAAAATGCAAATATTTTGAAATTAAATTTTAGTTTTGAAATATATGATTTGGAATAATTTATAGTAACTCTCGTAAAATTGGAGAAAAATACCTAAATAAATTTTTAAAAAATGAAAGAAACAGAAATAAAAAAAAAATGTTTCAGCTTCGCGATTCGAACTGAAGACCTTCAAAAGTTAGCGTCTCGCCCTGCCGACCTAGCCACAAATCCTTGTAACCACAGAGCGTCTGAAATGATTAAGACTCTCATTATGACTAGCGAATAAAAGTATTAAACGTGGTGTCAATCTATTCAAAACGCCCAATGCTAAGTATAGGAGTGGATACTGCGCATGTGCGTGAACTTGCTTCTTTAAATTATGATAAAAAATACAAATATTTTGAAATTAAATTTTAGTTTTGAAATATATGATTTGGAATAATTTATAGTAACTCTCGTAAAATTGGAGAAAAATACCTAAATAAATTTTTAAAAAATGAAAGAAACAGAAATAAAAAAAAATGTTTCAGCTTCGCAATTCGAACTGAAGACCTTCAAAAGTTAGCGTCTCGCCCTGCCGACATAGTCACAAATCCTTGTACCCACAGAGCGTCTGAAATGATTAAGACTCTCATTATGACTAGCGAATAAAAGTATTAAACGTTGTGTCAATCTATTCAAAACGCCCAATGCTAAGTATAGGAGTGGATACTGCGCATGTGCGTGAACTTGCTTGTTTAAATTTTGATTAAATATAGAAATATTTTGATATTAAATTTTAGTTTTGAAATATATGATTTGGAATAATTTATAGTAACTCTCGTAAAATTGGAGAAAAATACCTAAATAAATTTTTAAAAAATGAAAGAAACAGAAATAAAAAAAAATGTTTCAGCTTCGCGATTCGAACTGAAGACCTTCAAAAGTTAGCGTCTCGCCCTGCCGACCTAGCCACAAATCCTTGTACCCACAGAGCGTCTGAAATGATTAAGACTCTCATTATGACTAGCGAATAAAAGTATTAAACGTGGTGTCAATCTATTCAAAACCCCCAATGCTAAGTATAGGAGTGGATACTGCGCATGTGCGTGAACTTGCTTCTTTAAATTATGATAAAAAATACAAATATTTTGAAATTAAATTTTAGTTTTGAAATATATGATTTGGAATAATTTATAGTAACTCTCGTAAAATTGGAGAAAAATACCTAAATAAATTTTTAAAAAATGAAAGAAACAGAAATAAAAAAAAAATGTTTCAGCTTCGCGATTCGAACTGAAGACCTTCAAAAGTTAGCGTCTCGCCCTGCCGACCTAGCCACAAATCCTTGTAACAACAGAGCGTCTGAAATGATTAAGACTCTCATTATGACTAGCGAATAAAAGTATTAAACGTGGTGTCAATCTATTCAAAACGCCCAATGCTAAGTATAGGAGTGGATACTGCGCATGTGCGTGAACTTGCTTCTTTAAATTATGATAAAAAATACAAATATTTTGAAATTAAATTTTAGTTTTGAAATATATGATTTGGAATAATTTATAGTAACTCTCGTAAAATTGGAGAAAAATACCTAAATAAATTTTTAAAAAATGAAAGAAACAGAATAAAAAAAAAATGTTTCAGCTTCGCGATTCGAACTGAAGACCTTCAAAAGTTAGCGTCTCGCCCTGCCGCCCTAGCCACAAATCCTTGTAACCACAGAGCGTCTGAAATGATTAAGACTCTCATTATGACTAGCGAATAAAAGTATTAAACGTGGTGTCAATCTATTCAAAACGCCCAATGCTAAGTATAGGAGTGGATACTGCGCATGTGCGTGAACTTGCTTCTTTAAATTATGATAAAAAATACAAATATTTTGAAATTAAATTTTAGTTTTGAAATATATGATTTGGAATAATTTATAGTAACTCTCGTAAAATTGGAGAAAAATACCTAAATAAATTTTTAAAAAATGAAAGAAACAGAATAAAAAAAAAATGTTTCAGCTTCGCGATTCGAACTGAAGACCTTCAAAAGTTAGCGTCTCGCCCTGCCGCCCTAGCCACAAATCCTTGTAACCACAGAGCGTCTGAAATGATTAAGACTCTCATTATGACTAGCGAATAAAAGTATTAAACGTGGTGTCAATCTATTCAAAACGCCCAATGCTAAGTATAGGAGTGGATACTGCGCATGTGCGTGAACTTGCTTCTTTAAATTATGATAAAAAATACAAATATTTTGAAATTAAATTTTAGTTTTGAAATATATGATTTGGAATAATTTATAGTAACTCTCGTAAAATTGGAGAAAAATACCTAAATAAATTTTTAAAAAATGAAAGAAACAGAAATAAAAAAAAAATGTTTCAGCTTCGCGATTCGAACTGAAGACCTTCAAAAGTTAGCGTCTCGCCCTGCCGACCTAGCCACAAATCCTTGTACCCACAGAGCGTCTGAAATGATTAACACTCTCATTATGACTAGCGAATAAAAGTATTAAACGTGGTGTCAATCTATTCAAAACGCCCAATGCTAAGTATAGGAGTGGATACTGCGCATGTGCGTGAACTTGCTTCTTTAAATTATGATAAAAAATACAAATATTTTGAAATTAAATTTTAGTTTTGAAATATATGATTTGGAATAATTTATAGTAACTCTCGTAAAATTGGAGAAAAATACCTAAATAAATTTTTAAAAAATGAAAGAAACAGAAATAAAAAAAAATGTTTCAGCTTCGCAATTCGAACTGAAGACCTTCAAAAGTTAGCGTCTCGCCCTGCCGACATAGTCACAAATCCTTGTACCCACAGAGCGTCTGAAATGATTAAGACTCTCATTATGACTAGCGAATAAAAGTATTAAACGTTGTGTCAATCTATTCAAAACGCCCAATGCTAAGTATAGGAGTGGATACTGCGCATGTGCGTGAACTTGCTTCTTTAAATTATGATAAAAAATACAAATATTTTGAAATTAAATTTTAGTTTTGAAATATATGATTTGGAATAATTTATAGTAACTCTCGTAAAATTGGAGAAAAATACCTAAATAAATTTTTAAAAAATGAAAGAAACAGAAATAAAAAAAAATGTTTCAGCTTCGCGATTCGAACTGAAGACCTTCAAAAGTTAGCGTCTCGCCCTGCCGACCTAGCCACAAATCCTTGTACCCACAGAGCGTCTGAAATGATTAACACTCTCATTATGACTAGCGAATAAAAGTATTAAACGTGGTGTCAATCTATTCAAAACGCCCAATGCTAAGTATAGGAGTGGATACTGCGCATGTGCGTGAACTTGCTTCTTTAAATTATGATAAAAAATACAAATATTTTGAAATTAAATTTTAGTTTTGAAATATATGATTTGGAATAATTTATAGTAACTCTCGTAAAATTGGAGAAAAATACCTAAATAAATTTTTAAAAAATGAAAGAAACAGAAATAAAAAAAAATGTTTAAGCTTCGCAATTCGAACTGAAGACCTTCAAAAGTTAGCGTCTCGCCCTGCCGACATAGTCACAAATCCTTGTACCCACAGAGCGTCTGAAATGATTAAGACTTTCATTATGACTAGCGAATAAAAGTATTAAACGTTGTGTCAATCTATTCAAAACGCCCAATGCTAAGTATAGGAGTGGATACTGCGCATGTGCGTGAACTTGCTTGTTTAAATTTTGATTAAATATAGAAATATTTTGATATTAAATTTTAGTTTTGAAATATATGATTTGGAATAATTTATAGTAACTCTCGTAAAATTGGAGAAAAATACCTAAATAAATTTTTAAAAAATGAAAGAAACAGAAATTAAAAAAAATGTTTCAGCTTCGCGATTCGAACTGAGGACCTTCAAAAGTTAGCGTCTCGCCCTGCCGACCTAGCCACAAATCCTTGTACTCACAGAGCGTCTGAAATGATTAAGACTCTCATTATGACTAGCGAATAAAAGTATTAAACGTGGTGTCAATCTATTCAAAACGCCCAATGCTAAGTATAGGAGTGGATACTGCGCATGTGCGTGAACTTGCTTCTTTAAATTATGATAAAAAATACAAATATTTTGAAATTAAATTTTAGTTTTGAAATATATGATTTGGAATAATTTATAGTAACTCTCGTAAAATTGGAGAAAAATACCTAAATAAATTTTTAAAAAATGAAAGAAACAGAAATAAAAAAAAAATGTTTCAGCTTCGCGATTCGAACTGAAGACCTTCAAAAGTTAGCGTCTCGCCCTGCCGACCTAGCCACAAATCCTTGTAACCACAGAGCGTCTGAAATGATTAAGACTCTCATTATGACTAGCGAATAAAAGTATTAAACGTGGTGTCAATCTATTCAAAACGCCCAATGCTAAGTATAGGAGTGGATACTGCGCATGTGCGTGAACTTGCTTGTTTAGATTTTGATTAAATATAGAAATATTTTGATATTAAATTTTAGTTTTGAAATATATGATTTGGAATAATTTATAGTAACTCTCGTAAAATTGGAGAAAAATACCTAAATAAATTTTTAAAAAATGAAAGAAACAGAAATAAAAAAAAATGTTTCAGCTTCGCGATTCGAACTGAAGACCTTCAAAAGTTAGCGTCTCGCCCTGCCGACCTAGCCACAAATCCTTGTACCCACAGAGCGTCTGAAATGATTAAGACTCTCATTATGACTAGCGAATAAAAGTATTAAACGTGGTGTCAATCTATTCAAAACCCCCAATGCTAAGTATAGGAGTGGATACTGCGCATGTGCGTGAACTTGCTTCTTTAAATTATGATAAAAAATACAAATATTTTGAAATTAAATTTTAGTTTTGAAATATATGATTTGGAATAATTTATAGTAACTCTCGTAAAATTGGAGAAAAATACCTAAATAAATTTTTAAAAAATGAAAGAAACAGAAATAAAAAAAAAATGTTTCAGCTTCGCGATTCGAACTGAAGACCTTCAAAAGTTAGCGTCTCGCCCTGCCGACCTAGCCACAAATCCTTGTACCCACAGAGCGTCTGAAATGATTAAGACTCTCATTATGACTAGCGAATAAAAGTATTAAACGTGGTGTCAATCTATTCAAAACGCCCAATGCTAAGTATAGGAGTGGATACTGCGCATGTGCGTGAACTTGCTTCTTTAAATTATGATAAAAAATACAAATATTTTGAAATTAAATTTTAGTTTTGAAATATATGATTTGGAATAATTTATAGTAACTCTCGTAAAATTGGAGAAAAATACCTAAATAAATTTTTAAAAAATGAAAGAAACAGAAATAAAAAAAAATGTTTCAGCTTCGCGATTCGAACTGAAGACCTTCAAAAGTTAGCGTCTCGCCCTGCCGACCTAGCCACAAATCCTTGTACCCACAGAGCGTCTGAAATGATTAACACTCTCATTATGACTAGCGAATAAAAGTATTAAACGTGGTGTCAATCTATTCAAAACGCCCAATGCTAAGTATAGGAGTGGATACTGCGCATGTGCGTGAACTTGCTTCTTTAAATTATGATAAAAAATACAAATATTTTGAAATTAAATTTTAGTTTTGAAATATATGATTTGGAATAATTTATAGTAACTCTCGTAAAATTGGAGAAAAATACCTAAATAAATTTTTAAAAAATGAAAGAAACAGAAATAAAAAAAAATGTTTCAGCTTCGCAATTCGAACTGAAGACCTTCAAAAGTTAGCGTCTCGCCCTGCCGACATAGTCACAAATCCTTGTACCCACAGAGCGTCTGAAATGATTAAGACTCTCATTATGACTAGCGAATAAAAGTATTAAACGTTGTGTCAATCTATTCAAAACGCCCAATGCTAAGTATAGGAGTGGATACTGCGCATGTGCGTGAACTTGCTTCTTTAAATTATGATAAAAAATACAAATATTTTGAAATTAAATTTTAGTTTTGAAATATATGATTTGGAATAATTTATAGTAACTCTCGTAAAATTGGAGAAAAATACCTAAATAAATTTTTAAAAAATGAAAGAAACAGAAATAAAAAAAAATGTTTCAGCTTCGCGATTCGAACTGAAGACCTTCAAAAGTTAGCGTCTCGCCCTGCCGACCTAGCCACAAATCCTTGTACCCACAGAGCGTCTGAAATGATTAACACTCTCATTATGACTAGCGAATAAAAGTATTAAACGTGGTGTCAATCTATTCAAAACGCCCAATGCTAAGTATAGGAGTGGATACTGCGCATGTGCGTGAACTTGCTTCTTTAAATTATGATAAAAAATACAAATATTTTGAAATTAAATTTTAGTTTTGAAATATATGATTTGGAATAATTTATAGTAACTCTCGTAAAATTGGAGAAAAATACCTAAATAAATTTTTAAAAAATGAAAGAAACAGAAATAAAAAAAAATGTTTCAGCTTCGCAATTCGAACTGAAGACCTTCAAAAGTTAGCGTCTCGCCCTGCCGACATAGTCACAAATCCTTGTACCCACAGAGCGTCTGAAATGATTAAGACTCTCATTATGACTAGCGAATAAAAGTATTAAACGTTGTGTCAATCTATTCAAAACGCCCAATGCTAAGTATAGGAGTGGATACTGCGCATGTGCGTGAACTTGCTTGTTTAAATTTTGATTAAATATAGAAATATTTTGATATTAAATTTTAGTTTTGAAATATATGATTTGGAATAATTTATAGTAACTCTCGTAAAATTGGAGAAAAATACCTAAATAAATTTTTAAAAAATGAAAGAAACAGAAATTAAAAAAAATGTTTCAGCTTCGCGATTCGAACTGAGGACCTTCAAAAGTTAGCGTCTCGCCCTGCCGACATAGTCACAAATCCTTGTACTCACAGAGCGTCTGAAATGATTAAGACTCTCATTATGACTAGCGAATAAAAGTATTAAACGTGGTGTCAATCTATTCAAAACGCCCAATGCTAAGTATAGGAGTGGATACTGCGCATGTGCGTGAACTTGCTTCTTTAAATTATGATAAAAAATACAAATATTTTGAAATTAAATTTTAGTTTTGAAATATATGATTTGGAATAATTTATAGTAACTCTCGTAAAATTGGAGAAAAATACCTAAATAAATTTTTAAAAAATGAAAGAAACAGAAATAAAAAAAAAATGTTTCAGCTTCGCGATTCGAACTGAAGACCTTCAAAAGTTAGCGTCTCGCCCTGCCGACCTAGCCACAAATCCTTGTACCCACAGAGCGTCTGAAATGATTAACACTCTCATTATGACTAGCGAATAAAAGTATTAAACGTGGTGTCAATCTATTCAAAACGCCCAATGCTAAGTATAGGAGTGGATACTGCGCATGTGCGTGAACTTGCTTCTTTAAATTATGATAAAAAATACAAATATTTTGAAATTAAATTTTAGTTTTGAAATATATGATTTGGAATAATTTATAGTAACTCTCGTAAAATTGGAGAAAAATACCTAAATAAATTTTTAAAAAATGAAAGAAACAGAAATAAAAAAAAATGTTTCAGCTTCGCAATTCGAACTGAAGACCTTCAAAAGTTAGCGTCTCGCCCTGCCGACATAGTCACAAATCCTTGTACCCACAGAGCGTCTGAAATGATTAAGACTCTCATTATGACTAGCGAATAAAAGTATTAAACGTTGTGTCAATCTATTCAAAACGCCCAATGCTAAGTATAGGAGTGGATACTGCGCATGTGCGTGAACTTGCTTGTTTAAATTTTGATTAAATATAGAAATATTTTGATATTAAATTTTAGTTTTGAAATATATGATTTGGAATAATTTATAGTAACTCTCGTAAAATTGGAGAAAAATACCTAAATAAATTTTTAAAAAATGAAAGAAACAGAAATTAAAAAAAATGTTTCAGCTTCGCGATTCGAACTGAGGACCTTCAAAAGTTAGCGTCTCGCCCTGCCGACCTAGCCACAAATCCTTGTACTCACAGAGCGTCTGAAATGATTAAGACTCTCATTATGACTAGCGAATAAAAGTATTAAACGTGGTGTCAATCTATTCAAAACGCCCAATGCTAAGTATAGGAGTGGATACTGCGCATGTGCGTGAACTTGCTTCTTTAAATTATGATAAAAAATACAAATATTTTGAAATTAAATTTTAGTTTTGAAATATATGATTTGGAATAATTTATAGTAACTCTCGTAAAATTGGAGAAAAATACCTAAATAAATTTTTAAAAAATGAAAGAAACAGAAATAAAAAAAAAATGTTTCAGCTTCGCGATTCGAACTGAAGACCTTCAAAAGTTAGCGTCTCGCCCTGCCGACCTAGCCACAAATCCTTGTAACCACAGAGCGTCTGAAATGATTAAGACTCTCATTATGACTAGCGAATAAAAGTATTAAACGTGGTGTCAATCTATTCAAAACGCCCAATGCTAAGTATAGGAGTGGATACTGCGCATGTGCGTGAACTTGCTTCTTTAAATTATGATAAAAAATACAAATATTTTGAAATTAAATTTTAGTTTTGAAATATATGATTTGGAATAATTTATAGTAACTCTCGTAAAATTGGAGAAAAATACCTAAATAAATTTTTAAAAAATGAAAGAAACAGAAATTAAAAAAAATGTTTCAGCTTCACGATTCGAACTGAGGACCTTCAAAAGTTAGCGTCTCGCCCTGCCGACCTAGCCACAAATCCTTGTACCCACAGAGCGTCTGAAATGATTAAGACTCTCATTATGACTAGCGAATAAAAGTATTAAACGTGGTGTCAATCTATTCAAAACGCCCAATGCTAAGTATAGGAGTGGATACTGCGCATGTGCGTGAACTTGCTTCTTTAAATTATGATAAAAAATACAAATATTTTGAAATTAAATTTTAGTTTTGAAATATATGATTTGGAATAATTTATAGTAACTCTCGTAAAATTGGAGAAAAATACCTAAATAAATTTTTAAAAAATGAAAGAAACAGAAATAAAAAAAAAGGTTTCAGCTTCGCAATTCGAACTGAAGACCTTCAAAAGTTAGCGTCTCGCCCTGCCGACCTAGCCACAAATCCTTGTACCCACAGAGCGTCTGAAATGATTAAGACTCTCATTATGACTAGCGAATAAAAGTATTAAACGTTGTGTCAATCTATTCAAAACGCCCAATGCTAAGTATAGGAGTGGATACTGCGCATGTGCGTGAACTTGCTTGTTTAAATTTTGATTAAATATAGAAATATTTTGATATTAAATTTTAGTTTTGAAATATATGATTTGGAATAATTTATAGTAACTCTCGTAAAATTGAAGAAAAATACCTAAATAAATTTTTAAAAAATGAAAGAAACAGAAATAAAAAAAAATGTTTCAGCTTCGCAATTCGAACTGAAGACCTTCAAAAGTTAGCGTCTCGCCCTGCCGACCTAGCCACAAATCCTTGTACCCACAGAGCGTCTGAAATGATTAAGACTCTCATTATGACTAGCGAATAAAAGTATTAAACGTTGTGTCAATCTATTCAAAACGCCCAATGCTAAGTATAGGAGTGGATACTGCGCATGTGCGTGAACTTGCTTGTTTAAATTTTGATTAAATATAGAAATATTTTGATATTAAATTTTAGTTTTGAAATATATGATTTGGAATAATTTATAGTAACTCTCGTAAAATTGGAGAAAAATACCTAAATAAATTTTTAAAAAATGAAAGAAACAGAAATTAAAAAAAATGTTTCAGCTTCGCGATTCGAACTGAGGACCTTCAAAAGTTAGCGTCTCGCCCTGCCGACCTAGCCACAAATCCTTGTACCCACAGTGCGTCTGAAATGATTAAGACTCTCATTATGACTAGCGAATAAAAGTATTAAACGTGGTGTCAATCTATTCAAAACGCCCAATGCTAAGTATAGGAGTGGATACTGCGCATGTGCGTGAACTTGCTTCTTTAAATTATGATAAAAAATGCAAATATTTTGAAATTAAATTTTAGTTTTGAAATATATGATTTGGAATAATTTATAGTAACTCTCGTAAAATTGGAGAAAAATACCTAAATAAATTTTTAAAAAATGAAAGAAACAGAAATAAAAAAAAAATGTTTCAGCTTCGCGATTCGAACTGAAGACCTTCAAAAGTTAGCGTCTCGCCCTGCCGACCTAGCCACAAATCCTTGTAACCACAGAGCGTCTGAAATGATTAAGACTCTCATTATGACTAGCGAATAAAAGTATTAAACGTGGTGTCAATCTATTCAAAACGCCCAATGCTAAGTATAGGAGTGGATACTGCGCATGTGCGTGAACTTGCTTCTTTAAATTATGATAAAAAATACAAATATTTTGAAATTAAATTTTAGTTTTGAAATATATGATTTGGAATAATTTATAGTAACTCTCGTAAAATTGGAGAAAAATACCTAAATAAATTTTTAAAAAATGAAAGAAACAGAAATAAAAAAAAATGTTTCAGCTTCGCAATTCGAACTGAAGACCTTCAAAAGTTAGCGTCTCGCCCTGCCGACATAGTCACAAATCCTTGTACCCACAGAGCGTCTGAAATGATTAAGACTCTCATTATGACTAGCGAATAAAAGTATTAAACGTTGTGTCAATCTATTCAAAACGCCCAATGCTAAGTATAGGAGTGGATACTGCGCATGTGCGTGAACTTGCTTGTTTAAATTTTGATTAAATATAGAAATATTTTGATATTAAATTTTAGTTTTGAAATATATGATTTGGAATAATTTATAGTAACTCTCGTAAAATTGAAGAAAAATACCTAAATAAATTTTTAAAAAATGAAAGAAACAGAAATAAAAAAAAATGTTTCAGCTTCGCAATTCGAACTGAAGACCTTCAAAAGTTAGCGTCTCGCCCTGCCGACCTAGCCACAAATCCTTGTACCCACAGAGCGTCTGAAATGATTAAGACTCTCATTATGACTAGCGAATAAAAGTATTAAACGTTGTGTCAATCTATTCAAAACGCCCAATGCTAAGTATAGGAGTGGATACTGCGCATGTGCGTGAACTTGCTTGTTTAAATTTTGATTAAATATAGAAATATTTTGATATTAAATTTTAGTTTTGAAATATATGATTTGGAATAATTTATAGTAACTCTCGTAAAATTGGAGAAAAATACCTAAATAAATTTTTAAAAAATGAAAGAAACAGAAATTAAAAAAAATGTTTCAGCTTCGCGATTCGAACTGAGGACCTTCAAAAGTTAGCGTCTCGCCCTGCCGACCTAGCCACAAATCCTTGTACCCACAGTGCGTCTGAAATGATTAAGACTCTCATTATGACTAGCGAATAAAAGTATTAAACGTGGTGTCAATCTATTCAAAACGCCCAATGCTAAGTATAGGAGTGGATACTGCGCATGTGCGTGAACTTGCTTCTTTAAATTATGATAAAAAATGCAAATATTTTGAAATTAAATTTTAGTTTTGAAATATATGATTTGGAATAATTTATAGTAACTCTCGTAAAATTGGAGAAAAATACCTAAATAAATTTTTAAAAAATGAAAGAAACAGAAATAAAAAAAAAATGTTTCAGCTTCGCGATTCGAACTGAAGACCTTCAAAAGTTAGCGTCTCGCCCTGCCGACCTAGCCACAAATCCTTGTAACCACAGAGCGTCTGAAATGATTAAGACTCTCATTATGACTAGCGAATAAAAGTATTAAACGTGGTGTCAATCTATTCAAAACGCCCAATGCTAAGTATAGGAGTGGATACTGCGCATGTGCGTGAACTTGCTTCTTTAAATTATGATAAAAAATACAAATATTTTGAAATTAAATTTTAGTTTTGAAATATATGATTTGGAATAATTTATAGTAACTCTCGTAAAATTGGAGAAAAATACCTAAATAAATTTTTAAAAAATGAAAGAAACAGAAATAAAAAAAAATGTTTCAGCTTCGCAATTCGAACTGAAGACCTTCAAAAGTTAGCGTCTCGCCCTGCCGACATAGTCACAAATCCTTGTACCCACAGAGCGTCTGAAATGATTAAGACTCTCATTATGACTAGCGAATAAAAGTATTAAACGTTGTGTCAATCTATTCAAAACGCCCAATGCTAAGTATAGGAGTGGATACTGCGCATGTGCGTGAACTTGCTTGTTTAAATTTTGATTAAATATAGAAATATTTTGATATTAAATTTTAGTTTTGAAATATATGATTTGGAATAATTTATAGTAACTCTCGTAAAATTGGAGAAAAATACCTAAATAAATTTTTAAAAAATGAAAGAAACAGAAATTAAAAAAAATGTTTCAGCTTCGCGATTCGAACTGAGGACCTTCAAAAGTTAGCGTCTCGCCCTGCCGACCTAGCCACAAATCCTTGTACTCACAGAGCGTCTGAAATGATTAAGACTCTCATTATGACTAGCGAATAAAAGTATTAAACGTGGTGTCAATCTATTCAAAACGCCCAATGCTAAGTATAGGAGTGGATACTGCGCATGTGCGTGAACTTGCTTCTTTAAATTATGATAAAAAATACAAATATTTTGAAATTAAATTTTAGTTTTGAAATATATGATTTGGAATAATTTATAGTAACTCTCGTAAAATTGGAGAAAAATACCTAAATAAATTTTTAAAAAATGAAAGAAACAGAAATAAAAAAAAAATGTTTCAGCTTCGCGATTCGAACTGAAGACCTTCAAAAGTTAGCGTCTCGCCCTGCCGACCTAGCCACAAATCCTTGTAACCACAGAGCGTCTGAAATGATTAAGACTCTCATTATGACTAGCGAATAAAAGTATTAAACGTGGTGTCAATCTATTCAAAACGCCCAATGCTAAGTATAGGAGTGGATACTGCGCATGTGCGTGAACTTGCTTCTTTAAATTATGATAAAAAATACAAATATTTTGAAATTAAATTTTAGTTTTGAAATATATGATTTGGAATAATTTATAGTAACTCTCGTAAAATTGGAGAAAAATACCTAAATAAATTTTTAAAAAATGAAAGAAACAGAAATTAAAAAAAATGTTTCAGCTTCGCGATTCGAACTGAGGACCTTCAAAAGTTAGCGTCTCGCCCTGCCGACCTAGCCACAAATCCTTGTACCCACAGAGCGTCTGAAATGATTAAGACTCTCATTATGACTAGCGAATAAAAGTATTAAACGTGGTGTCAATCTATTCAAAACGCCCAATGCTAAGTATAGGAGTGGATACTGCGCATGTGCGTGAACTTGCTTCTTTAAATTATGATAAAAAATACAAATATTTTGAAATTAAATTTTAGTTTTGAAATATATGATTTGGAATAATTTATAGTAACTCTCGTAAAATTGGAGAAAAATACCTAAATAAATTTTTAAAAAATGAAAGAAACAGAAATAAAAAAAAATGTTTCAGCTTCGCAATTCGAACTGAAGACCTTCAAAAGTTAGCGTCTCGCCCTGCCGACCTAGCCACAAATCCTTGTACCCACAGAGCGTCTGAAATGATTAAGACTCTCATTATGACTAGCGAATAAAAGTATTAAACGTTGTGTCAATCTATTCAAAACGCCCAATGCTAAGTATAGGAGTGGATACTGCGCATGTGCGTGAACTTGCTTGTTTAAATTTTGATTAAATATAGAAATATTTTGATATTAAATTTTAGTTTTGAAATATATGATTTGGAATAATTTATAGTAACTCTCGTAAAATTGAAGAAAAATACCTAAATAAATTTTTAAAAAATGAAAGAAACAGAAATAAAAAAAAATGTTTCAGCTTCGCAATTCGAACTGAAGACCTTCAAAAGTTAGCGTCTCGCCCTGCCGACCTAGCCACAAATCCTTGTACCCACAGAGCGTCTGAAATGATTAAGACTCTCATTATGACTAGCGAATAAAAGTATTAAACGTTGTGTCAATCTATTCAAAACGCCCAATGCTAAGTATAGGAGTGGATACTGCGCATGTGCGTGAACTTGCTTGTTTAAATTTTGATTAAATATAGAAATATTTTGATATTAAATTTTAGTTTTGAAATATATGATTTGGAATAATTTATAGTAACTCTCGTAAAATTGGAGAAAAATACCTAAATAAATTTTTAAAAAATGAAAGAAACAGAAATTAAAAAAAATGTTTCAGCTTCGCGATTCGAACTGAGGACCTTCAAAAGTTAGCGTCTCGCCCTGCCGACCTAGCCACAAATCCTTGTACCCACAGTGCGTCTGAAATGATTAAGACTCTCATTATGACTAGCGAATAAAAGTATTAAACGTGGTGTCAATCTATTCAAAACGCCCAATGCTAAGTATAGGAGTGGATACTGCGCATGTGCGTGAACTTGCTTCTTTAAATTATGATAAAAAATACAAATATTTTGAAATTAAATTTTAGTTTTGAAATATATGATTTGGAATAATTTATAGTAACTCTCGTAAAATTGGAGAAAAATACCTAAATAAATTTTTAAAAATGAAAGAAACAGAAATAAAAAAAAATGTTTCAGCTTCGCGATTCGAACTGAAGACCTTCAAAAGTTAGCGTCTCGCCCTGCCGACCTAGCCACAAATCCTTGTAACCACAGAGCGTCTGAAATGATTAAGACTCTCATTATGACTAGCGAATAAAAGTATTAAACGTGGTGTCAATCTATTCAAAACGCCCAATGCTAAGTATAGGAGTGGATACTGCGCATGTGCGTGAACTTGCTTCTTTAAATTATGATAAAAAATACAAATATTTTGAAATTAAATTTTAGTTTTGAAATATATGATTTGGAATAATTTATAGTAACTCTCGTAAAATTGGAGAAAAATACCTAAATAAATTTTTAAAAAATGAAAGAAACAGAAATAAAAAAAAATGTTTCAGCTTCGCAATTCGAACTGAAGACCTTCAAAAGTTAGCGTCTCGCCCTGCCGACATAGTCACAAATCCTTGTACCCACAGAGCGTCTGAAATGATTAAGACTCTCATTATGACTAGCGAATAAAAGTATTAAACGTTGTGTCAATCTATTCAAAACGCCCAATGCTAAGTATAGGAGTGGATACTGCGCATGTGCGTGAACTTGCTTGTTTAAATTTTGATTAAATATAGAAATATTTTGATATTAAATTTTAGTTTTGAAATATATGATTTGGAATAATTTATAGTAACTCTCGTAAAATTGGAGAAAAATACCTAAATAAATTTTTAAAAAATGAAAGAAACAGAAATTAAAAAAAATGTTTCAGCTTCGCGATTCGAACTGAGGACCTTCAAAAGTTAGCGTCTCGCCCTGCCGACCTAGCCACAAATCCTTGTAACCACAGAGCGTCTGAAATGATTAAGACTCTCATTATGACTAGCGAATAAAAGTATTAAACGTGGTGTCAATCTATTCAAAACGCCCAATGCTAAGTATAGGAGTGGATACTGCGCATGTGCGTGAACTTGCTTCTTTAAATTATGATAAAAAATACAAATATTTTGAAATTAAATTTTAGTTTTGAAATATATGATTTGGAATAATTTATAGTAACTCTCGTAAAATTGGAGAAAAATACCTAAATAAATTTTTAAAAAATGAAAGAAACAGAAATTAAAAAAAATGTTTCAGCTTCGCGATTCGAACTGAGGACCTTCAAAAGTTAGCGTCTCGCCCTGCCGACCTAGCCACAAATCCTTGTACCCACAGAGCGTCTGAAATGATTAAGACTCTCATTATGACTAGCGAATAAAAGTATTAAACGTGGTGTCAATCTATTCAAAACGCCCAATGCTAAGTATAGGAGTGGATACTGCGCATGTGCGTGAACTTGCTTCTTTAAATTATGATAAAAAATACAAATATTTTGAAATTAAATTTTAGTTTTGAAATATATGATTTGGAATAATTTATAGTAACTCTCGTAAAATTGGAGAAAAATACCTAAATAAATTTTTAAAAAATGAAAGAAACAGAAATTAAAAAAAATGTTTCAGCTTCGCGATTCGAACTGAGGACCTTCAAAAGTTAGCGTCTCGCCCTGCCGACCTAGCCACAAATCCTTGTACTCACAGAGCGTCTGAAATGATTAAGACTCTCATTATGACTAGCGAATAAAAGTATTAAACGTGGTGTCAATCTATTCAAAACGCCCAATGCTAAGTATAGGAGTGGATACTGCGCATGTGCGTGAACTTGCTTGTTTAAATTTTGATTAAATATAGAAATATTTTGATATTAAATTTTAGTTTTGAAATATATGATTTGGAATAATTTATAGTAACTCTCGTAAAATTGGAGAAAAATACCTAAATAAATTTTTAAAAAATGAAAGAAACAGAAATTAAAAAAAATGTTTCAGCTTCGCGATTCGAACTGAGGACCTTCAAAAGTTAGCGTCTCGCCCTGCCGACCTAGCCACAAATCCTTGTACTCACAGAGCGTCTGAAATGATTAAGACTCTCATTATGACTAGCGAATAAAAGTATTAAACGTGGTGTCAATCTATTCAAAACGCCCAATGCTAAGTATAGGAGTGGATACTGCGCATGTGCGTGAACTTGCTTCTTTAAATTATGATAAAAAATACAAATATTTTGAAATTAAATTTTAGTTTTGAAATATATGATTTGGAATAATTTATAGTAATCTCGTAAAATTGGAGAAAAATACCTAAATAAATTTTTAAAAAATGAAAGAAACAGAAATAAAAAAAAAATGTTTCAGCTTCGCGATTCGAACTGAAGACCTTCAAAAGTTAGCGTCTCGCCCTGCCGACCTAGCCACAAATCCTTGTAACCACAGAGCGTCTGAAATGATTAAGACTCTCATTATGACTAGCGAATAAAAGTATTAAACGTGGTGTCAATCTATTCAAAACGCCCAATGCTAAGTATAGGAGTGGATACTGCGCATGTGCGTGAACTTGCTTCTTTAAATTATGATAAAAAATACAAATATTTTGAAATTAAATTTTAGTTTTGAAATATATGATTTGGAATAATTTATAGTAACTCTCGTAAAATTGGAGAAAAATACCTAAATAAATTTTTAAAAAATGAAAGAAACAGAAATTAAAAAAAATGTTTCAGCTTCGCGATTCGAACTGAGGACCTTCAAAAGTTAGCGTCTCGCCCTGCCGACCTAGCCACAAATCCTTGTACCCACAGAGCGTCTGAAATGATTAAGACTCTCATTATGACTAGCGAATAAAAGTATTAAACGTGGTGTCAATCTATTGAAAACGCCCAATGCTAAGTATAGGAGTGGATACTGCGCATGTGCGTGAACTTGCTTCTTTAAATTATGATAAAAAATACAAATATTTTGAAATTAAATTTTAGTTTTGAAATATATGATTTGGAATAATTTATAGTAACTCTCGTAAAATTGGAGAAAAATACCTAAATAAATTTTTAAAAAATGAAAGAAACAGAAATAAAAAAAAATGTTTCAGCTTCGCATGTTTCAGCTTCGCGATTCGAACTGAAGACCTTCAAAAGTTAGCGTCTCGCCCTGCCGACCTAGCCACAAATCCTTGTACCCACAGAGCGTCTGAAATGATTAAGACTCTCATTATGACTACCGAATAAAAGTATTAAACGTGGTGTCAATCTATTCAAAACGCCCAATGCTAAGTATAGGAGTGGATACTGCGCATGTGCGTGAACTTGCTTGTTTAAATTTTGATTAAATATAGAAATATTTTGATATTAAATTTTAGTTTTGAAATATATGATTTGGAATAATTTATAGTAACTCTCGTAAAATTGGAGAAAAATACCTAAATAAATTTTTAAAAAATGAAAGAAACAGAAATAAAAAAAAATGTTTCAGCTTCGCGATTCGAACTGAGGACCTTCAAAAGTTAGCGTCTCGCCCTGCCGACCTAGCCACAAATCCTTCTACCCACAGAGCGTCTGAAATGATTAAGACTCTCATTATGACTAGCGAATAAAAGTATTAAACGTGGTGTCAATCTATTCAAAACGCCCAATGCTAAGTATAGGAGTGGATACTGCGCATGTGCGTGAACTTGCTTCTTTAAATTATGATAAAAAATACAAATATTTTGAAATTAAATTTTAGTTTTGAAATATATGATTTGGAATAATTTATAGTAACTCTCGTAAAATTGGAGAAAAATACCTAAATAAATTTTTAAAAAATGAAAGAAACAGAAATAAAAAAAAATGTTTCAGCTTCGCGATTCGAACTGAAGAACTTCAAAAGTTAGCGTCTCGCCCTGCCGACCTAGCCACAAATCCTTGTACCCACAGAGCGTCTGAAATGATTAAGACTCTCATTATGACTAGCGAATAAAAGGATTAAACGTGGTGTCAATCTATTCAAAACGCCCAATGCTAAGTATAGGAGTGGATACTGCGCATGTGCGTGAACTTCCTTCTTTAAATTATGATAAAAAATACAAATATTTTGAAATTAAATTTTAGTTTTGAAATATATGATTTGGAATAATTTATAGTAACTCTCGTAAAATTGGAGAAAAATACCTAAATAAATTTTTAAAAAATGAAAGAAACAGAAATAAAAAAAAAATGTTTCAGCTTCGCGATTCCAACTGAAGACCTTCAAAAGTTAGCGTCTCGCCCTGCCAACCTAGCCAAAAATCCTTGTACCCACAGAGCGTCTGAAATGATTAAGACTCTCATTATGACTAGCGAATAAAAGTATTAAACGTGGTGTCAATCTATTCAAAACGCCCAATGATAAGTATAGGAGTGGATACTGCGCATGTGCGTGAACTTCCTTCTTTAAATTATGATAAAAAATACAAATATTTTGAAATTAAATTTTAGTTTTGAAATATATGATTTGGAATAATTTATAGTAACGCTCGTAAAATTGGAGAAAAATACCTAAATAAATTTTTAAAAAATGAAAGAAACAGAAATAAAAAAAAAATGTTTCAGCTTCGCGATTCCAACTGAAGACCTTCAAAAGTTAGCGTCTCGCCCTGCCGACCTAGCCAAAAATCCTTGTACCCACAGAGCGTCTGAAATGATTAAGACTCTCATTATGACTAGCGAATAAAAGTATTAAACGTGGTGTCAATCTATTCAAAACGCCCAATGCTAAGTATAGGAGTGGATACTGCGCATGTGCGTGAACTTGCTTGTTTAAATTTTGATTAAATATAGAAATATTTTGATATTAAATTTTAGTTTTGAAATATATGATTTGGAATAATTTATAGTAACTCTCGTAAAATTGGAGAAAAATACCTAAATAAATTTTTAAAAAATGAAAGAAACAGAAATTAAAAAAAATGTTTCAGCTTCGCGATTCGAACTGAGGACCTTCAAAAGTTAGCGTCTCGCCCTGCCGACCTAGCCACAAATCCTTGTACCCACAGAGCGTCTGAAATGATTAAGACTCTCATTATGACTACCGAATAAAAGTATTAAACGTGGTGTCAATCTATTCAAAACGCCCAATGCTAAGTATAGGAGTGGATACTGCGCATGTGCGTGAACTTGCTTGTTTAAATTTTGATTAAATATAGAAATATTTTGATATTAAATTTTAGTTTTGAAATATATGATTTGGAATAATTTATAGTAACTCTCGTAAAATTGGAGAAAAATACCTAAATAAATTTTTAAAAAATGAAAGAAACAGAAATAAAAAAAAATGTTTCAGCTTCGCGATTCGAACTGAGGACCTTCAAAAGTTAGCGTCTCGCCCTGCCGACCTAGCCACAAATCCTTGTACCCACAGAGCGTCTGAAATGATTAAGACTCTCATTATGACTAGCGAATAAAAGTATTAAACGTGGTGTCAATCTATTCAAAACGCCCAATGCTAAGTATAGGAGTGGATACTGCGCATGTGCGTGAACTTCCTTCTTTAAATTATGATAAAAAATACAAATATTTTGAAATTAAATTTTAGTTTTGAAATATATGATTTGGAATAATTTATAGTAACTCTCGTAAAATTGGAGAAAAATACCTAAATAAATTTTTAAAAAATGAAAGAAACAGAAATAAAAAAAAAATGTTTCAGCTTCGCGATTCCAACTGAAGACCTTCAAAAGTTAGCGTCTCGCCCTGCCGACCTAGCCAAAAATCCTTGTACCCACAGAGCGTCTGAAATGATTAAGACTCTCATTATGACTAGCGAATGAAAGTATTAAACGTGGTGTCAATCTATTCAAAACGCCCAATGCTAAGTATAGGAGTGGATACTGCGCATGTGCGTGAACTTGCTTGTTTAAATTTTGATTAAATATAGAAATATTTTGATATTAAATTTTAGTTTTGAAATATATGATTTGGAATAATTTATAGTAACTCTCGTAAAATTGGAGAAAAATACCTAAATAAATTTTTAAAAAATGAAAGAAACAGAAATTAAAAAAAATGTTTCAGCTTCGCGATTCGAACTGAGGACCTTCAAAAGTTAGCGTCTCGCCCTGCCGACCTAGCCACAAATCCTTGTACCCACAGAGCGTCTGAAATGATTAAGACTCTCATTATGACTAGCGAATAAAAGTATTAAACGTGGTGTCAATCTATTCAAAACGCCCAATGCTAAGTATAGGAGTGGATACTGCGCATGTGCGTGAACTTGCTTCTTTAAATTATGATAAAAAATACAAATATTTTGAAATTAAATTTTAGTTTTGAAATATATGATTTGGAATAATTTATAGTAACTCTCGTAAAATTGGAGAAAAATACCTAAATAAATTTTTAAAAAATGAAAGAAACAGAAATAAAAAAAAAAATGTTTCAGCTTCGCGATTCGAACTGAAGACCTTCAAAAGTTAGCGTCTCGCCCTGCCGACCTAGCCACAAATCCTTGTACCCACAGAGCGTCTGAAATGATTAAGACTCTCATTATGACTACCGAATAAAAGTATTAAACGTGGTGTCAATCTATTCAAAACGCCCAATGCTAAGTATAGGAGTGGATACTGCGCATGTGCGTGAACTTGCTTGTTTAAATTTTGATTAAATATAGAAATATTTTGATATTAAATTTTAGTTTTGAAATATATGATTTGGAATAATTTATAGTAACTCTCGTAAAATTGGAGAAAAATACCTAAATAAATTTTTAAAAAATGAAAGAAACAGAAATAAAAAAAAATGTTTCAGCTTCGCGATTCGAACTGAGGACCTTCAAAAGTTAGCGTCTCGCCCTGCCGACCTAGCCACAAATCCTTCTACCCACAGAACGTCTGAAATGATTAAGACTCTCATTATGACTAGCGAATAAAAGTATTAAACGTGGTGTCAATCTATTCAAAACGCCCAATGCTAAGTATAGGAGTGGATACTGCGCATGTGCGTGAACTTGCTTCTTTAAATTATGATAAAAAATACAAATATTTTGAAATTAAATTTTAGTTTTGAAATATATGATTTGGAATAATTTATAGTAACTCTCGTAAAATTGGAGAAAAATACCTAAATAAATTTTTAAAAAATGAAAGAAACAGAAATAAAAAAAAATGTTTCAGCTTCGCGATTCGAACTGAAGACCTTCAAAAGTTAGCGTCTCGCCCTGCCGACCTAGCCAAAAATCCTTGTACCCACAGAGCGTCTGAAATGATTAAGACTCTCATTATGACTAGCGAATAAAAGTATTAAACGTGGTGTCAATCTATTCAAAACGCCCAATGCTAAGTATAGGAGTGGATACTGCGCATGTGCGTGAACTTCCTTCTTTAAATTATGATAAAAAATACAAATATTTTGAAATTAAATTTTAGTTTTGAAATATATGATTTGGAATAATTTATAGTAACTCTCGTAAAATTGGAGAAAAATACCTAAATAAATTTTTAAAAAATGAAAGAAACAGAAATTAAAAAAAATGTTTCAGCTTCGCGATTCGAACTGAGGACCTTCAAAAGTTAGCGTCTCGCCCTGCCGACCTAGCCACAAATCCTTGTACCCACAGAGCGTCTGAAATGATTAAGACTCTCATTATGACTAGCGAATAAAAGTATTAAACGTGGTGTCAATCTATTCAAAACGCCCAATGCTAAGTATAGGAGTGGATACTGCGCATGTGCGTGAACTTGCTTCTTTAAATTATGATAAAAAATACAAATATTTTGAAATTAAATTTTAGTTTTGAAATATATGATTTGGAATAATTTATAGTAACTCTCGTAAAATTGGAGAAAAATACCTAAATAAATTTTTAAAAAATGAAAGAAACAGAAATAAAAAAAAAATGTTTCAGCTTCGCGATTCGAACTGAAGACCTTCAAAAGTTAGCGTCTCGCCCTGCCGACCTAGCCACAAATCCTTGTACCCACAGAGCGTCTGAAATGATTAAGACTCTCATTATGACTACCGAATAAAAGTATTAAACGTGGTGTCAATCTATTCAAAACGCCCAATGCTAAGTATAGGAGTGGATACTGCGCATGTGCGTGAACTTGCTTGTTTAAATTTTGATTAAATATAGAAATATTTTGATATTAAATTTTAGTTTTGAAATATATGATTTGGAATAATTTATAGTAACTCTCGTAAAATTGGAGAAAAATACCTAAATAAATTTTTAAAAAATGAAAGAAACAGAAATAAAAAAAAATGTTTCAGCTTCGCGATTCGAACTGAGGACCTTCAAAAGTTAGCGTCTCGCCCTGCCGACCTAGCCACAAATCCTTGTACCCACAGAGCGTCTGAAATGATTAAGACTCTCATTATGACTAGCGAATAAAAGTATTAAACGTGGTGTCAATCTATTCAAAACGCCCAATGCTAAGTATAGGAGTGGATACTGCGCATGTGCGTGAACTTGCTTGTTTAAATTTTGATTAAATATAGAAATATTTTGATATTAAATTTTAGTTTTGAAATATATGATTTGGAATAATTTATAGTAACTCTCGTAAAATTGGAGAAAAATACCTAAATAAATTTTTAAAAAATGAAAGAAACAGAAATAAAAAAAAATGTTTCAGCTTCGCGATTCGAACTGAGGACCTTCAAAAGTTAGCGTCTCGCCCTGCCGACCTAGCCACAAATCCTTCTACCCACAGAGCGTCTGAAATGATTAAGACTCTCATTATGACTAGCGAATAAAAGTATTAAACGTGGTGTCAATCTATTCAAAACGCCCAATGCTAAGTATAGGAGTGGATACTGCGCATGTGCGTGAACTTGCTTCTTTAAATTATGATAAAAAATACAAATATTTTGAAATTAAATTTTAGTTTTGAAATATATGATTTGGAATAATTTATAGTAACTCTCGTAAAATTGGAGAAAAATACCTAAATAAATTTTTAAAAAATGAAAGAAACAGAAATAAAAAAAAATGTTTCAGCTTCGCGATTCGAACTGAAGACCTTCAAAAGTTAGCGTCTCGCCCTGCCGACCTAGCCAAAAATCCTTGTACCCACAGAGCGTCTGAAATGATTAAGACTCTCATTATGACTAGCGAATAAAAGTATTAAACGTGGTGTCAATCTATTCAAAACGCCCAATGCTAAGTATAGGAGTGGATACTGCGCATGTGCGTGAACTTCCTTCTTTAAATTATGATAAAAAATACAAATATTTTGAAATTAAATTTTAGTTTTGAAATATATGATTTGGAATAATTTATAGTAACTCTCGTAAAATTGGAGAAAAATACCTAAATAAATTTTTAAAAAATGAAAGAAACAGAAATTAAAAAAAATGTTTCAGCTTCGCGATTCGAACTGAGGACCTTCAAAAGTTAGCGTCTCGCCCTGCCGACCTAGCCACAAATCCTTGTACCCACAGAGCGTCTGAAATGATTAAGACTCTCATTATGACTAGCGAATAAAAGTATTAAACGTGGTGTCAATCTATTCAAAACGCCCAATGCTAAGTATAGGAGTGGATACTGCGCATGTGCGTGAACCTGCTTCTTTAAATTATGATAAAAAATACAAATATTTTGAAATTAAATTTTAGTTTTGAAATATATGATTTGGAATAATTTATAGTAACTCTCGTAAAATTGGAGAAAAATACCTAAATAAATTTTTAAAAAATGAAAGAAACAGAAATAAAAAAAAATGTTTCAGCTTCGCGATTCGAACTGAAGACCTTCAAAAGTTAGCGTCTCGCCCTGCCGACCTAGCCACAAATCCTTGTACCCACAGAGCGTCTGAAATGATTAAGACTCTCATTATGACTACCGAATAAAAGTATTAAACGTGGTGTCAATCTATTCAAAACGCCCAATGCTAAGTATAGGAGTGGATACTGCGCATGTGCGTGAACTTGCTTGTTTAAATTTTGATTAAATATAGAAATATTTTGATATTAAATTTTAGTTTTGAAATATATGATTTGGAATAATTTATAGTAACTCTCGTAAAATTGGAGAAAAATACCTAAATAAATTTTTAAAAAATGAAAGAAACAGAAATAAAAAAAAATGTTTCAGCTTCGCGATTCGAACTGAGGACCTTCAAAAGTTAGCGTCTCGCCCTGCCGACCTAGCCACAAATCCTTGTACCCACAGAGCGTCTGAAATGATTAAGACTCTCATTATGACTAGCGAATAAAAGTATTAAACGTGGTGTCAATCTATTCAAAACGCCCAATGCTAAGTATAGGAGTGGATACTGCGCATGTGCGTGAACTTGCTTGTTTAAATTTTGATTAAATATAGAAATATTTTGATATTAAATTTTAGTTTTGAAATATATGATTTGGAATAATTTATAGTAACTCTCGTAAAATTGGAGAAAAATACCTAAATAAATTTTTAAAAAATGAAAGAAACAGAAATAAAAAAAAATGTTTCAGCTTCGCGATTCGAACTGAGGACCTTCAAAAGTTAGCGTCTCGCCCTGCCGACCTAGCCACAAATCCTTCTACCCACAGAGCGTCTGAAATGATTAAGACTCTCATTATGACTAGCGAATAAAAGTATTAAACGTGGTGTCAATCTATTCAAAACGCCCAATGCTAAGTATAGGAGTGGATACTGCGCATGTGCGTGAACTTGCTTCTTTAAATTATGATAAAAAATACAAATAATTTGAAATTAAATTTTAGTTTTGAAATATATGATTTGGAATAATTTATAGTAACTCTCGTAAAATTGGAGAAAAATACCTAAATAAATTTTTAAAAAATGAAAGAAACAGAAATAAAAAAAAATGTTTCAGCTTCGCGATTCCAACTGAAGACCTTCAAAAGTTAGCGTCTCGCCCTGCCGACCTAGCCAAAAATCCTTGTACCCACAGAGCGTCTGAAATGATTAAGACTCTCATTATGACTAGCGAATAAAAGTATTAAACGTGGTGTCAATCTATTCAAAACGCCCAATGCTAAGTATAGGAGTGGATACTGCGCATGTGCGTGAACTTGCTTGTTTAAATTTTGATTAAATATAGAAATATTTTGATATTAAATTTTAGTTTTGAAATATATGATTTGGAACAATTTATAGTAACTCTCGTAAAATTGGAGAAAAATACCTAAATAAATTTTTAAAAAATGAAAGAAACAGAAATTAAAAAAAATGTTTCAGCTTCGCGATTCGAACTGAGGACCTTCAAAAGTTAGCATCTCGCCCTGCCGACCTAGCCACAAATCCTTGTACCCACAGAGCGTCTGAAATGATTAAGACTCTCATTATGACTAGCGAATAAAAGTATTAAACGTGGTGTCAATCTATTCAAAACGCCCAATGCTAAGTATAGGAGTGGATACTGCGCATGTGCGTGAACTTGCTTCTTTAAATTATGATAAAAAATACAAATATTTTGAAATTAAATTTTAGTTTTGAAATATATGATTTGGAATAATTTATAGTAACTCTCGTAAAATTGGAGAAAAATACCTAAATAAATTTTTAAAAAATGAAAGAAACAGAAATAAAAAAAAAATGTTTCAGCTTCGCGATTCGAACTGAAGACCTTCAAAAGTTAGCGTCTCGCCCTGCCGACCTAGCCACAAATCCTTGTACCCACAGAGCGTCTGAAATGATTAAGACTCTCATTATGACTACCGAATAAAAGTATTAAACGTGGTGTCAATCTATTCAAAACGCCCAATGCTAAGTATAGGAGTGGATACTGCGCATGTGCGTGAACTTGCTTGTTTAAATTTTGATTAAATATAGAAATATTTTGATATTAAATTTTAGTTTTGAAATATATGATTTGGAATAATTTATAGTAACTCTCGTAAAATTGGAGAAAAATACCTAAATAAATTTTTAAAAAATGAAAGAAACAGAAATAAAAAAAAATGTTTCAGCTTCGCGATTCGAACTGAGGACCTTCAAAAGTTAGCGTCTCGCCCTGCCGACCTAGCCAAAAATCCTTGTACCCACAGAGCGTCTGAAATGATTAAGACTCTCATTATGACTAGCGAATAAAAGTATTAAACGTGGTGTCAATCTATTCAAAACGCCCAATGCTAAGTATAGGAGTGGATACTGCGCATGTGCGTGAACTTCCTTCTTTAAATTATGATAAAAAATACAAATATTTTGAAATTAAATTTTAGTTTTGAAATATATGATTTGGAATAATTTATAGTAACTCTCGTAAAATTGGAGAAAAATACCTAAATAAATTTTTAAAAAATGAAAGAAACAGAAATAAAAAAAAAAATGTTTCAGCTTCGCGATTCCAACTGAAGACCTTCAAAAGTTAGCGTCTCGCCCTGCCGACCTAGCCAAAAATCCTTGTACCCACAGAGCGTCTGAAATGATTAAGACTCTCATTATGACTAGCGAATAAAAGTATTAAACGTGGTGTCAATCTATTCAAAACGCCCAATGCTAAGTATAGGAGTGGATACTGCGCATGTGCGTGAACTTGCTTCTTTAAATTATGATAAAAAATACAAATATTTTGAAATTAAATTTTAGTTTTGAAATATATGATTTGGAATAATTTATAGTAACTCTCGTAAAATTGGAGAAAAATACCTAAATAAATTTTTAAAAAATGAAAGAAACAGAAATAAAAAAAAAATGTTTCAGCTTCGCGATTCGAACTGAAGACCTTCAAAAGTTAGCGTCTCGCCCTGCCGACCTAGCCACAAATCCTTGTACCCACAGAGCGTCTGAAATGATTAAGACTCTCATTATGACTACCGAATAAAAGTATTAAACGTGGTGTCAATCTATTCAAAACGCCCAATGCTAAGTATAGGAGTGGATACTGCGCATGTGCGTGAACTTGCTTGTTTAAATTTTGATTAAATATAGAAATATTTTGATATTAAATTTTAGTTTTGAAATATATGATTTGGAATAATTTATAGTAACTCTCGTAAAATTGGAGAAAAATACCTAAATAAATTTTTAAAAAATGAAAGAAACAGAAATAAAAAAAAAATGTTTCAGCTTCGCGATTCGAACTGAGGACCTTCAAAAGTTAGCGTCTCGCCCTGCCGACCTAGCCACAAATCCTTGTACCCACAGAGCGTCTGAAATGATTAAGACTCTCATTATGACTAGCGAATAAAAGTATTAAACGTGGTGTCAATCTATTCAAAACGCCCAATGCTAAGTATAGGAGTGGATACTGCGCATGTGCGTGAACTTCCTTCTTTAAATTATGATAAAAAATACAAATATTTTGAAATTAAATTTTAGTTTTGAAATATATGATTTGGAATAATTTATAGTAACTCTCGTAAAATTGGAGAAAAATACCTAAATAAATTTTTAAAAAATGAAAGAAACAGAAATAAAAAAAAAATGTTTCAGCTTCGCGATTCCAACTGAAGACCTTCAAAAGTTAGCGTCTCGCCCTGCCGACCTAGCCAAAAATCCTTGTACCCACAGAGCGTCTGAAATGATTAAGACTCTCATTATGACTACCGAATAAAAGTATTAAACGTGGTGTCAATCTATTCAAAACGCCCAATGCTAAGTATAGGAGTGGATACTGCGCATGTGCGTGAACTTGCTTGTTTAAATTTTGATTAAATATAGAAATATTTTGATATTAAATTTTAGTTTTGAAATATATGATTTGGAATAATTTATAGTAACTCTCGTAAAATTGGAGAAAAATACCTAAATAAATTTTTAAAAAATGAAAGAAACAGAAATTAAAAAAAATGTTTCAGCTTCGCGATTCGAACTGAGGACCTTCAAAAGTTAGCGTCTCGCCCTGCCGACCTAGCCACAAATCCTTGTACCCACAGAGCGTCTGAAATGATTAAGACTCTCATTATGACTAGCGAATAAAAGTATTAAACGTGGTGTCAATCTATTCAAAACGCCCAATGCTAAGTATAGGAGTGGATACTGCGCATGTGCGTGAACTTGCTTGTTTAAATTTTGATTAAATATAGAAATATTTTGATATTAAATTTTAGTTTTGAAATATATGATTTGGAATAATTTATAGTAACTCTCGTAAAATTGGAGAAAAATACCTAAATAAATTTTTAAAAAATGAAAGAAACAGAAATAAAAAAAAATGTTTCAGCTTCGCGATTCGAACTGAGGACCTTCAAAAGTTAGCGTCTCGCCCTGCCGACCTAGCCACAAATCCTTCTACCCACAGAGCGTCTGAAATGATTAAGACTCTCATTATGACTAGCGAATAAAAGTATTAAACGTGGTGTCAATCTATTCAAAACGCCCAATGCTAAGTATAGGAGTGGATACTGCGCATGTGCGTGAACTTGCTTGTTTAAATTTTGATTAAATATAGAAATATTTTGATATTAAATTTTAGTTTTGAAATATATGATTTGGAATAATTTATAGTAACTCTCGTAAAATTGGAGAAAAATACCTAAATAAATTTTTAAAAAATGAAAGAAACAGAAATAAAAAAAAATGTTTCAGCTTCGCGATTCGAACTGAGGACCTTCAAAAGTTAGCGTCTCGCCCTGCCGACCTAGCCACAAATCCTTCTACCCACAGAGCGTCTGAAATGATTAAGACTCTCATTATGACTAGCGAATAAAAGTATTAAACGTGGTGTCAATCTATTCAAAACGCCCAATGCTAAGTATAGGAGTGGATACTGCGCATGTGCGTGAACTTGCTTCTTTAAATTATGATAAAAAATACAAATATTTTGAAATTAAATTTTAGTTTTGAAATATATGATTTGGAATAATTTATAGTAACTCTCGTAAAATTGGAGAAAAATACCTAAATAAATTTTTAAAAAATGAAAGAAACAGAAATAAAAAAAAATGTTTCAGCTTCGCGATTCCAACTGAAGACCTTCAAAAGTTAGCGTCTCGCCCTGCCGACCTAGCCAAAAATCCTTGTACCCACAGAGCGTCTGAAATGATTAAGACTCTCATTATGACTAGCGAATAAAAGTATTAAACGTGGTGTCAATCTATTCAAAACGCCCAATGCTAAGTATAGGAGTGGATACTGCGCATGTGCGTGAACTTGCTTGTTTAAATTTTGATTAAATATAGAAATATTTTGATATTAAATTTTAGTTTTGAAATATATGATTTGGAAAAATTTATAGTAACTCTCGTAAAATTGGAGAAAAATACCTAAATAAATTTTTAAAAAATGAAAGAAACAGAAATTAAAAAAAATGTTTCAGCTTCGCGATTCGAACTGAGGACCTTCAAAAGTTAGCATCTCGCCCTGCCGACCTAGCCACAAATCCTTGTACCCACAGAGCGTCTGAAATGATTAAGACTCTCATTATGACTAGCGAATAAAAGTATTAAACGTGGTGTCAATCTATTCAAAACGCCCAATGCTAAGTATAGGAGTGGATACTGCGCATGTGCGTGAACTTGCTTCTTTAAATTATGATAAAAAATACAAATATTTTGAAATTAAATTTTAGTTTTGAAATATATGATTTGGAATAATTTATAGTAACTCTCGTAAAATTGGAGAAAAATACCTAAATAAATTTTTAAAAAATGAAAGAAACAGAAATAAAAAAAAAATGTTTCAGCTTCGCGATTCGAACTGAAGACCTTCAAAAGTTAGCGTCTCGCCCTGCCGACCTAGCCACAAATCCTTGTACCCACAGAGCGTCTGAAATGATTAAGACTCTCATTATGACTACCGAATAAAAGTATTAAACGTGGTGTCAATCTATTCAAAACGCCCAATGCTAAGTATAAGAGTGGATACTGCGCATGTGCGTGAACTTGCTTGTTTAAATTTTGATTAAATATAGAAATATTTTGATATTAAATTTTAGTTTTGAAATATATGATTTGGAATAATTTATAGTAACTCTCGTAAAATTGGAGAAAAATACCTAAATAAATTTTTAAAAAATGAAAGAAACAGAAATAAAAAAAAATGTTTCAGCTTCGCGATTCGAACTGAGGACCTTCAAAAGTTAGCGTCTCGCCCTGCCGACCTAGCCACAAATCCTTGTACCCACAGAGCGTCTGAAATGATTAAGACTCTCATTATGACTAGCGAATAAAAGTATTAAACGTGGTGTCAATCTATTCAAAACGCCCAATGCTAAGTATAGGAGTGGATACTGCGCATGTGCGTGAACTTCCTTCTTTAAATTATGATAAAAAATACAAATATTTTGAAATTAAATTTTAGTTTTGAAATATATGATTTGGAATAATTTATAGTAACTCTCGTAAAATTGGAGAAAAATACCTAAATAAATTTTTAAAAAATGAAAGAAACAGAAATAAAAAAAAAAATGTTTCAGCTTCGCGATTCCAACTGAAGACCTTCAAAAGTTAGCGTCTCGCCCTGCCGACCTAGCCAAAAATCCTTGTACCCACAGAGCGTCTGAAATGATTAAGACTCTCATTATGACTAGCGAATAAAAGTATTAAACGTGGTGTCAATCTATTCAAAACGCCCAATGCTAAGTATAGGAGTGGATACTGCGCATGTGCGTGAACTTGCTTCTTTAAATTATGATAAAAAATACAAATATTTTGAAATTAAATTTTAGTTTTGAAATATATGATTTGGAATAATTTATAGTAACTCTCGTAAAATTGGAGAAAAATACCTAAATAAATTTTTAAAAAATGAAAGAAACAGAAATAAAAAAAAAATGTTTCAGCTTCGCGATTCGAACTGAAGACCTTCAAAAGTTAGCGTCTCGCCCTGCCGACCTAGCCACAAATCCTTGTACCCACAGAGCGTCTGAAATGATTAAGACTCTCATTATGACTACCGAATAAAAGTATTAAACGTGGTGTCAATCTATTCAAAACGCCCAATGCTAAGTATAGGAGTGGATACTGCGCATGTGCGTGAACTTGCTTGTTTAAATTTTGATTAAATATAGAAATATTTTGATATTAAATTTTAGTTTTGAAATATATGATTTGGAATAATTTATAGTAACTCTCGTAAAATTGGAGAAAAATACCTAAATAAATTTTTAAAAAATGAAAGAAACAGAAATAAAAAAAAAATGTTTCAGCTTCGCGATTCGAACTGAGGACCTTCAAAAGTTAGCGTCTCGCCCTGCCGACCTAGCCACAAATCCTTGTACCTACAGAGCGTCTGAAATGATTAAGACTCTCATTATGACTAGCGAATAAAAGTATTAAACGTGGTGTCAATCTATTCAAAACGCCCAATGCTAAGTATAGGAGTGGATACTGCGCATGTGCGTGAACTTCCTTCTTTAAATTATGATAAAAAATACAAATATTTTGAAATTAAATTTTAGTTTTGAAATATATGATTTGGAATAATTTATAGTAACTCTCGTAAAATTGGAGAAAAATACCTCAATAAATTTTTAAAAAATGAAAGAAACAGAAATAAAAAAAAATGTTTCAGCTTCGCGATTCCAACTGAAGACCTTCAAAAGTTAGCGTCTCGCCCTGCCGACCTAGCCAAAAATCCTTGTACCCACAGAGCGTCTGAAATGATTAAGACTCTCATTATGACTAGCGAATAAAAGTATTAAACGTGGTGTCAATCTATTCAAAACGCCCAATGCTAAGTATAGGAGTGGATACTGCGCATGTGCGTGAACTTGCTTGTTTAAATTTTGATTAAATATAGAAATATTTTGATATTAAATTTTAGTTTTGAAATATATGATTTGGAATAATTTATAGTAACTCTCGTAAAATTGGAGAAAAATACCTAAATAAATTTTTAAAAAATGAAAGAAACAGAAATTAAAAAAAATGTTTCAGCTTCGCGATTCGAACTGAGGACCTTCAAAAGTTAGCGTCTCGCCCTGCCGACCTAGCCACAAATCCTTGTACCCACAGAGCGTCTGAAATGATTAAGACTCTCATTATGACTAGCGAATAAAAGTATTAAACGTGGTGTCAATCTATTCAAAACGCCCAATGCTAAGTATAGGAGTGGATACTGCGCATGTGCGTGAACTTGCTTCTTTAAATTATGATAAAAAATACAAATATTTTGAAATTAAATTTTAGTTTTGAAATATATGATTTGGAATAATTTATAGTAACTCTCGTAAAATTGGAGAAAAATACCTAAATAAATTTTTAAAAAATGAAAGAAACAGAAATAAAAAAAAATATTTCAGCTTCGCGATTCGAACTGAAGACCTTCAAAAGTTAGCGTCTCGCCCTGCCGACCTAGCCACAAATCCTTGTACCCACAGAGCGTCTGAAATGATTAAGACTCTCATTATGACTAGCGAATAAAAGTATTAAACGTGGTATCAATCTATTCAAAACGCCCAATGCTAAGTATAGGAGTGGATACTGCGCATGTGCGTGAACTTGCTTGTTTAAATTTTGATTAAATACAGAAATATTTTGATATTAAATTTTAGTTTTGAAATATATGATTTGGAATAATTTATAGTAACTCTCGCAAAATTCGAGAAAAATACATAAATAAATTTAAAAAAAAAAGAAAGAAAGAAGAAGAAACTTTCAGCTTTGCGATTCGAACTGAAGACCATCAAAAGTTAGCGTCTCGCCCTGCCGACCTAGCTACTAATCCTTTTACTCCGAGAGCCTATGAAAAGTACAAGATTCTCATTATGACCAGCCAGTAAAAGAATTTAAAATGGTGTCAATCTGGACAAAAAGCACAATGCTAAGTATAGGAGTATATACTGCGCATGTGCGTGAACTTGCTTGTTTAAATTTTGATTAAATATAGAAATATTTTGATATTAAATTTTAGTTTTGAAATATATGATTTGGAATAATTTATAGTAACTCTCGTAAAATTGGAGAAAAATACCTAAATAAATTTTTAAAAAATGAAAGAAACAGAAATAAAAAAAAATGTTTCAGCTTCGCGATTCGAACTGAAGACCTTCAAAAGTTAGCGTCTCACCCTGCCGACCTAGCCACAAATCCTTGTACCCACAGAGCGTCTGAAATGATGAAGACTCTCATTATGACTAGCGAATAAAAGTATTAAACGTGGTGCCAATCTATTCAAAACGCCCAATGCTAAGTATAGGAGTGGATACTGCGCATGTGCGTGAACTTGCTTGTTTAAATTTTGATTAAATATAGAAATATTTTGATATTAAATTTTAGTTTTGAAATATATGATTTGGAATAATTTATAGTAACTCTCGTAAAACTGGAGAAAAATACCTAAATAAATTTTTAAAAAATGAAAGAAACAGAAATAAAAAAAAAATGTTTCAGCTTCGCGATTCGAACTGAAGACCTTCAAAAGTTAGCGTCTCGCCCTGCCGACCTAGCCACAAATCCTTGTACCAACAGAGCGTCTGAAATGATTAAGACTCTCATTATGACTAGCGAATAAAAGTATTAAACGTGGTGTCAATCTATTCAAAACGCCCAATGCTAAGTATAGGAGTGGATACTGCGCATGTGCGTGAACTTCCTTCTTTAAATTATGATAAAAAATACAAATATTTTGAAATTAAATTTTAGTTTTGAAATATATGATTTGGAATAATTTATAGTAACTCTCGTAAAATTGGAGAAAAATACCTAAATAAATTTTTAAAAAATGAAAGAAACAGAAATAAAAAAAAAATGTTTCAGCTTCGCGATTCCAACTGAAGACCTTCAAAAGTTAGCGTCTCGCCCTGCCGACCTAGCCAAAAATCCTTGTACCCACAGAGCGTCTGAAATGATTAAGACTCTCATTATGACTAGCGAATAAAAGTATTAAACGTGGTGTCAATCTATTCAAAACGCCCAATGCTAAGTATAGGAGTGGATACTGCGCATGTGCGTGAACTTGCTTGTTTAAATTTTGATTAAATATAGAAATATTTTGATATTAAATTTTAGTTTTGAAATATATGATTTGGAATAATTTATAGTAACTCTCGTAAAATTGGAGAAAAATACCTAAATAAATTTTTAAAAAATGAAAGAAACAGAAATTAAAAAAAATGTTTCAGCTTCGCGATTCGAACTGAGGACCTTCAAAAGTTAGCGTCTCGCCCTGCCGACCTAGCCACAAATCCTTGTACCCACAGAGCGTCTGAAATGATTAAGACTCTCATTATGACTAGCGAATAAAAGTATTAAACGTGGTGTCAATCTATTCAAAACGCCCAATGCTAAGTATAGGAGTGGATACTGCGCATGTGCGTGAACTTGCTTCTTTAAATTATGATAAAAAATACAAATATTTTGAAATTAAATTTTAGTTTTGAAATATATGATTTGGAATAATTTATAGTAACTCTCGTAAAATTGGAGAAAAATACCTAAATAAATTTTTAAAAAATGAAAGAAACAGAAATAAAAAAAAATATTTCAGCTTCGCGATTCGAACTGAAGACCTTCAAAAGTTAGCGTCTCGCCCTGCCGACCTAGCCACAAATCCTTGTACCCACAGAGCGTCTGAAATGATTAAGACTCTCATTATGACTAGCGAATAAAAGTATTAAACGTGGTATCAATCTATTCAAAACGCCCAATGCTAAGTATAGGAGTGGATACTGCGCATGTGCGTGAACTTGCTTGTTTAAATTTTGATTAAATACAGAAATATTTTGATATTAAATTTTAGTTTTGAAATATATGATTTGGAATAATTTATAGTAACTCTCGCAAAATTCGAGAAAAATACATAAATAAATTTAAAAAAAAAGAAAGAAAGAAAAAGAAACTTTCAGCTTTGCGATTCGAACTGAAGACCATCAAAAGTTAGCGTCTCGCCCTGCCGACCTAGCTACTAATCCTTTTACTCCGAGAGCCTATGAAAAGTACAAGATTCTCATTATGACCAGCCAGTAAAAGAATTTAAAATGGTGTCAATCTGGACAAAAAGCACAATGCTAAGTATAGGAGTATATACTGCGCATGTGCGTGAACTTGCTTGTTTAAATTTTGATTAAATATAGAAATATTTTGATATTAAATTTTAGTTTTGAAATATATGATTTGGAATAATTTATAGTAACTCTCGTAAAATTGGAGAAAAATACCTAAATAAATTTTTAAAAAATGAAAGAAACAGAAATAAAAAAAAATGTTTCAGCTTCGCGATTCGAACTGAAGACCTTCAAAAGTTAGCGTCTCACCCTGCCGACCTAGCCACAAATCCTTGTACCCACAGAGCGTCTGAAATGATGAAGACTCTCATTATGACTAGCGAATAAAAGTATTAAACGTGGTGCCAATCTATTCAAAACGCCCAATGCTAAGTATAGGAGTGGATACTGCGCATGTGCGTGAACTTGCTTGTTTAAATTTTGATTAAATATAGAAATATTTTGATATTAAATTTTAGTTTTGAAATATATGATTTGGAATAATTTATAGTAACTCTCGTAAAACTGGAGAAAAATACCTAAATAAATTTTTAAAAAATGAAAGAAACAGAAATAAAAAAAAAAATGTTTCAGCTTCGCGATTCGAACTGAAGACCTTCAAAAGTTAGCGTCTCGCCCTGCCGACCTAGCCACAAATCCTTGTACCAACAGAGCGTCTGAAATGATTAAGACTCTCATTATGACTAGCGAATAAAAGTATTAAACGTGGTGTCAATCTATTCAAAACGCCCAATGCTAAGTATAGGAGTGGATACTGCGCATGTGCGTGAACTTGCTTGTTTAAATTTTGATTAAATATAGAAATATTTTGATATTAAATTTTAGTTTTGAAATATATGATTTGGAATAATTTATAGTAACTCTCGCAAAATTGGAGAAAAATACATAAATAAATTTTAAAAAAAATGAAAGAAAGAAAAAGAAACTTTCAGCTTCGCGATTCGAACTGAAGACCATCAAAAGTTAGCGTCTCGCCCTGCCGAAATAGCTACTAATCCTTTTACACCGAGAGCCTATGAAAAGTACAAGACTCTCATTATGACTAGCCAGTAAAAGTATTTAAAATGGTGTCAATCTGGCCGAAAAGCACAATGCTAAGTATAGGAGTGGATACTGCGCATGTGCGTGTACTTGCATCTTTAAATTATGATTAAAAATACAAATATTTTGAAATTAAATTTTAGTTTTGAAATATATGATTTGGAATAATTTATAGTAACTCTCGTAAAATTGGAGAAAAATACCTAAATAAATTTTTAAAAAATGAAAGAAACAGAAATAAAAAAAAATGTTTCAGCTTCGCGATTCGAACTGAAGACCTTCAAAAGTTAGCGTCTCGCCCTGCCGACCTAGCCACAAATCCTTGTACCCACAGAGCGTCTGAAATGATTAAGACTCTCATTATGACTAGCGAATAAAAGTATTAAACGTGGTGTCAATCTATTCAAAACGCCCAATGCTAAGTATAGGAGTGGATACTGCGCATGTGCGTGAACTTGCTTCTTTAAATTATGATAAAAAATACAAATATTTTGAAATTAAATTTTAGTTTTGAAATATATGATTTGGAATAATTTATAGTAACTCTCGTAA